>NC_059080.1:89927895-91193895 GCF_020497125.1 Mauremys mutica | reverse complement strand
TCTACAATCTAGTCTCAGTCATACATGCCTTCATCTCCTTCCAACTGGGCTACAGCAATGCAACATTCCTAGGCATGAAGTCATAAGCCTTTAGGACACTCCAATTAGTATAGAATACAGCACCATGTCTTCTCAGCAACACCACCTGTCCTCCACTCTCTAGACTGGCTTCCCATAGAATAATGAGTCAAATCCAAGGTCTCTTTTTGTTATTTTCAAGGCACTCAATGATATGGGTTCAGGATATTTAAAAGATCATCAGGAGCTCCAAGATAAGGGTAGTGATTAACAATTCCATTCCTCGGGCACAATGGAGCTATCTGTGGAAAGGTAACACTGAGGGAGACAAAGCTTTCTCTGGGGCTGGTGCAAAGCTGTGAATTCTCACAGGGTCTAAGAAGTGCCTCCAACATCACTACTTTTTGTTTCAAATGCAAGGTGAACTTGTTTGAGCATCCCATCAGTAACAAACACAGCACAGCAGACCACATTAATTTATTTTTAGTTATTTTAAAAAAACTCCCAACCCTCACATAATTTTCCCATTGGGGAGAATAGGAACGAAGAATCACACATGACAAATGCTAGTCACATTGCTTAATGTACTCCTGGAAGCCATTCAGAGACTATGGTGCTGAGGGCAGCAAAAAACACCTGAAGAGAAGAGAAGAGAAGAGAAGAGAATTGGGACATCTAATTTGAACTCCAGAATTTTGCTTTTATAATTCATGACATAAATTCCTAAGAACATTATCTAATTCTTCTGTGCAAGTGCACATTTCTAACAGTATTTCAATAATGTTCACTATTTTAAAAGTTTGTATCTGTTTTCCTGCTGTACTTCTGCAGTACATACATTCCTACAGATCTATGATTAAAAGGATAGAAAAATTCCTGGTGTTGGCAAAAACACACACCATCTTTTTTTCTTCCTACTGCTAACGCAAACAGAAAGCTTGTATGTTCCTAAGGAAAAGAGGTAAGCAGACTACAGCTGTTCTAGGCAATAAATATATTTTTATATCCTGTTCTCTGTTACCGTTTACACTGGTTGATATTAATTTTAAACTCTCTTTGCATTTTGTAGGCAATAAAAAGGGCAATAAAACTTTTTTGCAAAATGTGCAGTTCTAATTCTTGGTTTTTAAACCACAGCTACGTGCTTTCTCTCCTTTCATGTAAAAATAGGAGCACTCAAATTTCCATAAATACAGAACTAGTGTGATTGGAGAATACTGCTCCTTTCAGTTATGTTCCTAAAATGGTTAGAAAGCAGACAGCAAGAGAAAGTGCAAGAAATGTAGTAGGACAAGAGCATGCACACAGCCTAGGGGTGTTACCTTCGAGCCTATATGTGTGCAAATGGTGCATCAAATAAACAGAGCCAACACAGTGGAGTGGAAAACAAATCCCTTTACTGGCTTCCATTTTTCCACAGGTGACAAATACAGGTAAATTCAATGAACAATTATTTTCATAAATACTCATCTTTATAGGCAATCTGTCATTGATATATAGAGGAGAAACATCAACAGGCATTATCACGCTGTGTTTTATAAGAAAGAAAGGCAAGTTTGTGCACAGGAAAGGAAAGAAACACAATGGAGAAACAGGGAAATGGAAAGGGGGGCATGTGACGTTATGAAGGGTTGCTGAAATATGTTGTGAGGTTGGGAACACCCACAACCAGCCTTTCAGTTACAACAAAGGAGTAGCCATCAATAGTCAGATGGCAATAATGGCTCAACACACAATCCACTATGCCAGAGACTTCTCGAAGAAGTCACGTACACCAGGAGGGGGGGCAGAGTAACCTACGTCACAGCAAAGATCTATCCAGCAAGTTGGAAGAAAGTATAAAAAGAGACATCATCACTCGTCCTTGCTCCCCTCCCTTCCCCCCACCCAAAAAACCTCAACACCAGGAAGAACATCTGGAGGATAAAGACTTTGAACTGGGGAAGTTTGGTCCCCGGCTGGAAGGTAATCCCAGCCTGTGTATTAAGGAACTGTAACCTGCTTGTGCCATCTGTCAGAATAAGAAAAGCTCTTTGATTCAACACTCAAAGTTTAGGATTTAGAATGTGTGTTTCTGTTTTTATTTCTTAAGGTAACTATCTCTGACCTTTATGCCTACCACTTATAATCACTTAAAATCTATCTTTCTGTACTTAATAAACGTATTTTCATTTTTTATCCTTACCAGTGAGTTTGTCTAAAGTGTGTGGGAAATACCAGCTCAGGTTCAAAAGGCTGGTGCATGTACAAAAAGTGGCAAACTAAGTAATGAACTTATATTGGTCAGGCTTCTGACCAGTGCAATTCTGGGATGCAAGACTTATGTTCTGGTTGGAAATGGCTGGCGCCTCTCTATTGATGGTTCATGAGTGGCTGGGAGATCTTTCACGTAACACAGTTGGGTGTGTCCCTGCCTGTGGATGTCTGTGTAAGTGCAGTGCATCAGAGTGTGAGAGGCAACCCAGGTTGGTGGGTTTGGGGGGTTCAGTAGGCCCACAGTCCAGGTTTCACCAGGGGGGCCCTGACACGATGTCTATTTGACAAATGCTTTTTCTTCCTCATTCCTCTGTGCATAATTTCATTCTGAAATGCACCATGTAAAATAAGCTTCTGGGAAACCCTTAGCACCACAGACCTTTCAAAAACTCTACACTTCTCTCTGTTTTTTATTCCTCATTTCCTTACAAATCACTTTACATGGGGGTTGTGGAAGCCCTTGTCTTTCCCATAGTTATACTGCTTACTGCCTCCTTTGCTTACAAATTGGTTTCCCCTAGTTGATTTTTCCCATGGCCTCAGACAGGTGGTAATACTGACTCTGGCAAAGACTGCACATTCAGTCTCAGACTATCCATTTCCTACTGGCTTTCAATGCACAGCATCAGTTGTGTCAGGCAGCAATGTGTTTGCCATCCCATTGGTGTACAAAGTGCTTTGTTTACAGCTGATCTAGTGAAAGGGTTAGAGGAACCAACTCAGTACGATCCACTTGGGTGCTCAGTCATACAGGCTCAGCTGTCTGAACTGTATCTCTGCTAGTCCATGCCTCCCTGGACCATATGGGGCAGAAGATACGACTCCTCTGGGCATGGAAATAAATTAGAGAAAATTAGGGATTATAAACATGCCTCCTCTAGTGCTAGCCCCTCTGCTAGAAATGGTAAAAAAATTATTTGATTTCATGCCTTTCTTGTTGCTGCTGACATTTTCAGTTATATTAGAAGTCTTTTATCAGCCTATACAAAGATCAAATTAGCACTTCAGTCTAGATTATATTAAATTCAGTTAATGACTAAAGTTCACCAAAGGTGTTTTGTAACGGTAAGAATTACTGCGGCATCACAAAACAGAATGATGTTGCTTAAATTTACTTCATTGGGGGTAGTTTTTGTTTAATCACCTCCACTTCGCAATAATGTAGTGGAGGAATGGGACTGAGGAGTGGTTAAAGCCATCTGCTCATCAGCAGTTATTTAATAAAAAGTAACTTGCAGAGGTAGCTGGAGGGGAAATCAAACATTAGAGATGAATTCAGGCTCTGCGATCGAAGCTGCAGTTCCATTGATTAACGTCCGTAAAAATAAACTGCTGGACTGTAGACTTTCTCATTTACTGTCTTTGCCATATTTCAGTTGCTACGATATCCTCCTAAAGACATGTGGCAATGACTCATCTTGGAGTTGCAGCCAGTCACAGGACTATAGAAGTGAAAAATCCTAATTAAAAAGCATGATTAACAAATAACCTAAACTGAATTATTCTGCCCCTTTACTGCAAGCTTCTCTCTTGGATGATGATATACCTTGGCTCCTAGCAACACTAGAATTCTTACTCTCGCTCACTAAAATAACAATTCTCCTGTCCCCTGGGCCAGCCAGGGCTGGATACTCTGCAATATATATGGGAAAAAGAGAAGACAAGACACAGGGGAGAGGAAGCATCCTGCATCCCACCTCTGTTTTAGAAGTGGCATTGATGGCCTCCAACCAAAGTGGTGGAAGGCTCAGGGCTGAGACATGAGGATATTAGGGGAGGGAGATTTAAAGCAGGGCTGCCATTTAAAAAGTTATTAAATAAGAAGGGCATTGATTCACTCATCAGATCTACTACTCCATCTGTGTATTCAGCATCCTACATGCTGACTTTACAGACTAAAAAAGGCCAGATTTTTCAACAGTAATTGTTTGTGCTTGGTTTTTCCAGGTGCTGAAGACCCCCGGATTCCCCTGACTTTAGACTGGACACAGTAAACTTCAGTAGAAGCTATGAGTAAGGCTAAGATTGTGTCGTGGATATTTTGAGTAAAAGTCACGGACAGGTCACAGGCAAAAAAGAAAAATTCATGGAAGCCGTGACCTGTCCGTGACTTTTACTAAAAATATCTGTGACAAAATGGGGATCTGCGGGTCCCCATACCACCTGAAACTGGCAGCTGTGCAGGGGCTAGGAGCTGCCTGCAGAAGCTGGGGGGCTGCGGAGTACCCCAGTCACCTGAAGGCATCCCCTGCTGCACCCACAGGGGCTGGGAGCTGGCGGTACCCCTGCTGCCCTCAGCTCTGGTGGAGTGGCCGGGAGCTCCGGGGGCCACAAGAGGCAGCGGGGGTACCCCACAGCTCCCTGACCGTGCAGGCGGCAGGATCCCTGCAGCTCCCAACCACCGCAGGCTGAAGTCACGGAGGTCACTGGAAGTTACGGATTCCATGACTTCCATTTCCTTTATGACTAAATTGTAGCCTTAACTATGGGTATGGCTACACTTGCAGCTGTACAGTGCTGTGAGTTAAACCCACCTTCGTACAGCTGAGTAGGGAAAGCGCTGCAGTCTGTCCACACTGCCAGCTTCCAGCACACTGTCGTGGCCACATTTGCAGCTGCACTGGGAGCGGTGCATTATGGGCAGCTATCCCAGAATTCAAGTGGCTGCAACCTGCTTTTCAAAAGTGGTGGTGGTGGAGTGTGTTGTGTATATGTCGGGGGAGAGAGAGTGGGTTTTTGGAGTGCTGAGAATGGGTCAGCACGCTGTCTTGTAAGTTCAGAGCCCCCTGCCCCCCTTGCTTCTCACTCACTCAAAGCAAACAGCAAAATGTTTGCTTTCTCTCTCTGAAACGGAGCTTTGAAAGGGCACTTCTGCATTCCTGCAATATTCCTGCAGCCAATCACAACAATGAGAAGAGTGGACACTAGATAAGGGGATTATCACAGTGCAGTAAGTTAACTCCTCGTTCACACTGACACCCGGGAGTTGTAGCCAAGGAGCAGCAAACATTATTCCTCTTGGGGAGGTGAAGTACCAGCAGCGCCATAGCCACGGAGATACAGCGCTGTACGTGCCTTGCCAGTGTGGACGGGGAGTGAGGTACAGCACTCTGGGAGGCTTTATTGCACTTTAACTCACAAGTGTAGCCAAGGCCTGTGAGTCCTCAGCACATCTGAAAACAAGGCCCAAAGTGCCTTAAGTCAGACACCCAAAAACAGAGAGACACTGTAGCGGGGTGGCTACCCGCTCCTGCCCTTTGGGGCTTTAAAACAGCCCTGGGAAGGGGCTTTTTGGCTGGGCTGATTGGGGAAGTGGCTGCAGCTGGAGGCCACGCCCCAAGCTGAACAGGGCTTATAAGAAGGCAGGGAAACCAGGAGCAGTCAGTCTCTCTCTGCTTCCAGAGGGAGATGGGCCTGGCTGCTTAGAGGTTGAAAAGGTACCTATGGTGAAGCAGGGCTGGGGAAGGGCTGAGGAGCTAGGGAAGCTCCAGCCTGGAAAGCCCCAGGCTGCGGCCTAGGAAAGGGCAAGAGGTACTGGGGGTTGCAAGGGACAACCCAGGAGTAGGTAAAGCAGCAGGTCCAAATCCCTTTTGCCTGTGATGAGTGGGCCGATGCTGCAGTCTGCCCCAGGGTGTGGGGCTAGACCATGACTGTCAGTGGCCACTACTGAGGCAAAGTGGGGATAGTAGGGTGGGGGCTCCCCTGGGAGGAGGAGACCCAGTTATAGTTAAAGGGGCACCGGGTCCAGGGAGGGACACGGGGCCGAGAGCAAAACAGGTGGATCACCAGCCTGCAGAAGGCGCTCTGGACTGGAAGAAGAGCTAATTCCCGGAGTAACCAGTAGGAGGCGCTGCAGGGGTGAGTACCGCCCTGTTACAGACACTAAATTGGTGAATACTTACTGAAAATGTGGCTGCATATTTCTACTGCTTTTTACTTCCCCAGGTAGTGAGAATCTATGCCATCTTGTACAAATCAACATATTTGTTTACTACACTCTAATTGGTTATACCTGTGTTAGTACACCAAAGGCAATGGGCTGATCAGCTGTCACCATGGGCATCATTTGAAGACAACAGAGAAGCTCAGGTCTGAGCCATGGCATTGTTTAGCTTCCAGGAAGGTTGTTATTGGTGATGATGCGAGAAAAGGAAGGGGCCCAGTTTGCCTCAGATCCATCACTGGTTTAGAAAAAAACTTCTTTACTTGTAAACTGAGCACTGGAAATCATTGTAAGCAGTAAACATGAAATCCCACAAAGCCAGTTTTATGGAGTCACTTTCCAGTTCAAATCACACTTTACAGTAAGGCGAGCAGGTGTATCTGGAGAACATACAAGCATACACAAAATCCTTTCCTACATAGAAACACCAAGATTGCAAAAAGAAGTACGAGTGGTTCTTGGCTGTAATTTTGGCGCCAATTCACAAGGTCCTTAAGCACATGCCTACTTTCAGCCCCTGGCTGGTGTTTATTTTATTGCATCTACTCTGAACCCAAACTCTTTATAGTAAAATATTTTCTAATTATTTTAGGTATTCATAATATAACCAGAACAATAGTGTCTAGGAACTGCTGGTAATATACAATTTACTTCTTAAAACCTAAATGTCATTCGCAGTAAGAATTTACCACGTTCAGGCATCAGTATTCCAAAGGGAACCATATCCTATGCCATCTCCAAAAAATGTTTTTGAGGGAAATTTACTATAAAACATAATTTAACACAGTAAATTATTTACTCCACATTTTCCTTATATTTGTACACGTTACTTTCAGCTGTTCTGTATGAAAAGTTACTTAACAGATTGCTGTAGAATCAGCTGCTATTTAAAAGAAACATCAAAACCAATGTGGTTTTGGCAATTAAATAAAATATAGCTGCTTAGTCACAGCACAGATACTTCCAGGATTCCAATTAGAAGCTGTAAATGTTGCACATGGAGAACAGTGCATGAGCATATATTTATACCACAATTATTCTTTTACGGCCCTCTCTCCTCTATTTATTTTGAAAACACACACATAGACACGACTCTGAAAAATATGAACAATTTAAAGCATTTGAAATTTTGTTTAACGTTAATCTATTGTCATATTTACTAACTAAAATTCTAGGAAGCTGGTGTGAAAATCAAACACAAATTGGATACATTGCTGTTACTTGGTACTATGTGAAGGCACAAAGAATCAAACTGGGGACAGTGGAAGGATGTGAAACAAGGTATTTCCAGACGGGATGGATTAAGGCAGTGGTTAAGAACATAAGAACAGCCATACTGGGTCAGACCAAAGGTCCATCTAGTCCAGTATCCTGTCTACCGACAGTGACCAATGCCGGGTGCCCCAGAGGGAATGAACAGAACAGGTAATCATCAAGTGATCCATCCCCTGTCGCCCATTCCCAGCTTCTGGCAAACAGAGGCTAGGGACACCTTCCCTACCCATCCTGGCTAATAGCCCTTGACTCTCAAACTTAAGCAATCCAAGGACCCATTCTGATTTAAAATTTTCCAATGACCCCCAACCCTCCCTGCTCAGGCCTTGCCCTGTCCCCTTTCCCGAGGCTCTGCCTCTGCCCTTTCTCCAAAGCCCCGCCCCCCACTCACTCCATTCCCCCTCCCTCCATCGCTCGTGCTCCCCCACTGTCACTTTCACCAGGTTGGGGCAGGGGATTGGGGTGTAGGAGGGGGTGCAGGCTCTGGAGGGAATTTGAATGGGGAGTGCAAGCTCTGGGCTGGGGGAGGGGGCTGGGGTGCGGGCTCTGAGAGGGAGTTTGGGTGTGGGTTCAGACTCTGGGCTGGGGGAGGGGGTTGGGGTGTGGGCTCCGGCCAGGCGGCGCTTACCTTGGGCGGCTCCCAAAAGCAACCGCCCTCTTTCTCTGGTAGTGGCTCTAAGGCAGAAGGGCCAGGGGGTCTTCACACGCTGCCTCTGCACGCAGGCACCGGCCCCACAGCTCCCATTGGCCACAGTTCCCAGCCAATGAGAGCTGTGGAGTTGGCACTTGAGGTGGGGGCAGCACACGGAGACCTCCTGGGCCCCCCCCAGGCGCTGCAGGGACATGCCATTGGCTTTCGGTAGTGGCGTGGAGGTAGAGAAGGCAGGGAGCCTGCCTTAGCCCCTCTGTGCCACCACACTTTTAGGACCTAAAATCTCCCGGTTTGGCTTCAGTAGCCTCCCGGAGATAGAGGGAGGGGGAAGAGTTGAGGGACTGCAGACCCCAGTTTGAGAAACGGTGGATTAAAGCATAGGCCCTTTAGACACATGCTTAGAGCCTTGGTTACAGGACTTTGGTGCTGAGATCAGAATCTGAACTCTTTTAAAAAAAAATCAAAACAAACAAAAACAAAAACACGGTTACCAACCTTCTATAACAGTTGGTCTACGAGATGCGTTGCACATGTCTATTCTAAAGTAGGTTATGTCCTCGCCCTGAGCACCATCACCAGAAAGTTTTTACCCTCAGTGGTAGCCATTGGCTCAGCTCTGGTGCCCCCTGGAGTCACACCCTCATAACGCTGGTGTATATAGGATCCCACTGTCCCCTCAGTTTCTTCTTGCCAGATAACTCCGACTGAGGGATGGGTGAAGAGAGGGGTTGGAAATGGACATGAGCAACATATCTCGAGGAACAGTTACAGACGGTCAGTAACCATTTTTCTTCTTTGAGTACTTGCTTTCCATTCCAATGTAGGTGATTCCCAAGCAGTGGTGCAGGTCGAAGGTTCAAAGTTCATTGGCACGCTGACTGTAACACCACTTTGACCGAAACCTGTATTGTCTCTAGATTGCTGGGTGATGGCATAGTGAGATGCAAAAGTGTGGACTGATGACCATGTTGCCTCTCCTGAATTGGAACTTGTGTCACGAACGCTGCCAATGATGCTTGAGCTCTTGTAGAATGGACTGTCAGTGGAGGAGCCAGGATCTTCGCTAGGCTATAGCATGTGTGGATACAGGAAGTGATCCACAGTAAAATTCTCTGGGCCAAGACTCGATGGTTTTTCATTCTGTCTGGAATGACTACGAAAAGCTGAGTGGATTTCCAAAAGGATTTAGCCCTTTCTGTGTAAAAACTAGTGCACGCCTAACATCCAGCGAGTGGAGTATCTGTTCCTCTCTGTTAGCATGTGGTTTCAGATAGAAGACTGATAGGAAGATATCCTGGTTATTATGGAATTGCGAGACCACCTTTGACAGGAAGGCCGGGTGTGGCCTTAGCTGAACCTTGTGTATGAAGAAGACTGTATATGGTGGTTCCAAAGTAAGAGTTCAGATCTCGGAGATCCTTCTGGCAGAAGTAATGGCGACCAGGAAGGCCACCTATGACAGATAGAGCAGAGAGCACATTGCCAGTGGTTCAAATGGGGGTCTTGCTAACCTTACCAGCACCAAGCTGAGGTCTCAGGGATCAGGGGGCAGAGACACTCCAACCCTTAAGAAATAAACCACAGATTGAGTTTGAGAAGACTGACCAGCCACTCACCCGGTGAAAAGCTGAGATTGCAGTTAGATGGACCCTAGCAGATGATACTGTTAGGCCTTGCTGTTTCAAGCTGAGTAGGTAATCTAGAATAAATGGAAGTGTTGACTAAGTAGGCAAAACACCTTTTTGTGCTCACCAGATCAAGAATCTCTTCCACTTTGCCAGATATGTGGCTCTAAAGGATGATTTCCTGCTCCCTAAAAGCACCTTACAAACAGGCCCAGAGCATGCCAGTTCTGTGGGGTTCAGCCATGGAGTTTCCACTCCATGAGATGAAGAGACTTGAGGTTCAGATGACATAGATGGCTGTGGTCTGAAAATGGGGGTAGGCTGATTGGTGAGGCCAAGACTGGAGAGGTCTGAGACGTAGCCTTGTGTGTTGCACCTCACAGGTGCATAATGCCATATGCCCCAGGAGCTTTAAGCTGGGGTGATTCCTCAGGCTCTCCTAGGGATATCAGAAGGAGTTTGAGCTAACAGATGTCTAGAACTTTTTCCAACCCCAAGTAGGCAACTACATGTAGGAAAGGCCTTGTTGGGGTAAGGGACTATGTGGGAAGAGAGAACACTAGCTCAGATAAGTATACTTTGTATACTTTAACCTGAACTGCAAATATTTTCAGGTTCTCCCATCACTAGCTTTTATACTGAGTCTCAAAGAGGGCGCGTGGGTGTCCATCAATGTCCTTTATAATTAAGACGCATATTAAAAATCAGCTAAAATCAAAGTTCACACTCCTAAATCCCTCACATATTCAGAAATCGCTTTTAATGGTGCCAATTATACTTTACAAACTAAGACCCTGTTCCTGCAGACACCTATGCGTGTGAGTGGCTTTATTCTGAGGTCAACAGGAGACCTACTCATGTAAGTAAGGGGACTCATGCACGGTTGCAGGAATGGACCCTCTTCACAAGTAGCACCACTGAACTGCAGCTGCCTTTAGACTGGAAGATGGCAACAGATGAGTGCAAAGCACACTACAACAGTAGGATAGAAGAGAAATTCACCGAGGAACTCGGTGAAGATACAGTTTCCCAAAATTTGCCTTGAGCTCTATCATTAAGACAAAGCAGGCAGACCTTTGGCTCTTAATCCAAAATGCCTCTAACTAAGGGCTTGTCTACACTACAGGACTATTTCGAATCTACTTAAGTCGAATTTGTGGATTCGACCTTAATAAGTCGAATTTGTGTATCCATACTAAATACACAAATTCGAACTTCTTAGTCCACATTCACGGGGCCAGCTTCGACTTTGGAAGCGGTGCACTGTGGGAACCTATCCCACAGTTCCCGCACTCCCCGCTGCCCATTTGAATTGTGGGATTTCCCCCCAATGCATGCTGGGGGGAAAAATGTGTCGTCATTGAACCGTCAATCCCGCCCTCCCTGTCTTCCTTGAAAGCGCCGGCGGGAAATCTGTTCGCGCCCTTCTCTGGTCGGTTACAGCGTGGACGCCACAGCACTGCGAGCATGGAGCCCGCTGCGATCATCGCTGCACTTATGGCCGTTGTCAACTCCTCGCACATTATCGTCCACCTCTTCCACAGTCAGATGCTGAGAAACCGGGCGAGGAGGCTCCGGCAGCACGGTGAGGAGAGTGGCGCAGACCTCTCACAAAGCAGGGTACGCCGGGCAGTGGAGATCATGGTGGCAATGGGTCAAGTTCATGGTGTGGAACGGCGATTCTGGGCCCGGGAAACAAGCACAGACTGGTGGGACCGCATAGTGCTGCAGGTCTGGGATGACACAGAGTGGCTGCGAAACTTCAGGATGCGTAAGGGCACTTTCCTTGAACTGTGTGACTTGCTGTCCCCTGCCCTGAAGCGCCAGGACACAAGGATGCGAGCAGCCCTGACTGTGCAGAAGCGAGTGGCCATAGCCCTCTGGAAACTTGCCACGCCAGACAGCTACCGGTCAGTAGCGAACCACTTTGGCGTGGGCAAATCTACCGTGGGGATTGCTGTCATTCAAGTAGCCCACGCAATCGTTGAGCAACTGCTCTCAAAGGTAGTGACTGTCGGAAATGTCCAGGCCATCATAGATGGCTTCGCCGCGATGGGATTCCCAAACTGCGGTGGGGCTATAGATGGGACTCACATCCCTATCCTGGCACCAGCCCACCAGGCCAGCGAGTACATTAACCGAAAGGGCTACTTTTCAATGGTGCTGCAAGCTGTGGTGGACCATAGGGGACGTTTTACCAACATCAACGTCGGGTGGGCGGGCAAGGTTCATGATGCGCGTGTGTTCAGGAACTCTGGTCTGTTTATACGCCTCCAGGCAGGCACTTTCTTCCCGGACCACAAAATAACGGTTGGGGATGTGCAGATGCCTACAGTGATCCTCGGGGACCCGGCCTACCCGCTAATGCCCTGGCTCATGAAGCCCTATACAGGCGCCTTGGACACTGAAAAGGAACTCTTCAACTACCGGCTGAGCAAGTGCAGAATGGTGGTGGAGTGTGCTTTCGGACGTCTCAAGGGGAGATGGCGGACCTTACTGACTCGCTCGGACATCAGCGAAAAGAATATCCCCGTAGTTATTGCTGCTTGCTGTGTGCTCCACAATCTCTGTGAGAGCAAGGGCGAGACCTTTTTGGCCGCTTGGGAGGTTGAGGCAAATCGCCTGGCTGCTGTTTACGATCAGCCAGACACCCGTGCTGAGAGAATATCCCAGCGGGAAGCGATATGCATCAGGGAGGCTTTGAAAGCGAGTTTCCTCGCAGAGCAGGGTAACCTGTGACTGTCCACTTGATTTTAAGAGAGCCTGATCATAAACCAAGTTTTCCCCACTTCCCAAGGACGTTTTAAAACTAAGGACATGTTTTAGTAATTAATAATAAATCTTTCGTTGACTTTGCATTTCTGTTTATTCGTTGAAACATGGAAGCATTCTGTGCTGGTTAAGGTGTGCACTGATGGGTGGGTTTGCAGGAAGGGGCGAGGGGTGCTGTCCTTGGATAGGGGTTACCATGACGGCTGTGGGTTTGGGCGTTGGAAGGGGGGAGGGGTGTGGGGGAAGGGTGAGTATCTGCCCCTGGATGAGGTCTCTTTTTGGGGCTCGTGGCACCGGGGAGGATCGTGACTACGGTCCAAATGCATGTGAAGGGAAGCCTGCCTTTACATTCGGGGATGTCAGGCACCAGGACCCTGCACAAGCATACACATCAAGGAAAGACCCGGGGCAGCATACACCACACAGACTGTCCCTGGTGCCTAGTGACTGCAGTCTGTGTGTGCCCTGCAGTTGACCCTGCAGCCAAGTCTGTAGCATGGCACTGTGGGCTATGCAGTGACATTACAATTCCCCCCCCCCCCCACAGAACAACAGAAAGTCTTCTGACACCAGAAACGTGACGGAAACAGTCAGTAACACCAAACCGCTTTTAATAATGTAATAAAACAGGGGGGGGTTGAACTTGGAGTTGGGACTGGTTGATGCTGTAAAGAAAGAGCTTGTACAAATTTACAGCGCGACAGTTGTCTCTAACATTATCGGTGTGCTGCGGTGCAGGGACAGTTCTCACGGCCCCTACCGCCCCTCCGTCTTGTCACTTTGGGTGAGGGGGGGACAGGACTTCTTGGCGTTGGAGGGCGGTTGCAGATGCACTGCAGGGGGGCTCTCTCCTCCTGACTGCGGTCTTGCAGAACATCTACAAGGCGCCGGAGCGTCTCCGTTTGCTCCCTCATTAGACCAAGCAGCGTTTGAGTCGCCTGCTGGTCTTCCTGCCGCCACCTATCCTCCCGTTCCAGGTGTGTGCGATGCTGCTGACACAGGCTCTCCCTCGACTGTCTCTGCTCTGCCGCCTCCGCTCTGGAGCTGGCCATCAGTTCCTGGAACATGTCGTCCCTTGTCTTTTTCTTTCGGCGTCTAATCCGAGCCAGCCTCTGCGAGGGGGATGGCGGGGCAGTCCGGGAAGGAGCCGAAGCTGTGTGATGTGAAAAAGTAGGTGATTTCCTTGAACACATACATGTTTGCCAACAGTAAACACAGTCTAGTCAGTTTCAGTTAACAAGACCAAAGAGGGAACCAAGTCTCAGGAGATCTCAGAACTAGTCCGAGATTTCGGAATACGCTCTCATTGGCGGCGCCATTGCACTGGAGAGCGCACAAGCGAGGAAAGATAGCTGCATCCCTCTTGCACAAAGTCCTGGTAAGCCTTACAGTACATACTGCTTATCAGTTACTGGTTAGCTGTGCTCTCCTGCTAAAGGCAATGTGCAAAGCAGAAAGGATAAGCCTTTAGCAGCCCCTCCCGCCAGCGCACGGGAACGATCAATGCATGCTTGTTCTCTGTGGACTCTCGCACGTGGCTGTTAGGCGAGGGTCATTGTTATGCAACCTAATTGTAAACCATTAACAATAGTAACACTACACTAATTGCCCTACTTAGATGCAGTATTTGCAGACCGAGATCACCCTGAGGCGGGTCACTCGTGCCCAGAAAGACCGCATGTTACGGGACGCACTGCACAGACCAGGACCATATGCAGCAATGCTAGTAGAGGCGATGGTTCCACTCTATATTCGGATGTCCTGGCGTGGAAGAGTCTGCTTCCACGGAGCGCCCAACAAGCGACCTCTTCCGACGAACCTCATGCGGAGGCTTTGCGAGGAACTGAATGACACCTTCGTAGAAATGTCGCTAGAGGACTATTTTTCTATCCCCATTTGTGTGGACCTTCTCTTTATATAGTTTAATATATATTATAGTTTAATATTTAGAATGTTTTAATTTGTAAATATTTAGAATTTCTTAAAGTCCATTTGTGTGGACCTTCTCTTCATATAATTTAATATATATTATAGTTTAATATTTAGAATTTTGTAAATACTGTTTCTATTTTTTCTATAACAATGTTATAAAAAATAAATGTTTATACGTGTGTTGCACTTACCGCCTGATCCTTCCCCTGATTCCGAGTCCTGGTTAACGGGCGGGGAGGGTTGGTAGGGGATCTCTGTGAGGGTGATGAAGAGATCCTGGCTGTCAGGGAAAGCGGGAGTGGGTTCCATGTCGCCTGCGCCGTCCTCTAAAGACCCTTCCTCATCTTCCCCATCGGCGAACAGGGAGGGGGAACTGTCCCGGTACACTATTCCGTCCTCGGAGTCCACCGTCACTGGTGGGGCACTGGTGGCAGACCCACCTAGAATGGCATGCAGTGCCTCGTAGAAGCGGCATGTCTGGGGCTGGGCTCCGGAGCGTCCGTTTGCCGCTCTGACTTTTTGATACCCTTGTCTTAGGTCCTTCACTTTCACGCGGCACTGCATCGCATCCCGGCTGTATCCTTTGTCTTTCATGGCTTTAGAGACCTTCTCGAAGGTCTTCGCGTTCCGCTTGTTGGAGCGCAGCTCCGAGAGCACAGACTCCTCGCCCCACACAGCGATCAGATCCTGGACTTCCCGGTCAGTCCATGCTGGGGACCTCTTTCTAGTCTGGGATTGCCCGGACTCCTCTGCTGGAGAGCTCTGCATCGTTGCAGGTGCTGCGGAGCTCGCCCCGATGTGCAACCAGAACGTCAGATTCAAACCGCCCAGACAGGAAAATGAATTCAAATTTTCGCGGGTCATTTCCTGTGTGGCTGGCCAGAGAATCCAAGCTCGGACTGCTGTCCAGAGCGTCAACAGAGTGGTGCACTGTGGGATAGCTCCCGGAGCTGCTAAGTTCGATTAGCATCCACACCAAGCCTAATTCGAGCTAGCAAGTGCGAATTTAGCGTTACTCCACCTGCCGGGGTGGAGTACCAAATTCGAACTAAAGAGCCCTCTAGTTCGAATTAAATGGCTTCCTGGTGTGGACGGTTGAGCGGTTAGTTCGAATTAACGCTGATAAATTCGAATTAAAGTCCTAGTGTAGACCAGAAACTGCTTGGAATTCAATTTACCTACAGAAAGGAGGAAGAGGGTCTGAACTGACCTCACTGGAATTTGAACCTAAACTTCTAGGGTGCATAACTTCTCACAACAGAAAGCTTACACCTGTAAGGTATTCCTTATTACAATGTTTGTGAACAGCAATAAAACATTAACTACAATTTTCTACTAAGGTTATTTAGAAGTCTTATCTTAGGACTAGATGTGCCACTAATGTAAATTCTCGTAACTCCAGTGAAGTCAATACAGTGACATCAATTCACAGCACCTCAAAATGTGAGCATTAGTATTTTAACTCAATGGGTGAAATCCTGATCTCAGTGAAGTTTTGTCAATGGGTGTATTTTGTTTTCACTCACCCCATTATAAATCAGAAGAAACACCATTTGATTGACACTAATGTAAAAAGTGGTGTAAGAGAGAATCAAGCCCAATGACACTTCAGAACATCTTTTGTAATAAGAAATGCTATATTGTTATGAACAGCTTTAACTATCTATGTATGATGTTCATTATAACAGTTTGCTATAGCAGCATCTGTCAAGAATTTACTAATACAATTTTAACGTGCTTTTCAATAAGCTGAAGAACAGAGCTGCATCTATTAATCATGAATCACATATTAATGAATAATTTATAAATGGAACCTTTATTTAAAGCATTACCAATTAACTCAACAATCGCTGCATTCACAATTAAACCAGTCACTTTAAAACTCGCAAACCCAAAGGAACAATGCTGTCCATTTATGAAAATTTCAAATATTAATACAGGGAAGAAGGAAACAAAAGTGAAATCGTCACACTGACTTCGATATTCATTAAAATCACTGACAGATTCTTCAGGAAAAGCCATTTTGAATTATTTAACATAAAACATATGTGCTTCTATTTCACAGACCACAGCTTTTTAGAGACAATTATAAATGAATACTGCAAATACAGTAAAATAAAACCAGGTACTATGTATCCTTAAAATATCAGAACTGAAGAGTGGTTGAGTTGTACCTTAATCACCATGGAGATCATATCCTTCAGCTCAGCGTTTCTGCAACTCTCTCATTCTGCAGGTCAGTTAGTTGGGAATAGGTTTTTTTCATAAGACATGTCCTCTCCCAACATCTCATTTTTATAGCAAACAATGCGCTTTTCTTCAAAGCATTTCAAAATCCTGTCCTCCCCACCGCACTCACCTAAGTGAGCTGTTATCTTAAAAACCTATGTGGGACCATTTAAAGGTCAACAATGATAAACACAAGTAACTGCATTTATTTCTATTTTTTAAGAAAGAGAGAAAATAAAACTACTATATTAACGTAAGATTAAAGTTGCAGTTAATATCAAAAGGGTCAAATATAATGGTGACATAAGTAGTGGTGTAAGTTTTGGCAACCTGACAAAATTGACAGAAAGGTAGCCGTGTTAGTCAGTATCCACAAAAACGAGGAGTCTGGTGGCACCTGTAAATTGTGTCGTATTGACTTCACTGGAGTTATGAGCATTTACATTAGTGGAACATCTAGTCCTAAGAAAAGATTTTTAAATAACCTTAGTAGCATCTATTAGTCTTTAAGGTGCCACCGGACTCCTCATTGTTTTTTTGGCAAAACTGAGCGTAACTTTCAGGAAGGCAGAAAAAGCAATCAATACATCCCACCTTAAAGCCTCGTGTAGTTCCTTTTCCTTCTACAACCCTGGCCTTCCAGCATCTCAGCATGGAAGCTAAGCTAACACAGACTTCCTGATGTGTAAGATGCGGCTGTGATATTTAGCTAATTGAAAAGCATGCTTTAAAATGCATTGGTATATTCTGAATAAATTGGTCTATAACAAGACATTATTCACATCACCCCTAAATTTGGCCCCAAACAGAAGGCAATCATTAATATTCCAACAGCAGCATTAACTCGGCCAGATTGCACATAGAGCACTATTTTCTATTCCTGTTTTTCTAAATTAAAATGTTTAATATATTGCTGTGAATATCATAAAAGCTATACCAGATATGTAATGTAGCTGGTTAGCATTGATATTGCAAGCTCATATTTTGCAATTTCCGACTGCTTATGATTTCAACTTGCACTGATGTACAGCAGTTTTTTTGCAATATGTATTTACACACATGTGAATAGTGTTATGTATCTCTATAGATATCACACATACATTTGGACAAAGATGGCGGTATGACAGAGGAAAAGAGGAATGTATTAGTGGCATATATTCTTGTTCATGCAGCAGTGAGCTGAAATTTTAAAAGCTAGCTGGAACGCCCACGGCAATAGCACCCAAAAGAAAAATAAACTTTTTCTTGAGAGCTATAGAAGATTCAGAAGACAGAATAAAGAATGCACTTATAATATCAGTTCACTTTAAAAGAAAGATATAAACAAAATGTCAGTGAAGGTACAGGTTACTAATAGAAAAATCTCAATATCTGTCCTAGTGGATCAATGACCTTCCACCGCTATGGGGACTGTACTTAGAGTTATAGAGTTTAAGGCCAGAGGGGACTGCTACATCATATAGTCTGATCTCCGGTATATCACAGGCCACCACCACCACCTAGCACTCGCGCACTAAAACCAACAACAGAAATGAGACCAAAGTCAATGAGACCCACAGCAGACTAGGCTATTATGTGCCACAAGCAGACAAAAGGAGGGAATGTGGACCACCAGTGCTTGAGGCCCCTGCAATTGCAGGGAAGTGATTAAGTGAAACATTATCAAATAATCCTGGCAAGTGACCTACACCCACACGCTACAGAAAGCCGGCAAAAAAACTCCCAGTCACTGCTAGTCTGACCTGGGGAAAATTCCTTCCTGATTTGGCGATCAGTTAGACTCTGAGCATGTGAGCAAGAAGCAGCCAGCTAAGCACCTGAGAGGGAGAACGAGTTGTGTCCCATCTCCAGTCATGGTCTGAAACTCTGAAGCATGAGCTTTAGAAACATAAGATATAAACAGGACATGAGCCCCACAACTTGTTGAGCTCTGCTCCTCCAATATCACAAGTAACCCCATCATAAAATTGCACGCAAATTTGTCCAGCTCTCTTAAAACTAATTAAGTTGTTTGCCCCCATACCATCTATTGGGAGGCTGTTCCGGAACCGCACCCTTCTGATGGTTAGAAACCTTCTTCTAATTTCCAGTCTGAATTTGTTCATAGGCAGTTTATGCCCATTTGTTCTTGTGCCAACATTGTCCTTTAGATTAAATAGCTCTTCTCCCTCCCTGGTAATTACCCCCAATGTATTTACAGAGAGCAATCTTATCCCCTCTCTGTCGTCTTTTTGCAAGACTAACCAAGCCAATCTCTTCCCTTCTCCTCTCATAAGATAGGCCTTCCATTCCCCTAATCATCCTAGTAGTTCTTCTCTGTTCTAGTTTGAATTCATCTTTCTTGAACATGGGTGATTAGAATTGTACACAGTATTCCAAATGAGGTCTTACCAGTTCCTTGTACAATGCTATTAATACTACTTTATCGCCACTGAAAATGCCTCACCTAATACATCCTAGGATCACATTTGCCTTTTTCAAGCCACATCACATTGGTGGCTCACAGTCATCCTGTGATCGACCCACACACCCATGTCTCTTCCCTCCTCTGTCGCTTCCAACTGATCAGCCCCCAGCTTGTAGCAGAAATTCATAATATTAGACCCTAAATGTATGACACTGCACTTTCTACTATTTAATTTCATTCCACTTCTGTCACCCAAGTCTTTAAGGTCTTCCAGATCCTCCTGTATAGTATTCTGATCCTTCTTCTGTATTGATGATGCTTCCCAGCTTTGTATCGTCAGCAAATTTCATTAGCACAGTCGCACTTTTTGTGCCATAGTCATTAACAAAAATTTTGAATAAGATTGAATCGCAAGACCAATCTTTGAGGAACCCCACTAGTAACCGCTCTCCAGTCCGATAATTCACCTTCAGCACAACCCATTGCCTTCTCCCCTTTAGCCAACTCCTTATCCACCTTACAAAGCTTGTACTGATCTGTCTTCCCTGATTTAACTAATAATTTCCCATGTGGCACTGTGTCAAATACTTTACTGAAGTCCAAACATATTAAATCTACTACACTTTACTTATGTAAAAAAAAATGAGTTATTTTCTCAGAGAAGGAAATCAGGTTGGTCTGATGTGAACTGCCTTTGGTAAATGCTGCATTACATTCCCTTTATCATTTGCCTCCATGCATTTAATTATTTTTTCATTCAAAATTTGCTCAAAAACATTGCCTACTACTGAGGTCAGACTAACAGATCTGTAATTGCCTGGATCACATTTTTCCTCCTTTCTTAAATACAGATACAACATAAGCTATTCTTTCATATGGTACTACCCCCGAATAGATAGATTTATTAACAATCCTTGCTAGTGGACTAGCGATCTCATGTGCCAGTTCTTTCAGTATTCAGGGATGGAAAATATCTGGTTCTCCTGATCTGAGTGCATTCAGCTCTTTATGTTTTTCTTCCATCTGAGATTTGGTAAATTCTATTTCTAGACACTCATTTCCTTATCCACACGTTCCATATTATCATCATTGCTGAAAACTGAGGCAAAGTATAAAATCAATTTTTGGACAATACCTAAATTATTCTTAACCTCCTTCCCATACACACAGCATAAAAGCCCAACCTCATCCTTCCTTATTCTCTTTTATGTATATAACTAAACCACCTCTTATTAAGTATTTTAATTTCTTTGTTAAGAGTTAAAATCAACCTGACTTTTAGCAGGTCTCACTTTTTTCCCTACACTTTCTAACCTCCATGATATACCTTTCTTTGCTGATTAACCCTTTTTGGATTCCCATAGGCTCTCTGCTTACTCCTAATAGCCCTTCGGAGGTGGTTATTCATCCAGCTGGGTCTGGAGCCTCTCTCTACATTTTTTCCCCACTGTGTTGGGATGCACATTTCAAGCCTCAGTCACATTTAAGTCCTTGAGCTCTTCCCTAAATATCCCAAAATCTGCCCTTTTGAAATCAAAAACTGTAGGCATCATTTTCATAAACCAAACAAAAAATTACAGTGAACTATTAGGAGACGCTTTAAGATATCGTTTTAAAATGAGAGGTAATAACCTGGAAGAGTCCTTACATCTTTCCCCGCCACCCCCCAAAAAAATACCTTTAACACTGCTTCAGTGAAGTTTCCTTCAGTGGCTAGCCAACAGCAGAGCTGAACACTGCAGTGGACATTTCATTTCCCTGCGGTGTAACAACTATTTTAAGCAGCCTTAAGGCTTCATCTACATGAGACAATGCCTTAGTGGTACCTCATGGGCATTCCAAAACTCTCCACGGAATGTTAGCACTGCAAGCACATTTGTGTAACTTTATTGCCAGTGCTGCAAATCATAACTCATAGCTGATACGCTGATTATCCACCTGAATTTTTCACATTAACACACCTAGAAAAAATCTCTAATAAAAAGTTAAAAACCCCTCGTCTGATTCATTAAACCTACAAGTAAATTATCAGATGCTGGGACCTTAAATAAAACAACTTTTTTCCTTGTCTCTTTAGTCACACAACACATGATAGGAGCCAAACAAATGAACTAAGCTGAACCTTTACCAAACTTAAGTTAGTAACATGCTGGAGGCTAACATCATGTCCTCTGTCTACATCAACATGCAGCGGATAGATGTGCTAAACTGATGACAGATGAAAACACAAAATCTCACTCTCATTCTTGATTCCGTTTACCAAACAAACTAGGTATTCAGATCACATCAGTGTAATTTGCATTGGCAGCAGCAGTGCTACATTTAGTTCACACATGAGGACACGAGAGATCATGATGGAGGAGCCCTTCAGCAAAGGGCTTTGTTTCTAGTGTCTCAGATGGGTGCTAAGCAGGGATGCTGAAATGTTTTAAATGGCACTGGACACCGCAAGAGAAAATACCATATAGAGAAGAATCCTGTATTAAGAAGGGGAATAAGAGTTAGGGGGGTGAAGTACAAAATGGCCTAACAGGACTTTTCCATTGCTAACGTCTATGACGCTGTGAGCTGGGTATCTGCCACACCTCTCCTGTTCTCACTTAACTTGCTCCCATCAGTACTGCTGCCATTTTGGTATGTGACTCAGAGCCTGCTTCTTGCACATTGCTCTTTGGAGCTTTTTTGGAGTCCTCACTTTTTATTGTCTCCTCATTTTAATTCCTCTTAATTTTCCCCTTCCCTTATATGTAGCACAAGAATGTTGAAAATAAAATGACTTCCAGCAAGAGGGCGATCCCATCTTTTCTACCTATACACATTCCTTTTCACTTCTTTGCCATGCCGAATAGCACACAAGATAAAAACCAATGAGCCAAAGTCTTTCTGCAAATTCACAAATTGGTATAATGCCAACGGGGGGCAAACTTTAGTGACGATATTCTTTGGGCTTCCATGCTAACTCCTCTGTACAACCTCCCTTCCTCATTAGGGTTGAGATGTAGTGTGATGCAGCCAGCAATATCAGACCTATAAACTAAATTACTGAATATGAACGGTGCAGAATGCTTCACTTGTGGCTTTTGCCAGAATTTTAGAATATTGTGTGCAGAATTTTAATTTTTTTGGCACAGAATTCCCCCGGGTGTACTATTACCAGGTGTTACAATATGGTATATGAGATCCTGGGGCTAGCATGCCTTATTTATTTTGCTGAATGTCATGGGTAAATAAACTGATTAAAACACAATAAAAACTATAAGTTTCCACTAGAAAATAATTATTTGCAAACTCACTTTAGCCAAAATATGCAGAAGAATTGAAGTTACACTGATATAAATAGGCAGTCTCTCCATAACAAATATAAAAATCAAGCCATTAATTTATCAGTTGTTATGGCAGTCTAATGTTTCAGAAATACATAATACAAACTTTGCAGTATCAGGCCTGAAATCCAAGCAACTTCCATGCAATGATGAATATATATGGTAGCAGATCTAGATGACAGTTGCACAAGTGAGTTCTCAGGATGCTAAAAAAATTCATTTATCAGGTAATTTTTAATATAAACAGCTTCTGAATGCAAGTAGGTTTATCTGTCACTGTTAATTAAACCTGTACTTTGTCAACATATGATAATCCATTTATTATAGTAAAAGCCATTACATTTCAAACCACTCACAAATTACAAACCATAATTGCTAGGATTATTTTATTTCCAAGTGCAGGCAGCAAAGCCATCTTAAGATTCAACAATGGTGAGATAATTCTGGAATGTAACCATAGCTCTATCTCACAGTCCATTGGCTTTAGTGTTGGCAGCAGACAAGCTGTAATTTTTCAGTTCCTAATTAGGTTTAGCCATTAATTTAACTATTCTGTCATATTGGTGAGACAGTACAACACTATCTTTTTGTTTGTGTGCTTGTTCTCACTCCCTTCTTAATGATAAATGCTATAAAGCACAGGAAACACAGCAGGTTACTATAACTTCTCACCTACAGCCCTGGTGCTTTAAAGTTCTTCATCGCCCTAGTACCTAAACGAGGCTAGTGGAGCCACCTGCCAAGGTCTGGATTACCCCTAAATGCATTCATCAGCAAACAGTAATTTTCACAAGGAACTATTTCCTTCAAGTAATCAAACAAAAAAGCCTGCATAGTTCTTGCTAAGTACAGTCAAACCTCGCAATAATGCGCCCCGCCATAACGCGATATCGCATATAACGCAATCACAGGTTGGCTCCCCTTTAAGGTATAATACAGTACAGTACTGTACCAATGGTGACCCCAACACCATAGCAGGGGAGAGAAGCTGCAGCCCCGCACCTGCTGGGGACAGAGAACTCCGAGGCTGCAGGCACCGGTGCTCTCTGTCCCCGGCAGGCGCGGGGCCGTGGCTTCTCTCCGGCTTCAAGAGGAGCCATGGCTCCCCGCCTGCTGGGGACAGAGAGAACTGGTGTCCGCAGCCCCAGAGTTCTCTGTCCCCGGCAGGCGGGGAGTCGTGGCTCCTCTCTCCTGCTGGGCACTAGGCGGTGCACATCAATGCACCGCGTTGGGAACCACTGACAAACCCTGCTATACCACGACCCCGCATTTAGCGCGATCGAAGTTTTTGGACCCCAAACATCGCGTTATAGCAGGGTTTCACTGTACCTCTCTCCTTTCCTTGAGAAGAAAATGCATTTAAAATAAGATTCATTCTTAATTGAGGTGTTGAGTTCTATGCATTTTAAAATCAACAACATCACCTGGTACTATAGATTTTAAGCTTAAAAATTCTCAAAGAATTTGCCTATCCATGAGAAAGGAAAAATATACAGTGTCAAGTAATTTCCTGTTTTTAAAACATTCCAGCAACAGAGGGCACTGGCAGTTAATGGAGTGTGTGCAGACATAGCAGTACTGTTCCAGACATCTTGGCAACCAGCAGGAAGCACATTCAAAAACACAGGAGAGGAACTCAAAAAAATTATCCAGTTCCATTTCAGTACAAAGAAAAATGCATCTCACGCTAACTTTTCTGTCATTGTTGGTGTTTTTCCTTAATGGGCCTAAATATCTCATTCTAAACACGTCAAGGCATGTCAATCAACAAGTAAGACTTGGACACTATACAAAACAAAGCTGAGATCTCCACCTTTGAATCCACAGGCAATAGATCTGTTAAATGTTGCTGACACACAGTCCCTTGCTGTTGTATAAACACTACACTTACACTAATTCTTGAATGCACGGTACTGACAGAAGTGTGATGAGCATTTCTCTAGAGACTTCAAGACAAAACAAATGACCCTTGTTATAGAAAAACAAATCTTTCATCCATGTAAGCAGCTAGCAGAAGACTACTCAATGCCTACTTATAGTAACCTTCCATTAAACTGAGTGAAATATCAAGGGCAAAAGATGACATAGTCACTGAAAATTCTGTGGGGTTGTGTTTTGTATCTCTCCTTAGCACTTTTCATTTTCTATTTTCAACAACACAAAATTTCCTGCAATTCATTAAAAAACACATGCACCAACAAAACATCCTCTATTTTCAAACCCAAGTCCTGCAAACTCACGTTTTGCACTACTTAGTTATTGAAATTTACTCTTAAGGAACTACAGTTCCTACATCTGCTACTGCTGTTCAAAGAAAAAAGGAAAAGGAAAAAAAGGAATAAGACAATAACACAATGTGTGTGATTTCAGGAAAAGCACCATTCACTGCTGCTAATTGCTTGCAGGATCTGAATTGGTAAAACCACAAGATGTTCAACAAAAGACTCTATGCAGGTAGGACCATAAAACCTAATTATTTCTCTCAAAGCAGACCATTCCATGTAAAATAAAAGAAAGCTATGAGCAATAAAGACCATGCCATTAACAATTAGTCTTCTGCACACACGATTAGACTCTCAGAGATAAAGAAGACTCTAAATTTAATGACGTATCCTGGCTGGGTTCAATATTCTCCGCTAATTATGCTGAAAGACCTTGTGCTACTTAAAAGTACTTAGACTGCAAAATATGACACCATCTCCATAGATTCACTGTTGGCACTTAACATTTAACATTGGGCATTAAAATACATGTGAATTAATATTGGCATTTAGAGTTTTTTCCTTTATTTATAAAAAAGTATAATTCTGAGAGGTTTTGGGATAACATCTTGTGAGCTGTTTCCTAATGAGAATCCTCGCAAACATGAGCTGTGTACATATGCTGCCCTAAATCAAACTTTAGCAAAGCATGCAACCAAGTGAACTTTGGAAGACAGAATCAGATGAAATAAGGGGATGAACTGGGTATTTGACAAAGACAAGCTCTTAGCAGTAAACAAGAAGAAAACAAAAGGAACTGAAGAGAGAAAAATGTATCTGCAGACATACTTCTTTCTGATCTAACCTTCTGTTGCAACATACATTTAACTCGTTACCACAACTGTACAATGGCTATAGAAAAGACTCTTTAGTTCCAAAAAGATGTACATATAACTAATTTAAAAATGCTCACCTAATGAACAGCACAGAAAAACTCAGAAAAATCTGTGGTTTTCAATTTACAATATAAAAGTTTAGCACATATACAGCATTTAGAGTTGTACAGATGAAAAGAGTATATACTGGGTATTATAAATTTTTGAGAGACATAAAAATATGTTTTATACTGCTAAATATCTGAATATTTTTAATCTCTTCAGTTGTAGTTATATGTCTTTGGAACAATGTTTACAGGTTGGTGTATACATATGCACAAACACAACTGGCATCTTTCCTATTAGAAAAATGGGAGTGAGGAAGGTCGGGCAGTTCATAGGTCTATAGATGTAAAGAAATGTAAAAAAATTGCTTTGAAGATAAATACTTTAAATGTTGGTTATCTAAAATAAAATTACAAAGAATATCTGATTGCATACTTCAAGGCATAAGTTATTCAAGGTCAGTTTGACAGCTCTCAATGGTACAGTACTGCCATATTAGGTACATTATGGAGAGTTATGCCATTATATGAAGCATCTGGCATTGGCCACCGCTGGAGATGGGAAAATGTACTAGAGAGGTCTTTGGTCTGTTGTCAAAAACTGAGCACCCTGAGTTCTGTGCTTTTTTGAAAAATCTGGCTATAAAAGTGTCACAATGTTGGGTGCTGAATGGTTTTTAAAATCTGGCTCTTCATGCATAAATCATTGTCCATGAACATGTCCCATTTAATTGCTTTTGAGTGCCTTTGAATCTGTAATCTACTTTACACGTCCATGGAGACCAATATTTCTGATTGTGCTTTTTTCTGAAAAGTAAGATTAAAAATGGTATTTAGTATACCACATGCAATGTTAGTATATTTCAATGTCCAGGTTATACTAAATTTCACACAACACGGACATTCTAAAATGCACTGAACTTTTAGATAAAGCAAGGAAGTAATAGTAGATAGTTTGGAATGCCAGACACGAGCCTCAGAATTCCATTCTCAGTCATTCCAGTGAGGACAATGAGAAAAATTCTGGTCCCATTTACACTGGTGTAAATCTAGAACAACACTATTAATCCGATTTATGGCAATAGGCTTATATGGGTTTAAAAGCATATAGAAATTTGGCCGACATCCTGATTCTGATCTTATTTAACTAGGTTTTTACACTGGTGTAATTCCAATGACTTGTTAAGAGTCTCTCCTGATTTACATTGGTATGAGATAACAATCAGGCCTCCAGTTTCTAGTGTATAACAAATTTAAGATTACATTGACTATATTTAATGTTAGTCTGATTCTTCAGGCTCAGTAAGCTTGGTCTTCTATGACCTACATTTCTGAGCCAATACTTTTATTTCCAGGTGTCAATAGGGACCAAATGTCCTGTTTTTTCCAGGTGTTACTCCGAAAGGACTCCCCTACTTTTCCAGGGATGATTTTCAGCACAAAATGCATGATTGCTCAAATAAGATGATGAAAACTCCCTTCAAATATTATGGTCCAGATGATCTGCTGGTATAAATCATTTTAGCTCCATTTTAGTTAATGAAGCTATGAGTGGACACCACAGAAAGCAAACACTTTATGTGAATATCCTCTCCTGGTGAAGAAAACCTTTGACTTGCAGATCTTATTGTAGACTGCAGCTTAGAATGCCATGTCATCAGTTCTGTTTTAAAAAAATTACATGATGAAAAGCAAGATGAGAAAGATAAATGAATCTTCATTCCAAAGATAACAAATACCATTAATTACTAGTAGCACATCCACTCTGTGCACCTTTTTAAAGGCTCACATTTGTGTTCTGTTGCTACTTGGACAAGCTGATTCAGCTCTCCCTTACGACCATGTAAATCAGGCGTAGCCCCAGTGTAGTCAGTTGAGTCACGCTGGTGTAAATCGGAGAAAAATCAAGTCCAATGTCTTCAAGGGTTCTTTTACTATGAAGGTTGGAGGAAACGCTTACTAAAACACTTCTAGATAAGTAACTTTCTTGTATTAGTTTTTCTTTCTTTTTCTCAGGCCTTTTGGATTTCGTTCCAGGACATTTGGATTTTTTCCATGTCTTCCTTTGTTTTATTTAAACATAAAAAATTCTTCATAGCTGTATGTAGCAAAAGCAGCCTTCATTATTGCTTTGATAGTTATATGACAGTGTGCATTTAATTTAGAATTTGTTTTGTATTCCATGTAAGTGGTTATTGTTAGGAAGTGGAACAACAGTACAGAAGTACAACCTGGGTACAAAACTTTGTCTCATGACATTAACCATTACAAGTTGGGTAGACACCATTAATCAGTAAAGCATGGGTAAAAGATATGGGTGCATCATTACCCACTACAGGACAAAACCTATATTGAACATGATTTCACCACTATTTATGAAACTTTTGAAGCTAACTTTTACGTCCTCCACCAAAGAGATTTAACCCCCCCCCCCCCCCAGAATATCAAACTCTACATGTTAGTGCCATGTAAAATCCTGACATTTCATATCACAAGGCCTCATGATGACATTTTCTTTGGTTATGAAAATGCATGGATCATATGTCCACTGGTTTTGCTGGGAATGAATCCAAAATCTCAAAGTGAAACTCAGGTTAGACCTATCGCATATTACCTTGTTTTACACTGAACTCACAGAGAATGCTGAATTTTATATGTTTGCTATATGAAACTATAAACCTGGCTGGATTCACTAAAAAACAATCCTGGTTTATTGAGAAAAAAGGAACATGAACTGAATTTCTAGTTTTATTGCTAAGAATATTTTATTAGTTCTGTTAGACAACTTTACCAACAAACTGAACCAAATTTTACCCTCATTTACACCAGTGCAACACCCCAAACACAGTGGGGTTGAAGGGATGTAACTGAAAGAAGAATTCAGGCCACTCTAGACAAACAGATTTGATTGCTAAGTGGAGCGTCCTTGTTGAAGTTTGAATTAGATACATTTAGATTAAAATAACTAGCACAGAAGTGTTTGAAACAGCAGGAGTTGTACACCAACGCCTTCACGCAATTCCAAAAATGAACTATTTGGTCACAGCACATTGTACCATATTGTCCCAGATGGTACACAGTGCAATTCAATAAGTCATTTCTACCAATACAGTGATTAAATGTAGCACTCTGCCTTCCGTCACATCTCATACTGACACACAAACATTTTTTTTTTAATTCTAAGAGGAAATGTTGTCATGGTTCACAAGCTTCTCTGCACCCTTCTTGGACCCTGGTGTCCAAATTGTTTTCATTCAGTTCAGCACACTTCTAGTGTATAATCTGTTTTATTCAGTGGAATTTCTTGTCAGGTCTTGTCACATCAGTACCGGAATGGCTCACTGCTTTAAAGAGATACAGAATGGTATACAGTGAAGGGGAGAAAATGTCAGAGAACACCACTCAACTCAAACTCAACGTAAAGAGAAACATTCATATGGAAAAACTACCTCTGAGCGTCACAAGAATTCATACTTCAAGAAATATATAAATTATTTTTATATCTGAACAATTAAAACATCCAGCAAAAATTCTTTACATAAAAAGGCTTATGTATTATACACACACACACACCCCCACCCACCCACCCACACCTACCTTATATGGCTACAACGTAGAAACATACAGCCTCAACCATTCTCACTCATATTTAATGCACAAGAGAAATGTTGTGCATGGTGTGGTTTCATGTTGAGATTTTCCCTTGCTTTCAGTACTGCATGAGAAAGACTGAAGATGGTATCCATATGATAAAATGTATGATGTGGCTATGGAATTTATCTTTGACCATTTCATTTGCATTCTGCCCATTAATCTATCTTCACTGGGACGTCTAACATTCCACAACTTGGAGGAGTATTTAAATTACCACCATTTGAAAAATAAAACAATCCACTAAAGAAGCACTTTCTGATTCTCCGAAAATTACAGTGACTCAATTCCTATAGTGGACAATTTTAAATCTTGAAACAATGACAGCAAACCAGTCCAGTATCTTACAGACCATCAAGGCTACAAAGAGGAGTGTTATACCACTGGATAGACACTAATCCACTTTTCATAAGGTTTTTGTTTCTAGCCCAGTCACAGAGGTTACCACTGGAAAGTCATCACTGGCAAACAGTTACCACACACCACTATCTGAAATTGCCACATTTTCTCCCAATACTTAGGAGATACTTTATGTGATAACTATGCAGTAAAGTATTCCAAATGTTGATTTTCTCAATGGCCTTTACTTTAGATCATAAAGATATCTGACTTTATTATATGTGGCATTTTAGGTAATTTTAGATATGTCTAAATTGTGTTCATGGTAGTTCTACCAAAGGGATATAAAATGCAGTGTCAAATTTTTAAAAACTCTATAAAACACTCCTAAAATAAAACATGTGGCACATTCTGAACGCAGGATGAGGTGGTGTGGCATGAAGTTTTACCAACACTTGTTTTGGATGAACTGAGTAACTCACATAACTTTGGCACTCATGAGTAATGCGTTCATCTTAATCTCATGAGCATAAAACCTTTATTGTAGAACACCACCACTGGCACCCACACACACTCACACAGCTGAAGGATGAAGTGTTTTTTGTGACCCTGAAGTTCATAAAACTGCAGGAAACAATGAACTATACCGCAGATCTTCCTTCCTGTAATGCAGAATTTCAAAGTGAATATCAGTACTTCACATAGGCTCTGCAGAAGATTGTATTTATGAATGGTCTCCAAAATCTGATTACGTGATGGAACGATGTAAATTGTTTACAATTATCAAGCGTTAATGTGTAGCAGTAATATGAGTTATGAACCTAGGCCAGCATTGTTTCCAATGTATTTACACAGTAATTATTGGCTGCATGTTATTACTGGATATGGAGGGGATATGCAAAGATGGCTGTGGTGACCTTTTGCCCCAACCCCAGGAATGCCAGGAACCAGGAAGATTGCTCTGCTAGCTGTACATAGCCCCAATGGACCATTCTGCCCTCTGGGAATTGCCTCAGACCTATCCACTTTTCCCTAGCCATGCCGCTTGTACTTGGGATCAGGAGATGGGGTAGTGCAGCAGCTGCCAGGGGATTCTCTTAGGCTGGGGAAATCCTCAAGGGTTTTTTTAAACCCGGTGTTATGCCTACTTTACAACACTTCAGCAGTGAAAACAGCTGCACTAAGGCCAAGGATCTGGCTCTATTGAATTGGTTCAGTCTCTGGAATACCCTAATAGTCTCTAAATCTTTTTTCAGAAGAATGTGGATGTATAGGGAGTATATAATGGGGGGGAGGAACCAATGACACCGGCACCTATAGACACCATCATACCTGTTTTTGTGAGTTTTCATACAAATGGATGGACACGCTGGAGTAATCCAACAAAAATTAAAAGGAGGCGTTCCTCATTGATTCATAAGAATGATTTAACTTGTTTATGTGTTTTTATTTCGATTCAGATCCATTGAGGAAACATTGCAAAACTAGTGCATTGAGCAAGTAAAAATACACAGCTCGCAACCCATGAATCGGGTAAACTATACACTAATAACTCTTCCTTTGAGGTGTACTGCCAATCATAAGGTCAAAAGATAAATTTCCAGCAATGAAGTAAAGCAATGATTACAATGTAACATACATGCCCCCAAAATACTGTTTGAGGTTTTTAATAAAGTGAATTTCACAAACTGTTCTCACTGGAGGGGATCGAAGATGGTCTCAACAACTCCACACTCCTTTAACGAAGCACATACGGAAGACAATCAAATCACTGATTTTCTCTAGCTCATCTTATTCCATTTTATTAATAACACTGTCCAAAAAGGTTGAGGAGACTTGACCAGGGTTTGTGAATACCTATACAGCAAGGTATCTGATATTAGTGGGCTCCTTATTAGAGCAGACAAAGGCCTAACAAAATCCAATGCCTGGAAGTTAAAGCTATAAAAACTCAAGCAGGTAATATGGTGCAAAGTGCAGGTAAATAGCCAATGGAATATACACCTCTACACCAATATAACGCTGTCCTCAGGAGCCAAAAAAACTTACCGCGTTATAGGTGAAACCATGTTATACCGAACTCGCTTTGATCCACCAGAGTGCGCAGCCCCGCTCCCCCGGAGCACTGATTTACTGCGTTATATCCAAATTTGTGTTATATTGGGTCACGTTATACTAAGGGATGTGGTGGAATCTCTGTTACTTAGTCCTTCAAATCAAGGTTGTGTGTATTTTTAAAGATGTGCTCTAGTTCAATCACAGATCATTGGACTCAAAATTGGGTGAAGTTCTATGGGTTTCGTTATGCAAGAGGTCAGACGAGAGGATAATAATACTCCCTTTGGGTCTTAAACATTGTAATTCTAGTTTAGATTTAAATCCATAGTTCAGACCTTGTGTTTTGGCAGAGACCCATTTACAGTCTTGAACCACACTCTACTTTTATACTCTCACTTCTTGTTTATGCAGTTCCCTTAGCTGCACTTCTAAAAATGCAGAATAAATAAGTAATACTTGGTTTGAATATATATACACACACACACACACACACACACACGGAAAAGACTTTTGAAAAGGACTATGCCATGCTGTAAGTTAAATATATCTATACGGCTAAATCATGGTCAATTAGATAAAAAGCATGTTCTCAATAATTTAGCAGTGAAAAAGTTAATGAGATATGTGAATTCAAGCACAGACTATGAGTTTATGATAAATCTTATCCCTCATTTAAGAGGCAGAATATGACACTGGCCCTGATCGTCAGCAGTGTTCAAGGAGCACACTGTGTATGTTGGGATGGGGTAGGGTACAAAGGTGGCTTGATGCTGACCCTGCTACGCAATGCAAGAGGTTGGCCCCTTGAAGAACATTAGAACAGCCTGAAGTCTGCTATAAGCAGCATTGTCTGTCATTACAACAACTGTGGACCACCCAGGGCATAGGGACCCACAGCCACACCCTCTACGCCAGCTCCAGAAGTAAGGGTGAGTTAGTGGTCAATACACCAGCTCTATACTTCTGAGGGAACTGTTTATGATGAGGTGACCTTCCCATAGCTCTAGAGACTCTTTGTGCTCCTGGGACAGCAGGAAATGACTGAAACGCAGCTAAGGATCAAATTTCTAGTACAAAATATCACCAAAGAAATATTATTTGCTGAGGCAATTAGTGATTTTTTTTTCTGATTGAAAATGTGAGTTTAGAGTTTTCCACTAGATATTGTTCACAATCAAAGAGCAGATTGCAGGAAATTACATCATCCACTGAATGGATACTAATAGGGCAGAATGGAATGTAATGCATGGTCAGATTTGAGAGGTGATGTAAAGGAAGAAACAGCAGGACTTGACAAGTCTGGCTGTGGGAAAGGAGAGAGAGAGGAGACAAAAATGACACTGCAGTTGAAAATAGAGTAACTCCTCGCTTAAAGTCATCCCGGTTAATGTTATTTCGTTGTTGCGTTGCTGATCAGTTAGGGAACGTGCTTGTTTAAAGTTGTGCAATGCTCCCTTCTAATGTCTTTTGGCAGCCACCTGCTTTGTCCACTGTTTGCAGGAAGAGCAGCCCATTGGAGCTAGCTGGTGGGGGCTTGTAACCTGGCAGCACCCCCATCACCTCCCCGCTCCGCTAAGTTCCCTGTGCAGCAGCTGCCCAGCAGGCTAGCAATTGCAGCTGTCCCTCCCCTCACTGCCATGTGCTGCTCCTGCCCTCTGCCTTGGAGCTGCTCCCCGAGACTCCTGCTTGCTGTGCGGGGGAGGGAGAGAAGGGGGGTCTAATGTCAGGGTGTCTCCCTCCCCTCTGCTCCTGCACCCCACTTACCCCTTCTCCATACAGGGCAGGGAGGGGACACAGACAGAGAAAGCCTGGGGCAGCAGCTGCTGTCTCAACTTCCTGATCCACTTAAAAAGACAACACACTTAAGAGTGGGTCAGCTTACTTAACGGGGCAGTGTGCATCTCTCTCTCTCTTTCCCTCCCACACAAGGTGTGTGTCTGTCTCTGTCTGCTATGCTGTCTCCCCTCCCTCGTGTTCATGCTGCCTTGTGTGAGAGGCTACATTAACAACAATGTGTTAACCCTTGAGGGCTCAGCCGAGTGCTAGTTCATCATTTAGCAGCGAGGAAACATCCCTCCCTCTTCCACCCTCTAACTTCACCACCTCAGCTAAGCTTCACAATCATCATAGCTGTGAACAGTATTAAATTGTTTGTTTAAAACATACACTGTGTGTATATCTATATAATATATAGTTTTTTGTCTGGTGAAAAAAATTTCCCTGGGACCTAACACCCCCATTTACATTAATTCTTATGAGGAAATTGGATGCACTTGTCAGAGTCTGCACCCTCACTTGAAACTGGGGGGTTTCAAAGTGAGGACCCGCATGTCTTCCCCCACCCCAAAATCCTAGGGTAGGTCCCCTTTGCTGCCACCACCGCGGTCAATACGTGGGCCAGGACACCCCTGTTTCCCCCCTGTCTCCCTTCAAAGACACTCCCTGGGGACACAGATCAACTCACAGAGGAGGAACCTTCCCCCTCCCCTCTCTTCCCTCTCTCCAGCCTGCTCCGGAGAGAGAGAGATCTTGATTCAAACTCCTTGAATCTCCCACACACAGGGAAGCAGCCCACTTCCCCCCCTCCCTCTCTGCTAGCCACTCTGTGAATCACCGAGAGAGAATGCCTTAGCCCCTCCCCCTATATCCACAGTGGAAGGGATTTAATCAAATCTTTATAGAAAGAATTTATTAAAAGAAAAACAAGAAAATACAGAATCTCTATGAGTCCAAGCTGGACACTCATAGGGTATAACCTTGCTAAGTTCTGGAGAGAATCCCCTCTCCTTCTCAGTACAACCAGTACAAGCAGAATTAAGAATAATCACTAACAAACACACAGAATTGCAAGCATAGGATTATTAGGTGAGGACACCAAGTATCTTTCTAATACTCACTATCTTGACTAGAAGAAATTAGTTCAGAAAGGTAGAAACTTGTAGACTTGATTAAAACATCTGGACTCTTGTAACTCCAGACGGCTAAGAACAATACACACACACACAGAGGGAAAAAGTTCCCTCCTAGGAATTTCAAATTCTCTTCCCTGATTGGTCCTCAGGTCAGGTGCCCACCAGGTACTATGCTTTAACCCTTTACTAACTATTCATGACAGCACTTAACATGGTTTCGCTTAACGTTGCATTTTTCAGGAACATAACTACAACGTTAAGCGAGGAGTTACTGTATCATGCAATAAATGTGCAGTTCATGATGGAAGGCGGTGGCTGAGGTGTTGTGATATAACCTTCCAGTGGCCGATACAGTCAATGACCTTGAAAAAGTCACCAGTGCTAGAAGTCTGGGGCAGCAAATGCAGCATGCAATAATGGGGGGCGGAGAGCAGAGATAATGGTAACAAATTCTGTCTTATAAATGATAGTTCCCTTTTTAAAATATTCAGGAATGTTCTGGAAAATTAGAGGATATTATATCCTGTGCTTTTAATGCAGGAATCAATTTTTAAACGGTCATTCTCTGTTTAGGAGTTTTGTTAGGATCAGTCTTGTGATACACAAATTGAGCCTCATGTGGGCATACAAATTTCTGAATGAAATGAATACCACTGCATCCAAAATATGACAAAATCATTTGGCACCTGTTAGAAATCAAAAGAAAAGGCTTGTTCTCTCCCTCCATTCCCAGGCATCTGAATATGTTCTGTTCTTGGCCACTATCCCAACTAAGGGCATACACCAAAGGAACTTTAAGCTCTGCGACTCAGTAACAACAGGGCAGAATTGTCCCAGATTTACATTTCCCTAACTCCCACTGCAGCTGTGTGATGCAGCAATCCCACTATGGACAAAGAGTGGCTGGGAAATGGGATGGAATCCTGCATCCTCTCTTTTAGAAGAATGAGAGCATTACCATGCTGACATCCCCAGGTTAAAAAGCATCCTGCTGGCAGTCTCTTTTGAAGTCAGGTAGCAACACAGACCCCTGCAGCTCCCCACTGAAACAGCTTCCTCTTTCCCTTTTACTGTTATAATTAATTCTGAGCTACCTTAATTGTTAAAAATCATATTTTGCCCTCCATTTTCATAAAATGTAAGTAAGCTGAATTTACAAGGTTTACCAGAACTGGGAATATGCCACACTCACCCATTTAAAATGATAGTCAGTGTGTCAACACAGTTTACTAATTTAGCCACGTTCTATCCTTGTATCTCCATAGGGTTCCTTTAGTTTCCTGCTGCAATTTGTAACCGTCAAGTGTGCTTCACTTTGTCTATATCTATGGTCATATTAACTGCAACTTATTTTAATTGATACTCAATTGAGATCATCCGATACCCGATAATTATCTGTTATTGTGTGCATACCTTAAGCTATTAAACTACCCAGTGCTAAGAAGATGGCCCCTTTGATAATGTAATAATGATGGCTTACATGACTGTTAAATCTGCTGGCACGACATTGTATGATATATTATTCAGACACCAACACAATTTGGTATGTGACATTAAGCTTCCATTGATATGTATTATTCTACAATTTCTCACCATTTAATATAAAACTTATCTTCATAAAATAAAACCCTGTCTATAGTATGGTAGGGTGATAGACCTAATGAAAAAAGACTGCTTTTACTGTATACTGTTAATATATTGTTTCATTATTCATTTTTATAGGTACCTCATTAAAATTAGACAACAGCGACAGAACGTTTTATGAAGCTTTTTCTTTATATTCCAAGTTAGCCTCTCATTTTCCTGTGCCAAAAAAATACTGAAACAGCACAGAAATCTGTTTGTCACAGCTGACTGCAATAAATCAACTTTACATTTCAAATTCAAATCACTGCACTTTAGTTAAGTAATGAAAAATCACTAAATATTTAGTGCAAAAGAACAAGATCCATTATCACAATTTCTAAGATCTACCCTTTATTGTATACCATGTGACCAGCAGAGGGTTAAACATTAAGGAAATGAAGAAATTTTGAATCCTTTGGACATCTTAAGCATATTTTCTTTCTGTCTAAGTCTTTAAAGCCTAGTTTCTGGAGAGAGCTAATGGCCTGTGAATAAATTAGTGCACTGAACATCTTTTACATCATATTACCCTAGGGAGACCTTAGACCTACTCAATTCAGCAAATGAAAGCTATATTAAATGTATCCTGACCACTGACTGTCAAATTTATACTTGTCAAAGTTGCCTTAGATATTTAAAATTATAGGCAATATTTTGCACCTGATGATACGGATACAAAACTTGTCTCTACCTAATGCTGTTTGTCTTAGTGAAATACAAGACATGGCAAGAATATCCATCAATTATCTCTGAGATCAGGAAAACAAATGAGAGTCTTTTTAACACTTTTGATTAAACAAACTTGATTTTGTTATGGAAAAATAAAGCCTTTGTTCTCAGTGCACAAGTTATCATACCCCCAGTGCTCTGCCACCTGATTATCCCAGGTTCTCAGCCTGAGTCCAGTTCCCATCAGGTGGGCTGGCTGATGAAGAATTAGTGGTATCTGGAAGTTTTTCCACTTTGCTCTCTGGGGAAGATAATATCAGCTATAGTACTTTGATTGAACTCTCTGGTATGAAACTATCCACCCTCTCAGCTAGTGGGAAGGTGCCATTGAATAGATGCCAAGAAGAATGAGAAATTAGTTATGGGGATGGAAGAGGATAAGAGATGAAGGGATAGAGACAGTACACAGCATTCTTTTTCCCCAATGATTATCACATGCTTTCTATTCCAAAACAAGTCATGGTAAGCAACACAGGTATTAATGTTCTACAGAAGCTGTCCACATGTAAATGTAGTTTTACAAAGCTTAGCACTTAGCTGCTGAAAGCAGAATATTGTGTAATGAAATGCATTGCTTTCTCTTCATTACATTATCGTATGCTAGGATAGCAAAAGACTTAGTAAGAAGTAACCCCAGCAATTCACATACTGTAACAGCTTCTTTAAGATTAGGTAGATGCTGTAGCTTTGAGACTAGAGCACTGCTCAGCTACCTGAGAAATCTGAGTTTGAAACTAATTCTGGTTTCAGTTTCACTCTGGCCTGTGGAATCTAGGAGGATAACAGAGCTGATGCTCTGACCCTTCAGGTTATGGAAGGAACCATGCAATGCATCACTTACAAACAATCTTCCAGCAATCAGCTCAGAAACCTAGGTACTTAGCCACTGTGTCCATTTCTGTAGTACAGCGATGGCATATGTAGCATTAAAGGACTTAATGGGGGCACAATGACCATCCAGCATGAAAAGGAGACCAAGAGTGTCTGATTCTGTTGGGATTGGTGAAGGATAAATAAGAATATCCTGGGCATAGGGTCATGGCAAGGAACTTCCTGTGCCCGTGGAAGTCAGAACTCACTGCCATAAATATACCTACTACACTGGATAAAATAAATGTAGTGCTTGTTAAAAGCTGCAGATTGATGATCTTGAAAAACAGAGTCCTTTGTTCACAGAATAGGTACAGAAAGTGAAGAGCACTGTCATACTAAAGTGCCCCAGGACAACACTGAACTGCAGAGACCAACATCAGGGAAGACCTGATGTGTGACTCAAAGACCTCTTGGTGCCAACTGGCAGAGGGCACACTGATTGCTATGGTTGCCAATTTTGGTTGGACATATTCCTGGAGGTTTCATCACATGACATAATCTTTAATTAAAGATTAATCTTTAATTCCTGGAGACTCCAGGGCAATGCTGGAGGATTGGCAATCCTACTGATTACAGGGCTTCTCAGGGCCTGATATTTACATTCTAGTTGACCAAAGAGTGTCATGTAAGGTTTCTACTGAAAGCCTGTGGCACATTGGTCATCATAATCTTTGCAAAATGTATATGAAGATAATAAGTAAGGAGATAGAGATATAGAGATTGAAAATTATGTTCTTAAGGTCTAATAGTTAAAGGCAGATCACTCAAAGGTAGCATAGCTTGAGACAAACTTCTTCAGACAGAAGGTGGGAGACACGTATCTCCCTAGCTAACCATTGGGTATTGTATGTCTTACAACAGAAATCTATTAGCATATTGAGTCAAATGTTAATGAAGACCTTGCAAGGACTTCAGAAGGAAAATTAAACAGGAAAAGGTAAACAGCAGGGAGGAGGGGGTGGCAGGGGAATCTGTTCCAGAAGTAAAGGACAAAGGATTGGTCTGGTATATCTGGGGGTGCAGAGAGATGCCCTGGCATCCTTCATCAGGGGGAGGCAAGCTGCCAGTAGGCTTGGTCACATGAGAGAAAGGTCTCAGCCATCCTGGTAGAAAAACATTGTGAGAAGAACGTTTGGGGCAGCAGTATCGTATAGGACAAGGGGGCATCTTGTTATAGGAGTTTAGGGTCTAGAATGCACGTTAAAATGTTGTTTTATACGTAAACCTTTGCTATCACATGAATCCCTATTCCTCGTTAAATAAACCTATATTTGCTTCCTCTATAAATACATCTAAATGCTGTGTGTTAAACAGAGCTGGGTTCTAAGGTAGAACTAGTAAGCTGGTGTGTACTTTTCCTTTCAGAATAGCAGGTCTGGTAATTCTGCGAATGTTCAGTAGGTAAGGGACTGGACAGCACAAGGGGACCACTTGGAGGACTTGGCGGTTAGAATGTGCCTATTGTGAACCTGCATGAGGTACAGTGAAATCTGTGTGGGGTGAGAGGGGTGTGCTTGTGTTGTAAGGCAACCAGACATCCTGATATTGTTGGAACTATCCCAATATTAAGGGCTTTGTCTTATATATGCAACTATACCCTCTTCTCACCCCCCAAAAAAAGTGTCCTGATTTTTCACACTTGCTATCTGGTCACCCTATTGTGTTGCTTGTGATTGAGAGAGTCAGGGAGCCGAGCCCCGGCTGACACAGTCAATCCTCCCTCACACTAAGGGCAGGTGGTATCAAGTTGTCTCACAATCCTGGGTATCCCTTGGGAAGTGTCAGAATGGGTTTGTTCAGTCTTCTTGGCCGTTCAATGGCTGGCCTTTCCACAGAGCCTGCCAACAAAGATGTCATGGTGATGGCAGCTTTTGCACTAATGCGGATCACTGCCCATTCCAATGAGAACAGGACAGGGATAGCCAAGTTTGTTTCACAGCCTATCAAACAGCCATGAAATGGTAACTAACTTTTGGCTGCTCCTGACTTGGGCTGGATTCAACATGTGAACGTGGAGCATCAAGCGAGATATTTCCACTAGAGACAGGGAAGTGTTAGTACCATTATACAAATCACTGGTGAGACCTTATCTGGAATACTGGGTGCAATTCATGTTTAAGAAAGATTAGTTCAAGTGGAACGGGTGCAGAGAATGGCTACTAAGATGATCCGAAGAATGGAAAACCTACCTTACATGAGGAGACTCAAAAAGCCTGGTTTGTTTATCATACCCAAAAGAAGGCTGAAGGGAGATATGATTGCTCTCTATAAATACATCAGAGGGATAAATACCAGGGAGGGAGAGGAGTTATTTAAGGTAAGCGCCAATGTGGACACAAGAACAAATGAAATAATATATTGAGATATACCTATTTCATAGAACTGGAAGGGACCCTGAAGGGTCATTGAGTCCAGCCCCCTGCCTTCATTAGCAGGACCAAGTACTGATTTTGCCCCAAATTCCTAAGTGGCCTCCTCAAGGATTGAACTCACAACCCTGGGTTTAGCAGGCTAATACTCAAGCCCCTGAGCTATCCCTCCCCACGGACATTGTTTACGGCCATAAACTGGTCATGAACAAGTTTAGGTTTGAAATTAGGCGAAGGATTTGAAACTTCAAAGGAGTGACATTCTGGAACAGCCTTCCAAGGGGAGCAATGGGGGCAAAAATCTTAACTGGCTTCAAGACTGAGCTTGATAAATTTAGGGAGGGGATAATATGATGAGACTGCCAACAATGGCATGTAGCTGATCTGTGACTTTTAGCAGCAAATATCTTCAACAGCTGGTGATGGGACACTAGGTATGGATGGATCTGAGTTACTACAGAGAATTCTTTCCCTGGTGTCTGGCTGGTAAGTCTTGCCTACATGCTCAGGGTCTAACTGACCTCCATATTTAGTGTTGAGAAGGGATTTTCCCCAGAGTCACACTGACAGAGACACTGGGGGTTTTTTGCCTTCCTCTGCAGCATGGAGCACAGGTCACTTGCAGGTTTAAACTAGTGTAAATGGTTGGTGGCCTGTAACTTTAAGTCTTTAAGCCGTGATTTGAGGACTTCAGTAACTCAGGGTGAGGTTGGGGTCTATTAAGGAGTGGGTGGATGAGGTACTGTGGCCTGGAATGTGCAGGAGATCAGATTAGATCATGATGGTCCCTTCTGACCTTAAAGTCTATGAGTCTATTAGCTGATATGAGACTCAATTAATAATGAATTAAAGGAAGATAACATAATGCCAACCTGGATTTATGGAAAATAGATCCTGTTAAACTAACTTGATATCAAACTTGTCACATCATCAGAAAAGATACAGGTAAAAAAGTTGATTTAATACACTTGGATTTCTGTAAGGTGTTTGACTTGGTATCAGGAGACATTCTGATTAAAATCTAGAACAATATTAATCCATGTAATGTCTGTAACGTTAAATGTAAAGCTAACTGAGGAATTTCAAAATGTAATTATAAACAGGGAATTGTCATCAAATGGGTGTGTTTCTAGGGGGTTCCCGCAGGGATCAGTTCTTAGCCCTACACTAGTTAACATTTGTATTAAAGACCTGGAAGAAAACACAAATTCATCACTGATAAAGTACACAGATGATGCAAAAGTTAGAGGAGTGTCAAGCACTGAAAAGGGCAAGTTACTGATACAGAATGATCTGGATTGCTTGAAAAGCTGGGCACAAGCAAACAATATGAGTTTTAAGATGGCTAAATGTAAATGTCTACATCTAGTACAAAGAATGTAGGCCATATCTACACAACGGGGGACTGTATCCTGAGAAGTGACTCTGAAAAAGATTTGGGCATCATGGTGACTAATCAGCTAAGATGAGCTCCCAGTGTAATGTTGGGGCCAAAAGGACTAATACAATCCTTGACACATAAACAGGAATCTTGAGTAGGAATAGAGAGGTTACTTTACCTCTGTATTTGACACTGCTGTGACCATTACTGGAATACTATGTCCATTCTGGTGTCCCAATTTAAGAATAATGTTGGTAAATTGGAGAGAGCTCAGAGAAGAGCCAAGAATGATTAAAGGATCTTATACCTTACAGTAATAAAACTCAAGGAGCTCAATTTATTTATCTTAACAAAGAGAAGGTAAAGAGGTGACTTGGTAACAGTCTATAAGTATCCAAGTGGGGAACAAATATTTGATAATGGGCTCTTAAATGAAGCAGAGAAAGGTTTAACATGATCCAAAGGCTGGAAGTTGAAGCTAGATAAACTCAGATTGGAAATAAGGCATACATTTTTAATGCTGAAAGTAATTAACTGTGGTGTTTAGATGTTGTGTGTAATTACTAGAACTGGGAGCACTGACTGTTGGGAGTCTGAAAGGACAGGAAACAGGAAGGGGGGTAGGAGTTGAGGAGGCAGAATGAGAGTTGCAGAGGGTGCAGCAGCAGCTTGGTAAAGAGGTTTTCACTTTAAAAATATAGTCCCACTGAAGTTTGTTAGTACCTTGCCTGGTTGATCCAACATTATCCACTGGTACAATTTAGCAATGGTGATGTTGGATCTTCCATCACTAGCATTTTTAAAAGCAAGATTGGATGTTTCTCTAAAAGATCTGCTCTAGGTATGGGCGGTGCATGAACCGCCAGCTGCCGGAGGCTAGCCCCCAGCCCCACCCATTCCGCCCAAGGCTCTGTCCCTTCCACACCCCCTGCCAGAGCCCAGGGCCCCCCCACCCACTGCAGCCATTGGCCCTTGCCCCAGGCTAGTTCTCCAACTGCAGAGCACTCCCAGCCCCTCCACCAGCCCTGGTGCAACAGGAGGGTGGGCGGCACAGCTACAGCCCCACAGCGCCAGGAGGGAAGGCAGTGCAGCCCCAGCCTCCTTAGCCCTGGAGCGCCAGGAGGGCAGGTGGCGTGGCTGCAGCCCCCAACCCCCCCAGATCCAGAGCGATGACAGAGCAGGTGGTGTGGCCACAGCCCTCCCTCCTCCCTCCCCCCCACAGCCCCAGAGTTATGGAGAGCATGTGGCATGGCCACAGACCCACCAGACATAGAGCACTGGGAGGGCAGGTGGCACAGCCCAAGCTGGGGCCACCCCAAAGGGAGACGGAAACTGGAGCCACGCCGAGCAAGAAGCAGGAGGAGGGAATGGGGGGGGCAGAGCATTGGCGGGGCCATGCCTGGCTGTTTGGGGAGGCACAGCCTCCCCCAGCCTATGTAACCCGCCGCCCATGGCTCTAGGAATTATTTTGGGGAAGTTATTTGGCCTGTAATACACAGGAGGTCAGAATAAATGATCTCAATGGTCCCTTCTGGCCTTGGACCCTATGAACTCAGATGTGAAAATCCGCAGCCCACTGCCAAATCCCCTGAGCAATTCATTCTTCCTGGAAAAAAAAGGTATTTACTTAAAATGATGGATAACAGCTGAGGCACAGAACTGTATTATTTAGAATGACACCAAGGTAACAGCACCACAAATGCATTCCTGCTTTTAGAAAATAGTATGTTGCATAGGAAAGTGAGGACAGCTTAGTGTCAATTATTATCCATCAAGACATCAATCTTTTTCCATTTACTTTTCAAATTTTGAATACCAACCATAAAGACTCTGTGTTACCTTGCCAGGAGCAAAAATCTTGTGTTTTCATCTAGTTTCCTAGCATATTAAAAATTATCTTCAGCATACAATATATCTTTTGCTGATCTCTGTTATCTTTTAAAAGTGCTATGCTTCAACTGCCAAGCTAAGCGCTCTGAAAGGGCATATGGCAAAGAGGATTGCTCACCATTACTGAACTTGAAAATAAAGATTAAAATTAAAATTGATATTTTGAGCTTTCCTTGGGCAGCTAGTAGTTTGTTGCGCAATGGCAACAATTTGAGACACTGGCAGAACTTCACTACTTCATAGTTCAACAAATTGTGTGAGCTTTACAATGCACAGTTAAGTCATCTCTATACATAAAAGTTGTACCACTTTAATTGGACCAACACAGTTAAAGCAGTACAACCCACTAGTGGAGATGCAGTTATATGAGTATAGGGACTGCTTCTTGTACGCCTTATACAGATATAGCTTTATCCAAACTAGGGGTTATACAGATTTAACTAATTCAGGAGAAAAATCACATCCCTAGTTTAAATAGTTGAGTCAGTATAAAAATTTTGTGTAGACCAGTCCTAATTCTACTGCTTTCTAAAAAAAGGATTATGCAACCATAACGCCTAGCAATTATGGGACATTTTCATCCTCCTAGTGCTTTACAAATCCTCCGAATGTCCCATACAGTAGTTAAGTAACTATTAGCACCTCATTTTATGGTGTCAACGCTGCAGCAGAGATATTAACATGTGACTTGTTCCATGCTCTAGAAGAAGTCAGTGTCAGAGCTGAGATTAGAAATCAGGAATTATAGGTTTCCACTCCTAGGCTCAGCTCACTAGACCATAAGTGGCAGCTCTTTATGGAATTACAGAGAGATTAGATGACCTCCTCCCCCACCAATTTTAGGCCTAATCTTAGCAAGTAAATTGAAGTCAATGGAAGGAGAAGCAGAAGTAAGATGATTCTGCAATTATGCTGATCCAATGAATACATAGAAAATCCAGAGCAGAAACCACTGTTCTAGACTAGAAGGGAGCTTGTGGCAGGAGAAGTGAATTTCCCCCATTTCCTCAACCAACCAGCAGGATCGAGAATAGAAGTCAAGAATCCATGTCCCCTATTCTAACTCCTCTTTCCTATCAATACTTTTGAGTGCAGTGCATTCACACTGATGAGCATATTATGAGAACCTGATGAGAAGAACCATTGGGAAAAAGAGCTCCACACCAAGAGCAATAGCTAAACCACTCACTTCACAGCCCTACACTCTACTGGTTTGCTGCTTGTGATGCCATCTGAGCTATTATAATTTCACTGTGTTTAAAAAAAATGGAACATGCTCCTTTCTCCCTCCTATTATATTACAAAATGCCACAGAGCAGAGGCTCACCTTAAATCCTTTATCTTCATGCTAAGGTCTTCTGACATTTTAAATATCAACCATAATGATTAACATCTCTCCTTTATGCCAGAAGCTAAAAACTGCCAGGCTGCCAGACACAGCGACACCTTTAAACACTCACACACTTCAGCAGTTACTAATTTTCAAACCCAATACCTGGATATGACATTTTGACTAGTTTGCAAAGGATTTACTGAACTGTTTATTAGCTCAATATATAAAAAGTACACCTTTTGCAATGGCTTTTTATTCAAAAATAACTTTTAAAATATATTTTATTTGTGACACTTGACTCCTTCCATTTCCATGTTCCAAAGGACTTAGGCAGTAAGGCAAATCTTACTAATATCTTCTAATTAATTACACTCACACTATTTTGGACAGAAAATGCTAGTGTCTATCCAGAGTCCATTACTGTACCTTAAAGTAACATACCAGTCTCAGGGAATGGGAAAGTTTAATAATGGAGATAGGCTTCAGAGTGGTAGCCGTGTTAGTCTGTATCAACAAAAAATGATTCCTCTTTATTAAAAAAAACAATGGTATGATTATTGGAGTGATCCAAAGCAGTTCTATTGGATGTCATTCAATGACCTTTGTGAAATAGGAGGGTGGTCTTTGGCCACTTCTTAATTAATGGGGATCCACATCACAAAAGCCCCCACAATTAGCCATCTTGTTGGCAGTCTTAGTAAACATGTCAAGAAATGGAGATGGAATAGCCACTAGATTTGGAATAAACTGAGGAACACTGCAAGGGCACTGTTGAAAGTTCACGTTACCTCTGCCTCTGCAGTGTTTAAAGGAAAGGAAAGTTGTCATATCAGAACCATTCATGAGCAGAAAATTTAACTTTTAGAAACACCCTCTGATTCAGTTACCTTAGTGCCTAGATGAGAAAAAAATATTATTACTCAAGCTTTTTGAGGCTCAGTTTGGAATTGACATAAACACAGTAACAACCTATTGCAATAGGTCTGGCACAAACACATAGGGAGACACAGTCTGAAGAGCTTATAAATATAAAAAGAGTAGGAGAAACTGAGGCAAACTGACTTGCTCAGGGTCACACAGCACATCAGTGGCATAGCAAGAAACGGAATCCAGGATTGCAAACTCTCAGTCCAGTAGCCTAGCCATTGGATCATGCTGCCTCATTCTGAGCAGCAATTCTAACCTGCATACTCTACGGCACATTTTGTAATAGTATAAAGCTCCAAGGGCCAAATTCTGTCTTGGATGTGTCCAGGTGTATCCCATTGACTTCACAGGTAGCCAGTTGCATGCACCTCAAAGCAGAATTAGGCCCTCACACTTTCAAAAAGGTGAGATTAAATCTAATCTGTCTGCATATAGCTAACCCAATACTGTAGGTGTTACATTTTGTTATTTTCAGGAGATAATGCAATGTTCTTCATATAAATGCCACAGATCAAAGAAGATGGATATTACAAGCTTTCCTCATTGGAAAAAGAAAATCAGTCCTCATAAAGTGGAAATAGTCATTTACATCTGAATCACAGAGAGTAGGTCTTGGAAAATCAGTCGTAATGAAAAGATGCTGATCAAAGTAGACATTTTTAGATGGTATATTGCCTACCTTTTCTGAACTTTATGAAAAGAAGTGAATTATTATGCAGTGTATAATTCATATATATTATGCCTTTTATCAGTGATCTTTTTGTACTATAATTTTTTTTATTTTTTAAAGATGAATAAAGCTGGAATGGTTTGTATCCAGTTCCCATTTTATCTGAACTCTCAAAATCTGGGCAAGAGTAGAGTTTGACAGATAAACTGCTGTGGTTTTAGCCCATTTCAAATTTGTACCAAATATATTCATTTATTACAGTTGGTTTCTTCAGTTAATTAAAATTTTAAAAAAATCCTAAACTGGAAAAAATTTCTCTTATTTTGCCTGATATCCCATGAGCCGTATACTAGTCAGTTTTTGGCATTCTAATAAAAGTTATTAATATGTAGAGATGACGCATGTGTCATATACATGATTTGAAACCCAATGCTTTTAGAAATTGTGCTGCAGTTAGGCACATAATTATCTATATATTATGTAATGACAACTTTGTACAATGACTTATGTTTTATGTTTTGCTTAATTGTTTAAAAAGATGTAATTTTTATTTTTTAAAACAGTAGATGTGACCTCTAAATGCAACTGCAATTTTTACTTACGCTGCATTTACCTGAAGTAAATGTATCCTTTATTTTAAATATGTTGCAGAAGCACTGGTGGATTTAAACCCTCGGGATAACTATGAAACTATTCATCCAAGGAGACCTGGTATCATCAAGGATATCATCAGAAGAAACCCTTTTATGCCATGACTGATCTGTTAATAATGTTCCTGATGTTAGACAGAAGATCCATTGCAGACTAAAACGATCAAAAATTCTGATTAAATGGAAACATTCCATTCCTAACCTGAATCCATTTCCTTTAAAAAAAAATACTGTTGTGTTGTGCTAATGAAGTTCTTTAGTCTGGACCTGTTCTCTTTCACTCTGTACTCTGGCATTTTTTAATCCAATGTATTGATTTTTATATGAAGGTAACTATACACATCAAAGATGTGGGATTTTTATCATAATAGATCCACTTACTTTTTAAAAATACATAAGGCAGTTTTAGAGGTCTGTTACTATTGCAAACAGAAGAAAACTGATGGGGGACATCATTACCTCAGTGCACAGGATTTTAAACATGTTATGTGTTAAAAGAGAAGAAATTGTTGCTTTACTTGTCCCATGCCCTTCTCCAACACCATTATCACTATAGAGTTGGATTATATCATTTTGAGTTATGCTCCAGAGTACCATCTGCTGTTTTATCTTTACACTCCAACTCTTGTCAGTGGGAGCCAACCATTTCAAGAAGCCTTAAAATGATAGGTTTTCTGCTTATCATTGTATTGAGCCAGATAGGAAAGAAATCACTGAACATTATTTTTAAACTGTTCCCTTAATCTATACAAGATGACACTTGGAGTGTTCCCAGTCCATTTTTTGGACATGGTAAATACATGCATAGAGCATGTTATACCTCAGGATGTACAGAACAAGAGATGACTTTGTTCAATTTGGGCCCAATTTTACCTTTTTTAAAATGTACATTATTTAATCATCTCAAAAAATGAATAATGAAACCAAAAGCAGCAAAGAGTCCTGTGGCACCTTATAGACTACCAGACGTATTGGAGCATGAGCTTTCGTGGGTGAATACCCACTTCGTTGGATGCATAATGAAACCAAGATCCTCAAACACACCTGTCCCAGACATCTAACCCATGTAACTTCAAGCTAGTTTTTGGAGTGTCTCTTACTCAGTTCAGATCTTTGCTGCCTATTTTGAAGGTCTGTCCACACAGTCAGGCTCTGGCAGGCTGAATGGCACAATAATGTCCTGGGGCAGACAAGGAGGAGAAACAGCTGTTCTGCTTTTTCCCCATATGAGCAGGTAAACGCTTTGGCTCTGCTCATCCTGTAGTGTTACTATTGCTTTCAAATTGAAATTGTTCTGACAATGAGGATCAACTATGGCAAGTAATTACTTCGTTTTGACAAATCAGAACTACATTTAGACAGACACCATTGGGCTCGAGCCTCCTCTCTTTCCTCCTCTCACACTCAAGTCAATGGGAATTTTGCCAGTTTGAAGGAAGCAGGGTCATGTCCTTTATGGGCAAGATTGTGACCTTCTTACATTGGTGAGTAGTTACTTACCGGAGCAGTCTCGTTGACTAATTACTGACAGGAGTAGCTTCCTCACCAATGTGAGTAAAGGGTTCAGAATTTGGCACTAAGGAAGCAAGAGAGTCAAGACAGAAAAAGTTTCAGAGGGAGCCTGATTGCCCCTCCCATAAGAAGCACACAAGAAGCTGAGGTGAAGGAAGACATCTCCTTGAAGTTTCACTTGAGATTTTCCCCAGATTGTTGCACGGGGGCAGCGCCTGCCCTGCACAGAATGGACACCAGGGTTTGTCCCCAGATTTTACATCTCAGCAGACCCTTGGGAGGCCGTGTCTGTGTACACTGTAGATTCTAGAGGGAAGTTCAGTATCCCAGTATCAGCTCCAAAAACTTCCCACCCCTGGCATCATGATTCTGTGGGTTACAGGATCAGGGGTATAATTTTCAAAAGCACTTATATGATTTACATTCTCAAGTCCCATTTTCAAAAGCAACTTAGATACTTGGGACCTTAAGTCTCATAAAAGTCTCCTAAGTACCTAAGCCACATCTGAAAATGGAATTTGGACTCTTAAGTCAGTTAGGTGTCATAATGCTGACTGTAGCAACGTCTGAATAGCTTTTAAAATCTGGATCTAAATGCCTAATGATGCAGACAGGCACCTAGAAGGATATTCAAAAGCAAACAAGTTAGGTGCCTAGGTCTCTTTCAAAAATCACACTAGGCACCTACATGCCTACATGCCTTTGAAAATCTGATCCCAAGTCACTTTTGAAAATGGGACTTAGGTGGTTTTGAACATTTTGTCAATAGTCTTTGGGCTGTTGGGTTTTCTTTTCTTTTATTTTTTGGTGGGGGAGACGGGGCCTAGTGCATAACGATCACCTTTCAGGGTACAAGCCACCCTGCTGCATCAGGGGACATTTGAGAGACAATGATTACAAGGTTTGCTTAGGGTACATTAAACTAGAGTGTAGGGCCCTTAAAAAGTAACTCCTGCTATCCATTAGGATAGATATTGCGTGCGTGCGAGAGAGAGAGAGCGCGCCTTCGGTTTTATTCACATTTTTGTGTGCTTTGAACTTAATGTGGCTTCACAGTCTCATCACATTTATGTCTAAAGTGAAAGACAGTTCAGTTTCCCAGTGATAGATTATTATATACTTGTAATCTAAAGAGCAGAGAAGGGGAATGATTGTTGAATTTAACACGAAGAAAGCCCGGGGAAAAATAGTGCAAAAACTCAGTTAAATACTGACAGCCTTGTGCCTTCAGCAATCAACCTACAGTAATTTTAATTAACAGAAAGCTGCTCACACTTGATTAGCTGGGACCCAACAATAATTATATATTTATTCCATTTATTGTGCCCTTTTTCCCCAAAAACTTGGCTGTACAGAAATTATGCATTAAGTTAGTCTTATAATGAAACACTGGCACCATACTATAAGGGAGAGGGCTATAATATGGGTATAGTTCATCCACTATACATTTTCCAATTTTCCAACTCATACAGATATGTAATTATTGTGATAAAATGTCTCATCAGAAGCACATTCAAATGAGAATGAATTTTCTAAGAAAGGTTACATATAAATGAATCTCCAAGAGTGGCCAATGAAATACATACAAGGAAACTGATTATTTCAAGAAGTAAAGAATTACATGGAGTGGTTGATAAGTGTTTGAGTTAAATTTGTATTTTCCAAATCCAGCTGGAATGTGAATGTACATCTGGTTATTTCTACTTTATTTTTTCATATCTTATGGCGGTTTTCAAGGGGAAATGGGAAGAAGTCCTTGCCTAAAGTCTCACGTACACAATGCCAGATGTTTTTGTATTTGTCCAACACACCTATCGTAAGAGAGAGGTGTTCTGTTCAGACACTCCTCTGGAGAGTTTGCCTTGGGCAATAGCATTTCAAGATAGAGTTTAGATGGCTGGACCCGAGACCTGTAATAACAGTGATGACAGCTATATTAATGCATGCCACCACACTATATCAACCACGTGGCATCTTTAGTAAGCACTCTTCAATATCATAGTAAAGGGACAATTTTGAATCTTATTTAGCCCAAAATCCTTTTGGTCCTGTTTCACAAATGCAGATTCCTTTAACTCTTATTTATATATCTAGGTACATCTACAGCTTCCAATCACAGTGAATCTGAGCACCTAATGGAAAGTCCATTGCATACAAGTGCCTCGTATAGGCTCTTTGGTTTGACAGAGAGAGTAACCTCCCATTTCTTAGTATTTTCCCATCTGGTTTTGACAATATACCCCCTGCCATCTGTGAAGTACATAAGGTCTACCTCAATGGACACCAAACTCCTCTCAAAATATACTCTAGCATTACAGCTAAAAAAGTTATATTTTTCTAACACCTTTGTAATTCTATTTACAGAGTTATATGGCTTTTCCACAGGTTTAAAAGCAAAAGCAGAACAGTGCTTTTTCTGTAGAGTCTCACCCTCCCTGAGTATTTCTTCTATGTAAGGTCATGATGTGACTGAGACAGACACAGTCTGATAAGTGGCTTCTTATACAGGTATAATATCTGAGACAAGTGTTTGAGAGTGTCAGTTGGCCTTACTGAGTGATACGCTATATATTGGAAAACTGCTTTGCATTTTTCTAGGTGCCTTTGCAGCAAAGAAAGGAGAAAGGCCCATTTACCTGGGTGCCTGATGTAGTGGTACATTATTAACGAGCAATAGCTGTCACAGTATTTTGCAGGCACCCCCAAAAACGGTTAAAATTTCCCTTTTATTTCATAAAAACATATACTTCATTTTCTACCTTTCTCTCCCAGGCACAGAAGCTCTGTACAGACAGACTGAATGTACGAAAATAAGAGTCCTTTTTTTTTTAATAATTAAAGAAAATAAGTTACCACAATGCTCCATTAACCATCACAAGAAACTTAAGGCATTACGAGCCTGTCTCGGAGTCAATAATATATACTTTTTTTTTAACAGAATAAAGTGGTAGAAAGCAAGGAAACAACATAAAAAGAAGCCACTCACTCTCCTCTATCACCTATGATTTAGTGCTTATTTGACATTGAAAACAACACCCCCACTGAGAACTGAGTCATTTTGAATCCATCTGACATAAGTGTAGGTAATAGCCATCAAACTATTGTGGTCTCCCGTATCTGCTCAAAAACACATATCAGCCATCAAACAGACTGAAGTCCATAGCTGTTTATTGCTGCGCTGAACCCTTCTAACTGCTGAATGATGTTGGTTGTACTTAGTTGCTCATTAAATGACTAATAACCATGTATATGAGTGACAAATGTGTGAGGTAATATCTTTTATTGGACCAACTTCAGGTCATGTAGTGGTGGGTACTGGTGTCATGGTTCCTCCCAGAGGTGATGTTCTGTGAGTTGTGGAGTAGTTGTAGTTGGTTCCACTTTGTTTTTGTGTTGGATGGCTATCATCAGGGGTGGGGGGTTATAATTGTTTTGGATTCCTTGCATGATTTCCAGGTAACTTTCCTGATTTTTTTTTTCTTCGAGTGTGTGGGAGCATGTGATTTCTTTAGTATACAAAGTTGATGGGGCAAAGTCAAGGAGGTTGTCATTTTGCCATTATGAAGAGCAGACATGTCAGTAGCAGGAGAAATGATTGAAGGCCATAGCCCTACTGAACTACAGGAAAAAAACCTAGCTGGGTCTGTCAGAAAGCCTCATAAGAAACACATCAAAGGCCAGGTTTTTTAGGAGAAAAAAAATCCAGATCTTGAACCTGTTTCTTCCAATAAACAATAACTTTCCCAGTTTGTTTTGGGATAAATACATTTTCCATACCATATCAAAACAAAAGTGCCAGCTCCTAAAGTGCTACATAAAACAATTGGGCTTTTCCCCATACTAGATATATAAAGCTCATTTTGCTTACAGCAGTAATAATTCAATTAAACAGAGACGGGAAGAGTTTTCCTCTCAAGTGTGTGTCCCTGTAATACACAGCTGCACATGGATATCAGTAGTCTCACCCAGGCTTTTCACAGAGAAGCGTTTCTACCTCAGAAGGGAAATAAACCATATCAGCAGGGTCTAGAGTGGCACCGTAAATGGCACCTGAATTCAATTTCTGCATAGTCTCTAAAGCATTTTTTAACCTCGGTCTTGGTTAACACTTCCTCTCTCTAACTCGTTACAGTCAGTTACAGAAACTTGAAGTCAAGTATCAGAGGGGTAGCCGTGTTTGCTGCTTTTACAGATCCAGACTAAGAATCCTGTGGCACCTTATAGACTAACAGACGTTTTGCAGCATGAGCTTTCGTGGGTGAATACCCACTTCATCGGATGCAAACCGAGTTGCATCCGATGAAGTGGGTATTCACCCACGAAAGCTCATGCTGCAAAACGTCTGTTAGTCTATAAGGTGCCACAGGATTCTTTGCTGCTTTTACAGAAACTTGAAGTGTACATTCGGTTCCCTTGTTACTTTCACCTACTGCATGCTTGAAATGCCAAATTATTACCCAGAAAGATAATGGAGCAAATAATTAAGCAATCAATTTGCAAATATCTAGAAGACAATAAGGAAATAAGTAACAGCATATATTTGTCAAAAACACCACCATGTCAAATCAACCGGATAGCTTTCTTTGACAGCTTGTGGCTATGGGGGAAGCGGTAGTTGTGGTACATTTTGACTTTAGTAAAGCTTTTCATACTGTCTTACATGAGCTTCTCGTAAACAAACTAGGGAAATGTAACCTAGATGGAGCTATTATAAGATGGGTGCAAAACTGGTTGGAAAACCGTTCCCAGAGAGTAGTTATCAGTGATTCATGGTCATGCTGGAAGGGCATAACAAGTGGGGTCCCAGGGGGATAAATTCTGGGCCTGGTTCTGTTCAATATCTTCATCAATGATTTAGATGAATGGCACAGAGCAGAGGTGGGAAAACTACGGCCCACGGGCCACATCCAGCCCACAGGACCGTCCTGCCCGGCCCCTGAGCTCCCGACTGGGAGGCTAACCCCCGGTCCCTCCCCTGCTCTCCCGCTTCCCCCGCAGCTTCAGCACTCAAGCAGCTCAGCACCGGCACACCACTTTGTGGGATAGGGGTGGGGCGCTGCACTGTGGGGGCAGGGGAGCAGGCGGGAGGTGCGGGAGCACTGTGAACGCGGCCAGAGGACTCAGGAGGAGCGCCAGGCCGCCATGCAGCCAGCCAGAGAGAAGCAGCACTTTGAAGGGGAAACCACCGCTTCTCTCTGGCTGCATGGCTGCCCCTGCTCCTCCTGAGTCCACCAACCATGTTCGCAGGGCCACATTCTGAAAGGGGATCGGGGGAGGGGTTGGATGAGGGGGTCTCAGGGGTGCATTTAGGGACAGGGGGTCCCGGGATGGGGCGGTCAGGGGACAAGGAGCAGGGGGTGGGGTTGGATGGGTCGGAGGTTCTGAGGGGGGCAGTCAGGGAGCGGGAAGTGGGAGGGGCCAGATAGGGCGTGGGGGCCAGGCTGTTTGGGGAGGCACAACCTTCCCTAGCTGGCCCTCTGTACCGTTTTGCAACCCCAATGTGACCCTCGGGCCAAAAAGTTTGCCCATCCCTGGCATAGAAAGTACACTTATAAAGTTTGCGGACGATATCAAGCTGGGAGGGGTTGCAAGTGCTTTGGAAGATAGGATTAAAATTCAAAATGATCTGACAAACTGGAGAACTGTTCTGAAGTAAATAAGATGAAATTCAATAAGGACAAACAAAAAGTACTCAATTTAGGAAGGAACAATCAGTTGCACACATACAAAATGGGAAGAGACTGCCTAGGAAGGAGTACTGCGGAAAGGGACCTGGAGGTCATAGTGGACCACAAGCTAAATATGTGTCAACAGTGTAATACTGTTGCAAAAAAAAGCGAACAACCTTCTGGGATGTATTAGCAGGAATGTTGTAAACAAGATATGAGAAGTAATTCTTCCGCTCTACTCTGCGCTGATTACTCCTCAACTGGAGTATTGTGTCCAGTTCTGGGCCCCACATATCAGGAAGGATGTGCACAAATTGGGGGGAGTCCAGAGAAGAGTGATAAAAATGATTAAAGGTCTAGAGAACATGACTTATGAGGGAAGGTTGAAAAAATTGGGTTTGTTTAGTCCGGGAAAGAGAAGACTAAGGACATGATAACAGTTTTCAAGTATGTAAAAGGTTGTTACAAGGAGGAGGGAGAAAATTGTTTTTCTTAACCTCTGAGGATAGGACAAGAAGCAATGGGGTTAAATTGCAGCAAGGGAGGTTTAGGTTGGACATTAGGAAAAACTTCCTAACTGTCAGGGTGGTTAAGCACTGGAATAAATTGCCTAGTGAGGTTGTGGATCTCCATAATTGGAGATTTTTAGGAGCAAGTTAGACAAAAACCTGTCAGGAATGGTCTAGATAATACTTAGTACTGCCATGAGTGCAGGGGACTAGATTAGATGACCTCTCAAGGTCCCTTCCAGTTCTATGATACATTAATTATTTTTTTGAGATTCTCTGTGTGTCTCGATGGGGATAATGCACATTCCCCTTTTCCCTCCCACTCCATCCCGAATGGCAGTTCCCTGGACCCACTCAGGCCCATTTATGCATTCCAGGATGGTGGACATTGTGCTGCTGAAATGACAGTCTACCTTTCATGCAGATGGAAAGATGCAATACTGCCATCACCTGTGATTTTAGCATAAATCTCACAATATTTGGTGTTTTCCTTAAAGACTCACCTCCTGGAGTCGAGTGATTACATGAGAATCTCAGCTTTCCTTTGTGATTGTAATGAATTACAAGAACCCAATTTATTATTTTTTAAAACCTCATGAATTTGAGGGCCTAACTGAAATTTTTTTACCTCATGTAATTGGGAATAGTGGATATCTGAAACAAACAATAAAAACCACTTATATTAAGCTCTCTGTGCCCTGACACATATTATAACAAAACCCCAGCAGCATTAAAATAATATGTGCAGAAGACCCCACTATGTTCTCTGACATTTCTATTGAACATAAACACCAACTTACTGTATTAGCTATGGTGCTAGACAGAGTTTACTACTTTTATTTTTTGAGGGGAAGAACTATAATGCTTTAAACCAGACTAAAGCTCACGGTGGAAGATAAAGAAAATAATTGTTACTTTCCTTAATCCAGTGCTAATGCAGTCTGTAAGGGAAAGTAAATGTGAATTTTCCAGTTTGAAATTACAGAATCAAATTTAACACAAAGTACTATTCAGCAGCTACCTTGCATAAAATTGAAAAGGTTTTCATTCACCAGAAGGAAAGTTGGTCTAAGTTTTACATTGGATTATACCCCTTGAAGGAAGATAGTGATGAAATGATTTCTAAGGTCAACATAGGACTATTCCTCAAAAGGAGGGAAAATTAAATGAGAAGTTACTAATACACACCCACAAGCATGATCATGGAATAAACGACTATTTCTAATATAATGTTGAGATCTATTCAATAAGCCCTAGAATACATGCACTTATTTAGCAACAGTGAACTTCTTACCAACACTCTAACTCTCCTAGCTCTGACAAGACTACTTATAAGATCCAGTCCTGTCACTTCTTTCCCCACTATCATTTTTAAAAATAAAAATTTCCCCACTGAATTATTTTAATTTTTGCCTCCCCACCAAATCGAGATCAAATAAAAGCACAAATTGAAAATTACACATGCTGAATTCAATCATGCCTTTGGGATTCAGAAAGGAATCAGGTATCCCACTAGAGAGCAGATATTCCCCTCCTTTCTAATGTTATAACTCTAATTTCTAGCCCTAGGAATTGGCAAAATATCAGCTCATAAAACTGCAACATTCTGATATATAGAATCTCTGCTTAGGAAAAGGTGTACTGTTTTAGGAATGAACTGGTTGACATCTACTGCAGCCCTGAGATTTCAAAGACACATGTGAAGTCATGCGTTGAAAGGAGTCTATGAAATGTCTTCTGAGCAGGATAAGGGCTCTGATTAAACTCTATTAAATAAACAATTACCTTCCTTCTGTTCCCAGGGGGAATATCATATATAGACACATACAACATGTAACCCACACTCCATAGGCGTTTCTGGGAAATTCTGACTATGGTTTCTATGTCGTTCATCATTTCATAATATAAATATTAATATACAAAAAAACTTTGTGAAATAGTTATGGTTTTCAATCCCAGCTTTTACCTGGTCCAGATTTAGGGGGGAAGAAACAAAATAGCAAACAAACAGTACTTTATCTGTAGGATACTTTGTTATTTAGAACTTTACCAGTAAGTAATGGAGCACTGGTGAAAAAAAAAAAAAAGACAGCTCTTGCTCAGCATATTCCCAAAACACTCCTCTAGTTTTCTAGGCAGCCACGTAATGTTTCAAAGTGATGTATGAAAACACTTTTTCCTCACACAATGGTCCTAGCAGAAAGAGCACACACCTGCTTCTCACGTAAATACCCTTCTCAGGGGGGAAAAAAAAGAGATGGCCTCTTAGAAAATGAGGCTAAGACTTTTTATATAGATTTTTTGTACATCTGTTTAAAACAAAATGTAGAATCTAGATCAGAAAATTGTATTTACATTCAAACAATGTTGGTCTCTATTCACACAGGATGTGCAGGAGCATGCAATTTACACCTCCCTGTGCCAACTAATCCCCTTACATTCCCAGGGGCTGTCTTAGCGGTGGTGATACTGCCACTTTCCCTCCCTTGGCACTTCTGCTGTGGAAGGGCAAATGTGATATCCACTGGGGACTCATAGAAGTTCCACCAGTGGGGCTTCTGCATTGATGAACCCTTGGTTAACTACTATCACCCACTTTTTGGCCTACGTTGCACCCTCAAAATCCTCTCATGGGCAGCTGTGGTCACTTTCTAGTACTGCAACATACCCCTCTCAGTGGACTTTCCACCTCAAGGGCCCGGTGCATGAGCCTCTACTGATGGAAGTCAAGAGAAACTGGAGCTGAAGCCACACCAGACCTTTGTGTTGCAATTATTTCCCTGTAAAAGAGCTGCCTGTTCTCTTATGGGTACATCCTGTTGAATTTAACAGGGATAAAAACAAATTGCTTGTTCCCTTATGAAAGGGCCTTACAGATATTTAATAGTATCTTACAGAATCTATTGTGAAAATGCCACAGGATTTAATAGTAAATGGAAGTCCTTTTGAAAGTTTTGTTTTAAATTATTCTACTTCTGATTCTATTGCGGCAAAATAATTTTCTATTAAATTCTATGGTGAAATCCTGACTCTCTTGAAGGCAAAGGAAGTTTTGACACTAACTTCAATGGAACCAAGATTTCAATCTATGGGTTTTAGGAACTCTCATATTCTATATGACTTTTCCCTAGCATAGAGGAGACCTTTTCTGATTCTATGTGAATACACATTCTCTAGTGCATTCTCACAATGTCCTCCTGTTATATTTTTCCACCTGGTCATCAGATTTATGGGACCTATAAGGACTATATGACTATAGTACATATGCGAAACTATATTAAAAGAGTATTAAAGTTAAAAAGTCAAAGACTTAGAAGTTAGGAAGCACCAGAATTAGGTTTGCCTGTGCAACCTTAATTCATCCCCCTTGTGCATATGCCTTATGATACAGTGCTTAATTACATGATCATATACCATCACAGACCTGCTCAAAGTAGAGCGTCTCAACAAAACGGTCATAAGAATTTTCCCTAATCTTATTCTTAAAAATGGTTGAACTGTTTTTGCTCAAAATTTTCTAAACAAACTTTTTATCCATCACAGAAAACTTCAACCTGAAGGTTTAAAGTTTGGCAAAAATATAAGCAGCTGAAAACAGGGTCTTATAATGGAAAATGTTAAGCAACTTTAACTATCAACATCATTATCTGCATCGCTCATAATAGTCCTATGAGGAAATCCAAGTAACTCGACAAGAATATGAGCAAATCTTAAAGCACATAGTGCTGAGATCCCATCAAAGGTCACCATATAGGGAGAGTCAGGCCAGGTCAGTATTTAGATAGGAATTTTCCAAAGGAAAACAGATGCTGTAGAAAGAGATACCAGTGAATCAGTAGATGGCATTCTAACCTCTGAGCCAGTTCTGAACAAATGCCACAGCAACAGAAGGCCCTGTGGTTCTCATTGTTCAGCTGAGATATAAACCCAAACCCTTGCCCACTTGTGCTTATTAAACAGCCCACAGAACTCTTCACAAGCTGTAAGCCCCAGTTTCCAAGCCAATTACACTGCCCACCTAAATTCCTATTGCAGTTTGAAATTGATATGGAATGTGTCTTCTCCCCACGCTCTAAAATTCCATAATGTTTGCTGTGCCTTATTAAGCATCTGCCACAATTCATTCCAGAGAAAGCCGCTTTCAAGCGGTAGGTGAAGTGATCCCTGTATATCTGTTTGCAAAGCACTTTGGGATTAAAGGTGTTGCCTAAAAACAAGTTATTTTTAAAGAGCCACATGCAGCATATGTTACACACAATACATTTGCATTTGTTACGTACCATGAATTATTCATAATTTATTCTGAAGTGTAAATATTTATAGTTACTGTTCAAAGAAGCACACTGCCTTCTGCTGTAGCCTTTAACATGACATTATAGCATTTTGCTACCTATAGTTGAGCTTCTGTCAGGTTTTCCCTTTTAAATTATACTTTTCTGTGGGATTTAAACTTTTGGCAAAATTTCTCTGCCATGATTTCAAACAAATACTCTCAGCCACAAGTAATCCCCCAAAGGCTGCATCAGTTTAATGATAACCTGCAGACAATACATATAAAAGGTGGTTGTCCTTTTCTGATTCTTTATTATATATTAAAAAGAGCTGAAAAAGATCTTTTACAAAATATTTTGCTTTCTTTTACAAAACAAAGCGTTTTACTTCCTAGCTTTTTGCATTAGAAATTTGGACTTGGAGAAGTCTATGGAAAAACAGAGAATTAGAATGTTTATGATATCCAGAGATACCAAGGAAGTCAAGTCTGATTATTGAGAGGAGAAGTGATTTTTAGACTGTCTAAAACTCCTCTTTGTTTGCAACTATTTAACATTTGGAAGAAAAGTTATCTTTGATAAGGGTTTATTACCATTGTCCCTTTAATTAAAGAAAATGTCCGAAAACACATAGTTGATGCAACCGAGAAATCCCCTTTCCCCAGAGAAAGCAATCAAACAAAAACACCACAGGTTTGACAATCCAGCTATTTCTAAGGCAAAAAACTAGCAGAAAAATATATATAAAAAACCCCACCCTTTCAGGCCCTCTTTATATATCATAAAGAAACAGAAAGGTCATCTTTATTAGCAGTAGTATTACTGTCTTTAAACAACATATATGAAATTATAAAAATAAAGTGATAACAGCAATGACTGACACTTACGGTTTCACATTTTCAATACACAGACGTGTGTTTACAGCAACACATGCATTTGTCTGATAGGAACTGTGGGTAGCAACTGTTACAGTTAATGGCAGAATTCTAGCTTCCATTTTCCCCATCTCATACTCACACCCATCAGCTGCTCATAGTTTCTCTAAATAAACTGCTTTGGAGCTCACTTTTTTTCTGTTTAGTCTCACATACTCCCTATCTCTCTTTGCCTCCCTCTCTTAAACCTCAATCCTACCAGCTCCTTCACCTGGGAGGATCCTTACAATCACATAATGCCGCATTAAAATTCACGAGGCCCCACCATAGCAAAGGTCTGCATGCATGGTGAAGCTTTCACGCTCTGACCCTTACATGATCCTCTCACTCATGGCAGGGAGAAAGGGAAGTGCTGGAGCCTGTTGCAGAACTGGTCTCCTCCCCAGTCCTTTCAGTGGAATCTGGGGTTCCATCTCCCAAATCCGGGGGCGGGGGGAGACAGGGCACCTGCAGGTTTAGCTAGCCCTGGCTCAATGAGATCGGTCACCTCCACACCCTTGCTAGCAGGAGCATGGGGCTGACCCTGTGCAGAACCTGGGAAAGAGAGACATTTGCAGAGCCACTTGCTACTGCAGACAAAAATCTGTTTGGTGCCCTCTGCCCATTCCTGTACAAATTACATGCAGCAGAAAATACCTGCTCTCCATTTGGCTAGGGTCTACTGGCCCCTTGCCTGGTCTGGAACAACATTCCTATCTGCCCTCTCTCTTGCTCAGCTCAGACACGTTACACATATGGAGTACAGCTGGGAAAAAATGTTCAGATTAATAGCTTATTCGCCAAAAAAAATGCCATTTTGGCTGACCCACAACTATTTGTACATAATTCTACATTTATAAATTCAACTTTCATGATAGAGGTTGTATTACACTACTTATAGGAGGTAAATTGAAAAATACTATTTCTTTTGCTTTTATATTTGTAATAAAAATAAATATAAAGTGAGCACTGTATATACTTTGAGCTCTATGTTGTAATTTAAAATCAATATATTTGAAAATGTAGAAATCATCCAAAATATTTAAATAAGTGGTATTCTATTATTGTTTAACAGTGTAATTACACAATTAATCATGATTAATTTTTTAAATAATTTGACAGCCCCTATATACTGAATATCATCCAGATTGCTAGAACTGAAAGGACTTTTAACATCTGATTTAATTTTCATAGTTTATCCTGTCTTTTTACTTTGTGCATTTCTCTCAGGTTGGATATTGAAAACAGACAAAATCAGTTCACTTTGCTTACAGTGATATTCTAGTCCATTTCAACCTAGGTACAAAGTAATTCAAGGGATTGCAAACTTTTTTAGTTTTAAATTTCCTAATTTCTGTGAGTCTGTCTCACACAATCATTTAAAATTCAGTACTTTTCACCTGAATACAATTTAACTAACACCATTTAACATGACCTATTTCTTCCTGCTAAAAGAAAAATGACACTGAAATTCATAAGCCCACTGAGCCATAAGGCACTCAGACTGGAGAGCAGAATTTGGCCCTTTCTGTGTAAGTTTCGTAGTGACGGTGATGAATCTCTGTAAAGTAAAAACCAACACCAACTCTAGTTGTTTAAAAAAAACGTAAAAAAAAACCCTAATTGAAAAATCCTTACTAACAGGAAAAAGAATTGGAGAAATTCTGCCCACTGATGCAGTTAGAGTGTTTACTGGAGGTTCTTAACCATTCTAAGCCCTGACTGGCTTTCAGTGCATAAACCAAGTTTTCTCACAGGAAATAAATGTATTTTCACTCTTCCCTGGGTGAGTGGGTGATGTGAGATCACATCAGCAATCTGGGTTACATCAGACTGACAGCATGATAAGGTCAGTTAGGGGTCAGGTTTTGGTAATTCAGATCCATGCTTTCTTTATAATAAGAAGGGAGCATTATTATGATTCACTAAAATATAGCTGGATATAGATAACAGAGCAGTATATGTTGTTGCTTACCATGATTGTAAATGCGGATATAATCATCTATGCTTGTGGAAACATAGATAGAATTAGGGCAGCTTTTCGCTGTATTCTACACAAACAAAACTTTCCTGTTTAAAAAGATTTTTGGGTCTATAAGCCTGGAAAATAAATCATAATGGTGTTGTTTCTTTTGTAGCCAGAACTGAAATAATGGCTCCAAAGAAGGCATAAAATTCATCTTAATTGGCTCTTCTTTGAAGGAGGGATGGATCCAAGTCACAAAGTTTGGATCCAGTTTGGCCGGAAACCCCAGCCAGAGCTGCGGGGCAGAGCCTGCGGGTGCGGACAGCACGCACCGTGCAGAGCCATCTGGCCACACCTCTGCCTAGGGGCCGGTCATGCCTCTGGGACCAGCGCGGAGCCAGGGCAGGCAGGGAGCCTGCCTTAGCCCCCCTATGCTGCCAACCGGGAGCTGCCTGAGGTAAGCGTTGCCCAGCTGTAGCCCACACCCCGAACCCGCTATCCCAGGTCAGAACCCCCTCCCATACCATAATTCCCTCACAGAGCCCGCACCCCAACCCCCTGCCCTAAGTCAGAACCCCCTCCTGTCCCCAAACTCCTGCCCCAGCCCTTAGCTCCCTCCCGCACTCCAAACCCCTCAACCCCAACCCGGAGTCCCCTCCCACACCCTGAACCCCTCATTTCTGGCCCCACCCCAGAGCCTACACCCCCAGCTGGAGCCCTCAACCCCTCCCACATGGCAACCCCCTGCCCTAGCCCAGTGAAAGTGAGTGAGGGTGGGGGAGAAGCGTGCAATGGAGGGAGTGGGTGGCAGTGTCTCAGAAAAGGGGTGGAGCAGGCACCAGGCCTCAGGGAAGGGGCAGGGCACAAGTGTTCGGTTTTGGCGCAATTAGAAAGTTGGCAACCCTAGACCCAGATCTGAATTCCCTCAAAGTTCAAGGGGATCCAGATCTGTTGTTTGGGCCCGTCTATCATTTGAAAGTTAGTTACCAGAAACAGCAGTTCTCCATAGTCATAGTCATGGAAATAAACTCTGCTATGTAGCTAAAAATTACTTCAAACCCAGAGGCAGCAAACAAACAATGAACACTTGCCACATGGGACTGCCTTCCATCACTCCAGTCCCAGATGCAAAAATACACAATAAAAAGGAGACAAATTCAAGTGCTCTGCACTTCTGTGGTTTAGTGAAAAAACATGCTGATTTTATATCATAATCTTCTGTAGTGTGACCATGATACAGACAATGCAGTTTGCTTCTTAGCATTTGTATAGTTAAGGCAGTGGACGCGCTTCAAATGTGAAGTAAGTGTGTGTGTGTGTGTGTGTGTGTGTGTGTGTGTGTGTGTGTGAGAGAGAGAGAGAGAGAGAGAGAGAGAGATGAATTTCACTGATTTTAAAAAAAATATTTTAATAGTGCAACACTCTACAGGTGAAACATGAAAAGCATAACCAAGCTAATGCTGTCATAAAAGCAATTAGCAATCTTGCAGCTGTAATAAATGACAGAATCCCTGGGGCACAATTTCTGTGGCAAGGGAATTCCCCACTCTAGTCAATGTTATGTTGTTTAAAGCTATTTTGTTAGACGGTGAAAGCATGGTTTATTCCCACAAGATCGGTGATTATGTATTTGTAAGTTTCTGTATATTTTGCATGATCTTTTTGTACACAGATTAGCCATCATGCTTCATGCATGTACACCTCTACCTCGATATAACGCTGTCCTCGGGAGCCAAAAATCTTACCGCATTATAGGTGAAACCGAACTTGCTTTGATCCACTGGAGTGCGCACTGCTTTACCGCATTATATCCGAATTCGTATTATATCGGGTTGCGTTATATTGAGGTAGAGGTGTATATTAAAACAATCCCTTTTAAAGTTAAAAAAGTTCAACTAAATTAACAGGACTACAATAATATAGTGCCAACAATACTTTAGGCAATGCCTCTAGCCATCGCCATTCAATAGTGGAACATACAGGAAAAAAACAAGAATTGTGTTACTCAGATAAAGGGTCGTAAAGTGGGTATATTTACATTATACATTAGATTTACACTCATTTTAAGGTCCCTTTATACTACCAAAGTGTTGTAAAGGTGACTTAGGGTATGTCCACACCAACACAAGGAGTTTTTCTGTTGCTGTAGGAACACCACCAGCTCGATGAATGTTAGGTACAGAAGCACTCTTTCCTCAACACAGCTCCATGTAGACTGGGTTTTGTTGACATGACTATGTCAGGTTTTTCACACGCCAGACTGATGCTGTTATGCCACCGTCACTTTTAAGTGTAGACCAGGCCTTAGTGTCAATGAGAATCAGCCATGTAAAATCTACCATATATGGGCCTATCCTGATCCAGGAAAGCGTTTAAGCACAAGCATAATTTTAAACATGTGTGTAGTCCCACACTGAGGACAAAGTGTTTTAATCAACTGTTTTAAGTGCTTTTCTAGATGGGGGGCTAAAGTGGGAGTAGGAAGCCCTCTAGGTGTGTAGGCCCAATACTTTATTTCTAACATAATTACCTGAATTTCGCTACAGAAGAAACAATGTAGGAACACCTGGCCAGAAATAAGTTAGAGAAGTTATTTGTTCTGACCTGAATAAACGTGAAACATTATCTCACTTGGACACATTGGGCTCTCTTGGCAGAAATGTATTCTGTTTTAAGTATCGTCTCAATTTACTTTTTCATTTGGCTAATTATTCTATCATACATTCTACTATTCAATATTCATTTAATTCCAGGGATTCCCATAGTAACCACTGTATCTCCTGGTATATGTATAGTACCATATGATGCACAGACTAGCATTGGCAAAGAATCACTGGCAAGTATTGTCAGCGTTTGTAGATTTTTGTAGTGCTTTATGCAAAGTCCAGCATATTTCCTTCTGGGTACTCCATGCTATTTATAAAAACTTTTCTCACTCGCCCTTGTCCTTTCACACGTCTAAGATTAAGAGCGTATAGATAAGATAGACTTTTTTTTTTAAAATGTGTATGGGTGCGTGCAAAGGACAGCCTACTCAGCAGTGTATCTGAGCTAGCATTTTGCTTTGCGCCATCATCGTATTGACTGTGGGAATGAAGGAAAAATAGCAGTTACTATAACTGCACTGAAGAACGCCCTGTGCTAGAGGCTAAACATGTTATCAATCCTTGCAAATGGGCCATTTTCAATAGCTACATTTGACCTCTGAAAATATGTATCAACCAGCGGATCACATGCTGAGAATCCATGGGATAGAGTGTCCCATCCTGGAGGGCAATACCTTACAGGCTCCAGAGTAAAACCAGCATTTCTCTCTGTCCCCCATTGAGCTAAATGTTTATGCTTGGTGAGCCGAAAGTGCACTACTAGGAGCAGGCCCTTGAGTGGTAAACACACAAATCAGATCATGCCTTTTGCTTTTCTTGCAATCTCTCTGCACTATTTGTTACTCGCCTCTATTGCTGCCTCTGCCTTCTCTTGCTGATCTCTCTCTTGTGCAACCATCTATGGCTGGAATACCTTCCTTCTTTTGTCTGCCAAGCACGCTCCGTCTCCCCTCCTTCCAACCCTGTCTTCAAACAATTGCCACCTCCTTTTCCAGAACTAGAGGTTCTATATATTCATTTCTGTCTCTCTGTTCATCTTTTTTATGTTACAAGTCCTCCAGAGCAGGGAACGTGTCTAGGTTTGCACAAAGCCATGTAAATTTGCAGCACTCTGTGAATGTTGGATAACAATACATGCATACATAACTGCAGCTATCCTTTCTTTCCCTGTGTTTGGGGTAGGGCTCTGGCTAACACTCAGTCAAAATTGGGGCAGGAAATACTCTAAGCAACAGATGAGTATCTGAGTCTCTCTCCTATATGGGGTAACCAGTACTGCCAACTCTTGTGATTTTTGAGTGACGGGATTTCAGAGGGCACGGGAGCTCATCTAGCAATGATGGGAGAAGCTCCGGCCCCCTTGCAAAGCTCAGCCCTACTGGAAGCTGGCAGAGTATCTCCTATCTACTTGCAGTTTTCACAGCAGGGGAAAGGGAGGCGGGAGCAATGAACCCAGCATGGCTCTGGTCCCTTCTCCTCTCCTGAGAGAAATACATACAGGTATCTGCTTCTCCCTCCTGCAGCACCCAGCCTGGGAACAGGCATGGGGCCCCTGGAGCTGCTATCCCCAACACAGGAAGGGGGACAGGGAACCCTGCAGAAATACCCCCGGAGGACCAAATGTGAGGCTGGGGGAGGGGGTGGCTGAACTGGGGGATAGGGACTGAAACTGGGGGGACTGCTAGGATCAGGGAAGGGGAGAAGCCCAGAGGGCTGCAGGAGAGAAAAATTAGTTAAAATAAATCAGTTGTTTCTGGTTTTAGGATACTTAATTATGAGACTTTTTAAAAATTAATAATTTATTGTAATTCCTTGACAATATACCCATTTATGTAGTTATCAAACTTATACAAAGAAAGAAGATTTAAAATTATTTTTGAAATACTATTTTGAAATAAATAAATTCAGTCAGTCACTTTCAAAGTATTTGTGGATTATAAATACAATTACTGCACTGGACTACAGAAGGCTCTGAAAGGTGGTTGATATTGTAAAGATATTTTTGCATGTAAATATCTTTGCAGCTCACATAAATCTTTATTGCAAAATAACTGGAAAACTTGATACATGTGAGCACTTTGTGTTTCTTGGAGGTTCATTTTCCAGCTCCATTTTATAGGCCTTGTACAGTATATTTCTAAATATGTGTGAATTAGCTTGTTCCATCATATTTTTAACTTTATCACACTATAGAGCTCTCCACTGAGTACTTAAGTTCTTGTACACAACTATAACCTAACATAAATACTCCCCTTTTCCCCCCCCAGCTTGGATACTTTCCCTCCACCTCATCTCTCCAGTTTCAAAAGGATTCTTTTGCGGGGACATCCACTGTAATAATGAAATATCCTGAACAGAAGCATGACAAGTGTATTGAAACAAGTCTCTTGCTACTTTTTAGGACTAGCCCAAATAAATCAAAGACTTAATCATTGTGCATCTTTTCCTTTCTAATTCTGCTTAAATATGTGCGTGTACTTCCAGCATATACCACATCTCCAGTTGAGCAGCCAGGGGAAAGCATGTGTGCATTAAAGGTTGATTTTTAAACCTGAAAGTATCACACACACAGAGCCAGGAAAGTAGAGTGGAGTTAAAAAGTCAAAAGGCAGACTAAAAACATGGTTTTGTAAGTCTCGGGATCTGGGGGGCCAATCTAATGATTTTTGAGGATCTGACTCATGATTTTTGATCTACTGAGGTTGGCAATACTGGGTAACTGACTGATAAATACCTCCATTTAGGAAGCAGCACTAAACAAGGTAGGAATTGAAAACAAGCAGCATTTTGTCAATTACACAAGCCAGAAAGGCAGCTTAACAGCATCAGAAGCAGCATGATCCAATGGACTGAACGTGGGACGCAGAACAAGGACAGTTTGCATGCTGATCCCAGTTTTGACAGTGATTCCACTCCTCTACCCATGCTTTTGGGGACGTCGACCATTCTCGGTTGCTTTCCCCATCTTCAATACAAAGATGGTAATTTCCCAGGGTGGTGGTGCGATAATTTTCTCATGTTTGTACAGTGCTGCAGAAACAGTAATCATGTCTAGAAAGAGAGAGAACTGGGAAGCATCAGCTGGAAAAAAAGGAATAGGGTTGACAGCAAGTGGATGAAAGTATGGGACCAAAAGGAACAGAGATTACATAAGAAGGGGAGAAAGGTGAAAGAGACTAGGTATTAGGAGCACAGGCATGGAGGACAGTGCAATGTTATGAACATGAAAGAGAATGAATTAGAGGACACAAGAATGGAATAAAGGAGAAATAACTGATAGAAATGAGAAAAGCAAAAGAAAATATTTTGTAGATGGACAGATGGGAGAGGAAGGATGGTCCAGTGACTAGGGTACTAGCCCCTAACATGGGAGGGGCTGGGTTCAATGTTCTGCTCTGCCACACACTTCCTGCATGACCTTGGGCAGTGACTTTACTTAGCCTCTCCCTGCCTTGGTTTCCCCATCTGTAAACTGGGCATAACAGGACTTCCCTATCTTATAAGGGCAATGTGAGTTGCTCAGATGCTATAGTGATAGATACATGAAAGCAGAAAAATGCAATAAATAAAATAAATAAAAGGAGGAAGAAGCAGAAAAAGACAGAAAACCTGTACAGTAAGTAAGTTATTTATGGACTTCTTTATTGTACTTTCCTGGCAGACATCCAGGATGTCTGTATATTTAGGGGAAAGGGATTGGATGGCTGTTTTAAGCACTCATATTATACTACTGTTATATATTGGCTACTCTGGATTCCATAGTTAAACAACTGGAGCCAAGACAGAGAGTAAATAGCTTATACACACACACATCCAGCACTGGGAGGCCTACCAGTCTACAGACCAGCAGCTCACTGAAGAATGGCCTCTTGAAATAAATGCGTATATGTTGGTAACTGTCCACAGATCCATGCACAAGCAGGTGAGCTCTTATTCTCCTGCAACACAGCAGACTGGGAACAGCCCAAAGATTCCCCTCCCCCTTTAATATAAAATGAGCCAGTTAAATTTAAAAGGGAAGGGCACAAACTCATATCACTTGAGATACTGGAATCCCTGAAGCTAGTCGTGGGTGTGGTGGTATGATTAGTGCTGATAGGAGTCCACAGAGTTTGTGAGACCCAAAATACTACAACAAGCTTACTCCATAGGGTTATCACAGTGAGATACCAATGCTTGGGAACTAATTCTTTTCCTCTCACCTCCATGTGGATCACTGCATTCATACCAAGTATTGGCAATGTGAACCACAAGAGAGAATCTTGCTTTCCAGGGCAATTTTCAAAAGCTTCTGCAAAATTTAATAAATTACCAATCCCCTACCCAGCCCTAAATGTGTGTCCATTACTTGATTTGGGTATGGAGTTGTAGGATTCAGTGGGTGAAATCCTGGACCTACTCACGTCAATAGGAGTTTTGTCATTAGGTTCAAGGGGCCCAGGAGTTCATCCAGTGTTTGTAAATGGGTCACATTGCCTAGGACCATAGATACATCTTAGGGCCAAACTTTTGGCCCAACTTTAACAAGGCCTCCATTTTTGTACCTTTAAAATAAATGTAGTTGCAGTTCTGACACTCAGGTGACATAAATAGCTTTGAATCATAGAATCACAGAATATTAGGGTTGGTAGAGACCTCAGGAGGACATCTCGTCCAATCCCCTGCTCAAAGCAGGGCCAACACCAACTAAATCATCCCAGCCAGGGCTTTGTCAAGCCGGGCCTTAAAAACCTCTAAGGATGGAGATTCTACCACCTTCCTAGGTAACCCATTCCAGTGTTTCACCACCCTCCTAGTGAAATAGTGTTTCCTAATATCCAAACTAGACCTCCCCACTGCAACTTGAGACCATTGTTCTTTGTTCTGACATCTGCCACCACTGAGAACAGCCAAGCTCCATCCTCTTTGGAACTCCCCCTTCAGGTAGTTGAAGGCTGCTATCAAATCCCCCCCACTCTTTGTACCCTATTTAGAAGTGCAATCCAGTACCTAGACATCTAAATGATAGTAACTGCACCTACAATTATTTGCACAGAATTGAGGCCTGTGACTAGTCCTGAACGTTTAATCAGACAAAATATCATAAGAGCAAAGTAAAAAATCATTTGTAAGGGTGGTAATGGACTTGATTTTACTTCAATAAAGACTCTGGAAACCATAGATCTTTTTTCGTAATAAAGACCAAATGACCGGCTTCTGAACAGGACACAGCAGGACACTCAGAGACACTGATTGGCTTTTATATGCCTAGGACCATTTAGTTACATATTTGTTCCCTTTCAATTTTTTTTGTTGTTGACTGTTGCTTTTCCCTTTTTGAATTTTATTGGGTAAAGTCTGAACTATTCTAGTATTTTAAAACTAAATAATTTTATTTCGGAATTGTTGGACCATTGAGAGCCTCAATATGTCACTTGCTGATTATGTTAAAGTGGCTCTCTAGGCTTGGTTCTGATCTCACTTACACCTATTTAAATCAAAAGTAAAAGCACCAAAGTCTCAGAGTTACACTGACGTAAAGCTGTTCAGTGAGAGGAGAATGAGCCCTGGACACTACAATTATTCCACAGCTATTTCTGTTGCCATCCTTGTATTCAACATTAATAGTTACTGGACCATGCTTTTGCACGTTTTTTGCATTAACTTGCAAGATCAGTGATAACGTGGCAGCTTTTTCGGCTCTATATTAACAAAAAATGGCTAGGGAAAATACTTTGCAATATCCTATAGCTCCAACTGCTATCACAATATTGTTAGAGTGACTCTCTCCACTGATTGATTTACATTTACAACTCCTCATCCAAGAGCTTCCCTCCTACATTAAACATGCTAATGATTTTCTATGCAAAATTTAACAACCTAATAGGCTGAACAAGTCAAACGAAAATACGTTAATTGTTGCCTTTGATGTATATTATTCTGCCCACTTCCCCTCACGCAAACAGTGCATAAGCATTCACTCTAGCACCTAATAAAACATATATAAAGAAAAGCTACTCAGGTTGTCACTTGGAATAACATTGGACTCTGTAGAAAACATTACTTTAAGGCAAAATACTGGCACATGAACAGCTACCATATATACAACCGTTTTCAAGGGAAAACTGTGAAAGAACAAGCAGTGGAATCAGCTCAGATTTGTTTATCTGAAGAAGCTATAGCAGGTTGATGATAACCTTACTTTGTTTGCTTTTGTTACATAAGAAAGAATCATGCAACATAATACTGAAGGTATATTCCCTAGAGATGAAATGGATGTTTGGAAAGTAGAAGGCGTTTTCCTCGAAAAATCCAAAAAGAGTTGGAATCAGATTTGCCCAAAGACAGTACTGAGATAACATAACATAAAAACTGCCATACTGGGTAAAACCAATACCCCATCTAGCCCATTATCCACTCTCTGATCGTGACCAGTTCCAGAGTTCCAGGGGGAGTGTACAGAGCAAAGCAGTTGTAATGATCCACCCCTTTCATCCCTCCCAGCTTCCAGCAGGCTTATGGTCACCCAAGCATGGAGTTGCATCCCTGACTGTCCTGGCTAATAGCTATAGGTGGACCTATCCTCCATGAGCTTATCTAGCTCTTATTTGAACACAGTTACAATTTTGGACATCACAACATCCCAGGGCAATGCGTTCCACAGGATAATTATGCATTGTGTGAAAAAGTACTTCCTCTTGTTTGTATTAAACCTGGTGCCTATTAATGTCACTGGGTGATCCCTGGTTTTTGGGTTAAATCAGGAATAAGTATAATTGAAAATTGGCCTTGAGAGGATTGGAATTATCATTGCCCACTACTGGCTGGCCCTTTTCGGTCATGTTGCCCACTTTGAAGACAGTCTTTGTCCATCAAGGTCTGAAGATCAGACTGTAGGTCAACAGGGGATACTGCCTAGCCATGGACTGGCGGTGGTCACACGGTCACCCACGATCAACCTGGCTGCACCAGATCAGTAATAATCCTGTGGAGCTCTTAGACACCTGGAATAAAGCCACAGAGTGTGGTCATGGACACTTGGTGCTATAGATCTCTGCTGTCTAAGCGCATTGTCGTCATGAATGATGCTTTTTATTCACTTTCTCCATATCACTCATGATTTTATAGACCTCTGTCATATTGCCCCATCTTAGTAGTCTCTTTTCTAAGATGAACAGCCCTAACCCCTAATCTTTTCGGGCTCTCCTCATATGGAAGCTATTGCTCATCTTTGTTGCTTTTCTCTGAACCTTTTCCAGTTCCACCATATCCTTCTGGACATAATGTTCAAGATGTGGTTGCATCAGGAATTTATACAGTGGAATGATGATATTTTCTGCCTCTTTCCTAATAGTTCCTAACATTGTGTTAGCCTTTTTGACTGCTTCTGCACACTGAGCTGAAGTTTTCAGAGAACCATCCATGGTGACTTTCTTGAATGGTAACAGCTAATTTAGAACCCATCCTTATGGGAGTGTGTGTAGTTTGGGATTATTTTTTCCAAATGTGCATTATTTTGAATTTATCAATGCTGAGTTTCCTCTATCATTTTGTTGCCCACTCACACACTTTTGTGAGATCCCTGTAACTCTTTGCTGTCAGCTTTGGACTATGGACTTAACTATCTTGAATAATTTTGTATTATCTGCAAACTTTGCCACTACACTGTTCACTCCTTTTTCCTGGTCATTAATGAATATGCTGAACAGCACATGTCCCAGTACAAATCCTTGAGGGAATCCTGCTATTTCTCTCTCTTCCCTTAACAAAAGCTGTGTTGACTTCCTCCAATAAATTGTGTTTAGCTATGTGTCTGATATTCTGTTCTTTACTGGAGTTTCTACCAATTTGCCTGGTAATTAAGTTAGGCTCACCCACATACAATTGTCAGAATTGTCTCTGGATCCCTTTTTGAAAAATCAGCATTACGTTGGCTACCTTCCAGTCATCTTGTACAGAGGTTGGTTTCAGTGATAGTTATTTACGGCAGTTAGTAGTTCTGCAATTTCATATTTGAGTTCCTTCAGAACTCTTGGGTGAATCCCATCTGATTATCGTGAGTTGTTATTGTTTAATTTAGCAATTTGCTCTAAAACCTATTCTGTTGACACATCAGTATGGGGCAATACTTCAAATGCCACATCTTCTGCACTGAAGACTGACACAAAGAATTCATTTAGCTTCTCTGAAATGGCCTTGGTTTCCTTGAGTGCGCCTTCAACACACTGGTCATCTAGTGTTCCATTGTTTTATTTTATTTTATCTAATCAACTCTTCATTCTCATGTTTATGTTCATTTTGAGTACACAGAATTGTGTTCTATCCTGTGATCAATATCGTACAGAGTAATTTTACTAAAGAAATTAGTATAAATGGTCTCTGTCCTCCAGGACAACTCTGAAATTGAGGCACATTGTCACTACAATTTTAGCCCAGTTAACAAAAACAAAAAACAAAACAATGAAGCATGAATAATTCTTTTAAAATAAATACTTGTGATTTGGGGCTATTTTCTATCGCTTAGTCTTTCTAAAGGCTGTGCTTATTATTCTTCGAATAATCTAATCTAATCGATCCATCCCTGCATTTATACAGTGCTAACCACTGTATTATTTGATTAGCGGAACAGATCTATACCTTATCCACAAATTTAATAACTGGATCTATACTTGAAATCTAGTCATGCAAGCTTACTGAAAGCAAAGAACCAGATGCTGCTTAACCATGTGGTGCAAAGTGTAGCAAAGGAGAGGAAAAAAGGCAGGAAAGGCGAATAATGATTGGAAAGGGAGCATTGGCTTTGTGTCAAACCTCTCCTTCCATTTAAAGGCCATATAGAAGGACACGAGATTAGAAGAGATGTGCCAGGCCTGATGGGGGCAGAGCTAAGAATCAGCTGCTGTCTGTGGCATGTTCCCCTTCAAACTCATTTCTTTGCAAGTTAAAGTATTATTTAGTTGCTAAATGTAATTATTAGTATAGTTTGTGTGTATTTTTTATTCTAGAGCTGCTCCAACCTGAAAACTTTGTTGAGTATATGTCAATTGCACCGTCACTTTAGTTCCTAAAAGCCACCATAGTGGCAAACTTTGCATTTGGCTACAAAGAATTCAAGAACTAAGGGGTTAACACCTAAACCTTGCTCTTAAGAACAGTCTTCAATGAACCAGGCAATCAGCCAAGCTTTAAATCAAAGTCACTTTAAAAACTCAAAAGAAACTATCATTTACACTGTGCCACCTTTAAGGAAGGTGCAGCATTTAGCAGTTTATTCATAGTTCAAATGATGGAATCAGCCAAAATCCCACATGCTTATGAGTTTATCTATATTCATCCACAATGAACATTTTAAGGGATATTAAAGGCCAGATTCTCCCCTGCACTGCTATTTACACAGAACCTTTCATCCCACAGAATCACACAGTGCTGAATGGACTGTGGAACAAATTCTGCCCTCAAAACATTGAGCTGAATCCTCATACAATTTCACGGTCCACTCTGCCTAAACACAGATTGTAAGAAACTCACTCCAACGGGCCACCCGCCTTAGTCTACCTAATGTACTGGCACTAAATTCAGGAAAAAGGTAAATCTTCATACACCAAGAACACATTGAACACAATGTCCAGTCCTTATTAATAGTAGTAGCACCATAGCACCCAGGAGCCCTAATCATAGACCACAATCCGATTGTGCAAGGTACTGTATAAACAGAAGAAAAAGAGAGTGTCCCTGCCCCAGGAAGTGGTCAGAGTACTCTCCATTAGGTACAGTCAAAGACACAAAAAAAGTCAAATCAGGAATGGAAATATTTCTACTAAAATATCTGGGTACTCCTTACTCTCTCCCTCCACTGCTGCATGTTGCCCCTGGCCTTGGTCCAGCCAGCCCATCGTTCAATCCATTCCAGCTCTGGGCTGGAAAATGACAGCCAATATGTGCCAGAGACAACACAATGGTTTTAGGAGGGCAGTGAAGAATGGCTTCTCCCACTGAAATTGCAAAGGGGAATTTTAGGTAGGCAGATAAGTGCCTCATTCCCTTAGAGCAGTGGCTCGCCACCAGGGGTCCGGGGTCCCTTGGGGGCTGCGAGCAGGTTTCACGGGGGCCACCACGCAGGACTGGCATTAGACTTGCTAGGACCCCAGGCAGAAAGCCAAAGCCCCACCACATGTGGTTGAAGTGGTGAGCCTGATGCCCTGCCACCCGGCGCTGAAGCCTGAACAGCTAAGCTTCAGGGGCCCCCCTCTGGCATGGGCAATTGCTAATGCTAGTCCTGGCTTTTATATGCAGAAAAATAGTTGGTGTAGCACAGGTGGGCCATGGAATTTTTATAGCACATTACGGAGGCCTCAAAAAGAAGAAGGTGGAGAATCCCTGCCTTAGAGGATCTGGGCCGACCTCCATTGATTTTAATGGGAGTTAGATGTCTAAATACCTTTAAGGAACTGGGCCACATGAATTTCTTACATTAAAATACATTGTTAACACGAATCCCACCATCTCACACCCTATGTGCTGCCCTCGGTTCTTTGCCTCCTTTCTCCTACTACATGAAAACCTTTTTCACTTCTGGGCCTATTTTCACACTGCCTCCTATGCCTCGACTCCACATGCATGCCAAGAGCCTTCCCTGGCCTTCAAATCTCTGCTTTGTTTCTTTCAGCTTGTCTTCCATAACTAATCTCAGCTCATCAGGTAAATACCCTCGCTCATGCCTAACCATATTTCAGTAATCATCTTTCAAAACAATCTCTAAAAAACAAAGAAAACAACCCAAGCAAAACTTGTCACTGCAACCACATTCATGGGTCCACATTCTGTGCTGTGACTGAGAAAACAACACAGAAGACATAGCCCCGGAGCAGTGAAAGCAAAGGATCAGAACTAGTTCAGGAATCAGACCACATCTCTATAGTTGCCTGTAAAACACTGTGTGCACATTTGGCATCATATGGCACAATGGACTGGGACTCAACTGATGTCAATGGGTATGGGGCAGTCCAATCCATCCCCAGTACCTAATGCTTTTAAATATGTTGGCTATCAAAAGACAGTGTTTCTAGCAAGAGTAATCTACTGAGCTTCTTTTAATCTTATGCCATCTTTTTAATTAATGATTGAAAAAAGTAGAAGACAGAACATACATATCATTAGAGTTCTAGATATTGCAAAGATTACTTTAGTCATAGAGTGGGGCACTTCATCTGAGTAAACATGGAGAAACAGGGAAGGATTAAGGTCTACAAGACTGGACCTAATATCTGCTGAATTCTGATGAAAGGTCATTTAAAGTTCTCTACTGTAATACTTTTGGGAAGGATCCCAAAGTGCTTTACAGTTCATGGGTGTGGTCCTGCTCCCATTTAAGTCAACAGCTATATAATCATTCATTATATGGAAGCAGGTTTAGGCATTAGATGGCCATGAGTAAAATTTTGAAAATTGCCTAAGTGACTAAGGAACCTAAATGACTTTAAAAGAAAAAAAATCTCCTAAATCGCCTCGTCAATTTTGAAAAATGTGCCCATATCTATATGAAAAGTTTGGCGCACCTGTGGATTTGCAATTAAATAAAGACAAGTTACACAAAGTTTCAGCTTTTTCTGAGAGTGTGCATCTTTTGTACTGCCTTAGCACCTAGTCCATTTTGTTAACAAAAACGATTACTCTTATTGAACCAGGGAGCATTGGTTCTGGTAACAGAGTGATACAACCTGATCTTTCCTGTTGCCGGCAGATCGTATATTTTATCTATGGGTTTATTATATTATATAATATTTTTACAATATTAAAAAGATAAAAAGTCCAAAAAGCAAAGGGAAATGTTGGCAAGAAGAAAGTGAACATGGAATTGGCAAGGGCATTTGGGAAAGAAGGTGGGGCTCAGTTCTCAGTAAAGAGGTCCCCACCTCACAATAGGTTGCACAAATTAACACTCTTATTGCAGGGCAGCCCAGAGCAGGGGGCCAGTGGGGCAATTTGCTCCAGGTCCTGGGCCCCGCAGGGGCCCCCATGAGAGTTTTTCGCTCCTTCATTTGCTCCAAGGGCCCCAGAAAACTCTCACGGGGCCAGGGCCCCCCAGAGCTTCTTCCGCTCCGGGTCTTCGGCAGCAGGTCCTGAGCAGAAGGACTCCCCCACCACCGAATTACCGCCAGGCCCCCTGAATCCTCTGGGCGGTCCTGTCTTATTGGCCATCTCAGCAGAGGAGTCAAATACTGTATGGCCTGAACACTGAACTCTCAGTCACACAGAGGGTGGTCCCTTCAGGGTGAGGTTGAGGTGACCAGGCAATGGCAGTATGGGGCACTGCTGCTGTCCATATTATAGCTGTGCTGTGGATAAAGAGAAGAAAGTGCCCTGGCTTGGCAAGCCATCACTTTTTCACAAGCACTAAATGCTTAAAAGATTTTTAAACATAAAATAGAACTACTAAAAGTCCTACGACTTTGACTCCGCCTCCCGTTTTCAGGGACTATTCTAAATTCATTCTAGGGAGTGAGAGGAGAAACTCCCCTCTTATGAACAGTGGACAGGCGTGGGTAGAGAGGCGGAAAACTCCATGAGCTTCCCTTTGGGCAGTTTCCTGCAAATTCTTCCATTAGGGATCCTGGCCCTTCCCCTGTGGAAGTAGTAACAACTCAGTTCCCAATCCCTGAGCGATTCTCCAGACTAGAGACACAGGGCCCACTGTGCGAAGTCTCTGTGCCTACACACTGGTCATCCCCCGCTCCAGCTCTCTGGCAGCATTGCTTCAATGGAGCTGTGCTGCCAGGATCTCTCCCACCTCCCGCTTGGAGGGGGTTCCACAGCACTGAGGGACAACTAAAAACTGTGGGCTTGATCCAAAGTCTGTTTAAGGTAATGAAAGCCTTCCCATGGCTTTGGATCAGGCCATTAATGCATCCTCAGCTTGCATTTCTTCCTCCCTCTGGGAAGGGATAGATCTGTGTGTGGAGAATCTCTCTCTATGTAGAGCATAGAAGGACTATTCCCCACTGGGCTGAACCTCACATTGAGAGAGAGTCAGAAAAGACAGTAATTTTCTGCTCTTTGTAAAACACTCTTTTCCATCAGGGGGTTGCAGCCATTTTGCAGGCATAAGAAGAGCAAGAGAAAGAAATAGAAGCAAGGCTTTTAGGATGCTTTCTATACAGCCTTTTCTCAAGAGAACATTGGAGGGGGGGGTTGTGCTTTTCATGTACATTTTACAGCCAGTTCATAATGTGGGCTAATCTCTTCTGATATTTCCAATAAAACAATATTTAAAACTTCAGAATCGCCCCCAGCTCTTTTGTGCCACAGTTTAATGAAGACATTTGCAACATCCTGCAAGTACGTCATTATCTCCTATAATTATATAATTACAATTTTTAATGAAATGATTGCATGTGCAGTAGATGCATAGATATAATTATGGTAATTGCATAAATACCTGTTTCTCAGCTAACAGTTACTTTAAAGAAGACCTTTGCAAAAAGGGTAAAATATGAGAAACTGAATCTTGCCAGGGAATGAATACAAATATTAAACTGGTTTGTATTTTCTAATAGGATTTCAGCCTCCTAGATCTTCTGTGCATTTTTACCCCATACTGTATAATGAAAGGTTCAAAGATATATTTTAGTGAATATTGTATCACGCTAAAAGATTTTGATACTGTTTCTGATCTCAAAGCCCACTGAAGTCAGTGAAGCCGTCAGTGATCTTATGTGGCTACTCAGTACCTTAACAAGAGATTGGGCCCTGAACTGCCATCCTTATACTGAAAAAGAAAATGTCTGAATAGCAGTTATAGCAGAAAAATCAGTGTTTTCATTTCATCTCTAGAAAGCAAGGACCAAATTCCAGATCGCTGCACAAATCCTGAGAAAATGGGCCCTGTGCAGGTGTTTTCTCTAGCAGCTGGGTATGGGAGAAGCAGCTATTGTTCAGCTGCTCAACACAGCGGCTACTACAGCTGGCCTTATCAGTTGCAGTAGTGGCTTTGGCCCTGACTCCACATGCAGTTTTTGGCCAGTAGATATCCAGATGGATCAAACCCCTGCCTACCACAGATAAAATCACCATAGAACAATGTCCAATCCCCACCTAGCCTCTTCCCGCTGCAAACTGGAACTGAGGCAATCCTAGTCCAGTATGGGCCTGCCACACCTTTAGCAGCTGGGCAAGGTAAAAATGCAGCACTGAGGCAATTTCCCTTCCTTTAGCACGTTATTAATAAGCAGGCCAAAGATTGAATTTACAACAAGTTTACTGTATCGGTAGTGTCTCTGAATCTCTGAAAAGACACGTACCTGTTCCTAACAGGTAAGATGGGAACTGCTGTTCACTTACAGATTGGCCCTGCATCACTTACACATGAGTACTCTTTGCTCAAGTGAGCAGTCTACCCAGCAGAGTAAGGAATTACTCCGTAGTGTAAGGGGGGAGAACAAGATCAGCCCTTAATTTCATATATCTGTATTTCTGAAGAGAAATAATGAGCGATAGCCGGGGGCAGATTTTGGCTGCTGCTTCGGTGGAACACAGGAACCACTGCAAAACATTCTCACAGCATAGGAGAAGGGTCACCCTACTCTATTCTCCTTCCCCCTCCCACACACTGCCAGTACAGACATAGGGGGCGGGGAGAGGGGGACAGGAGAATAGCCATAGCAGTTGGCTCTGTGGAGATTCTGGACTGTGCTACAGTGAATAAGCAACCTAGCAAAGGCTGTCATAAGTTGGACCAACCCTGGAAGCTGCTCTAATTTATGTCCGGAGCCCCCGCAGCAGCCCAGAAGCCAGGCAGTGTAAAGATGGCCTAAAGGCAGCTTTGCCCCACTTCCCCTTGTGTTGTGCATTCGGTGCTGCCAGTCTCAGGAGATGCAGCAGGGAATCTGGCCTCAAGAGTTTAGTATTGTGACCAAGCAGAAATAATGAGCAAAATAAAAAAAAATATTAATATTAATAAGTGGAAGGAAAATACTTGATATCCCCCAAACAAATCTCCTTGATGTTAAGCTCATTAGAGCGGTGAGGTTCTGAATGCAGAGTATAATTAACAATACTACAGATATCAAAGGAGAAAAAATAAATCAGTGAAAGGAAGGGTAAGGCATGGAAATCTGACAAAATAAAGTAAGTGAAAATTAAAAGGGCAAAAGAATTGTAAGTGTAAAGAATCTGAAAAAAAAACCAAGAAAGATATTTGTAGTAATAATCAAGTTATAAGCAGATTATTAATGTTATAACTGAGGCAACCTTTAAGAATGGCTTGACAGAACATGTAGGCATATTTGCAGCTTCAAAACATATTTAAAGAATTGCTAAGAATGGTACTTGTATCCATGTATATTACAGAGACTAGAGGAATGAAGAGAATGAACTCAGAGGAATAATAATACAATAAGATTTGACAAAAGGAAAGCACAAGAATCAGAGCTATTGAAAAGCTGAAAAAAAGTCATCCAATCCTTTCCCCTGCCAATACAGGAATGCACCCCACCAGGTATTTTCTACAGCTTAATCCAGCATAGCTTTAAGTACAAAATTCAGAAAGAACAGTTAAAACATTAGCTCATTGGCTTATTGCATTCAACTAGTTCAAAAACAAGAAAGGGGGAGGGGAGAGCATCAGAACAGCTGTATGCTATTTAGAACAGTTTTATCAGGATAATGATATTTCAGAGCCCTGCATATGTGTGTGTGGGAGGAAGCAGAAACTGAAAAGTAAGCAGTAAAATTGGGGACGCTGGAATGAAACAAGTTTTACAGTGAACAGAATTAGAATAGGATTCCAGTCTGATAAAAAAGGTTACATCTATAGTCAAGGTATATGCCTCAAGGTTCTTTACAAAGTAATGACAGTGTGTTGGCTGCACTGCAGGAGCTCACAGGTTGCCTAAATAGCTGTACATTTAAACATGGCTTCCATCAGTACAGATGGCATTAGAGGTGGTTGGTGTATTAAAATTCAGAGTCTGAATAACTTCTACCCCAAGCATTACCTCTCTCAGAAAAACGACTATAGAAAGTGTGCTAGAATTCAAGCATTTTACGTTATTTCAAATGTGTCATTAAACTACCTCACGTCTTTGAAAACTGCTGCCACCCGACCTTAACAGCTTTAGATTGTGAAGGGATGAAAGGGTCTGCACAAGGCAGTGTTTGGTTCATTATCTTCCTCCATGTATTACTAGTAGAGAGGTGCAACAGGAAATGCCCGTGTGGTGGCTAAAGAATGAAAAACAGGAACAAACAACACTTCAAACACCAACAAAAAATAAATAAATTAAAAAAATGGAACATTCTTGTTTAATGTAGTGCACTAGTGCTGGGGACTATGGTGCTAAATTAATGCCTGCTGGTACTACAAGGATGAGTCTGGCCTCATGAGTCCAGAGTCAGACTGATTGCCTTTCAGTCAGGAGGCATCAGAGGTAAATCCTCCCAGCAAGAGCTTAAGGACAGACTTTCAAAGGTATTAGGTGCCTAAAGCCAGCCCGTAAGTGAGGTATAAAAGCAAGAGGTTCTTTGTGCTCTCCCTGCCCAGGGAAAGCCACAATCTGATCCTTAGTTCCTGGGAAATTACTAGCTGAAGTAGATTTGTATTTCTTACAAAAAGGTGGCATGGTATGTCCTCAACTCCCACTGAAATTAAAAAACAAACAAAAGGGTTCTTGCAGGAGGTGGTCAGCATTTCGCAAGATCTGGTCCAAGATGACCAAAAGTGAGTATCACTGAAATATGCAAAATTTTGACAGAAACACAGAAGACACTACAGGATGCAAGGCTATCTGAGCTAGCAGTCATCTTTATTTGACGAAGACTGCTCAATGAATTTACACAAATCTAAGTGTCCATCCCTTTCTCAAGCTATGTTCACTCCTCTTTATTCTAACACTTGACACCAGGACAACCAGCATTGCCAAATTCTTTTAGGCAGTTTTGGAACAAACTAGCATGAAAAACAAGACAGCGCAAGTTAAGATAGGCTTCCTTCATTCCTTCTCAAATCCCTAAAATGTCTTATATTGCTAATGGCGCAGTGTTGTAAAATTATTGATGCCATTCATAAAAGGCAACTGGTTGTGATGGATTTTCCATAATTAATAAAAGTTTTAAATCGAGATTGGATGTTTTTCCAAAAAGATCTGTTCTAGTTCAAACAGTAATTACTTCAGGGACATCCTGTGGCCTGTGTTACACAGGAAGTCAGATAACATGATCACAATGTTTCTTTCTAGCCTTTCAATCTATAATGCCCATTGCAATGTATAACATAACTTTTAGATTCAGTGGCCTTCCGTTACCATGCCCACCTTCCTGGGGCTTCTTTCTATCTCATTCAAAATGTTGAATTTTCTTACTAATTAACTGGCAACTTTATATAGTTAGTGATTGATTAATCCAATAACTGCCACCCACCGTTCTATGAAACTGAGTTAGGGTGATTCCTTTCAGTGCTTGTACCTAGAACCTAAAAGTGTGCATAAGTAGCAGCTAGATTTACTCTGGGTATGTCCCTCAGGGTATATATACCCTGTACCCTGAGTACTGAAAGTAACTACTATAGTCATAACCCAGAGACATGGATCTGAGTTTGTCAAAGCAAAAAAGATAAGCATCTGCTGTTCTTCACTGCACCATACAGTAGATTATGGATTCAGTTGGAAGAGTAGCTACAACATTTCAAATAATTATTTCTTTGTTCTTTCGAGTTTATCTGCAAATAAATATGACCTTCTCACCTACAAGTCTCTCCCTTCCCCCCCCCCATTTGATTTTTTAAAAATAGTCTCTAATAGAAATGTGTGTAATCTTCAGAAAATGAGGGGGCTCTGCATCTGTGTTTATGACTGTGTGAATCAATGTCTGAGTGATAGCAGGCAAAAGTTGCTCAATTAATTACACATGCTTGGTGATCTGCATAACAACCACCACTGCAGCATTGCACGTTAGTTGAAGGCCTGCAAATTACTGCAGTTATGAGAATTTGGAGATGGGAATAAGGGGTAATGTTCCCCAGAACGCCCCTATTCTCTTGCTTTCCACCTTTGTTCGGTGTACTGCACCCCTAGCAGACAGTCAATCAGAGCATCTTTAAAGCAGTAAGAAAAGTATATAAGGATTTCCCCAAAATAAGACTGATACGGAAATATACATAAAACATTGTCTTCTGTGTAAAGTCCAGAAAACTGCACACAGAAATAGGCCTAAACCATTGATAAAAGCCAATAATTTTCAGGACCAGATGCTTAGGCTGCTGCTCTACATCTAGGTATCTAAGGGCTTGTCTACACTGGCACTTTACAGCACTGCAACTTTCTCTCTCAGGGGTGTGAAAAAAAATCCCCCTCCCCGAGCGCTGCAAGTGTCAGCGCTGCAAAGTAGCAGTGTAGACAGTGCACTAGCGCTGGGAGCCACGCCCCTCACGGAGGTGGTTTTTTAGACCGCTGGGAGAGCTCTCTCCCAGCACTATGCCGCGAATACACAAGCCATGCTGCAGCAGCACTTTAACGTTGCCAGGGAAGACATGCCCTAAATAACAGCAGCTGATTTTTCAGAGGTGCTGAGCACCCCGCAATACTGTTGAAAGCCAATAGGAGTTGTAGTTGCCCAGAACCTTTGAAAACTAGGCCATGTTTATTTTGATGCAAAAATATGAAGTTAGGAGCCTAAACATTTTGGCCTAAGTATTTAAAATTATTTCTTGACATGGCCCTTTATGCTTAATTACGCAGGAGATTGACATGTGGTTCTGGGCAAATTATATTAAAAATATTTATGTCAGAACAACTGGGTTTCTCAATGTTAATATGATGTTTCTACTGTGGATTTAAGAGTAAAAGCAGCTTCTAAATAATACATTGTTTCACGTTTTAAATTGTATTCATTAGCAGAGATGTACAAGTTTTATACTGTACCTCAATAGCTTTGGGAATCTGCAAATGTTCACAAAAGAAATTTGCAAGCTGTCCCTTACTAAGGGGGAAAGACTTTAATACGGGAAGACAATAATCAGCCAGAAGTTCTAGTTCCAAGTTATGGCGTCAAAATATTTTCACATTTCACTACACCCCTATTAAGAGATTTCTGGCCTTACAGATTTAGCAAAGGCAAACCCACCCTCAATTCTTAAAAGGTATAAGTTTACTAAACGAGTTCTGCTGTGGGGAGCTTTACAACTGCTGCTAGGGCTTAATCACAGCAACACTGAAATCAGTGGGTGTAGGGGTTTTTGCCGTTGATATCAGTGGCAGGAGGGCAGTCCCTAATGCATATCCACCTCTCACTGTGCATGCGTATACCGTAGTTATACTTGAATGACACTTCTCTAGACTAAAAGGTCCAAGTACAGATGGAACTTGTCAATACAGTCAGCACAAGAGATATAATCAGGTGTAACTGAGTTCAGGCTTTACAAACCTTATCCTCTCATCTAGGCCTCTATTAACTAGGTCTCTATTTAATTATCTTTCTGGAGTCATTAAATACAAGGTATTCCCTAACCTTTCACTTCACAGTATCAGCAATTAGCCTTTTTAAAATTTGTTACTTGTTCTTCCTCTGCAAAGTTTTGTTTTTCCCCCATTTTTTTTTTTGGTCCACTTTTATACATACCTCCTTTTCTACAAATTTTCTTGCCGGGTTTTCTGGCACATTCCTTGGATATTCTTTTGACTGAAAAATGAATAGAAGACTAGAAAATAAAATGGAGCTCCATCACAGACAGTAGGAGCATGCAACACCACTATCTAACTTAGATATGGCCTGCTTTTATTAGGTGCGGAGGATTCCCAATTTGTTGTGCCTGCACATGCAATGGATAAATGTTGATGCATCTTCCCAGAAGTCAGTGGGTGGGAATGAGAATTAGGTACCAACTTCAACCTAAAAGTACACGTGCTGTGGGAGAAAGAAAATGAGCGTAGACAGGAAAAATATTTATATCGGAACAGATGCATACACAGAAAAAGCAGCATGCATACATGTAAAATGCTAGCATGCAAACAAGGAAAGCCATGCATGCTACCAGTACACATGAATTAATACTGTTAAACCTTAGAACAAGAAAATAAAAAGGTCTCCTTGTTTTGTCTGCTATTAACTCACCATCCTCAGTTGGGACATATATATTTAAATAGAGGCAGTCTTCATTCTGATCTTGTACATAGGTAGAAACTACATCCAAGTTATTAGTAAACCACACAGGAAGCATGACTTCAGGCAATCTGCCTTCTATAATGTTCTGCGGACACACTGGAGCAAACTGAGTAGCATTTTTTATATCTGACCAGGGAGATGGAGGTTCAGGAGGTTGAAAGCGATGCTCTCCTACTGGTGGGGCAGCATACGGAACCCCAAGAAACTGAATAACAGGCCCCAAAATTTCATTATTAAGTTCCTTCTTAATCCCTCTTATCTTGCCAAAGTTGGTGGTCACGAGTGGGTCAATATCATCCAATTTTTGTGAGGACACAGCTGCAGCATGAAGCAAAAATCCAAGTATACAAAGAACAAAAGTGGCATCCAATCCCATGTGTAATAAACGGACCATCATCGCTCTCCGTACGCAGTTCAGCCAAACGGATCTTGGAAGGGCCATGGTCCCACATTAGTTGTATAGCTACAATGAAGCAATCTTATTCGTATCCACTTGTGTAAAAACAGGGCAACCGCAGGAAATGGATCAAGTTTCCTAAATATGAGCCTGTCAGAAAAATCTCAAAAGGCTTCTCACACGACAAGTATCTTCCATTGATTTCACACTTATTGAAGCAGCATCTTCACACAGCACTATTTATCAGCCTACATCCTATTGACAATTCTGTTTTCCATAGTGGCAATATGCAGAGAGCGGCCATCTACTGCAGATTCCCCTCTTATAAATCAAATCCAATTAGCTGCAGGTCTATATCCTGGAGAAAATGAAAATAAATCATTAGTATGAAAGAGCTAATATGGGCAGAGTAATAACTAGTTGTTTTACAAGTTATTGCACATATATTAATATTTGCTAGTGTCATGTAAGTAAATTTCTACAGTAGGTAGTTTATGGGTTCCATGAAATGACGGGTGAACTACTGATTATTGGATTATTTGCAGTGTGACCGCCTTACTTTACAGAGCTTTTCAGAAGAAACAGGCCTCTCAAAAATAGTTTTAAAATGCACATTCCTAAAAATAAACAAAATTGCTGCCAGCTCAGATTAAATATGTTTTACCATTACATTTTTATATGACTTAACCGTCCCAAATTCCATTTTAAACTTGTTAGCAGAGATTGGTTTATCAAGACAATAGAAACCATAGATCAATTATTTTATTAAATCTCAAAACTCAGTAAAAGCAAGTCATCTCGTGATGCTGAATGCTAAAACATAAAGTAACTTATTTAATTAAAATAGATTACATGTGTACATACAAGAAACACTGATTTTCCCATTTTAAAATGTAATTTACAATTTGAAGGGAAAAAGCCCAAACTTGTGGAATATTTTATAGGGTACAACATGAAATACTTTATATGATGACCTCTTAACCATGTATCTATCTTGGATAGCTAATGGAAAAATCAGGATGTGAGGATTTTGGCACTTCTTGCCGACAGAGAAACAATCTTTAACTTGATTTCCAAATATTCACAATACAGGACCAGATTCTGGTCCTTCTGAAGTCAAAGCAAAACTCCCACTGACTTCCAAGAAGCAAGACTGGACCTCAAAGGCTGCTTCTTTTGGAAATTATTTGAAGAGGGGAATGAACACACAAATCAAATCGAGTTGTCTGTGTATCACAATTCTCTTTTACAGCCCGATTCCTTACACACTACTGACTGCAGTGAAAGATGTGTGCGCGCGCAAGGAATGCAGAATCAGTTCCCTCTACTCTTAATTTTCAATACAACCATTTAAATGCTCCCACAGATCCTGATTTTTTTCAAACACCAGTATGTCTACTGCACAATATCCTAGAAAAATAATCTGTTAGGATCAGAGACTATATAATCTGGAATCCCTGATTCTATTTTCCACTCTCTTTTATCACAAAGGTTGTGATACAGAGACTGTAATGCAGTAGTTTTGAAGATTGCTTAGAGCATACCATAACATCTTTCCTTTTCATATTAATCACATTGCCAACACAATTTACAATATACTTTAATTTTAAATGCAGTATAATGTACAAAGTAACAGGGTAATCTTATACTCATTGTAAAACAGTGTGTAATGTACAGGAAATGAGTTTTACTTAGTATACTCCACATTTTGAAACACCTTTTGAGACAGCACTGGCAGCTCTAATGAAAGGTTGTTTTTATCACGTCTATACACATGGAAGAGGGAATTCTAAAGAAGAGCTTGTCTAACAGACAGACTGCCCTGCAGTTTGGCTTATTAAAAAGGAGATTGTAAAAGCTATATAGGACAGCAGGAGATTTGGTTCATGTCTAATATTCCTTTAGCTCTGAAAAATCTATCTCAGAAGGCAATAAGGAGATAGATGTAGCTTTGACAATTTCATCACTCTCTGCTAATTCTAATACCTTTTGCTGTGAAACTATATTAACATACAGAAGACGGGCTTATGCCCATCTTTCTTCTGCTTCAAATTTTCAGTATTTGTTGGAAACACACAGATTTACTTGCACAAACCATTTCTGAAGATTAATGTATGCACTTCTATTTAGCTTAATAAACATGTGCAGAATGGCACCTGGACAATTGCATCTTGGGAGATTTTTGTTTTGTCACCTTTCAGATTGGAGACAGCAAGAACTTTCTTGACCATGAGTAAGAACATGGGATTTCAGAGACTGAGGAGCAGTGGTCAGTACAACCTTCAAAGTCTAAACGAGGAGAAAGTTACTTACTGGCCTAATTTTGGTGGACAATGATAGGTCAGTAAAATATGCCAAACTAGATGGATTTAATACAAGCACTTAAGTCTCAAAATCTTGGGTTTTTTTCAGTGGTAAAAGAATGTGTTCTGCCCCTCTCTCCCCAGAATTCTGATGTTCTCTATTTAATAATAAGTACTTCACTGAAGAATCCTGTGGCACCTTATAGACTAACAGACGTTTTGCAGCATGAGCTTTCGTGGGTGAATACCCACTTCTTCGGAAGAAATGGGTATTCACCCACGAAAGCTCATGCTGCAAAACGTCTGTTAGTCTATAAGGTGCCACAGGATTCTTTGCTGCTTCTACAAAACCAGACTAACACGGCTACCCCTCTGATACTTCACTGAAGTAGCTGTTCCACTAAATAGATGGTTTGGGGAATGTCTAAGGAGAAATCAAATTTAACAAAGCAGCACCAAATAATTCCTTCCTTTCTTTTTCACTGCTGAGTCAGTTCAATGTGGAAAATTACCAAGATACGCTTTAAACAGCAGTTCATTTAGCAGACTGCCTTCTCTTCAAGTGTCAAAGCTATTTTTCAGTTATTAAGACAAGCACTTCTTTGGTATACTCCAGTAGCAAAAAAGAAATCTAGGAACCAAAAGCAGTTGTGTTAAAAATAATATAAAATTAAATAGTCAGCAGTTGTCCCCTTAATAGTTCAGATGTCGGAGGTTTTCCCCCTAGTTATTAAACTATTTCCAAAAGCGTAGAGCTGTGGTTTTAAAACATTCCATTGGATGTCCTGCCCAGCATGGATAAAGTTTTGTTCTATGATATCATAAAGAGCCTGCAGTGATAAGGACATAAATCAATAATAGGTTTGGCTATTTTCATTAATTAGCCCTTACTGATCAGCAGGAGCCAGCAGAGTCAAAGGGTATATAATCCAGTAGGTGAGAAAGGGCTTCCAGCTGCGATGTCCACACATTCTAGTATCTGCATTTATGCTTCTTTTTTTAATAGGGTCCCCCCCACTCCCAATAGTTAAGGGAATTGTTTATGGAGAAGTAATAAGAGATCTGATCTCCTCTGGAAAGGCGGAAATAGTGCATTATTTCAGCCCTACGCACGGCTGGCTCCAGGGTTTTTGCCATTCCAAGCCACAGGAAAAAAAAAATGCCGCAGTCGCAATCGGCGGCAACTCCACCACGGCGCTTCATTCTTCGGTGGCAATTCGGGGGCCGGGACTGAGGGACCTGCAGCTGAATTGCCCCCAAAGAGCTCAATGTGCCGCCCCTTTCCATTGGCCGCCCCAAGCACCTGCTTGCTGTGCTGGTGCCTGGAGCCAGGCCTGTCCCTATGAGAGCTACCCTGAGGCAAAAAGACTAAAAACATGAAGTCAGGCAAATACAGAGATTGTTTAGTTTATTCAAGTTCTTGCAGAACTCTAACACAAAGATCTACTTGTTAGCAGTGAGGTGACCTCAGGACAGGCTGGGACTCTTGCCTGGAGCACATCTACCTGTTCTACTTAGTTGTTGCCAGAAACATTTTTTAAGACCTCAGCATGTGTTCCCTGTTTAGCTTTCCCCTGGAGCTGACTAGACAGGAATCAGTAGGGAGAAAATAAGTCTTGTGTGGGTGCACTACTATCAGAAGCAGCAATGAGCAAGCGTGGGAATGGGCAGGACGGTGGGCTGGAAAGTCAGTTACCCAACAGTGGTGAGCAGTTTGAAGTACAGAGAGTGTGAAGACAATCATTCATGGCTGTAGCATCAGAATATACTGAGGCCTAGAGTTAAAAATGATCATTGTCAGATGTTATCTTTGTCTAGGGCTGAGGATCATCATTGTCAGTTACCACAGAGTAAATCACCGATAACACACAAAATTTATTCAATACATTTTTTCATGGGTTTGGGAATTTGAGTATATTGAGATTTTCTCTATTTTGTTTGTTATTCAAAATGTAATATTTTTTTTCTGAATCTCATTTATTTTATGGCCCCGATCCTGAGTGACAGCAGTCAAGCATTCCCTATAGCTCAGGAGCCAGCATGCAAAGATGGCTTTAGGTCACATTGGTGCTCCTCATGACGTGGACAATTCTGGAACAGACCAGTCCCCCAGCATAATTTAGAGCAGCCTAACCGCTCCTCACAACTTAATTTCATGCCTGAGGGATGCTCTAAATTGCACCAGCTGCCAACAGCCTTAGTGGACTATTACAGCAACTGAGGGAGACAATAGAAGGACCTGGCTGAGTCTCCTTTCCCTTGGCCACACCCTCTGTGCCAGTTATTGGAAGTGGGGTGGCACAGGAGTTGCTATGGCAGCTCTACACAACCTGAGGTAAGTTATTCCATCTGTAGGGCAGCCCTGAGCTAGAGAACTAGCACATAGCTGCCCTAATGTAGCCCGTAAAGTACCCCATAACTTGATCCCTTTCCACAAGCATTTGTGAAACTGTTGCACAAATGTTCATGGAAAGTGAATACAAAAGGGACCTGAACACTTCCAAAGCGATTTCCTTTCAAAACGCAAACAAGTTTGCAAAGCATTGCAGCATTCATCCCGCTTCGACTGACATCCACCTCAAAGTATAACTGAAAAGCAAAAAGTTACTTCATGTTCACACACACGTCTAAACTAATGTTAGACCAAAACAAGAATGTTATAGGCAGGACAATACATGGCACTAAAGAAAAAGATTATACTGCACCAGAGGGATATGTTGATTGCAAACATTATCGGGTAGGCTGAAAAGATATATTCTATTCTGGAGTTTGCTTTCTCTTCTCTAACATTTTTCATTGCTTGAAGAGAAGTTTGGTAACAAACATTTCACATTTTCTTTCTATCTGATATTAGAGACCGAGACAAAATTCTGCTCTTGTGTACACAACTGTAGTCAGTGGGTTTGTATGGATTTAACTCAGAAAAGGAATGGTTCCTATATCTTTTTTAAAGAAAATTATTTTTCTTCTATCTACATGAATTTAATGCATTGAAGTCTGTCAAACTGACAGCACTAGAGACTGAAGTCCTGTATATACACACACCCAAGAGATGTACACACCGGCTACAACAATGCATGCTTCCCCACACTGTCTTGCCAATATATCTCACCCTTAGAGTACACTTGCTTTAGAAAGAAATTTAGTATCCAAACCCATTCAAATCTTTGATCTCTGCTGAAACAGCCAACAACAATGGTGCCAAATGTTATGTTAGCTATTTTGATGTGGTCACCTGCCCACTGGGAACTGATCCGAGACCACAAAGGTTATTCCACACAAGTCATCCCATAACTGTCTGATGGCAAGGATTTTCAGACAGGACTAGCTATGATCAGACAGAACTCACTATTTAGAGGTGATTGGCTCCATCCCCTGAGCCATCCACTCCCCTTTATTTAACATTAGTTCTATATATGTAAACAATGCCATATGTTTTATTTTAGATGCATAACAAATTATTAATATACAATTTTATATGTAATATACATATACACATTTATATATGTAATATACAGTCTATATACATATATCTTTTAGAAGCATAGTGTTAATAAATAGCTACGTTAAAACATATGGATAAGACTAAAAAAGGGGCAAGGATATTAAACTTGTTTTACATTTTTCAGCCCCATTATATATTTGTTGTTCTTATTAGTGGGAACATTTGCTAATTATATCAAGTGGTCTCTTTAAATACTTTTCAGCAACTTAGATTTACCAAGATAGGAAATTATGATCAGAAGTCTTGCTAATAAAAACTGTTTCTGAATGAGACATGCTTAAGTCTCATGGCATAGTGTCATTTACTTCTTATCTTCCATTTTCTGATATCAATAACTATTTTTTAAAATATTCCTACTCCTTAGCTAAAGTAATTGTTTATATTACCATAAGTTGGCCATTATGTTTAACATGTAGACTAGAACTGTCTGACATTTTGCACAGTAAGTAGGCAATGAAAATGGTGATTTTACTCAGAACAGAAAGAATAGATAACTCTGTCACTTGTGTGTAAAGTTTAGACAGTTAAGTAATACAGATTTAAATTAAAAATGACAGATGCACTGGCTTGGAATATAATGGGTAGTGAAGTGAACCTTTATTCCTTTTAGCAGCTTATGGTTAACTCTTAAATGGACCAAGTATTATACTCAATTTGAATTCTACAACTATTCTGCAAAATACAATGTACAGTTGGTTACCATGTTCATACCAACAATGTGCTTCTGGACTCGAGAATTTAAATGATCTTGTTTTAATGATAGATCATGTGGGTGGGAAAATGCCCCATATATTTCTCATGTGAGTTCTTTGATACAGAAGACTTCCTGTATATTGAAGATTACAATTTATGTAATACTCTGCTGATGAACATTTTATGAAACATTCACATGCTCCACTATCTTAAATCAAATCTGATCAGTTTTACATTTCATTGTAGAATTCACAACTACAGAGCTCCAATCCTGCTCCCACTGAAATGACCCAAAGTTCTGTCATTGACTTCAATGGGTAAAAGATTAAGCACTAAAATGTGTACTAAAAACTTAGATGAATAATATATAGTTTATGGCCAAATCTTGATTCAACAGGACTAATCCTGAGTAGATGAGCAGAATTTGATCCTTTATCATTGCCCTTTAATATACGTTCATCAAATAACCCATGCTTGCACATCAAACACGTAGGCAACATGCCAATTTCTGCATGTTTCTTATCTTTCAACATTAAGCATTTGAGATACAGAGTCAAATACAATTGTCTGCCAAATCCTGTAGCTTGCTGAAGAACTCTGAAGGCAAAAAGGCTGGTATATGCAGAGACTCTATATGGATTGTTCTTCCATCACAGCACCACACGGTATCACTACCCAAGCATTCCAAATCCATGTTTGTGGAGCTAGATCAATAGCTGTTTCAATTCAGTACACAAATAAATACAGTGTATATATCTGTGCTACGCCAAAAAAGAAAACATTGATATCATTAGCCCAGAATCAGATCTCAGTTCCATCAATGTAACCGAGATCAGAATCAAGCGGATTTTGATTCTGTCTTTCTTCTTAAGATAAACATAAAAACAACTTTGCTGAGCACAAAGCTGTCACCTCTAACTATAGTTCAGAATCTAGAGCAAGGGGTTTTTGTGTGCTATTGGCACACTTACAGCACTGTAGAATACACACTACATTTAGTATTAAATGGACCTATCATCTAGTTTAGGATTCCATTTACTGTGATGTATCATTCTGGTTTTTGATTCTACATCTGTAGCTGTAACTTCACTTGTATTTGCTCTAAAATGAATTTCATGCTTAGCTTGTTTTTCTTAATTAAACTTTCTTTAGCAGTCTCTAATATGTATATTATTAAAAACTTATTAAGTCCTATTCATGCTTGCCTGTCACTTTTGACTTCACGTTCATATACTCAAGTGCTCCATTGCTTTATAAAAAGGAAGAAAACTAAATAATAAATATGAGAACTTGAACGTTTTATGTGTGTCAGTATGAGAAAGTGGCTGCAAGGCCCATAAGGTTTCACACAAAAAAACATTACAGCTAAAGCTAACTCGCTGACACATCTCTGATCTATAAAGTCTGCAGTAATGGCAGCAGTAAAGTGTTGTGGGGGAGAAATCTCCAATCTGTGGCACATGAAATAGACATAGCAGAGACTATCTTTACTGTTGTAAAAAAATTAAAATAAAATTTCTCAAAAGCTTAGTGTATAATACTGTTAAATGTCTGCAGTGATTTACTCTTTCCATCTGACTTCCTGTTTAGCTCCTGTTACTTAGCTGGCTGTTCTGCTTTCCTTGTCCTTTGCTACCTGGGAGAAGACAGATACCTAATTAGGTTACAGAAACCTAGTCTCAGGTCTCCTTATGATCATGTTGGCCATGATTCCTGCAATAAGAAATACTTTGAAACCAGGATGCATCAGTTCTCTGATGCAACAATTTCAGGACCTTATTCTCCTCTCACATGAGGCGTAAACTAAGAATAACTTCACTGACTTCAATTAAGTTACATTGGTGGGATCAAGAACTAAAAACATTTTGTTTTATATTGCACTATTCCTCTTAAATGTGATTGTTATTAAGTTACACACTATTACTAATATGTGGGTTAATCCTATGGGAAAGTAGCATTTTCCACTTTCAATTAAACAAATAAGTTTTTTTAAAAACTCATTAAAAAATTACTAGAATTCAACTCCTGCAGCTTTCCATATAACCAGGCATGTAAATATTGAGCAGTTCTTTTCTAAATCACTTAAATGGACAATTCAATTATAAAGTGCAATGTCAACCTGTTTCTCTCATTAAGTCATTACAACCAGTTCAACAAGTATGCTAAGGCCATCTTTACGAAGGTCCATTTTGGAACATTTTTAGGAAACACTAAAACAAAAAAACAAAAACAAACCTTCTGCACTTTACATTGATTGTTCAATTAAAAAAAATTAACTTGAAATAGAGTTGTCTTGCCCCCGCCCACAAACTCTGTCCCCCTGCACCACTTCTGTGGTTTTAAATCACACATTACCAATTTTAAAGATGGCTTTTCTTCCCTCTTTCTGTGAGAAACACCCAAGCAAACACTATTGGAAACTGACTAACAGATTCAGGGGCTACAGTGAAACTGACTATACAAAAAGTGTTATATACACACAAAGAAAAGAAACTTTAAAAGTGGGTAGGGTAATTCTCTAAACACTTTCATTCATAGTAACCTAACCTTTTACTTGTAACAACAGTGGCAAAAAATGTTTAGACATAAGTATTTGGCCAGATCCCCAACCAGTGTGAATTGTTGTGTATCCATTTTCACCGATAATCCACCCCATGATTTTTATGTAGTGTCCCTTTAACATTCTTTATGTAAAAACTGATTATAGAGGGTGCACAGAAAAACAAAGCAAACCTAAGCAAATACACCCATTACATGTCTGCATGAAACATGACACACAGCATAGCCATTAATCAACCGATAATTATGAAAACATGTGGGTTTTCAGAAGCAGGTGCAAATACAAAGCTGAGTCACTAAGAAGTCAGCAGGATTCTCACCTGTAATACCAATAGTGATTGTGGGGAATTTAATGCTATCGCTTGTCACTAAAATTACAGGATGTGCTTTCAACGTGCAATGCTTCCTGAAGTTTTCCCAACTAGCTCCCTCTTTCACCATCTACTAACTTTCTGCCTCCCTTTGATACAAGCTCTTCTGCAAGAAATACCAATGTGTCACAGTTAAAATGCATGTTCCCTTATATGTTCAAATGCATTTCTTCACAATATACATAAATGTAAGATATTGATGTAAAAATACAAATCCTCATTTTTGTCTTTTGACTATCTGCTACCCCTACAATTATAGGGATTTTTAGGATACTGGTAAGTAATGGACATAGTACTATATACCAGAACAGATTGTATTGCAATTATTCCTGCAGTACGTTTTAAAAATATCTTCTGCAACACTTTCTAATGAGCATCTGGCAATGTGTGGCCTTTTCATTATCCACTTTCAGAGAATGACTGTATTATGCTCATCATCCTTTTTCATTATTTAATTTTTAAGTAGTTTCCTTCCGTGTGATTAAAAAAACCCCACAAATACAGATACAAACAAGTGATTCAAAGCAGGCCGGAGATCTACAATACAGATCTACATATGTATTAGTAGAGAATCTCTCTATTAGTAAAGAAAGGGATGTCTACAAACTAAATTCATCTCTCAGCTGCTGCTGCTTCTCTCTTCCCCCCACTCCATTCTAACAATAGTGTAGTGTGTGCTTATGTATGAGTCAGTGGTTATGAAATATGCAAATTGATAAAAATAAAGTTAACACCATCCCCAAGTCTTCCATCCACTTTCAAATGAAAGTATCAAGTTCCTACTCTATCCTGCTCTTTGAATCGCTCTCCTCAATAGACTGCTCCACCTCCCGCCATATAATCCTGAGCATGCTCACTTTGTTAAGAGTCTTAACAGCCAGGATATTATCTTTTTTGCTAGGATGGGTAAAAATATCCCAAGTCAGTTTCAGCCCAACCTCCTTGTTCATTTCCACATAAGGGTATTGTCAGTGGTGAGCTGGAGCTGGTTCCCACAGGTTCTCAAGAACCAGTTGCTAAAATTAGATCTCCATGGAGAACCGGTTGCTAAAGGGCCAGGAGGTGGGCAAAGAACTCCGGTCCATGGGCCGGACCATCCTGTTGCTCCCAGGATTCCCAGCTGGGGAGGCTGAGGCTCCCCCAACCCTTCCCCCGCTTCCCCTCAGCTGCAGCGTGGCCAACCACCAGCATCAGTTGGGCAGCTCAGCTGAGCTCCGGAGTTGCTTTGAGCTGCCAGCAAGGTAAGAGGGGAGGGGGGGCTGCAAGCTCTAGGGCTGCTGGGGGGGCAAGTGGGACAATTTGCCCCAGACCCTGCAGGGGCCTCCGGCCCCACAAGTATGTCTCCGCCTGCCCCAGCCCCTCCTACGCTCCCCCCCTTAAATCTGAACTTTTTATAGGGAACCGGTTGTTAAAATTTTGGCAGCTCATCACTGGGTATTGTCATAAGCAGTCTGTATTGCCTTCACTAGTTTCCTTTGCTGCTTCCATGTGTCATCCAAAAGGGAGGTGTTCCACCAAATGCTGCTTCTCAGCACACTTAGCATGATTATGTTCAGGATCATCCTTCCTTCCAGTCACATTCTGCATGACATATCATAGAATAAGAGAATGCCTTTTTTCTTCATATGGATCTACATTTCCCTCATCCTTTACTGCAAAAAAGCCATTAAATTTAGAACATTACTTCAGTCTATTGCTTTCCTGTAAGAAAGCTGGTGACATTCATCAAAGGTAGCTAAGGTGAGAAGAGAGTAAACTTTATATCAGGGCAATACTCTGTGGGGAAAAAAAAGTTAGAAGGCCAAAATTTTCAAAGGAGCCTAGAGTTAATCACCTAAATCCACATATAAAAATCAAAAGAAATGGACTGATTTTTCAGAGGTGCTTAGCCCACACAAATTTCACAAAAGCAGGCCACTTTAAATATGAATTTAGGAGCTCAGCTTTAGCTACCCAAATGTTAATATTACGGCCCATGTTTTTAGGTATACATGTGGATAAGGTGAAAGGCCATCTTGCACCATTGATCAGGCTTGAGCTATTTCATGAGTATCCTTTATTTGAATTAAGCACCAAGAAAAAAAAAAAGAGGAAAAGGAAGTCTGAAGAGCTCAGTGTTCCTTGTTCACCAATAATCAAGGTCTAAATACACTGAAATACTCCTACTGTAAAACAAAAACAAAAAAAACAAGCAACCAGGAGTTTAGAGGTCCCTGAAAATTTGTTTTCAGTATGTTCACAAGTAAATGTCTAATGTGAATCACCTGTCCATACTTACTGGTACAGGCAGGTACCTCACATGCATCTGTATAAATGCAAATATCTTCAGTGGAAGGAATGCACTGCCTGAAAAATGTTTGCTGAAATAACTTGCTTGAGTTCATGCTACAGGGAGCAGTTTCATTTCAAATTCATGAGACATTTAAGTGTGCTAAAAACATGGTATTTGATATTTATTGCAGGCACAAGGTGTGTCCATTTCATATGAATTCATGTTAATACCACAGTTTTTAAAACTAAAAAAAAATCTTTTTTTTAAAATCAAACTAAAAATATAACCCCTAAAAAAGGTCACTAGATTGAGAAGGGGGAAAATGGTTTCTTCTGATCATGGCACCTGCTGCAAGAATGACACAGTTTACTCAACCTGTGTTTTGTTTAAATAAAACAATTATTCTAATTTAATTGCTTTGGAACCATATGCACCCCCTCAAAATGATTTGTGATAAACACCCTTTCTCCTGATTCCAAGCTAACTTCTAGCTTTAATGAGAAGCCAATTAATATTAAGTAATCGGACTGATTAATTTTCATTAAACCTGCTGAAAATTGATTTTTCTTCAGCAAATCAAGATGAAGCTCTAGTGCATTTTCCAGTGGAAGAGGAAGAAGGAGTCCTGAACACCCAGGATTCAGATGCAAGAAGATGTCTGAAGGGGAAAAAAAAAATCATCCTTCCATCAGGCACGGCAGCCTAGCAGGAGGCACTGTATTGTCCTGATGCATCAGAAATGCAACTCGGGGCTGCACGATGCACACAACAGTTCAGTGCATGGGCAAAAATGAAGCTGGAACATCTACTTATTTGAAGAGGGAGGGGGGGGGATAAAGTTAGCGCTGGCTGCATTAGGGAGAGCAATGCGTGCGATTGCAAAGGAGAGGATCCAAACATAACGAGTACCCGATTTCTAGGTGATACGGCGCTGCCTTCTGTGCGTTTCTCTCTCTCTCTCTGTACGCGGCCAAATCCCCCTGCAAAGAGTTCCCTCAAGCAGCAGCAGGGCAAACACTGGGGCGAACCCTGCATCCGGCTCCCTTCCAGGCATCGGGGCTTGCTCTTGTAAATTACACAGGCAAGAAATCTACCAGATAGGAATCTTGCTGGCGAAGTTGCAGAAGCTAAAATGCCATTCTCTTTGCACCACAGGCAAACACTGACCGTTTGGCAGCTGTGCAAAATGCCTATGAACTCACTATCCCTGCACCCCCAAGCAAAGACGCCCCTGATTGCATCCCCTTCTTATTGTAGCAGTAACAGATCCGCCCTCGCCCACCCCAATAACAGAAACAGAGATTTAACCCCTCATCAAACACTCACACAGACAGACAAGGGCACCACATTGATTCCCCCGCCCGCCCCCAAATAATTCAAGGGGTCAATTTCTATCACACCGCACTGCAAACACCACAACGTTGAAAAGCAGCAAAGTATTTACCAGTTCACAGTGGCTTTTTGCAATCACAGCTAAACCTGTAATTCACTGGATTCGAGTCGTTATCCCTTTTTAAAGCAGCTGTAACCCCCGGGTTTTTAAATCATCCCCCGGACACTTCCAAATTGTATCGATTTATATAATTTTTTTTCCCTCGCCCAAGACGGGCGAAAAAATCCCCATCCGGAATTCATCATCCTGTGTAGCAAGCCACCTCCATTTAAATCCGACCATCAGGCAAGAAATAGAAATGATCAAACGTTACTTCTTTTCAGCTGCAATCAGATAATCCTACTAATCCAATAGATTTATCTCGATCTGAAATTGCCCTCCAGATGAATCCCCTTTGCTTGATGTCCAGTTGTGTGATTTCAGAGCACTGTTGAGTGACTGAAGGAGGTTGTGTGTGTGTTTCTTTTCTTTTTCTTTTTTTTTTTAAATCTTTTTTGGATCCTGGATGCACTGCTCGCTAAAAAAAATGCCGAGAACCTTGGTTTTCCCCTATTATAGGTTTCAACTCCAAATTGCTGTTGGATGAAAAATAATACAAAGATACCCCTAGTGGTCACCAGCTGAATGGCACAAGATCTTACTCTAAAAGACAGCCATCTGCTTACATAAGTTCAATTTTAGGAGGCTGTTCAGGCTTCTTAATTAACCATGTCTCTGGACAGTGAATAACTTTAATAGTGCAAAGGCTCCACAATAAATGACTTGATTTTAAAAAAAATTTTAAGTTTAAAAAGCTGTATTGGATTTTTACACAGTGTTCATTCAAAGGAAAAAAAATTCTGCACATGCTTGTAATATATATATCATTTGTATATACATAAGAATATTATTTCATGCAAACAAATTTAGGTGCATATCACTTAATTTCATGTGTTTACACATTCACACACAAATGTATGAAATTATGCAGATATAAGTTACATCTAAAAGAAAAAGTCTGCACAATATACATATTGTGTATATGCAATAATATTATTTCATATAAACATACATTGGTATGAAATAGTAGCTATTCATACCCATTTTACTTGAAAAAAATCAGTACCTGGACTTCATATATTTGTGACTATTTCCCTTCCATAGTTTTTTAAACCTTTTTTTTTAGCTTTTTGTTACTTTTAAAAATTGATTTTTGCCTACTTTGCATATTTAAATTCAGTCATATGCTTCCCTCCTATTGAAATATCATTTTTGCTACTGAGGCCACAGCAGGAGAAGGAAAGGTGACAATTCAGGATGGATGAGTGGGACCAGTGGTGGAAGTGACCCTTTGAATTCTGAAATGCCAACATATTAAAACATTAACCAGAAACACATGCTCAGAAGCTCCCAAGCATCCTGAGTTAAGCCTGTTTCAGAGAAGTCATTAACATCTCATGTTCTGTTAGCAGAGGCTCTCCCTTCTGTCTAACAGTAAAAATTATAGATTTTTAACAAATCTGTCTCATTTTAAAATATTGACATTAATCAAGCACAGCCCACACGTTCAAGATTCCAGTGTGCCTATAGCTTCAGGCAAGGTCTAAAGGTGCCCATAAATTTGATAAGCTGTTATTCTCCTTACCTGCACACAGGCCCCCCAGAATTCAGTGGCGGATCTAATCTATATGTCTATGGCAAGGATGAGAGCATCTGGTGGCAGTGCACAGTGAATTCTGTGGTATTTCTGCAGCACTGGAACCATTTTAACTGTATGCATTTAACCTAGTATGCGCCAATAACACAGAATTCAGATTCAACGTCCCGTGGCCCTAGAAGCACTCACAAACTATGTAATTTAACTCTTTCACTACAGTTGAAAACACAGGTGTTGCAGAATTGGCGGAGAAAAGCACATCACATATTGCCCTGACTGTGAAACAAGATTTCTGTTGTATTCTTCTCAATGAGGCACTGGGAAAAAAAGTTTCAAACCCAGAACTAGATTCTGTAAACAAAGTTACGGTAATTTATGAATATCAGCCAATCACATGCCACCAATTTGACCAAGGCCCAGATTTTTACAAGCATTTAAGAGTTGCTCTGTTCAATCCCTGCGACAGCTGATTTAGAAGCCTAAATCTCATTTTCAAAAATGACCCAGGCACTTTGGTGACTTTCAATGAGACTGAGGCCTTTTGAAAATGAAATTTAGGCCCCTAAATCAGTTAGGCATTGCAATTTTAAACTGTGTGCCTAAAACACCAAACAACCAAGAGCCAAAACACTATCATTATGGAAGGTGAAAAAAAAGGAGACAGTCTCTAATTGTTACTTTTAATATTTCTAGATTTTAACAAAATTGTTTAAAAATAGATATAGGAAAAACTGAAGATACCCAACTGGGTGCCCATAGGTACCCACTAAAACCAGCCTATTTATTGACACTCTGAACTTGGTGAGGGCCAGCCAATAATGGTTTGTCCTTTGGAGCATTGCCCCACTGAGAAATCTGAGAAAACAACATTAAAATGAAATAAATGCATCCTCCTCTCCATTCTGTGAGTTATTCATAAGTGACTTTTCCTTTTCTAGATCTCCAAAGGATGCATGTAGCTTCTCCAGCGTCCCCCATACTGTGTAGTTAATATTCCTCCAGGACATTTCATAGAAGGAACAACCAGACGGCAGGAGAGCAACCATGTTTCACTGAACAGCTCAGCAACCACCACAGAATTGTGTCGTTTTAAAAAGTTGGGCAATGGGTGGATGTGAGGCTAAGAAGGGTTGCTAAATCCTGGCATTTCTTCTTATACAATTTCTCAAAATCTGCCCATTGTTCTCTATTCTCTGTGACATTTACACCTTATCTACAGCAACCAGTCATCTCTGACCTGGTAGGCTCCCATCTGCCTCCTTCACAACTCCTCTTAGCCTGTTCAAAATTGGTGCTACCAAAACCATCTGTAAGTTTGCTGCTTTAGACACACCAAGCTCCTCTTCAGATCACTCCTTTGGCTTCCCCTCACAGTCTAGACAAAATTTGCCCCTGCCTTCAAAACATTGGCCAACTTGTCTCCTACCTATTTCTCTGCTCTCATCTCTTTCCACTGCTTTCCCTACTTTACTTCATTCCTTCCAAGTCATATGATTAACCACCCTTTTCTCCCAAGACACCCCCTAGATAGGGCCCTACCAAATTTAAGTCTATTTTGGTCAATTTCATGCTCATAGGATTTTAAACATTGTAGATTTCATGATTTCATATATTTAAATTTAAAATGTCAGTGTTGTAACTGTAGGGGTCCTGACCAAAAAGGGAGTTGGGGGACGGGGTCCGCAAGGTTACTGTAAGGAGGTTGCGGTATTGCCACCCTTACTTCTGCGTTGCCTTCAGCCCTCTACAATAACCTTGCGACTCCTCCCATGACCCCCTTTGGGGTCTGCCTCCCCAGTTTGAGAAACTCTGGTCTCCCCCATGAAATCTGTATAGTATAGAGTAAAAGTAGACAAAAGACCAGATTTCATGGGGGAGACCAGCTTTCACTGTCCTTGCCATGTTTTTCATGGCCGTGAATTTGATAGGACCCTACCCATACACCTCAAACTCCCTCTCCGATCCACTTGGACATGCCTCCACCTTCTCTTCCTTCAAGTCTTTCCTCCTTCAAGGAGGCCTATAAATCCTAAATTACTTGAACCCTTCCCAAGATGAGGCACTAACTAGCTTAATTTATTGACCAAAAATGTCCAGAAAAAATAATCTCCATTCAAAACCTGCAGAATTACAAGTCACATATTTAACCATTCACCACTGCAGAGATCAAAAGCTTTCCACTGCTTCCCTTCTCTCTCCATGGGCTGCATATGATCTAAATTAATGTGTACTTCTGGGGAGTTATATTCTCTGTATGGTATTACTAGCAGATTACACAAGATCATGTTTTTACAGCAGCAAATCTAAGGAATTAAAAACTTCACAGCATGCACAAAGTCCTGGGCAAGGTGGCAATATAGCAGTTACTTTTAACTTTACCCTTAGGTGTGTGCAGAAACCACTGGAAGTCTTTTATTCATTCAAATCTTGTTTTGTCTCTTTTATTTTAGGTACTATCCTTTAGCCCTCTAACTCATATTCAGGTTTTTTGATTGATCTTTCAGAATTTTTGCCTGCATTGGTAGTATGTAACACCAAAATATTATTGATGGGCAATTTTAAAATCCATATGAATGATATATATATGATAGATTTTCTCATCAATTCTTGTGACTATTGAACTTTGTATATATTAGTACATGTACATTAGTAAGAGCAAGGGATCATTGACATAATGTAATTAATTCACTTGCTTTGTGTTTATCTGAAATTACTGAGTATCATTACTTTTTTTTTTGCTTTCTTTTTCACCTCTAATATCTTTTACACCTCAAATTTTTCTGTCTACTGATCAGTCTCACAGATGGATGTTCAGTCTAATTTGAAGTCTGATTTCCATTAATTCCAGTGGGGTTTGCATCAGTCACTAAATTAAGGGCTTGTCTACATATGAAAATTAATCTGGAATAAGGTAGGGTGTAAATTTAAAGCAGATTAACTCTTCCTGATTAACATGTGTGGATGTTTTTTGTTTGTTTGTTTGTTTTTGAATAAGGATGTATTATTCTGAATTAGCTTAATCCATGAAGCACTTTTATTCCAGAATAGGAACATTCACACATGGAGCTAATCAGGAAAAGTTAATCAGGCGTAGCTATTCTGGAACAAATCTCTGCGCAGACAAACGCTAAACTATTTTGTCCCTATTTCTGATCTGGTAAATCTGACTGGTGTTTGAGGAAATAGATACAACTGCAAATGTTTATAATAGAAATTCATGTATTAATCAGGAGAAAATAGCTCCCTTGATTAGGAGCATTCCAAGTTATCAGCTTTGTTACATTCCTACTGTAAGGCATGGAGTTTAAAATAGAAGCTGAGAGCAACTGGTTTATAGATCTTCTTGGCATCTTGGAACTCCACAATAATAAGACATTCATATATCCAAAGATTCTGGCTGCTTCAAAGGCATTTTATTACTCAGATTATTTTTACAGGAGAGAAACATCCCATGCAACATCAATAAGCTTCTTAATCAGGAAAGACCAGTTAAGCACTTGGCTTGTACTGACTTCCAGGTAGAATGCACACATTGTTCTGTTAAGCTAGATATGTCCTAACATTCCATTGCTTCTGAATGATAATAGGTGATGGCAGCACAATGGACAACTTGGAGGAACAGCAGTGAAAATATAAAGATTATTTGTATGCCATCTGTAGCAGTGTTTAATGTTTTGAAGGTATTTTTGAATAATGAGATGTTTTAGTTTTCTGATCTCTTGTTGCATCCAGTGGGGCTCTTTGAATTTTTCATTGCAGACATAAAATATGTCCTCTTCAGTTATCCTTCTCAGATTTCATGAAGCTAATGCCCTACACTTAGCTCAGTTACATCTTCTCATGACCTAGTTCCAATCTGGTGGGTAAAAGAATGCCTGCCTATTTTTGAGCCAATTCTCCTGTAAATTATGAACCTCTCTTTTTCATTCTGAAATTTATTAAAAAAAACAACAACATTAATTCTTTAGAAAAAGCATCTCTTTCCACTTGCAGGTAACACTGCTCTACAGCCAAAATGCTTCTGAAATAAATGTAGTCAAACTTTACTAATTCTGGGTCACTGAGAACGAAAATGATGCTTAAAATTGTTGATTGGCTCTAGTTTTTCTGTTTAGCCAAAGTGAGCAGAGATGCCTCGTACTTGTGTGAACAGTGCAGATAACTTCTGCTATGTTTGTGGTGAAGTGACTTTTGCATCACAAAAGCGCAGTATAACCACGATGGTTAAGAAAGCCTATCACCTTTATTTTGGCTGCAAAATTGGAGATCAGGACAAGAGGTGGGCCCCACACATATGCTGCAACACTTGTGCAACAAATCTTCGCCAGTGGTTGAACAGGAAAAGGAAATCTATGCCTTTTGCAGTGCCAATGATTTGGAGAGAGCCAACAGATCATACCAGCAATTGTTACTTCTGCATGGTGCCTCCAGTTGGGAAAGGTGTGTCAAAGAAGAAAAAGTGGACTGTGCATTATCCAAACATTCCATCAGCTATACGCCCAGTACCCCACGGAGAAGGACTGCTGGTTCCTGATGCACCAGAATCATTCTCACTTGAGTCAGACGAGGAAGAGGACCATCAATGTCACAGGACCCACATTTTCTCCCATCCTCCTCCTCTGAACCACACCTCATAACACAAGGTGAACTGAATGACCTTGTCAGGGATTTGGAACTACCCAAGAGTAAGGCAGAGCTGTTGGGCTCCAGACTACAGCAGTGGAATCTCCTGGCAGGTGATGTTAGGGTTTCCATGTTCCATGACCGTCAAAAGGATCTTGTCCCATTCTTCTTCATGGAAGGTGATCTTGTAGCCTGCAACAACATCGATGGTGTGATGGCAGCCCTCAACATCATTCATGATCCAGATGAGTGGAGACTGTTCATTGAAGACGAGTCTTAAAGCTGTTTTACTGCATAATGGCAATGTTTTGCCATCAATTCCAGTTGGTCATGCAGTCCATATGAAGGAAACCTATGACAACATGAAACAACTTTTGAGGTGCATAAACTATGACCAACATCAGTGGCAGCTTTGTGGCGATTTGAAGGTTGTTGCTCTCTTGCTTGGTCTGCAGACTGGATACACAAAGTACTGCTGTTTTCTCTGCGAATGGGATAGTAGTGCAAGAGATTCCCACTACATCAAGAAAGATTGGCCACTCCGACAGTCATTGGAGCCTGGGAGGAAAAGTGTTCAGCATCCACCACTTGTTGAATCAAGGAAGATTTTGTTACCACCCTTACACATCAAGCTGGGTTTGATGAAGAACTTTGTCAAGGCCATTGACAAAACACAAGCAGCTTTCAAGTACCTCCATGGAAAATTTCCAAGGTTAAGTGAAGCTAAGATAAAGGAAGGTGTCTTTGTTGGTCCTCAGATTCGTGAACTTCTTCGAGATGATGCATTTGACCATGCACTGCGTGGCAACGAAAAGACGGCATGGAAAGCCTTCCAGTTAGTGGCAATAAATTTTCTCGGAAACAACAAGGCAGACAACTACAGGTTGTTGGTGGAAAACCTCCTCAAGGCATACAAAAGCCTTGGTTGCAACATGTCACTAAAGATACATTTTTTGCACTCTCATCTAGATTTTTTTCCACCGAACTGCGGAGCAGTGAGCGATGAGCATGGCGAGCAATTTCACCAGGACATTGCAACAATGGAGAAATGCTATCAGGGCAAATGGAGCCCATCAATGCTTGCAGACTATTGCTGGACAGTGACAAGAGATGCTCCATTTAATGAATACAAGAGACAAGCCAAGAAGCGCCGAGTAGACACTGAATAGGACTAAACTACGTACATAATAATTTTTTGCCTTTTGTTTCATAATAAATTTTAGTTATATAACCCTTTTGCTGATTTTTAAAGTGTCACATAAACAGGACAGGTGAAATATTATCATGTAAAGCAACCATAAACACATGAAAAGACCTAGGTTTACAATTTATGATTAAAACTCTACTCTCTACACAATATACATAGACATAAAATGTAAAAACTTAAATACCTTAGAAACAGTAGCCAATCAGTTGTTTTAATTGTCATATTTGAATTCAGCACATCAAAATACATAATAAATACCACATTTTATCTCTGAAGCAGACGACTTCTCAAAAATTGTAGACCAGTGTAATTTGTCTAGCTATCCAGTTTGGGGTTTTTGAACATAGAGGGTCAAACTTAGCCCTAATGTAAGTGAATCCAACTTCTAATGAATATGGTCCATAGTTTTTAACTAAACTGCTAGAAAAACATGATTATAGAAATCAAAAAATGTTGGGCTAGGAGGGACCTCAAGAGGTCATGAGCCCAGCTCCTGACACTGAGGCAGGAACAACTAAACCTGGACTGTCCCTGACGGGTGTTTATCTAACCTGTTCTTAAAAATCTCCAGTAACGAGGATTCCACAACCTTCCTTTGAAGCCTATTCCAGTGCTTAACTATCCTTATAGTTAGAAAGTTTTTCCTAACATGTAACCTAAATCTCCCTTGATTCAGATTAAGCCAGTTACTTCTTGTCCTATCTTCAGTGGACACGGACAACAGTTGCAACCCGTCCTATTAACAACAGCCCTTAACATATCTGGAGACTTATTAGCCTTCTACTCCAAGACTAAACATGCCCATTTTTTTCAATCATTCATCATAGGTCAGGTTTTCTAAACCTATTATCATTTTGAAGCTCTCCTCTGGACTGTCTCTGGTTTGTCCACATCTTTTCTAAAGTGTGGTGCCTAGAACTGGACCCACTACTCCAGCTGAGGCCTCCCCAAAGCTGACTAGCATGAGACAATTACCCCCTATGTCTTACATATGATGGTTCTGTTAATACATACAACTTCTTTAGCAAGTGCATCCTATTGTTGATTCATATTCAATTTGTGATCCACTATAATCTCCGGATCTTTTTCTGCAGTACTAATGCCTAGCCAGTTATTCCCCATTTTGTGGATTTGCATTTGATTTTTTTCTTTCCTAAGCATAGTACTTTCCACTTATCTCTGTTGAATTTCGTCTTGTTGATTTCAGACCAATTCTCCAATTTGTCAAGGTCATTTTGAATTCTAATCCTGTCCTCCAAAGTGCTTGCAACCTGTCCCAGCTGGGGGTGATCTGCAAATTTTATAAGCATACTCTCCACTCCATTATCCATGTAATTAATGAAAATATTGATTAGTACTGGACCCAGGACAGACCCCTGCAGGACACCACTAGATACATCCCCTCAGTTTGACAGCAAACCATTGATAACTCTTTGAATATGGTCTTTCAACCACTGTTGCACCACTTCATAGTAATTTCATCTAGACCACACTTCCCAAATTTATATATGAGAATGTCATGTGTCAACAGCCTAACTAATTTTAAGATATATGACATCTATCACATTATATTCATTGCATTCTTATCTGAAGGTATATACAGAAGTGATGTAGCTGATGATCTGGCCAAAGTTGGAAGATTGGAAACACCAGTTGGAATAAGAATAGTTGAGGATGTTAATGACTTATCAAGGGACCGTTAGCATAGATAAATAGTTGAAAGACAAAAGATTCTCTGATTGACATGAAAGCACCTCAGAAAATAACATCCACTACCACGATAGTGCGGACAGGGCACACCACAAAATGAAATTCAATAGAGATGGGACCAAGATATATCCACTGTGTCAAGAGCAGGCTTTAACAGTTGCTTATGGAATATATCATTGTAAGGAAAGTGGGGCTTTTTCTCTTTGACAGCTTGGATTGTGCCCTTACAAAGGACCCTGTAAGAGTGGCCAAATTCATTCTCCAACATCCTGGTTTGATATGGTTATCGTGGGACAAAATAACATTTTGTAGACATCAGTATATTGGGACTGCCTAGCAAAAACGTTTATACTGGTTGCTTAATTGCAAAGATTTTGATCATCTATCTTCAGTAATTCGTTTAGACTTTTTGCAGCTTTCTACACTGTTAGTCATAATATTATTTTTTTCTCAGTTGCAACTTAGTATAGGACTATCTGGATAGGAAAGGATACTGCACAATCAGGTGGGGCTTAACACTTTTGTTACCTGCTTTACCGTTAAACATAAAAATGAATTGAAAGAATGTCCGGCCACTTAAAGGGCCAAACACAACAAGGCTTCTCTGTGCCAAAGTCCAAAAGCGAAGATTTAAAGTGTGGCTTTCTTCAGCTAAGGTCCAGAGAGGAAGAGAAAACTCTCTGGTTCGCCTTTTAGCTGTTTCCAGTTTCCTAGAGATCTTTCCTCCCTGCCTAACAACCAGACTCATCTGCTATTCTCCGCAGCATATCTCTCTGATAGTGAACCAGAAGGGAACGACTCAATCCCACAGCTGATCCAGGCCTGCTGGTCTAAAAAATACTTGTACTCCAGCCAGAAGGTGAGGGTTAATCTCTTCCCTGCCAACCTCTGGTTGGGATTCAGACATACCATCACTTGGTTGGATTTATGCTCTACCATCACACACAGTTCTCTTCTGGGACACTGGCTTTTTAGCATGCACACTTTGCCATTGGGGTAATATTAGTCATCAGTATGATCTAGGTATCATTTTGATGTAAATATATTTAGCATTTCCATTTAACAGTTATGGCCAGTGGTTTGCATAAAGTTCAGGGTCAAATGGCAAAGACTTTTGTGAAGCTGAATCCAGTACGAATCCAGTCAGAGTACTGCTTTATTGACCAGTCTAAAAGTGCCTGCAGGACATGACTTTCTATCTAGGATAGAATTTATTTAGGATAATAGGATTTCAAACCGGTACCACCTCCAAGTTGTTACATAGTCTTGACAGGGACCTCAGTTCAACAAGACAGACATAGAAATGTTAACCACTTTAGTCATTTCTAGGATTCATCTATTGTAAATTGTTATTTTCAGCCCCTTTTTGGTTACTGTTAAGACATTGCAATTGATAAAGCAAGCTACTACCAGTGTTCTTACTAGATCTTGATTATTAGATCATAACACTCTAGTTTAGAAACCTCTACATTGTTTGCCAGTGAAATGTTGCATTAATTTTAAAGTCCATGTCCATACTTTTAGGGTTGCAAATACAGTTAGTTTAGAATAACTTTATAACTTGCTTTCTTCTTATGTTCCTATTCAAAGTTCCCAGTTGTTCTCTGAACTCAGAGTCCACAAATTTCTTGGTTTACTCTCATTATAATCTGGAAACACAGGGGGGCTAGAGCTTTTAGTATGTATTATGCTTATGAAATCAGCTTCTTCTTTACACTGTGAAAGCCTAAGTGGTTCTAGTTTCTAAATCAAAATTAAAAGCATACATGCTGGATGCTGTTTTTAACTGGATCTGAATTATAAAGCACACAGGGACTATCAAGGAAGAAGGCTGAACAAATGCACTGAGTTATCAAATTTAGTTCATATTCTTTCATTGCCTAGCCTAATAACAACATGGCAGCATGGACCAACTTCATCTCTAAGTCTATGGAAGTCAATTTAGTCTCAGCAGAGATGAACTGGGCCCCATGTGTTTGGTTGCTTTCTGATGTCTACATCATCAGTGACCTCTGCTGAAAAATCAAAACATAGGCAGGATTGACAATTCAGCACTTAAAAGCAAAAGAAGTCTTTTGCAGCTTTCTGCGTGCTTCCATCAAAGGATGTTTTTCTCCTTTTTCCGAGCCTGTTCCCACAAACCAGGAAGGCTTGAAAATTTGTGCATTAAGACTTGTGGAAATCTTGAGGCTTGCATTGCACTGAAGAGGTATCTCAGATCCCTACTTCAATCAGTTAGTAATAATCTGATTTGGCAAATGCAGTATTATTTTCCTTCCAAATTCTCTGGCCTTGATTGGCATCTGTTCGCCTCTAATTAGGATTACACCAATAACTCAGTGACCCATGTCATTAGCCTGGCTGACATTATGGATACTGTCCAAAATGAATCAAACACTACACAAATATTTTAAAATGTTAAAATACAGCAATGAATGTGTTCCCATTAACCAACAGCTAATGCAATTCATGTGAATTTATAATAACTTAAAAAAATCCACAAAGAATGTACTGAATGCATAAAATATAATTTTAAATGGTAATAAATCACTTCAGTCTATTTATTTGATCTGCATTTATGTCTGGAATTCAGTTCTTCAAGTGCAGCACAATTGGAAGCATCTAGGGCACTAGACTAGAAGTTAAGGGACCTGTATTCTATTCCTGGCTTTGCCACTGACCTGCTGTGTGATCTTGGGCATGTCATTTCACCTTCTTTACCTCCTGTCTGGTCTACTGAGATTTAAAACTCTTCAGGGCAGGAATTGTCTCTCATTACGGGGTGAAATCTTGATCCAACTGAAATCACTGAGAGTTTTGCCATTGACTTCAGTGGGGCTAGGATTTCAGGCTATAAGTTTGTACAGTGCCTAGCGCAATGGAGCCTTTGGCTGCTACTGTCATAATAATGAACTATAGGAAAAGGCTATATACAAGAAATATTTTCTGTGTTCTTGAAACATGAATCTGCCTGGCCTTGTTGATGTGAGGCTCACTTAGTAATATCGTTAGTGTGTTTTGAAATCTGGAAGGTTTTGTAGCAGTGCAAAGTGCTATTATACTAGTGATCAGCCCAAATAACATTCCTTCATTTGTCAGTATAAGGGTTTAATTTTTCTGTAAAGTACAGCCACTGCAGGGTGACACATGCCCTGTAGAGGGCAGCAGTACACAGACACTGCAGGGTGACACATCCCACCTACTTAAGCAGATCTGGCATGCAGCCCTGTAGAGGGCAGCAGTACACAGACACTGCAGGACACTGGCTAAGAATTTCAGAAGTGATTTATGGTCCTAACCTGAGACACTTTACAGGGACTTGATTTTCCAGGGTGAGTACTCAAGACTTTTTCAAAAACAAGTTTCTTTTAAGGTGTTTCAAGTTAGTTACCAAACTGAAGCAGCCCAAATTACTCATCGCTTCTGAAAAACTCAACAATAGTGTACTTAATTATGATATACATTATTGAGTACTTAAATTAGTAGTAGTATTACAATTTAATAATCCTAATGCTTTAATATCAGAGCATCATGGACAAGGATGGGCAAATAATAAACAACAACTTTAATGATTTCACATTTACATTACTCCGTCTATCCAGAAATATGCGGAAGTGCTTTACAAATGTAACAAACTCCACATGTAGATCACATCACCCAGCCATGAAATGTATCCAATGGGGTGCAAGGTAGTAACAGTTTTCATAGGGCTCAGCGCGTTGCACAAAAGATTACCACAGAAAGTGAAGAAAACTTGTTTTCCCCATTCAAGACGACAGGAGATGTAAGATCGAGAGAATGGAATGTTCTAAATTGGAAGTTAACCACATATTGGAATTAAAACGTCTCCACTTGCAACATGCTCTTGAGTGAGATCTGTATATGGCTATAAATGGTTGGGATGTCATTTTTCTATATCACCTGAAAGATGGGGCTGGCAGCAGCACAGTGGCTGCCTTACCACCATCCTAGGGCATTAGATTAACCTTGCCTCAAAGAGAAGAATAGAACCCATTGTCACTTCCTCCAGCATGAGCATTTTGCAAGAGGAATTACCATGGCAACTCAGAAGCCTATAATTCACTTGATGTCATAACCAACAGAAATGTATTCTCCTATATGTAATATGATCATATTGCAATATGTATATTACATGTACTTCAAAATTGGTAATTGCTCTTTACAATCAATCAATCAATTGGCTAGCGCAGTCCTAACGTGAAATTAGCACAAATACATTAGAATATGTATCTGCAACTAAACTGACTCCCACTTCCAGGAAGGCATGACAAATAACTTGAATTTTAATTTACAGATTGCTAAAAAAATACCCATTTTTTTCCAAAAGACATTTTTTTCCATGTCTGGTATTCACAAACCCTAAGAACAAAATCGTTGGCAGTCTCAATAAGCATGGCACAGCTGTAATTTCTTTTTTGGTGGCAAAATTTTGGAATTCCGTAGCTGCAGAAACCGCAACACACTGTTGCTTCAATAAATTGTTTTAAGGTAGCTAACAAATAATTTCCCCAGAAGGATTAGAGTGTTCATTACTTTGCTATTATGGTCTATTGCAGGGGTGGCCAAACTGTGGCTCACGAGCCACATGCAGCTCTTTTACCATTAAAGTGCAGCTCAGGGAGCCCCCATGCCCCTCCATTTTCCACCCACCAGACTGGGGAGGAAGCTCAGGATCTCTGCTTTGCAGCAGGGTGGTGAGGTAGGGGCTTCTGCCCAGCGGGGAAGCAGGTCTTGGGGCTTCTACCCAGCAGGGAGGAGGGTCTCGGGATTTCAGCTGAAGCCCTGAGCCTTGTCAAGTGCCCCCTGTGGGGCTGAAGCCCCAACCCCCGGTTTCCAGCAGGTGCCCTGGCTCTTGAACTTCTGACGATGTTATTAATGTAGAATCTCCCAGGTGGCCACAAGGAAAACTCAAGATAATTGTTTTCATGTTAAAATCATAGATGGCCTCCTCATCAGCCAGTAGAGGGTGCAGTATGAGTCAACCTGGGTCTTCTCCATGGTAATGTGGGGCATGCGGTTTCTTTAGCTTGTTTGTGTAGGTCAACAAATATGAACAAGGCATCCAAAATGCACACTGTGTTTTTAATTCACTGTTGAATGCAATATATGAACTGTTCTATATACACTCTGTTCACCTCTGATTTTAGTTCATTCTCAAGCATTCTCAGTATTTTATAATCATACAGGGCCTTTACGACACATGCATACCTAGTAGATTTACCCTGCAAGGAAGGCTTGCAGCGTCAAATGTCATACGCTTGCAAGCTTGAGCGATAGTATAAAGATATTTTTATAAACATTAAGGATAAAAAGCTACATTTGCCTAGCAATGAAAAATTTATTTCTGTCAGATCAAATCTTGAGGTCTTTAATCAGTCTTTATTCAAGCAAGCTCCCATTGAAGTAAAAAAAAAGTCTATTAAGGTTTTTGGAATATCAGCTATCCAACTGCCAAGATGATCCAAATTAAAAGTGGGTTTTTATATGGGGGGAGCTTAGCAGGCCTAAAGTACAAATTGCTTTTAAGGTGCAAATCAAAAAAGGCTCAGCGGTGCCTGTCAGAGACAGACCTGAATAAGGAGAAGCTCCAGGAGGGGTTCAAAACCTCCTACCACTCCAAGATGTATGCAGGAGAGTTTTCCTTATAGAGGAGCAATAGGTCCTCTTCTTGTCTGAACTGCCAGCTCCTGTCGTTGTCAGGAAAGATGGAATGGAGCCACAATTCCCCCACTCTTGCCCTCCTTTGGGGTAGCCCCTGTACACAGAAGCTCAGGGATTGCAAACATGCCCAGCTATTGCATGGGAGGTACAAAGTGGAGACTCCTTGTGTCCTTGACCGTAAACCTGCATCACGCCTTTAAGTAGGCATAATTCCTTGTCTGTTATTTGATACTTCAAGTACCAGTATCACCTTAGGGCTCTGAAGACCACACAGGAGGAGGATAAAGCTAAAAAGACACAATCTCAAACCTTGAAATGCTGTTCATGATTTTTTTTTCTTTCCTTTGTTCAAATGAATCTGGAAGAAGTTTCAACATTTAGCAACTTATTAATCTTAGGGACAGAGTAAACGTTTCAAATAATTAAAAATGTTTCCCATACATTTTGCTTTTTAGCACAGAAATTCTTACAAATATTAATACAACTTTGTAAGTGCTAAATGAAATCTCTGTGTTAAGACGATCGAGACATATTGGACTGCTCCTGCTGAGCAACAGTGGGTTAAAAAATTGTTTTATGAAAAGTACAATATTAAAACTGTTCCAATACAGCCTTATTAATACAGAATAGAAAAATCATTGTGTCCTGATGCAAGATTTGCTTAATTTATGGGAGTACAGAATGTGCCTGTTATTCATAAGTTACTATTTAAGATAATTAATCAGCCTCTTTTTTTCCTAATAGATAAAGTGACTCATTGATGACAAATTGGGACAGAAGCATGCAACTCATACAATGGGAGGAGTCAGACCAAAAAAAGATGGAAATTGCTAGAATCGAAGATAACAGAATGCAGTGATTAAAAAAAATATTCCCCAGTGTTTTCTAACTCAAAATTTCAAGTTTCATGCAATCACCATTTGCACACAACATCTGTTATCAACTTATTGTGTATCACCAAGGTATAAAGTCCACTGCAAATATTACTCTGTCATCCTATATCATTAGTAATTGCTTGTAGAGCACCATTAAAGTACATAGTGATATACAGAGGACAATGAACATTTGCCAACAGTTACCACGGTAACTGCTAGGCTCTGCGCATAGCTGCCAACAGTTAGAAAAGTTTTGGAATAGACTATTCTCCTAATAACCTGGAGTCTGGGACTACTATTCCCCTATCTCTGTCAGAAACTGAATATGCATCTTGAAAAATTTTAGCACTTACAGGGCCATAATCATCTGTATCCTTGGGTTTGTTTTGGATAGCTCCAGTAACACAAAGCTGCCCTGAAACCAGATAATTGACCACTGAAGGATTCCCCCTATCTAGGTTAGAGGGAACCTCCAGAGCCATAAACCTGCAGAAGCTGCTTCTACACCACTCCCCATTGGGATGCTTAGTCAGCTGAATGGGGGCTGGGGGAAGGAGGTTAATGATAGAGAATGTGGAAAGCCATGGAGCTACTGGATAGGCTGCACAAATGGAGGGGGGTGCTGAGTGGGACGTGGGAGAGATACCCAGGATAGTCAACTGCAAACATTTAAGATTCATGAGTTTAAAAAAAATATGCCTTGGGGGTATGTTGAGAAGGAGTGTCACATTTTCCTGCCTGGCTCTGCAACCATGAGGGTTGCAAACTTACTTTTAAAAAAAGTAGCTGAGATTCTCATATAGTCACATGACTCCAGGACCTGGGGCTTTAAGAAAAATATCAACTATTATGAGATTAGCAATGAAATTGTGAGAACTGGGGGCAACATTAGGTAGCTTGAGGTTGTTCTGGGCAAAGCGAGGGTGGTTCTGGGGGTGCTGGTACAGGGGAGTATTCTCTCACTTTTTGTTTTGTCACTGCTTCCTCATTGTCCCCAGCTTCTGCTCCAGGATGGCTGCAATCTGGCAGGGTGAGCAACAAGAGCGAAAGCAGAGAGACTGTCTGGCTGCTTGCAAAGCAGGTGGCCCAGTGGCCTTGAATAAAAAGGAAGAGTCACTGCAAGGAAATCTGTGCTCCCTTCCCACAGACTGAGCTGCAGGAACCTGCGACGGGGGTCTGCAGGTGTGAGTGTCATGTGACACTCGGCACCCTTTGGCTTCACAAATGTGATGATGTTGGGTTAATATGGCAGTGAATATGGCTGTAATGAAAGATGATACCACATTTGTGTGGGCTGGAGATAAACTTTGAGTCTAAAAATGAAAGATTTCTTTGCTTTTGACAAACTATTTATTTAAAGACGTGCAATGGCGCTATCTATTTGGCACCCACTGTATCACCAACACCACTTCCTGAACCACCTCGGTTTCCTTGAGGGTTCCCATCAAAGGGTTGACTAAGATTATCCCTGCTTAGCATATAAAATCTGACTAAATCACATCACAAGGTGGCATGGTAAAATTATTATGGTAAATTTTAGAAGTGAACAAACTTTGTCTAGTAAGAACAGCACGGACCTTGTCAATTCATTTCACGCATATACAGACAGCCATCAAATAGTAACAACTTCAGGTCAATATCAACCTGGACTAGACACAGAAACAACTAATAATCTATCAAATTAAATGCCTTGAATACCACTACCAATCCCCTCAGGCATCTTGTCCATCAAAGTATGAAACAAGCAGAGGAGAACTTATGATCAGTGATGCTCTGATGAATTATGAGGGCCTGTTGCCAGTACTGAAACTTGGATGTTGTTGTTCGATGATTTGGGGTGATATTTCTGGAAACCATATTGGGTGAACTGAGAAAATTGAAGCAATCGTGGAACAGGAAGTATAACTCAATATACTTCTACATTGCAGGGTCCCTTTTGGGAAACACCTTCTTGGTGGCGAGTACGTTTATCAAGAAGATAATGACCAAAATAGTCATCTTGACTTTATAGAATTGTTTTTTAAAAAAATAAGAGGTGTCTGGGGAGCTAATTAGGATGAAGTAGCTCCTTCAATGTCGGGATTGTAATCCCATTGAACAAATAAACAATTTACTGACTAACACAAGTGGAGCTAGAAATCAAGTAACAGTCAAAGGATGGCCCTCTCTGTGGCATGTGTTTCAGCAAACGTGGAGCTCGGAAAAACACGCTGTTTATTTTCAGACATGCATGTTTGCTGTGATAATTCTGGTTAGTGCTCACGAATCATGAAAGTTTGTTAAAATTAAATCTAATATATCTGTATCTCACTGTATTTCACAAAGGGCAACAAATACAGTATATTGGAAAAACATGAATGGTGGAGGTTGCTTATTTCCATCATTATAGTTCCTTAGCGAATCTTCTTGCTCTGGTATGCTACATTCTTAGTTGGGGAGCTTTTTATCCTCTCATATTTGAGGATTTTGAGGCTCTTGGAGGCAACTAAATGTTGGACTCATGTGCCTAAAGTGACAGCTGGGTGTCTAAGTCTTTTAGTGGATGTAGCCCAGAAAGGCTGCTTGGAAATCCTATACCAGTTCTGGTAGTTGACTACCTGCCCAAGGTATTGTGTTCTCACTGCTTATCTTAAACATAAGAACAAAATGGGCTAAAGACAGAGTGATTATGTCTTTCTTACTAGTCTCCTGCAAAACCCTTGATAACAAGGTTAGGCCTTGTCTACATTAGCTGAGGAACCCTTGTTAGTATCTTGCTAGCTAGAAACATTATTTAACATGATTCTAGCTAACGTGGTTACCACACTAGTGTGGACAAAGGCAATGTTTTGTTTTTTTTAAAAGTATAACAATGTTTTTAATAGACTAATGGAATACAACAAGCAAAGGGAAGAGCAGAGAGCAGCACTGCATGCATGAGAAATCCGGGACACTCTAGCACAGATACTCTAGGTCATATTACTTAAACAATTTGATTTGGAGGTTATTGCAGACTTTGTTTCAGAGAGTAGAGAATCTCTTCAATATTTGTATGGTTAAAGTGTCATCAATTGGAGAGGAGGATTATATCTGAAGCTGATCAATACTGACAGTGCTTTATTAGCACAGTTAAAGTAAATTGATCATAAATTTACAGCATACAAAGCATTGATGTATTGGGATGGTGCAAAATTGGCACAAACGATGCTAAGGCTATTTGTCCTTGTTTGTTGGGTCCAGCTGGGGGAACCTTTACATGCTTTTTCTGTGAAATTGGTTAGATGTTAAAATAAGATGTAGTTTATCACTCCCATGTTAGCATAAAGTGCATGTGATTTATAACAGAATTTAGCTTGTGGGAATATTTAGAGGGTTCACAATGTTCAGATATTATCAAAGTGAAGATTTATGTACTTTAAGGGTTAGGTCAGTTTCAACTGAAGAGACATGATTGTATACAAAGATCTACTTCCCTTAAACATCAGTTTTGTTTACTAATCATTTCCCTCTCTGGACTATTATCAGGAGGAGACACCCGAAACAACATTTATCTTTGATTCAATCTCTTCATTAGAAGGCCTGCTCAATATAGACAAAATTACTAAACATTGTAAAAGGCACTGTTTGATGGGTTTACTTATAATGACATTTCATGTTCATTGTTGTTTTGGCTTTTAAGATTATAATTTCAGAGACAGTCACGTGTTGGATGACTGAGGAAGTCTTAGGGCTGGTCTTCACTATGGGGAGGTTAACGCTGCTGCAATCAATGCAGCAGGGGTTGATTTACTGGGTCTAGTGAAGACCCGCTAAATCAACGGCAGAGTGCTCTCCAGTTCACCCTGGTACTCCACCTCTCCGAGAAGAGCAAGAGAAGTCACAGCACAAAGAAGACACTGGGGTAAGTCAACCTAAGCTACGTCGACTCCAGCTATGTTATTCAAATAGATGGAGTAGCGTAACTTAGGCCAACTTACTCAGTAGTGAAGACAAGCCCTTAGGATATGTCACATACACAGCTTGGCTCTGTTGAAGCTAGCACGTTAAAAGTAGCACTATGGTCACAGTGGCACAGGCAGCAGCTAGGGCCGACCACCAGGTTATGTGTCTAGGATCTGGGATGGGGACATACTCGGGCAGCTAGCCACTGCGGCCACACTGCTATTTTTAGCGCACTAGCTTGAGCACTGCTAGCACATGTATATCTACCCGAGCTGGAAATTACACCTCCCAGCTGCAGTGTAGACATAGACTCTGTGATAACTGTCATGGATCAAAGATCAGTAGTTTACAAGGTGTTGTATTTATAGGTTCTTAAGCTCTGACCCTTCATGTACTTTGTGGGCAGTCCTTCATGGAGTGCTTACAGGATTGGACCCTTAATTTGTCAGATGCCCTGTTTCTTATTTACCTCCACAATGCCAGAACTTGAAGAGAGGCTACTGCACTTTTACTCAGATCCACCAGAGACCATTATAAATTCCTTCCACAGAACACTGATGTCATTATAACACTATGGAAAAATCTCTATAAAAATATAACCAAAATAATTGGGCCCTGTAGACAGAGAAGGTTTATTAAAATAAATAAAAATAATAATAAACACATATAACTTTCATCATAATACTGATTTACAGAGAAGTGATATAGCTCTGCTATTGCATACATTATGCATGAAAGGAAAAAATATATAAGCACCGTTGATAACTGGAAGGGGGCCATCTGATATATTAATCGGAAAAGTCATCCAATCAAGAACAAAACATCTTTAATATTGAACAGTATAGTCATACTTGCATTATTCTCAAATGCACTTCTATACCTTAAAATGTCCCTACAGATAAAAAGAGTTTGATACATTTCAAACAAATTTTATTACAAATGATAGAGAATATGGGTCTTTCAGATTATGCCTCAATGTCTTTACTGATTGCTTTTGGCCAGCCACAACATAAGTCTTTAAAGATGATACTTGATGGGAACAGGATAGAAAATGAAAATTTGAAAAGCAACCATAATACATGATAGATAGATAGATAGATAGATAGATAGATAGATAGATAGATCTTTCATCTTTCTTCAACCTACCTTCCTACCATTTTGGAAGGCCTTGACGACATATGATGTAGGATGAAGATAGAATGGTGGTAACCTCAGAGAACGAAATTCAACTCCGGAACGGGATTTTGCTGCACCCCACTCTCACAGGAAATACAAATATGACAGTTTATGTACGAGAGAGAGGTCCTAATTTCTCCTTGAAAAAAATGTTTTGAATTGGCAAAGCATAGCAGGAGAATTTTAGTACATACAGTTGTGATACAAATGTGTTTCACCTCCTACAACAGATTCTCAAATGCGATTAAACTCTGCAAACCATAAAACATACTGAAAATAATGATCCAGGGCTTCATGTTACTTTGGGAGGCCTGAACACTTCTCTCTGCTGTAGACTGAAATAGACACAAATAGTGACACTACACCTGCTAAATGGATAGTTTCAGCCAAGCATACCAGAACAAACCAATCTTCCACAATCTTACGACACTCTAAACCAGTGGTTCTCAATCAGGGGTACGTGTACCCTTGGGAGTATGCAGAGGTCTTCCAGGGGGTACATCAACTCATCTAGATATTTGCCAAGTTTTACAACAGGCATCATAAAAAGCACGAGCAAAGTCATTACAAACTAAAATTTCATACAATGACCTGTTTATACTGCACTACAGACTATACACTGAAATGTAAGTACAATATTTATATTCCAGCTGATTTATTTTACAATTAAATGGTAAAAATGAGAAAGTCAGCGATTTTTCAGTAATAGTGGGCTGTGACACTTCTGTATTTTTATGTGTGATTTTGTAAGCAAGTAGTTTTTAAGTGCGGTGTAACGTGGGGTATATAAGACAGATCAGACTTCTGAAAGGGGTACAGTATTCTGGAAGGATTGAGAGCCACTGCTTATATCAATTCTGAACATACCCAGATATAAACATTTCAAACTTCTTCCCACAAGAAACCTGGTAAATTCTGGACAGTCCCATAACCAGCAACAAAATTAAAGGTCATGTATTTAGGTACTGTGGCCTAGTGAATTGAGCACTGGGCTACAACTCAGGAGAACTGGGTTCTAGTCCCTGCTCTGCCACCAGCCTGCTTGGTGACCTTGTGCAAGTCACTTCATTTCTCTGTGTCCCCATTTCCCCATCTATATAATGGGAGATCTATGGATGAAAAGTGCTAAATATAAGGGCTAGGAATTAGTATTTCAAAAATGACAGTCAACAAAGCATTTGAGTCTGACACTAGAATTATAAAAATAATTATTTGAACCTTAATTACACCAACTGCTATGAGCATATAATGAATCCAAAAGGAAGAACTTCTGCTGCCAACAATAAAGAGAAAAGACTCAGTGGCGGTCATGCCTTAGAAATGCAAAGTTATGTCCCGCTTTGTGTTAGAACTGTTGTATCACATCCATATTAAACACTGAGTGACTACCATATTCTTCCAAGTATATTTGGCCAGTACTTAAAGCAGATGTGACCAATGCCACATCCAGCCCACGGGACCATCCTGCCTTGACCTGAGCTCCCGGCCGGGGAGCCTAGTCCCCAGCCCCTTCCCCGCTGTCCCTCCTCCCCTGCAGTCATGCTGCCGCACAGGCCACACTCTGGCATGAGAAAAAGGAGAAATGAAATAAAGAACTATATGAGATACACAAAGGATTCTTTTTTCAAGAGTGCAGAGAGATTTCTGGAAACCTGTCAAAGGTAACTGATACCAAAGTTTACACTGAAAATATTATTTTTTCTTCCCTCCCTTCTCTGACCTGATATCTTTCTATACATCATTTCTAAACTATACATCATGTCTAAATGAACTTGTAACCTCCTCAGGCCTTTTGTTGTTATATATAGCATCATGCACACTCGTTGCAAATGTTATGCATCAAGCACAGATTTAACCATTGTAGTTGCTGCTGACATAAAATGCACTAGCAAAAGAAGTTGTTACAGTCCTGGAGCTGTAACTTTATATATATAATACAGGGAATGGAGCTCTTTTTTTTTTTTAAAGGGGAACTCACTGTTACTCAATGGTATTTACTCAACAGGGCAGGAAATTGCCCCCCAGGACAGGTGGAATTCTAGGGCTGCAGAAGAATATATTTTTCACGTAACCATTTTTTTTGCTTTTTTCTCCATGACATTTTCAAAGGCTTTCAGTGTTATTATGGTCACTAATATGGCCTATCAATACCAATCATCAAAACTCTAAATCCTAATTTTATATTACATTTACAACTGACATTTAGGAGACAAGATTTAAACTAAATAGGAAAATAATATTGTACTTCTCAGACAATGATCAATATGACAAAGGCAATTAAATATACATTATGATTCTCCACCAAAGCACAGGTTGTATCATGGTATTTTTCTTTTGGAAGGAAAGATATCAGCAGACATGACTGACCCTGCTGTTAACCCACCTCTGGTCATCTAGAGGATTCTATAATTTTGCTGCTAAAGGTGAAAGCAAACACGCCCATCTTCTCAAATGCACACATGACACTAGTCCTGCTGCCTGACTGCTATATTTTTTATTATTTTTTCCAAATACAACAAATAAACCAAAATACCAGATTCACTATAATACACAAAAGTAAATAAAGAGGGTAGGTGTGACACTGCACCCCATATTCTTCACAGTGATATTATTATGATATCATTATGGCATAATTATGATGCATTTTGTACAAGATGGGTCATGTGAGGTGTCATTGGAAAAGTTATGATTTGCTGAATATTATTATACTATTTGCATGCATGTATCATTTTTGTATCTAAGGTTATGAATATTGACTATGTAACTGTATTTCAAATGTGCTTACTCTGGGTGACACCCACAACTAGCCTTTCAGATACAACAGTGAAGAAGCCAAACAGTGCTGATGGCTCATCAGCAAAGACAATGGACCCTGGAAGAACTTCACCTTCCTGTAAATGTTCCAGACAGCCTGTAAGCAATGGTTGCTGTGACTCAGCAAGGTATGCAAGGGCATGTGACCAGGCCACATGACTCTGGACTCCATCTTGGGATGTCTGTACTTTTCCACAATCTGCTCTGGGAACCCAAGTTTTGAAACAAAGGGTTCCCACCATATGCTAAAAAAGCTATATAAGGCAGGGAGTTACATCATCTGTTGTTCTTCACTCCCCACACAAGAGGACTCCTGGAAACACCCGAGGAACAAAGACTGAACTGGGGGAAGTGCTGGACCCAGGCTAAAGAGATTTTTAGCCTGTGTATGAAAAACCTGGGGATTCCAAGCTGTAAAGCAAGTGCAGCTTGTGCCTTAAGAAACTGCAAGGCTGATTGTACCATCACTCAGGGTGAGAAACTGCTAATTCATATTCAATCTATCTAGAATATTAATCTTAGATTTTTTTTATTTATTTGTAGGATTGCCATCTTTCTAATCACACAGAACTGAACAACCCCTGCCCCACCCCTCCCCCAAGGCCCTGCCCCGCCCTGCCCCTTCTCCAAGGCCCTGCCACCCACTCTCTCCATCCCCACTCCCTCCATCGCTTGCTCTCCCCCATGCTCAATCACTTTCACTGGGCTGGGGCAGTGGTTGGGGTGCAGGAGGGGGGTGAGGGTTCCAGCTGGCAGTGAGGGCTCTGGGTTGGGGTCGGGGATGAAGGGTTTGGGGTGCAGGATAGGGCTCCAGGCTGGGGTAAGGAGTTGCAGTGTGGGGGGTGAGGGCTCTGGCTGGGGGTGCAGGCTCTGGGTTGGGCTGGGGATGAGGGAGTTGGGGTGCGGGAGGGGACTCCGGGTTGAGCAGGGAGTTGGATTGTGGGGTCCCAGTGGCACTTACTGCAGCTGTCAGGAAGCGGCCACCAGGTCCCTGCAGCCCCTAGGTGCATGGGCAGCCATAGAGGCTCTGTGCGCTGCCCTTGTGCCCACAGGTGTGACTCCCACAGCTCCTATTGGTTGTGGTTCCCAGGCAATGGGAATTGCAGAGCCGGCTCTCAGGGCAGGGGCAGCACGCGGCACCTCTATGGCTGCCCATGCACCTAGGGGCTGCAGGGACCTGGTGGCCACTTCCAGGAGCCACGCAGAGCTAGGGAAGGCAAGGAGTCTGCCTTAGCCCCAGGTCCCCTCTGCACTGCTGACTGGACTTTTAATGGCCTGGTCGGCAGTGCCAACCAGAGCCACCAGGGTCCCTTTTCAACCAGGCGTTCCAGTCGAAAACTGGATACCTGGCAACCCTATTTATTTGGTAGGTAATCTGCTTTGATCTGTTTGCTATCACCTATAATCACTTAACATCTATCTTTTTGTAGTTCATAAACTTGTTTTATGTTTTAATTTAAACCAAGTGTGTTTTTAAGTGAAGTGTCTGGGGGAAAATCTCAGCTTGGTTTAACACAGGCTTGTTGCATTTCCTCTCCACGTTGAGGGGTAGGCAAACTGGATAATAAATTCAGACTGGTTGGGGTTTGGACCAGGGCAGGATGGTACAGCTCTGAGGTCCTAGACTGGGAAGCTGGTGATTATTTTGGCTGTAGCCTCTCTATTGTTGGTTTATGCAGTGGCTGGTCAGGAGCCTGCATGTAACTGCAGCGGGGTGTGTCCCACCTGTGTGAATGCTGGAGGAAACGTAGGACTGCGAGCAGGTCTGCAGCTTGTCACAGCAGCACAGTGTGAGAGGGAGCTCAGGCTGATAGGTCAGAGGGCTCAATGGTAGGGACAAAGGGACGTGACATATCTAATCTATCTAAGTTAATCATAGACCTCTAAAAAAATCAGACCAAATTGCTTTGAATTTTTCTGTGGAATGCCAGACATTCATTAGCTGCAGAGTCAGCCATATCATTGAGCCAGGCATCAATATTTGTTGGGGGCCAATTTTTCCATTTTTGGAGGATTAATTTTTTAGCAACCAAAGTTGCACATTGGAACCATGCTGCCATGTTACTATGTAATCTCCAGGGAGCAGGAATATATTTAAGAATGCAGCTTAATGGGAAGGGTTTCAGTTTAGCATCAAATATCAAACTGGTCCTTTGACCCGCATGCTAGAAATTCTCAATACAGGGGCACTTCCAAAACATATAAGCCTCTGTAGTACCAAGAGAGCTACATTTCCAACAGTGGTTAGCATTTATGAGATGCATAGGAGCATGGTCAGGTATAACAGTAGAACCAATGCCACAATCAGTGACAGAACTGATCAAGTCTTGTGGCTATAGGCTTACCCAGTCTCCACACATGTTGTAAACCTAAATCAGCCATGTCTGTATGAAGTAACTGACAAGCACTCGTGTTTTTTATATGGAGGTGGAGAAGATTTATCAAGGACAAGGGTCTAGGTTTCATTAAAGTCTCCAGCTATGCCATTTATGCTTTTAAAAAAGGAAAATGTTTTGGATCATCCTGGTTTAGCCTGTAAAGATTGGCAAAAATGATTATAGAATTGCCAATTCCAGCCTTGAGGACAGTAAATCTGCCCTCACTGTCAGACCTTGGGCTCAGTATATTAACACTCAGCTGTTTATGTATTAGTATAGCTACGCCCCTCGCTTTGGAATTAAAAGAACTAGAAATTGAGAGGCCTACTCAATCTCTATTCAGTTTACAAGCTTCAAGTTCTGTCAGATGTGTCTCCTGGAGCATGGCAATGTCATTCTCTTTTTAAAGCACTGAGTATATATTTTTTTCTTTTAATGTGGTTATTAAAACCCTTTATATTCCAGGAGACACATTTAATTATTGGAGCCATCATTGTTAAAATATACTGGATAAAACAAAGTCACTTCAGGAATAAATGAGAAATTGGAAATTTTCCTAGGCAGCATACAGTCCTTGTATAGCTAAGCAAAAAAGGTATATAACCCAGGGGTAGGGTGTCGCTTCCCAGTACATATTCTACAGGAATGAGAAGGAAATTCCCAGCATGGAAGGGTAACAGGAGCCAGGGGTGGGGCGCCAGAAAGCGGAATTAAATAAATGAAAAAAAACAAAATGGAAAAGATAATGGAGGGAGAAATACACATTAGTACCATACAATCAAAGAGAAGAATCTGTTTAAACAGCCTAAAATACAGACTTGACACCCAGAGCGGGTGGTCAGATCAGGTGAAACACAGGCCTGGTCTACACTACGCGTTTAAACCGGTTTTAGGAGCATAAAACCGATTTAACGCTGCACCCGTCCACACCAAGAGGCCCTTTATATCGATATAAAGGGCTCTTTAAACCGGGTTCTGTACTCCTCCCTAACGAGAGGAGTAGCGCTAGTATCGGAATTGCCATATCGGATTAGGGTTAGTGTGGCCGCAAATCGACGGTATTGGCCTCCGGGAGCTATCCCACAGTGCACCACTGACTGCTCTGGACCGCAATCTGAACTCGGATGCAGTGGTCAGGTAGACAGGAAAAGCCCCGCGAAATTTTGAATATTTCCTGTTTGCCCAGCGTGGAGCTCCGATCAGCACGGGTGGCGATGCAGTCCGAAATCAAAATAAAAAAAGAGCTCCAGCATGGACCATGCGGATGTGATCGCAGTAAGGGCAGGCAAATCCGTTCTATCAGTGCTCCGTTACAGAAGACGAAATTCAGAATCATTTTAAAAAATTCTCCAGACAGATGCCATAGCAGGGACTCAGCGCACTGCAGCGTGACAAGCGTAACGGAAAGCCAAAGAATCAAATGGACGCTCATGGACTGGAGGACTCAAGCTATCCCACAGTTCCTGCAGTCTCCGAAAAGCATTTGCATTCTTGGCTGAGCTCCAAGTGCCTCTAGGGTCAAACAAACAGTGTCCATGGTGGTTCAGGGCATAGCTCAGCAATGTACACCCCCCCACCCATCCCAGAAGTAAAAGGGAAAAAATCCTCTCGTGACTATTTAACATGTCACCCTATCTTTACTGAATGCTGCAGATAGATGCAATGCTGCAGCAGTCAACACCAACATCCTTGCTCCCACCTCCCCCGCTATGGGTGGCTGATGGTGCAATATGACTGGTATCCGTCCTCATCATCATGAGCTTTTTGGCACGTGGTGCAGTGCAAAAGGACTGGTAACCATGCCGACTAGCATCTGTCAGGTCCCCCAATGTCATGTGCACCTAATTTTTCATGGTAGATGGTGCAGTATGGTTGATAACCGTCTTCATCATAGCAACAGGGGGCTGAGCTTCATCAGCCCCCACCCTTCATGTGTAAAGAAAAGATTCAATTGCCCCTGGACTAGCAGCAGGATGCTGGGCTCCTCTCCTCCACACTCCTTAATGTCCTGTCTGGACTATCATAGCAGCTGGAGGCTGCCTTCCACTCATTTATCACTAACAAGTCACTGTGTCTTATTCCTGCATTCTTTATTACTTCATCACACAAGTGGGGGGACACTGCTATGGTAGCCCAGGAAGGCTGTGGGAAGAACGGAATCAACAGGTGGGGTTGTTGCAGGAGCACCCCCTGTGAATAGCATACAGCTCATCATTCCTGCAGGATCTGACACAGAGTATGGTTGGTAACCATCTCTGCTGTCATGCAAAAGCAAAAGCATGCTGCTGTGTAGCGCTGCTGAATCGCCTCTGTCAGCGGCATCTAGCACACATACGGTGACAGTCACAAAAGGCAAAACAGGCTCCATGATTGCCATGCTATGGCATCTGCCAGGGCAATCCAGGGAAAAAAGCCGCGAAATGCTTGTCTGCCGTTGCTTTCCCGGAGGAAGGAGTGACTGACGACATTTACCCAGAACCACCCGCGACAATGATTTTTGCCCCATCAGGCACTGGGATCTCAACCCGGAAATAAGGCTGCGGGAACTGTGGGATAGCTAGGGAATAGCTACCCACAGTGCAACGCTCCAGAAATCGACGCTAGCCTCGGACCGCGGACGCACACCACCGAATTAATGTGCTTAGTGTGGCCGCGCGCACTCGATTTTATAAAATCTGTTTTACAAAACCGGTTTATGCAAATTCGGAATAGTCCCGTAGTGTAGACGTACCTTTAGAGATCCTCACAGCCCATGGGGCCACAGACATTACAACTACAGTAATTACCTATTACCAATAGTAACCTGATACCATAGTCCATCAGGAAGCACCGTCTAATAAATCAATTAAATTGGTTTATTTATATATATATATATAAACAAACCAATTTACTTCCTATTATCTTAGCTCACAGGAAAGGAGCATCAATATAAAATCTATCATTTATTAGCAATTTTATTTATATATATATATATATATATATATATATATATATATGAAGTAAATTGGTAATAATCCTTTAGCCCTTCAACCCCAATGAGAGAAAAAAGAAAAAGAACTAAGGTATCAATGTCAACTAGCACCCATCAACTTGTTTAGAGAAGCCATATAAGATCTCAGAGAGCAGTACATAAATTCCATACAGTCATAATATCCTATAGACATCTCCTCTTGTGAGAGAGGAGTTTGCGGATTATTTTGGTATTTTTCTGCTTCCTGGGGGAAACTGAAAATTACTATCTTCTTACCATTCTTAATATGGAGCATTGCCAGGCATTTAATGAAATACCTCAAGTCCATCTTCCTGGACAATTGTTTTGCTTGGTATCCCTCATTGCAACCACATCATGGGCATAATCTTGAAAATGCAGTATTTTACCAGCTGGTTCCCCGCATAACAGCTCTTTTTTTCCCCTCTGGATTTCTGCAATATAAACTCCTTAGTGGTAAACTTCAGAAATTTCACAATCAGTGCTCTAGACCAATGGTGGGCAATGTGGGGCCCGTCAGGGTAATCCACTGGCGGGCCGTGAGACAGTTTGTTTACATTGACCATCCCACGGCTTCCAGTGGCCGCAGTTTGCTGTTCCCGGCCAATGGAAGCTGCAGGAAGCATCAACCAGCCTGCACCGCTTCCTGCAGCTCCCATTGGCCGGGAACGGCGAATTGTGCGAATTGGAGCTGTGGGCAGCCGTGCCTGGGGACAGTCAATGTAAACAAACTATCTCGCGGCCCGCCAATGGATTAACCTAATGGGCTGCGTGCGACCCATGGGCCACAGATTGCCCACCACTGCTCTACACTGACCTTCTGGAGTTGGCTTGGGGGAAAGGGCCTGGTGTGTTCTTGGAGTTGGATGGTGAGGTTTAGGGGACGATGTCTGGGGATCCCCTGTGGGCCACTTCAGAGCTCAAGGAACCTCCATCCACCTTGGTCTCAGTGTCCTCTACTGTCCTTCAAATTTTTAAAAGGTAGTGAAACTCTACCTCTGTTATCAGAGACAGACAACAGTACCAGATATCACTTAATGGTCCTAAAGGTTTTACTTTTTTCACTGCTAGGATAAAGGAAATGTTCACATGTACTGCTGTTGAAAGATGGGAAGGTTAAGGACAGGACAATAAAATAAGACTCTCTGTTCAAAGCCAGAGTAACAGTGGCAGTAAGTACTGGTATCTTCTAAAAGCTCAGATAACACTGCCAAAATGGTTACATATGTAGCCTCAGTTGAATGTAAATCCAAGTCTATTGTTCTAAAGAGTAAATGTAATCACTAGTTCATCTCCATTTAAGTGATATATTGGGATAGGAGGAACACCACAGTGTTAGTAGCTGCACAAACAGATATTTAAGACTGGTAGCATTTTATGCAAACTACCTATTAAGCTACTAGGAAAGTATCAAAAATATAGTAAAAGTAATTAAATAATGGACAAACCCCAGATTGCATAATAAGTCTTCCAAAGCACAAAAACAATGCCAAAAGGTAGTACAGATTCAGTAGCATTTGAAAATCTTGGGCATTATGGGTTCTTCAAGCTCTTTACTCTGATCTTCTCTTTATTACTCACCTGCAAAACATCTAACCATTTGTATTTCAAGAACGAGCCATTATGATATGAAACTTGAATTCAACATACACAGCAAGGTATGTTCATCTCATTGGTGAAGATGAAAAAATGTGTGCACAGGCTGCTTTGTTTAAGTCTTAGATCTCCTGACCCACTAAAAATTTAGACTTTTTTAAAAGGCTATTTGCATGTTATGAAGAGCAGAACTGGCATTGGAGAGGACTGTTTTACCTGATCTCTCCAAATATTTTATTTCATGCCACTTTGAGTTTTGCAGGTGCTCTGCTGTCAAAGCAGAATTTAGTCTTTTGGGTCAAATGATGAACACAAGCAAATATCGTGGGCTAAACAAGGAGTCTGAGATCATAGAATCAGAATATCAGGGTTGGAAGGGACCTCAGGAGGTCAGCTAGTCCAACCCCCTACTCAAAGCAGGACCAATCCGCAAACAGATTTTTACCCCATTCCCTAAATGGCCCCCTCAATAACTGAGCTCACAACCCTGGGTTTAGCAAGCCAATGCTCCAACCACTGAGGTATCCCTCCCAAAAATAAAAAAAGGAACGCACAACCCTGGGTTTAGCAGGCCAATGCTCAAACCACTGAGCTATCCCTCCCCCTGAAGATACCTGAAGCCATCTACACTGACTTAATAATCCTTGGAATCATGTGAATTTTACCCAGTATTTGCCAACTTGAGCCATGTCATAGACCTTTACTACTGTACCAGTAAATATATCTTGATCACAACTCACTTTTTACAAGATAAATCACCATATCCTGAGTTGAATAAATGCCAAGGACGAAGGCCAAAGTGAAGAAGCTCAGGATATGATTATTACTGAGTCAGCAGGAAGAGACCTTACATTATTATTACATGTAAATCCTTCATTAAGTATTTACAATGAAAAACAAAGAAAGGAAAACTACAAGAAATGGGGCTCTCAAAATGCTGAAAGATACATTATTTTAAGAAAAATACTTGAACCCATTTGGCTCTTCCTTCTCGTCTTTCCCCCTTCTCATTTTCCTTCTTCCTACCTTATTCTTTCCTGTTCCCAGCCCCCGAAGGGCAGCAATCTCTTCACCCCAGAAAAGCTGTGATACTTTTTCATGTTTATATTGTGTTTCTGGAGCCAGGGGCTGGGATTCTACCAATAAAAACAAACAGTATAAGCACAAACAGACGACAGTTATTCTGGGGGCAAGAACCTTGTTAGCCTAAGCGGAGGGAAGAAGAATGAGAGAACAAGGAAGGAAATAACTCAAAGGTTTTTACAAGTTATTATTGAGCCCCATTCTCTATTTTCTGGGGCAGACGTTTCATTCTCTTTCTCATAAATGCTGGTGTTTCATTCTTCTTCAGATGAAAGGACTGAGAAACCGGGGGGTTAGGTGCTTATTTGATGCTGCCAAATCCTGAAAGGATGCGCCAACCAGTAGAGAGGGATTATAGCCACCAGACAGAGTAGAAAGAGCTGCATATTCACTATTTATGGTTCTTGAGAAATAACCAGCCGGTGATTGTGGAGTTCAAACACCCACAACCAATCAGAGGGCCAGAAAATGCACAACAAAGACAAAGCTGTATGTTTATGGCTCAGTAGCCAAACAGCACCCGCTGAGACAATTCTACTTCAGTATAATGAACCAAGAGTGTGAAGGAAATGCTGGGTGCTGAAGGACAGAAATATATACCGATGTAAAATTATTTCATATAGTCATACGGGTTGATATATTTGTTTAATAGAACCTAATCCTTAGTTTTTACTCAGTCTTTTCTCAGTCAAAATTCCCACTGACCTCACCGTGGGGGTGTCGCCTTAATACTTTATGTTTTCTTCCACATCTGCATAAGGAGGTGAGCCTGCTACCACTCCAAGAAGGTGGGAAGGTTCCACCTATATGCCATGCCTCCAAACCCTGTGTTGTGGATCCACAAATTTAGAGTGGGGTAACGAACAGGCTGGGCTACCCCAAATTCTCCTGCTCCAAAACTTATGGAAAGGAAGTCAGGGGTACCTTAGTAGAGCTTCCAGCTGTATTAACTTGCACCAGCTCCCCCCTCTGCTCTGTGAAGCCCTGCTTTGAGATAGCTGCAGTCAGGAGAATTCCTGGAAAATCTCCTGCAGGAGCTGTGCTCATGAGGGACTAGCAGGAGCTAGTGACAAAGCCAATACCCCTTGTCTTCTATGGCCCTAAGGACATCTGTGGATTCTGCATGCAAAACCCCAAAACATTTTCAAGGAGAGACAGTTCTGAGTAAGAAATGGGGTCCTAATTCTGATCCCGTTTATAGTGATGTACATCAGAACTAATTCCATTGCACTAATTGGAGTTATACTGGTGTCAAACTGATAAAAGTGAGATCAAAATTAGTTTTGAGTAAGTACATTGAGATTTGGCCACCACAATTATTATGAAAATAATAGTGAAGGCCACTCCATGAATTAAAGTAGTAAGTGCATGATAAAAGAGGATGGAAGGTACAATTTATAAATAAAAGCTAAAGAAAGGATTTTTCAATCGCTTGGAGAATTAGACATCCAACTCCCATTATGATGGATGGGAGATGTGCCAAAAGGGTTGTACCTAAAGGAGAAAGACAGTTTGGAACAGATAAATGTAAATATTTCTTTACACAATGTATAATTAATTGGTGGAATTCACTTTCACAATACAATACTGAGTGAAGTAGTTTAGGAGGATGTAAAAAGATTCTAGTACCTTAGAAACGTGAATAAATACTATGTATCACAGACAGTTACCCTAAAATACTACATTAGTCCACACTAATCACAAAGGAAAACGAATCTCATTGTTGAGGATGTAGGATAATCACCCACAGGGGCATGGAAAAGGAATTTCCCCCCAAAATAAATGTTCACAATTTGGCTAAGCAAAAAACTGGATGATGGGATAGTTTCACCTTTCCCCAGAGCACTGGATAATGGGTTGGCATTGATCTTGATGTGCTATTGTGAGTGTTATGTGCCTATAGAAGAGAGATGTGTTTTCCAAGGTAAGATTAAGGAAATTGAGCAGAAGATATATTAAGTTAATTCATAGTTCATAGATGGCACCTTTGATCTGTCAAGGATAAAATGAATAACTAATGAGCTACTGAAGCCACTCGTGAGGGAAAGCATGGGATTTGTAGATGGCTGAGAGTTAAGCTGGCATCAGAGAAGTGAGCAATTGGACAGGCTAACATTGAATATTCTTTTTATACGACAGGACTTGGTGAGTAGGGATACAAAATAAATCATCAATAATTCATGACAAAGAATTCATTTGACAGTGAAAGTGACAGAATCAGAAAGAAATACAAAAGTGTGCGGAGGGGGCGGGGATAGAAAGTTTATTCCACCTTCACAGAAAGAAAAACATGAGCGAAGGCAAGTTTGTGCTTCTATCAGTATAGTAGTAGCATTAAGAAGAAAGACTGCAGAACAGTAAGCATTAGAGCAATTGCATACTGTAGCTGTACCCAGAGGTGGGAAAGCAGGTTCCATTATAATCCTTTGTTTCCATATGCTTATAATATTCTGTAACATTCAGCTTTGGGGCTAAAATTTCCCTTGATTGGTCTCTGGCAGCCACCATGTTTTGGGGACTGAGCAAATTTTAGATTATGTGTTTGAGTCTTCAGATATAAGTCTTTTCTGAGCATCTTCAATAGCACCTGCTAAGAGTTTAGCAAATCTTACTGAAGCCCTGATCCTCTGGTGACATCAGTGCCCATTTTGTCTACCTGTGCTCACAGGCACAATGTTGACTGCAAATATTTCACTGAAATCCCCCATCACCTGAATGCCAGGAACAAGAGAAAAACCACAGGTGTGAAAACCTCCTGCAGTTTTGTGGTTTGGGTTGTTCCATTTGCATGTTTTCTGAATTTAATATGTATTTCAAGATAAATATCCCACAACTAAACTGGGATGCTAGGGCCTGATCCTTAGGGACAGATTCACCATTATCCTGCATTTTGTGCACTCAGCAATAGTGCAAAGAGAACAAAAAGGGGTTTAATGCTTCTATATCTTAATGGTAGCAGTTTACATGCATTGCATTGGTATAAATGACTAAACAAGTCAATGGCAACTGAGTGTATGCTTCCTACCAAGAGAACACCCTGTTTTCAATAGGGAGGAAATATATATTTTATACCATACTTGTTACCAGGGTATTTTAAAATTATCCTGCTTAAAACCTTTCAATTTTGCCTTAGATGACTTTACCTCAGTTTTTGCAGTAACCCACATGTAGCTAATGTTATTTAATGACTTAAGGCACTGGGAAAGTTTAATGCATAATGACTATACTTTTCCCACCTAGAATAAGAATGAATTACTAAGAAGAGGTAATGTTTCCTTATAGACTATTGTGGATTAAGAAAACAAGCCATGTATAATATACCCAAGATATTCATCAGAACATTTTCAAAGGAAACAAGCACAAAAATAATGGACTTTTAAAAAGGTAGATTCTGAAGGAGTGATATTAAAAAAATGGATGTGACTTAAATAGAATCCAAAAAATCAAGAGTAGCAAAGAAAGGATATTACAATGTATGCTTGTATCTACAGTACATGTCACAAATGAGAACAGAAGCCAAGGTGAGGCAGAAAAGTAGGAGGAAAACACCTATCCAGGATAAAATGACAGCATTAAAAGCTAAGGAGGACCTGGAAAACAGGAGGATTATGTAAATTATAACAAGAGCCCAAGGCAATCAAAAATACTTGAGGAAGCCAAATTGAAAAATGAGCATCAAATAGTGCGGAGCATCTCAACTAATACCAAAAGATATTTTAAGCATAATTATACACTTAGCAACTGACAGGAGAAAAAGGTGATGGAGTGCAAAGGAATAGGAAGGCTATACAGCAATTATTCCTGTACCTATCTTTAAAATTGAAGAGAGCAGACATTTGCCTAAGACTCAACATGCAGGAATGAAAGTGAGGAATTAAGGAACAGGCAGATAATACCTAAACTGGCAATTAACTGGATTGTTCTTCTTAAAACTGATAAGAGACCAGAACGAGACAATATTCACCTGCAAGTGCTAAATGAAGTAAGCATAGTCACTGAAGAAAGTGTAATGCAAATGTATATTTAGTTCACTCATTTCAAGAGACTGAAGTGGAGCCCACCAGACATGCAGCAAGGAATTACCAGTCAGTTCATTTCCCATTAGTTGTAGAGGAAGTCGTAGAAGACTATTATAAGGGATCATGTGGTGAGTGAATGGGTAGATGAAATCTGGAAATGCAGAGTTTCATCAAGGACAGCTAATATTGTTTCAGGTCATGCCTCAGTAACTCAGACTTTATTGAGGCTATTACTGTCTGGCCTGGCAAAGAGGATGTAGTAAATGTCAAAGATGTTGGTTATTTAGACTGTCAGAAAACATTTGACAAAGCTCCACATCCAGGAGGAACTTATAAATGTTATAAACTAACAAGCAATACACTCTCATGCATTGTAGCAAGGTCTAAAATTTGCTTATTAAACCAGAATTATGGCATCCTGTAGTTGACTACTAAGGTTAATATAATATACTGTGAAGCTCAAGGCACTTAGGCTCAGATCCTCACAGGTATTTAGGCACTTAACTCCCGCTGATTTCAATGTAGGTTAGGTGCCTAAATACCTTTGAGGATTTGGGCTTTAGAAATCAAGGTGACAGAAACCTAAGAAATACCTATGCTTGGTCTCTTAGGAAGGGTCTAAGAAGGTTTGCAGATTCAAATTCTGTATAGGGATGAAGTGTTCTTTATTCTGAGTCACCCTAAAGTCAAATGATAAAACCCTGCGTTTAGAGTCAGTAATTACTGCTGAGTCACACTGGCAGGTAGATTCAGCTAGCTCAGGGATTGGCAACCTTTGGCACGCGGCCCATCAGGGTAAGCCCCTGGTGGGCCAGGACAGTTTGTTTACCTGCTGCATCCGCAGGTTCGGCCAATCACAGCTCCCACTGGCCGTCCCAGGCCAATGGGGGCTGCGGGAAGCAGCGCGGGCCGAGGGATGTGCTGGCCGCCATTTCCCGCAATCCTCATTGGCCTGGGACAGTGAACTGCAGCCAGTGGGAGCTGCGATCGGCTGTTACAAGCAAGATACAAAAGGTATGAGAAGGGCACTTTGGCGGGGCTTGGGTGGGCTCAGGCTTTGGTCCTCCCTCCAGGGGTTGTGTAGCAATTTTTGTTGTTAGAAGGGGGTCACAGTGCAATGAAATTTGAGAACCGCTGTGTTAAGCGATCCGCATGTAGTCATCGAACCAACGTCTCCAACATATCCCACTGCACTCAGGGTGGGCCCTAATTTTTATAGGCTGTTGCGCTACATGGCCACCATATTTTATACATATTCAATAATGGTTTCAACCTTTCTTCCTTATATGTACTGCCACCCCTCAGTAATATTGGTGTCTCTATCTTCAATAGGTCAATTAGTCCTTTACGTCATGCTCATTAGCATTTATGTCAATTAGTTGGCATGGTACTACTTGCAGTTAGTACATGCAAGTTTCAGTTAAGCTCAACATTCTTGTAAATTTTCCCTAAAATTCCAAAAGTACACTTTTGTGGTGCCTCACTTTGCCTATTCTCATCATTTATTACTCCTGTTTACTGTAATACTTATCTTGTGACTTAAGGGCAAACTACTGGTTAAATACAACTTATCTAGTAATTACCTACATTGTCATTTTATGCCAGGGGTTCTCAAACTGGGGGTCGGGACCCATCAGGGGGTCATGAGGTTTTACATGGGGGGTCGCAAGCTGTCAGCCTCCACCCCAAACCCCGCTTTGCCTCCACCATTTATAATGGTGTTAAATAGTGTGTTTTTAATTTATAAGTGGGGTCACACTTAGAGGCTTGCTATGTGAAAGGGGTCACCAGTATAATAGTTTGAGACCCACTGTTTTATGCCTTAGTTATGCTAAGCTAATAGTCATACAGGCTTGAGGCCTGTAGGCCTATGTGTTACAGCCTTGTGATTTATAAATGGCTCTTACTACGATGGCTGGCTGAAAGAAGGATTTCAGCCAGTTGCAGACCAGAAAACCCATTTTCACCTTCACAGAGGGCCCTTATTCATTGCTATAAATTCAGGGCATGATCTCAGATATTAGGGACCTTTAAATCCTTCTCTGCAGTTTACCAAAGCCTCAGGAGGGAGACTCCTGTAGGGTGAGGAAGTGGAGGTATCCAAGAGCTCTTCTCTCATGTGCAGAATACTAGCAGATCGCATGACTCCATGTGGGGAAGGCAGCATGCTGAGTGCGGTCTTTCAACTCTGCCCATGTCCACTTCAGCAGACATTTGGAAGGCAGTGTGCTTTTTTTCATTCCTCTCCCACACACTTTCCATAACTGCAGTTATGAAGTCCTGCAGCTGTGTGAAAGACCGTAAAAAGCCATGTGCTCGCCCCCCTCATCCCATCCCCTTCTGTGGGGAGGGTGTTAGCTCTTGTGTTCTACAGGTCCTTTGACAGGCTTGTGTACTTGCTCCCTTGTTCTCTCTGCCTTCCTGCCCAAATGCTACACAACATGACTCTTGTCAGCTCAGCTGCCAGACATTCTCAACTGAGCCAGCCAGTAGCGCTATGGAAACGAGAGAGAGAGAGAGAGAGAGAGAGAGAGAGAGAGAGAGAGAGAGATGCAGGGTAATAACCAGGTGGGAAGGCTGAGAGAGAATGTTAGCCTTGCAGGGAAAGGAACTCAAAGAAGAGGGGAATTAATCAAAGGAGATGACAGGGAATGGAGCCCCAGGAGATAAGGATGAATGGAGAGGAGGAAGTTGAACAGGAAAATAAAGGAGAGCGACTTGGCATCCACAGGACTATTATGTGCTTAAAGTTGTGCATTTGCTTAAGTGCTTTACAAGATCTGAGCCAAAGTGCTCAATGCTTTACAGGACTGAGTGCTAGAATCAACTGATTTGAGCACCACAGTAAGTTCAGTGCTTCCCATTCATTCAGGTAGTTGAGGCATTAAATAATCATTAGTCCTTCAATCTCTTCCACCCAACTTTTTCTATGAAACTCTCATTTAGGCTGTAATCCTGCTTGTCACAGGAGAGTCCTTTATTGTACAAGATTTTACAGTACTTACAAATATCATTTATAGCTGTGTGCATAGGTGTTGATATGCCCTCTTTATTGTCCCACTTATGGATATTCATTAACCATGGTCACCCAACCACTCTGGGACATTAATATTGAAAAGTACAAGGTTTCAGGGAGATATTTTAAGGAATTAGACTAGAACCAGTGAAATGGGGTTTCCAGGACTGTCATGTCAAAACCAGGCCAATGCTCCAAGACTCGGGTTCATGGCCATTTGCAAGATGGATTTGAAAATTTTCAACATCAACACTGGAAATGGGGAAGAGGAAGCCAGCAACAGGCTATACTGGAGAGTTGTGCTGCCCCAAGAAATCAATGAAGCTGAAGACAGACGATTTGGAAAGAGAAGAGTGCAGCAGGCCTCAAGCACTCGTAGTGCGCTGGTTTCATCTTCTGACTCTGCGCCTTACTCCTGCACCCCAACCATGGCAAGGGCTGCCCCTGAGAACTGGACTTTTTAGCCTCTTGTGATGCTGCAGCACAATACATAGTAACTGAACTTCTTTGGCACTTACACTGTCATCTTTTGAGGTGGGCAGCTGCCATGTCTAAAGTTATTACCAGCGTTCTCATCTTCTGGGGATGGTTCTTTCAGAAATGATGGCAAAACACATTCCAAACGGTTAAAAGGAAAAAAAGCCAACTTTATAAGGAAATTTCAAATATCTTGTTAATCAGCAATGATGGGAAATGAAATGTAAAAGTACAGAACATCTTAATGGTGTTCAGGTAAACTATTAGGGGCCAAATGCTCAGCTCTTATAAATGAGTATATCTCCATTGACTTCAATGAAGTATGTCAATTTACTCACCTGAGGATCTGGCCTCTTCTCTTTGAAAGCTTAGCTGAGAATGACAAGGGGCTTTCTCAAATTATGCCAGAGCTTTTGAGAACAGGGATGTGTAACTTGTAATGAATCAGGCCTACAATCTGCACTGAAGTCTTCTGGCTTAAAAAAAAGGGAGGGGACAAGTGAATAATTTAACCTCGTAACAGAAAGAAACTGGAAGAGAACAACATGAGTATATTTGAGACAACTCGTTCCATTAGAGAGAAAGAGCATGTTGATTTATACATGTGCAGGTTTGTTTTACTCATTTTTATTTAGACTAAACCCAAGCAAATTAGGAGAATGAATAAAACTATTTTTAAAAAATCCTGCACCGTTTCCAAGATTTACTGTTGCTTTGGATGTACTGTTTCATCACCAAAACTCAGTACAATATAATGATGATTATTCCAGTGGAATACATAGGAATGATGGGGATAAAGGAGACACAACACAGAACTAGGGGAGGGAGGGAATCAAATCAGTATCTTAGATGTCTGTAAACTAATGCAAGAAGTATGGGGAATAAGCAGGAAGAACTCAAAATGCTATTAAATAAACACAACTATGACATAGTTGGCATCACAGAGACCTGGTGGGATAATATGCCTGACTGGAATGTTGGTATAGAAGGGTACAGCTTGCTCAGGAAGGACAGGCAGGGGAAAAAGGGAGGAGGTGTTGCCATATATTAAAAATGTACACACTTGGACTGAGGTTGAGATGGAAATAGGAGACAGACTTGTTGAAAGTCTGTGGGTAAGGATAAAATGGGTGAAAAACAAGGGTGATGTCATGGTAGGGATCTACTACAGACCACCTAACCAGGAAGAAGTACAGGACTTGGTGATGATGGGGGACTTCAACTACCCAGACATCTGTTATAAAATAATACAGCAGGGCACAGATTATCCAATAAATTATTGGAATGTATTGGGGGAAAAAAAATAATTTCAGAAGGTGGAGACAGCTACTAGGGGAAAGGCTGTTCTAGATTTGATTTTGACAAATAGGGAGGAACTGGTTGAGAATTTGAAAGTGGAAGGCAGCTTGGGTTAAAATGATCATGAAATGATAGAGTTCATGATTCTAAGGAATGGTAGGAGGGAGAACAGCAAAATAAAGACAATGGATTTCAAGAAGGCAGACTTTGGCAAACTCCGGGAGTTGGCAGATAAGAACCCATGGTAAGCAAGTCTAAGAGGAAAACAATAGAAGACAGTTGGTAGTTTTTTAAAGAGACATTATTAAGGGCACAAGAGCAAACTATTCCAATGTGTAGGAAAGATAGGAAGTATGGCAAGAGACCACCCTGGCTTAACCAGGAGATCTTCAATGATCTAAAAATCAAAAGAGTCCTACAAAAAGTGGAAACTAGGTCCAATTACAAAGGATGAATATAAGCAAATAACACAAGTAAGTAGGGACAAAATTAGAAAGGCCAAGGCACAAAATGAGATCAAACTAGCTACAGACATAAAGGGCAACAAGAAAACATTCTACAAATACAATAGTAGCAAGAGGAAGACCAAGGACAGGGTAGGCCTGTTACTCAGTGAAGGGGGGAAAATAATATCAGAAAATGTGGACATGGCAGAGGTGCTTAATGACTTCTTTATTTCGGTTTTCACCACGAGGGTTGGTGGTGATTGGACGTCTAACATAGTGAATGCCAGTGAAAATGAGGTAGGATCAGAAGAGGCTAAAATAGGGAAAGAACAAGTTAAAAATTACTTTGGACAAATTAGATGTCTTCAAGTCACCAGGGCCTGATGAAATGCATCCTAGAATATTCAAGGAGCAGAATGAGGAGATATCTGAGCCATTAGCAATTATCTTTGGAAAGTCATGGAAGACAGGAGACTGGAAAAGGGCAAATATAGTGCCAATCTATAAAAAGAGAAATAACGAAAACCTGGGGAGTTACAGACCAGTCAGCTTAACTTCTGTACCCGGAAAGATAATGGAACAAATAATTAAGCAATCAATTTGCAAACATCCAGAATATAAAAGGTGATAAGTCACAGTCAGCATGGATTTGTAAAAAAAAAATTCATGTCACACCTACCTGATAGCTTTCTTGTGGATAGCAGGGAAGCGGTAGACATGGTATATCTTGACTTTAGTCAAGCTTTTGATACTGTCTCGCATGACCTTCTAATAAACAAACTACGTAAATGCAACCTAGATGGAGCAAGGTGGGTGCATAACTGGTTGGAAAACTGTTCCCTAAGAGTAGTTATCAGTGGTTTACAGTCATGCTAGAAGGGCATAAAAAGTGGGGTCCTGCAGGGATCAGTTCTGGGTCTGGTTCTATTCAATATCTTCATCAATAGTTTAGATAATGGCATAGAAATTACACTTATAAAGTTTGCAGACAATACCAAACTGGGAGTGGTTGCAAGTGCTTTGGAGGATAGGATTAAAATTCAAAATGATCTGGACAAACTGGAGAAATGTTCTGAAGTAAATAGGATGAAATTCAGTAAGGACTCCATTTGCAAAGTACTCCATTTAGGAAGGAACAATCAGTTGCACACATATAAAATGGGAAATGACTGCCTAGGAAGAAGTAGTGCGGAAATGGGTCTGGAGGTCATAGTGGACCACAAGCTAAATATGAGTCAACAGTGTAACGCTGTTGCAAAAAAATCTGAACATCCTTCTGGGATGCATTAGCAGGAGTGTCATAAGCAAGACACGAGAAGTAATTCTTCCACTCTACTCTGCACTGATTAGGCCTCAACTGGAGTATTGTGTCCAGTTCTGGGTGCCACAATTCAGGAAGGATGTGGACAAATTGGAGAGAGTCCAGAGAAGAGTGACAAAAATTATTAAAGGTCTAGCAAACATGACCTATGAGGGAAGATTGAAAAAATTGGGTTTGTTTAGTCTGAAAAACAGAAGACTGAGAGGGAACATGATAGCAGTTTTCAAGTATGTAAAATGTTGTTACAAGGAGGAGAAAGAAAAATTGTTTTTCTTAACCTCTGAGGATAGGACAAGAAGCAATGGGGTTAAATTGCAGCAAGGGAGGTTTAGGTGGACATTAGGAAAAACTTCCTAACTGTCAGAGTGGTTAAGCACTGGAATAAATTGCCTAGGGAGGTTGTGGAATCTCCATCATTGGAGATTTTTAAGAACAGGTTAGACAAACATCCGTCAGGAATGGTCTAGATCAGTGCTTCTCAAAGTCAGGCTGCTGTTTGTTCAGGGAAAGCCCCTGGCAGTCCAGGCCTATTTGTTTACCTGCTGCATCCACAGGTTCGGCCGATTGCGGCTCCCACTGGCCATGGTTCGCCGCTCCAGGCCAATGGGGGCTGCAGGAAGGGCATCCAGCACATCCCTTGGCCCCCACCGTTTCCCGCAGCCCCCATTGGCCTGGGATGGTGAACCGTGGCCAGTGGGAGCTGCGATCAGCCAAATTTGCGGACGCAGCAGGTAAACAAACCAGCCTGGGACCACCAAGGGCTTTCCCTGAACAAGAGTCGGACCGGCTTTGAGAAGCACTGGTCTAGATAATACTTAGTCCTGCCACAAGTGCAGGAGACTTGACTAGATGACCTCTCGAGGTGCCTTCCAGTGCTATGATTCTATGATTAAGTTTTAATTTTCTTTCTGAAAGCAAATTAAGAATTCATTGCTAAGTTTAAAATAATTTAGTGCATCAAGAATTGCAGATGTTTTATCCTGCAAATGTATAATAATTTAACATAAATCATTCTTTAATTAATTAGGATTTACAGGTCTGTGTCATGTTCTTTCCATTGGATCTTTGAAAGCATGACTCAGAATGATCATCCTACATACAATTCAGGTAAACATATGGGTCAGGGTATTGCACATAGATATTTATAAGCAAAATTTTAAACTTTGAGGACACCTTTGTATCTTTGTGGAGCCTTATGTCCTACCATATTTTGTCTCCACACCACAGCCACCATGCTTCCAGCCAAGGAGTATTGGATACCTCTGCTTTGAGAACCCATTAATTAACAGCAGCCCTTAATTGGCCAGAGATGATGTTGTTGAGCAATGTGAAGCATTACTCCTCTCATACTGAGTGAAGGTACAGTCTCAGAAGTACTCTCGGTCCTTGCCAAATTATGTGTGGTCATGAGATGACTGAGGTTTTTTTTTTTAAATGTTTACAAGGACTGGATGTAATCTTTTGACTGTGGAACACAAGCAATGCTACATTCAGCGGAATGACAAAGGTTGTTTGGCACCTGGCATCAAATACTGTTCTTGCAACAATCTGGCATGAGAACCAAAGTGATAATGAATAAAATGCCAGCGTCTGTGCAATAAAATCATTGATGCAGAATGTTAAGCAATCATAGAGCCAAACAAAAAGCAAAACCTTCTAAAAATGCTTCCATGAGCACCCAAAAATTAGGCAAAGTTGAGTTGACTGTTTTTCAGATATTAAAAGAAAAACTGTGATGAACTGTAAAGATATGATAAAACACATAGTGGTAAGTGTTAATGAATCATATGGGATTGGATGACATTACTCGGATTAATGGATATTGTCCCTTTGCCAGATTCCTGGTACTAAGCATAATGACAGATGAGTTTTATCAATCATATTAACAGCAGAAGAATTAGGAGATCAAGATACAAAGAGACTGCTGAGTCTTGCCACTAACTATCACCCATTTCCCATATAATCACTTAGAGACCATGGGGGAAGAAACAAAAGTCATCTGAGGTTTTAGGATCTTCCTGGATGATCAGCCAGACCAGGGGGAATCAGTATTTTCTGTATGAAGTACTAATGGACTCAGATCATAGGTAGGAACCATAAAGTTTGGATTCAGTTCCAAAGCTTCCTGTGGTTCTGATATTTTAGTTTTAGTTATCAGTAGCTACTTCCTCTAGCCTTTGAGAAAGTCACTTCTGCTTAAGTCTCCCCTCATCTGTAAAATGGGAATAATAATATGTGTCTATCTTTCCTGGGTTTGTGAAGATTAATGTTTGTAACACATTTTGAAGATTAATGACCTGATCCAATGTCCAGAGAAACCAATGGAAAGTCTCTCATGGACTTCAGTCTTAAAAGCCTACAGTAATTACTAACTGTTCTGCAGTTCAATTGTGTGACTCATTATTGTTATTAATAATTCAATGAAAGAAAAAAAACAATGTTAGCTCTCATGTATCTGAACATGAATTACTTTGGATCGTATTTTATTATTTTGATATTTTATAGTATGTGCCATTATTTAAATATGCAGTAGTGTATTATGACTAAAGTCAAATGTACATTATATTCAGTTGTACAAATGAAATTATGCCCCAAATTCTATCTTACATTATTGTAAATCTAAATATCATATTACTGCACATCCAAATATTACCACAATCTTTTTGTTTCACACATCTTATCAAGAACAAATAGTTTCAGTCAAGAACAGGTATTTATAGGGGCTTATATTCCATGAGATAAAATGTGTCTGATGTGCAGTGATACTTATGCTGATTTGGAATTGTTGGATAATTTCATGAGTGACCACATTTGAAATATAACATAAGAATCCCAATCCCATTCTAGAAATATATCCAGAGAATCCAAATATCACCAAAAGCGTCTAGCTAAATATTTCCTATTTCAATAGTAAGTTTATCAAATATTTCCAAGAAAAAAAATCAAAGGCTGTTAACATACATTGGCCATATTACTACTCTGATTGATATGGGCATGACAAACAAGCAGACATGGAGAAAAATGAATATGGCTCAATAATGGCAGTAATGCTATTACTCTAAATAGCTAATAGACCTCCCAGCAACACCTGCTTCATTGCAGTAAATTCCTTACAATAAGACACCAGACTAAGGGGACGGTTGGCTACCCTTAACCAAAATCCCCTAAACTGACTTGCATCTGAGGAATTGAGAGCCTAGCAAAGAAGCACCTCACCTTTGCCCACACATTTAGGTTCCACTTCCACCCAAATCCCGAGCAGGACTCAGCCTTACCTCATCCATTCTTGTCCTTGGGTTTGGGGTTATCAGTATTGTCCCCTGACAACAAAACCACCTCATTGGATCACTGCTCTGCCCCCAATTCCTCCGTCCCCCTGTCAAAATGGGAAAGACTCTCACCACTCCCCAACTGGAGCCCCATATAGGGCATTCAAGGGAGAAGGACCAAGATGCTTCGTGAGCTTGGCTTTGCCCCCTAACTTCCTCCTCCCCGTGGCAATTCCCTTCTTCTATCTGATGCATGAGAAAGACCTGCAGGGAATCTAATCCTTGCTGGACCAATCAATTATCTACACCCGTGAGCAGAGTGTCATATAGAACCAAGAACTATACTATGCAAGGTTTACTGGGCTACATGTATTTTTAAATTAAACAGCAGTGTGCACAGAAATCTATGTGCTCTCTTTGTGACATATAAACTACTTTTGCACTAAGAACCAATCCTGTCATCACAGCTCAGGTAAAAATCCCACTGATATCAATGAGTGATTTGCTTGATTAAAGACTGCAGTGTCAGATTGTACCTCGGAAACACTGTAACTTAAAACATTTTTGTTGAGAGAGGTTGTAACTTCTGAATAATATATTCTCAGAAGCATCTCTTGAAATGACTCTTAGTGTTGAATGCACACTTATGTGCTGAACTGAGAGGTGTCCACTTATACTCAGGAAAAGAAAAAGTTAAAAGTGGAGACAAAGTGCTTATTCTGGAATTTGCACTGAATACAAGATAATTTGTAATCCAGATATACAAATTTGCCCTCCATAATTTCCAATATTAGAATAATCATTTCCAAAGCATTAGTTGTCTATTGAGAGTCAATTGAGCTTTAAAACAAACAGCTCTTTGTACTTTAAGACATTGCTTCTCTATAAAATTTTGTAATTTGAATGCTTAAGGCAACTTTATTGTATCTTCAACAGTAATTATTACTTACCACTTATACTACATAGCCTACCTTATATCTTCAAAGTACAAGCATTAATTAATCCTCACTGCTCACCCTGTAAAATAGCTATACGATCCCAGTTTTACAGACAGAGAAACTGAAACACATAGTCCAGTGCTGCATTTTTATGTGCCCAAAATCATTGGAGGTTTTGGGTGCACAGAACATGTGGAATCATATCTGAAAAGTATGTTCTTTGAGTCCAGAGTGGATCCCAATATTATATTCTACCAAATGGGCAACATTACCTCTTAAAAGCAGCCTTAATAAAGGCATTTAGTAAATGAAGACATTGCCTATCTTAAATATCTGTTTTCTTCATGCAAGCTCATTGTTTTTGGAGATGGCAGAGTGCAGGCAAATTTATTCATAAAAATATTGTTTTAATCAGTAATGCATGGTAGTCTCTGGAACAGCAATAAATTCATGAGGGGGAGAAAAACCCAACAAGAATAATGTAATGTAAAGAAGATCAAAAGAAACCAAGACAGCAATTAATTTAATCCATTTTTAGAAGCAATTGTCTTTGTACCTTAATCCAAAATTTAATGAGTATTACTTCGGCAGCATGTAAAAAAGCTTTGTTCTTCTTACTTAATTGATTTGTAAACGCAGTAGGAAAAGTGTATCTGAAGTTCAGTAACCTTGATAGTTGAAATAGATGGAGCACACTGTGGGCCTAATTCACAGGAAGACTTCACACCCTTGAAATGTAACTGTGAAATCGATTTCCTCTTCACTGAAACTCATATGCAGTATGTATAAATTTCCCAACCTCAATTATACTTCTTAGACACTAAACCTCTTATTATAATTGGTATTTTAAATCCTAATTTTTAGTTTTCTGATTCAGCTGTTCAGGCAGCTGGAAGATTAAGGGAGTTAGTCAGTTGAGTTCACCAGTGGAGGAAAGAGGGGAGGTAGGGTTGGGTTTTTTCCCTCTTTTACTTGCAGGTACTCTATATGGAATAACCCGCAATGGGAAGAAAACAGTGCACTGCCCCTTCCACTATTAGCTCTTCCTCTACCTGCACCCTGTGGGGGCTTGCCTGTCCCTGCCAAAGAAAGCCATATTGGGGGAACCACCCATGTGAGAGGTGTCTGTTGGAAGCAGGTAAGAGAGCTGCAGGAGGAGATGGCTCATCTGCTTAGCATCTGGGAGCATGAGGACTTCATCGACAGGATGCACATGGAGATGTCCAGGATGGAGAATGCTAGGCAAATAGAGAAGACTACAGCAGCGGCAAACAAGAAAGGAGAACCAGCTGCTCTTCAGGGAGGAGACCAGCTCGGGCAGCAGACAGTGCTCCATCCCCCACCCAGATCCCCCATCCATCAAGGATAAGAACCAGCAAGGTGTATTAGCAACAGGAGAAGCAGCCCACAATGGCTGAAGAAACGGACATACCCGCTGCCAAGGCTAGGAGGCTCATGGCCACCACACTCAAGAGAAGGAGATGTAGCATGGTGGTGGTGATTGGGGACTCCTTTCTGAGGGTGATGAGGGCACCCATCTGTTAACCTGACCTGATGTCCTGGGAGGTGTGTGGCCTACCTGGAGCCTGCATTCAAGATGATATGGAAAGATTGCCAAGGTTCATCCATCCCTCTGACCACTTCCCCATGATGCTCACCCATTTGGACACTAGTGATACTGCCCTATGACCCTGAGAAGATCACTAGGGACTACAGGGTTCTGGGAGCAAAGGTGAAGGAGTCAGGTGCACAGATGGTATTCTCATTCATCCTCCCAGCTGAGGGTAAGGACCCAGGGAGTGGGACATGCATCCTGGAGATGAATGCCTGGCTGCACAGATGGTGTTGACAGGAGAGCTTTGCCTCCTTTAAGCACAGGATGCTGTTCTGGGAAGGAGGACTGCTGGGATGAGATGGGGACCACCTGATCAAGAAGAAGGGCATCTTCAGACACCAACCCAGCAAGGATGGCTTTAAACAAGGTTCAAAGGAGGCAGAGGACAAAAGCCACAGCAATGTATATAAAAAGGTGACCTTATCACAGAGCTAAATGTTCAGGGGAAATGGAAAATTACAACAGGGTATTAGGATCAACAACAGTGAAATCAGTGGGGGAGATGTCACAACAGTGAAATCAGTGGGAGTGTATAGATGTCTATACACAAATGCAAAGAGTGTAGGGAATAAAACAGGAAGAACTGGAGGTATTAGTACATAAGCTAAATTATGAGTTAATTGGTTACACAGAGACTTGTTTGGACTCTAATATTAGTATAATGGGTAACAGCTTGTTCAGGAAGGACAGGCAGGGAAAAAAGGGAGGACGTGTTGCATTATACATCAAGAATATATATACTTGCTCTGATGTACAGAAGGAGGTGAGAGGTAGACCAGCTGAAAGTCTCTTGATTAAGATAAAAGGGAAAAAACAGGGCAAAGTCATGGTAGGGGGTCTACTGTAGACCGCCAAATCGGGAGTAGGAGGTGGATGAGGCATTTCTATAACAAATAACGGAAATATCTAAAATACAAGATCTGGAGGACTTTACCTATCCAGACATCTGTTGGTAAAGTAACATGGCAAAACACAAAAAATACCCAGTAGGTTCTTCGAAGATATTGGGGACAACTTCTTGTTGCAGGAAGTGGAGCAAGTAACCAGGGGGACAGCCATTTTAGACTTTGATTCTGACCAACACGGAGGAAGACAGAAAGCAGTTTGGGTGAAAGTGATCATGAAATGATAGTTTTCCTTATTCTACGGAAAGGAGGGAGTGAGAGCATCAGAAAAAGAACAATGGACTTAAAACGACCAGTCTTCACCATACTCAGAGACCTGGTAGGTAAGGTCCTATGGGAAGAAAATCTGAGGGATAAAGGAGTGCAGGAAAACTGGCAGTTTCTCAGGGAGACAATATTAAATGCAAACTGTCAACTATCCCAGCAGTTCTCAACATGGGGTCCATGGCCCCTGGAGGTCCACAAACTCTTTCATGGGGTCCGCGGGGCCCCACAGCTAAAACCCAGAGCCCGAGCCCCTGCATTTCCCGTGGGGCTGGAGCCAGGAGCCGTGGGGTTGAAGCCCCAATCCCTGGCACCCCCCATGTGGCTGAAGCCAGGAACAGCAGGGCTGAATTCCGGAGCCCTGAGCCCCGGTGCACCCCATGGGGCTGAAGCCCTGAGCCCATGGGCAGAGATGAGAGGACACGGGGGTGTTGCCCCCCCCGCCCAGAAACTGCAGTGCAAGAGCAGGGAGTCCTGGGGCAGCTCCATACTCCCCCCCCACACACACACACCTCCTCTCCTCGCCCCCTGCCAGGTCAGAGGCAGGAAGCCAGAGCCAGGCAATGTGGGACAGCTGCTGCTGTGGATGGTGCCATGGAGCAGGCAGCCATGGCATCCCCTCATCTCCTGCTCGTGCAGGGGGTTGAAGCTGCTTCTCAGCTCCCACGCCCTCTTTGCTCACGCAGCTGGTAAGAGCCACCCGAGCAGGGGACCTGGCTCTGTGGCTGGCAAAGCCCTTGGGGTACAGGGACCGCAGGGGAGCCCTCCCAGCACACAGCCCCCTCCCTGCCCCCTGAGTTACCCCCTTGCCCACACATAGCCCATAGCTAGCCCCCGCCTGCACCCTGAGCTACCCCCCTGCCTGGACACAGCCCCTAGGTACACCCTCCCTGAACCCTGAGCTGTTTTGAGCTGAGCCCCCCACCTTTGAGTTATAATTTTTGGTTGTGCCCCCCTCCCACAACCCAGACAGGCTGGATGGCCTTCTGAGCTGAGTCGCGGGTGGAGGTGGCACTCCCACCCCAGACCCTGCCATGAGGAGCTGGCTCGAGCCCCGCTAGCCCCTGCTCACTCAAAACAGAAGTCAAACTACACCTATGCCTAAGCCCTCCCCCACCCAGAGCCCCGAGCCCCCGCTGGCCCGTGGAGTTTTGATAGCACATTGTGGGGGTAGGGTGACCAGGTGTCTGGTTTTCGACAGGAACACCCCGTCAGAAAGGGACCCTGGCGGCTCTGGTCAGCACTGCCAACCGGGCCATTAGAAGTCCAGTCAGTGGTGCTGCAGGGCTACGGCAGGCTAGTCCCTACCTGTCCTGGCTGGCACTGTGCTGCGCCCCAGAAGCAGCCACAGGTCCAGCTCCTAGGCAGGGGGACACAGGGCTCCACGCACTGCCCCCACCCTGAGCACCAGCTCCTCAATCCCAATGGGAGCTGGGCAGGCGGTACCTGCGGGCAAGAGCAGCGTGCAGAGCCTCCTGGCCCCCTGCCTAGGACCCGGACCTGCTGGCCACTTTGGGGGTGCAGCATGGTGCCAGGACAGGCAGAGAGCCTGCCTTAACCAGGAGCCACCCGAGTTAAGCCCGCATGCCAACCCCAAGCTCCAACCCCCTGCCCCAGCCGTGAGCCTCCCCTGAAAACCCAGAGCCCCCTCCTTCACCCCATCACCAGCCCCACCCCATCACCAGCATCCCCACCTACCCCAGCCCAGAGCCCCCTACCACACCCTGAACCCCCATCCCCGGATCCCCGGCCTCACCCCAGAGCCAGCACCCCCTGTCCAGAGCCCATACCCCGTCCCACATCCCAACACCCTGCCTCAACCTGCAGCCACCTTTCACATTCCGAATCCCTCATCCCCATTCCCCAGCCCGGAGCTCCCTCCTGCACCCCAAACCCCTCATCCCGATCCCCAGTCCAGAACCCACACCCCTACCCAGAGCCCTCACCCCCTTCCTCACCCCAACTCTCTGTCCCGGCCCGGAGCCCCCTGCTGCAGCCCAGTGAAAGTGAGTGAGGGTGGGGGAGAGTGAGCCACCAAGGGAGGGGGAGTGAAGTGAGCAGGGGTGGGGCTTCGGGCAGTAGCAGGGCTAGGGTGTTCGGTTTTGTCCGATTAGCAAGTTGGCAACCCTATGTGGGGGGCCTCAGAAAGAAAAAGGTTGAGAACCCCTGAGCTACCCAATGCAAAGGAGAGAGAGCAATAATAGTAGGAGGCCAATATGGCTCCATCAGGAGCTCTTCATTGAACTGAAAATCAAAAAGGATGCCTATAAAAAGTGGAAACATGGACAAATTGCTATGGATGAGTACAAAAGAATAGCACAAGCATTTGGGGCAAAATCAGAAAGGCTATGGCCTTAGATGTATTCAAGTTGGAAGGGCCTGACAAAATACATGGCAGTAGTTCCGGGTCAAGGGATTGCAGGTCCAAAGGGTATAAATTATGCAGTTAGGTGGTGAGTATAAATTATGCAGTTAGGAGCATGGTGGCTCACATCTAATATCAAAAAGAGAATTATTTCAAGTGAATATATTAAGTCTGGCAGGAGCCAGGTTTACATTTCATTTTTGTCCCTTAAGGAAAGATTTAGCTTAGTATTGTTCAATATGTAAATTCTAGTTACAGTTTAATGAGATTCTTACAAAATATTCTATTAACAGTAAAGGCTGTATTCTAGGATTGTACTTACATATGTTGTTATCCCCTTATCATCAGGGATCTTTTGTGCCCCTGGATAAGTTTCTCAGCCGAATCATCCTAACACATAAAAATTATGAGGTTGCTTACCTGCACTTCTAGGAGATTAACTCATGCATTTTACCACCACCTACCTCCATTTGATAGCCAGGTGGTAACACCTACTTGGTGTATGCACAAATACATCTTACATATATATGGTTTGGGTCTTCCGTGACTCAAATATAGAATTCAAACACACTAACATGAATATGCTTTGTGTGAGAACAAACTCCTTGCTCCTCCCTTACAGTCACATAATATCAAACCTAGTTTATTGTATGGAGGAGGGGTTTGGGGAAACACCACAGCCCTTTCGTGCCTGTATGGTTTTCAAACTGCAGAGGTGCTGTAGTATAAGATTTCAAAATGAGTCTCACACCCCTGGAAACACATTGTAACGTGTAATGTGGCGTTGTCATGTGTAACATTATAATGAGATAATATTACTGAATTTGTGTTGCACCACCTGGGGCTAGTGTTTAGTGGTAAATGCATTTGTATGTTCTGAGGATGGTGTTGGGATTGATGCAGAGCATTGGGATTTATTTTCTTTGTTTTCCATTTTCCCCGTATTTTGCTACTGTGAGCAGGGTGGGTAAAATTGCTTATAAAAAAAATTAAAAAATCAGATTTAAAAAATCCAACATATATATTTTACTTTATTTAAATACATTTTTCTTTTTTAAAATAAACATGTTTAAAATTACATTTGAAAGTATGACAATCTATGTTCGTCCTAATCTTATGATAATTTATTAAAATAATTTAAATAAATAAAGTGCTACATCAAGATCTCCACATTTTAATGAGTATTGCTCTTTTAATTATATACAGAACCAGGGGGAAGACACCTTTTGAGCTCAATGCAAGCTTTATAAATATGTCACAATGTCAAGCATCTATGTTATTTGCAATCTTTACAATGGAGCAAATATTGGTATCACATTTTTCAAAATGTCAGGACTTTCAGTTTCTGTTGCATAGAAAAGTTTTTGCCTTAATTAGTGTTGGTTTCAATTTAAATAGTAGCTGCAGAGTATTTTCTTCATTTGGCCTAGTTCATGCTTGAAAAAACCTACTGAGAGTTGAAAAAAGCAGGAAAGCTTGTTTTCTTTTCCAATCCATGAATAAAAAACAAGTGGATTTCAACGGGAGTTAGGTACCTTACATAAGCTGATTAGGAACTACTTTTAAAATCCCACTAGGCCACCTATCTTCAATTTGGCACCTAAATGTATTTAAACATCTGGCCCACCATGACCAGAAACAATTCATCAATTGATTGACTAAAGTTAATACTTCCTTTGTTTAATTACGGTAATCAGTTTTCAATACAAAATATGTTTTGATAAACTTACTTTTTCTCTTTAATATATCCAGCACAGTGAAGGTAGTTTTACTTAAGTAACACACAACAATTTAAAAAATGCTGGTTTTATATATTTTAATTGAATTCCAGTTTTCATCCAAATGCTGCTTGACACAAATCCTGAGTAAAGAAAAAAAAATCACCTAATATATAAGAAATGTATCATGCACCACTGTCTAACATAATAAATTGTGAAAATTAGTAAATTAAGCTATATAATTGCTTAAATAATTGTGCATAGATATAGTGTATCCTATTGGTTAGCAAAAAAAAAGAAGTAGCATATTAGGTGCAAAGGCTATATGTGATTGCAAATCAACATGAACTGAACCTTTTTTTAGGAAAATAACTAAAGAGTACTAATGCAAGGCAAGATTAAAATCAACTATTTAAATCGAAGTTTCCTGACTGCTGATTTAAATGATAATTTAAAATCAATCCACACTGCTGTAAGCTTCTGTAGTTACTTCTTGCATTCTTAGAGCTGTTGTATGGACTTTAACGTTCTTGTAGGAAGGGAAATTTGAGTGTCCCTAACGGTGTCCCTTAGAAATCTGATGGCTTAGTTGACTCAGAGAGAGGATCCAAACACATGAAATAAGAACCATCCTCCAGTTTTCATGAGGTGCATTTGTTGTTCCAAAATAGGTTTTCAAGGCATTTTCCAAGTTGTGTTACATGTGTCATTAAACTTATGATGTGTGCCACTTCATTATGGAATTTATGATGTGGGTGTGGCATGGAATTTGGTTTTCCTGCTTTCCAAATCTCTGTGTCTTTTGGACTTCTCTGCCACCTCTGCCACCTCTGCCAAACTCACTCCCTTAATGTCCTTCTCTTCCAAAAATGGAAGCTGCAAAACAAACCTGTGGAGTAAGTTAATGCCAACCATTTGCCTGCATGTAGCTGCTGATAATGCTGGAGGAATGCCTCTCTTTCTGGAATATGCAAAGTTGTAGCCGTGTCGGTCTTAGGATATTAGACAGACAAAGTGGGCGATGTAACATCTTTTGTTGGACCAACTTCTGATGGTGAGAGAGACAAGCTTTCGAGCTTACACAGAGCTCAAAAGCTCATCTCTCTCCCCAACAGAAGCTGGTCCAATCAAAGAAATTACTTCATCCACCTTGTCTCACTTACTGGTAATTACCAAACAATTCACTTACATTTAATGGAATAATCCCATAGGTATAGAGCAAATGTCAGTCTGATAGATACTTTTACTAGAAAGGAAATATCACTTCCAAAAGCTAAAGTACATAAATATTTAAAGAAAATAGTTTTATTCATACATTTTAGGTCTTACTTTTCTGAAAATGTACTTTAATCAACAGATTTTCTGTTCTCTTTGTTCACCACAGGAGTTGACTACTGATAAATTACCTTGGCATATCCATATTTTAGTTGGTTAAAAGAAAAGAAATCCTGTCATATTATCCCTAATTCAGGACATTTTCTCTGCCTCATCCCTATTCCACCTACCCAGGTCCTGGAAGACAAGACATAAAATAACAAAGAATGTTAAAAAAAATAATAATAACAAGCTCATGCACACACACAAACACACACACACCTCAGAAGTGAATGAGAGTTTTTTCATTGACTTCAACAGAAGCAGTATTGGTTCCCCAACCATCATAATTTACTTAATAAATCTGAGAGTAAAACAAATATCTGCATCCCCTACATATCTCAGCTGATCTCAATATGTCACTGAAACAGAACCAAAGAGCTCTGAGTTCCTTTGATTTCTGCAGTGCAGCATGGGAAGGCAAAGTGGGATGAGCCAGATAAAAATGAGCTACAAACAGAAAAATGGTGGCTCTGGGGCTTGAGGTGGCTTGTAGCTCTCCCTCTCACATTAATCAGGGCCGGCTCCAGGGGTTTGGCCACCTCAAGCAGCCCCCACCCCCCAAAAAAAGTCGCGATCTGCGGCAATTCAGCGGGAGGTCCTTCGCTCCGAGCGGGAGTGAGGGACCCTCTGCCAAATTGCCACCGAATACGTGAAAGTGCCGCCCCTTTCCGCAGTTGCCGCCCCAAGCACCTACTTGATAAGCTGGTGCCTGGAGCCGGCCCTGACATTAATAATGTGTGTGTTGTTCTCAGCCCAAAAATCTATTTCACTTATGCTCTTTGAGATTTCCAGCTCTAATAGACACATTTACCCTACAGTTGTGGTTTAACGTCTCTGGGATTTTGTGCTGCACTAGAACTGAGTGTTTCACATGGTCAAAACACAAACCAGAGTTACTGTGCCCTGTATGTTTGACATTTTGGATGCTTTAAGAAAGGCTGAATATCAGGAAAAGCTACTTGACAGGGAGAGCTATTAGGCTGTGAATGTTTCCTAAGAAAAATAGTGGAAACTCCATCCCTTGGCACAGCTAAAATGAGACTGAATAAAGCAAGAATGAATGTACAGTAGGGGACAGTACTGAATAGGTAAAGAGATGGACTACATGAATGATTAGGTTTTCCTCTCCAGATTCAGCCATTTGTGTCACCCAGAATGATGCCTCAAATCTATATGCAACTACATATTCTATATGATCCCACACGTATTTTTGACAATGAAAAGACAGAAGTGTTCTCTCTTAGGACTAAGTTTTGTTCCTAACTACACCATTTAAACATTTTGTAACTCCACTGGCTTGAATGGCAGTACTCCAGATGAACACCTGCATAACTGAAAGCAGAACTTGGCCCTTCCCCTTTGAACTATGTGATACACAGGGACATTTGGGCATAAATGTCAAGTCAGGATATGGAGTGTGATCCTTCAGTCTTTGGGTTCCTCAAAGTCCAGTTGAAGTTACACTCTAAAAATCAATGGGAGCTTAATGTACACAAGAACTGGACTCTGAGTCTCAAAGGCTACTGAGGTCCCAATTCAACAGAGTACTTAAGCACATCACTAACTTTAATCACATGAAACCAATAGGATTACTCACATAAATAAAAGTGACACATATTCTTAAGAACTCCGCTGAACTGGGAGAACTTAAAATTCACAAACAAACAAACAAGCATTTTTAAATTCCAGCAAATAATTATACAAAAAAGGAGATGTAATGTGTTGCTATGTCGGGTGAAGATTACACAAAAATTAGAAGGTACAAAAAGTTTGAGGAGAGTGGGGAGTATTTTCTGTTCCTTTGAAAGGTGATATCCTTAAACATTCAAATTTATCAATAAGTAGGTCCATATTATATTTCTGAAGGTTAACGTTGTTGTTTGAATCTAGCTGTAACATTCTATTATGCTTGAAATTTTCTTGAAATCATGGCAACATGATCTTGTAAACATCAATAAAACCTCCAACATTTTAAAAAGAAATCTCCCCAGCATATATAGGGACTTATCCTCAGCTGGTGCAAACTTCTATAGTTCTGCTCACGCCACTCCATAAAAATACTGTATGTGCTGAAAATTCTTGCAAGAGGAAGAGTGTTCACTACATTTCTCCGTTTTGTCTATTTAAATTGAAACTCTTCAGGGAAGGACTATTTATACCTCTGTGTTTGCACAGTGCCTAGCACAATGGGGTCCTGATCGTAGTTGTTCCTTTGGTATTACTGTAATAAACACGACTAACAATAATTCACTTACACAGGGAAATTTTTCTTAATTTTCTGTGTGTCCTGGTGTGAAGGCAAGCCAGAAAATAATTCCATTGCTGACTTGAACTGACTTATTACTTTTATGCTTTAATGGCAGCAGCGCTGGGACAAAATTTGGCTCCAAATTTATATTTTGTAAAAACAATAAATAAAACTTTAACGAAGCTCTCAAACTGCTAGAAACATTGCCATTAAATATTTTAATTTAGTTGGAAACATGGTTGGGTTTTTGCCTTTTTAAAAATAAATCTCCACATTACAGCTTTGAGCCAATGCAGGAGAATCCAAGAGTGACATTACATAGAAACTAAACAGAAAGAAAAATGAAACCAACTACTATATTTTAATTGTTCAAGCTGAGAGGAATGCAAAAAGAGTAAACAAAGGACATAAATATTGAAAATCATCTTTTTTTTTCAATAATTTGAGGTGACAGAGGTAAGGATCTTTTTCTTTTAATATGTGGATCTTAATTGTGCAGTAAGCTCTGCTTTAGCACAGGGATCTACATGCATGGAACTCTTTACAGAATATGGGGCAATGATTTGTAACCTGACAGTATCCCTATAAAACCTTATTTCAGTAATTTAGAATATTTCAGAATAAAAACTTTGCTTATCTGTGCAACATGAGAAGAGAAGAAAAAGTCCAAAGCTCTATAGCCGAAATCAAGTTTGCATCAGGTTTCTGTGACATGCGTGATTCACTAGCATAATGCATATTAAGACGAGACATAGAGCAAGAGCTGGTAACTACGGCATCTGGCCGTGCAAACGAAGGAATAAAGAAAGGTAGGTGGTATATCTGCTTTACGCTGAATGTCCTCTTTTACTCTTGCTCTATTGGGCATTCAGCATATAGTTCTAAATTTGCAAAGATTATTTTTCATTTTATTTCCAGATCACTTTTAAATCTTAACATAGAATCATAGAAGATTAGGGTTGGAGGAGACCCTCAGGAGGTCATCTAGTCCAACCCTCTGCTCAAAGCAGGACCAACCCCAAATAAATCATCCCAGCCAGGGCTTTGTCAAGCCAGGCCTTAAAAACCTCTAAGGAAGGAGATTCCACCACCTCCCAAGGTAATCCATTCCAGTGCTTCACCAACCTCCTAGTGAAATAGTTTTTCCTAATACCCAGTCTAGACCTCCCCCCCTGCAACTTTTGACCACTGCTCCTTGTTCTGTCATCTGCCACCATCGCAGCCTAGCTCCATCCTCTTTGGAACCCCGCTTCAGGTAGTAGAAGGTTACTATCAAATCCCCCTTCACTCTTCTCTTCTGCAGACTAAATAAGCCCAGTTTCCTCAGCCTCTCCTCGTAAATCATGTGCCCCAGGCCCTAATCATTTTCGTTGCCCACCACTGGACTCTCTCCAATTTGTCCACATCCTTTCTGTAGTGCAATACTCCATATGTGGCCTCACCAGTGCCGAATAGAGGGGAATAATCACTTCCCTCGATCTGTTGGAAATGCTCCTACTAATGCAGCCCAATATGCCGTTAGCCTCCTTGGCAACAAGGGCACACTGTTGACCCATATCCAGCTTCTCATCCACTGTAATCCTCAGATCCTTTTCTGGAGAACTACAATTTAGCCAACCTGTCCCCAGCCTGTAGCAGTGCATGGGATTCTTCCATCCTAAGTGCAGGACTCTGCACTTGTCCTTGTTCAACCTCATTAGATTTCTTTTGGCCCAATCCTCCAGCTTGTCTAGGTCACTATGGACCCTATCTTTACACTCCAGTATATCAACCTTAGACAGCTGGCAGTTTTTCAAAGAGACATTATTTAGGGCACAAGAGCAAACTATCCCACTGCATAGGAAAGATAGGAAGTATGGAAAGAGACCACCCTGGCTTAATCAGGAGATCTTCAATGATCTAAAACTCAAAAAAGAGTCCTACAAAAAGTGGAAATTCAGTCAAATTACAAAGGATGAATATAAGCAAATAACACAAGTAAGTAGGGACAAAATTAGAAAAGCCAAGACATAAAATGAGATCAAACTAGCTAGGGACATAAAAGGAAACAAGAAAACATTCTACAGATATATTAGAAGCAAGAGGAAGACCAAGGACAGAGTAGGCCCATTACTCAATGAGAGGGGAAAGACAATAACAGAAAATGCGGAAATGGCAGCGGTGCTTAATGACTTCTTTATTTCGGTTTTCACCAAGAAGGTTGGCGGCAATTCGACGTCTAACATAGTGAATATCAGTGAAAATGAGGTAGAATCAGAGTGTAAAATAGGAAAAGAACACGTCAAAAATTACTTAGACAAATTACATCAGGGCCTGATGAAATGCATCCTAGAATACTCAAGGAGCTGACTGAGGAGATATTTGAGCCATTAGCAATTATCTTTGAAAAGTCATGGAAGATGGGTGAGATTCCAGAGGACTGGGAAAGGGCAAATATAGTGCCAATCTATGAAAAGGGAAATAAGGACAACCCAGGGAATTACAGACCAGTTATCTTAACTTCTGTACCCGGAAAGATAATGGAGTAAATAATTAAGCAATTAATTTGCAAACATCTAGAAGATAATAAGGTGATAAGTAACAGTCAGCATGGATTTGTCAAGAACAAATCGTGTCAAACCAACCTGATAGCTTTCTTTGACAGGGTAACAAGCCTTGTGGATAGGGGGGAAGCGGCAGATGTGGTATATCTTGACTTTAGTAAGGCTTTTGTTACTGTCTCCCATGACCTTCTCATAAACAAACTAGGGAAATACAACCTAGATGGAGCTACTATAAGGTGGGTGCATAACTGCTTGGAAAATCATTCCCAGAGAGTAGTTATCTGTGGTTCACAGTCATGCTGGAAGGGCATAATGAGTGGGGTCCCGCAGGGATCGGTTCTGGGTCCAGTTCTGTTCAATATCTTCATCAATGATTTAGATAATGGCATAGAGAGTACACTTACAAAGTTTGTGGACGATACCAAGCTGGGAGGGACTGCAATTGCTTTGGAAGATAGGATTAAAATTCAAAATGATCTGGACAAACTGGAGAACTGGTCTGAAGTAAATAGGATGAAACTCAATAAGGACAAATGCAAAGTACTCCATTGAGGAAGGAACAATCAGTTGCACACATACAAAATGGGAAATGACTGCCTATGAAAGAGTACTGCGGAAATGGGTCTGGGGGTCTTAGTGGATCACAAGCTAAATATGAGTCAGCACTGTAACACTGTTGCAAAAAGAGCAAACATAATTCTGGGATATATTGTCAGGAATATTGTAAGCAAGACACTAGAAGTAATTCTTCCACTCTACTCCACGCTGATTAGGCCTCAACTGGAGTATTGTGTCCAGTTCTGGGTGCCACATTTCAGGAAAGGATGTGGACAGATTGAAAAAACTGGGTTTGGTTAGTCTGGAGAAGAGAGAACTGAGATGGGACATGATAACAGTTTTCAAGTACATAAAATGTTGTTACAAGGAGGAGGGAGAAAAATTGTTCTTCTGAACCTCTGAGGATAAGACAAGAAACAATGGACTTAAATTGCAGCAAGGGAGTTTTAGGTTGAACATTAGGAAAACTTCCTAACTGTCAGAGTGGTTAAGCACTGAAATAAATTGCCTACGGAGGTTGTGGAATATCCATCATTGGGGATTTTTAAGATCAGGTTGGACAAACACCTGTCAGGGATGGTCTAGATAATATTTAATCCTGCCATGAATGCAGGGGACTGGACTAGACGACCTCTCAAGGTCCCTTCCAGTTCTATGATTCTACCTCTCCCCCCATCTTAATGTCATCCACGAACTTGCTGAGGATGCAATCCATCCCATCATCCAGAACATTAATGAAGATGTTGAGCAAAACCGACCCCAGGACCAACGCCTGGGGCACTCAGCTTGATACAGGCTGCCAACTAGACATCGAGCTGTTGATCACCACCCATTGAGCTCGACAATCTAGCCAGCTTTCTATCCACCTCAGAGTCCATTCATCTAATCCATACTTTTTTAACTTTCTGGCAAGAATACTGTGGGGGACCATATCAAAAGCTTTGCTAAAGTCAAGATATATCACATCCACTGCCTTCCCCATATCCACAGAGCCAGTTATCTCATCATAGAAGGCAATCAGGTTGGTCAGGCATAACTTGCCCTTGGTGAATCTACATTGACTGTTCCTGATCACCTTCCGCTCCTCCAAGTGCTTCAAAATGGATTCCTTAAGGATCTACACCACAATTTTTCTAAGGACTGAGGTGAGGCTGACTGGTCTGTGGTTCCCCAGATTCTCCTTCTTCCCTTTTTTAAAGATGGCCACTATATTTGCCTTTTTCCAATAATTCGGGACCTCCCCCGATTGCACAAGTTTTCAAAGATAATGGTCAATGGCTCTGCAATCACATCAGCCAATTCCCTCAGCACCCTTGGATGCATTAGATCTGGACCCATGGACCTGTGCATGTCCAGCTTTTCCAAATAGTCCTTAACCTGTTCTTTCACCACTGAGGGCTGCTCACCTCCTCCCCATACTGTGCTGCTCAGTGCAGCAGTCTAGGAGCTGACCTTGTCTGTGAAGACCAAGGCAAAAAAAGCATCGAGTACTTCAGCTTTTTCCACATCTTCTGTCACTAGGTTGCCTCCCCCATTCAGTAAGGGTCCCACACTTTCCCTGACCTTCTTCTTGTTGCTAACATACCTGTAGAAACCCTTCTTGTTGCCCTTCACATTCCTTGCTAGCTGCAACTCCAATTGTGCTCTGGCCTTCCTGATTGCACCCCTGCATGCTTGAGCAATATCTTTATACTTCTCCCTAGTCATCTGTCCAAGTTTCCACTTCTTGTAAGCTTCCTTACATGAGTCACTATTAACCAGTACACAGACACACTTCAGTTCTACTAATTTTTAAATTACTGTATCTTCTTCCCTTTTCAACATACACAACCTCCAGCCTCTTACAGCAGATGGTAAGCTTTCCCAGATGCATAGCACATTCTAGGAATACGAGGGTTCATAATATAAGGTAACATAGTTTGGAAAAGATAGGCACATACTGTACCATCTATTTTTCATTCTATTTGTGTGAAAGTATGAGATACACACTCCATGGACAGGCAATATAGACTTAGGTTAGAATTAAAAAGACAATTTTAATTGACAACGAATAAAAATACAACAGTACAATAATGGCCTAATAAATACAGTAGCACTGCTGTAAAATGTAGTGTTTGAACATTGCTGTAGAATATCATGTAATTTGTAATAAGGAAAATGCCAAACTGTCATGGCTCCTCCTTTCTTGCAATGGTAATAGATTAATAATCAGACTAGAATTTGTTGGCAATTTGACCACTACTACGAAAAGATCAATGGCCAAAATTTAAACCTTGGTGGACACTTCATACAGGACACAGCTTGCCACAAGTCACACAGCATGGTCATTCAAATATGATTGCACTGCATATTTTAGAATGATTGCAACAACTAATAAAAATTATATATTAGCCTTTTAAAAGCTATTTATTTTCTTCAAACGTTTCATAAATAGCTCTGCTAAGCAAAGAGATTTTAGAATATACATATTATACAAGTCAAAATGCATTGAAGTAGTGAAACCAGCAACTATAAAGTAATACAGCTGCTTATTTCAGTTAGAAGATCTAAGACTGGGTCAACCTGCAGTGGTTGTCTGAAATATCTGTTTAAAACAGAACAGCTAAGACTTCTTGTTGCTGCATCACTAATTAAGAGTAGGCTCAGAAGTTGAACTTTCTTTAGAACTTCTGTAATATTAGCAACATACTGAATGTTCAAGTTAGTTAGCTAGATTCAAGCTCCACTTCAGTTTCTTTTTACAGCATATAAAACCTGGAATAAATCAGTAACTGTGACAGGTATTTGAATTGCATCAGCAGAATGGAATTCTGCTTTTAAATGAATTGAAAGCTGCCACTGAAACCGTTTTAAAGTCACCAAACATATTTTCAAATTACAGAAAAACGAAGTGCTGTACACTAATTAACCTAAAACCCTGTGGTAATACTATTGTAAACTGCAGAGATTTGGGCCATTATTAACGAAAAAACAATCTTCTTAGCTTCACAGATTATTAAATATGTAATGGAATACTTCATTTTAAATAAACTGATGTGCAGGAAATGCTATTATTAACACAATGTACTGAACAATTTCATATGAGAATATATGCATTGATTATATTCAGTGAAAATGGGTGTTCTGTAGCTGTATGTATTGAATATATTAAGACAACACATCATAATAAAAAGCTGACTCAGACATTTTTCTAAATAAAGCACTCAATGCACCTGCTACACAAAATGTAACTTAATTTATATCTACATGCCACATATTTGGACCAGTTGGCTGTATCTACCCAGAATTGCTTCACTTTGCAGAAAATCACTATTTAGTTTAAAAACATGCTTTTGTAAATCATTTGAGATAAAACTGGTTCTGCATAAATTGTCTTTATGGAAAACTTGGCTACCATAAATGATTATATTATTTAAAAGGTCTTGAATAAAACCAAATTATAATATCTCATGCTGTTCATCCTTTGGCTTCCCTCACAGTACAGGACCACGGCACTATACTGAAAACACAGCAGGACAATAAAGCAGCCTGGAGAAATGGCTGGTGTACAGCAAAGAACTAAATGACTCTCTGCCTAATACAACTGCTATGTCTTGACAAAGATTCTAGGGATGAGATTCACAGCTGGAATAGTCACTGGAGTGATAGATGCCAATGGAGTCATACCAATTTACACTAGCAGAGAATCTGCCCTAGATGGTTAAGGCTGCTATGATTCTTGACCAAATTAAAAAAAAAATGGACTGACTACCATAACATGTTTAAGTCAACAAAATTTACATGGGGTAGGATGAAGAATTTAAGCAGGGTTCATTAACAAAATAGTTTGAATCACAGGTACTAGGAATGAGGCAATCTTGCAGCCACAAGAAATGTGGATTTTTGTAGAAAATGAAGAAGGTTATGGGAGCATTCTTTTAAGAATAGTAAAGAGTAAACAAATATTAAATGTTTCTAGTATAGAGTATGTGCAGTACATTATTTTGATATAGTAAAAGAGTCAGAATTAGAAACCATCGTGAAGAAATACAGCGCAAGCAATTACGTGCTGGGGCTCACACAATTTTTTTACTTTCATAACTCATGTGGCAAGCCCAGAGATGCTGGGGCTATGAACTGCCAAGCCTAGAGATGCCGGGGGTTAGCCCTGGCACAAATTAAATACTGAAGAAATCTTTTACATAAGCAATAACAAACTGCACACCTGGACTTTAATTAGATGAAGTTTTTACTGATGGTCATCCATGCCCAAGAAACCTCTGGATGCCTGATTGAAACTAACTAAAACCATAACTTCCAACAAGGGAATCTTGCCCAAACAAATGAGCACCTGCAAAAAACCAAACCAAACCCAAGTCATGTTACTGGAAACATAAAAGTAAAGGTCTGATGTACAAAAGCTAAACAAATAGGGATATATATCGTTGCCAACCAGTAGTATTACACGTTGTCAAAACATGAGGGTAAGTATCACCCATAGCATAAATCAAATGGGAGAGGTTCTCATCTAGAATATCAACATTCAACAAGAGACATTCCCTGTAAACTGCAAGGAGGTGCAAACATACAGCTGTATGCTGAATGCTGAACTCAAAAAAGAGTTTACGATATCAGAAAACTACACCATTCTCCCACTGCATCTGGCGCTCCCAGGCTTGTTGGGCCACCAGTCACTATCCAGATGTTTAGCCCATTCAGCTACAAAAGACAATTCGCTGCCCTCTTAGGGTCCTGCCTCGACTTTGATAGACTTCAATGGCATTTGAAGTTGTCCACAGAATACCGAGGAGGTGCTCACAAGTCAGGCCCTTAGTGTCTGAACAGGATATAAACTTGCGCTCATAAAGATGAGTAAAAGGGCTGCTATGTTTCCATAATGAGACTTTGTACACAGTCTCAAAGAAGAGATCTTTGTACACAGGGTCTGTTTTTCTAGTCCTTACTCAAGACATTCCGGGGTACAAAATATATCGGAAGGACAGAACAGGCCGTGCAGGGGGAGGAGTGGCACTATATGTTTACTTCACTATATGAAGTAAAAATCTTAAGTGAATCCACAGGTTCCATAGAGTCTCTATGGATAGAAATTTCATGCTCTAGTAAAAATATAACATTAGGGATCTATTATCGACCACCTGACCAGGACAGTAATAGTGATGATGAAATGCTAAGGGAAATTAGAGAGGCTATCAAAATTAAGAACCCAATAATAGTGGGGGATTTCAATTATCCCCATATTGACTGGGAACATTTCACTTCAGGACAAAATGCAGAGATAAAATTTCTCGATACTTTAAATGACTGCTTCATGGAGCAGCTGGTACGAGAACCCACAAGGGGAGAGGCGACTCTAGATTTAATCCTGAGTGGAGCGCAGGAGCTGGTCCAAGAGATAACTATAGCAGGACCGCTTGGAAATTGTGACCATAATACAATAGCATTCAACATCCCTGTGGTGGGAAGAACATCTCAACTGCCCAACACTGTGGCCTTTAATTTCAAAAGGGGGAACTATACAAAAATGAGGGGGTTAGTTAGACAAAAGTTAAAAGGTACAGTGACGAAAGTGAAATCCCTGCAAGTTGCATGGGCCCTTTTTAAAGACACCATAATAGAGGCCCAACTTCAATGTATACCCCAAATTAAGAAAAACAGTAAAAGAACTAAAAAAGAGCCACCGTGGCTTAACCACCATGTAAAAGAAGCAGTGAAAGATAAAAAGACTTCCTTTAAAAAGTGGAAGTCAAATCCTAGTGAGGCAAATAGAAAGGAGCACAAACACTGCCAACTTAAGTGCAAGAGTGTAATAAGAAAAGCCAAAGAGGAGTTTGAAGAATGGCTAGCCAAAAACTCCAAAGGTAATAACAAAATGTTTTTTTAAGTACATCAGAAGCAGGAAGCCTGCTAAACAACCAGTGGGGCCCCTTGACGATGAAAATACAAAAGGAGTGCTTAAAGATGATAAAGTCATTGTTGCGGAGAAAACTAAATGGATTCTTTGCTTCAGTCTTCACGGCTGAGGATGTTAGGGAGATTCCCAAACCTGAGCTGGCTTTTGTAGGTGACAAATCTGAGGAACTGTCACAGATTGAAGTATCAGTTAGAGGAGGTTTTGGAATTAATGTGATAAACTCAACATTAACAAGTCCACCGGGACCAGATGATGGCATTCAACCCAAGAGTTCTGAAAGAACTCAAATGTGAAGTTGCGGAACTATTAACTAAGGTTTGTAACCTGTCCTTTAAATCGCTTCGGTACCCAATGACTGGAAGTTAGCTAATGTAACGCCAATATTTTAAAAAGGGCTCTATAGGGGTGATCCCGGCAATTACAGACCGGTAAGTCTAACGTCAGTACCCGGGCAAATTAGTTGAAACAATAGTAAAGAATAAAATTGTCAGACATATAGAAAAACATAAACTGTAGAGCAATAGTCAACATGGTTTCTGTAAAGGGAAATCGTGTCTTACTAATCTATTAGAATTCTTTGAAGAGGGGTCAACAAACATGTGGACAAGGGGGATCCGGTGGACATAGTGTACTTAGATTTCCAGAAAGCCTTTGACAAGGTCCCTCACCAAAGGCTCTTACGTAAATTAAGCTGTCATGGGATAAAAGGAAAGGTCCTTTCATGGATTGAGAACTGGTTAAAGGACAGGGAACAAAGGGTAGGTATTAATGGTAAATTCTCAGAATGGAGAGGGGTAACTAGTGGTGTTCCCCAAGGGTCAGTCCTAGGACCAATCCTATTCAATTTATTCATAAATGATCTGGAGAAAGGGGTAAACAGTGAGGTGGCAAAGTTTGCAGATGATACTAAACTACTCAAGATAGTTAAGACCAAAGCAGATTGTGAAGAACTTCAAAAAGATCTCACAAAACTAAATTTCATTTGCCATTTTGTTGCCCAATCACTTAATGTGGATAAATGTAAAGTAATGCACATTGGAAAAAATAACCCCAACTATACATACAACATGATGGGGGCTAATTTAGCTACAACGAGTCAGGAAAAAGATCTTGGAGTTATCGTGGATAGTTCTCTGAAGATGTCCACGCAGTGTGCAGAGGCGGTCAAAAAAGCAAACAGGATGTTAGGAATCATTAAAAAGGGGATAGAGAATAAGACTAAGAATATATTATTGCCCTTATATAAATCCATGGTACGCCCACATCTCGAATACTGTGTACAGATGTGGTCTCCTCACCTCAAAAAAGATATTCTAGCACTAGAAAAGGTTCAGAAAAGAGCAACTAAAATGATTAGGGGTTTAGAGAGGGTCCCATATGAGGAAAGATTAAAGAGGCTAGGACTCCTTCAGTTTGGAAAAGAGAAGACTAAGGGGGGACATGATAGAGGTATATAAAATCATGAGTGATGTTGAGAAAGTGGATAAGGAAAAGTTATTTACTTATTCCCATAATACAAGAACTAGGGGTCACCAAATGAAATTAATAGGCAGCAGGTTTAAAACAAATAAAAGGAAGTTCTTCTTCAGCAGCGCACAGTCAACTTGTGGAACTCCTTACCTGAGGAGGTTGTGAAGGCTAGGACTATAACAATGTTTAAAAGGGGACTGGATAAATTCATGGTGGCTAAGTCCATAAATGGCTATTAGCCAGGATGGGTAAGAATGGTGTCCCTAGCCTCTGTTCGTCAGAGGATGGAGATGGATGGCAGGAGAGAGATCACTTGATCATTGCCTGTTAGGTTCACTCCCTCAGGGGCACCTGGCATTGGCCACTGTCGGTAGACAGATACTGGGCTAGATGGACCTTTGGTCTGACCCGGTACGGCCTTTCTTATGTTCTTATGACAGGAATGCTTCCCACAACCAGGCTCATGGTATAATTCTGTAAGGCACTTCAAGATAGATGAAAGTGATCTATGTAAATGTATCCATTATGGTTAAGCGTATTCACTAGTAATGTTTTGTTTGTTTGTTTGTTTGTTTGTTTGGGGTTTTTTTGATGGGTGTGTTTGGTGTGGGAGAGAAATAGTCTGCAGACTATTCCCATCCCTGTGGAAATCTCTGGAGCAACTTCCCATCCATGGAGAAATCTCCAGGGCAGCCACCTTGCTCCTAATATTTCTTTCATTTTCTGTTTTTTTTGTGAGCAGAAATGTAATTTTAAGTGCAGCTTCTATTGAAGTTCCACTGCCATAGAAATGGCATCAGGTTGATAAGTAGCACCATAAAATGCTCTCAGAGTAATTAACTACTATGTATGTTTGTATGTATGTTCCACACTGCTAGACACAGACACAAGGTCAACATTTTCAGGGTTTTTTCTTCATGAATGCATATTCCCTCTGTTGACTAACTTGCCCTTCCTCATCTGCCTTTGATCTGTCAGGAAGCTAGCTGCATGTAACTGCCCATCCATTAACATGGGGTCCAAACACAAAATAAGTGGCATCTCATAAATTTCATAAGATTGGAAATTTATGCAAAGTAGATTCATCCTCTCGCTTCCTCTGCACCAATTTCATCAAAGCAATGCATGTTAGTTGTGTTATGTGCTATGAGCTTACTTAATTGATTTGTTTGTTACTGTGCATTTTTATTAGATGAGGCTCAAGTTGCAAAGTCAGGGTCAGGTTTCAGATTTTTGAATATCCCTAAGGTCAGTGTGCGTTTAAACGCAGGGGATGGATTCTGCCTGTGGAGGGGAAGCTCTCCCTACACCAGCCCAAAGGAGAGGGAATTCTTGTAGGAAGAGTTCTCTCTCAGCTTTTTTAGCAGAGGAAGAGAAGTTGTGATCCTCACTGCCATCCCCTCCACATTACTCCTGAAATCAGATCATTATAGGCTAGATTATGAACACCTTACTGGCACATATGAGCAAGTACTCACACAAATAGTCACACTGCCATTTACTAAATTCAAATAAGGATCCTGCTTTGGATTTCAAACACCTCCAAAATGTAGGAGCATGTTCAGATCCTTTCTGAAATTTTTATCTAATAGACTAGGTTATTTTTTTAAATGCCCTATTTTGCTATTACATACACACAGCTGAAATGCTTTGCCCAAGAAAGGCACTTGCTTAACATGGCATTTTAGGGGGCTTTTCTAGTTACTGACATTTAACATTTGCTTCTTACTGGCAGCTGTAATAATTAAACAAGATTGGAAGGTCAAGTAACTTGTCTAAATGATATCAGACGGGACCGTCTGAATTCTACATTCATAGGAGGAGTCCGGCTGTAGGCATTCATTTGTCAGGATGTAAAGAATTCATTAACTGTGACCCATTAACATTTCATCATTAAAGTTATATATTTTTAAAAAGTCAAAATTATGTGACCCTGTGTGCTCCAGTTCCAAACCTGAGGAAAAGATTTGTTCTTGGGTTGGCAGGTGATGTTCTCATGCTCTGGAGGGATGGTGCATGGCTTAGTGTGGACTGTCTTTTGAAAGCTGTAAACGCATCTGAGGCCTGGTCTACACTATGCGTTTAAACCGGTTTTAGGAGCATTAAACCGATTTAACGCCACACCCATCCACACTAAGAGGCCATTTATATCGGCATAAAGGGCTCTTTAAACCGGTTTCTGTACTCCTCCCTAACGAGAGAAGTAGCGCTAATATCGGTATTACCATATCGGATTAGGGTTAGTGTGGCCGCAGATCGACGGTATTGGCCTCCGGGCGGTATCCCACAGTGCACCACTGACCGCTCTGGACAGCAATCTGAACTCGGATGCAGTGGCCAGGTAGACAGGAAAAGCCCCGCGAACTTTTGAATATTTCCTGTTTGCCCAGCGTGGAGCTCCGATCAGCACGTGTGGTGATGCAGTTAAAAATCAAAATAAAGAAAGAGCTCCTGCATGGACCATGCGGACGTGATCGCTGTAAGGGCAGGCAAATCTGTTCTATCAGCGCTCCGTTACAGAAGACGAAATTCAAAATAATTTTTTAAAAATCCCCACACAGACGCCATAGCAGGGACTCAGCGCACTGCTGCGTGACAAGCGTAACAGAAAGCCAAGGAATCAAATGGACGCTCATGGACTGGAGTACTCAAGCTATCCCACAGTTCCTGCAGTCTCTCTGAAAAGCATTTGCATTCTTGGCTGAGCTCCAAATGCTTCTAGGGTCAAACACAGTGTCCGCGGTGGGTCAGGGCATAGCTCAGCAATTTACGCAACCCCCCCACCCACCCCCAGAAGTGAAAGGGAAAACAATCCTCTTTTGACTCTTTTACATGTCACCCTATCTTTACTGAATGCTGCAGATAGACGCGATGCTGCAGCACTCAACACCAACATCCTTGCTCCCCCCTGCCATGGGTGGCTGATGGTGCAAAACGACTGGTAACCCGTCATCATCATCAGCCTATTGGCACATGGGGCAGTGCAAAAGGGCTGGTAACCATGCTGACTAGCATCCGTCAGGTCGATCAAGGGCGCCTGGCCCTAATTTTTCCTGGTAGATGGTACAGTATGGCTGATAACCATCGTCATCATAGAAACAGGGGGCTGAGCTCCGTCAGCCCCCACCCTTCATGTGTAAAAAAAAGATTCAATTGCCCCTGGACTAGCAGAGGGATGCTGGGCTCCTCTCCTCCACACTCCTTACTGTCCTGTCTGGACTATCATAGCAGCTGGAGGCTGCCTTCCACTCATTTCTCACTAACAAGTCAGTGTGTCTTATTCCTGCATTCTTTATTACTTCATCACACAAGTGGGGGGACAATGCTACGGTAGGCTGGGGGAAGAACGGAATCAACAGGTGTGGTTGTTGCAGGAGCATCTCCTGTGAATAGCATACAGCTCATAATTTCTGCAGGATCTGACACAGAGCAGCTGTGCTCTCTGGTTCTATGATACAGTGGTTCTCTAGTACACTTGCCCATATTCTAGGCAGGACTGATTCTATTTTTAGATACCAAAAAGGAGGGATTGACTCAGGGAGTCATTCCCAATTTTGGCTTTTGCGCCCCTGGCTGATCTTAGCCAGGGGCACTTATGACAGCAGCAAATGGTGCAAAAGGACTGGTAACCATGATCATCTTATTACCAATTTATGGTATGGTAGATGGTACAGTATGGCTGGTAACCATCTCTGCTGTCATGCAAAAGCAAAAGCATGCTTCTGTGTAGCGCTGCTGAATCGCCTCTGTGAGAGGCATCTAGTACACATACGGTGACAGTCACAAAAGGCAAAACAGGCTCCATGATTGCCATGCTATGGCATCTGCCAGGGCAATCCAGGGAAAAAAGGCGCGAAATGCTTGTCTGCCGTTGCTTTCCCAGAGGAAGGAGTGACTGACGACATTTACCCAGAACCACCTGCGACAATGATTTTTGCCCCATCAGGCACTGGGATCTCAACCCGGAAATTCCAAGGGGCAGGGTAGGCTCCGGGAACTATGGGATAGCTACGGAATAGCTACCCACAGTGCAATGCTCCAGAAATCGACGCTAGCCTCGGACCGTGGACGCACACCACCGATTTAATGTGTTTAGTGTGGCCGCGCGCACTCGATTTTATACAATCTGTTTTGCTAAACCGGTTTATGTAAATTCGGAATAATCCCGTAGTGTAGACGTACCCTGAGGGTAGGAGAGAATTAGGATTAGGATTTTAATAGTGGATAAGTGTGGCCAAGAACGAAAGGGTGAATGAAAACCCAATGATGTAACTTGGGCCATTTCCTTAGAGAGGGGAGAACATTCCTTTGCCATAATAACTAATAATATAATACTCTGCAATAGAGAATATAGTTTGCTTCCAATGATCTCAAAGCACTTTAAGAACATTAATCAAGTCTCCTCATGAAATGTGAGGTAGCTGAGGAATGTATACACATGGTTATGCTCATCCTCAAGACGGCTCCCACCTCAGAACACTGCTGTTGAAATACTAACCAACAGTTAGGAGCAGAAGTTCAAGGAAGAATGAGAGTGGACAGTGTGAGATGATTTAGGTAGGCAGCGTGAAATTACCCAAACTGCAGTTCAGTCATAACTTGAAAGTTAACACTGTTTTACAAAAAAGGCATTGTGGTATATTTAAATGGGCAGGGACTCTGTTTCATACCACACTTGAACAAGAGCACCTTTGCAAACATTGCGTCTCCTATCAATATGAAGGGTCAAGAGTACCATACTGGTCCAATGGGAACAGTGCCATCTGCTGACTCAACACTATCAACTTCAGGCAGTACCCTGGATTTTAACTTGTGATGTCTCAGACAAGTAAGTTCTGTCACTACTTGGATCAGAGCACAAGAGGCTAACTCTGAAGGAGACCATGGCTGTACTGCTTTAACAAGAACTGACCAACCCAAGGACAAGCTAGCTACGGCGCAAAAGGAGGATTTTTGAAAAAATGTTAACTAGTAACATGAGAAAAGGGTGTTGGTTTTGGATTTCAAATAGGACAGCACAATGGCTCCCTGATCTAGTTTGGGTCTTCTAGATGCTACTGGAATACAAATAAGTAACATTAATTTAAATGTAAGATATGGTTTAAAAATCATTGTTAAATCATTTGTGTACAAAGTGGTATTTGTCCTAAAACACTGTGTAAATGTTGTTTATTTTAAAAAGTAAACACGATTAAAAGAAAATAATTCATAAATTTTGGGCCATGCATATCCAGTATTACGGAACAACTTTCCACATACACATTACAATATTTCATTCAACACAATGCAAACATTAAACTGAAAAATAGAAAATCAAATACATTATATATTAATTTTTCTCTATTAATGCCCTGGACATGTCACTAGAAGCCATATCTTGTGAGTTCAGTCACCGTAATATAGGGTTGGCAGTCTAATGTTACATATAAATAATGAAGGGTAATTATAACTCTAACAATAAAGCCTGCTTATCTGATCACATATAATATTAAAGACAGCTTATCTGGTACTGTTTACTAGTTCACTGAATCTATAGCTTACATTTTCTGGCATTGATCTTTACATATATAGTTTCTTCTATCATAGCAGCTTTGTAAATATAGTTTACTGTTGTAAAATGGAACTGAATGGTTGCCATCAATTATTTTATTAAAGCTTGGTATGTTTATGAAGACAACCATTTACCTTCCATAAAATGTAATGGTTACAAATTATTACCACTGAGGACTAGTTTATTATGTTTAGTTCCTTAGATATTCACTCTGTTGTAAAGTCAATTCCAATCTCTTACTGCGACTGAAGTCAGACAAAGGAAAAGTTGGTCAAAGCAGTAAAAATTATCTACTTCAAACTGACCTTCAAAAATATGAAAGATATTTAAAGTATAATAAAATACAGTACACCCAGGAACTTTGATCCAGTGAGAATTCTTCACTGGCTGATTAGTCTGATGAGTCTTTTAGAAGAAGCAACATCTGCTGTAATGCAACAGCTAATGGACCATTATAATAGACCGCTCTATTGCCCACAGAGTAATAAATAACTTTGCATGTCCCTATAATTTCCTATCTGAAGATCTCAAAGAACTTTACCAACATTCATGAATTAACCTCACAACATTCCAGGCAGGACCTAGACAAAGTATTATAATACTCCTAGAATTTGGTATTAGCACATTGCATACTCAAGTTATCTTTAAATGCTTTATATGAATACATTATTTTAGTTAGGTGCTTGTTAGTATAGTGGCTGAGTAAGCAAACGACAGCCATTATGCATTTAGTAATATTTCACCCATTGCCTTGGAATAAAGAACACACTTTTTTTAATGAGAGCGGGAATTCTGGCTAGGACATGGAGGTCAGGTAAGTTAACCCTCTCCTCTTTTCAAAAGAATCTATGTGGATTTTAATTTCCACCTTACAGTCACAAGAGTCATTGGAGATTTTTAAGAGCAGGTTAGATAAACACCTATCAGGAATGGTCTAGGTAATACTCAGTCCTGCCATGAGTGCAGGGGACTGGACTAGATGACCTCTTGAGGTCCCTTCCAGTCCTATGATTCTATGATATACAATCATTATTGTAATAATGTATGCCTATTACAGCAATACTTGGGAATTCCACTCAAGGATTGTGGCCCACGGTGCTAGGCTCTCTACAGACAAATAAAAAAGAAGAGCATCTCCACCCTCGAGAATTTAGAATCCACATGCGTAGGGATGAACAGATGGACAAAGGAGAAAAGTGGGTGAAGGTGGGTTAGGAGGATGAACCAGTAATCAAACAGTGTTTAGTAGAAAGGGCTTCAGTATCTTTGGGGGTTAGCACAGAGAGGTCACACATACAGTACTCTCTCACACAGGTTTCAGATGCTCCCCCATCTACTGACATCCATGAGAAATCATTTACATTAGTAGTCCTCAAAATAGTTAAATGCAGATGACATACTCCATTATACTCACACAGACTTTATTCTTCTGCCACCTCCCAAATTCAAAACAGAAGATAACGTTCAGTACCCATGCCGATTAGCAATTACAACACATTAATCTATGTACTTCTTTTCAAATATTGTTTACATGGATTATCGTTACCCTATTAATCTATTGCTATACCTTCAGCGTACTGGATTCAGATTGGCACAGTGGTCAGTGTTTATGTGAGGTTTGTTTTTACAATTTTAAGATCACATCAACCCTCTAAATGTCTACACCACAAGTGTTTTATACTTTATTAGCCTCATTTGTCTTCTCACCATAACTGCTCTGTTGACCAATAAGGTATATAACTCCATCTGGTGTATATGTGCCAGTGAGGCTACCTAGGGTCCTATTCATTAGCGTGTTATGCCCCATTTACAACCATATACACATAAAAAGTTCAGTATCCACCCAAGGGTCTACATGCCCCAGCTTTACAATACACAAAAGGCTTCTTACTTTGTATGTCAATCAATAACTCTTCCTTTAACTAGATGGGCTGTAATCAAAGTAAAGAAGGGAGTTACCACTTGCAATAGGTGCATGTCTAGCTGGAAAAAAGCACGAGAAATCCTGTTTATCAAAAAATAAAATTAAATGGGCCAAATTCATCCTTGATGAGACAATTTGGCTCTGTTTACCTTTCAAAGGTACCATAGTTGCCAATTAAAAAAAACCAACAAAAAACCGAAACATACTCTATTGTCTACCATGGTATTTCTTATATTTATAGAGCCAAATTCTGTTCTCACTTACACCTGTTTAAATCCACTGAAGGCAACTGAGATGCATTTTACCACTGCCTGCCGGGCCATAACACCCGAGCTACTTTTTAGGTAAAACGCACTTTCTCAAAAGCCCAGATACAGTATATCAGTGCCTGGTCTAAACTTGTTCAGGTTTCTATTTTTAATGCAATTAGCATTAATTTAGGAATATATTCATTGCCTTTTTATGTCTTTTTAAAAAATTAGTATGAATAGCAATGCTCATGAAACTGCCAAACTGACAGCACCGGCTCCACACTCCAGTTGGCTGGGAACCGCTGCCAATGGGAGCCTCCTGGCCTCCCTGCCTAGGACCTGGACCTGCTGGCTGCTTCCAGGGCGCAGCGTGGAGCCAGGACAGGCAGGGAACCTGCCTTAGCCCAGCTGCGCTGCTGACCAGGACCCACCCAAGGTAAGCCCGCACCCCAACCCCGAGCCTCAACCCCCCCCACCCCAGCCTTGAGCACCCCACAAACCCAGATCCACCTCCTGCACTCCAAGCCTCTCATCTCTGGCCCCACCCCAGATCCCGCACCCCCAGCCAGAGCCCATACCCAGTCCTGCACCCCAACTCCTTGCCTCACCCCACAGCCCCCTCCCGCACTCCGAATCCCTCAGCCCCAACCTCCAGACTGGAGTCCCCTCCTGCACCCCAAAACCCTCATCCCCAGCCCTATCCCAGCCCACACCCCCAGCTGGAACCCTTACCCCCTCCTGCACCCCAACACCCTGCCCCAGCCCAGAGACCCCTCCTGCACCCTGAACCCCTCATTTCTGTCCCGACCCCAGAGCCCTCACCCCCAGTTAGAGCCCTCACCCCCTTCTGCACCCTAACCCCCTGCCCCAGCCCAGTGAATGTGAGTGAGGGTGGGGAAGAGTGAGTGACGGAGGGAGGGGGAATGTAGTGAACGGAGGGTGGGGCCTCAGGAGAAGGATGGGGCTAGGGTGTTCGGTTTTGTGCGATTAGAAAGTTGGCAACCCTACAGCCATCTGTATCCACTGTAATTTTCATCCGCTGAAGTCAATGGGGTGAGAAGGATGTAAGAGAAGTAGATTTTGTCCCAGCAGTGGAAGGTGAGTTGCAGATTTCCCCATTCCTTTGTGTGCCCTTTTGGCAATGAACCTCAATCCTGACATGCAACACCTCAATTATTCAAGCATTCTGGAGACCACTGTTAGAAAAGTTTTCTAACCATTCTAAGCTTTGTTTGTTCTGTGATGTAAGCAAAACCAGACTTGGGTAAGACCACTTATGAAAGCCCAGACATCAAAGCAATGAACCATCAACTCCTTGAGGAATCTAACCTTTAAATAATACAATTCTTTATATAAGATGAGAGCTCCATTTTCCCCTCTAAATGAAAACAAAAAAGCAAAAAATATAAGTTGACGCAGAAAACCATTTTGGCATCCATCACCGGATGGACACAATGGACCAGAACTCTTTTATTTTGAGAAAGTTGGATGCTTCACCCAAGAAGGTTGAAGTCTCTGGAAACTGATTATAGGTGAGAAACCTGCTTAGACCAAGATAGTAACTTGCTGAAGTTAAGTTTTAGTCACTAGGAAGCATGTTTTGTTTTACTTGTAAACATCTCTGTGTCTCCTATTCTTACTTATTAACACTTAAATCTCTGTGCTTTGTTAATAAGCTTATCTCTTGTCTTCTTACAAAACCATCTCACGGCTGTGTAATAAACTGAAGGGTAAAATCCCTCAGCCAAGCTAACAGGCAGATGTGTGCTCTGTCTCTGGATGCAGTGAACATGAATCCTTCTATGGGGGTCCAGTGAGACAGCTGGACATTGCAGAGAGATGTCTCTGGGGAACTTGGGAATTGGGGTTCATTGATTGTTACCTGCAAGTCAAGGTTTGGACAGGCAGAGTGCTGAGGAATTTGCTAGCAAGGCAGACAAGCTGTTGTGTCAGGAAGCTCACGCATAGCTTAGCAGCAGCAAAGCTCACTCTTGCCAGGGCAGAGCGGTAACACACTGGCTCACAGTTCTGGGTATCACAGCATCACATCACAAAGGAGAGACATTAACAATAGGGCTAAAAGAGACAGTTCTACTGTTATGGTAAAGCATGTACATCACATGCTAATGGCAAAGTTCTGCCTGTGCCTATTCAGAGGCTTCAGGGCAGGAAAGCCTGGAGTCTTCATTTCACCTTTTCTACAGAGGATTTCCTGCCTGGGAGGTTGAATTCCACTGACTAAAACCCTGCAGGGAAAACAAGACCCCCCCTTAAGGCTCTAGACTGTAGTAAGGAATGTAAAGTTGGCAAACAAGTCACTTATGCCTTGTGATGAAGGTAAAAATAGTACTGCACCTCTATGTTAAATAGATGTGGCTAAAGCAAAAGACAGGGGAAAATGGACCAAAGGAGTACAATCATCTATGAAACTAGAATGTGTATTTCTCCATTCTAAGCATAAGCAAGAAGCCAGCTTTAAAATGCTTCTCAGAGGAGTTGCAGCCACAAGCAGCCTATAGTAAATTGGCCTGGCTCTGCATGACACTGATATGAAGTGGTTTGATTTCCATTAGACTGGGTGCATTCCATTAGCCTGAGTAAGAGCAGCTTCCCACGCTGCACTGATTTTTGGTATACCTTATAGGTACCATTTTTTCAACCTTTACTAATGCTCTGTAGCATTTTTCCAGGGGTAAGTGCGACTCAGTGTAAGGACTGGGTGAGGATAGGTAAAGATTTATTTCTAAAAGTGGAAACTGCACTAGAGTATCTATTGGTACATAAGTGGATTAAGGCCATTTTATAAGATGCCCATAAGGTGTGTGTCTGTCTATCATGAACGCTGCTTATGAGGTCTGTGTGTCAGCATTTCTAGTCTTTCTGTATTAATTATGTTTTAATATGGAAAACTGGAGTGATCAATATAGTTAAATACACTATAATTTTTTTTGCAAGACAGCTTGTTTTCTCTTTACTCTTGTCTTGATGTTTAATGAAGTGACTGCCACATCACACAACAAGATGGGTTAAATACATCAAACACAACATACTGCTTAATGAGAAGAGTCTACAAAAGGTGTTTTGTAAATTATTAGGATTTTTTTTAACACAGATCTATAACTTCAAGACTTCACAAGGTTTGTGTTCTTCAGAAAGTCAGAAACCATTGTGAAAAAATAATGCTAAAAATGCCATACAGAGGAACTGTAGGTAATGAGAACTTTGATCTTGCTTGTAAATTATTTGTTACATTGCGGAGCATAACAACCTATGCTGTTTATTTTACCACTTTATACCAACACAATTGCAATTAAAGGAAATCTGAAATGGCTGCCAGAAATCTTTAAAGAGGTACATGTAATACTGAAAAGATTTTCCACCCTGCCAACAGATAGCATTTAAAATTCTCCATTCTACTATCAATGTAGCTGCTTGGCACAACTAGTATTTATCAAATAACCAGATTCTGTTCCCTGTAATGTACATCTAGTGCAAGCCAGTGGGGCCAACTCTGGCTTTACATCAGCTTACTTGAGAACAACATTTGGTTCCCTAACAGCATTTTTCATATTATGACCATTTCACTGTTCCAACTTTTGTGACTTTTATCACAAGTTTAATATTTTTGTGTTTCCTTAATCCTGGAGTCCTGTAATTAGGTGAGAATTTCAGCTTTCATTTTAAAAAACAAAGTTTCTAGCCATTATGGTTACAGAGAAGCACTTGGAAAACAAGACCCAAGTGCTCTCTATGGCCTCAGAGACCAGAAGGGAAATAAAAACACCATCAATTTATTGTTTTAAAACCTCATGATTTTATGGGCCCTGAAAGTAGTAGAACAACAACTTCTTACTAGTTAATTTGCTTTCTTATAGTTCCTTGGAGCTAGACCAGACTATAGGAAATGTTAGAGATCCTCCTACCAGCTGATAGACACAGGGAGCTCACTTCTTCATAAAATGGACTAGATGGCTGGCCTCTCTTAGTAGGGCACCTACCAAGCAGCAAAAAATTCAATTACTTCTTAAAAACACAATTAAAAATTTCAGAAAAAAAAATCAACTCTGTCTACACAGAGAAAGACTTGGAGAAACCATGGCTGAAATTTTCAAAGCTGGTTCAAAGCTGAGTGTCTACTCATTAATATAGATGGCCAGAACTGGGTGCCCAGCTTTTCACAGATTTTTTCAGATTTCAGTCAGAATACTTCATGTCCCTATGTTTTTAGAAAATCTGGCCAAAACTGTGTGAGCTACTGGCCTGGGCACATGGGTGCCAAGAGGAATTTTCACTGAGTGCTATGAGACAGGATTTTCAAGACTACATCAGTGTGAAACAATCTTAACCATCTCAGATCACAAGCATAACATTGTATAGCCTTTGACATGCCTCTAAAATGAGTGGGAGAAAGGAGTTGGGTGGGAACAAGGGACAGCTTACTTTCTTTTTTTAATCAATTAATCCATATATAGCTTTTCACAGAAACAATATTACACAATAAAGAAAACATAACGTAGGTGATTAATTACAAGGAAAGTACAATCAATTCTGAGAAACAGCATGCACTAGATAAGTACAGCCTGTAAACAGTAACAGTCTAGAACAATCAGATGAATGGACTAGATTGCCTGTAATCGTAAAGTGACATCAAAAGTATTGGCCTCAAGATCAAATTTTGTGATCATATAAATTTTCCCAGCTATTCTTTTGCTTAATCTGTTTTATGAATTGCATAATGAGGATCACTGGATTACCATGTAAATAGAATGGGATAAATTTATAGCATTTTTCAATCTCATTACAATATCTGTCATGAGGCTATGCTGTGCAGTTTTCTTCCCCCACATCCCTGTCACAGTCTTGATCATAGGAATAAAAGTATCACCACTTCAATTCCTGACATATTCATGGACAGCAGCACTGCCCTTCGACTGTTCCAGGGGTCTGTATTGCTGATTTGCTTTCATTCCTGCTTCACAGGTCACATGCTGTTACAAAGTGACTGATTAAAAATAGCTGGTGCACACAGAAGCCCATACTACCATTGTATGTGTCATGGCTGGAGACTTGGCCTAATTATGAAATAATGTGCTGTTTTTTTCCCTTCAAGCTCCATATGTACCTCTAGGCTGTATCAGTCTGAAGCAAAAACAGCAACTTACACTTGGGCAGACAGGTGTAACTTGCTGTGAGCTCCCTCACAGACAGACAGTTACTCCCAAGGAGCTGCTCACTGACTAGCAAATAATAAACTGTATTTAAAATTGGGCTTATAACAGTCACCTCTTTACAATACCCATGTGTGCTATGGTGATTTACAAGCAGTGGGGAAGAGCAACATTGATCAGCAAAGTATCCCATTTTATTTTCTTCTTCACTGTTACATGTCATGTGCATGGAAGGTTCGTTATGCTGGAAAAGGTCAGTGCCTGAAAGGTTTACTGTTAGATTTAATTTCTGAATATGCTGTCAAGTAGAAGAAAAGGACCTGATTCTGACCTCTGTTGTAATGGAGGGTACTGCAGATAGCAAGATTCTGTATTCTGGCATTCTGCTCTGTTGAGGTGAATTGTAACTCCTCTCCAGAAAGCACAATGGTAAAAAGAATTACTTGGTTCCTAAGAACAAGCTTATATAGACGGTGGGCTATGCTGCACAGAGAGTTTATTGTTGTGCCCATTAGGATTGTCTTTAAATCTTGGTTCTGATTCTGACTGATCATACACTGGTATAAATCAGGAGTGCCTTCACTGAAGTCATGGAGTTACACCCATTTAAACTGAGTGTACAATCAGTCAGAATGAGAACTAAGCTTTAAAGACACTTCTAATGGGCACAACAGTAAACTCTGTTCAGTTTAGTCCATAGTCTATATAAGCTTGTTCTTAGGAACCAAGTAATTTTTTTTTTACCATTGTGTTCTCTAGAAAGGAGTTAAAATACACCTCAACAGAGAATGCCAGAATACAGTATCTTTATATCTGCAGTACCCTCCATTACAGCAGTCTTGCAGCAATAGCCCAAAACAGTAATTACTTAATACCCAACTGATCTTGTTTTACCTATTCATAAGCAGAACATGAAAGAACTAAACTGCATGGATTCTGGCAGGATGATAGATTTCATTAAAAGCACCTTAGTTACTAAACAATCAACTAACATCTATCCAAAGAGCTCAGGGCACCAGATAAGAGAGTGAATAATTAAACAGAAAAGTGTTGCTATGCAAAAATCTATCAGCTTGCTAGATCATCACAACATTTCCTATAGATAAATTAGAAATATTGCGATATTCACCACCAGGTTCCAAGACTAAATCCTCTTGTGTACTTTGATTGTGTATTGTTACGTGATACTGCAACACACAAAACAGCACCTTCATGAAATAAATGCATCATGACAAGTTAACTTCATTTAACCACAAATCAAAATGAGCATCACTGTAATAATACAAAATTAAGGTGTGACTGGAGGCTGTACACTCTCTGAAGGTGAGGTTAAAATTAGGCATTTAAATGATCTACATATTGTGAGGAACTGTCTAGTGGGTATGTGTCCCACTGTCCTAACAAAATCAGAACTGTTCAGTAGAGTTTCAAGCTGCTGTACTGTTGCTAACAGCTAAATAGATGCTCCTTCAACTCCCCTGTCAGAAGCAGCTGGTTGCATATTCTACTCCAGTTGCTACCTTGACATTCCAATAGTATGCGATGTGCAACACAGCAACAACTGACCAAATTTGTTACAACTAAAGGCTCAATCCTTTAAAGTGCTAAGCAGCGGGTAAAAGTTGCTAAACATCCTCAACTCCCACTTAAGTCAGGCAGAGCTAAGCACCTCGCAGATATAGCTCCATATTACAGAATGGATTGAGCCACTGCTGACATTTCAATTTCCGTGTGCATCCAGGGAATTTGGGGGTAAGTTGGTTGCTAAAAAAACTAAAAATGTAAAAGACAAGGGTCAAATAAGGGAGGCTGCTCCTCTCTCCACCCCCAACACACCCCTGGACTCAGACCTGTACAGGCATGCTCCTTCCCTTCCACCATGTGGGCTTTAGAAAAGAAACTATAGGGACGAACCATCAAAGCAGCTGCAGAAGCAATTCAAGCAGATACTGCTGCACTGGAGTCCAGCTGGGCCATCCTTCATTTTAGCACCCCCAGCCCCTAGCTCAGAGCTGCGCAGGAGAACTCCACCTTTTGGAGGCACAAGGGTCCATGAGTTGCCTTCCCTCCCCCGGGCCCACCCTGACCCCCCATCCATGTGGTGCTTGGGAAAGAAACTGCAGGAAGGAGCATCAGAGAGTGAATCTGGCAGAGCAGCTCCAGAAGCAGATAAAGCAGGGACTGACAGTCACTGATAATTGGCTGATTGGCTTCAATTTCACCCCCAATACCTGCCTTACTCTCTCTTCATCTGAGCCTTACTCTACACCTGGTCCTCATACCTTCCTCCCCTCCCTCTTCTCACCTGCGCTGTTCCTCTCATCCCTCCCTTGTCTTTCCATTTAGCTTATCTTCTCCCAACCCCATCCCTCCAAAAAACTGGAGCTGTTTGCCACCATTATGTTGACTACTTTGCTTGTGGGTTATATCCCTTCCTCCCCACTTTGTCTGTCTTTTCTGTTTAGTTTGTAAGCTCTGTAGGGCAGGGACTGTCTACTACTTTGTGTCTGTGTGGTGCCTTGCACAAAAGGGTCACAATCTCGGTTGAGCCACCGGCTCTTTCGTAATAAACATGATGAATAACTTAGTGCATGTAACCATTGTTCCATTTGCCTATACTGCTCTGCTAATGCATATGAAGTCTTATATGAAACACCTGTATAGGTGAAGATACCTGAAAAGCCCTGACCCCCATTGAGCCATTTAATTATTTCATCTAATGGAATTTTGTCATGTTGTACTAATTTACCTTATGCTGAATAGTACCACATTCCACTAGGGGTCTCGCTGAAGTCAATGGGACCACTCGTGGAGTAAGGTACCACTCAACGTGAGTAAGGGTATGACAGATTACTGCTGCAGAGCAAGATGGTCTAGCATAAGACTATGTTTTTATGTAAAACCTGCATAAACAGGCTGAAACGACAACCATAACATTGTGTTGTGCATCACCTAGACAATGCAGGAATCTCCATCCAGTATATGACTTTACATGCAAACTTACTGATCTTTCCCTTCTGCTTTTATAGTCAAGCCTATTGAGTTTGACCTGAGTAAGGAATGCACAGTGACTCACTAATTCCTGCATTAGCAACTCGGAGTATATTGACGTGAGTTCAAGTTAGAAAGCCAATTTCTGCCTTCAGTTATATCTCCAGTTGACTTCACTGGGGCTGGATGTGTGTAACTCATACCAGAATTCATCCAGAGTTTCAATCAGAGTTCTGAATTCTTTCATTTTCTTATTATTAACAAAAATTGTTTATATACCACTAATGTTGTAGTTAGACCTCAATATAAATAGAACACTTTACTTAGCTACTCAGAATATGCTCAGGATTTTCAATATAAGCAGGATCTAAAGAACACTATAAATATTATTACAAAAACCTAAGGCTGCACATGTAACCGTAATATGGCCCTCCTGTGCATATGCATTATGATACAGTCTTTATATAATCAAATAATATTTGTTCCACAGGACCCCTGGCTTATTCAGTGGGCACTAACAGTGATGCATTGAGAGCACAAGACAACCTTCCTGATCTCATTTCCTGTGCACAGCACCACAGCAGCCAGAAGCAGTAGTTGCAGGAAAAGTCCTGCTCAGCCCCTGCATCCCTGGGATGGAGCACACTCATCACAGGTGGAATTTTTGATTAATTTAGCAGCCAAACTCTTACAAATTTCTACTGAGCATTTGCTGAGATTTTTCAGAGAACTTTCTAACTGGACCAATTTGGGCCATTTTTCAAGGGAATATCAAAAGGCATATCCCTGATACCAGTAGAACCTCATGCCAAATTTCACATCTCTGCTCCAAAACAAGGAAGACAGGGAGCTTCTCAACTAAAAAATTGTATGATTTTTTGTTAATATAGGCAAAACAATGTCTTTTTCGCTAATCTCATTATGACAAACAGCTGAATTGATTTAGCTGGGAAAAAAAGCCCCAGGCAGGCACCCCGCACAGAACATTTCAGCCCAAATGGTTAAAGTTTAGCAAAGATATAAGTAACTGAAAACAAGGTCTTATAATGAGAAATGTTGGGCAACCTTAACTAAAGGCATTGTTACCTGAACCACTGATGATAATGTCATTATATAACTCATACACCCTCACCTGGAATATAGTATTCAGTTCTAATGACCCTGGTTAAAAATTTTCAAAATAGATTAGGATATTTAGATACACATCTGCTGCTGGATTTGATTACATTAAAATTAATAGGAGTTGTGTGTCTAAATCCCCTAACTGGTTCTGAAAATCTCAATCCCTATCTGAAAAGAATATGGCAAAAATAGAGGGGGACAAGCAACAAAAATTAGAGACATGAAAAGACTTCCATATGAAAAGTGATTGAAAGGAATGTAATTGTTGAGTAAAGAAAGGTAATGAATAAGAGGAAACAAAATATTCATGGCATAGAGAAGTAGACTGGGCTAGTTGTTTACTCATTCTCAATATACAAGGATAAGGGGACAGTCAATTAAATTAAAAAGCAGAAGATTTAAAAACTGATAAAAGAATAGCTGTGAGTATCTGTATAGATATACACATTTACATAATCCAAATTAACCTGTGGGACTCGTTTCCACTATACACAATTGAGGGAAAGAGCTTAGTAGTGTTCAAACAAGCCCTACACATTTACAAGAGCATGGGTGAGAGCTCTCATATATGGATGAGAGCATTCACAGTTATTAGCTAGAGGGTTGTTTGTTGTTGTTTTTTAAAGAAGAGATACAATCCTCGTGTTTTATGCCATAAGCCAGTCACTGACTAAGGGCAGGTCTACACATAAAACATTGCAGTGCTGCTGCGGCTCTTCAGTGAAGAGGCTCCTAGGCCGACGGGAGAGCTTCGCGCATCAGCATAGTTAATCCATGAGAGGTGGTAGCTATGTTGACGGGAGAAGCATATATATGTACATATATATGTAAAGACAGACAAAACAGCTCTTAAAACATTACTGAGGAAGTGCCCAACACACAATGTGCTCTCTAACAGTCTGGGCACTGTAAAGTAGAACTATGACTTGATGTGTAGAATATCTACAACTGGCACATGATTTGTTGATTACATTCTGACAGATCATGGATCATCTGCTACTAAGCAACACTAACTTATAGTTCTTACATGTCTCCAGACCACTTATTTAGCAGCTTTGTGTTGGCTAATGACCCTTTGGATCATAAAATATGATCATATGAGGGCCTCCAATGTCAACCAAACTAATATAACAATTCCATAGCATAAACTACATTTGCAATTTCAAGACATATTAATACATGCGAAAGCAAACTCAAACCCATAGAATTTAAAAAAGCCATTTGTTCAGTTCTATTATTACTACAAATAATCAAGTTTAGAGGTTTGTACATTTACGTGGCGTTTTATAAATATAAACTAAACAGAACTGCAATCTTACAGTCTAAGGAAGACATTCAAACAGACACAAGACAAAACATGTCAGAGCATGGTGAGCGAGGATTATCGGACTGGACAAGTAAGAAGGAAATAATAATGGATTTTAGGGAAGGGGCGTGACAGACAAAAGTGGGAGCTATTCCAAGTATTGGGGCAATAACATGTGAAGATGGAAAAAAGATCAAACAGCATAAAAGGAGAGAGAGACAATTTTGCCTTGCATAAGAAATTCCCTGGGTATTGTCCAATTACATGGCAGTGGAATTTGCTGTGGAATTCACCTTTTGCCTCACAATTGTGTTTGAGACTCAAAGCTTTCATTTTGTGTGTGTATGTGTATATATCATTCATAACTGAGAAGAGAACCATGGAAACATCAAATGAGTATAACTGACATAATGTTGTCTCCCTGAGACTACAGACAGCAGGAACAATAGCTCGGAGAGGTACAAGCTACCAACTTCACTGAGATGAATGTTTGACTCTGGAACCTAACAACTGCAGTCTAAATGTGAATATTACTGTTTCAATAGTGATCATTTTAGCAGAAACATCTGTGTATCCATCTGTCTAGATTATTATTACACTTCTCATTGCCGTAGTATCTGAGTATCTGCTCAGCTACATCCAGCTAATATGTTTATCTCTCAATCCCAAACTACCTCCAATGCCTCCTCTGGAGCCAAAAACCCCATATGGCCGCTACCAGGTTGCCAGAACTTCCAGATTCCCTCAACTGCTCCCATGATGCAGTTATATGAGGTCAGTACCAATTTCTGTGATGTCACTAAACTGTACATGTGTGGACAGTACAAAATAAATGAAATGTAATCCTGGATAAAAACACAGCAGCTACTGTTCTGACGGAAAACTATTCATTCATATTGGATTCATTAAAAACCTCCAGTTAAATTTAACTGGAACTGCCACCTCACTTCCCATATGCCACACAAGAGTGCTGCAGACTCCAGGAATCTTGGCACAGAATTTAGATTCAGTTTGCTGAGGAGCATGTATTTCTTTGAGTTCAGAAAGTGACTGACAGAGTGGGAGAGACTCAGAACATCGATATATGCAGGGTGTAGGTGAGATTATGTAAGGCCTTTAGGATGATGGTGTGGAGCTTGAGTTGGTGAGGTAAGAGAAACGCAGTGAAGGGATCTGAGAAGAGTGATGTGGTTGGAGTGGTGGAAGAGGACTTTAGTAATGGCACATTGGACAGGCTGGTAGAGGGAAGAAGGACAGAGAGGAGAATGGTCTAGTAAATGAAGCAAGTTATGACCCAAGGTGAGCACAAGATTTTCTAGTAAATTTATTTCAAATACCAGTGAAGATTTAAAATAATATTTTCTGTTAATATTATGAATGATTAATATCAAGTTCAAGAATTAAAACATTAAAAATAGTGACAGGTTTCAGAGTAGCAGCCGTGTTAGTCTGTATCCGCAAAAAGAACAGGAGTACTTGTGGCACCTTAAAGACTAACAAATTTATTTTAGCATGAGCTGTCGTGCAGCTCACGAAAGCTCATGCTAAAATAAATTTGTTAGTCTTTAAGGTGCCACAAGTACTCCTGTTCTTTTATTAAAAATAGTGTATCTGATGCAATTCCCATCTATTTTTCACATTAATGGCATAATTTGTATAAGTCAATATGAAAATCAATGCAGAGTTTTTGGCAATGTACAGTGCTACATGACAGAATCCACTGAGGGCAATTACATTAAAACAATTTAAAACCCGCAAAGAAATAAATACAAATTAAATGTAAGTATATTACATAAAGGTTTACTGTTTGTGATGAAAAATGGCATCATTTGTTTAAAAAAAGAATTACAGTAGTCCTTAATAGGACAGGAAATTACCTTAATGTTAAACATTCAGAGTACAGAAAATTTTAAAAGTGATTATTTAATAAAAGTGCATATTCCATCATAAGTCCATTTTCCTTTTCTGGGCAAATGTTTCTTGCTTCATTTGCTAATGCTTAAAAGATAGGCATTCAGGCCCCAATCCTGCAAAGACCTATGCACATGCTTAACTTTACACACAGGGACCTTGGAATATTTCCCATCATACCCATCAGCCTCCATCAAACAAACAATGAGGACTGGGCTATCAAGAGAGTCAGGTGGCTACAGACAATCAAAAATGCCATCTGAGCCTAAAGTGTTACCAGTTCTCAACTACAGTCCCTCCACCATCACTTCTTGCTTCTTTTTTCTTTACTTCTTGGCCTCTTTGTTCTACACAAAATCCTCCCTTCTTCCTTCTCCAGCTCCTAGCTCGCAAAGAACTTTTAAACAAATACAAATGTTTTTGCCAGTATTAACTGGTATTCATTGTGGTTTTGCTTTATGTGAACATTCTGGTGAATAAAAGCTAGCTTACCCAAATGTGTACCAATTAAAGGGGGTTCAAATACCATTGAAACAACAGGCTTTATTAGCAAGAAAATCCACATGTACTCACCCACCTTTATATGGGAGTCAAAGATTATACAGAGATTTCCAGCAAGGGTACTCATAAATTTGCTTAGCAGATGATCTTGCCTACCTCCTATGTGTATGAAGTGCTTTTGTTTGTTTCCTTAACTGAAAAAAATAAATGGATTCAGAGTCTCTACTCAATTTCCTGCAACTCTGGTGTACTCAGTCACTAATTTCAACTGCCCCTTATTACAAAACCAAAACATTGGCAAATCTTCAGATTGGGATGTTATAAACAATGCAGATCAACCATAAGAAGATGTCAGCTAGAAATGAGGTGGTTCTTATTGAAACATGAATCTCTTCATTTGGAAACTGGCGCTGTCAATGCCCATGGTGTACCTGGTTCTATGGATGAACAAAAAATGTCCATAGAATGTCAGGGTTGGAAGTCATCTAATACAACTCACTGCTGGGCTGATCCCCAGACAGATTTTTGCCCCAGATCCCTAAAAGGCCCCCTCAAGGATTGAACTCACAACTACTAGGTTTATCAAGCCAATGCTCAAACCACTGAGCTATCCCTCCCCCCTGCTTTCATAATAAGGATGAACTAAACTCATGTTAAAATGCACTTATTTCTGAGAACTGAATCTATATAAATGGCATCACTAAGTTCAACATATATTGCCTCTGTGACTCCTGATCAAATTTACTCAGCTTGTAAATAAAAGGATGGTTTTCTAACCCCCAGCACCACAAACTTCAGCTTGGGATCTGAACATCAAGTTGTGGTGTTTATGGATTATGCACCATAATTCTTAATAAAGTTCTGCTTTCGGGACTTAACGATTCTATTGGCAATGTAGAGCCAAGCCAGAATCCAGTTCACGGTCTCCCAGAGATGGCCCCGCAATGCTAATTGATTAAAGAATAGCACATACTTATTATTCTACAAAAGTCAGCAGATGAGAGTCTGGATGTACACAAAAACAACAAGGAGTCCGGTGGCACCTTAAAGACTAACAGATTTATTTGGGCATAAGCTTTTGTGGGTAAAAAAAACCTCACTTCTTCAGACGCTCTTTAAGGTACCACCGGACTCCTTGTTGATTTTGTGGATACAGACTAACACAGCTACCCCCTGATACTTGAATGTACACAGGGAATAGATCTGCTGAACAATAAGATGTCATTTTTGCAGTCACTTTTCTGACCATTTTAAAAAAACCCAGTCATATTTTCATTCACTGCCAAATCCTGCAGTCTTTACTCAATGGCAGTTTTGCCAGAGAAAGGACTTGAGGTTATATAGAAAATTACTGGCATAGTATTACATTGCATTTTGCATGGATTTTGCCCCTTCTGATGTTTGCTGTTTTAAGTAAACATTCTTTAAAGTTAATAACGGATTGGATTAATGTATTTATTTTCAAAAGGACAGGTTAGGGTTGCCACCTTTCTAATGGCTGGTAACCAGACCTCTAAGGCCCCACCTCCTTGCCCCATGGCCTGGCCTCGCCTCTTCCCCCCCGCAAGGCCCCGCCCCTTCATGCCACACACCACCGAGAGCCACACGAGCAGCCTGGCCCCGGAAGCGGCAACTGCTGCTGCTGCTCCGCTGCCTCCTTCCTTCCACCTAGTGTTGCCACCTTTTCCACAGATTGAAAAAACTGGACATCAGGGCTTGTCAAATGGCACTTGGACACACAAGTTGGGTGAAAACTGGATGGGTGGCAGCCCTAACACTTTCCTTCCATTCTGTTCCGTCAGTAACCTCTGCACTATTCAGACATCTAAACATTGGGAATGGGCGATGTACTTTTTATTTCTTGTTTCGTCCTTGCCTTCCTCTACCCTGAGCAAAATCTGCCAACTGTACGATATTGGGAAGAATTACCTGTGATGAGGCCTTTCTGAGGTATACAGCAGGAATGCTCATTAGGGCATGAGCTAAAGATATATTATATATAGGATTTAAGATTTGATCTGGGCTCATGGTTAATAGCAGTACTTTGTTTTCAGTGCTACTGGAAGACAGTGATATGGGCAGAGCTACCCCATGCCAAATTGCTGCAGACTGACATTCTTAATTTTCTGAGGTAGGAAAACCGCCACCTCATTAAAGAGAGCACTGTATTACTAGTCTGCTGGCACCAGCTGTGGAAAATGCAGCATGCATGTCTTCTTGACTAGAGGAAGGAATCTGAGAAGATTATTTCTTTAGAGAGGAACGAGGGAAAGGAGGTTTTAACAGACCTGAAACAATAGCTTAAATCAAAATCTCAACCATTGTGACCATTTAAAAATCCTCAAGACAAGTGGTTGACATCCTAACACTGAAAACTTTACAACCCAACAAAGAGAAAAAATATCACAAAGAGGCCAAAGGGTGCTGCTATCATAATCCAGATTACTTTCCTTTTTCCCCTTCTATACACAGGGCAGTAAATACTAATGGGAAGAAAAAGCAGCTTTCATTCTAAGAAGTCTTTCTGCAAATCAGCATTTTCAGCATTTCAATACTTATCTTCCACAGCAGGGGGTTAGACTTTTTTTTTTTAAAGGATTAACAGCCAACTATCCAACTGAACTGAGGGAATAATGTTCTCTTTGAAGTTCTCTTTTACCACTCTGGGAAAGTTCAGATGCTCTTGCTGGGACAGTTCATACGTTCCAGACCTGCACTAATTACAATATTAGGTTCTCTGCATTCACTTTCAGTGTTAATTGTGAGAATCTGCGGTTAAGATAGTTTTACAATGAGTCTGTTGTTGATTCTCACATAGGTATTAGATCCTAACTTAGATCAAACTCCTTCTCAAGGAGCTAGTTTAAGAAAATGCTCTACAATTCCTATCATGTTTTAATTGACATGTAAACCATGATACATCTTGCTTTCCTTTCACTTGCAAATAGAATGTATCTAGAATGAATGGCTTTGCTTCATAACTGAACACTGCCCTTTGCAGAAGAAACAACTAATCTCAAAGATGCATTGTTTCTATTGGGATTTACAGCCTAGCATTGTCTAATTATTCATTATATGTTATCCATCATATTCCAAACTTCTTCCCAGGAAAACAACTTGTCTCCATTAGTGAAAATCAGACTAAAAATGGGCCATATTCAGCCGTGGTGCAAGTGGGTGAAACTTCCCATTGATTTAATTGGGTGTTGCACCTGCTGAATTTGGCTGTGTAGTTTTTTGGGTAACTGAAGTTCTCAGAATAACAGAAGAAAGGGCACCACATAATGAGCTGAATCAAGTAGTCATGGCAACTGAAACTTTACAAAATTCATGACGTCTCTCTGCGAGAAAGATTTTTATTTTCTTTCTCTTCATACGCAAAACATCCTACACTGTTTTAATGGACCATTAATAGTTATAGCAACAGTTGTGAACTATGTTGTTAATTAGTCAAAAATATCAATTAAAAATTGAAAATTACAAGTGTAGAAATACCAGCTGGGACAGGATGGTTCAAGGGGTTGCTGTTGGGTCACAGAACATTTTACCTCTAGATCACTGTTTCAAATCCAGCCCAAATTTCGACTGAAAGTTGTTACCATCCAATGGCCGTTTGGTGTTTTATGTGAAGCATGTTCATAGATTTCTGACCATTTCCCAGTATAATGGTGTATACATTTGATCCATCACAACCCAACCAGAAATAGTGGGCTTTCTTGTTTGCTGTCTCAGCACAGCAAGAAGTCAATGATTGAGAATAGAAACTGAGGTCGACCCACCTCACTTTCCTCTGGTGGAACCCAGATGGCTCTTCTCAATGGAGGAGAAAGCAAAATGGCAGAAATCATCCACTAGCCCCATTATCTATAAAGTGAGTGGTGCTGTTTAGGAAAGGCACAGCCCTACAGCACCAGTAGATGCACAAAATCAGTGTAGTTCCAGACAACCTCCAGTCCAGGATTTCTATGGAGTCCCAGCTGGAATTTAAAGCTCCCATGCTGGTGGGTGAGTATTGCCATTACCTGGCCTTCTTAGGGGGTAATTTCTCTAATAGGTGCCAGCGCTCTCTTGAATGTAGGAGATTGCAAAGTTGAGCAGGTATGAACCAAAGCTTCTCTATACTGGGCATCCTTTGAGACAGTTTAGATTTTAGGACTATTTATCTGTCCCAAGCACAGAGCATAGACTTCCCTTTAACTTGCAAAACAATTTGCACTTAAACTGAATCCAAACTCACCTCTCTGTTCAATACGAACAATCGGGAAGATTAGCCCAGTGATTAGCGCATGAGACTTCTCACAATTTCCATGTATTTTATGAGACACTGAAGTCTCTAAATCCATTTTCTTTCTTCTGATTTTTATAATCTTTCATACCTCATATGCTTTCATATTTATTACAGCATAGTGTTGGACCACACAAAAACAGTCTCAAATATCCCCTTAATAACCTTCATCTTTTTTTAAAAATTTGAATTCTCACTCAATCAGTTTACACATACATTTATCACGCCTACCCAAGGGTACTGCCATACGTGCCTGCAAAAGCTTCAACCCGACTATCAGAATATGAGTGTCTGAGTGAGAAGTACCACAATGAATCTAGCATCAGACAATCCCATCTCATATCTCTCTTGCCAGACTCCTGCATCTTGGCATCCTCAAGTCGAAGGGACCAGCTGTTCATTGCAGTTTTTGGAGAGTGCCCAAACACATCTGAATATCCCAATATCTAAAGTGATTTCTTTTTCCTTCTGATATTTGATAAACACAAATGAGAATGATCTTTTCTCATCCATCACACCCTTTATTTGCAGCCTCAAATGACACATAAGCCACTGCATTAAGATTGTGAGAGCTTGCCTCGCTCACATGGTGTCCAGATAATAAAGGAAAATGTACTAGGCCATCAAATGCTGGTTGCGAACATCTTGCAAATATCAATTCAAATCATATTTCTGTACAGGTTAATGGCATAAGAATCTTAGGCATGTAAAGTCACTTTGAAGCAGCACAATGATTAACAGATCAACAGACTTGACTAGCAGAGTCATCACAGAAAGGTGAGTTTTGTAATGATGCATGTATGATTCCACAGCAAACCTTGCAGGGGAAAGAGTTAGCCAGGCAGTTGAAGGAGTTCTGACAGTCCAAGACATATTTTTACATTTTAATGGAACTAGATTACAGCAGTGGTAGATGGTGTCCTGCTTGAAGTAACATCTACAGAGGGGAAAGCCTGCTGATTATTTCAAGGAGTAGGGCATGCCAAGAAAGAAGTAACGTGTATGCTAACGAAGCAAATCAGCACAAAATACATAAAAAATTGGTTAAAACTGTAAAAATATGCTCAGCTCAGGATACTCAGTTCCTGAAGCAGCTGATGTTTTGACCCCTCCCTGAAGCACTTGTATAAGCCTGAGTTGCTAGTAACTACTCATGATTTGCCAGGAACAAGGCAGGACCTTGGTACCCTGTTTTATGAAGAATTTGGTATTGGTAAGATCTTAGGCCGAGATCCTCAATTGATTTCAATCCGAGTTAGATGTCTAAATAACTCTGAGAATCTGGGTCTTAATAACTAGTAATTTATCTGCCTATCAGAAAATGGGAGAGTGATGCAGAGCACCAGTCAGGTGACTCATTACTTGCAATATGGTTACTGGGATTTTCACCCAACATACAGTATCTTTTGTTTAATAACAGTGTATCCATTAAAACATGTGCCAGTCCCAGGTATTAGTTCTCTTTTCCACTTTTATTAGTCTCATTTCAGTTCAGCGTTTCCAGAGATAAAGTCCAGTCTTTTAGAATTCTGGAATTCACCTGACGTTTGCTTTATTGGCAGGGTGAAGGATCAGTCTCCCACTACCATATGAGTATATTTGAAGCATCTTTTAATATGTATAGCCATTTATAATTGATTTAGGGCCATAGAATTTAATGGGGTTCCCCCTATCCCAATAGAACATGTATACCTGTTTGTGTCAATTATATCATGCCTATATAAGGATTTATTCATCAGGCTCATTATATGCTCATTCATATTGTTCTAGGCAAGGAAATAGGCACCGTCCAGGAAATATAGTGCACAGATGGACATTCAGTTGGATTATGCCAAGCTGTACTGAATAAGAGAATAATTCACAGGGTGGGCATAACTAATATCATCATCTCTTTAAGCATGGCTATGCCTGCCAGGGTTGGCTCTGCAGGTGGCACATTTCAGTGGAGAAGAACATCTGGGATCAAAAATTAAATTATGGATATTAAAATCCAAATGAAAAATTCTGCATATTTGCATACTTTGCTTAGCAAAAGAAGACTAGTTTGCCAAAAAATGTTAGTGGCAATTATTGTTGCCTTTTTAAGGCAATGCACCAGGGTTCATGTTCACTGATTGTACCCGGGGAGAGGTCAAGGTAAAATTACTGTTTAAAGGATTCCTACTGGGTGTGGTTTTGATAGCTGCCAGGGGAAGTTAAGCGACCAGCTCTCATTTGAAATAGTAATTCAAAATGTTTGGAGAAGTAATTGTTACATACCTATTTATTTTATGGGAAAAAATTGATGTGAACATTAGCTCCCGAGCTGGATTTTACCCTGCTCTCTTTTGTGTGTACATTCAATAATACTGTATGAATTGTCTAGTTCCAGTATAAAAATTGATATTAAGTGCAAAATATTTAATTGCATTGCTACTAATGTGAAATAATATGAGTAATGTTTTAATTTTCTGCAGGATCCACTCATTAGCTAAAGCTTTTCGATCATAATCTAAGGTTTTGATCCTGCAGACATGCACATATTTAACTTTGAGGTCAATTGGGCTAATTGCAGGAGTAAATTTAAGCATGTGCATATGTAGGATCAGGTTCTCAGACCACAGTATTTATTAAATAAAAGAAAAAAGCAGAATAACTTTTCATGAACCAGGGTGAAGCAGAGCAGGTTTCTCTTTGGGGTCTACTAGAGACATGAGCATCAGATCTAATTTAGCTGTTCAGTGATTAGACTCTGATCCACCAAAAACACATATGCACTTGCTTACCTTTGAGCACACAAGTAGATCCATTGACTTCAATGGGACTACTCACATCTTTAAACATGTGTTGAAGTGTTTTGATGAATCAAGGCCTTAGATATTTTTTAGAGATTAGCACTACAAACAACCTTCAGATAGATAGTATAGGCCAGTCCTGTAAAGGCCTAAGAGCCTCGTGCAAGGTGCTAAGCACCTTCAACTCCTGCTGAAGTTAGTAGTTGTTGGGGGACTAAACACACCTTGAAGGATCAGGCCTTAAAAGAATTTCTCATAAGGGCTTGCCACTCTTCCTACTTGATTAAAAAAAAAATATCTGCTCCATATTTAATCAATAAAAGATTTTGCATAATAATAAAAGTTTTAGTGATTCACATTATTAGTACTATAGTGGATGTACATCTTGCACAAGCCAATGAGGTATGTCAAAATCTCTTTGGGAGTACCCAACTGAAAATTCTTCGAAGTAGTAAGAATATTTATCTTCAGCTTTCTAGCAAATCTCAACCTCTCACGTTGTCAGTCCTATATTTTATAAAGAAATTCCTGTGTGAATAAAATATTTTCCTGTCTTCTCTGCAGAAGTCAAAATATTAAACAGCGATTTCTTCAGACTTCACTGTTAATTTATCAAGAAGGAAAAGACAAGGCAATCTCATATGTAGACTCAGATCTTTTATAGTGAGACAGCACGTCCTAGTGGGTCAAGAATCAAAGTAGGAGGAAGGAGACTTTGGCCCTGATTCTCCTGCCATTTGCACCAGTTTAACACTATTGTAACATCATTGACTTAAACACCAGCACTTGATTTACAACAATTCAAGTGAGAAGTGAATCAAACCTTTGGGTTCTATTCCAAGCAGTTATTGATACTCTTTGTGAGCTTGGGTCCTTAGCCTCTCTGTGTTTCCGTTTTCCCCATCTATAAAATGTGAATAATAATACTTATGAACCTTTGTAAAGCACTTTGAGATTTAAAGATGAGAAGTACTAAGTGTTAGTATTATAAATGTGAATCGTCAGATCAGCAGAGTTAAAGACACATCTCCTTTGATATTCCAAAAGCTGCCAAAACATTGCATAACGAAACTAATAGGGCTGAATGTTGCCTTCAGTTATATCAATACAATTTCATATACTTCAGTGGTGTTACACAGATATAAAAGATGTTAGAATCTGATCCACTATTTATACAGATTTTTTTTAAATGTGATTTTTTTTGTGAAAAAAAAGTTATAAAATAACAGAGATGCATAATTATTTCCCTTAGTTATGGCGGAGTAATACCATAAGTAATTCCATTTATACCAAAGATCTCTATCTTTATTGTCGCAGGTGTTCTACTGCAACTTGGATTATGGAAAATTGAAGCTGCAGGTATCAAAATATGTATATGTTTATATGTGAATTGGTTGCTACTGTCCAAATTGACAATTTAATGGAATGTAAAATTCTACTTCTACATGAAGTCCACCCTTGACCACAATATGCGCCAGATTCTCCAAAATAAGATAAATTCATGTGTTTCTGCAATCTTCATTCAGTAGCTAGCATGTGACAAATTATCAGCTTTAAGATCATGTGTGGAGGCGCAGAGAGTTATTCTGTTGATTCATTCTAGAAGCCTCAAGACAATCTTATTAGGTCCCACTCAAGTATATAAAAAAACTAAGCATCTCTCGAGGCCAGGGAGAGCTAAAAGGGGCAAGATACGAGGTCCTGCAGGGAGAAACTCTACGAACAGCCAGCTCAAGAAGTTATTTAGTTCTGGGGTTTATAGGACTGATCCTCCCGCCATTACAATGAATAAAAGCTTGCTGTTGACTCCAAGAGTGCACTTTGGGCCAGATTTTTAAAGATATTTAGGTGCCTGAAGATGCAGATTGGTGCCTGACTTCAATGGGAGTTAGGCACCTAAATGCTTTTGAAAATCCCACTAGGTGCCTATCTGTATCTTCTTTAAAATCTAGCCCTTTTTGCCAGATCCTACAGCACAGAATTCAGTTCCAGCTTTATCGTTGACTTCAGTGGGCACAAAAACCAAGCCTTAAATTTGTGAGTATAGCCCCCTTTTAGGCTTTTGTTACTTGAATAAAGACAAACCCAAAGAAGAGAATGGGTTTGGATAATAACCAGCATGTGTATGTATGGGTGCATACATGTGTGTACATACATGCGTCTACTGTGTTGAGTGAGGATGCTACCCAGTTAACTGCTGGCACATGTTCCATCTATTACTTTTTTTTTTCCCCTCAAATCCTGAGTTGTTGGGTCAGGTTCTGCAAGACTGGAGCTCCCGTTCTTCAATCCCATTCTCCTGAGTCATTCAAGCCTACACTTTGCCACCACAGCACTACGCCAACTAATTGTATAAATCCTAATTATACATGTAATTTTGAAAAGCCTTAATTCCTTCTGCAGATATATAAATAAATGATCAGGAAATGGAATTACTAAATGTTTCCAGATCAAATTAGACTACAAATTTCTTAATATCTTCCACCATAAACCTTGCCAGTATACTTTGAAGTGGAAATTCAGGAAATTTATTATATTCTGCAAAACTTGTGTTATGCATGGAATGCGTTTCCACCCGGTTATCAGAATTGAACAGCAACAGTGTGAGCAGTAATAGGTACAGATAAAGGAAAGCAATAAAATGATTACCACTGTGTGGAAATTATGAAAATGCTTTATTACATTTATTCAGCAGAAAAAAACCCGCTACATATATTTCAGCTGTTGGCTGTCTGACCAGTGCTTGCAATGTGCAGAGTTGTGAGTTTCCTCAAGCCCCCATTTGATGGCAGTTACATAAAGGACAAGTCTGCTGAAGTTTGCATACAGAAAAGTGACATTTATTTCTCACTCACTTGCAGAGCAGACATCTTGACTTGCTTATAAAAACAAAAAATGTCAAGAGAGAATTCAACACAGGCGTAAGAATGTTTGCTTCAATTGTAGGGCTTCTGGGCCCAATCAGCCAGCACCAGGGGCATGCACAGGGGCGGGGGAGAGAAGGAGCATGCCCCCCTCCCCATAATCGTTGAGGGCACAGAACTTCTCCAACCCCTGGGCCACAGAGGCAGGGAAGAGCAAACTCCACCTGGGGGTAGGCCGGGGTGGGGGTGAGAGAGAGGAAGACCGAGCTTCTCATGGGGCCAGGCCGGGGAGGGGGAAGAGAAGAGTGAGCTCCTGCCAGGACATGGGAAAGAGCAAGCTCTTGCCAGGGCGGGGTTGGAGGAGGGAAGAGGGAGCCCCTGGGAGGGGGCACAGAATGTGCCCCTCCAAAAAGGGGTCATATTTAAATTCCTGTGCACACCCCTGCCCAGCATGAGATAAAATTAACTCCAAGTGAAGTCAGTTGACTTTGATGAGAGTTAGACTGGTATGGTTCTTGAACCCCCAACAGTACTGTCTCTTAAAACACAGTTAGATTCCTTTCAGCAAACCATGTGCAGAGGAAACATAAACTCCTTAATTTACAAGTTTGTTTCAATGTAAACTAGTAAAGTTTCAGGAGCCGCTTGCTTCTACCAAGGCCTCAAGGAGAAATCACTTGTGGCCAAATTTTAAAAAAGAGTTCAGCACCCAACCGCTCCCACAGTTCTCCGTGGAAGCGGTTAGATGCTGAACACTTTGGAAAATCTGGCCACTGACTATAGAGTCTGATTTAGGAAGGCATTTGAGCAAATTGCTAAGTCCCACTGATTTCTCTGGGACTTCTGCACATAGTTAATGTGCTTAAGTGCTTTCCTGAACTGGAGCATTAAACGGGACCTGTGCTCTTTTGAAAATCTGGCCCTAGTTGTGATGCAAAGAATTGTGGTGATGTGGCACATTCTGACTGGGAATTCTTGTCTCTCAGCAGCTGGAGAAGATTTCTAAACATCTCTAGTGCCCTGCTGGATGCTTTATTTCTGAGCCTTCAGAAGGGGACTATCTTGGTGGGCTAGACCAGAAGTGGGCAAACTACAGCCCGGGGGCCACATCCAGCCCTCCAGACGCTTTAATCTGGCCCTTGAGCTCCCGCTGGGAAGCGGTGTCTGGGGCTTGCCCTGCTCCGGCGCTCCAGCCGGGGAACAGGGTCGGGGTCTTGCTTCACTCGGCATGGCTCCCGGAAGCAGCAGCATGTCCTCCCTATGGCTCCTACACATAGGGGCAGACAGGGGGCTCTGCACGCTGCCCCCACCCCAAGTGCTGCCCCCGCAGCTCCCATTGGCCAGGAACCACAGCCAATGGGAGCTGCAGGGGCGGCGCCTGAGTACAGCATGGAGAGCCACCTGGCCACGCCTCCGCATAGGAGCTGGAGGGAGGACATGCTGCTATTTCTGGGAGCTGCTTGAGGTAAGCACCGCCCGAAGCCTGCACCCCTAAGCCTCTCCAGTGCCCCAACCCCCTGTCCCAGCCCTGATCCCCCTCTTGCCCTCTGAACCCCTTGGTCCCAGCCTGGAGCACCCTCCTGCACCCCCAACTCCTCATCCCCAGCCCCACCCCAGAGCCTGCATCCCCAGCTGAAGCCCTCACACCCTCCTGCACCCAACCCCCAATTTCATGAGCATTCATGGCCCACCATACAATTTCTATACCCAGATGTGGCTGTTGGGCCAAAAAGTTTGCCCACCCCTGGGCTAGACTGTAAGGAACTGCAGTAGAAGTACTACAGCTTCCTACTGTCCTTCCTAACACCCGCAGTGTTCAGGGTGTACAAATGCAGTCACAGGGAGTTACCTGTGTCCTGGGGAGCAGGGGGAAAACAGGACCCCTTTTTTCAGTTTCAACCAGTTTTTACTGGTAGAAGCATGGATTTTTGCTAGCAACAATAAACAAACACACACGAGAAGAGAAAACTACTGTGTTCAGAAACAGTGAAATATTGATAACAGCTAAACTGTGATGCTAAAGCTCTGTGATCTTGCTCTAGCACACCACAAAAACAATTTCTGATTGTAATGCACGCCCAAAACAACAACAAACCCCTCAAACAAAGCCAAAACAACCAAAGGGTCTTCATAATCTTATGTATTAGACTGGTAGCAAACCAAACATCCTTCTATGACTGTATCACATCTCTATGGAAAAGCCCTATTCTATTTAATAGGGGGGAAAGAAAGAAATTACTATAGAAATTACTCTAAAAAGAAGAGAAAAGATCTTATTTTCTATTCAATGTTTTTAAAATCATACTATTCAACTCTTTGGTAGGGATATCATGTCTACTACATTCTATAGCACTGATTCCCAAATCTAGAATCATTTTCTATGAGAGTCTATTGGACTTTTCTATAAGAGGTAGAACTTTCTTTGCTTTATCCTTCTCAAGTGACTAAGGGATGGTCTAGACGGTATTTGATCCTGCCATGAGGGCAGGGGACTGGACTCGATGACCTCTCAAGGTCCCTTCCAGTCCTAGAATCTATGAAACTATAGCTTGAATCCTTTAGAACAGATGGTTTCTGGTGTATCCACTGTCAGAAACAGACTTTGCACCAAGTCAGTCCAATTTCCAGAACCAAGGAGTTAATCAAAAAGCTATTATAACTTATTGCTGGTCTAATTTGGAAACACTGTAAACATTTTCTTTTTTATTTAAAACAAACAACATCCACACACCTCAGTGCTGGCCAGATAAAAAGATTTAAGTAATAATAATTGAAATCTAACAGCAACTTCTATATATACACAGCACTGAGCTATTGTGAAGACTGTCTTCACGGTCAGTTGCGAGCCTTCCCAATTTTGAGGGAAATGGCAGAAAAGATTAAGAACCAGTAAACACAGATCTATACTATGTAGTATATACAGTGCAATAACCCACATTAATGTAACTTCAAGTTTACATAGTTTAAAAAAAAGGAAATATAAAAAGTTAAGGTCCCAGCATTAATATTAACTGGCCCTTGCTGGACCTCCTATTATGAACTATACAGGTGTCATACAGGGTCTAACGATAGGTCCATTAAATTCAGTATACTGCTGTAGGAGGTGGCTTCACCCCAAAGTTTTAGAGGAAAGAGTCTCTTCTTTCCCATTATTATGCACTAAGCCAATTCTCCCAAACCTAGCAGATGATCAGTTTGTGCCCTTATCTTGGCTTGCATAAAGTAGTCACAAATATTATGAATGGATTAATTAAAATATATGGCCATAAAATTCCCAGCCTTTTAAAAACCCAGCCACAGGATTTGATCTGATGAGCTCCCACAGTGGCAAATTCCAGCATATTTATTTTATTTATTCTAAAATGTTTCAACCATCACGTGATCCCTCATACTATGGGACACTCTTTAAAAAAGGAGCTCTATCTAAGCATTTTCACTCGCCTCTTCTGGACTTTGTCTAAAGTAGCTGCAACCCAGGAACCTCTTGGTGCCAACTGTCAGAGGGCAAAGGGGGGGCTGCACAGAGTTTTACAGGGATCCCCTGGGTCAGATACATTCATAATAATTCATTAAAGAGGATATGGGAGGTCCCTACTCAGCCACAGTAGCCAACAGATCACCATAATAACTGCAAAATGCATGTAGGGACAATATTTAAGGAGTTAAGCATCTTCCTGAAAATTGTATTCTCAAGGCAGCACCCTGGGAAGCATCACAGTAGCTTTGGGATATATTTTGTCCTTGGTTGTAACCATGCAATCCCTTTGGCTTCACTGGAGTTGCAAAGATAGAAATGAGGAAATAACTCACCTTTAGAAAGATCTTAAGCCAAGGTGACCAAAAGTGGGCACCAAACTTTAGATACGGATGTGCTGTTTTTCATTATAATGCCATAACTATGGGAAGACAGTAACATCTGCATAGGTTTTAGAGGGTATGAGCAAAGCCCACGGGAGTTAATAGGACCTTTCCACTGACTTCAATGGGCTTTGGATCAAATACACCATTTAGCTGCTTTTTGTTCCACATGAGATGCCCAATCCCGCTTCCAAAGAAATTAGTGCACACCTTTAATTCACAAGGCCTTGAAAGGGTTTTCCTGGGTACACCGCAAACTCAGAGGGGAATTTCAATCTATTTCTGCCAAAGGGCATCAATTTACACTGATGTACATTTGATTTCAAGTGCCATTTTTCTTTCCAATCACTCCACCAAGAGTTTTTCATAAACCTCCAGTTTGTTTAGATCATCCTGCATAGAGTAGTGGGTTAGTACAGACCCATTTTGTCCCAGTAATAAATAATTTCCTTCAAGACACAACAACAACTAGTGATCTCTGAACACTTGTGTGGTAAGAAGACTTTTGAACAGGCAGACTCGCTTAAGAGACGTGCAGAAAGTCTTTAGGAAAACTGAATATAAATGACAGTTTAAAATGCTTTAGGAATTCTGCACTTGATTTGAAAGAAGTGAGAAGACTCATTATGTAATCTCCTGGATGCCCTTCACATGTCCAGTCAAATCATGATGAATCTTTTATTCACTTTTGGTCTCTTAGACAAAATGAAAGTAAGACCTGAAGCAAAGACCAGGAGCATAAAGTTAGTTGCATTAAAACAAAAAACACTAGGAAGGGTCTTCTTGAGGCTGTTTCAGATAACTTGGTCCTTTTACGAAGACCTTTCAGATTTTGAATTTGCAAGCACTGTGGAAGAATTTCTTTCAGAGACATGACTGCAAATTTTGCAAATTTCAAGCAGCAACTCCCTAGACTGTCAAAGATAATGCTTTCCTACCACTTTGGGGCAAGAAAGTGTCTTCAGCCTTCAAGATTTGGATAAATGGCTGAAAATGAAATGAAAGTTGCAGTTCCCCCATGACTGATCTTTAAGCATAAAATTTTATTCAGAAGCAAGGAGAAGCATAGTGACTTGCAAATAACCTTCTCTATACATGCTGGAACGAAGAGGAAAGTGGTCCAGTGGTAAGGATGCTAGCTTAGGAGCTGGGTTCAGATTCTGCTCTATCCCATACTTGCTGTGTGACCTTGGGCAAGTTGTTTAGTCTCTCTGTGCCTCAACTGCCCACCTGTAAAATGGGGTTAACAGTACTCCCTAACTTGTAGGGGTGTTAAAAGGATAAATACATGAAAGATTGTGAGCCACTCAGATACTGTGGTAATGGAATCAGATAAGTACCTAAAACAGCTAGAAGAAGAATTGCACCTCTAAGATCTGCTTGAATCTGCAAATATTGCAAGCAACGCCCTCTCCCCCTCCCCTCCCCAGTCTGGATATAAATCATCAGCCTTCGTTTGCTTCAATACATCTACCCATTTCTTCATGATCCTCTAACTCTGTGGAGGTGTCTGCCTTCTCTCTAGTATTTCATCTATCTTAGGAATCTCTAATGCACCCATCACTATAGCATATAGGATTTCATAGGAGCTATGATGATTTGAAGCAGACATCTGAGCAGTTCATTACCAAATTCTGCACTGAGCTGATTGAAGGCAACTTGTTTAAAATCCCTGAGCTTGTCATTTGAGAAACAGAGTCGCTAAATCAATACATTTAAAAAAAATCACCAATCTTTGGTTATGTCTGGCTGATTAACCCATGTGCTACATTCCCCTAGTCACTCAAAGTCCCACTGCCGAAGGCAGAAAAAATGTCAAAGCTCAGAAGACCACCCAGTGGTCTAGCTGCTTACCAATCAGTCTGAAATGGCCCTAATTCTTTTCTCTCTTCCTGCTCTTTCACAAAATGAGGCCATATGAATTTGGAGTGAATCTTTAATGTTAATATTTTATAGCGAGGTTTTGTTTCAAGTTCTGATTTTTCTGCAAAAACACTATAGAAGCTTATGAGTGTTTCAAGTTAAGGGGGCAGCAGCTCTTGGGCTGAGAGTGGAGGTAGGATATAGGGTAGTAGAGCCAGGGGCGGCTCCAGGCCCCAGCAAGCCAAGCGCGTGCTTGGGGCGGCATGCCGCGGGGGGCGCTCTGCCGGTCGCCGGGAGGGCGGCAGGTGGCTCTGGTGGACCTCCCGCAGACGTGCCTGCGGAGGCTCCGCTGGTCCCGCGGCTTCGGTGGAGCATCCGCAGGCACGTCTGCGGGAGGTCCACCGGAGCCGCGGGACTGGCGACCGGCAGAGCGCCCCCTGTGGCATGCCGCCGTGCTTGGGGCGGCGAAATGGCTAGAGCCACCCCTGGGTAGAGCTAAACAGATTACAAAAGGACTGAAGGAACAGAAAGGCTAGGAGTCAGGGAGAATTAAATAGGAATTAAAGGATCCAGATAAAAGCAGGGAAGAAATAATACTTCATATTTATTAGAAGTGTGATTTTTCTAACGTGAAGACCCCAGGGTGCTTTACCAAGGCACTTTACAAACAAACATATTATTCTCATTCCACAGAGAGAGAAGCCAGGGCACAGCGACATTAAGCAACTTGCCCAAAGTCTCCACAGGAGTTAGTAGCACTGTTAGGCCTGGTCTACCCTTCGGGGGGGGTGTTGATCTAAGTTACGCAACTTCAGCTATGTGAATAACGTAGCTGAAATCAACATATTTAGATCGACTCACCGTGGTGTCTTCACTACAGTGAGTCGACTGCTGCCACTCCCCCGTCGACTCTGCCTGTGCCTCTCGCCGAGCTGGAGTACAGGAGTCGACGGAAGAGCGCTCGGGGATTGATTTATCAAGCCTAGACGCGGTAAATCAATCCCCGCTGGATCGATCGCTGCCCACCGATCCAGCCGGTAGTGAAGACATACCCTTAGAATCTCAATTGCCTGACTCTTGGTCTCTGAACTAAACTACCGCTGCCCACCAGCCAAACAAAAGGATGTATAAGGTAGGAATGTAGAATTTCTGGATTTAATGAATTAAAAATGTAAAAAGTGGAAAATCTGTTGCAGAAACACCGTCACTTTTTGTTCTCTTCAGTCTCAGAGAGGGAATTCATTTAAATCTGGCAGCACAACTTGTAAAGTATAGAAGAATTTCATACTTGATTTAGTCCAAACATGTAAAATTGGCAAGCATGTCCATTCATTTCCAAACTCTGTGCAGCGAACAAATGAGGCGATTCTGATCTTTCTTATCAAACAAAACAAAGCTAGGACCCTGTATGTGTGCTGAAGTTGCTCCGTAGATGTATATTAATGAAATCTAGCACTTTGGGGCAAGTTGACAAAATCTCTAATTTTGCACACATGTATAATACATATTTGTGTGTTATATATATATGGATTTATATATGTTTGAATGTTACACATGTACATTTGGAAATGCTCTGTTTAAGCAGACATTAATTTGTAGTTATATGATATTTTATGTTAAATTTCTCTTCAGCTTTCCATGAATTTGCATGATGTTTTCAGTATTGTTACATTGCTGGAATACCAGTGGAGCATCCTGTCCCAGAGGAAAGGATATATTTGTGTGTAAATAAGTAACTGATTTCTACTACCCGAGTTTATTCTTGAAACTACTAATCTATTTTTAAAAAACTTACTGTTATTTGCCTCTGTATTCACTGTATGGCGATCAGTTCTTATGGCATTAAAGTTAGGAGAGCAAGGATGATCTTGTGGATAAAGTACTGTACTGGGATTTAAGAGATTTAGATTTGATTCCTAGCTCTGCCATAGTCTTACTTTTGTGAACTTGGCAAGTCAGCCAAGCCCCGTTTCAGACAAACTTTTCAGCCCACTGCTATTCAGGGGATAATACTTACTTTCTCCAATAATTTGTCTGTCTTGTCTATTTAGATTGTAAACTCTTCAAAGAATGAGCTCTGTCTTATTACTGGTAAATAAAGTGCCTTGCACAACTGAGCCCTGATCTCAGCTGGGACTTCTAGACACTACTGTAATACAAATAAATAATACATAATTAGCTATGCCTAAAATACAAGATCTTAGATGCAAATCTAAGAGAAATGCCTCTCCCATGGTATGCTGCACAAATTTCACAGTCTAGTAGTCTGAGAGACATGTGAAAATATGGGCCAGATCCTTAATTCCTGTGCACCCAACAAGCTCACTGAAGACAAGGAATGTAGGATTTGGGGCACAAAAATGCAGAATTGGCCATATCTACCTACCTACCAGATATTACATGATGTGATGTAGAACCAGAAATGTTAGGGCCCAGTATGTAATTACTGAATTTATTTACCTTAAAGTTAATCTGCAAATGCATGTATTTAACTGCATAATATATTAAATGTATATTATTATAGTATACTATATAAATGTATATTATTATAGTATACTATATAAATGTATATTATTATTGTAGTATATATGGAATCTAGATGATACTCATGATTTAAATTCATAATTCAGTTTTAGAATATTTAATGTTCTATCTCCCCGCTAGCTTTAATGACAACACTCTAAATGCAAAATCGGATGTGTACATTCAGATCTAAATATATAAAAAAATAAGAGTATTCAATATAAAAAATGCCTGAATCAGTCAACTGCTCCAAGTAAGGACTTATGTTTTAAAATATAATTTACAGTGTCTGGACCATGTCCAACTGATTACCATTTTTTTCTGCCATTTTGTCCCTTATTGTTTGAACATTACCATCATTATAGTTCTTATCTGGCCAAGAGATGGGCAAGTGGCTCCCTCTGGTGCTAACATCAATACTGCTCTCTAGATTTCATAGATCTTACTGACTGTATTTCACAGTCTAACCGTCAGCAGGATCAGGTCCATGTATTTATAGAGTAGTCTCCTTTTTTTTGTCATGGCTTCAGCCAGAAAATGCAGTTATGAACTTTTGATTCTTTAGTTTAACAGCATGAAAAGCAACATACAGAAATTAAGGTATGCAGCATACTACAGGATTCAGCTCTTTGCTGGTATTAATGAATTTCCCTGTATTTTGAAGAAAAAACAGCTTTAAAAATATTTAATACTTTCTGAATATACAACTTTGCAAAATGGTACAAGAGATAAAATTACCATTTGAGACTCAGATATTTGCTATAATCATAAATTCAACATACTGGCTTATTTAGTTTAGATTAATTCATACATTTCTGGTGTTTGCATGTGTTAGAACTATGTTAGAAATTGCTTTCTCGGTTTTCTGAAAGCCGTGCACTCTGGTGCCACAGTTATCAAGAGTAAGGTCAGAATAGGTTGCCAGGCCCTATTCTAAAATATTAGAGTAGGAGAAGGTTTATGACAAGGAAGCTTAAAGCAGCACCTATCACAGCTCTGTGATAGTAAAGGGCCTGTCAACATTTTGATTACCATTTCTTATTATCATTGTGGATTTTTTTTTTATTATATTCTAAAGAATCCTAATTGCCAGCTGAGAGGCTCCATATTTCATGGAAATGTGCTTACATCTAAGTAGGACATAAGTATGTTGGATGTTTCTGTTTGTATGTCATAGCTAGATCTGTGCCTAGATCATATCGGAGCCAACCTTCTGACCCCAAATTTTGGGTAAATTGAGATTTGTATCGCAAGAACCTTGGGACTTGAGTCTCCCTTTAATTATAACTACATCTTTTCTTAATTTATTTTGCAAGCAGCTACATTTTGCAAGCAGCTACTCCTTCATGCATAATATTTTGGAAAGAAACATGCTTGGAAACGGATGAAATACTTTTATTTGAAAATAGCATCTATCATCTATCAAGTCACAATCCTGGAAGCCCTCCATGTGCAATTCCCATGGCCTTAAAAAGGCAGCCTCGCCTAAGCATTAAGAGTCCATGGTAGCAGCACCACCTAGCAGCACGGGATGGAGGAACCCAGGCCCTCTCACTCCACTGGGTTCCAATCCAGGGGCCCTCTTGGACAAGATAAAGCCCCCCACCATCAGGGCGTGTCATGGCTGGCAGTTGTCCCTGGCAATCTGATCCATGGGTCTCAGAGGCTAGAGAGTCCCAGCTCCATGCAGTAGACCTCCCTTTGGGGATGCCTTCCTGGGATAGTCCTTCTGCAGCTGTGACTGCTGATCTGCCTCTCTCTGCCTGCCACCTTGCTGGGCTGAAGACACTCCCTTTGATATCCCTCACTCCTCCAACTGCAGAATGCCCAGCAAGCCTGTTGAGGTGGGGCTTCCCAGGCCCAGAGTTGTTCCTGCCACCTTGACACTCTCCAGTGTGGAGTTTATCCATCCCATCACAAATAGTATGTCAACACTTATTTATTTTAAATGACAAGATTTATGCATAATAATATTATTAAGAATAATTAACATTGCACTTTTCATCTTCAAAAGAACTTTATGGAGACTAATTACATCCAGCACCTCTGTAAGGTAGTCCTTTCACTGATGGGAAATTAACAAAGAGAGACTGAGTCTTGGCCTACACAGCCATGAAGGAGTGTAAGGGGTAAAAGACCACCCTCTCTTCGCCCTTAGGCCCATGTGCAGGCTAAGACCTTGGGGACAGGCATACAGGAGTAAGCAGGTGCAATGCACTTGTTACTCCCCTACCCAGAGCAGGTGGATGAGGAATGGGTGGGGAAAGGACAGGGAATAGGCCAAGCTTTTCTCTGGCCACCCAAGTCAGTGCCAACCAGTCCACCTGAATCAATGTGGGTTTGTTATAATTTGATATTGGTATAAGCTTGCAAGAAGTTACCACATCACCCTGTAGCATGAAGGAACTGTGCCTCTCAGATGACTTGAAGCAAAAGCAATAATTATCCCTAAGTAGTCACAGAGGAAATCAATATCTGAACCAGGATTAGAAAGAGTTCTTGACTCAGTTCTGGAGACCATATCTCTTTCTGGTAATATTTTTATCCTTCATTTACACAATATTTTAGGGTGTGAAAAGAATGTTATCTACTAACGAGTGAAGGTGAACTCAAGCCACAAAGTTTGGATCCAGACCTGAACTTTATCTTAAAAGTTTTTTTTGTGGGTGGGTGTAGGGGGGGGGACAGTAATATGGAACCAGGAGTTTTTGGTTCAATCAGCCTCTTTTACAAAGCACTCAACCCTCACAGGAAATTCATGGGAGTTTATACAATAGTGAGAGGACTGCAGGATTATTTATAGAATTTTCTCCAGCGTTTACAAGTAGATTCCAGATAAGACTGCCATTATTTTTATGGAAGTGTCACATAAAATTATGGGGAAAATAAAAAGAATGACTGGTATTTACAATAATGTTGTTGGACTTATCTATACTCGAAAACAATGAAACTTGAAGGATAGAGTGTTTTTTCTCTCCTAATAATCATACATACAAAAGCATAAAAGTCGCAAGACTAAAGCGGAGTAGATGTGAGCCAAGAACAATGAAATCAACTGCTTTTGACTCTTCTGGAAACCACTCCTTACTTAAGTGTTAGTTACAGTAAAGGCCTCCATTCAGTCAGCAGTCTCTTGTCTTAAACAACCACTTTAAACTAAGGTTTCCAGTACAATTTGTTCAATCTGTAATTAAAAACCACCTTTACTTGGCAACTAAATGTCACTTGGCTCTTGAATAGTTGCTTAAGGCAGGTTGCACTTAGACGTTACTGTAATTTTTTATATTCAGCTTGCTGTGTTTGATTCTTCAAACAACTGAAACACAGAAAGTTAGAGTTAGAGATGTGTGTTTTCATATCAGATTACAGGTACATATATATAACAAAGTTGCACTCTAATTAAAAAAGAACAGCTCTCGTTCTAATCCCACAAACTGTATTAAAACCAGTTTAACTCCATTGACTTAACTGAAGTTACTCCTTATTTACACTGGTGTAACTGATATCAGGCCCATTGTGTGTGTAATATTTGAGACAGTACAGTAGCATATAGTTTAGAACAGTGGTTCTCAAACTAGGGCCACCGCTTGTTCAGGGAAAGTCCGTGGAGGGCCAGGCCAGTTTGTTTACCTGCTGTATCTGCAGGTTCGGCCGATCGTGGCTCCCACTGGCTACGGTTCACCGCTCCAAGCCAATGGGGGCTGCAGGAAGTGGTGTGGGCTGAGGGACATGCTGGCCGCCCTTCCTGCATCCCCTATTGGCCTGGAGTGGTGAACCATGGCCAGTGGGAGCCGTGATCGACGGAACCTGCGGACGCGGCAGGTAAACAAACCGGCCTGGCCCGCCAGGGCTTCCCTTGAACAAGCGGCGACCCTAGTTTGAGAACCACTGGTATAGAATATACATTTACAGAGGAGTATATCAAACTATTAGGTTGTCCAGGGAGTCTCTGATTGTGTGATTCAAAAAAATTGCCCCCACATGCTCAGATCCCTTTGCATGCCAAGGAGATTTGCCACCCGTTGCCTTGATCACTCTACTAGTATGTTTGCAGCCTATTTTCCCCCCCTTTACCTTATTTATTTAGGCCATGAGCCTGCAATGATTTCCGTGTGAGTGTAGAGGTTCACTTGCCCCAGAGCTCACCCCAGGAACAGGTCCTTAGAATGAAAGCTCCTCAGGGTAGAAATTCTTTTACTGTGGGTTCGTACAGCACCTCACTGAGAAACTTCAATTTTCACTGTACTGCCATTTTAACAATAAAATTGCAAGCTGGCTATGGCTTTCATCTGCTGTTCAGCCACTTTTAACTTTAGTTTTCTAATAAACATGCTTAATTGGAAGCATTCAGGGTTTTTTTTTCCTAGTTCAGATTTTTTTCTTAATGAAATATAAAAATTAAATATATCTCAGCTGGAGGTGAGGCTTTACTGAAAATAAAAGATAAGTTATTCTGCAAAAAGAAGAGAAAGAAATAGTCAAAATAAAATACCACCAGATCATGCAGGGCCTGTAAGATTTAGCATACACTTGCTTTTGTTTCTCTTAACTTTATGTTTACTGAGTTTTGGTAATTAACAATATGAAATATTAAGAAACAGATCATGCACACACACGCATCATACTTCATTTGAACGCTTATTATGTCTACTTTAGGATGAGGTACAACGTGGAGCTGTCAAGTGGTGCCATTACCATAGAAACAGGGATAAACAATGACAGCCTCAACACATTAAAATGACCACTTTGAAATATCTGCATTCATTTTCTGTTAGTTTAGTGTCTCTATCTATTATTTCAAGACATAACATTGGATTTCTTTGTGACCTCAAAGCATCGCAACAGCAATCTAAAGGGTAAAACAAAAATCTAAAAATAAATGAGTGCAGGTATCACTGAAATGAAATAGCGCGGATGACACTTCTAGTCAATATCATCGTCATCTTATTCACCATTAGTTCACCATGCATATTTTACCACCCATGTTGCAATGGTGATCCTATATCTGGTTCACCTATGTACAAAGGCATCCAAATCTTTGTTTACCAAGATGCTCTTTTGCCATACTCTTCAAGACTGTCCTCACACGATCGGAGTTTGGCCAGAGACTTCTCCTTTTTGATGACAAGACAGAGGTGCAAGCAATTCAGATCTTTGTGGGTTTTCTTTTCTTTCTTGCTCTGGTCATACAGCATTGTGTGCCAACTTTCTTGCTGCAGAGATTGAGGCTTGTCTGTCTTACCCAAATTGGCAAGATCTTGACGGTGAACATCACAGTGCCGTTCGAGAACAGGACCCCGGCCTTCCACAGTGCCCAAGCTCGAAAGGTGGAGAAATGTGCTCCTCTAGCTGAAACCTTGAGAGCTGGGGTTACCAGGTGCAGACACACATGCTGATGGTCGGAGCTCTGGGTGCATGGGACCCCAGTAACGAGCGAATGTTGAGAGAATGCAGAATCGGACAGCACTACGCTCGGCTGATGCAAAAACTCACCGTGTCGGACACCATCAGGTGGTCAAAGGACATCTACATAGAACACGTCACCAGACATCAGCAATACCAGGAGGGATGAGCTCGAGTGCCAATGAGACGCGCAGTCAGGAAAGTAACTGAAATACTTCCCTTATGGATTGTATTTTCTAAATGGACAATCTACCCTAAATACTCAATTACTAAGGGACAATCTTCACTCACTGCTGTATTTGCTTTCCACAACCAACTCTCTGTATAACTTTTCATGAGTGATGTACCCAAATACTTGGATGCTAACATCTAAACTGTATTGTTAAATGTATTCACCTAAATTTGGGTTATTGCTGATTATGCACTATATGTATCTTATGACTTTTAAAACAAACTTTGTATTTGTCTATAATCTAAGCACTATACCCAGGTGCACACTCTTTTCTTAACCTGTGTACTATATCATTTTTTTAACATTAGCTTTAATAAAATTTTAGCTCTGTTTGTTTTGACAATGGGGGGCATGGATCAGCATTCACTGTTGCATTCCCCATCAGTACCCAGCCCGGGCCGGGGTAGCCAATGATACAACCAGCAGACCAAAATTTGGTGATGAATCCTGGTCACGTGCCAGTGTGCAATGCTAAGAAGTAGTTTTGACAACAATAAACACAGATTTCCTCCCCCCAACTATGAAATAGGGATGGCACCGTCACATCCCGTTAATGCGTGTGCAGCAGGAAGTATGTTGCAGATGTCAGGAGTGAATGTGTCACAAATGGTATGCACAGGTCTGAAGTGCTGCTTGTCAGTTGTGCTGGGGGTGCTGCCTGTTTCAATCCACATGTAATCTATGTGTTCCGTTTTTGGAAAGTAGTGAACAGCAAGGATCAAAACATCTGTATCAGGTAACCTAATTACTATGGGTCCTTTGACACCAAAAGACGCAAAAGCCACAATGGCATATGCAACACGGAGAAGTGTCCTTCTGTCCACTTCCTCTTGAGTGTTGCGGAAGTCTTGGGCTTCTTCACACCTCTACTGGTGATGAACTTTGCACCACTGGAAAAGTCTCCAGCAAGAAGGAGTGTTTGTGTTGGGTGTGCTCCCATGCTCCCGGGTGCAATCCGAATCATATATTCACAGAGGAATTTTACAAGTGACTGTTTCTTAGATGCCATGTTTAGAAACTTTTTCCATGGAGGCATGGGTCATCCATCAATTACCTGGTATTTCTTGCATCCAACCTTAGACAGTGCAGGGCAAGATCTTTCTGCATTTTTCCACAGTTACTGTTGTGATATCTGTCAAAGTCTTTGATTACAGAATTAGTTTTGTCAAATCCTTGAAGGACCTGCCTCAAGTACTCAGCAGCCAATTCATCAAATATGTGGAATTTATCTCTAGCCATCATTTGTATGGCAACCATGGCATCTCTGATATACCCTATGTTTTCTTTGTTGAATGCTTTTAGCTCATTGATTCTTTCAGCTTCTAGCTGATGCCCTAATTAAGCCTTGTCTGCTCTTCTCCTTATTTCATCAGCATGGAAGAGGGCCATAGGCACAGATCCTAATGGGTGACTAAGAACAGTTGCCATTTAAACATCATCTCTGCATCTTGCAAAGGGCAGGGCTCTGTGGGAAACAATTTCTGAACTGATAGGTGCTGTGACTGTCCCTCTCTTGCCAGACTTAATTTGCTCAGCAAATATTTTGAAGCCAGATTTCTTAATTGGCCTGGAGAAGCCACATGTCCCATCATAATCAAGTGAACCTCTCACAAATCTCACCATTTGTTCTTCACCAATATCTGCTATTTTAAATAGAGACTATTGTACATCTGATGTTACATAAAGTCCAGTAGATATGTTAAGCATCTTTGGATGTAATTCTGGATCAAATGGGTTTTTCATATTGTTGATGACATGGCTGATAAGAGCTATAACATGCTCTTCATCCCTCTTTAATGCAGAGGCAAGGACTTGTATGTGGACTTTGTCTTCATCACTACTTCTTGTTAGGCCACTTCTTTCTCTGACAGCTTTTGCATATTCATAATAGGAATGTGTGTATTATCATCTCTAATACATACTGACCTGTGCATAAGTGTCACTGAATTGGAAAGCTAGCTTCTAGAATATTTCAAAGGCTGCATAGACATGCATTGGCTATTACAAATTAAAACCTTTTAAATGCTACCTTGTATGTACAAAAGCTTACAAATGGAGAAGCATTACAATAGGAATTCACATACATTTATATCTCCCCACCACTCAGTACAAACTGTGTGCATGCAATCTACGGTTACGGGTGCACAACCTTCACTATGTGTGCACTCTGGTCAGCAAATTTCAACTGAAAATATAAAAATCACTTGTGAGATACTTTACCAATTAACAATGAGAAACAAAAACATTTCATGTTGGTATAGTGCAAAATGTTCATAGTCACCATTTTTGCCACTTGCTAAAAAGCTTCATTTCGGGGGGGGGGGGGGGGAAGTTTGCCCATGCAAAACCAGTACAAATTTTTTAATACATTGTTGTTTGGTAGCAACATTGTTGTTGTTTGACCAGTAAACACCACATTAACATGTTGAAATTAATATAAACAGTAACACGGGTAGTCATAGTCACATTGTAGTGTTCCTGGAACCCTGCAAAAAAATGATACTCTTATTTTGGATACCATTGTTTCATCTTGCCTAAAGGCTTATGGTACCACTTGACAGCTCCACATCATACCTCATCTAACAGTCATAAAATAAGCTTTCAAGGGTGTATGATGGGGTATGTGTAGAGTGGATACATTAAACTCCAAAAATATGGCCCTTTTTGGAGAACTGCTGCATGCCTATATAGGTCCCTGCAGAATGATAAAGTAGTTCCATTGGATAACCAGGCAGTGCTGTGAGTAGTTTGACTCTTTTCCTCTCATCCTGTGACCATGCTTCCACCATGTGGGTTGGGGAGGAGGAGGCAACATACATTTAACTTGCAGCAAAGAGTCCTGTGGCACCTTATAGACTAACAGATGTATTGGAGCATGAGCTTTCGTGGGTGAATACCCACTTCGTCGGATGCATATGACTTGTTACATTTAACTTGTAACTTAATAAGGATCTGATCCAGCTCCCACAGAATTCAGTACAAAAACTCCCATTGACTTCAATGGGAAGAGGATCAGACCCTAACTAAATAAAAATAGTTGATATTTAAGAGTATTCAGTTATTTTAAGTTAAAAATAATGGCAGTTCCATTATGAAAATATTAAAAACCCTCTAATCCCTTTTTCATATAATGAGTATATAGATATGAGAAATTGTCTAACATGCCTAACAAGTTCTGTCTAGTTTAATCCTGTATATTATAAAATGGCATTGGGAAACCTGGTGTTCCCACTGACCAATAGTAGTGAAGATATCTAGCAGCTATGGTCCTGATTCTCCCAGGGCCGCCCAGAGGGGGGGGCAAGAGGGGCAATTTGCCCCAGGCCCCGCGTCCCGCAGGGGCCCCCAGGAGTGTGTTCCGGGGCCCCCGGAGTGTTTCCCCTCTTCCCGCGGCTCTGGTTGAGCTCCCGCAGGCATGCCTGCGGCAGGTCCACCGGAGCCCGGGACGAGTGGACCTGCCGCAGGCATGACTGCGGAGGGGGGCGCTCGTCCCGCGGCTCGGCTGGACCTCCCGCAGGCATGACTGCGGCAGGTCAACCGGAGCCGCGGGAACATGGCACCCGCCGCAGTCATGCAGGTCCGCTAGTCCCGGGCTCCGGTCGACCTGCCGCAGGCATGCCTGCGGGAGCTCAACCGGAGCCAAATGCCGCCCCCCCAGGGAAAGGGCCGCCCCACGCGCCTGCTTGGCACGCTGGGGTCTAGAGCCGCCCCTGAGCGGGGGCCCCCCGCCACCGAAGACCCCGGGCCCCCGGAATTCTCTGGGCGGCCCTGGATTCTCCGTAGTTTTACTCCTGCTTTTTGCTAAAAATCAGTGAAGCCACATGACATAAAACAGTGTAATACAATGTTGACTCAGGTCTTACATTTGAGTTGAAACTAGTTTTGTTTCAAGCCGCTTCACAAGTATCAGTGTGCCTCCAACAAATAATGGATATTGACCAGGAAGAATTTTCTAATTATATTCAATTAGTAGTGATTATATTCAATTAGTAGCAATCTGATCACCAATAAATGCTGGATATGTAATTTTCTCTCCAGCCAGGTATCTTCTTTCCAGCTTCTTCCCTGTTTCCTGTCCTCCCTTCATTCTACTTTCACCTTCCCTGCTTGACTCTTCATGCTCTCCACCAGCTTCCTTTCTTCTATCTCCTTCCTCCCACCTGCAGATGCATGAGCTTGCCTGGAGCCTCCATGAGTTCTCTGATAGCAGTCCCATCATCCGTTCAGGAAAGGTCTACACTCCATAGGGACAAGACCGCTGACTCCTCGGCCAGTATACTCACCAACCACGTAATTCCTCCCTTCTTTTGTTTGCTTGTTTTTTCAGGGGAGGACACACTCTGAGGCTTTCATTTTGGAACTACGTTTTGAGGTGGAAACATACTTGAAGAAGAAATAAAAACATTTCTCTTCTTTTTTTCCCTCGATTTTTACAAAGGGTCTTCAGTGTGTGCATGTGTGCATCATGCTCGGGTGTTGCCATTTCTCAGGGGGTTGCACAATATGATCTTGGGCATAACTGTCCTCAAGGAACATGGACAGTCTTAAAACAATTTGATCTCTCCCTACTTCCAAGCTATTTTATAATCTAAAGCAGAATCTTATTCCCTTCATCAGCACTTACAAAATCCTAAATCTGTTGTTTGGCAAAATGTATGATGCCTCTTAAATTGCCCTTCTTAGAAGGGATGTCAGCATTTTGGCCCTCTGTGGCATATGTTATGGAAGACACTGCTAGGCCAGCTTGTTTAGTCATACAGCAAACTACTGTAAGGACCCCACCATGGGCCATCGGCAGAGTCTGGACCCCAGACTTTCAGCTTGCAAAGCCCAGACCTGTAACATATGAGTTAAAGGAGTAACTCCATTAGCTGGCAGCAGCAACAGGCTGTTATCCTCTGTGCAGACAAGCCACTAGAGGATGAGCTAGGGCAAAGAATAAAATTCCACAGCAAAATGTAAGATTAGTGCTGCCAGATTAGTATTCACTTGTAACACCACAATGCCATAAAGACCCCATATGCAGAGTTGGAACTGCCCCACCGCAATGGGGATACCACTGCCAGTATAGTATGCAAACCATCAGTATTACCCAGATAGGTGGGGGAATACGAATGCCTGAACAGTTTCTGTTGTCCCATATGGTGGAGGCCACATTATCTATGGCCTCCATATCACACACACTCTCTTGCTCAGACCAGGTTTGCCTGCCCCTTGCACTTCCCTCGCCTATTGATAGAATGGTGAGGCCAATCTGGGATCCTGTAACCCTAGTGGGAGTTTTGCAAGATGTCTGCAAAACGGGGTGTTCTGGCTCCATGTTTCCCATTTCCATGTTTCTTTCAAATAAGTCTATTTTGGAGAAGGTACCATTTAATTGTCCTGTATCATTCACTGCTTTCCTTCTCCAGATCTGTCCTATATATTGCAATATTTGCAATTTTTCCAAATGTTTAACTTCCACCTGTAATATTGTTCTTCCTCTAAAAGATGTTCCCAGTGCTAACTTAACAATAAGAACAAAATGGGAAACTGTATTTTACCTCTACCAGAAATTATGCCTAGAGAGATTTAATTTAGCATGCACTAGATCAGCAATGTTCTCTATCCAGTAATGAAGTACTATGTTGACCTATGAACTTGAGCATTTGCCTGAAACTGACTGTCACTTTAGGAATGGTTATCAGCACAGCATATGTACCACTGAAATCTAGTCATGTTGCAGCAGATAGAGTGGTTTTCTAAATGTTCAAGTTAAAATGATCAACAAAGTTCTGCAAACACTGACTTCATGATTCCATAATTAAATCACAGGCAAATATAGAACAAAGAACCCCACAGCAAGCTTCACAATGTGAAGCTCAGATGGATATGCCAGTGACAAGTAACCAGTTAATATTGCTAAGTATTACTGAAGTTAAAAAGAAGGAAATTAAAAGAGTAGAATTAAAAATAAACCTGCCCTCACTGCAGGATAGGGGTGGGTTTTTGTTTTTTAAACCAATGAGGTGAAAAGAGGGTGGCTTGCTTGTTTTGGAGTTGAAGGGGTTGCATAGTAACTCGTTTTGAAAAAAACGCTTTGGTCCCTTCCAGTCCTAAGTAAGGAGAACCGGTTTGGGCCCAAATTTCTGAGAGCATTCAGGTTAATACAAGTTCTAAAACTTTAATCCAAAAAGTGTCAGAGAAAATGCGGTAAGCCAAAAAAATGTTGCCACCATATAAATCATGAAATGGATTCTGAAATCCTTATTCTTCCTTAGAAGCATCTTTACTCTGCCAGTAGTCCCACTAAAGACAGCATTATCAGAATCTGCATATACACATTTTACAGAAAAAATACAAGGTAATGTTGATTAAAAAATCCGTTTCTTTGACTAATTGTCTTATGTTCAATAGTAGCCCAGGGAACCATCTGATGAATTGAACCTACTTTTGTAAACATGTTTTTCCACAATGATTTGTCAATAACATGAAATGGAATTTCAGTTGAACACTGTGTGAGATATATTTAAAATAAATAATCAAAGTTGCCTTATTTACAAGTGTTGTCTCTACCACCAGCTACAGATTGTTTGAAAGATTACTAAAGAGAACTAAAGGGAAACTTAGGTAAATTCAAATCCTGTGCTTGAGCAATCTTTTAAAACAGCCAGGCTTCATTATTCTGTAATAGTGAGTTCCCAACTGTCAAGAGAGTGGCTTTAATTTTTTATTTCAGTTTTGGATACATCCTAAATGTAAATGATGGATCAAAAAAAATCTAAATCAATGAATAAAGAAAAAAGTGAAAATAAAGTCAAGGGAAAGGAATAACGAAAAAGGAGCTTTCTACTCAGCACTGCAGGAGCATTAATATATTCTGCTGGAAGACTGAACACCACAGCACTGCTTATATTTAAGAGGATTGGAAAAGCTAACGACAGAATCAGCAAGCTTACAAAAAAACATTTACTACTTCTTTTAATCAAAACATGTAATCAGAAGGCCTAAGTGATGATTACCTTCTTCTTTCAGCATAAGTCACTGAAGCAGGCTGTTAGGTGGACGGAGCTCCTGTCTATGCCAAGGACAATGTAAATATTACAACACTGAAAAAGTATGGTCAGGCATTACCCTTATTTCCAGATAAACTCTCCTCTGTAGGCTGGCCTGTTGCTAGATTACAATGGTTGTCTAAAATCAAGATCTATTCACTGAACTCCATACAACGTGAGACCCACAGAAAGAAACATCCGCCTTTTGTTAAGGACACCTTTATTACCAAGAACCTTTCAGTAATTGTTGAGTGCAATTAGTTATTCGGGGGATACTGCAAAAGGCTAAAGTTACCCTTCCTAGAACACAATTAATTTAGATTATTTATAGACTGCTGTATTATTAGCATTCATATATTTCTTTTAAAATAAAGGAAAAAAAACATTAAATCCCATAAAAAGCCGAATATTTCTACAGTTGGCTGCTAACTGAAATTGTTACTCCTCAAGTGCCATGTGTATCATTAAACAGGACCTGGAGAAACAAAAATAACTGGAGCAAGTTGATCGAGACCGAGAATCTCCAATGTTTGAGAATGAAGAGCGGGGCAGTATTCCGAGTCCCACCCCACCCCCAGGTATAATGATGCACCGATCGCGCAGCTCTGTCCAGTCAGTGCAAAGTCACAACCCAATTTCATTTCGCATGCAAGGCAGGTGCTTTTCCATCATCCCCACCAGACATGCTGCTGAGTCCGTACAGCACATTTTACATGTTTGGATTGAATTCCTGGGGGAGAAGGAAGGTAACTGCCTAATAATGCAGAGTGCCTGAGAACTACCCGACCCGGGAGGGGGGGACGGACTCTTGTCCTTACAGGGGCTTCAAAAGGAAATGCAGAAACTTTGGGTGGGGAGGGGGGTGCATGCTGGATTAGTGTAAGGGGGGGAGGGACGGGGCTACCCAACAGGAGAGCGTGGAGACTAGGCAGGGGCAGAATGCGGTTTCTCCGCGTGTGTGCTGGAGCTGGAGCGATCTCTCCTTCCCTTTGTGGCCAGATCTCTCCCCTCGTCTCCTCCCTGTGGGTATTCCCCCCTCCCCTGTACGGCCTTTCCTGGCTCTCCTTTATCTCCGCTACCCATTGCCTCTGGCTCCGGCTCCTTCTCCGCGCTGCAAAGCTGCAACTCACTAGCGAGCGCGCCGCACCGAGGCTGCAGCGGCCCCAGCACTCGCCTTGCGTCGGTCTCTCTCCCACCGAGGCTTTTCCTGACTCTCTTGATTAATCCCTCCTCGCCCGCACAGACACACACGCACCTCGGCTAGCTCTCCCCTATACACACATGCACAGACGCACACAGCAGCCCCTGGGCATTCAGGGGTCAAGCGATCGTACGAGAGAAAGAGGGGGAGCCGCAGAAATCTCAGCGCAAAGCAGCGACGAACAAACAACCGAGGAAGGGGAATTGAGATGAGATTTAGGGAGCCACCGGAGGGGAAGCTCGCCAAGGCAGCGGGCAGCAGGGCGGATTTACACTGGTAAAAGAAAGTCCCTCATACTGAAATGACATACCCGAGTCTGGTCTGGAGCAAGAAACGTGTTGGTTACTCATGGAGATTGAGCACACACCGCAGAAAGATTCCCCTTTATCCTCCCATGTGAACCCTAACATCCACGATTCAGTCTCCTCTTGGTAACTCTTGCTAAGATGAACCTCCCAGTGAAATTAATTTGCTTTTAGTGGAGGGAGAACCTGCATTTTTTTTTTTATTTTATTTGTTCCACTGTCGAGTTCTCCCCTGGGGAATTTTAACTACTTATCTTTCCTTTTTAAATGCAAATAACGGCTTTTGTGGGCAATTTTCCACAGGGCTTTTCAGAAATATTGCCCTGCTCCAGAAAGTGCTATCAGGAGATTTATTTTAAAACAGAAGGTGGGTGTTTTAAAACAGTTACCAAATACAGTCCAAACATGTGCACAACCAATAAACTCTTAAATATAGCGATGCAAGTAGCTGCGAATATCAATATTCACGGAAGAAAGCAACCATATGCATTTTTAAAAACTCAAAAGGACGAGGGGATTGCACAGAAAAAGGCAAAGAAATCAGCCCAGTTGCTCTGAAAAAGAAGTTATTGGTAACCCATAGCAAATGCTGTTGCCTCAGATAGCTCACCCTTACCTTATCACTACTGCTTGTTTGCACCTGATCTGCAACCATAAGTACTTCGAGGTACTCAATGTGAAGCTAAATTGATGGCTGAATTTAAGCAATTTCTTCATGCGCCGCTTTTATAGGCTCAAAAGACGAATGTTATGACTGTCCTCTTCAGAATCCATTCGCTCCCCAAATAATTCCAATTTTCTTGAAAGAGGCAAAAACATATATATGTCTATATACAAACGGGCACCGTAATATATCCAAAAAAGGGGGAGGGGAAGATCAGAGAGGTGTCACTACAAACTTGGCAAGCAAGACGTATCCACGGATTTCCTAGCAGGAATGCAAAAAACTGATGCAAAATAGAAAATTCCCAGGGAGATTTAGAAGCAAAAACGCCACACTGGAAAAATGCATGAAAAGAGAACAAACGGGATGGTTGGATAAATCTTTCCTAGCTATACATCCGTCAGCAAAGTGAGCAATCGCCTCCCAAATCCGAGCCAGTGCAGCTGCTGCAGTTGAGTTGCTTTCTCTCTCCCCGATGCTGCTGCTGCTACCTGTAGACACACACACGCGCACACACACACACACACAGGGACCCACAGCTGTGCAACATGCACGCTGCTGCTGCCTGTGCAAAAACCAGGAGCAGGTTAACCAATGAGCAACGTGCCTCCCTTTCCCTTCCTCCTCTGCTCCCTCACAGTGGGGCCTGGATTCTGGGGGGGATCCCGCGCGTGTGTATGCGTGTGCGTCCTGCTCGCGCGCTCTCTCCCTCTCCCGTGTCTCTCTCACACTCCCTCTCTCCTAGCTCTAGACTTGGCCAGCAGCAGAGTGGTGGCAGCACTGAGGGTGAAAGGCCCAGACGTCAGTTGTGACGTGCACCAAAGACACAGAGATGCACGTGAGTGAGGAGAAGCAGCAGCAACAGCAGCTGAAAGCCTCTGCCACTGAAAGTTTCCCCAGCCCCATTGGTTTGTCTTGCCACTTTCCCCCAGCTTTCTCCCCCTTTATTTTTCCAGTCTTTAAACCCAGGAAACAGGACCATCTGGACAGGGAATCCATAAACATGATGGGATTGGGGGTGGTCCCCATCTCTAGCCCTTTCTCCCCACTCTAAGTTCAGGAACAGAGGTGGTCCAACAGGAAAACACATCATCCAGTCAGTTTGTCCAGTACTGTGTATGGAGAAAGAAAAAAAACAGCTCAATTGGTCACCACCTCCCTCCCCGTTTTCCATTCTCTAGGTGCAGGAGCTCGTTAAACAGGCAAGAAAGCCCATCACTCACCATGACATATTCCAACATCAGGCTCTTCCTCTGTAATGCCCATTGCTAATGGTAGTATGTGTGTGTTACATGTACACCCTATGCCCCACCTTATAATGGTCATAATCAGTTCAGTTCTATACTGACGCAGAGAGACCACCCGGCCTCATCTTTCCTACCTCTTCTTCCAGTCTCCATGGTACATTTGTCTGAGAATTTCTGAGAGCTTTATCCATTTTAATTAATGGAGATCCACAGATCCTCTGCTATAGTATTAATTACTATTATCAGTGACAGAGCTGTAAATGGCATCTAGGAGTCCTATCTTCCAGGTCTTGTCTAAGGCAGATAGCTGCATCAGAGCAAAATGGGCTCTGGTGCCACTTTAGCCAGTAAATTACCTTGGTATCAGTGCAAGCACATTTTCGTCCAGTACAGTACTTCCATAGTGGAAGGATTGTACCACTGGTGATACATTGGTGTTATGACCCCAATGCAAAAAAATCCCAGGATAGACAAGGGACAAAGTCTCTTGCTTTGACTACACCTCTACTCCGATATAACACCACCCAATATAACATGAATTTGGATATAACGCAACAAAGCAGTACTCCAGGGGGGCGGGGCTGCGTACTCTGGCGGATCAAATCAAGTTCGATATAATGCAGTTTCACCTATAACGCGGTAAGATTTTTTGGCTCCCGAGGACAGCGTTATATCGAGGTAGAGGTGGACTATTATTGTTATAGCTTCATAAACATACATGATGCTAAATGAACAGATACAAAAGAGTCTCTGGCCTGAAGAGTTTACAATTTAAGTTAGGACATGAGTTGAGTGAACAAGACATTGGGGATGTCGGGGCAAAGGGGAAAATTATGAATGCAAATCAAGAGTAACAGCAGTATCATATGGTACTACTTGATGAGCCCAGAAGACCTCTACGTACCCCTGTTTGAGAACCACTGGCTTAAGATATGTCTACACTGCACTGTAAGCCCAGCAGGCTTTGAACACAGAATCAAGCCACCCACGCCTTTCCATTTACACACAAATTATGCTACCCCAGCCTGAGCCCAGAGATCTACACTGCAATTTGATAGCCCTGGCCACACCTGGAGTCAGCTGACACAGACCAGCTTCTAGTGTAGACACACCTGAATAGGCAAGCAGAGACTAAATCCTGAAGGCCATCGAAAATCACTCGACACTTTCTTGTGAAAGAAAATCTGACACAGCATTTCCTATTGAGAGAGACAGGTAAGCCCAACATCACAGCCCAGCAATTCGTTATATTGCTGGATTGTGTGTGTAAGTGGGGTCTGTCTCAAGAGTGTGATTTCGGACAAAGTAAAGTAGGAGAGGAGGGCCATAGAAGTGGTTGAAGGGGGAGGCATAAGGCTGAGCCCCACAAAGATTCCTCACAGTTCCTGTGTGAGACAGGCATGCACAAAAGCGATTTATAGAAAGGGCAAAATACCATTGCTGAGAAATCGGTGCAATTGGATGAACAGATGGAGTGAAATGTTTTATTCTTTAACAGTAGTGCTGGATGCAGAGCAGCCTGGAAATCCTGCAGATATTCCAAAAGGTATCACACATGGATGTGTTCAACTATGGGGTTTTTTAGTGCTGGAGTCCATGTAACATATGGGGTTCTAAAGCAGAAATCTGCCCAGCAATCCCAAAAGTTTGGAGCATGGAAATGCCTTTTTAACAGCCCTACGAAACCTTGACATCACCAGGAGAAATGTACATGACCTTTGAATATATGAGCCCTCTCTCTCTTTAGAACCTGTTTCCACACGCTGCAAAAGCAGGTCCAGATTCTCCCATCTGCTGTATGGCATTGAGGGAGGCAAAATGAGCCAGAAGAGCCCCAAATACATGGGTTGGTGGAAGTAGTACCTCAGCTATACTTCCCCAGTCTCAGAGAAATGGAGTCCCCCCAGCCACTACCCCACCCCACCCATACACACACAGAAGAAATGGGTGGTTCAGGCACCTGCAGCTTTGTGGTGAGGGGACCCACATGTGTGGAGGGGAGATAGCTGGGGAGCAGCTATTCTACATGGCATGTTTCCGCCCCCCACACACATGCTGTGTGAATTTCTCCTGGAAAGCTGCATAGTTGTTACTGCTGCTTCCATCAGCAGTAGTATCTTCTATCCTTCACCTTCAGACCCATTTGAGAAAGTAGTAAGTTGCAGATACCAGAGAATCCAAGGCAGTGTTGCTTCTCTAAGGGAGCTGTGTGACCGATGTGGCAACATCCTGCCACATCCTTGGAAGACCTTATTGAATTAACTTTAAGTATCTTTGGTGTCCATTGTATTAAATGAGCAGCTTATGTATTACTATGGACTGAGATGGTATGCAACCTTTGTACAAAAACCCAGCCTTTTGAAGCCAAGCCCTGAGGAGAGGGTGATTAACTGCTCCCAGAGACTGGAAATCAAAGGGCAGAGCTGTATAAAGAAACAGGCCGATGTGCCCGGGCTCAGTTCCGGTTCTGAATTTGTAATCACAGTGGGGGAGGGGGGGAAAAGAGAGGAGACAAAACAAAAACAAAACACAGTTGTGGGTTTTGAAGGACTGACACCTACTAGAGCCCAAGTCTGGAGTTAGGGTTGATCTTTGATAAGTTTGTTAGTATGCGTGTAGGTTCTTTTATGCTTTTTAATATGTTGTCTCTGTAATGCTTTCATATTAGGAATAAATGTGCTTATAAAAAGCTGCATGGTAACTTATAATTGTGGATAATTATGCTATACCTATGCCTTTGAAGAGAAAGCAAATGGCAGATGCTGGCTGGTTAGGAATACCACAGTGTAGGCAAGGAATGGTACTGACTGGGAAAACCCCAGTCAAGAGGGACACAGCAGGGCCGTCCTTAGGATTTATGGGGTCCTATGCAGTATTATTAAACTGGTGCCCCTATGCCCAATGGCAGCCTGGGCTCCCATGTGAATTTTAGATAAGGGTGAGCTTTTGAAAGATTTATTTTAAAAAAATTATGTCTAAAGATCCAAGCATTTAACGCTAAAGATGAATACTCAGATTGTGCATCTAAAAATCTATGCAAGGATTTTTTAGAGATGTGATTTTATCATCTTCAGCAACACACTCATGAAATGTTTTTAAAGCAAATTTTAAACTAAGGTCCTGTAGACTAACATGTTCTGAGTAAATATTACAGTCATGCACAACTGTTTTTGTCAGTAAATTCAGGAAGTGACAGTATATACCTGGGGGTTGGCAAATGCCCGTTAAATGGCTTCACTACCACTTGAATGGCTCTAACAGTTTCAATGTTGTGCTAATAGGTCTGGCAGGCTAGAAAGCTTTTTCACTTTTAAGTACTAGATCCCCTCCAGAGGGAGACTAACCACCAGGCGGGAGCCTACAGGAAGGGTCAGAACAGGGATAGGAAGAGTCGGGAGGGTGGACAGTAGGACCCAGGGGTGCCTCAAATTTTTGGGTCCCTGCGTATGCCTAAGGACGGCCTTGAAAGAGACACAGATCTCTGCCAAAGATGGCTGGGAGCTGCAAGCCTTTCAATGGGTGTCCTTGGTAGACCATGGAAGGGAAAGATGGGTGCAGTTGCCCTGAACTCTGACAAGCCATGCTGCCCAAAGGAAGAAGTGCATTATGAGAGCTGCAAAGGGGCTGAGGCAATACAAAGGCTACATTTTCTGAAGCAGTGACTAGTTCGGGGTGCCCAACATGAGACATCAATCCATTCAGGTACTTACATGATCCTAGTCAATCACAGTAGTATCTGCATGCATAGGTGTTTCAAATGGGGCATCTAGAAACATAAGCACCCAAAAAAGTGTGGCTCTGGCTGGTTTCAAGCGCTCATCCCACATGCCCACAGCTCCTTCTTCATGATCGCTTAAGCCCTTCCACTTTGAGTTTCCCCAGCACGTTCTCTTCAGTGGGGGGAACTTTCCGGAGATTTCTGTGTGGTTTCTCCACTCCATCCATCTCCTGCAGGTTTTTCTGTGGGTGGAAGATTGAATGCAAGGCAGTTGCACATATCAGTTCCTCCTTTCATCATGAGGGTGATTTGTCAGGTTTAGCCTCTGGGGTATTTCTCATACCTCCTCTTTACTTGTGATGACAAAACAGGATTGTAGATATTTTCAAGTCCTTCCCAGTTCCTACACCTCTTCCTGTAGATTTATACAGAGAGCAAGAGGCTGTAATTCAGCCAGTAGCTAAACAGCTCACAAGGACAACATAAAGTCACTTTATTAACACAAATTTAGCCCTCCTCAGGCTGTAATCACAGTTCTCTGTGCTAGCCTGTGGGTCTTGCCAGGTTCTTTAACACTCAGAGAAACCTCGCTAGAATTTATACAGAATAATGGGAAATAATTGCCTGTTTTAATGTCTGAAAGAGAAAGAGCGAGAGAGAGAGACTTCTAAACCTAATGTAATCAGCTCTGCTTTATGAGACTGAGAAAATGAAGGTGCCCAAAACATGACAAAGAAAATGATATGCACATAAGTAGAGGAAAGAAAGCTGCATAATAAAGCTGTCTTTTGTAACTGTCCAAAAGAGACTGAGAAGGCTGAAAATGAATTACTGCAGAAACAGACTTACAAAGAAAACTATCAGCTTGTTTAGTTCCCCAAATTCTCATCCTTGTGCAAAATGATTATATAAGGTGCAGTGTGGTCCAGTGTTATGGTGGGAAGGGATGATGAACTGAAGGTCAGGAGACCTGAGTTTCGTTCCTGTCTTTGTCACTGACTCAGTGTGTGACCTTAACTTTTCTGCCTCTATAAAAATAGTGATGATAATACTCACCCATCCTTGTAAAGAAGAATTTTAAGATTCTTGGTTAAAGGAGCTATATAAATGCACATGGAAATATTATGCATATGGTACGGTAAAAATTTCAATCCGGGGTGCAAAGCTAGACTCTTAAGTTAGTATAAGCACTAAAATAAAAATGGTTCGACTTTCAGAGGTGTGGAGCATCTGAAGCTCACATTATTTTCAGAAAGTGCTGAGCACCCACAAATCCCACTGAAATCAAAGTAAAAAAGTTAATTTAAGTGCCTGAATATGGATTTAAGAGTAAATTTAAGAATTCAAGTTTTATCATTTTTGTCTCTCTCTCTAGATCTCATTCTCTGTGTATCTTCCTGGAGTCATTACTCAGCCAAAACTTTCACTGACTCTACCAGGAGCTGGCTTGTTTGCAAAGACAATGGGCATTGAGATCTAAGAATTGTAGACGTGTGTAACAAAATGTTTGGATTGTTAAAGACTGAAACTTCAAGCAAGGTTGTTTGTTTTTAAACAATAAGGTTCCCCTCCCCCCATTTAAATTATATATATATGCAGATGCCCTCAATGATTAAATTCAAAGCCTAAAAAAGCTGACAGTACCTTTCAATAAAAATTATGTATAATATGGTACTAAAGGCGCTATATAAATATAATAGTATATGTGGGACATACTGCTTACTATAAGAAAACATTCCTGCATTTAGTGCTTACGGCTTTAAAAGGGTAAAGATACTTTACTCCCTTCGGTTATTAACATGGACACAGCAGTGTTAAAGGGCTCTTATTGAGTAAGAAGAAACCATTATGTAAAGAGGAAAAAAATGCTGATGTGTTGGGATTCTGGTGTGATTTGAGGTGGCTGCACTTTTCGTCTCACTGCAGTTGTCTCACCATCACTCTTACTTTTAACCTTCATATGGAGAACATAAGAAACATTCATGAGCATTTGGTGTAGGTTAACTCTGCTTAAATTCATGCATCTCCCCATAACATTAAATAATAGAGTTGCGTTTACATCAGTAGCATCACAGAGCCAAATGTTAAGCAATGGATATGGGTGTTATAAGAAACTTCTGTTCAAGGAACCCTAAGCCTGATTCCTGTTTCATGCTGATGTAAATCAGGAGTATTCCCACTGAAGCCAAATGAGCTACACAGATGATAAACTGTTGTAATTCAGATTAGAAGTAAGTGCCAGGAGCCAGATTTTTAAAACGTATTTAGTGATGACTAAAGTATATTCTCATCCGTCACATTTCCATACTTGGGGCCTAGGCCTTTGAGGTGCTAAGTGCACTCACTGAATTATTTCAGTGGGAGTTATGGGTGTTCATCACATCACAGGACTGGTCCAAATGTGTGGTGACTTATATGTACAAGTACTCACACAGAACCAGTTGCTTTTATTTTTATAATTGGAGATATACCTATCTCCTAGAACTGGAAGGGACCTTGAAAGGTCATTGAGTAGAGTCCAGCCCCCTACCTTCACTAGCAGGACCAAGTACTGATTTTTGCCCCAGATCCCTAAGTGGCCCCCTCAAGGATTGAATTCACAACCCTGGGTTTAGCAGGCTAATGTGCCAACCACTGAGCTATCCCTCCCCCAAATGAAGTTTTGCCACTGACTCCCAGGAAAGCAGCAGTGGGCATGCAATGAGCTCATTTGGGGCCAAATCCAGAGCTCTTACTCAGGAAAAAGATACCATAAACTTCCAGATCCAGCTCATGACCCTTGTACTTCAAGCTGGCCAATACGAGAGGAAGGGGCCATGGCCACACTTCTTCCCCGCCTCCGCATAGATGGCTAGCAGCACTAGCCTTGTAATTAGGTGAACTTGACACACCAAAGATGCCCAGACACAGATGCAGGAGCTCAGGGATAGGAGGCATCTGGTACCTTCATACCTCTTACGCACGCACAGCAGTCTGGCACAATCTAGCCTGAGCATCTTGTGGCTCGTTTAAAATGAACACAATTTATCACAGTGTTTCATAACTACTGCTATGTTTATGATATGGACAATCAGATTAAATGATTGAATAGCTGAGTTTATTTATAATTAAGCTTAAAAGGCAATTTGATAGAGTAGGACAATAAGCCGTGGGAGAATAATTCATATATTTCAGCTTAATGTTAACTGAAAAGCAGAGTCTCTCTCAAACACCTCAGAGGCAGAATTATGGACTAACTCATGTAGAGGGTGCTTTACAGGTCAAAGCTGAGCTTTAGTAAAGGTACAGTAAGCATAGTCATCATTGCACTTGTCTGATTGTAGCTGGCTTGTGGCAAACAGAGGGTTTCATTCTGAAATGCCAACATTACATTAAATAAATGTATTGCTTATCAGCCCAAAGAATTACTGTCAGTTACTAGACGAACATCCCCCACGAGCATAGCAGCTCACAATCAACATTTGTAAAGCTATTGTTCGATGTTAACATGCTATATAACAGTATAAGCAGGCAAACAAAAATGTACCAGCATCCAATAGTTTTTTGCAAAACATACATTTAAGTCAAGCAAATATTAATGTATCTTCCACCATAACATTAGTACAATATGGTCAACATTCTACTTTGCACCAAATCAGATAGCTTTTTAACTCAGATGAATAAAAAGGGACCAATCCAGCACTTCTTATTTAGGCAAAACTTCCATTGATATTAATGGGAGCAAACAGCACTCTAGATTTGTAGGTGTATTGTAGGAACTTTACATGACTACATATTGTTCTTGAATAAAGAAGCATTGTTTAAGAAGCAGCATTTGAAAACCCACACATCAGATAACAGAGGGAAGAAATCAGATTTGTGATCATGAAAATTAATGGATCTTTAAACTACAATCATTGAAACAAAACTGACATACATATAGTTTGGAATAGAATATTCAACACAGAAATGAAACATCTTACCTAGGTTTAAAATATTATTCATTATTTTTTTTAGGCATCTGCTACTTTCTCAAATATTTTAGCTGTCAAGAGTCATTTCTATATTTGAGACTACTAGATCCACTAGACGGGAAGATTTATGATTGTCCTTAAAATGTATCTGACATTGCTATTAACACTTTAAACTGGCCACTAGTACACTTGAACAGTTTCATCCTTTTAGAAGACCTGACACATGAAGAAGCTCCACACATTGAGTATTAATCTCTAAAAGCACATGTGGAGAGATTACTGAACCAATAGAGGTGTGTTTTTTAAAATTCCTATTCAAGTTGGCTCAGTAACTGTACATTATTATTATTATTATTATTATTATTGTTTTAGGGTTGGGAGTGTTTGTTTTAACATCTTTTCTGAAATCCATACATAATTTAAAATTATGTTTACATACTCATGAATATCTACAATTTTTAAGTATCAGAGGTAGCCATGTTAATCTGTGTCCACAAAAACAACAAGGAGTCTGGTGGCACTTTAAAGACTAACAGATTTATTTGGGCATAAGCTTTCATGGGTAAAAAAACCTCACTTCTTCAGATGCAGATGAAGTGAGGTTTTTTACCCACGAAAGCTTATGCGCAAATAAATCGGTTAGGCTTTAAAGTGCCACCAGACTCCTTGTTGTTTTTGTACAATTTTTAAGTCATCCTCTTCTAAGGCTATAAAAAGTGTCAGTATTTGAAAACTTAGGACCCAGTTTTGTTCTTAGCAATGCACTGTAAATATAGAGTAACTCCACTGATTTCAAGGAAGTTACTCTGGACGCCCTGCCATGACTGAACAATTTTTTTCGCTTATTGATACATTATTTCTTGTAAATATTTCACTTCTGTAGCTTGCTTTTGTTAATTATACTTCTATTCAACCATACTTTGTGGGCCTCGCCAGAGTCCGTTGCAACTTTAGTGGTTTTGTGTATCCTGTAGAGGCAAAATCTGATAGAAAGGAGGGGAAAAAAAGAAAAATGAAACAAAGCCAGATAATCAGCATTACAGACCAAAATCCTCAAATCCTTACACTGACCAAGATCATCCCAACCTTCAATAAAAGGAGGAGGATGCTCAAGTAGAGGAACTCTCTGAGTGGTTTGTCATGGCGAATTCCTTCCTTGTTCTATGGAGATGTTAAGAGTTATACCCAGCCTCACAGAAACAGAGGCAGGGCCACATCTCTTATTTCAGCATGCCTCCAGGAATCCAGAGGAGGTCAGGTCAAGAATCCCTGTCAGGAGGCTCTGCAGAAAAGTCAACATGTTATTTTCCCACAGAATCTCTGTAGGGCCTAGTCTCCACCCACTCCCCACACATGGACACTGGTCCCAATTAGAGGCATCTGTGGTTAGGTCATGAAGGTGGATGACCACACCATTCTACCCAAATGGTGGGAGATCCACACAAAGAAGGTCCTTTCCATGTGCATCTCTAAAATACTATCTGGGTCCCCATTTTCATTTAGTCCTTATGGGGGCAAAATTCCTATTAACTTAAGTGGGAGTCTTGCTTGAGTAAAGACTGATTAAATATTGCTTTAGGACCTCCGGATTTGGCCCCGAGTGTGTATATAGCTGAACACATTTACCACCTTGTTTTTCATGGCAGCCCTAATGACAGTAGCTAATGATAACGGTTGGGTTTCACTTGTAGGAATGATCATTTCTAGCTAATGACCAATTTTACCAGGTGGTCATTGGTGATTAAGGCGGAGAAATGGTCACATCCAGGGCCAAATCCTGCTTGCACTGTGCGCGTGAGTCGTTCCCTTGAGTTCAGTGGTGCCACTCACATGAGCGAGGTAAACAGGATTGGCCCCACAAGCATCTATTCGCTGTTTAGATGAAGAATGGACATATATCTGCTATTTCAATACATTCTTTACCAGATGTAGTGGCAGTTAAGTACTACTGAGTTTACTAGGCTATATTGAATTATAAGAAGAAATGCCAGGCTAGATTCACAAAAAGGATTGAGGTGCCTAATGCCACTTGGCACCTGAATCCCACTGAGATTACCAAAGTGCCCTCTCAGCTGCCACTGAACCCTATAGGTGCCTAAACTTGCTCAGCACCCAAGTTTTTGCAGTAAATGTTCTCTAGCCACCTATATTTCTACCTCTGAGCATGCACACTGCAACTCTGGGCCTAAGCCCCAGAGCAATGCACAGACCAGGGGAAGATAGGCATTTGTCCCCCTAACTTGCCTGTGGGGCCCAATCCTGTAAGTGATTTAGGGCTCACCTACTGGATTGGACCCTTATAGGTGAGCTTGCACAAAATGGCTGGGTGACAGAGGGTAGGAACCTCATCCCTTTTAGCATAGTGGCTAAGGTACTCTATGAGAGACCCATTATTCAAGTTCTCTCCCTCCCTTTTCATCTGAGGGGGAGAAGAGATTTGAACAGTGTCTACTACCTCTCAGGAGTGCTTGTCTAACCACCAAGCTATGAGATATTCTAACATGGGGCTCCCCCGTCTCTCCACTAAAGCTGCTCCAGTTTGGATAAATAATTAACAAGTCACTGGAGAAGGGATACTGGATCTTGGGCCTCTCATGTGAGTGCCCAAAGCACCAGGATATGGACTCATTCTCTCTTTCTCGGTGACTTCAGTGGGAGCAGAATTAGGTCAATGCTGAGCATTTGAAAATCTCACCTCTTAATTTTTGAATTCTTAAAAGCTAACACAAGAAAAATCTCTTACCAGGGCAAAAGTAAAGACTAAAACTAAAGTGTGTTTATTATAGGGTGATCTGTTGGGCAAAATAGATGTATATTCTCTTTGGGGATGGGATGTTGATTTTCTTCTGATCCTTGACTCTAACAGGCAAGTTGCCCCTTTATAATTAATTAGAATTTTTGTTATCTTTTGCTAAGGTGCCTAGAGATCTTCCAGTTCAAGTGCCAAAAAACCTGATCATGATTGGTTTCCCTCTCCCCTTCAGCTCCCACCCAACAATAACCTTATTTCCTTTGTGCACATCAGAAAAACAAAAACGCTGTACCATGAAATTAACTTCTTGTGATTCCCTAGCCATCGAGGACAGGACAAGAAGCAATGAGCTTAAATTGCAGCAAGGGAGATTTAGGTTAGACATTAGGAAAAACTTTTTAACTGTAAGGGTAGGTAAGCACAGGAACAAATTCCCTAGGGAGGTTGCAGAATCTCTGTCGTTGGCGGTTTTAAGAACAGGTTTGACAAACCCCTGTCAGGGATGGTCTAAAGCAGTCTTTTTCAATGGCTGAAACATGGACCGGCGCAGGTCCCTGAGATCTCCCTGACACAGTTTAGGAAGGCATCAAGTCGGTCCCTGGTATCAAAAAGGTTGATAAACACTGATCTAGAGAAAACTTAGTCCTGCCTCAGTGCAGGGGACTGGACTAGATGACCTATCAAGGTCCCTTGCAGGCCTCCGTTTTTATGAAAAAAGAAACAAGACATTTCACAAGGGTTTTGAAGTAGCAGAAAAGCTGTAATTGTGAACAGTAACTTAAATGAGAGCAGAGGGAGACTTGTGCTTTCAGGCAGGGGAAGCTTCATTGCAAATTAAGTTTTGTTTCCTTTACTTGCTGCAGCAAAATGACAGCCTTGACAGACATATGGGTTGTTTACAATCCTAAAGGCTTTTTAGTTTTAAGTGCTTCCAGAATTTATCTAGCTGCATTATATGACGTAGACACTGATTATGGCCTTATTCTGCTAAATATAGCTTGTAATTGGAACACCTTCCTGAATCCGCACAGTAAAATTTGCTTTTGTTCTACTTCTGCATTGTTGGATTAGCTATGGAGATGACCCAGTCAATCCAATGGAATTTTTGTCATTTATTCCAATGGGAACAGGATCAGACCTGATGGGTGAAATTCATCCCTTAGTAGACATCCACCATGAAGGCAACACTTAGTCCTGTTTAAATCCCATCTCAAAAAAAAAACAACACAAACACACACACACCACACCACCAACCCGTTTTTTTCCTCCGTGGTGCAAAGAGTGTGATCTTAGCCAGACTCCAATCAGGTCTTGCTTTAATTTAAAATGTGGGTTTATTTTGAAAACTGACTTAAAAGTGTCATAGTGGGGTTTCATGTGCCTTATGACTCAATTACATTCAGATCAAATTGGCTCAGTGTACAAGTTTTTTTAAAAATGTCTTTTCAAAATACTAGCCTTGTAAATTTAGGGTCAGATACTGGTTTCAATTCACACTATGGTAAAGCTAGATTCAATCCATTCACTTTGGTAGATTTACACCAGATTGACATGGGTGTGGCTGAGATTAGATTCTGGATCTTTACCTGAGCCATGTGAATCAGACTGTGCCCGTTCTGGCTCATGCATTATCACCAACAAGAAGATTCTGCCTCATTTATATTTGTACCACTCCATTTTCTTCACTGCTGTTTGGAACTTGTGCTAAATTCTGCCCTTACTTACGCTCCATATAAAAATGACAAAAAGCAATGGATTTGCTCAGGTGTATGTCTGGCTAATAGTTAACAATGCTTAATGTTTTATGAGCTAGTACAGAACTCAGATTGCTTTCCCAGAGCTTTATTAGCTCTGCTAGCAGAAGAAAAATATTAACAACTTATTTTCGTCATTGAAGTCAGCTAGTAAGACCCTGAATACACAGGAGAGAAGATCTCTGGGCAGGCAGGTGCCATTCCCCGCCCCCCCCCCCCAAAAGGCACAATTGGTTGGAAGATTCTTCCTTTCCTGGCTGCATTTGCAGTTGCATAGTCTTATAATACACCCATGTCTTCATCGCTGTGGAATTCCCACCTTTCCCTGTGGAACCCAGTCCAGGTTCCTTTCCCTCTGCTTGCCCATGAGATGCGTCACATGTTGCTGTAGACCTAGAGCTGCAGTGACCTCTTTGGCCCCAGTGGGAGACAGGAAACATTGGGACAATGGCAGCTTCATTTCAATATCTCAGAGGGGCACCATTGTGTGCCTTGGCTCTGCATATGCTCATAACTTGGCCACTATAGGTGCTCAGATACTACAGTGACAGGTGTGGTATTAAAACCCCGATAGAGCAGAATTTAAGGACCCTGTGGAAAGTAACTCTGAGTGCTGTTATGGTGGCCATGCTGTTCCATTTTTCCTGGCTGTTTTGAAACCCCCCAGTGGGATTTGTACTACTTGGTCTGGAGCACAAGAACAGATGCACTATATGAGGTCACCCAGGAAGAGCTATTCCCTTAAATCAACAGTGAATGGCACTGAGGCTTGAGAAAAAACAAAGGTGTAGAAGGTACAGCTGGAAGGACTCTGCATCCAAAAGAGAGAGGAGACTAGATTCAAAGGGAACTGTGAGAATGACACAGAAATTACACTTTTCTACTTTCCTTTTTAAATTTGAAAATTATCTTCTGCATGCACAAGAGTCTCCTGGGTGCCAGCTTCAGAAGTCACTTAAGGAAGAAAAGTCTCCTGTCATTTGGGGCTGATGTAATGTAAGAATTCTCTCTCGCACAATCGCACAGTCTTTCAGAGAGACAAGACAGAAAACCAGACTCCCACTCAGTCAGAATTTTTCCCTCTGCAAATTTGTCAGAAAAGAGTCTGTTTTCTTCCCTTGGAATAATGAGAATGTATCCATGGAAATTCAGCAGGCAAAGCATAGAATTTCTGTGACTCAGTTTCACCATCAGTAAAACAGGATGTTGCAGAGATTAACTTAATGATAATTAAGCAAATGATGATTAAGTACTTTGAAGATTGAGTCATGTGTAAACACTACAGTAATTCTGTATTTATTATTATTGAGAAATATCCTAAAGATCAGGATTTACTGTGTGTTTTCCTAGACCAAGTTTGCAATCTTGGTCTTGTACTTTATCCCATTAAAAGAGGGAACACCCCGACTTTCTGAAATAGATAATTCTGGGTTTACAGTCAAATCCACATTCAAAGGCTAAATGTCTGATCCATCAAGGTGCTGAGTAACTGCCTCAGTTCTTCACAGGATCAGGCTATCCAAGCATCAAAAAACACCCTCCCATGATTATTGCTTATCAATACTAGGTGAGGTCATTTTCAGGTCAAACCTGACTCCCCTCCCCCATTTCATGGCAATATGATAGCAGAAGTGATGTCTCCATTTTTGTAATAAACAGAGGGCACAATCCTGCTATTCTTACTCAGGCACAAGTTCTGTGCCTGATTCAACTGAAAAAAAAACAACCCATGCTTTTGTCACTGCTCGCAAAAATCTGTAACGTTAATTTTTGAACAGGCTCATTTTTCAGAAGATGGTTCAAAGCCACAGCTGGCACCTATATTATATTGCTTTTATACTAGAACAATTATTATGCCCATATAAACTGTGGCTTTTCACCTGTGCAAAGTTTTTCAGTTGCACAGGGGAATTCTATTAAAGAGATCAGGGTTGTAAAACAGGGAACCAGATTCCCCAGCAGAAGGTAAAGTCACCCTGTACCTGTCCGTACCACTGTGTATGTGTTGGGATGGTTGGCAGCTGGTAGCATCAAGTAACAGATGGAAGCAGACGGACAGAGAAGAAAGAATTTTCCTGCATTAAAAACATGTTCGTTTGGGTTGTTTGTTTTGCTTCTACACTTGATTTGGCAAAAGATGTCATCTGTTTCAGCCACCTGAACCGTGACGTGAATGAGGATTGTTCAAATAGGTTGTATGCTGTAGTATATACACACACATATCCCATTAATCACGTCATAACAATTTTACTTGGTGACTACTCCACACATTGGTTTTGTATTCAAAATAAATATGTTGAAATATATTCCATTATAATATAATGTCACCATATAAGACTATTACTGAATTCTAAATGTCTTTTGAGGATGATAATATCCTGGTATAGTTTCCATTTTGAGCAGAAGTTGTTGTTACCCCTTGAACACGTCTTTTTGTTGCTAAGCAGGTGCAGATCAGAGATCAGACTAGAGCACTTGAGAGAAAAAGAAAGCAATTCCACCTCCTCAGATTTAAAGACAATATTGCCTTGGTAACAGGTAACACATGTGAAGTACAATAGTTAATTAAGGCCTCCAGTTATAAAAGCAACAAAACAGAAATGAAAATGAGAGGCACTGTAGCAAAATATAGACAATCCTTAATAGTCATGTAGCTTAAAACAGATTAGTATACTTGGGGAACATCATTAAATAAGTGATAGAGAGCTATGCAGGTCAGATGGAAACAATGAACAAAAATGCAAAAGGCAGCTAGGTGGATTGAAGTGCACTCTACAAAACAAAGAGACATTATGAAGAACAAATTCCCACTTATAGCTAGAAGGAGGAAGAGGAGGAAGAGAAAGTAAATTTCCCTGAAGTTAGTTTAGTGATGGGAAATATAGCAGCATTAGCTGCACCTATCTTGAGCTCATTATGTGACTTTGGTAATGCACATAATACACACTTTAAAATGGAAAAAAAAAATCAAGGTAGGACACCCATACAGGAAATACACCCATATATGTGAAAAAGACCTCCTGCAGGTTCCATCTGATCACAACACATCCTTCCACCAACCTCCTTAGCCTCCTTACTGAAAATCTTACCCCCAAAAGGGAGAAATCGATTATATAAAGAAATACAAGAGGGGAGAGAGCACAATGAGAAGTATGATGGAATATTATGAGATATACATTCTAAGCATTCAAGAAAAAGCAAAAAATCTAAATAAATATGTAAATAAATGGCAGCGGATAAAAAAATTGGACCTTATTTAGAGCTGCTGATGAGCTAGCACACTAAATTGAAATTAAAAACGGGGTCAATCATAGTTTTGCAATAAATGTCAAAACTTGGACAGCATTTCAGCAAATTAGAAGAAAGATCCAGGGGTGTGGCTCACCCAGTCTAGGAAAGAGCAGGTCTGACTTGGTGAATATTTATCATGCAGTAGAATTGCAGGACATCACAAAAACCACAATGCTAGTGATGGATCTGGAACTACTGAACTGCAAAGGTCCAGGAAGAAAATCATAATTCATGGCTTTTGACAAGAGTAACATTTTTTTTAAAGAAAGGCTAAAACAAATAACATGGGATGACTTGGAACAGAAATAGAAATGAACATATTGCCATGTTTCCTAATACATTATTTCTACCCAGAATGGATGAAGGTAAACTGTTCTATTCTTTTAAATTCTGTACTGAACCAAAAAATAAAAGATGTATAATTCAATTTCTATAAAACTCATTAATTTTATGAGAAATATTCCATGATAACCTTTTGAATTCTTAAATGTCAGACAATACAATAAGAAAAACTGAGCAAGGCTCAGTTAAAGTAGGGTATCATCCACTTATAGTGAAGTATTGTTTCTTGCATTCCACCATTTGGTATATCCAAAATTGATAGATGATCCCAAATTCATTAGGCAAAAAGTCTAACAAGATCACAAAATATAAGGTGGAAATGGGGAAAGCCTTGCCTGATCCCTCTTACCTGAAAACAGGGAATACATTTCTTTTGGTTCTGTTGTAAACGCCTGGCCTCCTCCTGGGTGACCCCTCCTGGCCTCAGGGCAGCCCTGCAGGTGGTCCCTCACCTCAGTTTTCCTTTTGGGTTCTGTCACAATGTGTTCCCCTGAGTCATTACAGACCATGCTATTTGAGCTCTCCTTCAACACCATCAGGTTTCATTCCAGTGTTCCATCAGACCTCCACCTGTAGTGCTATGTACATATATTTTTGAGCCCCAGCCAGCTCCCCCATGTACTTTTGGAGAAGGGACCAGAGCTCACAGCCTACCTTCTGGCTCTCAGCTTCTCCCCTTCTGGTGCTTCTTTCCCCTCCATTTATGTGCTCCCAGCTGCTGTTGCTTCCACCTCTAATTAGCCCCTCAGCTGACGCTCTGCTCAGTTGACAGACCTTCTAATGAGGTCTCAGCCAACACTGGTGGGAATTTGAATGACCGAATGCTAGGTTAGCTCATGACTCAGCACACCCTGTCACAAGTCCCCAGGCAAGCCTGACCTCTACTCCAGCAACATGATTTACTAACAAAAGTCACAAAACATGGCCCATATTACCCCCACCACACACCCCCATGCATATACTCCTTAAAACTAAGTTTCTTTCTCACCAGACTCTGGAGGTGCGGCAAATGACACCAAACTTCTACCAAGAGAGTCACCTCAGCCCTTCCTTCTGGGGTGCAACCCCACTCTTCCCCAAGGGAACTCCCATAACCTCTCTGATGGGAGCACTCTTGACAGGCAGCATACCTCACTCCTCCCCCTTTCACTGTTCCATTGTTCCTCCAATTCTCCAGCAAGAACTTGCCAGCAGGTAAGCCCCTCTGCTGCTCCCTCTTTTTTCAGCCTCTGGTCCTTGGCTCCAGTTCTCTGTCTTAGAGCCAGCAGGCATCTACTTGTTCTGGTGCTGCTGCTCCTGCCATCAGCCTTCCAGCACTGGCTCTCTGGCTTGTGGACACCAGCCAGCAAACTTCTCTTGTTTTTCTTCTGTTTCTGACTGCTCTCCTCTCCTGCTTTTCTCCTGACTGATCTTTCAGAGCACCCAGATGCTGCTCCACCCTCTTAATTGGCCCAACTCACAGTGCCTGAGCTGGAGCAGGAGAGCTCAGCCCAGTTTCATATAATGGGCCAGCGAGCCTGTTACAGAAGACAAATATTTTTACATATTTGTTCAAGAAAAGTGTGTAACCTTTAAAACCAAAAACAGGGCTCAATTCTGCAAACCTTGTTCATATGAGATAATATATACTTACATGAATCACTGAACTTAAGTAGTCCCATTATCAATGGGGAGTCCTATTCAATTTCAGGTTTGAGCATTGGGTTCTCAATAGCTTCATCATCCTGAGATAATGTATCTGAAATCCGGGCACTTGGACAAGAAACTTGTTCCCTCTAGCAAATATAAACTATAAATGGGCTCAAACCAAAACCCCATATCCCAATACTCAGAAACGCAAGATGTGGTCAGACTCTGAACCCAGATTTCCAAGCCTGACCCCCACTCTAAATTGGGTCAAATTTAAGATCTGGTTCCAAACATCTGTGAGTTTTTTGGTGTTCAAAATCTGGATTAGAATCAGAATTCTGCAGGTTGGTCTCATCTCTATGACAAACTGATATGAATAGCTCAAAACAGCCTGAGCATGTTTCTATGTGGATTAAACAAAAAATCCCACTCACATCATCTGAAGGGATCATTGAGATTTTCTGAGCCTTCTTTTAATCATCTTCTTCTGTTGAATAAGTACGTTTTAAAAAATATATTAATGACTATTTGCTATTACAGGTCACTACTAAATGTACCTACCATTGGAGGTTATCCAGAAATTTTTTAATGGATTTCAAATGTCTCTAGTATAATCTTTGCCATAAACTATACACATTGAAGTTAAAGCATAAAAATCAGTGAAAAGAATAGAATTCGAAGGCAGGGGGAGGAGGTTTGGATGCCTTAGAAACATACTGCAGTATATTTCCTGCTGGAAAGCTCTCTCTTCACAGACATGATAGAAAAAGTAGAAGAAAATGTCATTCAGATCTCTCTTTTTATATTTTGTGGGCCTGAATCCTAACTTCTTTGCACACCAGAAATAGCCACTAAAGCTGTGGTCCCCACACTGTGTGAGCACTCCCCTAGAGGGGCATGGAGGAACATGCAGTGGGGGCCAGGCCAGCCCCCACAGGAGGCAGGGAAGGTGCACCACCCAACCACACTCTGTCCCCAGCCCAGCTCCAACCCCAACCACAGCTCCACTCCACCCCCAGCCCAGCTCTGCCCTCATTCCCTCTCCACCCCCAAGCCATCTCCACTTCTAGCCCCAGCTCCTCCCCCAGCTCTGCCTTCAGCCCAAGCTCCTCCGCTGAGGAAGCTTTGGCTGTGCAGTAATGGAGTGGGGGCGGGGCGCAGATAGATTCCATTACTGGCAAAGGGGTAGGGGGTGGGGAGGAGAGTTTGGGCATCACTGCACTAAAGCCAGTAAAAGTTTCTGGAGTGAAACTCGTCCCTGTGTGGAAGGCCAGCAGAAGGCATAAGCACCACATAAGTCTCACTAAGTGTGCACTTGTGCAGGCCCTCTGCACGTAGGTGAATCTTACCCCATGTGAATGATGAATGCAGGATATGGCCCCATGTTAATACTGTGAAGCAAATTATGCTCATGAGATTTGTGCATTTTAAAACGATCTGCAGAATTAGGGCCTGATTCACCAATGCATCACATCATGGTATGACCATACGATGCCATTGAAATCAGCAGAGTTACACAGGCCTAAAGCTGGTGGAATACCAAGGAGAATTTAAGCTCTGAATTAGGCTAATCGGAGAAAACAGGTTAATTTCCATTTTGCAGAATTTTAATGAGCAAGTGGCACTTTTGTTCCCTGTTCATGTATTTGCAGTTTTTAGCTATTTTATGAATGATGCCTTACTGACAGCCTTGGGGACTGGAAGCCTTTGTTTATGAACAGAGCAGGTATCTCATAGGCAGCAGCAGTGCAAATTTCCCTTAAGTGTCCCTCTAATGTGCTTTAATCCAGACTGGGAAGGACCATTCCACTGAAGTCAATGGGAGCAGTGAGGACTCAGAGCCTTTACATTCAAGCAACTTGCTTCGGTACCTAAAAGTTTACAAATTTTGGCTTTATCTCCGTGCCTCAGTTTCCTTCTCTGTAAAATGGGGCTAATAACAATTATACACTAGTCTTCCAGGGATATTGCAAGGCTTAGTTAATATTTGTAAAGTGCTTTGATAATGTGGAATGTTACAGAGATGGTAAATATTCATAACTTTAGGCGTAGGCCAGCTGAAAGAAAGGATCACTGAGCTGAAAGAAAGGATCACTGTCCCACTACAAATCCCCTGAGATTTCCCACTATTTTCAAAGACTGTCAAATAGTTGCAGTGCCACAATGGTAACCAAACTTCCTTATTTAGGATAGTTTATATAATTCCACAACACTGGTTTTCAAGACAGACAAAAATCTAGTTATTAATCATTAGCACTGTTTTGAGTCAATTGCACAGGAAAAGGGGAATAGCCTGCCATTTACATTTCATTAAAAGATTATTTAGTCATTTTGCATTTGATGAACCCTTTAGCATGGAGATTGTGTGTTTGCTTTTTTAGAGTAGTATGATGAATTGTCTTATGGGCAGATTTGCCACTAGCCTATACTGGAAATGTGGGTGAGATCCTGCAAGGAAGCTTCATGCATGGTCCTTCCTAATGTAATTCACAGGTTAGAGGTAGATTTTGCAGCGGCATGTGAAAAGTCAGAGGTAAAAGCTCCCAGACATGCCTTGGTAACTCAGATATGCGGGTCAGGAAGAGCGGGGGAGAAGATGTGGGGAGTAGTGAGTCTGGGGAATACAGAATTTTTGCTTCCTCCAAGGGCTTGGGGAGAACAAACGAGCACTTAGTAATTCTAGAGTATTAAAGTGACACTAGATCGGGGTCATCAATAGGCAGACCACAGGCCAAATCCGGACTCCCAGCACAGGCGCCAACTTTTGTTGGCGCTTGTGGGTGCTCATGCATCCCTGGCCCCGCCCTGATTCTGCCCCCTCCCTCTCCCTATTGGACCCCTCTAAAATCCCCACCCTGGCCCCGCCTCTTCCTGAGCACGCTGCATTCCTCCTTCTCCCCCATCCCTCCCAGGCTTGCTGTACGAAAAAGCTGTTTCGCAGGGCAAGCGCTGGGAGGGAGGAGGGAAAAGCAGGACGGGGCAGCGTGCTCAGGGGAGGAGGTGGAGCAGAGGCGGAGGTGGGCTGGGATGGGGAGCTGCTGGTGGGTGCGGAGCACCCACCAATTTTTCCCCATGGGTGCTCCAGCCCCGGATCACCCGCGGAGTTGGTGCCTATGACTCCCAGACACGTTTGAATGGATCATGAAATCTTTTTATTTACTTGTTATCATCATTATTGTTCTTGTGGTGTGAAAAAATGTTTCTCTGGAGTCTGGATGTTGACTATACATGGACCAAGGAATTTGGACCTTCACAAAAAAATAAATTGACTACCCTTGCTCTAGATGTTTCAAAACAGTGGAGAGAGGGAAATTTTGGCCAAATAGGCAGGCATACCTTAGGCGTTATCTGATACTCACGTGAGCAAGGGTTGGCAGGACTGTGGCCTCAGCCCTGCTCCAGCAAAACAAATTAAATGTTTGTAAACTGAAGCCAGTGGGACAACACATAAAGTTATGTACATGCTTCAGTTCATTGCTGGATTGGAGCCTTGGCTGGCATAAAATGTTATGCAAAACTCAGATGATTTGCACAAACATTTGCTTTTGTTTCAGTGTGCCTGGCTATGCACCATTTAGGTTTTGCATTTGAGATTTATGCAATCATTTAGGATGAGTTGTCTTCTAATTATTAGTGCCAATTTACAGAGATTGTTAATCCTTAATACATTTGCTTTAAGATTTAGCCCGTATTCACTTAACAGGCAATAAATGACAATAATTGTTTTATGACCAAAAAATTTGAAAACTTAATTAGAACATGGTGTAAGATCTGGCCCTGACCTGCACAACAGAGATCCAAATGACGCCCTACATTGCTGGGGCTCCTGTTTTGTAGCTATATTGTCTTTTTCTCTTTAATGGCTCAGCTGTAAAGTGCCCTGGGATTTTCATGAAAAACACTATAGAAATTCCTGTTAAAAGCATTACTGGTTATTGTAACATTTATTTAAATTGCTGATTATCTTAAGCTAAAATGACTCAGTTCAGCAGTGACTGAGGGTATGTGTAACAGGGTCCTCTGCTCGCCCCTCTTCCTGAGGCCCACTGATGCCCCAAAAAAGCTCAGAGAGGCTTCTCTTGCTGCAGCACCCGTGGCTTTATTTACACAAGTGCCCACCACCAGTGATACTATTTACAGAGCTTGCAGGCCTGACAATCTCCTCTCCTACCCAGAGTCTGCCCTCAGCCTGGAGACTGACCTTCCCCTGGCCATTTTCCCTTCTTCTGGCTGCCAGCCAGCCTTTATAGCCCTTGAAGCCTCAGGCCTGCAGGTGCAGCCAGTTCTAAAGGCCAGGCACCAGACTTCTCCGCAGCCCCAATCTATTTCCCCTGATCGGGGCTGGCTGAGCAGGGGCTAATTAGGTGCCTTTGCACCAGCACCCTGCTACAGTATGTCTATAAAGCAATGAAAGCCCAGGGTTAGTGGGACTTGAGTTGGCTGCCCTTGGGTTTGCAAACCCAGGGCTTGGGGATCTACACCAGTGGTGGGCAACCTGTGGCCCGTCAGGGTAATCTGCTGGCAGGCTGCCAGACAGATTGTTTACATTTGCACGGCCTCCCGCAGCTCCCAGTGGCCGTGGTTCGCCGTTCCCGGCCAATGGGAGCTGCAGGAAGCAGCGGCCAGCACGTCCCACTCACACTGCACCAAGTCAAACCTATCATATTCCAGACTCTCTAATGCCCTTCCAAAATATAGCCACTCTAGCCCTTTGACCTCGGTGCACTAAATTTGACTGTCCATTCTGCACTTTACAGGAAGCTTGAACAGCCTGCCCACACATCCTGCCAAGGAGTCATTTTGTGCTCCCAGCATTCCAGCGACGGGAGCCAGCAACATGGAGGAGGCACATTTGGAAGAACGTTTCTTGCTTGCATTTTCATTCCTGTGCTAGGAAATGGGCAGAACTTTCTTGAGATGTGGGTGGACATTTTGGCAGCATTTTCTATAACCCACCACAGGCACCTGACAGAGCTTGTGATGGAACAAGAGGAGACATGACAGACTAATTGGCTCATGCTGATCATGACACTCAATATAGTCACTGATGCCCTCTATGAAGACTGGCCCTTCTGGAGCAGGGCCACAAGCACAGACAAGTGGAGCCACTTCATCAGGCAGACCTGGGATGACCAGCAGTGTGCCCAGAACTTTTGCATGAAGAAAGCCACAATTCTGGACCTTTGTGAGCAGCCAGCCTGGCCCTCCCACGTAAAGACATTAACCTGAGCACAAGCATCCCAGTCCAGATGTAGGTTGCTAAAACTGTCTGGAAGGTCCAGACTGCTACAGGTCCATTGCCAACCAGTTTGGTGTTGGAAAGTCAGGGGTGGGTAAAGTGGTGGCAAAGGTTTCTGAGGCAATCAGATGTGTGGTTTACCCCAAGATGGCAGACATAAAAGATATTCCTGAAGTACCTGCTTGCTTTGAGAGGATGGGTTTCCAAACCATGCCAAGGCGAATGATGGGACTCAGGTGCCCATATCTTGCCCTCCTCAAGGAGCACATGAGTATATAAACCACAAAGGGTACAACTCCATTGTAATGCAGCCCCTCATGGACCCATAGAGGGCAGTTTATGAATGTCAGCATGGGTTGCACAGAGAAAGTTCATAAGGCCTGGGTTTTCCAGCATCAGGAGTCTATATTGATGGACAGGCTTCAACACTATTCCTACTAAATGATATTGTGATAAACTGAGGGCTTGTCTCCACTTACCGTGGATTGATGCTGTGACGATCAATCTACTGGGGGTCGATTTAGCAGGTCTAGTGAAGATTGCTCTCCCATCGACTCCGGTACTCCACTGGAAGATTGCTCTCCCATCGACTCCGGTACTCCACTGGCACGAGAAGCACCAGTGCAGTGTAGACACTGCAAGAAGTTGACCTAAAGTACGTTGACTCCAGCTACTTTATTCACGTAGCTGGAGTTGCATGACTTAGCTAGACTTAGCCTGGTAGTGCAGACCTGCCCACAGTTACTGTCCCCGCTGTTATTCTGGGAGAGCCCATGTAATCACTTTTCTCTTGGCTTATGAAAGTGTATCCTGATTTTAGAGGCCTTGGCAAAAGACAGTTTAATTACACTCTCAGCAGGTGTAGAATGGTCATTGAATGTGCTTTTGGCATATTGAAATCCTGTTGGAGATGTCTATAGACCCATTTGGATCCCACTATCATCCATGATCTCTTCATTACTTGCTGTGCTTGTCACAATCTCTGTGAAGCCAGGGGCAACCCAATTCCTTCTGAATGGAAATAAGTCAGCAAGGGGCTGCTGAATTGGTCCCCTCACCCAGAAAGTGCACGTACCACAGTGGGAGCTGGATACACCTAGGCAACAGAAGTCAGGGATGTACTCCCCCATTATGGACTTGCATGGCTCAATGGCAGCAGGAGAATAGTACATTTATGAATGTGCTTGTGGGCAGAGGGATGGAATTCATTGATGGGGGTGGGGGGGGAGGATGGAGCGTTTCAGTGTTTGGGGATGGAGTTGATTGGCATGGAGTGTATTTATGAATGACGTGACCACTTATTGGGTGGGTGGGTGGGTTGATTCACAGTATGGATTGATTAAGGAATTGATTGAAGTAGACCACTGGTTCTCAACTGTGAGTCTGTGGCCCCCTAGGGGTCTGCCACAATAAACCAGTCTCCAGCCCCATGGGGCTGGGGCTTGGGGAGGGAGTCCTACCTCCATCTCCTGACTCCCCTCAGCAGGCAGAGAGATCTGCCCCTACCCTCAGAAGAGGTTGCCTCACAGCCATTGACTCCACCAGCAGGCAGCAGTTAGCCAAGAAGCCACACCACTGGTCTGCTACATCAGTAGAGATGATATGGGGCATCTGTTCCCCATTCTTTATACTTTTTCCTCTTCTTTGAGAATCATCTCTAGCTGGAGTTCAGGAGACAGTCTGTGGGGAAAGGAACCTCTAGCTGTTTCTTTGCCAGGATGTAAATTTCTCACTCACGCCCTTTTAAGCAGCCATTCTTTGGCAGGAAAAACAGGTGATCGTCCATTTGATTTGTGTATATCCTTTTCTATTATGAAAATGGCATGAGCTTATGTTATCCAGGAAAGGATTGGGCAGTACAAGATGCACTTTTCTGGGGGAAAGTCTGGGACTGGGCATTTACTGGTGGTGCTCTGCAGTGTAATTCAAGAGTGGCTGGCCATAGCACTCATATGTCTAGCTGGGAGTGATTTACATGCTGGAGGCTGTGTGTGAGCAGACCAGGAATGGTTGCTCTCACAGCAAAGCAGTTTAAAAGGCACCCCAGGCTGGAGAACTGAGGTGACAGCTGTTCACTAGTCCAGATTGTACCTTTGGGAATGTCACAGTCATCTAGGGACCACGTGGACTATCTTTAACTGAAATGGACTAGATTTGTAAATGGAACACATTTCCCTCCGCACAGTTCACTGTCTCCAGGTGACTTTTTACACCATTGAGAGGTCAGAGTGGCATACTTACAGGCATGACGCTATAAGGTTATTATTTATAAGAAACAGGAACGCCCTAGCAAAAGTCTATGCCTTCCCAATAAAAATTCCTGGTGGTTTTTAACATTTGCATTTACCAGTCTCCGTTTTGAACTCCATGTGGTGGGGTGGAGCGTCGGGGGCATCAGGCTAATCTGCAATTAGCGAATGCACGGTGCTAGCTGGGGCTTCTAATAGAATGAAAATCCTTCCTGTTCCTATATTAATAAACATTAAAATGGAGACAGAAACTTACTGGGCTATGGGGCAACTTCTGTCCCTTCTGTGTCTGCTGCAGGCTCTGTGGTGGGCTTGTCCCCGCAAAGGGCATCGGACAGCTCCTTAGAGTACAGCTCCTCCTCCTGCAAAGCCTCCTCTGGGATCAGTTTTAGCAACAAAGTCACTTCACTGACCTCACCTGGTGCCGGCTTCCAGCTCCTATCAGTCTGCATGGTAGAATCTTGGGCCAGTAGGTCACCATTCCAGCTGACCAGGTCATCGCGCACCACTGTTGGCTCTGTGCTTTGCATGGTGCCCAGCGCCCAGTCAAACTCCTCATAAAAACAGGCATGTTGTTGGCAAGTTGCCTGAGGTACAATTCCGGTCCCAAATTTTCCTGTACTCAGTCTTGAGCCACTTAATCCACTCCCTGCATTGGTCACTAGTCTGGTAAATTTGCAATGTTGCCAGCTTCTTCACTGGTTGCCAGTATGCATGGTCTTTCCTGGTCCTCTTACTGAAGTCCATTGTTTTGCTGGCCTTGCACCAAAATCTGGCTGTGTTCCCCTGGCCATGGAGCAGTGTGTTTTGCAAAAGACTTTTTCTCTTCAGTCTCCATTGCAAGGCTTTCTGACGGTGTGCTTGCAGCTCGGTGTTCAGAAGACAATAGAAAAGTTACACGGACTCACCAAGATGCTGCACTATGCCAAAGGGGTTGACTGGAAATTCCTGAGCGAGAGAGGACAAAGGAAGTTGGCCATGGGATTGCAGGATACATTTGGTGGACTCCCAGGACCTGAGCAGAGTGGGCTGTGTCTACAATGCAAAACAACAGGGCTTGAATCCTGGGTCCCAGCTTGATTTGGGTTCGGACCCTCCCCCTCTCAGGTTCCTAGGACCAAGCTTGAGTCTGAAAGGTTTCCATATAGACGAACCTGAACCCTGTTTCCAAGCCTGAATCTGAGCCCAGGCTTCCAGGGTATGTCTACACTGCAATGTACATTTTTGAACTAGCTAATGGCTGTTTGGTGGCCTATGTTAAATCAGCGAATTCTCTTCTTAACATCAAATCTGAGCAGCTAGGTTAGATGAGGGGAATATCCACACTAGTGCAATTAATCCTTATCTTCCCACCTCTGCCTTAAGGCCACTAAGCAGCTGCAAGCCACTATATGCCTATTTGCAAAGGATGGACAGGCAATGGCTGGTGGATCCACCATCTTCCCTCTTACACCCACTTTTTATTTTAACCTTTGACCATTTGACCCCCTTTTCCATTTGATCATTTTTTTATTCTCATTAATACAAAACATCAGATCTATTTCCAAACTGATAGGGTGAAATCTGCTCTCTGCCATGCACAGGGCTAATATAAGGCCTATGAACCTCAAAACAGGGCTCAAATATTACTTCAGGGGTGCTCAGACCTCATGCCAGCCCTTTGCACAGGAATGAATTTCATCCATAAAAAAAAAAAGCACAGAGGGTCTCTTACAACACTGAAAAACAATGGAAAGGCTGCTTACAGGTTATAGACATGAGAGAAAAAACAAGAATCTAACATTAATATTGTACATCCAACAGACCTCACAAGTGCATAGGGATTCGGGAGGCAAATTGCCAACAACAAGTTCATAATACAAAAATAGACACATTTCATGAAAAGAAAAAAAGATCACAGGAATAAATAAATAAATCTCCATAACTTATAATTTTACCTTTAGCTTCTTTTCACACTCAGAAATCAACCGTTCAACATTCTTTATAAACACAAGGAAATAAAGAGGTTACAACTATAACCTCATAGTTATAAAAATTCATAGTTTACAACTATGTAGAAAGAACTATTTCCTTGCATTAAAAAAAAAAGTTCACATTAGTTACCTGATATTTATGACCAAAGTTCATTTGAGGACTAATCATTCTTTCCTCATAGGAAATAGCTAGTCATTGAGCAAGATCATTCTGTGCTTACTATGGCAGCAAGAAGGATAGAATAGTTTAAAGTTAGCTTCAATCCGTTTGCTATCTGGAACCAGAAAAATAAAAGATGGCCTATGAGTCATGGTTGTTTGTGCCAGATGAGGAAAAGCTGTATTTTGCCATTTGTGGAAGGTTTAGCTGACATGCTGGCTGACAAGCTTTAAAATCTGTTTCCGCTCAAAAGCTCAATCCTGCACCCACTGACTTCAGTGGGGGCAGCATCAGGCCTGTAGCTTTAAATGAATATATTCTTTCCCACCCCCCTCGCTCCCATCTTTTCCTCGTGAATGGAGGCAGAGTGAGGGCAATATGCAAAGTAGTAAAATCAGAATTTAAGTCGTGCACAGATTTCTGATGGAAAGTTTAGAAAATGATCTTCCGAAAGGGAGACATTTATTTCCCGCCCAATACATCTGTACTGAATTTAACCATATACAACATCATCATTTGGTAAGTTTGCATATCTTCAGTTGTGGTATTTTTGTTGATTTTTCTAAAGTTGTCTATGTTTCTCCTATGTAGGAAATAATCTCACATTAAAAACTGTATCCAGAGAGGCATAGTGACCTTCTTTACATACGACTTGTAAGTAAACCTTTACCAGTTATAAATAAACTGATTTGTCCTTTATCTATTCTTTGATCCATACATATAAGAGCTATCAATAAAGATTTCAGCAACTGAAGAAGCTGGCAACACACACGAGTTTAGTATTGAGAATCCTACATTTGGTTAATAAAGAAATAAAAGAGAACAATGTAACTAATGCAAATGAATAGATTTATAGATCCTGTCAAACTACCTTGACCTTTTTTGATGAGATTACAAGGGTAATAGATACAGGCAATAGGGTTGATGTTATTCTTCTATAAGATATTTGACTTGGTACCACACAACATTTTGATTAAAAAACTAGATTATAAAATTAGCATGGCACACATTAAATGGATTAAAAACTGACTAACTGATAGGTATAAAAATATGTCAATGGGGAATTATTATCAAGCAGGTGTATTTCCAGTGAAGTCCTGCAGAGATTGGTTCTTAGCCCTATGCTATTTAACAATTTTACCAATGATAGGGAAGAAAAACAAAATCATCACTGATCAAGTTTGCAGATGATGCAAAAATTGGGGGAGTTGTAAATAATGAAGAGGACAGGTCACTGATTCAGCATAATCTGGATCACTTGGCCAACTGAATGCAACAAGCAAAATGTGTGTTTTAATATGGCTAAATTTAGATGTACAAAGAATTCAGGCCATACTTATAAGATAGGCAACTATTTTGGGAAGCAGTGATTCCTGCAAAAATATTTGGGGGCTGTGTGGATAATCAGCTGAACATCAGCTTCCAGTGCAACTCTGTGGCCAAAGGGGCTAATGTGATCCTTGCATGCATAAACAGGGGCATCTTGAATAGAGATAGAGATGTTATTTTACCTCTGTGTTTGGCACTGATGCGACTACTGTTGGAATACTGTGTCCCATTCTGGTGCCCACAATTCAAGAAGGATAAATTAATAAATTTAGGAGTGTTCAGAGAAAAGCCATGTGAACAATTACGGATCAGAAGACATGCCGAATAGTGATAGATTGAGTCTATTGAGCTTAATAAAGAGAAGGTTAAGACGTGACTTTTTTCATCTTTGAGTATCCACATGGGGAACAAATATTTAATAGTGGGTTATTCAATATAGGAAAGAAAGGAATAACATATTCCAATATCTGGAAATTGAAGCTAGACAAATTCAGACTGGAAATAAAGCACACATTTTTAATGATAATAATAAGTATCCATTCAGACAATTTACCAAGGATTGTGGGGGATTCTCCATCACTGGCCATTTAAAATCAAGATTGGGGGTTTTTCTAAAACATCTATTCCAGGAATTTTGTGGAAGGGTGGGGGGGAGTTCTATGGCCTATGTTGTACAAGAGGTCAGACTAAATAACTCGAAACTAGAGTGGCTGAAGTGGAGGAGCTAAGGGAGACAGAGAGGTACATAGGTGAGACTTTCCAGGACACAGCAGAGCGGTCCCATCCCCAGTCTGATAGCCTCTGTGCTGCCACTCAATAAGTCACCAGCACCAGGAGGATGAAAGTCTGAGGGAACTTATTGCCAGGGGATTTTGTGAAGGCCAAAAGTACAACTGGGTTAAAAAAAATAGATAAATTCACGGAGGATAGGTCCAACAATGGCCATTAGCCAAGATGGTCAGGGATGCAACTCCATGCTCTGGGTGTCCCTAAACTCCAACTGCCAGAAGTGGAGACTGGGTCACTCACTAATTGCTCTTTTCTGTTCATTCCCTCTGAAACATCTGGCAATGGCCACTGTCCGAACACTGAATACTGGCCTAGATGACCCAAATGGCCATTTTTTATGTTCTCATGTAGATGATTGACAATGTTCCTTTTTGGACTTGGAATCTATGAATCTGTTTCCTCTGCATTAGTGCTGTAGATCTCTGGAACACACCTGAGCAGCCAAAACTCCTGGCTGGCAGCCAAAGTAACTGAAAGAGCCAAAAATGGCTGCTGGGAACATCATTTGCATTCTCTGGGTTGCATTTGAGCCAGTGCAGAGGTGGTAAAGCTCCTTCTTTGCCTTCATTATGCTTATTTTCCCCATTACTCACCAGCACGCACTTTGATAGAGCCAAAGATTTGCTCACATTTCTCTGCACTATACTGAGTCTCTGCACAGGTGCAGAGAAACCCCTAGAACTTTGACTCACCACATCTCTTCTTTCAACAACTGGTAGTATTGAGTCCTGTTTGTTTGTTTGTTTTTTAATGGTAAATAGAAATGTGGACATTGCAAGCTATTTGCTGATATAAACTGAAATAAAAGGCATCATAATATGCAAAATGAGGGAATACACCAGTGGAGACATATAGATTATGGGCCACAATGTTTATATATACTGTTACAGGCTGACCATAATTTGTATTTAAGTAATGCATCCTACTTCATGAATATTTCATTAAATAGTTCTGTTGTTAACCTAAAAAGGAGTAAAATTTTCCATTTCTCTTAATTATATCCCTTGCCTATTGTTTGTTTGCGGGAGAGAGGGTCTTTGCAAGAAAACTTGCTTTTTCACCATATTTTTCAGACCCATTCTGTGGAGAAGTGACTAAGATTCCACTCAATAAGTCTCTTAAACAGCAGCTTTCATAAGCACTCTGGTTTTTTTAAAATATTTTATAATACCTATTAGATGTTTTCTTTCGTTTACTGTTGTAAAATAAAAGTGAGAAAAGGTGGGCTGAGATGCCTTTTCTGATCTTTGTATATACAGGTAAGCAGACAGAAAATGGTTTTCGCCCAGGAAAGGTCTTGTCAGAGATTATTAACAAGGACAGCAGATGCAATGTAATTTATATGAAAATTTCAGGAAGTCCTTGATAAAGTTCCAGAAGGCAGGTCATACATAAATTAACAAGTCAGGGATTTACGGTAACACTTGGAAGTAGATGAAGAACTAATTTAAAAATCTACATGTGCCTCTACAAGTATATCTAATAAAAGGGCTGGGTGCTCCCTTCTGCTCACAGTAACAAAAGGCAGAAGAGGCAGGCAGGCACTGAATGCGGATTCAGAAACAGAGAGGGGGAGCAGAAGGCAAAGCATCATCATGGAATTTTCCCTTTCCACCTGCAGAAACCCCTCCACATGTCCTGGGCTTGACTTTGCTACCTGTACTCACCCTGGTGAGCACTCACACTAGCAAGTAGTCACCCTTGAAACTAGTAGGACAACTCACATGAGTAAGCCTTATCAACATGAGCTGGGTCTCCACTGTGGCTGAGGTTTGCCTCTTGTCTATGTGTGAGTAGGCCAAGGAGCAGCTGCAGTAACCTACATGAAAGTCTTTTCTCAAATCAGCAGAAATGCTGTGAGGAAAGACAGCTGGAATTAATGCCACTAGAAGCACAAACTATACACCCTGGAAGCAGCATTAAATTTCATTCTGCATTGTCCTTTTCCCCATAAAAGTGGGTGCCAATGGCAGGTTTGGGGAGGGTTGGTCAATGGTGGTACAGACCTCACGGAGAAGTGAGGCTAGTGTAAGAGGAACATGAGAAGACAGGATATCTCAAAATCACTGGCAATGTGAAAAAGCATTTAAACAGCTAAATGCTACAGTAGTTAAAAGTATAACTTGTAAACCCATTGGAATTTATAGGGAAGTTATATAGTTTTTGAAGAAGCCCTATTTAGGGGTACAAATGATGAAGTACATTAAGTATGTTATGTACGAAAATAAACAAATAAAAATAAAAATTAGTTGTAGCCTTCAGTGCAGTTCACTTCAACCAGTTCTTACTTATTTACTTTCCATACCCTATCATGGTAGACTATTTCACAAGCCATTTCAATCTCTCCTTTTTTTCTGTTTGCTGCCAGTGCATTCTTCCTGTCATTTCTTCAGTGATTGCCTTGATGAAAGAGCATGTCTCTTTTTGGTCCATGTTGATAACAGTAAATAAGACAGCACAAAGAAGCAGAGTTGTTCAAAATAATTGTCCATCAGGGTGAAATGCAAGTAAACTGCATAAGGCAGAGCAACAGGTCTTTACTCTGTGGGAGTTCGTTTGGGAAAGGGGGTGACACACAATCCATTTCTCCAGCTAGTGGGGAAGGACTATTCCCTCAACTGAAGGATTTACTGAATGAAGTTCTATGGTCTGTGTGACACAAGATGTCAGAATAGATGATCATAGTGGTCTCTTCTAGTCTTAAAACCTATAAATTGATGAACACAAGAATAGCTGTGGAGCTACAGCACAGCCCCTTCAGGGTCAGTGACTCTCCTGGCCCATGTAACACCGACAGACCCCGGTTGTCGGTGGGCGGGACTGAATTTGGGACCTCTGGAGCTAAATGCATGAGCCTTTACTGCATGAGCTAAAAGCCACGTGCCCCTTAACTAAGACTGTAGCAGACTCATTAATCTCTAAGTGGCCTCAGTGCCACTAGAGGGGACAGAGCATCATACCAGAAGGTGCGTGGATTACATACTTCTCCTAGCTGAGGAAGCACGTCCCAAAGACTTCCCAGTTGAAATCCCGGACGAGCCCCCATTTGTAATACCAACAGACCCCCCCCTGTGGGTGGTGGGCAGACTTGAACCTGGCATCTCAATGCATGAGCCAAAAGCCACCTGGCTTTTAACTAAGACTGTAGCAGACTCATTAATCTCTAAGTGGTCTCAGTGCCACTAGAGTGGACAGAGCATCACACCCAGGAGGTGTGTGGGGTTACACCAGCACCCTATGGCCACTGATTTTCCTCCACCCTTGTAACCTGGGTTCCCTACCACTTCCCTCCTTGATGCACTCTAAGCTCCCTTCCATGCCAGCCTACCCATATTGAGAGTAGAGCTCTATACCCTAGCACTTGGCAACCGCTCCCATGCCTGGCTGCTCTCTTCAAACTCATACACCCAACTTATGGCTATCATGAAGTTTTCACTATTGTGGGGAAGCCCTCTCTGGGTGCTCTTGGGAGTAGTGGACTTCCTATTGTGATTGCTTCTTTTTTAAAACATTAAATTTAAGACATGGTGGTGCTTGAGCTTATCTGTGCCCATGAACCAAGCAACTGCTAATCAGCTGTTGACTCAAAAGTTCAATAAAAAATTAATGTATAATATGTTTTGCCATGAAATTATTGATATAAATACTGTATGTCAAGCATAGTGGATAAAAAATACAGGTATAGAACATGTTACAAAGATTAAATCATACACCCAAGTGAATAAATGATAAATATTAAGACATGCATATTTTGCTTTTAACCTCTCCAACACACATTTTAAAAATGTTTAAACTTGTGGCATTTTCTCACATCAAAGGCAAACTATCACAATTGTGTGATGAGACAGCAGGAGGAATAGAGGCAGCTTTTCTACATTTCATAATAGCTCTGGGTAGTACAAATCCAGATTCATTAGAGGATCTCAGAGAAAAAACATATAGAATGAAAGAATGAACCTTTTCTAATAAGCAAGTACCTAAACAGGCAGTTGAATAAAAATATGAACCAGGGGAGTTGTTACATATTCTGAAAAGAAATCCATGACAGTTGCATATATATTTCACAATGATGGACAGAAAAATTGCAAGAAAGGACAAGCCTACAAATCAAGTTAAGTATTATTGAATTAGTTGGTGAGCTTGTGGGAAGAAATTAAAAGAAACTCACACTGCTACTATAACCTAGCTAGGACAACAAAGGATGAAACAGGGAGGAGGAAACCTGCAGTGGTTTGAGTACTGGCCTCTTAAACCCAGAGTTCTAAGTTCAATCCTTGAGGGGGCCATTTAGGGAACTGGGATAACAATGTGTTAGCTCTTGCTTTGAGCAGGGGGTTGAACTAGATGATCTCTTGAGCTCCCTTCTAACCCTGATATTCTATGAAATTTTAATTTGTCTGACTTTTTGCTTAAACCAATAGAACTCAAAATTTTATGATTAATTGCCATCTACAAATCTCAGGTGTGAAATTAAGTCCAATATTCTGGTACCTGAAATTGTGACACTGTCAGCAGCCCAGGTCATAGGTGGTCATGCCTAGTGATTGGCACCTGAATGCAAGAGCCAAGGGGCAAGACAGTCAGTCAGGAATCAGAGCTGAAGGTCAGGACTGAAGTCAGAGTCCAAATGCCAAAGCCAAGTATTGAGGCAGAGGCAGAGCTGAGAGGCAGAGCCAGATTACCAGGCGTTAGGAACAGGCTAGAGCAGGATGGGAACAAGGCTGGGTGCAGGACAGGCTCTGGGTTGGAGCTGTGGAGGACCAGAGCAAGAAAAGGACTTGGCGAGACAAGCACATGGAAGCAAAGTCCACAAGCATGTACACTGAGCAGCCAGCAAGCCAGCTGCTAGGTTTAAGAACCAGTCTGCTGGCTCCCTCAGCGAAGCCCTGCCTGGTTTGTTAGGGTTCAGGACTACTGAGTGGGTGCAGCTGAGGGCCTTGCTCCTGACAGACACCCCCTTGTGCAACAATCAGGCCTGCTGCCGGGGGGAGGGGAGGGCAATTGCCCTGGGGCCTGGGCGATTTAAAAGGTTCTGGGGGCGCCTGGCTGCTGCTGCTGGCAGCACAGCGGGGATAAGGCTCGCTCCATGCCACTCCCAGAAGTGGCCAGCACATCCCTGCGGCCCCTGGGAAGGGTATCTCTATGCACTGGCCCCACCCCAAGCGCCAACTCCACACTCCCATTGGCCAGGAACTGCAGCCAATGGCGCTGTGTGGGCAGTGCCTGTGGGCAGAGGCACACGGGGACCCCCTGAGCCCCACCTAGAATCAGCAGCCAGAGGAATGTGCCAGTTACTTTCGGGAGCTGCCCGAGGTAAGCTCCGAGCCCCTGACCCCCTCCTGCACCCCAACCCCCTGCCCTGGTCTAGAGCCTGCACCGCACACCCAAACTCCCTCCCAGAGCCCACACACCGCACCCCCTCCCACACCCAAACTCCCTCCCAGAGCCCGACCCTTCACCCTCTCCTGCACCCAAACTCCCTCCCAGAGCCTGATCCCTGAGCCCCTCCCACACCCCAACCCCCTGCCCCAGCCTGAGTGAGGGGAGAGTGAGCAATGGAGGGAGGGGGGAAGGAGTGAGCGGGGCGGGGCCTCAGAGAAGGGGAAGGGCAGGGGCGGGGCAAGGGTCTTTGGGTTTGCATGATTAGACAGTTGGCAACCCTGCCGGGCAGGCATGTGGAAGCCCTGGCCATGCCGGAAGAGTGTGCCCAGCAGCGCAGCCAGCAGCTCTTTGGGTTTGCATGATTAGACAGTTGGCAACCCTGCCGGGCAGGCATGTGGAAGCCCTGGCCATGCCGGAAGAGTGTGCCCAGCAGCGCAGCCAGCAGCTCACTGGGCACCAGCCAGCACAGGCACAGCACCGCCCAAATGTCAGGAGCGTCCACGCAGGTGCAGCCGTGCAGGTGCGGCTTGTGTGTGCATGGGAGCCCATTGACTGTTCTGCCCTGGGGCCTGGAATTGCTGTCAGCAGGCCTGGCACCAATCATCTGACTGGTACAAAATCCCTGTTTTTTATCGCATCAAGGCACTGATAATCAAGAAGAAAGAGTATTTTGCTGGAGCTCATGCGTCATTTAATCTTGGGCTGCTCTAAGGAGGCAATCCCATTCCCAAATATTTAAACACATCAGACCAGATCCTGTGGATTCTGTTCAGACGAAACTGTCCCTAACTTCAGTGTGAAGTCAGGTTTTCAGTGAAAGTTTTGTCTGTTTATGGCTAGATTCTGAATTTGGGCACAGCCCTAAGCAAGGAGTGGTGGATAAATTGCTTCATCTACATAAGAACATACATAAGAATGTCCCTACTGAGTCAGACCAAAAGTCCATCTAGCCCAGTATCCAGTCTTCTGACAGTGGCCAGTGCCAGGTGCCCCAGAGGGAATGAACAGAACAAGTAATCATAAAGTGATCCATCCCCTGTCCCTCATTCCCAGCCTCTGGCAAACAGAGGCTAGGGACACCATTTCTGCCCATCCTGGCTAATAGCCATTGATGGACCTATTCTCCATTAAGTTATCTAGTTCTTTTTTGAACCCTGTTATGGTCTTGGCCTTCACAACATCCTCTGGCAAAGAGTCCCAGAGGTTGACTGTGTGTTGTGTGAAGAACTACCTCCTTTTATTTGTTCTACCTGCTGCCTATAAATTTCATTTGGTGACCCCTAGTTCTTGTGTTATGAGAAGTAGTAAACAACACTTCCTTATCTACTTTCTCTACACCAGTCATGATTTTATAGACCTCAATCATATCTCCCTTTAGCCGTCTCTTTTCCAAGCTGAAAAGTCCCAGTCTTATTAATCTCTCCTCATACGCATATCTCAGAAGCAATACTGGGAATTATTGTGCATAAGAGATCCACTTCTGAATCCCACCTTCTCTTTTGCTTCCTCCCTGTTCTGGAAGCAGGACTAGTAATTTACTGCTGACATACATCAGTAGTAAATCACTACATTTCTTGCACAGACTCAGCTATTCTGGCTATAATTAGGGGAGGAGAGCTAAGGTTCCTCCCAAATCCTCTGAGGAGGGAGTAATCAGCAGATAACCAGGCTTATTCTTATACACCTGAACCTAAGGGAGTAAGCTGAAGTAAGAACACAAGGCCCAGGAAGCATGTGTAAGGTAGAGTGGTTCTTACACCCTCTTCCTCTCTTCTATGGGTGTGTAATCTGAGTCACAATCTAGCCTTTAAGGCCAGAGACCAAGTATGTATGAATGAAGCCTAAAAACTTCACCTCTTGTGGGATACATATGAATCGTTACTCCTATTTTACTGATACAGACACAGAGGGATTACCATATGTGCTCTTTAAAAGTCAGTGTCTTCACTTTATAGAAGAATGTATACCTTCAAATGGATCCATATGCAGGGTATTATAATTTAATGTAGGGAGCTTCAGTAATGCTGACTTTTTTGAGCCAGCAACCACACATAAACTTGACCAACATCACACAGGAAGTGGCAAAGACAAGAGTATAACCCAGATCCTTGACCTACTGTACTCTGCCTTGGATATTAGATATGGCATCTCACTCTGACCATACCTCAGTTTAAATTTTCCTCTCTCCTTACCCATTCTGGGCTTAACTTTTTGAAACTTATTTCAGGAAATCACATTTTTCATGCAAAGATGGTTAGATTCTAGAATTCAACTGTTTTACAAAGCACACTTGAGGAAAATTGGGAATGGTATCAATGCTACAGATTTTTGCTTCAGAGAAGATTGAGCCTGAGAATCAAATTATCTTGGCTTTTTGTTCTTGCCCTTTTAGTTGGCTATTTTTGATCAAATGAGAAGGACTTCATCTTTCTGCCTAATGACAGGAACCAACTGAAGATTTCTACCATTTCTTGTGTCTCAGATTTAAAAATATAAATAAAACCAAAATAAAGAGCATAAAGGTAGACGTTCAGCCCATGATTCATCAACTCAACACAGAGAACCCTTCCATCCCTAGTAGGAGTGCTTCCATCCCTCTCCAAATTGATTTTATTTTTTAAGCTATGGGGTTGGTTTGTCATCTCTCACCATTTTGACAATAATGGAGTTGCTCCTGATTTATATCAGTGTTCATGACAGGAGAATCAGGTGTTATGTCTGCAAGAGATCAAGCTCCAATTGCATATTTACTTTCTATTTTAGTGAAGACTTGGCTCTGGTACATCCAACAGTTTCAGCCATATGGAGGTACACTCTTCTATTATCAAGGGCGGCACCATTTTACAAACATACTATAGTCAATTTGGGGCCCAATACAGAGCATTGTGAGACATGACAATGTGCTGTGGACATGACAATTCATCACTAATACTGCCCATCTGGTATCTAGAGGAAGAACATGACTGAAACCAATCATCTACTTTTTGATTTAAACTGATTTGAGATTAATTTCTCTATATGAGAATGACTAGCAGTGTCAAAAGGGCCTTGTAGAGGGTAATAAGTATTGCACCTCTAAATAAACTTTGATCCAGGAGCAGAGAAAATGGCTCCAACAATCTTAATGCAATGATAGTGAAATAACGAGAATGAAATCCAGACTGAACATCATTCAGTATGTTGTTTAACTCCAAATATTTAAACAGTTGCTTGTAAACTAATTTATTCATTATTTATTATGGATAGGGTTGGAAGCAGTGAGATGGGTCTATAAGTAATAATCTGAGTGGTGTGTGCGTGTCTCTCTCTCATATAGTGGGATAATATTTGCTTTCTTCCACTCAAGTGGAACAGTTCCAAGACACAGTGATAAATTGAGCATATAGGTGATAGGGCCTTGGTATTACAGGAGCAGCCAGTTTTAAAATTTTTGGAGACAGTTCAGTAACACTTCCCATCAGAGTCTGCTGCTGCTATTTCCGCATTTGCATAAGCCAGTCTGTCTCAAACTGCTGCTTATGTTCCTACAGCTTCCCCATGCCATATTCCTTCAGTCTGTTGAAGGTGTGTCCAGGCGAAAATCCTTCAATCTGTTGATGGTATTTCCTCTAGTGTCTGAGGCAGAGTGCTGCTACTGCTCCTGCAGTTGCCCAGTCCAAGCTATGGGACATATCTTTTTGCTATTTGTTCTGCATTTGCTCAACAAAGCTCTCTGGGAAAAGGGATTGTCTCTTTTCTATGTTTTAACAGCACACAACACCAGGGGGCCCCACTGAAGCCTTTGGGAGCTATAATTAGGGCTCTGTGTTTGTCACAGAGGTTGCAGAAGTCACAGATTCCATGACTTCCTGCGACCTCGGTGACTTTGGCAGCTGCCAGTGTGTCTGATCCCAGGGCCTCTGGCTCTGGGCTTGGTCAGCTGCTCAGGCGGCCCTCAGTACAACCTCACCGGCAGCTGCTGGCGAGGCCCTGCAGCTTGGGTGGCCCCGCAGCCAGCCGCAATGGTCGCTGCTCTGGCGGCCCCGGGTAGCTGGCTCCAGGGACTGCCTGAGCAGCAGCCAATGCAGCTCACCCTGGGGACTGCCTGAGCAGCGGTCCCGTGGCAGCCAGAGCTGCTGCAGCTCGGCAGCTCCCAGTGGTGGTCCCAGGGCAGCCAGAACAGTGGCTGGCCCTGGGTTTACCTCCCTCCCCTGGCGGTGGCCGGAGCAGCCACTGGCCCCCCTGGGCTTCTTCTCCGGCGGCAGGCCCCCTGGGGCTCCCCACCACAGCTGGCACTGTAGGCCCCAGGGCTTCACCCCCACAGAAGCTGGTGCCATGGGCTCCTCCGCCCTCAGCAGTCCACCCCCTCCCCCCCCAGATTCAATCAGGGGTATTTATGGCATAAGTCAAGGACAGGTCATGGGCTGTGATTTTTTTTAATTTTGTGATTGATTTCTTTCCCCTGACCTGTCCATGACTTTTACTAAAAATACCAGTGATTAAATCGTAGCCTTAATCATAATATAAATATTGACAACAGAAAATAATCTCCTAATTAAATTATTTTATTCTCTTTATCTATGTAGGCACAAAGGATCATGAAGTAGACTCACACCACAGCAAGCTCTCCATAAAGGTTTGATTAAGTAAATGATAAGGGCAATAACCTATTTCTTATTTAGGCAAAACTCTTATTGACTCCCATAAATAACAGGTTTGGGCCCACTGTTACTGATAATAATGATATTGCATTCACAGAGAGACACTATGCAATATCATGGGACAATATGGACTTCCTAGAAAGATAATGTCACTGGCTAAGATAATGTATGAAGGTTCAAAATGCTATACAAGGACAAAGTGGAGAGACTGATCAGTTTTATATTATCACTGGAGTGATGCATCTTATTACCTCCCCTTCTGCACTGTGATAGATCACGTGATGTAAAAAGCAACATCAAAGGAAGATACAGAGATTATGTGGAGTAGAGGAAAAATTCATGAGCTCAACTTTGCATCTGACATTGTTCTGTGGGATACAGACGATGCTGCTATGAAAAAGACCACTACCAATGTCAAACATGAGCCCACCAAAGCAAGATTAAGAATCATCCAAAAGAAAACAAAAGTTACATTTGTTGAAAGAGGAATCTGCAGTGTTGGTGCATATATGATCAGTAGTGAAGAATAGGCATGGTTAATAAGCTTGTATATCTTGGAAGCACAATTAGTGCCAATGGCCAGCTCCATGAGCAGGTGAGAGCAAGAACTGGGAAGACAAGTGTGGCAAATATCTGGAAAAATAAGGAGATTCAGACAAGAACTAGGACAAAATTATACAATGCCATTGTGATACCCACATTGTTATATGCTTCTGAAACTTGCAAATGCTAGAAACCCATAACAGGAAACTTAATGAAGTCCATCAGAGATACTTGTGAAGAATACTTGGTGTTTGCTGATGTATTACAAAGGACTGGCCAGCAGATTTTGCCCCAGATCCATAAGTAGCCCCATTAAGGATTGAACTCACAACCCTGGGTTTAGCAAGCTAATGGTCAAACCACTGAGCTATTCATTTAAGATATTTTTTATCTGCATTTATGAGATTCTCTATGCAGAATTATTTTATTCTGTTCCTTGATAGCTATATATTATACACTTAAGCAAAGAATTACAGATGGTCACATATTCCTCCTAATATATTTCCATTTCTGTCTGCATAATATCCTTGACAAGTGTGTATATTATAGTTCTGTGTTTCTCGCTCCCTGATAAGCAATTTGGTGAAATCTTGTATCAACTGCTGTATCTTAATGAGGCCAGATGCTACACAACCAATGTAAACATTTTGAAATTTAAAGGGGCTAATACTTAAACAGGGAAGACATAATATATCTTCAGGAATCTTGATAATATTGACCACTTAGATGAAAATAATTAGGTAAATTGGTCAGTAACACCAAGCAAAGATATCTAAACAGAAGCACAGTTGAAAATCCATGGGCCTCAAGTACCACTGGCTTTATAATGAATAATAAATAATGAAAGAAAAATCAACCCCTATTTTTTCCTTATTGTACTTCCCTTTATTCCAAAATGTGGGTTAGTGTCTAAACATATAATCTAGCAGAGAAAAGCTTGAGCCTTAAACTAAACTATTCCTATCAATTACAAAATCCATAATAGTATCATAAATATTGTTGTAGGTATGAGAGAACTGTACAGTTATATTCATATAAATGGTTATTCATCTTTTTGGTCAAATAATACCTGGTATTTTCCATCTTCAGAGCAATTAACAAATTTTGCTCCATAATGAACAATAATTATTGTATAGCCCATAAATACTACGGAGACGAAATAGCTCCTCCTCCGCTTTCATTTATCTATACCTGGTAATATAATCACCAGGCACACTAATGTAGTTGCCAGGTATTCTAGGATTATCAGTCTCATGACCAAGATCATTTGATAAACTTGGCATGCATCCTTCTGGCTTAAATATCTCTCATCTGATGAAAAGGGTGACCCTTCTGAAAGCCATGTCTCTTATGCTACTTTATTCCACTATATAACTGTAGTATTTTAGACACCCAGGTCTTAAAACAATAAGTAGTAGCCAAACACATGCTTTCTGCTGGGCAAAAAGAATTGCTTCTCTCAGTTCTGTTCATGTCCTTGTATGTAGCTTAAGTATATATATTGCATTTGCTGTATGAATAAGCACATCTCAACACAGTATTTAATAAATATTCATTCTCATCTGGATCATCAAGAACAGACACTTTTAATCCTCTGAAGACTAAGTGCACTACATAAGTGGGAAACCATAGCTGATCTTAAAGTATGCAGAATGTTAACCTCTACTAATACTCTGAATGGTTAATCCTCAGAAAAGCAGCAAGTGTTCCTGAACACTGGGAAGGACTTTGATGCAAATGCATATGTAAAAACACTGCTAGTATAACAGCAAATTAATTTATGTTAAGATTGGTTCAGAATGTTAAATACTTTTATTGGCGACAAATGATGTTTTTTTCCATTCTCTCAGGGAATAGTTTACATCTGTTGTCAAGTTGTTGCTGAGATACCGTATTATCCTCATGCTCATACTGCGATTTATAAAAAAAGGAAAAATTCTTTATGCATTATCCTGGATTGTCTACCTACTCTCTTGTGCTCTTGCACCTATTGTTTACAACAATCAGCCGTGGAAAGGTAATGTTTCCATGATTGTATTTACTTATGGGTAGCAATTGAAATAATTATAATTGCTTAATTTAGTGCTGCATAAGGATTGAGTAACTTCACTAAGTGTAAATTGTATTTATTTATTTAGACAAATAATAGTTTTAAAAACACGACTGCAAAAAGCTGTAGGCACCCTGACAATTAATTAGTATTACAACTATATAACAATGACCACCCAGCAGCATTAAAGAAACATACATGGAGAATAAATAAATTCAGCCCACTAGCACCAACAAAGAGTCCTGGAAGGTAACAAATGAACTCAAGTATCAGAGGGGTAGCCATCAGAGGGGATTAGTCTGGATCTGCAAAAAGCGACAGAGTACTCTGGCCCCTTATAGACTAACAGAACTGTACAGTTCTCTCATACCTAAAGTCTGTTAGTCTATAAGGTGCCACAGGACTCTTTGTCACTTTTTAAATAAACTCAGACTGCTATTAAGCCAAAGTAACAGAAAAACAACTCTTCACCCCACACTATCTTTGAGAATATCACTTAGACGTACCACAAACCCTGTAAAAATGATTTTTGCACCATGCCCAGAAAGTCAAATTCAGACTATTTGCAGGAACTAGGGGGAATTTCACATTTTTACTATACAGATGTGTATCCATTACTGCTTTGATTTAATGTTAAAATCAAAACTTGTATATGTAAGAATCATTAGCTGTATATATGATACACTAATTCTTTTTGGCATATATTTACAGTTCCTCAGAAAAACTAGTCATATATATATTTCTGCACAATCATTTGTATTGCACTTGAAATATATACCTGCTAAAAGTAAGCAGAGAGGTAGTTTGTTTTTTTAGGAATATATTACTACAAAAATTACATCTAGGCATACTATAAAATTAGAAAGAAAGGTGGTAGTTCTGAAAGGAGTGATTTTGCTTGATATTTTGGAATTGCAAGCATCTCACAAACTCACATTGTGGTATTCATTATACTTAGTACATGCTCTTAAATCTTGTTCATAGATTGTTCACACCAAACAATCAACGTCATGATTATCTATAATGCCAGTCAGATGAGCCATTTACCCACTAGAAAATGGCTCAACTGGCACCAAATCCTGTAACAGACATCTGCCTTATGTAAGGATAGCAGGATTTGGCCTCAAATAAGGGTCTAGATTCTGGCACTAAGCTAGGAATTACTGTGTAAACTGCACCACCCGAGGAATAGCTCCAAGATTGTGATTCAGAGACACACCTCTTCTGAGACTCAGTTCTTCTCCTGCTTCCTCCTTGCTCCTGGGAGACTGCAATTTAAGGTTGATAGAGGCCTTTGCTACACTAGCTACCAGGTAGGGGGAGTCCATTCCCTGCCCCTACCAAACCACCTTCTTTGGAACAGGAGCAAGTGGATGGGTAGCCCTACATAAATGCACTCAGACCCAAGGTCCAGATACCTGTACATAGGGATGTAACGGAGGGGTGGTTTGCTCCTTCTTACTCCCTTGCCCAGACATGTAGTCCAACTATTTGGTGGCATTAGCTTCCCATCAAACAGTTGTTACAAACTCCAGAACAAACAAACCATCAATGACAGATACCTAACTAGAGCTATCAGGAAAATATTGGATAGATTAATAGAATCCAAGGCCAGAAGGGACCACTGAGATCATCTAGTGTGACCTCCTGTATAATACAGACCACAGAACTTCCGCAAAATAATTCCTGGAGGATATCTTTTAGAAAAAATCCAATCTTGATTTTAAAATTGTCAGTGATGGAGAATCTACCACAACCCTTGGTAAATTGTTCCAATGGTTAATTACTCTCACTGTTAAAAAATTGAGTTCTTTGAGGCTATCATTATAAGGCATTTTTCTAATCCTTTAATCATTCACATGGCTCTTCTCTGAACCCTCTCTAATGTATCAACATCACCAGAACTGGACATAGTATTCCAGAAGCAGTTGCACGAATACCAAATACGGGGATGCAATAACCTCTATACTCCTACTCAAGATCCCCCTGTTTATTCATCCAAGGATCACATTAGTTCTAATGGCCATAGCATCAGATTGGGAACTCACATTCAGCTGATTATCCACCATGAACGCCAAAACTTTTTCAGAGTCACTGCTTCCCAGGATAGCATCCCCTTTCCTGTAAGTATGGCCTACATTCTTTGTTCCTAGATGCATACATTTAGCTGTGTAAAATACCTATTGATTGTTTGTTTGCATCCAGTTTACCAAGCAATCCATATTGCTCTGTCCTCTTCATTATTTTCCACTCCCCCAATTTTTATGTCATCTGCAAACTTGATCAGTGATTTTGTTTTCTTCCAGGTCACTGATAAAAATGTTGAATAGTATAAGACCAAGACCCAATCCCTGTAGGATGTCACTGGAAACACACCTACTCCATGACAATTCTCTGCTTGCAATTGCATTTTGAGACCTATCAATTGAACAGTTTTTCATCCATTTAATGTATGCCAAGTTCATTTTATATTGTTTTTTTTTAATCAAATGTTGTGTGGTATCAAGTGAAACACCTAACAGAGGTTTAAGTATACAACATCAGCGCTATTACCTCTATCAACTAAACTTGTAATCTTACAAAAAAAAAAAGACATCAGGTTAGTTTGACAGGATCTGTTTTCCAGAAATCCATGTTGATTTGCATTAGTTACATTACCCTTCTTCAATTCTTTATTAACTGAGTCCCATATCAGCTGTTTCATTAACTTGCCCTTGATCAAGGTCAGGCTGACAGGCCTATAATTACCAGGGTCATCCTGTTACCCTTTTAAAAATTGGCACAATATTAGCTTTCTTGTCTTCTGGATCTTCTCCAGTGTGCCAAAATTAATTGAAAATCAATATTAATGATTCAGCAAGTTCCTCAGCCAGCTCTTTTTAAATTCTTGGATGCAAGTTATCTGGTTCTGCTGATTTAAAAAGTCTAACATCAGTAGTTGCTGTTTAACATCCTCCAGAGATACTAGTGGAATGGAAAGAGGGTTACCACCACCAAACATGATTTTTTCCCCAAATAAAAGAAGAATATTTATTGAACACTTCTGCCTTTTTGTGCGTTATTACTGATAATTGTACCATTTCCGTCTAGTAATGGGTCGCTACCATTGTCAAAAAAGAGAAGATGAGAGTAAACCATGATGGAATAAATCATACTTGCAATAAACGATTTTTAAAAATAACTGTGCATTGTTACAGTTCAGGTTCACAGAACTACCTCATGAAACAAAAAAGATAATGCACATATTTCTATCACTAAAATGGACAAATGATCACATAATATATCTGGATTGTCTGCATCAGCTCATACAATTTAGATTTTATTTTTATATGCAAAGATCTGTAAAACTTATTAAAATAGGTTAAAGAAAATCTGAAATATTCCTGAATTGCCCAATTAATCATTATGATGGATGTGAATTATTTTCTTGTATCACTTCACCAGTTTATTCTCTATAAACTATTACTTTGTCAGGTATTTCAAACATCTCTAAAGTAAGCTCAAACAATTTCCTTTTCAATAAAATGGGAATACTAATTCCATAACAGAAGGTGCCATGATATGGAGAGCTACGCTATCTCTAACTCAGTTCAGCTGAGTAGACATGGGACCAGTACCCTTCAACATATTCATAAATGATCTGGAAAAAGGGGTAAACAGTGAGGTGGAAAAATTTGCAGATGATACAAAATTACTGAAGATAGTTAAGTCCAAAGCAGACGTTGAAGAGTTACAAAGGGACTTCACAAAACTGGGACACTGGGCAACAAAATGGCAGATGAAATTCAGTGTTGATAAATGCAAAGTAATGCATGTTGGAAAACATAATCCCAACTATACATATAAAATGATGGGGTCTAAATGCTCAAGAAAGAGATTGTGGAGTCATTGTGGCTAGTTCTCTGAAAACATCCACTCAGTGTGCAGCAGCGGTCAAAAAAGCTAACAATGTTGGGAATCATTAGGAAAGGGATAGATAATAAGACAGAACATATCACCTCTATATAAATCCAGGTTCTAATGGTTTGCCCACATGGTACACCCACGTCTTGAAAACTGTGTTCAGCTGTGGTCACCCCATCTCAAAAAAGATATATTAGAATTGGAAAAGATTCAGAAAAGGGCAACAAAAATGATTAGGGTATGCAACAGCTTCCATATGAGGAGAGATTAATAAAACTGGGACTTTTCAGGTTGGAAAAGAGATGACTAAGGAGGGATATGATAGAAGTCTATAAATCATGACTCTTGTGGAGAAAGCAAATAAGGAAGTGTTATTTACTCCTTCTCATAACACAGGAACTAGGGGTCACCAAATGAAATTAATAGGCAGCAGGTTTAAAACAAAAGGAAGTATTTCTTCACACAGTGCACAGTCAGCCTGTGGAACTCTTTGACATAGTATGTTGTGAAGGCCGAAACTATAACCGGGTTCAAAAAAGAACTAGATAAATTCATGGAGGATAGGTCCATCAATGGCTATTAGCCAGGATGGGCAGGAATGGTGTCCCTAGACTCAGTTTGCCAGAAGCTGGGAATGGGGAACAGGGGATGGATTACTTGATGATTACCTGTTCTGCTCATTTCCTGTGAATCGCCTGGCATTGGCCACTGTCGGAAGACAGGATACTGGGCTAGATGGACCTTTGGTCTGACTTAGGATGGCCATTCTTATGTTCTTACATTGAATGGGATCAATCATGCTTAAAATTAGGCATGTGGTTAAGTAATGTCCCTAACTGAGGTTCTACAATGGCAAAATGACAATTGGGCCCAATGTCTTTAATGGGCACACACATACAAATTTTACAACTACAGGAGAAAAATTTGTTTGTTTGTTTGTTTTTAATTTGAAAAGGCTTCTCTGAATCCAAATTGCTAAGTTTGGTCTTGAAACCAAATTTATCAGAAATTTGATTCAGTTCTAAAATATACTATATAGGACCTGAACCAAAGGCTATTGAAGTCAGTTGAAATAATGTAATTAGCTTCAGTGGCCCTTGTATCAGGTACACAGAGATTCTGGTGTTTTAATAATTAAACTTGCAATAGTTAGTTATATGATAACTCTGTCATTGAACAAACCATTAGAACCTATATACAATCTATAAATGTTACTAAATTCACTGGGCTGGCTTTACTTTTATTGCTTTGCGTTTGAACAAACATGCAACTTAACGTGAAATACGTGCCCCAAAACTGGCAAGTTTAGCAAATTTTTGGTGCGAATCACTCAAGTTAAAGCTGCCCATAGATTGTTTTCCTTCTCATTAATAGTCCAACTTTTACAAGTTTTTACAATATTTAAAATAAGGCAAATAGGTAACATGCTAGTTTACAATCTCCTTTTCCTATTTCCCCCCCAATTTCTTATTAAAATTAATATGCAGTAAATCCAAGCCGAAGAGACCAAACATCACAGGTGTTCTTTCATACCGTACAGATTTTTATTGCTCAAATAATTTTTGTTTCTCTATAATGGAAAAAATAGAATATAAATACTGGTGCAATTTACATTTCACTTTCATTGCTTCATTAAACATAACTGCAACTGTGTGAAATGTGAACTAAATAATATTCCATACAAAAGAAGATATTTAATGTAGAGAAATTAATCTGCACTTGTCTTCCATTTGTCTGCCCAGACTGCACATATTCTGATCAGTCTGACCCCTGGGTAACAGTTCTGCAGAAAAAACCTCCTTCATTTATTGTAACAATATTAACCATTATGAATTCATTTGGCTTAATGTGAATTTAATATGTACATTTCCATATGAATTCAATGATACTCTAAGATTTATTATTACCCACTTATTGTAAAAATTATTCTATTCCTATATAACCAAGATCATAACAAAAAAGACATTTATATTTTAAAGCTTCACATTTTTATATCACCATTTAATTAAGGTGGTGACAATACTTTCTTAATAACCCATTGTTGTCAGAGGTTTAATAGTCGGGCATACATTTGGGGGTGAAAACTGGCATGAAATCCCTAATATGGGAGCAAATTTCTTTGATAATTAAAAATAAACTAATTCAGATTTGTATTTGTGGTAGTCCAGCTGCATATTTATACTGCTCCTACAGCCACAGTCAGTATCTGAGTGCCTCCCAAATGTGTATGGGTTTATTCTCTCAATACCCCTGTGAAGTAAGGTAGACCTGAGGCACAAAGACATTGAAAGAGATCAGGCTCAACCCAGACGAGTCAGAAGGAGTTTCTCATAATACATGCTTCCTTCTCTTGTCTCCCCTTCCTCTTTGTGGGGGATGGGAGGGTATGTTACTTCATCCTGTCTAGCCAGGTCTACAGTACAGAATTAGGTCAACGTAAGGCAGCTTACATTGACCTAAATCTGTAAGTGTCTACACTACAGTGCTGCTCCCGCCAATGTAAGTCTCTCACTATACCAACTTAATAACTCCACCTCCACAACAGGCGTAGCACTTAGATTGATGTAGATAGGGTGACACAGTGTCTGTGTAGACACCGCATTACTTACATCCCCTGTCAGCACCACGCTGAGCTCTCAGTGCCAGGCAGCCAGGCCGCCCCAAGCAGTCATGCGCGGGAGGCGCCCTGGAGCCGCGGGAGCAGCGGACCTCCCGCGGGCATGACTGCGGAGGGTCCGCTGGTCGCGCGGCTCGGCTGGACCTCCCGCGGCTGCGGAAGGTTCGCAGGTCCGGCGGCTCCGCTGGAGCTGCCGCAGTCATGCCTGCGGGAGGTCCAGCCGAGCCGCGGGACGAGCGCCCCCTCCGCAGTCATGCCTGCGGCAGGTCCGGTCGTCCCGGGGCTCTGGTGGACCTCCCGCAGGCATGACTGCGGCAGGTCCGCCGGCCCAGCCTGCCGCCCCCCCGGGAAAGGGCCGCCCCACATGCGTGCTTGCCGCGCTGGGGTCTAGAGCCGGCCCTGGCTGGGAGCTCCATACTGAGCTAAGAATCCAGGCTCTCAACCTGCCCCCCCCCCACTCCACTGTCCCCCTTAAGTTGGTACAAGCACTCCTGGTGAGGATGCGCACCACCGGCGGAAGGAGGATAATGTTCTGCTCCTATTGAATTAAACTGAAAGTCTGCCTAAAGAAAGTATCTCATGTTTTGTCTCATTGTATATATACCTAGCAACAAGCCTTCCACTACTTCTCATTGGCACCTATTGTATAGCATAATAGTAGATCTCACCGATAGGATGCTCTTCGTGATATGCAGCCTAAATTTCTCTTTCTCAACTTCATCACATTCCTTTCTTCTGCTCTAAATAATTTCTGTCCCTTTTTCGTGTCTGATATTTATAGACCTACGTCTCCCTGCCCTCCCAGCAAAGGCTTTGCAGAGATCTTTCTGGTGAGAGCCTCCAGCCCCCCCAGTGGTTCTCTTCTATGAATTCTCACTTGCTTACCAGTATCTTTGTCAACTTAAAACCCAATTCTCTTCTCACCCAAATTTTACACCATTGATTTCAATGGAGTTATTACTGATTTGCCCCATGTAAGTCAGAGGAGAATTAGGCCTTTGGTAGGTCCTGGTATTTCCCTTTTTCTTATGACTCTGATCACCGTTGTAGGTTTCTGTATTTAATTCTTGAATAAGGTTGTGCTTCCAGTCACAGTCAGCACTAAACATTGCGCTCAAAGCTTCAGGACACCATAAAATCTCCTTGAACTCTGTGAAGCCATTAGAGACTGCTTCCCTCCTCCTTTCCCCAGCACCATGCCTCAGGCACTTAACAAAAATTAGCTCCGGCCCTGATCTTAAAGGTGATCGGCAAAGGACTTGCTGAAAATTAAAAACTTGCTTGAGATCCCAAAGGGACATAAAAGTACACAGCTGTTTTTAAATGGAATTAGCACTGTATTATAATAAAATTGTCAATTACTCCATTCCTGCGCTTGTGGCAGCGAGGGTAGGGAGGATGCGAAGGAGACTTTAAGTCTCCTTTGTTCTCCCCACATTCTGGAACGGGCAGGGGCCTGCCAAACCCCCAGTAAAATTTACAGTAGCTTCAAGGCTGCTCTAATTTACACTCTGCTTTCCATACCCCTGCAAGCACTGGAGTAGTTTTGAGGAGGCAGACATTTCCCTGCAGCAGCACAAGGCCACCACCTGTCAGTGCAGCCCCCAGAAGGTTCCAACCTAAGTACCTTTCTTTGTACCCACTTAAAAACAAGTAAAAACCCAGCACTTACTTTGTCCTCATCCCCTCTCTCTTCTGATATGGCTGTAACTGACTGGCTCCCATCGTGCACTGAAGCAGCCTGCAGACTACATGTGCTTAGATTCCACCATCCTGCTAGACTCCCTAATCTCCCTGCGTTCTCCCCTGCCCCCACCGACTTCTCTCTGTGTGACATCTTCCTAACTCCCGTATTTCACACACACTTCTCCAATGTATCCTCACTCTCCCCCAAGCAACCTCTCTCCTTCTCCCAAATCACAGACTCTAGCCTACAGGAACATCCACCCCCATAACCCCCCACAATCTCTGCTCTGCAGGAACCACTCTACTATCCCCCAGTCTCTACCCTGCAGAAATCCCCTCTTCGTTCTCTGTTCTCCCTTTCCCCAAGCTCTCCTCATTCTCTCTCCATCTCACCCCCAAGCTCCTGTCTCAGATCCAAACTGCTTCTCCCTCCAGTTTCATTTCCCACCCAACTCCTCCTGCTCAGCAGATCACTAAAGCTAGCAGGGGAGCCCAGGCAAGGAAGGAACTGAGAAATCTGCAGGCTGGAGCCACAGTTGTGAGCTCTTGTTTGCCCAGCAGGAGGCTGCAGTTGCAGCTTCTTGCTGTAAACTGGAGGCAGGCATACAAGCTGTACAGGGGAAAGAGTGCTGAGCCCTGTGGCACAAAGGAGATTCAGTCTCCTCCCTCCCCTTCAAAGCCTGCCAAAAGTTGGGAAGGGGCAATATCCCCCCATCCCCCTCTTATAATTACACCCACAGCCCTCGGAAGCAGAGAAAAGTCACAAAGCAGCAGGCTCTGGCCACATCTCTTCCTGCCCTGGGGTCACACTGGGTAAGTCTGAACTGCAGTTAAACACCCACGGCTGGCCCAGGTCAGCAGACTCAGTCTCACAGGGCTGGGGAGGCGGGGCTGTAATATTGTAGTGTAGAGATTCGGACTGGAGCCTGGTCATCTACACAGCAATTTTACAGTCCCACAGTCCCGTGAGCCCAGGTCAGCTGCCACAGGCCAGCTGCGGGTGTTTAATTGTAGTGTAGGAGTAACCCTTGACAGGCCTCTACTCCAGAGGCTGGGAGCAGGGCCAGCATAGAGCTGTTATTTCAGCACTACGCTGGCTTAGAAGGCCCCCTGTGAAGGAGTATTTCCAGAGGACCATTTTTGCCCCAAGTGGTGTGATGGTGCCTTAGCGTAACTGAGAATTGGGCCTTGAGCTGCAGACTTCCGGTTTTCTCTGCTACAGTGAGTGCCATCACAAGCATAGGCGTGTCTCAGTCAGTCTAAAACCTAACTCCTTCCCTCACAAGTTCCTCAAGATTTTTCCTTTTGGACTGATTTTTCTGCTACTTGCCCTCAGGAACTGTTCAAACACAACCAGAGCTCCTGGCAGACCTCTTCATTTGGGGTCCTCCTCCCATGACATCATTCCTTTGTTCCCCTTTCCCAAGTACAGTAACTCCTCAGTTATGCATCCAATGAAGTGGGTATTCACCCATGAAAGCTCATGCTCCAATACGTCTGTTAGTCTATAAGGTGCCACAGGACTCTTTGCTGCTTCCTCAGTTAAAGTCGTCCCGGTGAATATTGTTTCATTGTTACGTTGCTGATCAATTAGGGAATATGCTCGTTTAAAGTTGTGCAATGCTCCCTTCTAAGGTCGTTTGGCAGCCACCTGCTTTGTCTACTGCTTGCAGGAAGAGCAGCCCATTGCAGCTAGCTGGTGGGACCTTGGAACCAGGGTGGACCAGCAGCCCCCCATCAGCTCCCTGCTCCCCTAAGTTCCCTGTGCAGCAGCTGCCCAGCAAGCTATGAATTGCCGGCAGTGCAGCTGTCCCTCTCCCCACTGCCCTGTGCTGCTCCTGCCCTCTGCCTTGGAGCTGCTCCCCAAGACTCCTGCTTGCTGTGCGGGAGGGAGGGGAGGAAGAGGGAGGCTGTCAGGGTGTCCCCCTCTGCCCTGCTTCTGCACCCCACTTATCCCATCTTCCATAGATTAGGGGGCACAAATGACAGGGCTCAGGATGAAGGGAGCTTGCTAGCAGCAGCTGCGGTCTCACCAAGCTGATCTAATTAACAAGGCAGTGTACTTAAGAGTAGGGTCAGCGTACTTAAAGGGGAAATGTGCATCTCTCTCACACACACATGGTGTGTGTCTCTGTCTCCGTCTGCGATGCTCTCTCCCCTCCCTCCATTCCTGCTGCCTTGTAGAGAGTGAGAGTTAACCCTTGAGGGCTCAGCCGATTGCTAGTTCATCATTTAGCAGTAAGGCATTGCCTAGGAAATATCCCACCCTCTGACTCCTCCACCTCAACCAATCTTCACAATCATCACTGTGTACCAGTATTAAATCGTTTGTTTAAAACTTAGACTCTGTGTGTGTGTGTGTATATATATATATATATATATATATATATAGTCTTTTGTCTGGTGAAAAAAATTCCCTGGAACCTAACCCCCTCATTTACATTAATTCGTATGGGGAAATTGGATTTGCTTAACATTGTTTTGCTTAAAGTCGCATTTTTCAGGAACATAACTACAACGTTAAGTGAGGAGTTACTGTATTATTAAAACTGAGTGACTCTTTTCAAATCTTAATCCAACTTAATGGTTTATAACATAACAGGCCTGATTCTCCACAACCTTGCAACCTGTGTAGGTATTTACACATGTACAAGGTGGGTGGGAAGTCAGCATGGTAGCATGTTACACCCCAAGCTAACTGCTGCAATTTTTGGAACCTTAGCTGCCTTACAATAAACAAACACAAACCAACTCTGTTTATTTATTTGCCTGTGTTTATTATATAAAAATAATGGATTCCTCAATTTAATGGGTAAATGCTTGGGATGAGATTGGTGGGGAGGGACATGGGGTTGGGGACAGTTACAAAATTATAAAGCTCATCCATCATATAGCATCACGGGAACTGAGAGGAGGTGTTTGCACTTTGGCTGCCATGGGCTTTGTAGGCCCTGCAGCAACTAGGGAATGAGCATGGAAACCATCCCAGTCATAACTCTTCCTGCTCTCAATACATCCCAGAGGAGCTAGTGAACAGAAGCAGCAAACAGGAGTTTTTGCAAGAGTTCTACAGGTGAAAGAGGAGCAACGACGTCACCCTTGTGGTGAGTTTATTGTCTGTTAGTTTGTTTGTTGTTGTATGCTTCTTTGCTTGCCATGTGCCTGCTTGGTTGAAGTTTTTAGTTAGGGTGACCATAAGTTCCATTTTGGTCAGGACAGTCCCTTTTTAAAGCCCTGACCCAGCCATCCTGATGTTTTTTGGCAAAATTAGGCATTTGTCCCATTTGCTCTTGCCAACTGATGGTCAATTGGCAAGAGCTAACGGGACAAATGCACAGTTTTGCCTAAAGAGTGGGGTACAACCCCTAGCGGGGCATGGAGGAACGGGGTGTGAGTGGCAATGCCAGCCCCACATGGGAGGGAAGGCTCAGGAGAGCAGCTCAGGCTGGGCTGGCCCTGCACGGGTGGGCAGCAAGGGGGTTGGGGACAGCCCCACGTGCAGGAGGAGGGAGACCTCGGGCTGGCCTCACGTGGGCGGGAGGCAAGGAGGGATCGGGATGGCTCTGAGTGTGGGTGGAGTGGGGCCTTGGGGTGGCCCCAGGGAGTGTCTCATTTTCCCTTTGGGAAAATCTGGTCACCCTATTTATAGTGAAGTCGGTTTGGGGGGCTGTGTGCTGAGCCTGGCCTAGGCAAACCTGAGGGCACATCTACACTGCAATTAGACACCCACAGCTGGGCTAGCTGACTCAGGCTTCCGGGGCTCAGGATAAGGGCTGCTTAACTGTGATGGGGATGTTTGGGCTCAGGCTGCAGGCCGAGCTCTGGGACCGTCTCACCTTGCAGGGTCCTAGAGCCTGGGCTCCAGCAGGAGCCCGAACATCTACACTGCAATTAAACCTTCCGGGGCGCAGCTGGTGCCAGGACAGCTGCGCCACTGACTGGGAGCCGCCCACGGTAAACCTGTGCCCAATCACCGAGCCCCAAACCCCTGCCCCGGCTCGGAGCCCCCCCAAACCCAGACCCCCCCTCCTGCACCCCAAACCCATCATCCCCAGCCCCACCTCAGAGCCCACACTCCCAGTCCAGAGCCTGTACCCCCTCCCGCACCCCAACACCCTGCCACAGCCCAGAGCCCCCTCCTGCACTCTGAACCCCTCATTTCTGGCCCCACCCTGGAGCCCACACCCCCAGTTAGAGCCCTCACCCCCTCCGGCACCCCAATCCCCTGCCCCAGCCCAGTGGAAGTGAGTGAGGGTGGGGAAGAGCAAGCCATCGAGGGAGGGGGAATGTAGTGATTGGGGGCGGGGCCTCGGGGAAGGGATGGGGCTAGGGTGTTCAGTTTTGTGTGATTAGAAAGTTGGCAACCCTATTTGTGTCCTAGAAAAATTAACCAACACAGCTCAAATTTCAAATATTAAATAGTGACAAAGAACTACTCACAAAGGACTAGATAGTGTACTCATCACATTACCCAGTACATTCATTCCTCAAAGCATCCTAGTGACTTCATTGGCTGCTGCTTGTGGAGTAGAATCCTATTCATCATGAACAAGGGGAATACAATCTGACACAAACAACCTGCAGAACAAGCATTATTCTTCGCAATTGTTCAGCAGATAATTTTGAAAAGAAAATACATTTGAGAGATTACTAAACTGCTCTCCAACTAGTCGCAAACAGAAAGTTATTGTCACTATATAGTGCCTGAAAAGCACTTAACAAGACACATAAAAAGTCCATGCACAAAAGAGTTTACAGTCTAAAGTTCCAGCCTGCAATCAGATCCACTAGCAAGAACCCACCAAGGTCAATTGGGCTCCACCTAGGTACAGGGGTCTCCCTGTGTGGATCTAATAGCATTATTAGACCCCATGTCAATGAGACTCTGCCTGGGAATTGGGGCTAAGAAAAATAGATTAATCAAATAGACTATTCATTGAGTATTATTTACCCCGCTCTACGATGAAGTTGTATCCGTCTAAATGAGATTACATTCTAGACTTTTGTTTATGAATGTTCTTTAACTCTAGTTGAGTTTATATAATGTATTTTTCATGTTAGTGGGAAACGGGTCATCCCTTCTTTAATAGTTAATCCGCTGGGTTGAGTGTGGAAGTGAATTTTATACTTTTGCTGCCTGTACTTTTTACCTGGAGCAGAGAACGTTTTATGTATTTGCTTATGCAGGAAAAGTTAATTATTCAGGGAAAGGGAATAGAAACTTTGGGCCAGATCTTCAGTGAATATAAGTTAAATCAATGGAACTATTCCAGTTTATCCCCCTGCAGATCTAGCCCTCTTTCTTTCAAATGAAAGAGTGGAATCTATTAAAAGATCATGATAGTACATAACCCCCATCTATTCTGAAAACTTCAATTTTCCCCTGAAATCGACTTGCTCATATTGTGAGACGTCATTATAAAAATGAAGCCTCCAGTGGAATCACAGGTACATTTTTCAGTGATCTTAAAAGGTGTTTCTAAAGCTGGTGGGTGTCACTTTGCAGAGAACTTTAGCACATTTAAGACACACTTAAATTAGCCTCCCACATCTAAGCTACAAGGTTCCCTAGGTAACCTTGGGGCAGAAGTTCCTCATTTCAGGGTGTTCATTTCCCTGAGATACTATAACAAAGACAATTGCCTCAAGAAATTGCTTTGTGTTCAGATAGCACCCTCTCTTTGTGTTATACTCTCACAACTTCAGTTATATTAATGCATTCTTCCTCAAAGTACAAGGGATTGCTACAGATTTCAAGTCGTTCTACAGGACAATAGAGAGTTAAAAGAGCATAGATAGCCAAAAAATATAATCAAAGCCTTTCGCATACTAAGGAGGAGAGAGCAGGGCAGGCAGATAAAAATCAATGATAAACCCCAGGACACTAGGAGAGCAATTAAAAATAAACAAACAGCAGTTAAAAATAGAATTCAAGCAAAATGTTTTCCCCCAAGGGTTATAAACTTGTGGAGCACCCTACCATGAGCAGCAATAGAAGAGCAAATTCCTTTCTTGTTTTAAGGAAAGTGAGATCTATTCTTTTGCTGGAAAGTAAGCTAACCAGCCAAATGAAGCAGATTAAACACAGCAAACGGGCTGATTTCCATTTTAGGGATTTGTAAGCACTAGACAACTGTTAAGGAAGGAGAATTTGGGAGATTTGGTTGCTGCATGCCCTGGATGTTGCAAAACATGTTAATTCTTACACTGCCTGATTTATTGCAATTAGCTTTTGGCATCACTGAAAACCCTGGTGAGCGGTTTGCTCACTTCTTTTGGCTAACACAGGTTGAAGTGCCTTCTGATTAATTGGCAGTCCCTTCTAAACAAGGGATAACCTAGGCACTTCATCAAGTCACATCTCTTTAACGGATGGTGGAAATTTGTCTTTAATTTTGTCACTTCCCATCCCTGGAAAAATACAGTGAACACACATGGGTGATTCAAGGATTAATGGGACTGTGGTGGGGTGTGTACGTCACACAGGTTCTGAACAGGTTGATGTGGGCCTGAGAGGCCACTTATGTTACCTGGATGCAGCTGGAGTGAGAGGCAGCCTTAATTGATTGTGAATCCCAGCTGGGACTGGAGAAGGCTAGTTAGTATAAAGAGAGGAAGTTTGCTGCAGAAGGAGTCTGAAGGGAAAGAGTTTATGGTCATGGGATTGGGAGAGGAGCTAGAGGGGGTAATGAGCTAGATCTAGGGGTAGAAACAAGCCATAGGATCCTAGTCCTGAAAGAAGGGTCAACCTAAAGAAGTCATGGGGAATGAGATAGGCAGAGAAGGGGCTCTGGGGAATAACAGCAAGGTATGGGACTGCATAGACCTTGCTTGCTGATTATAGGCTCCCTGGGCTGTAACCTGCTATGGTTGAATAGCCTGGGTTTTCCTACCAGTCACTGGTAATGATGTGAGCCTGGAGTTGAGGCCAAAGACCCACCCATGAGGATATTAGTCAGACTTTCTGTTACTCCAGAAGGAGATAACTAAATTGTGACCTGGCTAGAGGGCGGAGTTCCAGGAAGAGTAACCACCAGAGTGACTGTTTTGAAGGGATGCCGGGCTGACAAGATAGTTGCTAAGCCATGCCTTGCGACATGGAGGTGCTCCAATGATGTTATGACTTCTTACTTGAGGAACTGCATATAATTGTGTGCAAAAGCCAGCATCATACTACACATACAGAAGGGGACAGATTTAGGATTAGCACCTGGTTAATCACCATTAAGCTACTTGGCACTATCTAGGTTTATGCCAACATTGTCTCAGTTAACCAACAGTTATTATCATTCCCTCTCATTAGGCTAAATCAGCTTCCTGGGAGATGTTCCAGTTATCCAGCTGGCCTAATATAATGTGTCCCAGTGAGCTAGAATCTACTGTAATTATGTTTGCTAGGCGTATAGCATCTCTTATCTCAAAGCACTTTCTGCATTTTATTCATTGAGCACTGTGGTACTTCACTAGGCTCTGAAGTGAAGGGTCAGCAGCAACCAACTGGAGCAGAAGATGCTGGCAGGGCAAGGGGATGTTTTGTCCAACACCACCACTGCAAACCTCTGCTTTTACGAACTGTGTGATGAGTTCTTCAATACCCATGAGTTTTCAGTCTATTTAAAAAAAAATGCTTAGCCTATGCAGTTTATGATGTTTGAGAATGGGGGTCTGAGCCAACCATGCCTGTATTGAACTGGTGTTTAGATTGCTAAATGATCTCCTCCAACCTCACAGCCACTACATAAGTGAAGTACAATGTCTTACAAAGATCAGTGAAGATGACAGAAGTGGTTCTGAAGCTAAAATCCAGGATATCCTATGTATATTCCTCTAGACTAAAGGACCATTTTCAGAGGGTTTTTTTGGTTTTTTTTTTAACTGGACCCTCTGTTTCCTTAGACATATGCCCATGGATCCTAGTGAGGTCAGAGTCATTCAGGGGATGAGAATAAAGGAGCGCATCCCCTGGCTAGCTTAGCTATGCACACAGGCTCAGTGTGACTTTCCATAGCTGCACATTTTATTGAAGTCAGTATGTTCTGGGTCAAGTCCTCAGTAGAGAGAACCCCAATTCAAAAGGTACTCTGCATATACAGAGTGTTTTCTTCAATGTCTTATGGCTGATCTAATATTCCGCAGGAGATATTTTTGAAAGATTTGATAAGGGCTAGTTCCATGTCAAATGTAAAGTTTCTTCCACAACATATTTTGCCTGTAGAGTTGACCCAAGAAGTTGCATTGTTTTTAACATAATGGAAATGATGTATTTTATTCACTCTCCTTGTATTCTCAAAGGTCAGAACTTTTATGGCCTAAACTTTCCCAAACAAAATTGCCTTAAGACAAGAGATCCAGTCTGGAAAACTTCAGCCTGAAAGGTGAACATTTCAGAAAGATCCAAGCAACTGAAAAATTAGGGGTTAAAAATAAAAACTAAAATGCAGCCTTAACTACAATGCCATGCCTTACCTTACTATATGGTCCTAGGATTCTGCAGTGCTTTGGACCATACTTTCACTATTCAGGATATATTGAGTTTACTGTTGAGTCTTTTACCTTAACACCCCGAGTTTTTTTGGCCAGCCCCTAACATGGATCAGGATTTAAAATCTCTCTTATCTTTCTACAAAGGACCAAACCAGACGTCCACATTAGAAGAACTGTAGGATGCAGCTATCTGACTCGTCATCCATCAGTCCTTTCCATTTCAGTGGCACAGGTAATTCTTAGCCATTGTTTTAACAATAGAATACTTTAGGTGCTTATAATTGGCACTAATGTTCTCAATGTCCTCTAAAGTCAAAAAGGGATTTTTGATTGTTAAATGAGAATTGTTTAGTTCCAATCTAAACAAAAAACAAAAAAACAGTGATCAAGCAAGAATTGTTAGACTGGACAAATGTAGCTTGGCATAATATTTCTCAAAGAATAAAATACAATGACCCATACTATTGAGAGCAGGTCCTTGAACTCTATGGGTAGAATTTTCAAAAGCAATCAATGCAGAGATTGGCCTAACTCTGTTCCCACTGAAGTCGATCCTATATTTTGAAATTGTGTTTAGTTAAACATGAATTGAGTGGATTCTCATTCTATTTGAAGGGCATTTTATTATGCTGGAACACAGCATATTATACTGGAACACAGAGGAAGTAAAAGGTAGAAATTTCTACCCCAGTAGTATTAGTTCAGCACATATTAGGCACATTTTTAAAAAAGGGAAGAAAACTAAGGATTCTCATTAGAGCTGGTTGAAAAGAGGTAATTATATTTAACCAAAAAGTTGGAAAAACAACAAACATTTTCATTTTGCTCAGCTTTAATTCCACAATATGTTTCACTTTCAAGCAAATTTAGCAATGTTTTTTTCAACATTTTGAAAATTAATTTTAGGGGAGGGCAGCAGGAAAAGTACTCTTTTTACTCCCCTTTCCCTCTCCTTTCTCTAGTAGAAACAAGTTAAAATGTGAGCGAGGGGCATATTTCCAACCAAAAAAAAAAAAAGATGAGAAATTGTACATAAACTTTTCATTTTTAACATGTCGAAAGATAACAATTTTTGATTTAAAGCAAAGTATTTGTGAAAAAGATTTTTGTTAAAACTGCCTTCTTGACAGAATTGTTTTGGTTAAAATATTTCCAATATCAAATTATAATACTCCAGAGGTCCCCTTCTTCTCCATAACTTTTGATGGTGTTTCTGTTTATATATAATTTGTATGGCAATTGGAAACCTCTCCCGGGATTTTCTTTATTCTTATACCATTAGCAGAGTTCCTATCTAAAAGGGAATAATGACCTGTGGCTGTTTATACCGCACAAGACTCCCTCTGTTAGGAGTTGTGAACGTGACCCCTGGAGATCTATAGAACTAGTGCCTGGAAGCTAGATCTGTGCTGTTGCTTGTTTTAAAAATCATTGATAAAACTTTAGCATTTGCAAACTTTTTTTCTCAAGTAATAACTAATTTAGTGCTCTACGAGCTGTAGTGACTTGAGGCCAGATCCTGCATTAAGTGCAGTCAAAGGCAAAACTCATTGATTTAAGAAATGGTCCCTGACAGGGGTGGCTCTAGACATTTTGCCGCCCCAAGCAGGGCGGCACGCCGCGGGGGGCGCTCTGCCGGTCGCTAGTCCCGCAGCTCCGATGGACCTCCCACAGGCGTGCCTGTGGAGGGTCCGCTGGTCCCGCGGCTCCACCGAAGCCGCACGGGACCAGTGGACCCTCCGCAGGCATGCCTGCGGGAGGTCCACCGGAGCCGCGGGACCAGCAGAACCTCCACAGGGACGCCTGCAGAAGGTCCACCGGAGCCGCCTGCCACCCTCCCGGCGACCGGCAGAGCGCCCCCCGCAGCATGCCGCCCCAAGCACGTGCTTGGCGTGCTGGGGTCTGGAGCTGCCCCTGGTCCCTGAGTACTAATGTTAGCCAGATGTTGTTCTTCAGTTTCAAAAGCAGTTCTTAACCAGCCAGCATTATCCTTTTCTAAAAAATAACCAGCTACTGTATGAAGTTGCAATTCTGTTATAAAGAAATTGGAATTAGAAAACAAAGCAATATATATATTCCAGTTTTGGAAGTGCAAAGGTATTAGAATATAGATATTCAGGTCTGCCTGTAAAGGCCTATACTTTAAGAACTTAGGGGTATTTTTATCACTTAGCTAGTTATAGAGGTATAAAACAAAGAATCAAAATCATAAGTCCACTTGTGTATGGGCCTTCTATCACTAGGATAGTATGAGGCCTCATTTTTAGTCTAAGGCCGTTGGCTAAGCAGCGGGGGCAGCCATAAGCTGGGAAGCGTAGGGTCACATCCTCACATCCCAAACCCGTCACACTGAAATAAGGTGGCATTCGGCTGTTAGGAAGACTGTCCAGTCCTGATAGTGCCCATCACCGCCAGATAAAGAAACTTGATCTTAAGATGGTTAAAGGAAACTTACTTTGATAGCATCCTGTCTGGCAAGAAATCACTTTTCAATGGTTGTGAAACCCTCATTTCTGTATTGTTTCATATTTATGGCCCCCACTTTTCTATTGTCAATCTGTCTGGTTCTCTAATTGTTTCTGTCTGCTGTTTAATAAATTTTGCTAGGGGTAAGTTAATTAGGGTAGTGGGATATAATTGGTTAGAGAATTATGCTACAATACGTTAGGATTGGTTAGTTAAATTTCAGTAAAATGATTGGTTAAGGTATAGCTGAGAATATTACTATATAAACTGGGGTCAAACAGGAAGTGGAAGGGAAATTGGAATCGTGCTTGCTAAGGGTAGGGGACGGGAACAGGGACACAGGCGAGGCTCTGCGGCATCACAGCTGGGAAGGGGAACACGGGGTAAATGCTCTGCTGCATCAAAGCTGGAACCGGAATACTGGGGAACAGACTCTATCGGCACACAGAGATAAGACCGACTGGTGTGAAAGGCTTCGGAATATGCTTGCTTGGAAACTAACCCCAATAAACATGGCATTGTCTGCACGTCGGACTTCTGGTCTTTTGCTGCTTGCTGTCTGTGTGACAAGAACCAGGGAAGTAGGAGGGTGAAGGGAAAGCCCTCTAATGCCTACAGTACACAAAGACATAAGAGTTGTATACCTTCATGCTTCAGGACTTAAGCCAATTCCTAAGTACTGTGGATTAGAAGTAACTTTTCCCTGGGACCAAGTTATCCTATAGTTGGGGGAGGGATAGCTCAGTGGTTTGAGTATTGGCCTGCTAAACCCAGGATTGTGAGTTCAATCCTTGAGGGGGTTACTTAGGGATTGGGGGCAAAAATCAGTACTTGGTCCTGCTAGTGAAGGCAGGGGGCTGGACTCAATGACCTTTCAAGGTCCCTTCCAGGAGACAAGTATATATCCAATTTTTTTTTTAAACCTACTGCAGAATTTCTCACACTTCTTCTGAAACATAACATACTGGCTAGTACTGGAGACAGGACAATAGTGATCTTATCCAATATGACAACTCCAGTGTCATCAGAATAATATGTGGCAAAGTTACATCAATCTCGGTGGAATGTTTTTTGAGCTACAAGAACTTACAAAAGAAATTACTGTGTACAATTTGTTTCATACTTATCAAAACAGGATCTAAATTGAGTAAAACTAAATGAATAAAAAGATAGCTTATTCTCACAAAGGGGAAACTTTTCTCATGGAGCTGGAAGAATTGGCTGCTCAAATTCATTAGCAGGAAGGGGAGCTATGCACTTAATTCTTGCATCACACCAATCTGCATATTTTACCCCTGGATGTTTAGGTTATCAGGAAGTGTTCAAACAGAGCTTGAGGGAAATATCAGCATTGCCTACATCTATAAGTGTGCAGCGGATAGTGTCAAAGAAGTTATTTGAATCAACATCACGGAACCAAAAAAGCCTGACTTTAAATCTTAGTATAATATTTTATGTAATCTTTATAACACACTTGTCAAAGTATGTAGAAACACATGTGGGAATTTGGCAACATAAAAAAACTCGAGTAACATTGGGCTATATTAAATTATGCATAGTACAAGAGCAACTGACAGATGGTATTGTAGAGTGTGCTCAGACTGGTATCTATACAATGATCATTAAAATAAATTTGTCTCGATAAATGAGGTTATTCGCAGGTCTGACGCACCTAACTGAAATAAACGTTTATTTTAGGGTTACGTGCAACACGCACAAGTTATTTTAGAGGCTGCATCTGTCAGAATGTGAGTGATGTTCTGCAGAAATAAAGACACTAGTAAAGGGAGCTCACAGTAGCATGTAGAGCAGGAAGATATGAGTGTGAAGAGGGAGCGGCTTCAGCACTGCACACAAAGAAACTGTCTCGACAGTGGGGGGGAATGGAAGAGATGAGTAGATAGGTAAGCAATATTAGAAATCATTGAAAAATGATTTCAGAAAGTTAAAAGGTCAGATCTGGGGAGCAAATAAAAGGCTAAAAAGGAAGCAGCTATGTAGTGTGACAACTAGCTAGCAGGGGAATAATAGTCCCTTGCTATCTGTATCTCCCTTCTGCCCTCATGACTCTGCCCCCTCATTCTAAGAACATTGGAAAACTGTAAAACTTCTGGGGCATAGGAAGATTGGAACTGCTATAACAGAACAAACCAAACCAGTGTCCATCCACTCTGCTATCCACATAGACACTTGCCAGAGGCTTTAAAAAAAAGTGAAATATACCCTGAAATGTGTAATTACCCCTTGGGAAAATGTCTTCTAACCCTGAAGATTTAGAGGTTGGCTTAAGCCCTGAAGTATGAGGGTTTAGATATCCTTTCCAAAACTCTTCTTTATCTGTTTAGCATTTACTGCTATAACTGGGCCTTTGATTTTGGAGAGAGTCAACTCTCTCTTCGCTTATCTGTTGAGCTTGAAACTGTACCAACCAGAGCCAAATCCATGGTGGTGTAGGATGGCATCACTAAATCTAGTCTAAATAAAATAAAAGGCTACAGAGCAGAAGCTGGAGCTGCTTGTTTCTTCATGCAGCCACCTCAGTGAGATTCACATTGTCCCTGCCAGGTCTAGCTCAGGCAGGCAGCTTCTTCAATTTCACATGAAGTTCCTATTTCACCTGCTATGTCTTATTTGTGTCCCATGGCTGCATCCATGACATCTCGAAGCCTGAGTGAGACCTATCTAGGACAGTGTGAAGCTCTGCTGGGATGAGGTGGACAGAACTTCTCTCTTTTGCTTCCTGCACAGTCTACCCCTGTGGATGTGCAAGTGGAAAGGTGGATCTCTTCTTGCAGTCAGTCCACAGGTCTGGATTGGAGAGTGCTGGCATCTTTAAGTAAAAAAAAGCAGGGGGAACCCACTTTATAGTCCAAAGGAATACAGTGAGTGATATTAATGCTCCCATACCAAAGGATCAGAAAACACCAGAAATACCTCAGACCCAACTACATAAGACACTGCATTTACCAGGGTAGGGAACGCTGAAATTTTACTCACTTTATGGTACTGGATGCTCAAAATTCCATCTTTCCTGCAGAAGATTTCCTGCCCTGCAGGGTGAATTTAACTGAATAGTACTGAGTTCCTGTAAAATAAAGAACAGGAAATGCCATACTTGGTCAGACCAATGGTCCATCTAGGCCACTATCTTTTTTTCAAACAGTGGTTAATAAAAACTACTTTGGAGAAAGAAATCCTGAAGCAGGCATCTATACCCTCTTAGAAAATTTCCATTTAAATCCCAAATGATTATAGCCTGGCTTATGCTCTGAAGTTGTCTTGAAGATTTATATCCTTTCCAAAGCACTTTATAAAAACATATTTTCTATTATAAGTCTGGATAGTCTTGTTTTCCTATAAATGTTCAATCCTCTTTTAATCCTGCCAAACCTTTGATTTCAAAGCTATCTTGTGGCAATGAGTTCCATAGGCTAATTTGGATGTGGTTTGAAAGGTATTTTAATCAGTTTTTAATTTACCACATTTCATTTTCTTGACTGTTCCCATATTCTTGTATTTTGTGTGTGTGAACAGAAATTTCCACTCTATCTTCTCTATGCCATACATTATTTTGTATATTTTTATCATATGTCCCCTTATTCAGCCTCTTCCTGATGTAAAAAACTTCAGTACTGCAGCAGGTTTGTAGTTAACATACGTTACCAATTATTGCCAAGTGAAAGAACACACTGAAGTAATAATCTCAACCTCTGTGTGTGTGCCCCTTTTATGGGTGCTCTTTTATAGATTTAAACATTTGGCTATAAGGTAAGCATCCAAAATTTCCAAAGCATGTTCCTCTTACAGCCCATCTACATTTGGGTTTTCATAGCCCATGTACCTTCCAGAGTCTCAAAGAACAATGAAGGATGGGAACTCTTTTCTACTGTAGTTTACATCAGTCTTGTACTTTTTTTGCTCCTGCAAAGGAGCCTTTACTATTTGAAACAGGAAATCAAGTAAGATGGTTCCATCAGCTAAGTGAAGTATCTCATTCTGTCCCCTGGCTATATTTTAATTGTTAGCTATTTTATAACAATAATTTCAATGACCCAAAGGAGAGAGGTCTCCATGGTTTCACAGTCAAAGACAAAACTGCAAAATCTAGGACCAGATCCACTTCCAACTCCAATCTCTTTGCACAACTAAACCGTTGAATCAGTTTCCAGCTTACCAGCTCCTCCAATTCTAAAACAGAGGTTCTCCATTGGATTGGCATCGCAGCATCTGCCATGGGCCATTTACAATGGATATCCTCTTAGTGTGACAACCAAGTTCAGGATTTATTAGAGCTGTATCCTTCCCATACTGTTGTACAGCTGTAAACATGGACACTACGCCATGCAGATTGGACAAAGCTGGAGGCTTTCCACACAAAATATCAATGTCATATACTGGGTATAAAGTGACTTCATGTGTAATGCAGATGTTTATGGACATTCAGGTCTACAGACTACAGGGGCCATTGTCCACAAGCAGTTCTTTACACTTTTCGGACATGTCGCAAGGATGCCACAACACGTTCCAGCGAACGCTGTTCTCTGGGTGGCTTGTAACATCTGGGATAAAATTCCAGCAACTGAGGGGTGAAGGCGGCCCAGAGGCAGACCCCCTATTACATGGGTTCATCAAGTCTGTTCTGATGTTGGACTCTCAGGCCAGGAAGCCTTTGTGGTTGCGCAGGAACGGACCAAATGGTGAACGATCGCTACGGCCGACTGTCTGGGTGAGCACTGAAGAAGAAGAGGAGAAAGGAGAGAGCTTTAAAAAAGACCTTTAGCCTGGTTGATTTGGAGAGGATATTTGAGTTCCGCCTGTTATAAAGATCGAGAGGGAGAGGGAGAGAAGATGGCAAAATATCTGAAATCAAAGCTCAGAGAAGGTATAATGTACATTGGTATCAGGGTAATAATCCCATCTGCCCCAGTGAAAACTAATTAAGTGCTAAACTCCTGCCTCCCTCTTGGCTGCCCTATCACATACATATATAAAATTTCTTGTTGCACTTGTACATATTGTTGCTGGACCATTCTAATTTATAGTCTAATATTTTGTAGGTCTTCTGCTGATGCTACTCATTAATATGATATCACCTTTCTCCATCAGCCAAATTAAATTAAAAATCTCCAACAGAGGCTTCCATAGAAATCAATATCTTTGTGCCCTACTGAATTTCTTTTTACAAATTTAAGTAGGGGATTAAGTACAGGATTAATAATGTTGTTAAGATATGAACCATAAAAAGCATGTGTGATGTAGGAAGGATGTAAATGTGATACCCTTTAAATGGAAAGGGGAAATGCCAGTGTACCCCTCCCACACAATAATTCTAGTGACTGATGTGTATTTGTGCAGTCCATTGGTCTCTGGTCACTATGAATCAGTGCCAGCAACAGTGCTTAGCCTACCAGCCATACATCCAGGCTCTTCTCTGTCCCAAGTAAAGCAGTTAGTCTGTGCACATATATAGAGCTATTCATATAAAAACCATAACAATAGCAGTTAACATGAATCTGAGCATTTCATTTTGTCTTTAGAAGCTCCTCAACTACATTATCCCAATTCTGTACAACAAAATAAATAGTGCAAAAAACAAAAATCTAGTAAAAGTATCTTCAGACAAGATGATTTCTCCTGATTTAAAGACTCGTACAGCATGTAATGCATTTATTTGCATGAAGAGGGCATTATGCCAGTCAGCATCTGTTCTCTCTAGAGTTGGTAATTCTGCCTCCCATAACAAGTAATCAATTCTCCTGAAAACACACAACTATCTCTTTGCTATAGATCCTACATCCTGTCCAACGTCTGTATGCAAGTTTAGTGAATTACTTTTATAGTTAAAATCTTATTTGGGCAGTGAGGTGCCATTCAAATCTCATTTTTCCCCTCCCGAGATGTGAATGTCATTCCAAGAACTTTGGGCTCACATGTTTGATTACAAAATGTTTAAGGGTCAGATCCTCAGCCGAAATAAATTGGCATAGCTCATTTGAAATCAGCAGATCTATGCTAATTTACACAAGCTCAGGATCAGGCCTTAAGTCTTGGGAGGCATTTAAAACAGATGTGGTTAAAGCATGCAAATGAACTTAAAGTCATATGTACTTTATAATGATGGATTGAACTACATCCGCTTACAATAAAAAACAAGCTATTTTCCCCACTGGACTACAGAGACATACAGATAATGGTTAAAAATAGATTTTTTTTCCAATTTAAAATGGCTGCAGGAAGAAGGTGCTAGATTTTTAAAGGTATCTAGGCCTCTAAAGATGCAGATAGGTGCATAGTGGGATTTTCAGAAGAATCTAGGTCCTTGAATCCCATTGATTTCAGTGGGAGTTAGGTGTTTATTGCCACAGCTGCTGAGAGGGAAGAAGGGGTGTCTACTGGGAGTCCTTGACTCTTCTATTCTAAGGGTATGTCTACACTGAAATCAAAACCACCCATGGCTGACTGGAACTGTGGGGCTGTAAAATTGTGGTATAGACATTCGGGCTCCAGCCCAAGCTCTGGGACCCCTTTGAAGGGGTGGAGGGAGTGAATGGTCCCAAATGTCTACACCACAGTTTTACAGCCCCATAGCCCAAGCCCTGAAAACCCATGTCAGGTGATTCAGGCCAGTCATGGGTGTTTTTAAATGCAAAGTAGTTATACCCTAATAGATCTCTCTCCCCCAGGGTTCCTCTCCTCTTTGGGGACCAGGGGACAGTACCTTGACTATGCATAAAAAGTTACTTTGAAATGTCTAAAAATGGAGAAAACTGCATTGGGTATTTCAACATTTTCGATGGAAGGTACCTGTTTGTATTTACATCAATACAGATTCTCAAGAGCACTGGGATGTGCCATCCCCCATTTCTGCAAATTATTCATGCAAATAATCTTTGACTGGTTGCGGGCCTGCTTGGGGACATGAACTGTTTTTAGATGCATTTCTTCTCTTGTCAGATTCCTCTTCTCCTTGCTGTATCTGGTGACCACAAGATGATACAGTGCTGCATCATCACGTGATATCAAGATCTGTCTCAACAGCCACCACAATGTATGGGTTTCCCTCTCCTGACTTGATCTAATTTAGCCACTGGAAGAAAATAAAACAGCAATGATTCTAGCAAGAGGGATGATGCTAGAGTTGATCCCAAAAGCAGAATGCATTAGTAACCTGATTATTTCCCCATCTGCTAGGAGGTTTATGCCAATACAGAGGAAGAAGGTAAGACAAATAACAATGGTCCGTTTTACAGTTCTTGTTTTGATAGACTTGCTTCTGATAAACAACAATGTTGGGTAAAATTTTCAAAAGCACCTCAGTCATTTGAGAGGCTAAAATTCATTGACTTTAATGCCACTAAGTTATGTAATGCCTTCCCCTCTGTGCATTTTTACACCAGAAGAGAACATTAAGATTGAAGAGATTTGCTGATTAGCTACCATCTAGAGACCCAAGGAAGCACTGAACCTTTGTTGTGATGTCATGTCATATTTTTGTACCATAGGCAATAGCTCTGCCCTTAAATAAGTCAGAGAGGCTAAGGCAGTAATTGGACTTCACTGGAAATATCCTGGAATCATAGAAATGTAGGGCTGGGAGAGGTCTCAAGAGATGATCAAGGCCAGCCCCTAGTGCTAAAGCAGGACTAAGGCTATCTAAGTGTTTGTCTATGTTCTTAAGTACCTCCAATGATGGGGGTCCCCAACCTCCCCTGGAGTCCTATTCCAGAGCTTACCTATCCCTATAGTTAGATATTAGGTAAAACTTTCTAACTCAAATACCCCTTGCTGCAAAATAAGCCACTTACTACTAGTTCTACTAAATGTCTTTAACAGCCCTTAGTCTGTTCAGGTATGTTATCAGGTCCCCCCACAGTCGTCTTTTCTCAAGACAAAACATGCTCATTTTTTTAACCTTTCCTCACAGATCAGGTTTTCTAAACCTTTACTCATTTCTGTTGCTCTCATCTGGACTCTCTCCAATTTGTCCACATCTTTCCTAAAGTGTGGTGCCCAGAACTGGACACAGTACTCCAGCTGAGGCCTCACCAGTACCAAGAAGAGTGGGACAATTACCACTGTGTTTTACATACCACCCTCCTGTTAACAGACCCCAGAATGCTATTCTCCTTTTTTGCATTTGCATCACACTGTTGATTCTCATCCAGTTTGAGATCCACTATGATCCCCAGATCCTTTTCTGCAGTATTACCACCTAGCTAATTATTCCCAGTTTTGTAGCTGTGCATTTGATTTTTTCCCCCTTCCTAAGTAAAGTAATTTGCACAGTTTCTATAAAGAACTATATCGCAATGAGAAATTTCTCCAAGGTCTAACTGCCTATATAGAGCTTGTAACTCTAATAGCACCATCTGTTGACTCTCAGTGTTATTTGGGCAACTATCATGTGCAATAAAACTGCAAATATTAGCAGAAGGACCACCTCTCTTTACTACTATGTTCAATATTTGCAGCATCCATTTTGTTTGAAATGGTTCCCCAGGACCCTTTATGAGTGAATGGTTGGGATCTCTGCTTTGGCTTCTGTGTAACTTCAGCCACTGACTGAAACAACCATACAACACTTCAGCAAACAGAACAAGAGCACTCAGTGGAAATGCCATGTGCTCTGAATATCCACAGCAGTAGAAATGTCTTAGATTGGTGAGGTCAACCACATGCCCACTTCCTCATCAAGAAATTGCATAACACTGTTTACTGCTTCTTGAAAGTTTGCGATCCAAATTATAGTTGCTATATTACTGTCAATTGCAGTACACTGTGCCTCACTTTTAGAGACAAACATCTTATTTCTTTGCTGAGGTTATTAGATTTTATGCTTTAAGTTCAAATCCCTCTTTGGTCTCCTCGTTTTCTCTTGAAATCGTTCACATTTTGGACAAGAAGATAGATTTCTTTCCCTTGATATGGTTTTGACTTCTCATATCAGAGGTAGAAGAGTGTGGCATAGTTTCAGGTTATTTGGAGGAGCCAATTGTCTAGGATTAATGTCTCAATCAAGTGGAAGTATAGCTTCAATTTTCTTCTTAAAAGATGCTTCAGATCACATCTTTCTCTTCCCTGGCAAACATTTTACTTATTTTGCAGCCTGCAAAAAATTTGAGTCATGTCTTCTCTCATGCCACCACAGCAGGGACAGATTTGATTGTCAAAACTGCATACAGATTTGTTCCAGAAAGACTTATTGACTGAAGCTGGGTGGCTATTCCTTACTCAAAGAAACAAGAGTAAATTCACATCAGGTAAGGTTCTCCACTTGTTCACATTTTTAACTCAGTATGTTCTTCTATTCAGAAGCTGACACCATTTTTTTTACACCAGTCTTAAAAGAGGCTCCTCTAAGACTGACATCTACAGGGGTGCTATTAAAGACAAATTTCACCAACCCAGGAACCTGCAGTAACTGTGGTACCTTCCTATACTTACAACAACAGGAGATATTACAGTGTGGCAGTTGCCATGAAGTACCAAATATGGAGGTTTCAGTGGTTCTCATTACATGATGCACAGATTGACCAGCAAGGGCTGATTAGGTGGGAAGTGACTTGTTCATCCCCATGCCTCCCAGAGACCAAACCCTGTATTCTTACCTGGTCCAGTTAGAGGAAGCCATGTTCCTTTGTGAAAAATACTGTGTGTCAGTGCCTGATACAGCCTGAAAATGCTACTGAGGTGAAGGAGCAAACAACACACTAACTTCTTATGTGATCCCTAGGCACTCTCCCTCACTTGAGTCAATGTCAAGCTGCTTAGGTAGGACCAAAGAGTTGTAAAAATCATTTAAAAAACCACAAGATTTACTGTGAATATAAATGGCAGAGTTGGGGATGTCAGTCCCCTCAGCCATGGGATTGACTTCTATTTGCATCTTTCGCTAGAGCAGCTGAACACAGGCTAAATGAGAACAATTTATACCTCCCCTTCAGCTCCCACAAAGTGCTCTTTCTGTAGCATAAAGTAGTGGCCTCCTTCAGTCCAACACCATTGTCTCTCCATAAATCAGATGGCAGCAGCTGCAGGCACTTGTTACTTTTCTCAGAGTCCTAGTGCCTCAAATCCTTAATGCATTTGACTGCCACAGTCTCATATCTGGATTCTCCAAGTTGTCCTTAATTATAGTACTCCTGCAGCCTTTCTGCCAGCCTAGTAAACCAGCTTGTCACTCATCTTTAACCAGACATTTCTACAGTTTAGCTTGTTTTAATTTTAAATATTTTTTGTTGTATTTTGCATGATACATTTAACTTTTTGTTGACTAAACCAAAATGTTCCTGGCTGCCATACTAAAAACAACTCAGTTCAGCAGATGTTGTACCTGTCAGTCTAAGTTTTGTGTCTCTCTCTACAAGGATAGAAAATTGGTTTAGTGAGAGTCCCTACTGATCTGCACTTAGGCTTGTAACATCAATGGCTTCAAAGTTTGCATTGACATGCATCAGCCCTACTCTACTATGCCAAATGGTAGGGCAAGACTAAGGTGTGTTTCTCTCCGTTTTTGCTTTAACAGTATTCAGACTGCTGCCATACACTGAGGGTGACATTATGCCAATGTAAACTGTTTAGTCCTCAACATGCTCATCTAAACAGCTGGAAAAAGCTGGCATCTGATTAATATCGTGGTGGTGTACACGATAAGTCTATATGAAAAATAAAGGAAGCTATTTGTGGATTTGTAAAAATCCATAACATGATAGCTGATAGTTAGAACTGGGAGAGCATAATACCAGCTCAGTTGTCTAAAGTATAGTTCTTGTAGTCTATCATTGAAAACTCCCTCAGGTATTTGATATAATTTTGTATCCACATTCAGTGTCCTGTATGATACTCATATCATCAGGGATTTGCAGTACAGTGAATCTCATATACAGTCCTTGGCAGACATCTGTACTCACAGGGGAATGTAACAAGAGGAATGCTAGCTTTATTTTTGCACTTTCAACGTAATCAATTGATAGGTCCCTAGGGAAATATTGCTCCTTTCTTTTATGAATGGGGGACATCAGAGAGCAACACCTAATAAAAATAATACCTAGAACTTACACTCCATGTTTTTTATCTTCAAAGTACCTTATAAACAAACATGAATCAAACCTCACCACAGTAATGTGAGTTAAGATCGCTAATACAAACATCTGTATTTTACAGATGGGAAATAGAGGCAGAGAGGTCAAGTGATTTGCTCAAAGCACAGTCTCACCAGAGTTCCCACCTGCCAGCACTGTGCTCAGACCATTAGCTGTGCCGCCTACAAACTGATCAAGCCATTGGCACTCCCGAAAAGAATGTTCACAACAAGCTTCTTCTGACTATACATCGGCACCTTAACTTGCTCTTTTGTCAATTAGACTTTCTACAGTGGCCCCAAGAAAACTATTTTCAGTGAGACACTTTTTGGAAAGTATATCTTAAGTAATTGGCTGGCATCTAGGTTTGGGGTGGGGAATGGAGATCAATAGAGTCACCAACTCCTCTAATTCCAGAGGAGAATATTAGTGTATTCTAGCAAATTAACCATCTATATCAACGGGAGCTGGGGAATAGAAAGATACTGCCAGGGGCACAGAGATAGCATGGAACCTCTACTCAAATTGCCTGGTTCTCCAATGTCTATAAGAGATCTGTGGGGGTTTGTGAGTAGTCCCTCAACATGTTCTGCAAGTGGTAAAACCCATTCCTACAATGAATATCAGGATAAGCCTTCAGAAGGAAAATCTGACAAGGATTCACCCCTTTCCTTTCTTTTGTGGGTTTTCCTGAGGGAAGAAGTAATGAGGCTCCCCGTTATTTTTTTATTATTATTTTCACTCCCAGTACAGCAAAGGAAAGTCCAATTCTAATCGTTTCATTCTGTTCCACGTCCCACAGCCCATTCACTATCTCTAGCCAATGCTTTTTTTTTAGGCAGCCCAAAAGTAAATGTAGCATAGTACCTCAAACACCACTGCACTGCTAGCATTTGTGTGAGCTTTCCTGGCTAATTTTATGTAGCTTTTTCTGGACTAGGGTGTAAATCATTAACTAGGCAAGAGCAAGTTAGTCTAAATTTGGAGGAAATGGTCTTATTTCTCATGAGCAAGTATTTGCATTCCCTGTGTGTGCTAGTTCTAGGCCTGGCTAATTTTTCCCGGCACATGATGGAGGGATTAAATTGTTGTGTAAGGTGTCGGAATTACCAGGTTTGCTGTACTACTCTCCTTTCTTGGGATCTCACCAAGGGCGTGCCCCCACAGGAGTCAGATCTTAGGCCTTTACCTCTCCTGCAATTTGCCCATTCTTACATCGGGCCCTGAGTTACAGCCCCCTGGGTAATAAATGCTGTTAATTCAGCAAGTCCAACTGGGTTTAGACCCTGCAACAGTTTCTTTTTGGAGCCTGTGAAGCAGTTGATTAAAGTAATTCAAAAACAGCTTCTTCAAAACAAAGTATTAATTTGTTCCTCAGAGTTACATTTTGTTCTAAATGCTTGTAACAGTAAAAGACCTACATTCATGGATGTATACATTATAGTTATATTTGTCTTCCCAGGATATGAGAGAGACAAGGTGGATGAGCTAATATCTTTCATTGGACCAAGATAGGGAGAATAGTATGAAGCCAGCATGTTCCATCGGGAGCTCTTTAGCGACCTGAAAATGAAAAATGAGTCCTATAAAAAAAGTGGAAACATGGATAAATTGCTAGAAATGAGTACAAAAGAATAACACAAGCATGTAGGGACAAAATCAGAAAGACTAACACATAAAATACACCTAGCAAGGTAAATAAAAAGCTATAAGAAGGTTATTTAAATATAATAGGAACTTGAGAAACATGAAGGAAAGTGTAGGTCCTCCACATAGCAGGGAAGGAGACCTAATAACTGATTACATCAAGGAGGTTGAGGTGGTTAATGCCTATTTTGCTTCGCGCTTCACTAAGAAGGCTGATGATGACCAGATACTCAGCACAATTAATATTAACAAGAAGGGGGAAAGAATGGAAGTCAAAATAGTGAAAGAACAGTGTAGTAGGGTGGACCCTGCTCCTGCTCCTGCCCTGAGGGGTTTAAAAAGTGGCCTGGCAGGGCTTGAGAGCGGCAGCTTTAAGCTGGGCTGATTGGGGAAGTGGCTGCAGCTGGGCCACGCCACAATCAGGCCACAGCTGGCCCCTATAAAAGGCTGTGAGCCAGAAGCCCAGAGACAGTCTCTCTCTGCTTTCAGAGGGAGATGGGCCTGGCTGCTTAGGAGCTGAGATAAGTACCTAGGGTGAAGCAGGGCTGGGGAAAGGCAGAGGAGCTGGGGAGCTCCAGCCTAGAAAGCCCCAGGCTGCGGCCTAGCGAAGGGCCAACGGGTACTGGGGGTTGCAGAGGGCAGCCCAGGGGTAGGCCAAAGCAGCAGGTCCAAACCCCTTTGCCTGTGATGAGTAGGCTGATACTGCAGTCTGCCCCAGAGTGTGGGGCTAGACAATGACTGGCAGTAGCCAATACTGAGCAAGGTGGGGATAAAGGGTGGGGGTTCCCCAAGGAGGGGAGACCCAGAGAGAAAGGGGTTACTGCTAGGGGGCAGCACCCCATGTAAGAGGGCACCGGGGTCCAGGGAGGGACACGGGGGCCTGAGGACAGGTGGATCACCAGCCTGGAGAGGGCGCTCCAGCGCTGGAAAAGAGCTAATTCCCAGATTCACCAGCAGGAGGCGCTGCAGGGGTGAGTCCGACCCCTCTACAAACAGGTTAAAGAATACTGTATTTAGATATGTTGGATGTATTCAAGTCAGCAGAACCTGATTAAATTTATCCTAAGTACTTAAGGAACTAGCTGAAGCAACCTTGGAACCATTAGCAATTATCTTTGAGAACTCATGGCTGGACAAGTGAATTCCCAGAGGCCTGGAGAAGGGCAGACATAACACCTCTCTTTAAAAGGGGGAACACACAGAACATGGGGAATATAGGCCAGTCAGCTTAACTTTCCCTGCTCTGCATGGCTCCCAGAAGCAGTGGCATGTCCCCCCTCCAGCTCCTATGCATAGGGGCAGCCAGGGGTCTCCGCTTGCTGCCCTCACCCCAAGCATTGCCCCCGCAGCTCCCATTGGCTGGGAACCATGGCCAATGGGAGCTGCAGGGGGGGGCAGCATCTGTGGATGGGGCAGCACACAGAGGGGGATCATGCCACTGCTTCTGGGAGCTGCTTGAGGTAAGCACTGCCCAGAGCCTGCACCCCAACCCCCTCCCATGCCCCATATATAATTGTTTGCAGTAAGGCCTTTGACACAGTCCCGTATGACATTCTCATAGGTTCACAACTGGCTGAAAGGCTATATTCAAAGAGTAGTTATTCATTGTTTACTGTCAGACCGGGAGAGTTTATCTAGTGGAATCTTGAAGTGGTCAGTCCTGAGTCTGGTAGTATTCAATATTCATTAATGACTTAGATAATGGAGTAGAGAATATGTTTATAAAATTTACAAAAGAGCACCATGCTGGTAAGGGGTGCAAGCACTTTGAAGAGCAGGACTGCCATTCAAAATGACCTTGACAAATTAGAGAGTTGGTCTGAAATCAGCAAGATGAAATCCAATGAAAACAAGTGCAAAGTACTTCACTGGGGAAGGGAAAAAAAATCCAAGACACAACTACAAAAAATGGGGAATAACTTTGTTGCTGGAAAGGATCTGGGGATCATAGTGGATCGCAAATTGAATATGAGTCAACGATGGCTAACCTAATTCAAAAAAGGCTAACATCATTCTTGGGGGGTATTAACGGGAGTGTTGTGTGTAAAACACCTGAGGTAATTGTCCTGCTCTACTCAGCACTGGAGAAGCCTTAGCTGGAATACTGTATCCAGTTCTGGGCACCACACTTTAAGAAAGATGTGGATAAATAAGAGAGAGTCTAAAGGAGACAAAAATGAGAAAAGGTTTTGAAAACCTGACCTATGAAGCAAAGTTAAAAAAGAAAATAGGTATGTTTAGTCTTGAGAAAACAAGACTGCAAGGGTACCTGATAACAGTCTTAAAATACGTTAAGGACAGTTACAAAAACGGTGGTGATCAATGGTTCTGCACATCCACTAAAGGTGTAGGGCAAGTAGTAATGGGCTTAATCTGCAGCAAGTGGGATTTAGGTTAGATATTAGGGAAAATATTCTAACTATAGGGGTAGTTAAATTCTAAAATAGGCTTAAAATGTTGTGGAATCCCCATCATTGGTGGTTTCTAAGAACAGGTTGGGTAAACACCTGTCAGGGGTGGTCTTGGTTTACTTGGTCCTGCCTCAGTGCAGATGGCTGGATTTGATGATCTCTTGAGATCCCTTCTGGCCCTACATTTCTCTGAAATTGCTCTAGAATTTTATATTTGATTATATGGGACATAAAATAAGGTGATCAAAAAAGTCTCTTTGGTGATTCTTGCTTGATTTGCAATATAAAGTGGAGAAAGCCTGGCTTTATAGACTCTAACATATAAAGAGGACTGGAAATCCGATATATAGCCTTTTTGTTGTTGTTGGCTTCAATAAATCTTCATTTTATCTTCTCAGCAGTGCACATCTTTATCTTCCAAACAATGACCACTTCCGAGATATACTGCAGAGCTGCTGACTGTATTCCTCCTCTCTATCCTCCCCTTCCCTTCTCTTCCCTCCTCTCCCCTGCAACAAAAGAGTCTCACCCAATAGCATCTTAAGGCTGCCCTCCCTGGGCCACTTCTTACAACCATGCTATAGTCCAAAGTTTGCAGTCTAGAATAGGAAAGTGTGTAGGAGCTCAGCTCACCCCATGACACCTCTTCACAGCCAGGCGTGGCATGCTAGTTCTCCCCCTCTTATGCCTTGGCCCTTTGGTCAGGTCAGATCCAAATCTCTCCCCTTCAGGGGTATTCCATAAACAAAACACAGGGAACCAACACAAATAAACCAGGTTTAGGATGTGGAAGGGGGAAATGCCTCCATCCCAGGGTCTGTCAGAAGCAGGTCCTCCCTTCCCTCGGAGAGGTACCTTCAGGCCATTGCTGATGGGAGAAATCCTGTCTTCCTTCAGTCTTTTTCTCAGGAGCTGTACAATAAAAGTCCTTTCTCTTCCCTGGGCTGCCCATAAGTGAGCTGTTCTGGTCCCTTTTAACTCCTATGCATCTGTTGCAAGTGTGGCAACGCAGGGCTACTTGAACTCAAAGCAGCTGCTCAACCTCTTGTTGCCCAGTGTGGGGTTCATATACCCCATCACCAGAGGCAATGTTAAAAATTGGATAGCCGTACTTGAATCTTTAAGAAAAGAAGAAATTTAGCACCATCCAGGTGTAGATTCCATGAGGTATACAGATGCATGCAAGTATGCTGAATTCTAAAGATATATATACAGTTGGCAGCTGATAATGTATAGTTAGATTATCAGTGACTCTTCACTTGCATCTCTTTTTAACTTTCTGGCATGAAAGAACCAGTTCATCACATTACATATTACCATTAGGACCCATTACCACAGCTTGATCTTTCATTAAAGTATCAATATTCCTCCCAACACCTTTTGCTCCAAAATTCCCAATTAAATTATGGCTTTAATTGTCTGCTGTCATTGATGGATAGGTAAAATGCATGAACATAGTCTGCAGCAGCAATTGAAAGTACTTGCCTTGATGCAGAATTACAGTGTGGATTTAAATGTTCTTTCTTTAATGCATGAGAAACTGTCATAAATCACTGCTTCGGCAAAGTCCTCTTTTAACAGTGTTTCCTGAACTGTGGTCCCAGAGGGCACTTTCTGGTGGCCTGCAGAAAGCTGGCTGTTCATATGATGTTGGCCCTTCGTGATTTCCAGCCTCTGTAACTGAATTGTGTGACAGCTAAAATCACAATAAATATCTCCCTAATATTACTGTTCCAGGTAATCAACTGCTATAGTTGTCTCAGGGGTGTTATTTCTTTGCCATTAGGCAGGGAGGTGGATCCATGAGACTATTTATTAAAAAGTGGTCCATGCTTTGAAAAAGCTTGAGAACCCTTTCTATAACTCAGCACTGATAAACACTAAAGGTATACATTCAACTTAGTGATTTGATTGTTTTATACTAGATCACAAACTTTAATTGGGCTGGAACAGATTTATGGTTTTGGTTAGGTTAAAATGAGGTCAGCATCTTAAAGGCACTTTTGTGGTATTTATATAGACAAATCATATTATTCTGACCCAGTGAGTTAAATGTAGGCCTGGGTATTTCAATATAAAACACCTGGGTTCAAGAAAAGCCTCAAGTCTCTTTCCCCTTTTGAACCACTAAAATGTAGGTAGACTGTGAAGTTGGCAGCTGTTTACTATAAGGTAACCTGCCTGCCAAATAACAGAGCAGCTGTTGGCACCCATTCACTTTCCGGATAGAAAAAGGAATACTGAGTTCATTACAGTCAGAATAGAACTAAAAATGGTAAATTCACCAAATCAGAAAGATGGGAGCTTAAGTGGTACATGTATGTTGTGTTGGCATCCTGCACAGGGGTAAATTTCACCCCAGGGTTTGATTGCAATATAGCTACCAAATTGCAAAAATGATACATATCTGTATTTCTGGTCTGGAAGCTTTGCAGGAAATTGTGAGACCTACAGCACTAACTTTTAAAGTGTCTCCCAGAATACTTCTTTCTTGAGATAGTCTCTGTGCTCAGGAAAGATGGCTGGATTTCCTCTTTTGTTACTCTCAGTGGAAAAATCCATTTTCATCTCACTTGTCTTCTTCTTTGAGTTTTTCCTTGTATTCGGGAAAAAACACTGTGTTACTCATAAACACAGATGTATATTACATATGAAAACTAATGTCAATGCCATGTTAAAGTTGAGAAATCAAGGGCAGAAATGTCAATAAGAAATTCCTTCCCGCAACCATCCAGGCCCGTCTCATCCATCCAGCTTACTATATTGGATTATTTGTAAACTCAGCAAAAGGCTGCAACAGCTGCAGAAAGTGGCTTCTCTCTTGCTGCATAGGAGGAGGACAACGGATTTGGGCAAAATTTCCAAAGCACCTAAGTGGTTTAGGAGCTAAGTCCCACCTTCAACAGTGATTTAAGCACTTAGGCCCATATTTTCAAAGATATTTCAATGCCTAACTCCCACTGATTTTACTGAGTTAGGGGCCAAAATACCTTTGAGGATCTGAGTGATAGGAACATAACTCCAATGAAAGTTAGGCTCCTAAATGCCTAAGTCACTTTTGAAAATGGGACTAAGACTCCTAAGCCACTTAGGGTGCTTTTGAAAATTTTACCCAAATTCCATTATTAAGACTGGACACCAGCATGCCAAAGAATACAATACAATTTCTTCTGCATGAATATTAGGGCTGTCAAGTGATTAAAAAAAATTAATCACGATTAATCACACTGTTTATAGAATACTATTTATTTAAAAATTTGGATATTTTCTACATTTTAAAATATATTGATTTCATTTATAACTCAGAAGACAAAGTCTACACTGCTCACTTTATATTTATTTTTATTACAAATATTTGCATTGTAAAAAAACAAAAGAAATAGTATTTGTCAACTCACCTAATACAAGTACTGTAGTGCAATCTCTTTATCATGAAAGTTGAACTTATAAATGTAGAATTATATACAAAAAATAATTACATTCAAAAATAAAACAATGTAAAATTTTAGAGCCTACAAGTCCACTCAGTCCTATTTCTTGTTCATCCAGTCGCTCAGACAAACAAGTTTGTTTACATTTGCAGGAGATAAGGCTGCCTGCTTCTTGTTCACAATGTCACCTAAAAGTGAGAACAGGTATTCTCATGGCACTGTTGTAGTAGGTGTCGCAAGATATTTATATGCCAGATGTGTTAAAGTTTCATATGTCCCTTCATGCTTCAACCACCATTCCAGAGGACATGCATCCATGCTGATGACAGGTTCTGCTCGATAACAATCCAAAGCAATGTGGACTGACACATGATCATTTTCATCATTTGAGTCAGATGCCACCAGCAGAAGGTTGATTTTCTTTTTTGGTGGTTTGGGTTCTGTATTTTCCACTTTGGAGTGTTGCTCTTTTAAGACTTCTGAAAGCATGCACCACACCTCATCCCTCTCAGATTTTGGAAGGCACTTCAGATTCTTAAACCTTGGGTCGAGTGCTATAGCTTTTTTTAGAAATCTCACATTAGTACCTTCTTTGCGTTTTGTCAAATTTGCAGTGAAAGTGTTCTTAAAATGAACATGTGCTGAGTCATCATCCAAGACTACTGTAACATGAAAAATATGGCAGAATGCAGGTAAAATAGAGCCGGAGACATACAATTCTCCCCCCAAGGAGTTTAGTCACAAATTTAATTAATGCATTTTTTTTAACAAGTGTCATCAGCATGGAAGCATGTCCTCCGGAATGGTGGCCGAAGCACTCAGGGGCATACAAATGTTTAGCATATCTGGCATGTAAATACCTTGCAATGCTGGCTACAAAAGTCCATGTGAATGCCTGTTCTCACTTTCTGGTGACATTGTAAATAAGAAGTGAGCAGCATTATCTCCAGTAAATATAAACAAACTTGTTTGTCTTAGCAAATGGCTGAATGAGAAGTAGGACTGAGTGGACTTGTAGGCTCTAAAATTTTGCACTGTTTTGTTTTTGAGTGCAATTATGTAACAAAAAAAATTACATTTGTAAGTTGCACTTTCATGATAAAGAGATTGCACTACAATACTTGTACAAGGTGAACTGAAAAATACTGTTTCTTTTGTTTATCATTTTACAGTGCAAATATTTATAATAAAAATAATAATATAAAGTGAGCAGTGTACACTTTGTATTCCGTGTTGTAAATGAAATCAATATATTTGAAAATGTAGAAAAACATCAAAAATATTTAATAAATTTCAATTGATATTCTATTGTTTAATAATGTGATTAATGCTGCGATTAATTATTTTTAAAAAATTGAGTTAATCGTGTGAGTTAACTGCTATTAATCAACTGCCCTAATGAATATACATAGCTCTTTGTAATATAGGTCATAAGTAATGAAGCAATCATGTATGTTGCCTAGCAGTTTTGGTCAGTGTAGGCTGGTATGCTAATTCTCTAGATTCAACATGGATCAATGGTCCTTTGTTGTGGAATTCTGACCCAAAGAGGACCACTGGTGTCCCCCACTTTAGGGCCACTGCAATTCTCGTTGGTCATTCCTCTTCTGTGTATTTAAGACTCCTTCACTTTGCTTTTGTATCTTTACTTTCCCTATTTCCCTGCACTAAAGGGATATTGAATCCTTTTCAAATACAGTAGTGTGACTGAGAGCTCTTTGGTTCATGGTCTACTAGCTATGGCTGGCTGGCGCTTTTTTATTGAGATTTTTCAAATGTTTAGTATTGTTTTTAATAAATGAAAGTGGAATCCCTTAATAAGTTATCAACAGATTACATGAAATAAACAAGGCTTTCTTTAATTAATTTATTTAATTTAAATAGATGTGATATATCTTGATCTTAGTGAGACTTTTGACAATGTCTCACATGACCTTCTCAGAAGCAAAGTAGGGAAATATAGCCTGGACAAACCTACTAGAACAAGGGTGCACAACTGGATGGAAAACTATACTTGGAGAATAGTTATCAGTGGTTCACAGTTAAGCTGGAAGGGCATATCTAGTAGGGTCCCAGAGGGATCTGTCCAGGATCCAGTTCTATTCAATATCTTCATAAATGATTTGGTTAAGCATAGAGAGTACACTTATAAAGTTTGCAGACAATACCAAGCTGGGAGGGGTTGCAAGTGCTTTGGAGGACAGGATTAGAATTCATGATCTTGACAAACTAGAGAAACACTCAGTTCAATAAGGACAAATACTATATTTTAGGAAGGAATAATCAATTGCACAAATACAATATGGGAAATGACTCCCAGGAAGTAGTACTGCAGAAAAGGATTGGGGGTGATAGTGGATCACAAACTAAATATGAGTCAACAACATCACTATTGCAAAAACGCAAACATCATTCTGGGATGTATTAGCAGGATTGTTGTAAGCAAGACATGAGCAGTCATTCTTCCACAAGGAAAGATTTTTTAAAAATGGGTTTGTTTAGTCCGGAGAAGAGAAAACTGAGCGAGGACATGATAGCAGTCTTCAAAAGGTTGTTATAAAGAGGAGAGTGATAAATTGTTCTTCTTAACCACTGAGGACAGTACAAGAAATAATGGGCTTAAATTGTCACAAGGGAGATTTAGGTTGGACATTAGGAAAAACTTCCTGTCAGTATAGTTAAGCACTGGAACAAATTCCCTAGAGAGGTTGGGGAATCCCTGTCATTGGAGGTTTTTAAGAACAGTTTAGACAAACACATGTCAGGCATGGTCTGGATAGTGGTTCTCAAAGCCGGTCTGTTGCTTGTTCAGGGAAAGCCCCTGGCAGGCCGGGCTAGTTTGTTTACCTGCTGCATCTGCAGGTTCGGCCGATCGCAGCTCCCACTGGCTGCGGTTCACCGCTCCAGGCCAATGGGGGCTGTGGGAAGCGGCGCAGGCCGAGGGATGTGCTGGTCGCCCTTCCCGCAGCCCCCATTGGCCTGAAGCAGCGAACCGTGGCCAGTGGAAGCCACGATCGGCTGAACCTGTGGACATGGCAGGTAAATAAACTGGCCCGGCCCGCCAGGGGCTTTCCCTGAACAAGCGGCGGACTGGCTTTGAGAACTACTGATCTAGATAATACTGATTCCTGCCTCAGTGCAGGGAACTGGACTAGATGACATTCAAGGTCCCTTCTAGTCTTACATGTCTATGATTCTATTACCCTATCACGAGTCCTTAAGTAGTTAAGAGATTCTCAGTAAATTCAATGTTCTGAACCATTTTAGCTTTAGTGTGTCCTGAAAAATTGTGTGGAAGTTATTTTATTGGACATCTATGAATTTTTTTTGAATTTTAAAAATACTAAGTTCATTTTCCTCAAACTTGAATACCTTTTTTTTTTTTTTACCCTGATGAGGACTATAAAACACACTCAATTTGAAGTTCTGTCTTTAGCCATTCTTGGAATTATCCAAGTCCAAATTTAAAAATGGAACATATGTAGCCACTGTCTTTTTTATACTAACTGAATAAATGGCTGAACCAAACCTGATGACTTTTTTTTAATATTGTCTTCAGGCTGAGCTGGATCATGGAAAATTTCAACATAAAAAAGTATATTTTGAGAATGTTATGGGTTGTTGAAAAAGCTGGGCTGCGTCTTAACCTTAACTTTAGCATTTGATATCAAGAACACTATAATAACATCATAATTATGTATAATATCTGAGAATTTTCTGTTCATCCTACTTAAAGATAATACAGTGTGAGTCAGTAAAAATTATGAAACCAAATTGCCATTTTAATTCCAAGATATTATTATCTCAGCTTGCACGACCCAGATATCTCTCTCTAGGCAGTAAGTTTTCATATTTACACAGGGAAAATATATGCAGAATAATTGAACTGCCATTGGTTTAGAGCTGGTCTTCTGGCATTATTATACTGGAGACAGTAAGATTCGGTCAGCCTGTGGTGCTTCACTTCTTCATCTGCTGTTTCTCTTACTGATTTTTGGCAGTTTCTCTAAGTGACAAGACTATGGCAAAGGTCTGAATCCAGTGATCTGAGTGGGAGATATCTATCAATCTTGTGCCACACATATGCAATATTGCTAGGCAACGGGAAGCAGCATGACATCTGCATTCTACATTTTCCTCTTGGTGATTTAAACTTCTCCTATAATGTATTAACTATGCTGAACTTTCTTTCTTATACTTTGGACGGTAACTTTGATCGATGTTATTCTTTGAGCTTAGATTTCTTTCTGTTGGACATCAAATATTGATCCTAGTGAACTGATACATTGTTATTGTAATGGTTGCAAGAAGTGGATGTGACACACTGACCCTCCTAATATTGCTGGTAGGTGTTGAAGGTAACTATATGGCCAACAAGAAAGTTTCTTCAAGGCTGTCAAAACACAAAAGACCATGAAGAGATAACCAAGGGGGAAGCTGATGTACTTACCTGTTCCTGTTCTTGCTCCTTCTCATCCATCTTCTCTGATCCAGGGGTTAGGATCGTGGGAGACTGAGGTTCAATTCCCTGCTCTGCCAGAGATGTCTTGTGTGAGCTTAGGCAAATCAGGGCATTGCAGAGTGAACCTGAGTTATCTCCAATCATGTTATTTCTATTGAGTTAGCCTAGCTTGAGTGAGAGTGGCCACACTGTGAAAGAACACTTGAACCGCTGCGTCCCCACTGGTGCTGAACTCACTCACGCGTGACACTAGAACTTCTGGGGGCACATCCCATGGTTCTTTGTGCTGCAGTAATCCGAGCCACTCTATGAATTTTCCCATTGAATTGTGGGATAACTTGTCTGCCTGTGTCTTTTCAAGGCACACAGGAAGAACTGTGGGAAGGCATTGGAGGACTATTGTCATTCAAGTGGAGCTAGTCTGCAGCCACACTGCAGAGAAGTCATGTTAGCAGCTGAGTTGTGCTAGCTCGAGCTTTAACCTAGACCCCTGACATGCCAGTAGGGTTGCCAACTCTGACTGAAGCTATTCTGGGAGATTTTTTTATTTTATTTATTTATTTTTGCCAACATGACAATGTCGTTTTCTTAAAATATCCTATTAAAATATCCTGGATTGCTTTCAATAGTCACCAGGAGATCAATGCCAATTCCAGTTGACTCCAGGCCAATCCTGGAGAGTTGGCAATCCTACAGGCCAGCCAGCTTGAGTTAAAAATACCACTACCTTCGAGTTAAGAGTTGTCAGTCATGGAGGATAGGTCCATCCAATGTGGACACAAGAACAAATGGATATAAACTGGCCATCAGAAAGTTTAGACTTGAAATTTGATGGTTAGAAACCTTCTTCTGAGGAGTGAAGTTCTGGAACAGTCTTCCAAGGGGAGCAGTGGAGGCAAAAGACATATCTGGCTTCAAGACTAAGCTTGATAAGTTTATGGAGGGGATGATATGATGGGATAGCCTAATTCTGGCAATTAATTAATCTTTGACTATTATCAGTATATATGCCAAATGGCCTGTGATGGGACACTAGATAGGGTGGGATCTGAGTTACTACAGAGAGTTCTTTCCTGGGGGTCTGGCTGGTGAGTCTTGCCCATATGCTCAGGGTTTAGCTGATCGCCATGTTTGGGGTCGGGAAAGAATTTTCCACCAGGGCAGATTGGCAGAGGCCCCAGGGTTTTTTCACCTTCCTCTGCAGCGTGGGGCATGGGTCACATGCTGGAGGATTCTCTGCACCTTGAAGTCTTTAAACCACAAGTTGAAGACTTCAATAGCTCAGACATAGGTCAGGGGGTTGTTACAGGAGTGGTTAGGTGAGTGCTCCCCCAGTCCCTGCCAGCAACTGCTCTGTCTAAGGTGCTACCTTACTGCAGCCTGCTAAGAACACAGTCCTCACTTCTGGGGCTCCCTGCAGCAAACACCCTGCTACTAGCCTGCTTGGCCCTGATTGGCTGCTTCATGCAGCCTCTTTCCAATTGGCTGCTTCCTGCACACTCTCTGTAGGGTGCTTCCAGGACTCTTCCACTGCTCCTTTCTGGAACGGGGTATGGCAGGCCCAGAAGGCCTCCATTAACCTCTTCCATTCTGGTGTGAGGTGATCACCCTATTACAGCCAGCGACACATCTCAGATTATAACTATGGTTGAAATGGGTTTCCCACGTTGAAGTTTTCCCATACACAAGATTAACCTCTTCGGGAATTTGAGAAATGTGAGGAACTTCTTTCTCCTTACTTAGGCACCTATCCTCTCCCACTGTCTGCTGTGCAGAGCAGAGAGGAGCAAAATAGAGAGTGGGGCAGAGAGCAAGGGTGGCCAAATAGAATGTTCATCCCACCTCCGCATAGCTGCCCCGCTGCAAAAACTCTGCTCAGGCTATGGGTTATTCGGGGGGAAAATGACAAGAGGGTTGGGACTGGGGAATAGATGCTGTGAGTGGCACATTCTCCCTCCCACGCATATTATAAAATCCAACTGACTCAGGCCCTTGGGACTCTTGCTGTTGGGCTAAAAATAGCAACGTAGACATTCAGGCTCGGGGTAGAGCCCAGGCTGTGAATCACAACAAGAGGAGAGGGTCTTGGAGCCCTAGTTCCAGCCCAAGCTTGGATGGCTATCCTACTATTTTTAATCCCATAGCGCAAGCCCGACAAGCCTGAGTCAGTTGACCCATGCTCTGAGAGTCTGCCATGGGCGTGTTTTGTGCTGTGTAGATGTACCCCCCCACACACACACATCTTTTCAGCATTGAATCCCACTGGCCCTGTCGAGCTGAAGGAAATACAAGCTGACAACTGCACATAAAAATCTGGATGGGTTTTGGATTAGTTTGTTCCCTGTTGCTGCAAATTTTTATGTGGCATATGAGCCTCAATAAGACCTGGGAAAGCCTGCCATGCTTGCAGACTCCTGCTAGCCATCAAAATGTGAAAATGACTGAGATCCACACAGATCTTTACTGAAAAATGCTTTTGTTTAATCAAAAGTGAAGTTAGGGTCTGCATTAAATGTCAGGATTTTCTAAATTTCTGTTAATAGTTAAGTGAAAAGCATCAAAAGGTCGAGGCTGGGGAATTCATACTCAGGCAGGGATTCAATTAATATAATTTTGGCTGTATTTGCAGTCGGGGTGATATTGGCTTTGGGGACCGGTACTTTAATTAGATCCCAATTTAAAAGCTTTGCATGCCTAATTTCATGAGCATTTTTTCCAAAAATAAATATCTTAATTTTACATAGGGTGTTGCTTTATTTTTGCTGAATAAGCAAACACTTGATTACTTTGACATCCTGGCCTTGACTGAGCCCTCAAAATTAGGGTCTCATTGTAAATGAAGATTACTTACTTAATGGCTCTGCATAATCCCACTTATGGGGACTGTGCCAACTGGTGGCACCCAACAATAGAACTTTCTCCAAAGCAGTGCCTGTGCACCCGCCTCCTAAGGGATTTTCAAACATTCTGAGGGCAAAGGTATATAAGGGGGCACTACGCACTTTGCCGACTCAGTGTGAGAACTTGAAGCTGAGTCTGTGGGGTTCCAGGCAGGCTGCACTTCCACAGCACCTTGAGGTAGCCTTGGCAGAGCTACTGTCAACACCTCATACATCCTGGGAGATCAGTCACTGCAGGAAGTGCCACCCAGTGACTGGCAGCTCCTCCCATGACCTCTGATTGACTCTGACCTACTGTTTAACTCTGCAGGGAGAATCAGGAAGTTGTCCATGCAACAAGGTAGATCTCTCACCTGTTGAGATACAGCCTTGTTCCTGGTCCCTGCCTCCTTGCCCAGCCCTCTGATTCCTGGCTACTGACTCCAGTTTGACCCCTGGTGACAGTTCCTGGCTGCTGATTCTGGCTCAACCCTTGGCTACAATTGCTGGCTACTAATTCTGGCTCGACCCTGAGCTCTAGACCCAGTAGTGGGTGGGCTACTCACTCTGGCTCAACCCCTCAGGCCTGACTGTCTATGGCTCTAACTGCTGGACATGACTGCCCATGCCCTGGTTCCTGACACACTGTTCCTTCTAACCACTCCACCAGATGGAAGTGAACCATTCTGGTCTTTTGGATCCAGAGTTCTCTCTAGTTGTAGTGCTTTGCTATAGTTGTTGTGAGTATAGTTTGAGTATGCAGTCGTGTTTAAGTCTAGTAGAATATAGATAGTTTAAAATAGTTTTGTGAGGCAGTTCTGTATGTTTGAAAATACCAAAGGGAGCTTAGGAGAGGGTGCACATCCATGCTAACAGACACTGCTTGGAGAAGATTCTACTGTTGGGTGCTGCCAGGAGGCACAGTGGCCATAAGTGGGAATATGCAGAGCCACTCAAAGGAGAATTTTAATATTGGAATTGAACAATCTTAGAATATAGGCTAAGCTTATCTAAAGAAATGAAGCACTTGTATGAAAAAGGGTCAATTAAATTTAAAGTTTGTGAATTTCAGGAAGATTCAAATACAGGTACGTAGCAAACCGCAGACTCGCTGGTGCAGCTCCTCGGCTGATTGCCTCGGGAATTAGCTCGATTCCCGTTTGGAGCACCCCTGGCTGGCCAGTGTCTCTCCTGCCTCAGGGCCCCCATGTCCCTCCCAGACTCCCTTACCTTGGGGTTCTGCCCCCAGCAGTACCCCCACACTCTGGGTCTCACCTCCCAGGGGACCCCCCCCAACCCTCTAAGCCCACCTTGCCTCAGTGGCTACTGCCAGTCATCATCTAGCCCCCGCTCACCGGGGCAAACTGCAGCCTGTAATGGCCACTCATCACTGGCAAGGGTGTAGGACCAGCTGCCTCTACCTTCTCCCCAGACTACACCTCTTCAGCCCCAGTACCTTTTTAGACCTTAAGGCCTCAGCCTGGAGAGTTGCCAGGCTGGAGCTCCCCAGCTCTTCTTGTCTTTCCCCAGCACTGCTCTACATCAGGTACCCGCTGATCCCAGGCAGCTAGGCCCGTCTCCCTCCAAGGCTAGAGAAAGACTCTGACTCACTGCCTCCCTTAGCCCTTCTTATCAGGGCCTGCTGTGGCCTGATCCCCCAGTCGGCCTACCTTTTCCCTGCCCCGCAACAGAGCAACTGAAATAGAAATTAAAGCAAATGTTATATAAAGTATATAGGGGGCAATTTTATAAAGCATTCAACTTTCAGTGTTACATAAAGATCTTTAGTGCAATTGACAAGAAACAGTAAATAAAAGTTTACCTGTCTCTGTAAACTGCACTGCAGTAACAACGCAAGTGCTGGTTATATCCTTCTCTCACTTAACACAGGCATAAATCAGGTATAATTCAATTGACGTCAATCGAATTACACCAGTGAAAGTGAGAGGAGAATCAGGTTCACAATTTTTTAACATAACTTCACAGAATCTCACTTCATGTTCTGATAAAGCAGTCTGCCGTGCAGTCAGTAGCAACTGCTTCTTGGATTGATTGCATAATTTAAAATATATACATACTGTGTAGTTATAAAACAATGCAAAACAAGTTGGCTGTATTTGTGGACACAATGAAGGTCAAATATGTTTTATGGACATTTTTTATTCAAACAGCAATTCAGTGGTCAAACTTTTCACATATAACAACCCTGTAGCAATCTGTAACTAAGCAAAATAATTAAATGTTATAATAACACATTGTCAGAGAATCATAAATACAAGGAAGATGAATTTTATTTGCATCATTTTTGAGAAGATATAAAACAATTATTTTGGCAGAAAAGCAGGAATCTGTATAGAAAATCCTTTGTGTTGTTCCTCTCCCCAAATCTGTGTCTACCTGTCTGTCCATCATTAGTCTTTGTCCATCTGGACCACACATAGCACATTGTGGCTGTTACCTATCACAAACTAATAACAATAATAATAATCTCTCAGGGTCAAATTCTATGCCAGTTTACATACCATGCGACCCCATTGTTTGACTTATGAGTCAGGGCAGAACTTCATCCCTCTGTGGGAATTTATGACACAGAGTCTTCAGTGGTTCTCACAGTGGCAGATTTTGAGTTAGTGGGGCCCTGTGCGCAGCGTCATTTTCGGGGGGCCCCCACTCAGGACCCAGCCAAGAAAAAGAACATTCTCTCTTATCTCCCTCCCCCCCCCCCGTTTTTTCATTCTTTTTTTCTTCATCCTCCTCCTATATTATAAGTCAGCGGTTCCCAAACTTGTTCCACCGCTTGCGTAGGGAAAGCCCCTGGCAGGCCGGGCCAGTTTGTGTACCTGCCGCGTCCGCAGGTTTGGCCGATTGTGGCTCCCAGTGGCCGCGGTTCACTGCTCCAGGCCAATGGGAGCTGCTGGAAGCGGCGTGGGCTGGGGGATGTCTCAGCACGCCCCTTGGGGGGAAGGAGAGCAGCAGTTTCCCCCCTCCACGAGGGGCACGCAGAGAAGTGCCAGCAGCCGGGGGCCACCAGCTACGGCATGCAGGCAGCCTGCCTGACTGAGCCCTTCTGCGCAACCCACATGAAAGCCCCCTAAGCTTATTCCTACCACTTTAGGTTAAAACCTGGTACTTTGCCACCACCACGTGATTTAACAAGAAACAGGGAAAGGACCACTTGGCGTTCCTCTTCCCCCAAGCCCTTACACCCCCTCATTGGTCCTTTCGGTCAGGTGTCAGCCAGGTTACCTGAGCTTCTTCACCCTTTACAGGGAAAAGGATTTTGGTGCCTCTGGCCAGGAGGGATTTTATAGTATTGTGTACAGGAGGGTTGTTACCCTTCCCTTTAGAGTTATGACACATGGTAAATCTGCTCCTGGGTTCTCAAACTGTGAGTTGGGACCCCAGAATGGTCACAATCCTATGTTAATGGGGTCTCCAGGGCAGGTGTTAGACTTTCTGGGGCTGGGGCTGAAGCCAAAGTCCAAGCCCCACTGCCCATGGCTAAAGCCAAGGCCCGAGGGCTTTGGCCCTGGGCAGCAGGGCTCAGGTTACAGGCCCCAGCCCTGGGCTGAAACCCTCAAGCTTCAGCTTTGGCCTCCCACCCTGGGCAGCAGGGCCTGGGCTTGGGTCTCCCCTCCTGGGGTTGTGCAGTAATTTTTGTTGTCAGAAGGGGGGTCGCGGTGCAATGAAGTTTGAGAAATGCTCCTAGATGGACATAATCCTGCAATTGGCTTCTCTCGTGTGGAGACCTGTTGAAACCAAATGGGGCTCTACACAGGCACAAGTGGCTCCAACTGCAGGAGTGGGATTGTACAAATAACTAATCAAAATAATATCATAGATTTCTCATGCCTCAAGAAGAGAACAGACCTCAGACACTCCCTGAGTGGGTCCATTTCAGGCCGAATTCCATCCCTGTAAAGTGCCCAGTTCAACTGCTAATAAGATCTTTTGAAGTCATGAGAGTGTTGATGCTACGGGGAGAAGCAGATGCGGGGTGGGTTAGTGCTGCACAGAAGTAGCAGTATAATGAGGCCGTCCATTCTCTTCGGGGAGCCCCGGTCAAATGAATACATTTCTTGAAGCAGATTCTCAGTGTTTTTGATGTCATCACAAACCCTCAGTGGAATACAGCAAGGTGAGGTTACACAATTCCTCTGCTTCTCTTTCTCAGGTTCAGTTCCAAAAAGCAATTTGTTCCTAAAATTTTAACAAACCCTTCTCTCAGCCCAGACTTATTTTGGTCTTTTGAAGATACCCAAACATAAAGGAGCCTGATTCGCCATTGCTTTGTACTTTGCCTCTCATTCACCCCCCGTGCAAAGTGGGTATAGAATGCTGCCAAACAACAGTGATGGCACTTTACACCCACTCTTGCACAGGTGCAAATGACTACACAAAGTGAAAGATGATAGGGAATCAAGCACATGGTTTTGTCAGCAGCTTCAAGCGTTTGATTGCTCAGCTATGGCAGATTTTTTTTTAAAGCAAATATTGTCTGTTTTTCAGTGGTTAATCTCACCTAGTCATTATGGCAGGGGTGGGCAAACTTTTTGGGCCCAGGGCCACTTCTGGGTGAGGAAATTGTATGCAGTGCCGGGGCAGGGGGTTGGGGTGTGGGAGGCAGTGCGGGGTGTGAGAGGGGGTGCGGTGTGCAGGAAGGGGCTCAGGGCAACGGGTTGGGGTGCAGGAAGGGTGCGGGGTTCACAAGGGGGCTCAGGGAAGGGAGTTGGGGGGCAGGGGGCAGGAGGGATTCGGGTTCCGACCTGGCGCTGATTACCTAAAGCGGCTCCAGGGTGGCAGCGGCATGCACCGGGGCCAGGGCAGGCTCCCTGCATGGGGGGCGGGGCCTGGAGGCAAGAGCAACACATGGAGACACACCCCCCCGGGGGCCGCAGTGATGTGGTGCCAGCCGCTTCTGAGAGCGGCGTGGGGCCCGTGGCACCACAGGGGGCAATCCCACGGGCCGGATCCAAAGCCCTGAGAGGCTGGATCCAGCCCGTGGGCCATAGTTTGCCCACCCCTGCGAGGGGGAGAGTCTCAGATCCCAGGCTCCATCTCAAGCCTGAATGTCTACACTGCAATTTGTAGTTCTGCAGCCTGAGCCCATCGAGCCCAAGTCAATTGATCTAGTCTCTGAGACGCGATACTGAACTGCACTGCAGGGTTTTTCACTGCAGTGTAGACATACCCATATTTCCCCTATACATATATGCACACACAGAAAATCTAACAAAAAAAGTGATGAAAAGAATGGTGCAGCTTGATTTTTGTATTCAGATTATTGAATCATTTCAAGTTTCCTGCTTGGAGCAAGATGTTTATTATAGTTCCAGCTGGAATATACATAGCTAATGAGGTCTATTACTAATATACAAACTAGATTTCTTATTACAAAGGGGTTTAGATAGTAAACATTTAATGAGTCCACAAGTCATTGCTCACTAAAAGCAAAAGATGCCAGAGTCTTTGACCAAATTGTCTTTTTTTCCCCCTCAAGATGTCCAAAACCATAGCAAGCACATAAATTGAAGGCTATAATGGTTATATCAATATGTCCCTAGTTCTATTCTGAATCGTGAACGTGATCTACGATAAGACCAGCCAAAGTTATCACCAGATGTCCCATACACCAGAGATTGATTCTGGTGTAATTTATTCACCAGAAAAATTTTTCTGTAAGAACTGTCTTCAGCACAAATTCAAGCATGAGTTCATATACCAGAAAGCCTGTTAGATTTCTTAAAGTGTCCTGGAGAATCTGAAACTCTGCAAACAACGTCTGAAAGAAAATATTTATGAAAACTGCACTTAAACAGCATCAAAGAGACACTGTCAGAGCTGTTATGCTAAAAACCAGACCTATTTGGTTCAGAGACTTGTACGTGTGTGATACAGCAAGCTCCCTAGAGACTAAGAGCTCACAACTCACAGCTCCATGTATTTATTTATAATTTTTGTTTAAAAAAAAATTATAGACAAATATTCTCTTGCAGTGTAGTGGACTTCATGTTGTGCTAGTGCATGAGAATCCAAAAAATTAAATTATTTATAAGTGCATGAAGTTGGCCAGTCTAATTCCATTGTGTAAATGTGTGAAATGCACAGAGTGAACAGCATAAATGGTTAAAAAAAATTATTATTCAGTGGAGGTGGATGCCTTGTCCCAGCTCCTCAATCCAATTTAGGCCCCTAACTCCCATTGAGGAGCTGTTCCTAGGTGCCTTATGGGATTTTTTTCAAAAACACCTATCTGCATCTTTAGGCACCAAAACACCTTTGAATATCTGGTCCAAAGTGACTTGCCTTAGGCCATACAGAAAATTGGAGTGAGGGCAGAGGTTCAAACTGAGAACTCTGGCTCCTGCATTTAGTCCATGCTTTTCGTCATATCATATTTATCCATCCCTAGTATAAGCAAGCAAGATAATCAGAATTCTTTCTTCATGATACATTGCAGTCATTCCTCTAGTTCCTTATGGCATGTCAGACCAAGGGCCTAACACAGTTCTTTGTTGTGGAGAAATGATGAATATCAATTATTATTTACTTTGAAGGTTTGAAGTCCAGTTTCTCAAAAATGGGAAGTAAACCACATAGTCTGATACCAAAACACATGCAACTATGATGAAAATTAAAAAAAAAATGTATTCTGTATTTTTAAAAATAGTAATATAATTTACGGTATTACTTTATTGTCTGGGGATTATTAATGTAATATCATTTATTACTTTATTGTATGGGGATTATTGCAGTCAGTTTATACACAAGCCTGCTGCGCAGTTTATTCCAAAACCAGCCTGTAGAATATTAGCCTCAGCGCTAAATTAAAGGTTAAGGGCCCAATTTTCAAAGGTACTGAACACCCATTACTCCCTTTTACTTCAGGCGGAGTTGTGTGTGCCCAACACCTCTGAAATTTAAGTCCTAAATTAAAGATAAATATGATTTTTATCTTGGTGGTATCCCCTTAATTATCACCCAGGAATTATGCACTCTAGCACTTCCCATACGAAAAGTAATTGTCCTTTGGGGTTATTTTAAGATAAAAGCATGCACCAATGTTAGTCCTCTTACTGGCTGCATACTAATACAACTGGAGAAAAGAAGGATTTATTTGGAGTCATCTAATTGACCTCAGTGGAGTTCAGGCTTGGAACCATTAAAACATTTATGAAAACATGAAGAATACCCACTCTAAAACATTAATATTTAGGCAATATTAAAAGTAATTTGTTTAAAATTAGGCTGGGGGAGAGCCTGTCTGTATTAAGGCCGAAAGCTTAAATGTCTATCAAGTTCTGTTGTTTTTTTTAAGTCACTGAGACAACTTTTCCTTAGGGGTCTCTTTCCAAACTGCATCTGGGTGCAGATAGGATCCAATATCTCTCATTTTTACTTCAGTCTGGTACTATCTTGATTTTAGGTGAATGGCCTAACCTGCCACTGTTCTTCTGAACAGACAAGTTCTCTCTCTTCCTCCTCCTCCTCCTCAGCAAGTACCTATGGCCCTAAAGGCAACAGAACTGACTGAAGTGGTTGTGAGGGGAAGTCAAAATGCAAAAGGCATGTACTGAGTGGGGGACCATAACCCTTTTGCACCACAGAGCATTTCTGCATTCTCTATGACTCCAGGTTGGCAGAAACTCTTCGATAACACAGTGAAGGTACTTTAGAAATGCCATATTGAGGCAGGGATAGGGGCATGGCTACTGGATATGGGACTATGAAACTCTACCAGTAACTCTATCCCACCCTATAAAGGGTACAGCTGCCACAGAAGTAACCAAACCCCTGAGGATGCAATAGTGGCTGCCCTGTGTCTCAACACCTGTGTCTTGGTGCTCCACAGTCTTGAATGAGAGTAGGATGGTGTCCTCCATGGAGTGCACATGCAGTAGGTCAGTTAATGCAGGATTTGGTCTTAAAGCAGCCTCTCTGTTGTTTTGTACTTCAAGTAGATGCTTTCTCTCAGCTAATCCAGTGTCTGAACGTACGGTAATAAACACTGGATGAAGAGCAGCTGGATCAATCTTAGCCCAGCTAGGAATAAGATGAGGCTGGTAGATAAAGAAAAGTGATTAGACAAATTGTTGGGGAACCTTGACTGCTCCCTCCATCAAGGACATCATCCCTCCAACCGTCAGAGCGTTGTGCAGTCTCAGACTCCCCCATGATGTCTCTCTAAAACATCCCAAATATCAACAGTGGTCAGACATGATTTTTCTTTCAGTGTGTGGAATGCTGTGCCCTATCCAGTCAGATACGGATCACAGCAGAGTGGTCCATGATTTTGTAGCAACAGCCTATGACAATTGCAACATTGTCATCCATAAAAATTAGCTAGAGAATCTTAAGGAGACACAGAGACCCATTGGTTCCAGTTGACAAAGTGTTCAGTATTCTGTGTTATCAATTCCTTGGAGGCCTGACAAACTCACTACACCTAACACATTGCTGTCATAGTATTTATCTATAAAGAATGTTGTGTGGGGTATCACATGAAAGCCAGTGAGACACTGGTGATCATAAGCACTGCAAGGTATATATACAAATGGTGTAAGGAGTTATGTGAACCTACTAAAAACATATTTTAAACTACGTAACAAAGCAGAACTGACAAACAGGTTTTCTGCCAGACAAAGCATGTCTATTCTCTTACCCTGTCTCTGATGTAAATTAAACAATGCAAGCCAAACCCAATGGGAGCTACATTAGCATTCCAAGTCAACAGGAGACACACCAGAGAACAAACAACAGGAGAGCACTGTGAAGGTTTTCTGGACTATAAACTGGGGGACACGTAAAACATTTTGTTATCCTCACAGAGAAAACGCCTGAAGGGTGTGGTGTGTTCACAAAAGCTTGGATCCTGCTTATGACTGAAAACCAGCAGTTCTATCAAAGACTGAATCCTTGGGAGAAAATCTACTTTATTAAATAGGAAAGTTAACCATTAATAAGTATAGACCTAGGATTGCATTTTTTATTTAGTTTTCTATGAGTAACCATTTCTATTTCCACTTATCCTTATTATCTCTTTAGACTTAACCTTGACCATTAAGCTTAGGATTGTTTCACTATAAATATATTTCAGTGTTGTAATATAATAAAGTTGCCGGACCTTGAGCTGTGTCAGTCAAGCTGTCTCTTGATGGACAGCTTACCTGGTAATTTCTGTGAGTGTCCAGTAACTGGGGCCGGACCCTGCAGAGGGTACTCCAAGGACTAGCACTAGAGGGTACTCCAAGGACTAGTACGTGTCTAGCACTAGCCAGCATGGAGAGGGTGAGGGCTGCAGAAACATGGAAATCAGTGTTTGTGTGGCCAGTGGCTGTTGGTTTAGGGAGCTGAGCTAGAGCAGGCATTAGACAAAACTGCTTAGTGTTAAGGGCAGGTGGAGTGAGGTCCCTCACAGCCCTGGGGAGTGTCACACTTAAGTGGTCCAATACATGGCAGCCCATCTTTTCACTGGAACTGGTCTGAGAAAGTGTACCAGTCTTGTGGTCCATATGCTATCCTGGCTCCCCACCCTGGTACAGAATCCAGCTCAAGGACCTAAACCTAATTCACAAAGCACTCCCTGGGCTAGCACTCCCTGATTTAGTCACCACCACTCTTTTCACATGCTATCCGGAATTCTTTGATCCGAAAAAGGACAGAGTCCAGGATGAACCCTTCAGGTCTCTGAGAGCATTCTTCGTCAGAGAATGACTTTGGGCTGCAGAACCCCCTGCCCCCATAGATTAGGTTTAGTCCACGTCCTCCTCCTTTCAGCATACAGTACCAAACATTAGAGCTGGTCAGAAAATTTGGGGGCATGCCGGATATTGCACCGTGTATGGTACCTCCTCAAATCTTCCTTCCGTTTCAGGTATTTTTGTTAACAGAGTCAGGAAAGCAGAGAAACATAGGGAAAGAGCTTGTTATAAGCCTGGCTCAGATCCCTGCAAGCAATTATAGGATGTATAGCATATCACTCCCAACAAACAACTTTTATGGGACTTTAACTTTACTGTTACAAGTAATGTAAATCATTGTTTATGCCTTGCAATATGGTCTGAGGGAGAACACACTAGTTTAGATCTGTATTGATCTGGCAACTTGTTTTCCGGTCATGGGGCCATAACTAGGAATTGGAGGACCTCCGTCAACATGGTGATAGGGCTATAGGTCGTAGTAGGGAGGCTTATGGGTTTCCACCCCACAGAAACCTCTAGCCACCTTGGTCTTCCACTTCCTTCTTGTTGCTTCAGATGCTGCTGCTGCTGCTGCTAGCTGTTTTCCTCTCCAACTGCTCTGTGCTCTGGAGCCCTACCCCCCACAGCGGAGCAGGAAGAATGGATGGAATGTAATGTTTCAAACCCCTCTGGGTTCCACCTGCCACTTCGGGGCCATACCCAGGTTGCAGCTAGGGGGAGCTGCAGCTACTGCAAAGTAAGTTTCCATGGTTAAAGTGTCCACTCTGGGTGATAATTCATTCAGCTGCATGGAGAGGTTGGTTATATAAGGTTGGGGCAAGCTAACCTCTGATCTTTTCCCTTATGAAGGTTCATTTTACTTTGATTTAGCTGGGAAAGATGACTCATAACTCTCCCCTGACCACACAGAGACACCCTAAAGGAGAATTTTGGGGGAATCTTGTTCCCTTCATTGTCTAAAACCAGGCTCCACCCAGTGCTGCCATCTCCCTGGGCACATCCAGAGGGTTCCCCAAACTCTTTCCTGCACCTGCTCCCATCAGGGTCACTTAAGTAAAAATTACATTAACTAACTTTGAAGGGGTAGGGAGGAATGGGCAGAAGCCTCCTTTCTTTGTCCTCCTTTTTGTTTCTGTCTTGCCTTCTTTCCATCTCTCCATCTCCAGTCAATTCTCTCTCTCTCTCTCTTTTTTCTCTGATTATTGCATTCTCTATCCCAGGATTTCTCACCCTCATCCCTCCACACTTGGCTGGGTCACCCACTATTCCTCCTTTGAGCCATCCACATTCCTTCTCACTGTCTACCCAACTGCACCTGTGGTTACCTGCATTTCTCTTCCTCACCCTTCTTGCTGCCTTAGATCCCCTCGCCAGCCCAGTCTCACTGTTCCTAGTGCCACTGATCCATATGCTGAAGCCCAGCAGAGCCAGAGATGTGGATAGAAAGTCTTGTTTCAAACCTCTCTGGGTTCTGCCTGTCCCAGCAGCCAGATAGCTGGTGCAGGTGCTGCTCAGGGGCCACACCCAGGACACAGCTGGAGGAGCTGCTCAGAGGTAGCACCAAAAGCAAGTTTCCTGGTAGGTGGAGTTAATAATTCAGCTGCTTGGTTTGTAACAATCTGGTGCATTTATTGTTCTGTTTGAGACTTTAGGTCTTATTTGTTCTTGTTTATTGTATCTTCTTTGTGCTGCCTCATTCACCTTTTTACCTCTGACAATAAGGCTTGTAAGTAATGAGGATGTCAGGGGATGGATTCAAACAGGACTAAAACTGATGTTTGTGAGTTTGATTTCTCTGTGTAACCTATTCTGAAATGTTTTTTTGAACAAATGTGCAGTACTGAGGCATTGGATCAAATATCCATATGATGAGCCTTTCTCTACTGCTGCTTTTTAATCTGTTGTCTCATGAGTCCTGTTCATTTGAGTTAGAAGAGGCAGGGACTTTGTCTCTTTATGTGTTCCCTAAATGCTGTATATACTTATGGCAACTCTATAAAGATTAATGTTACTAATTGTAGTTCACCCACACAGATTTAAATGTGTGCAGCATTTAGCATTTCATCAAGGGAATGAGCAATAAACATGCTATTGTAAAAAATGTTTAACATTTATATTTGGGGGAGGTCAGGTGGGAAGGGAGTGAAGATGTCATACAATCCTATTGATCTGTGAATCTCTCTGCCTGGGCCCACGGGATGGGTAATTCAAGGTGTGTAAATGCTCCTGCTCTGTGCTGAGACCAGTGATGGGATAGCGGGGCAGGGTAAACAAACTTCCCCTGAGGAGGAAGGGTCTGTTCCATCAGGTCTGGCATGTTCCAATTGCAAAACATTGTCTCCTCAAGGACAAAGTTATTGAGCTAGGAAGGGTCCCCACACCCCGACTGGGTTGGGCTGGCTCACCAGCCTTTGGGGAGGAAGTCTTCCTTAGAGAGGAAGAATATGAGTAAGTAGTTGGATGAGGATGCAGGAGACATGAATTGTCCTTGTGCCTGTGCCGATACAAATACAGGATCAGGGCCTCAGCTGGAATTTTGGGAGCTAGGAGAATTCCTGCCACATTTCACTGCTATAGAGAAGAAGAGAAGGAACATGAGACTCCAGGCCAGTGAAAAGAATATATTTTTCAGACATTTTGATTTTTATCTCATTGGGCTTCCTTTTTCTCAGTAAATTTAATAACACATTCTAAATCTAATATCCAAACCCATAGTTCACCAGTCTGTTTTATAGTTGGGGGAAATATAATCTGCAAATGAAATGGAACTTTTTTCCAGTAAAGTTTAAAGAATGCATGACAACTAATCTTAAAATATTGCCACTTAATGTCAGCTTGTTTACTGAAAAAATACATGATAAAGCCTTTTCGGTAATCACAGCTTGAAACAAAGCAGAGCTTTCTTGGGCTAATGAGTGAAGATACATTTATTCATTTATCGGCTTTTCAATGGCACTCATTATCCTAATACCTTAGTGTTTCACAAGAATTAATAAGTTTATTCTTACAGCACCCTGGTGAAGAAGGGAAACATTATTATCTCTCTGAGGGACCACGTGAGTTATCCAAAGCTACACAGGAAATCTGCAGCAGAGCTAGGCTAACACAGATTTCCTGGTTATTACTCCAGTCCACAGCCTTAACCACAAAACCATCCTTCCTCATCCAGTATTGCTACTCCTAAGCAATACAAATCATTACCCAAGCTCCAAAAATCATGAGATTAAAAAAAAATAATACATTTGCAGTCTTTTTCTTTGCCTTCTGGTTTCTGAGCCTTTACGTTGCACTTGGGTCACGTTTCCAAGCTTTTCTTTGCAACCTTGAGGGGTGGTTTTTTTTTTCTTTTTTAATGAAAGCTGAGCTTCTCATCGAATCACTGGGGCCTCAGGAAGCACTCAAAATATGGCGAGACTTGCCATAAAATCATCATGGTTATATTATATACTTTTTTTATAAACGCATTACATTGCCAAATCTAATTCCTCCTTTATCCTGTCCATACTGCACTTTACTTTTTCTAATGCTTTCAAACTTCTTTTGATTTCATGTGAATTTGGTGTGCTTGGGCTGCAGGATGGGGCACACATTATGAAAAATCACCAGTTACACAGAGAGTGGATTTTTTAAAACCATTAACTCTGCTCCCATTGAAGTCTATGAGAATTTTGCTGTTGATTTCAATGAAAGCAGAGTTAAATCAACAAGAAGAAAATCCCACCCATATACACTATTTTAAAAGAGTGTGCAGTGGGTACAGTTAAAAAGGTTTTACTGGTTCCAATGGTATTACTCCACTGTAAATATAGGCCCTGATCCTGCAAACACTCATGCACATGCTTAACTTTATGGAAGTCAATGGGCCTACTCACAGTTGTAAAATTCAGCCTGTGTCCGGGTGTTAGTTCTTAACACCATAGGGAATACATGCTTGATATAGTAAAATCTTATCTAACACTTTAACAAAAAATAAAGACTAACTGTGCCCACTCTAATTCAAATATTTATTACAAATCTTTCAAAATGTGCAGTATATAAAAACCCTGTAAGCCTTTGGATCTTGTAGGCTCCTTAGTTCTTCTGTAACTAGGCTACAGAGTAGCACTTAAGCTGCTGTGCCTTTGTTGCCGCTTTGAAAATAATGTAACTGCAGTTACAGCAGGAATTTAAAGAGAAGCCAGTGTCTGAAGCAAGCTCCACTAAGAATCTCCTGTCTTTGTGCTTAGTTTTCCCCCTCTTTTTTTTTAAATTTAATTCCAGCATCCGCTCATATTGTGCTTGTTTCATGGTGGAAATGGCTAAGGGTTGGATTCACAGTGGTTTTAGTTTGGCCTTGCTGCTTAAAACCTTTGCATTTACTGTACCTCTGTAGACACAGCCATTTGGAGGATAGCAAATGATATCTCATTTTTAAAAAATTCTCCCTGTCCAACACTAAAGCAATTTCTTTTAATGCAACATATCAGGAACTGGAAAAAAATATGGGCTACATTCTCAGTTACACTAAGACCCCTTCAGACTTTCTGCAGCATAAGGGGCACCACTGTGCAGGGGGTGACCTTGACTGATGCCGAGCTGGCTAATTCTGCTCCTCGATCGTAGCACGTGGGGATGAGGGTATGTCAGAGGCAGGGAGGAAGGTGTGGTCAGTGCACTGCATTAGTTGTTCTCTGCTTTACAAGGCCCACAGGGGACCAGAGGAAGCAGAATATAAAATGTAGCAGTAGGGCTCTGAATAGTCCCAGAACAGAGGCGGCACAAAGGAAACTGCCACCATCCTCGCCCTGTTCCTGCCCCTATTGTGACAGATTTTTGTTACCAATCTGCCTGGAGCGTCAGTTGATCAGGCTAACGCCACAGGATCGTTGGAGGAGGAGATGATGAAACACATCAAGTGTCTAGATTTTTAAGTTTTATTGATAAAAATAATTAAATAACAGCAGAGAGTGCTGGGAACTCTCCCACGTCACTCAGGGGAAGAAAGAAAGCATTAGAGCCCCAAGCCCTGACCCACTTTCATACTCACACACGCACTAACCAAAACTGGCCAGGCCTGGCTGTAACGTAAGAAGAAGAGGGAGGAGGGGTGGACAGGAGTGCTGTCCTGGGCCCAGGTTGTCCGGGGAATCCTCTGTAATCTCCGAGTTTCTCCAGCTCTCAGGAGGGTTTTAAGTCCTGGGCTCCTGCCAGGGGAGGTTATTCTACTCAGGGACCTCTGCTTCTGGTGCTCTTTGTACCAGTCCAAACCGGCTTGCTGTGGCCTTCTCGGCTGCCCAAAACACACTGGCGCTGGAGAATTTGTTTTCCCTTCTGTTGGCCTTCACCATCACCGCCTCATTCGCTCTGTTTTCGCTGCTATCTTTGCAGCTCTGCTCCACTTAGTTCTCCTCTTCTCACGACTGGGCAGCTGTAGATTTTTTTGTCTGTAGATTTCTCATTGAGCCCATGATCTAGGGCCGGGGCCAGCATCTTACCTTCACACGGAGTTAGCTAAAGTGCCGACTTAACCCGTGCTCAGCTTTTTCTTTCTCCTCTCCTCCCCCCCCCCCCCCCCCCCCCCCGGCCTTGGTCTCTCGTACTCCTGCAAAGGAATCTTCCATTCCCCACTCACACACCTTTGACCCTCCCCAAAATGCTTTGTGATGCTTGCAACAGTGTGAGCCACATACAATGCTGATTTGCCTTCCCCGGGGACTCCCTGAGGGAGGGGGCCATTGGGGTGTGACACTACTGCAAGGACCAAGTAACTGAGAATCAGGTCCGATAACTTTCCCTCTTTTCAGGGCATGTTGATACGACAGTGAGGGACTAAACTAAATAATTTTGAACTATGCAACTGAATAAACCTACATAGGTGACTAGGAACTGACATCAGCTAATCATACCACTCCATCATTCATATCCATCTTATAAAATAAAGCCCTGAGAAGAACACTCATTTTACAGAGCTTTCCAATAAAATGTGATACAAAAAAGCAAAACATCTTCTTAAAAAAGAATAATCCAAGATCAAATTTAACTTGAAAATGGTCTCTTAATTCAGCAGTTTGGGTTTCTGATCATAAATTACCTGTATGTGTATTTCAGGATACACAGCAATGAAAGCACCTGGTCCTTTTTAAACCTGAATTTTGCAGTAGCCAATAGAACAGCTTGGAAGATCTAGAGCAATAAAAGTCATGCTTTGGCAACAACTGTGATACCGTGGTCCCAAATATAGCATTACCATACACTATCAGGTTCTCCTGGCAGTTTTAAAATCATTTGGATACTGAACGAGGGAACCAATGTAATTCCTTCTCAGTTGGTGTAATATTTTGAGTCACCTTATTGCAAGTTAATATTCAGGTTGCAACATCTTGCACCCATTGGAGCCTTGCAGAATTTTCTCAGGAAGGTCGTAAAATAAAACATTACAGTAGTCTAACTTAAAGGTTACGAAAGCATGGACTTCAACATCAGCATTAGTCTGTGACAGCATTGGCTTTGTTCCAGCAGCAGTCTGTAGAAGATAAAAGCAAGGACTAACCATATATTTAATATGATAAACACAGGCACGAGAGTCCATTGCAACCCCTAGGTTTATTTATTTTTTAATGGAAGTAGAAGGAACATTTAAATCAGCATTAATGCATACATATAGAAAATGTGTACTTGGTAGGAAGGTTTCCAGTATAAATAGGAAACCTACAATGCCGTTTTATGTCAGCCTGTTCTTTAGATGTGTATGACCAAACCAAGATGACTGCAGTATTCGGTAAAGAGAGAGAAAAGAACTAATGTTCTTGTAACATTCAAGTATCAGAGGGGTAGCCGTGTTAGTCTGGATCTGTAAAAGCAGCAAAGAGTCTTGTGGCAACTTATAGACTAACAGACGTTTTGGAGCATGAGCTTTCGTGGATGAATAACCACTTCATCAGATGCATCCGACGAAGTGGGTATTCACCCATGAAAGTTCATGCTCCAAAACGTCTGTTAGTCTATAAGGTGCCACAAGACTCTTTGCTGCTTGTATCTTTGTAATCTTAAAATAATGCATTGAAGGTAAAGCAAGAACATGGAGATCAAAAAGAGATCACCATGAAAGCCAGTTGTTGAGAGATGAAGAAACTGAATTAAGGTCAGAAATTAGGACCAACCCACTGGTAAAATACCAAATAAGCTTCAAAAATAAGAGAGCTATCTCAGAGACCAACTTGAAGCTTGTGATTGTTCTAGGAGGACACTATAATCCAGCGTCAAAAGTTGCAGGCTAATGAAAAAGAATAAAAAGAAATACTGAACTAAAGTTTGCAAAAAGGGTATAAGTCTTCTTAGTACATTACCAACGTGACCTCAGTCCTTAAGCAAGATAAATAAAATGTAGAAGGAATTTTTGGGGAGATTCTATCTGCTTTAAAGTTAAGGCTGAGTTTTGCACTTAAAAAGGGGATTCAAATTCCTTATTATGTATAGGAAATATAGCGTACCTTCCCCCAAATTACAGCATTTATTTTATGAGTGCAGAATGAATTTTCTGATCGTTTAAAAGTAAATCTGTGTTAAAATTAAATTTTAAATTGGAAGTTTAAAGAATTTAACACCCTGTGTTACATATTGTTATCCCAAATGATATACATAACAGAATGTCACATACTCTTCAAAATGTTTAGGTAGTTAAAACTCATTGAAATCTCATACATAAGGTATTTTTGAAGATAGTATGTTGTAATTAAGCTAAATTATTATTATAGACCAATATACAGGGCCAAGTCAATAACTCAGGTCACTGTTCAGTGGAGCTACTGTGACTTAAAGAGCAGCTCAACCAATCATCATATTTCTCTCCAGCTAATTAGTATGCTGCATTTCTGTTGGTTGAGATAAGTCATTGGGGTCAGGGAGAGGAGTCTACACAAATTAATAATTCTCATTGATAGATTTCTTGGCCCTCAACTGTCATTGCTCTTAAAAATTATGTGGCTGCATGTAAGCAAATGAAGGGCCAGATTCGCCAGTACATGCTGGATGGTTTGTGTTGTTTCAGTTGATGCAAAATAGCTATAAATCTGGTGCTCAGATACTACAACGAGAGCCACAAAAATCCATGGAAAGAGAGAGAAAAAGAGATAATGCTTTAACTGTTTTGCATTGCTCCATAGTGATGCAAAGCAGCCAGAGGAATCTGGCCCTAAAAATTAAAAAAAAAGTAATTTAAAAGGTTAATATCATCTGTGATAAACTCATTAAATATCTGAGGGGTAGCCATGTTAGTCTGTATCCACAAAAACAACGAGGAGTCCGGTGGCAGGTTAAAGACTAACAGATTTATTTGGGCATAAGCTTTTGTGGGTTAAAAAACCCACTTCAGATGCATGGAGTGAAAATTACAGATACAGTTATAAATATATTTTGGCACATGAAGAGAAGGGAGAACCAATGTTGAAGGACAATTTAGTTAGGGTGGATGTGGTACACTCCTAATAATTGATGAGGTGTCAATACCAAAAGAGGGAAAATTGCTTTTGTAGTGAGCCAACCACACCCAGTTCAAGCCCAGATTGATGGTGTTAAGTTTGCAAGTGAATTGTAGCTCAGCAGTTTCTCTTTGAAGTCTGTTTTTGAAATTTTTTTGTTGAAGTATGGCTACTTTTAAATCTGTTAGTTAAACTCATTAAAGATATCACAACTCTTTAGGTCTCCCATTTTATATTCACATGCAGCATTTTAATAATAATAATAAAATAGGAAATTCCTGTGGAAAAACTATTTTGTAATGGAGTTAAGGTTGAGAGTATATAATGGTATTTTAAGGGTAAAAAAATTACATCACAAACACAAGCCTAATAACCCCAAGATATTCAGAGTTAAAGTTACTTTTAAATGACATCCAAATTTGTTATGGTAAGGAAATGCACAGCTAAAGCACGCAGGCAACTTTAATGATGTCATGTGAGGGAAAATTAAAATCTAATTTCTCATTAAAAGTCAGGTTAATCTAATTTGAGATAACAAACACTAAAATTATAATTATGATTATTGCATGCTGTTATTACGGGATGTAGCTAAGGTTGTTTCCTTTAAACTACTGATGTCCACTGTCAAGCTTATCTCCAGTGTAATGTAGGTTTTCGTTTCTTTTCTTTTTTTGTCAAGGACTATTAAACAAAGTTGACGTTATTCCACACTGCATGGAATGGAATAAGCATATCTTGTGTATTTGCTAGAGGAGCTAGTGCAAGTCAGGAGCTGGGACCTCCTAAGGTCTGGGGAGCTATCTAAGTGCTTCATCATTTATCCAAACCTTTGAGGTCTGCGTAGCTATAGTTTCTATCACTACAGAAATATTGTAGCTAAGATGAAGAGCAAGTAGTGCTTTACCATAAAGATAACAAGGCAAAAAGCAGCGGTGGCCTAAAGAAGGAGCATGAATCTGTAGGACTGATCATAGGACTATTTGCCAGGAACTCCTGTATTCTAGTTGCTCCCTGGGGATTGACTTACTGTGTGGCTTTGGGTAAATCACTTATCTACCTCAATTTCCCCACTGGTAAAATGGAAACACTAATATTTAATTTCATACCTAATGAGGAATTCAGCCTAACTGAGGTACTGTGCCACCTCAAGTCCCCTGGTTTTCAACAGGATTGATGGATGCACAGCCCCTTGCAGTATTGGTTGGGGCTGCACTGGGGATTAATTAACTTATATTAGCATAGGGCTTTGAAAATACAGAGCGCTCTATCTGTTCTGCTACTGGCTTGTATTATTCAACCAAACACTGATGTCCCCTTATTATTCTGTGTTATTTTCATCAAGTAGTACTCAGAGGCTTCTGTCAAGATCAGGCACCATTGTGTTTACTGCTGCTGCTTTTAAATCTAATTGCTCTTTGCCACCACTGAATTTAAAGTGAAGTGTATTTATTGCTGCAGGAAGGAGCAATCATCTTTTTCCATCATCAGGATGACTCCTCCCTTCCCCCCTACAAGCACTTGCAGTCCTCCCTAGCGTATAGCCCATTTAATAAAGCAGTGCATCGGGTCTCGGATTTAGACCTTGCTCTTTAATTGCTATAACAAAAATGAATTATTAGCACAGACGGTTCCACGTGAATAAAAGTCTGTGGTTTTTGAGAATAAACGTCTCCACTTTACCTTGATGTTTATTTTTGATAAATGTCTTGTCATCTCAATGAGGAACCTGAGTCATTTAACCATCACTCATTGGAATGACACCTGAGCCTAGAGATTGTCTTGAAAGTTTCAGCGATTTAAGTCCCTGTCGCACTGCATCCCTTCTCTTTTCATGGCATCAGGAAATTCCAGGTTGTGGGTGTGCATTTGATTACACATGCATGAATGCTTCAGTGCCCTCCCACCACTTATCACTTTGATTCTTATTAGCCAGCCTAACTCAAGCAGAAGAATTCCAATACTGTCTTTAAGGATCACCTGAGCAGAAGCTTCTGGATAAATTGTATTGTTCAGTGAATGCACCCGAAGTTCTGTGCAGCTAACTTGTCAGAAAACAACATAATTCTGTAGACTGAAGTACAAGGATTATGGTTATGACATAGTTTGCTCATGCTTTTCTATGAGGAATGAACTTCTGATACATAGGAATTGATTAGCTCCCAGGAGTCACCAGCTTCCCTCTTTCTAGATATGTGTACAGGAAACTCCAGGCCAGATCCAAAGCTGGTTAAAAAATCTATTGTTGCCAATTTACAGCAGTTGAGGATCTGGCCTGACTCTTTAAGATTTCCTAATTCTCATATAGGGACTGGGGCCCACATGGACCCTTCCTGTAACATTTTCTCAATTGTGGAACAGATTATGCTTTTCAACATCTGTTGTCTGCTGCTCTATGTTCCAACCCTTGATTTTGCTCTGCTGTTTTTACTGTTCTTCTTTCCACTTCACTACCTCTGCATGGGACATCAGATACAGTAGTTACAAAGCAATCAAAAAAAAAAAAAAAAAACCCCAACCAGTGAAACAGATCAAAAATGAACTTTAGAGTGGGAGCTGCGATCGGCCAAACCTGCAGATGCTGCAGGTAAACAAACCATCCCAGCCCGCCAGTGGATTTCCATGACAGGCTGCGTGCCAAAGGTTGCCGATCCTTGCGCTATACAAACATATAATAAATGATACTCCCAGCCTCAAAGAGCTAAGGGAGACATAGGGCTAACTTTCTGCAAACTACCCTGAAAAATTACCAGTCCTCATGCCAAGGTTTAGCCGAGAGCACAGTTTTGTTTTTTTACATCCAAGTTAAAATAGTGGTTTATAGAGGAAGTGCTGACAAAACTTCACTGCAGCAGCCTGGACAATGCAGCAATGGCAAGTGTGCCCTTATTCCAGCAAGAAAAATGTAAGGAATTCTGATTTTGCACAGAATGAGCTATTACTTATATCTACCACAAAGAAATAGAGTACCTGGAAAAAAATACATTCAAGTTTTTTTTCCAAAAAAACCCTAAAAATAAAAAAGATGAGATGTGACTCAGGCTTTCAAACAATAAAAATAGCAAGATGAAAGAACTAGGTTGCTTCATTGCCTAGAGAAATGGCTAGAATCTTTAAAAAGTCACTTTCATGGGCTGCTAAGAAGGTGTTGACCTTCGTCATCAATAGACAGCCTAAGCTTTTGTGGTTTTCAGCAGTAAAGGAAGTGATTAAGACGTCATCCTATTGAAATGTCAACTGGGAAAATCTCTAGTTCGAATCTCAGTGTAGCTGTTGTCTGCACACACACACACAGACAAAATATCTGTAAATTTGACACAGATATATCTTGCTTTATTTTTAAGTGACAAACCTAGTATGGACTGATGAGGATATCTGGAATCTGGTACAATTGCAGTTATGATAGTTGATGTTTAGCTTATAGCCTGTTTGATGGGGGCGGGGACTTTGGATGTGTTTTGCAACAGTACTATATATTTGCACCCACTCTGGAGAACTGAAACGTAGGTCACTGAACTGTAGGGATGACAATGGTGTAGTGGGTCCCTGAAAAATGGGTTTGCTTGCATGCTGTTTGTGATTACTTCTATTCCAGCACTGGTATAAATGTGTAAATAAACAAGTTACAGTTAGAATATATCCACTAGGAAGCTTCTCTGAAAAGCACCAGAAATGTGTTACTGCTCAGCAGAAGGGCAAAAATATGATAAATCCTCAGAAACAGATGCCATTTCCAAATACAGCTGAGTGACAAAAATTTTAGTTTAAATTTAGCTTAAATTTAGTTTAAATTCTTTAAACTAAGGCCTAACTGAAAAATTACAGCAAAACCAAAAGAAGCCACAGTTCAATTTGAACTAATAACTGAACTTTTCTGTTTTTTTTCCAAACAAAAAAATGAAAACATTTAATTTCAAGTTGAATGAAATGCTTCATAGTTTTCATTTAGCTTTGGGTCATTTGGGATGTTTATTTTGCTTTCTTTTTATTTTGCTAATTTTCAGAATAAAAATGCTGTTTTGAAGTGAAAAGTTGAAACACTTTGTTTTGGAAAGGCCAAAATGAAATGTTTCGACATAAAAAAAACCCCCAAAACTATTTGCAAATTCAACCTGAATTCATTAATAACGTCAGTGCCCTGAAAAATGCACTTTTGCGTTAATTTACTATTTGCCCCCTAAAAAATTAGTCCAGCTCTATTTCTGCATTTTTTTCTCTCAAGATGGAGGTCAAGATGAATTCTCAGCTTGGGTGCCTTGCTCAGTAAGACTGATTTTTTTTTCTGGAAGCTTTTGAAAAGCAAAACAAATACACAGTCAGCCAAGGACTGGATGAGCACAAACATCATCTTTGTACCTTATCCCTCACCCCAAACTGAGCTCTGTGCTCCTCCATAGCTAAGACTCTGTGCTCTAGTCTTGGTTTTCAGAGCTTTCAAAGGGCTGGAAGTATTCTTTCTCAAAATCTCCTCTCTCTGCAGAGCCACTGCCTCTCAAGATTGCGGAGATCCTCAGGAGTGATAACTTTTGCTGTGGGTTAGAAGTTTTTTGTGGATGCAGGAAAGGGATCCTTGTCAGTAGCCAGCACAGGGGCATGGAACTCACTGCCAGAAAAGCTAAGGACCTGACACAACTCTGGCGTTGATAGGCTTCGCATCACACACACATTCATCCACAGCCATGTGCACACACAACTTCTCCTCCACTAAAATTCACTACTCTGCCTGCTCTTGAATGAGGGAAAGAATATCAAAACAACAAGAAAAGAAGCAAATGTTCTAACCAATCCAATTTGCCTCTGGCCAAATGGAGAGAAGCATAAAATCGGGTTTCTGAGTTGACTACTCAGATTATTTACATTTTGTTGGTCACATAAATACCATGGGCAGGTACATGAAATAAAAATCTTAATGTCACTGTTGTGGTTAATAGTGACACTTAAATACTGTCCTCTTTAGGAGCTTGATCCTGCAAGATGCTGGGCATAAGGCCCTGATCCTGGAAAACATATAAGCATGGTCTTACCTGTAGGAACGTGAATAGTCTCATAGTTTTTAATGGGACTACTCACATGCTTAAAGTTAACCACATGCTTAATTAAATTAATAGGCAGCAGGTTTAAAACAAATAAAAGGAAGTTCTTCTTCATGCAACGCACAGACAACTTGTGGAACTCCTTACCTGAGGAGGTTGTGAAGGCTAGGACTATAACAGGGTTTAAAAGAGAACTGGATAAATTCATGGTGGTTAAGTCCATAAATGGCTATTAGCCAGGATGGGTAAGGAATGGTGTCCCTAGCCCCTGTTTGTCAGAGGATGGAGATGGATGGCAGGAGAGAGATCACTTGATCATTACCTGTTAGGTTCGCTCCCTCTGGGGCACCTGGCATTGGCCACTGTCGGTAGACAGATACTGGGCTAGGTGGACCTTTGGTCTGACCCGGTACGGCCGTTCTTATGTTCTTATGTTATGTTCTTATGTTCTTAACTGCTTTGCCAGATTGGGGCCAAACGTCTCACCTGCTTGCAGGATCAAGGCCTGGATGACAAAGTGCAATTCACGTCTCTGTCAGAGCAGCTGGGCCAAATTCATCTTTGGTGTAATTCTGTTTCAGTCAATGCTGAATTTAGCCCACTGTTTCTGTCTGCAGCTGCAGAAAAATAGCACTGTATCATTTCATGTTTGGAAAGGGTTCTTTGTAATTATAAGGGCTAAAAACTTTTTAGTTTAAATTCTGAAGAAACTAATGGGGTCACCTGAAATGTGATAGAACTTAACAACAGGTGCCATCTAAAGTGCCAGTATGATTTAGCTGTACATGCTGTTTTCATCTGATGACAGATGATAAGAGGGAGTTGAAGGTAGAACCTAACTAGTTACAGAATAAAAAGGCATGAGGAGCAGAACTGGTGCACTGAATGAAGGCTACTAGGTAGGCTACTTTCCCTTAGGAGGGCATTCTTAACCATTATAAGAGCAGAACAATCAATGAGCTAAAATTAGAAGATTTTAAAGATAACTTCTGTGACATAAGATTTCTTCAGTAAAAATAACACATTTTAACATTGAAACCTTTCCATATGAAAGCAGCTGATTCTATTACAAAGAAAACCACCAAAAGCTTTGTTGGGATACCTGGCAGTTCTGTGAATTATAGTATATGTGCAAGAAAGAAGTAAGTCCAAAATACATGGAAAGCTGTTCTTGGTTGTGCACCACAAATAAGCTCATTCTTGAGAGTCCACTAAGTAAATTTAGAAGAGCTGCCCTCTGGAAACGATGAAGAGTTGCCCCTCTAGCTTCACATTGATTCATGATAAGCATTTTAGATTATTTTTGTTTTTAATACAAACCCTTTCTTTCGACAGTTGCCAAAGTTGTGTTTTAGATTGCTTGCTACTGTAAGGAACCTAGTTTTGCAGTAAATTGTTCCAAAATAAAGAATGGGCATTTTAACAAAAGTCTTTCAGGAAAATACTTATCTGACAAAGATAATGATTTTTTAATAGCTTTTTCCTAAAAGTGTCCTTTATTGAGGCAGTGATTAAAGTGTATCCCCGCTGAGTTATAATGTGCTTCCATAGTACAACTTAACGTCACGTTAATCAACTTGAACACATAAAAATACAATAGGAGGGGAGGCTGGTGGTGTAGAGCTATCTGATACATGGGGGTCATTTCAGACACCATTCAGAGTGGAAAAATCTCCCACCAGTGATTGCAAAAATATGAGTCTACATTTTTACAAGAAAGGCTCATGGTCTGCTTTTTTTAATTTTAATTTTAATTTTATTTTTTGTGCTTGGTTATTTTAAACTTTGCTCATGAGGATGGTTCCTGACGGCACCTATAGCCTGCTCCTGCTCCCATCACAGCCACTATGAACACTCCTATTGCACTTGTTTTTTTGAGTTTTCTGGGGACACAGTGGAGTAATTCAGTCATGCTCCATCATATCTCAGTACCGTACATACAGTAAAATGCTGGACACTTAAGGCAACATTTTAAAGAAAATTTGAGTGACTTAAGAGTCCTAAGTCCCATTTTCAAAAGTGACTTAGGTCTCATTGAAAGTCAGAGCATGCACAGGAATAAAAATTTGAGACTTCTGGAAGGGCACCTATTGTGCTCCCTCCACTTCCCCGGGGCCGGAATTGCTCATTCTCCTTCCTCAGCCCCAGGGCCAGAGGAGCTCTGTGACACCCCACAGTCCTGGGGCCGGAGGAGCTCACTCTCCCACCTCTGTGGCCCTAGGGCCAGAGGAGCGTGCCCCCCCTTGTGCATGCCCCTGTGAAAATCAATGGGACTCAAGTTCCTAAATCATTTAGAATCTTTTGAGAATGTCACCCTTCATCTAAAACTGCAGGCAGCATCGAGCAATCACAATTCCAGGTCATTATGCAGGTTTCTTAAAAAAAAAAGAAAAATGGTGCATGTTATAAAACAGATAAAATTGACGCCTATTTCAAGGGTAGCTTCCTTCAGCTGCTTGGGGCTGCCGTACCCAAAGCTTGGTATAAATATGGTCACTTTGGCATCCAGCCGGGATTGTGCTGAGTGTTTTCAGCTCCAACTCAAGTCAATGGGGTGCATCACAGCAGAGAGCCTTTGAAATCCCCTTAAATCAGGCTCTAACATATTGCTCCCCCCCCATCAACAGTGTTTGTAGAGGCCTGAAAATGCGTTTCTGGAGGCAGTTCTTCTAAAGCCGAATTCTCAACCTGGAGGTTGGGAACAGATGTCTGCAGGTTGTGACTATCTTGCTATTCCAATACTGTGAAATAGGAGAGGGGTCCCAGTTAGATCCTAGCTAGATGAGAGGAGGCCTAGGATGATCAGGTGGGTTGCAACATGACAAAGGTTTGGAACTCCTGTTTTACACTGGGACTGACAAAAAACATGGTCTCATGTGGCCTACAATGCCTCCACCTGTTTTCTCCGATCGCTTTTCTCTTTTTCTTTTTCAAATGCACCTTGCCCTAAATAGTGAATCTGATGGATCACTGTGCGATGGTGTCCACAGACATATTTCCGGTGCCTGCAATAAGCCCCATCATACTCAATGGAGACCTTTACCAAAGGTGAAAAAGTTTGCTATGTGTAATATTTTAAAATCTGTTTTTGCCCAAACAAATCATTGTATCTGTTTTGTAACTATCATTCATACAATCTGTACTTGTATTTAAGCACTTTAAATATGTAGAAGATTGTTTAACTGTAATGCGAGGTTAGAGGCCAAACCTTTCTGCTTAACAAGCCATTCTGAAAGACAGTCGCCATTAAACCTACCACAATTAAGATTCTTATAATAAATTGAAAAATGAAAAACATTCCTTCTGCCTCCCACACTTCTAGACTGAGTTCAGAAGAGGCAGCTGTGAAAGGGGGAAAAAATTGAATCTGAAGTCTATTATGCAAGCTAGCAGTCAGCTTTGTAATACGGTTCAGGCCACCTCTCTCTTTCTGAGAAAAGTAACCCAGAGATGAAGATTGAGCCTGATTCTGCATTCTGTTACGCTGGTTTGATGCCTCTTTAACGCCATCAAAATGGAGTACAGCTTTTATGTTTTTTAATAGCAATATGTGCCTCAAAACTCAGGGTAACCTGTGGAGTATCTATACGTGAGATGAGCCTGAACCATCAGCCCAGAAGTGAATGATCTCAGACTTGGCTCACATTAGGATCCATCTTGGAAATGTGCAGTTAGGACTCCTCTCTAATGCCCTCTGTGGTCTGATTTTTGTCAAACATCCCACAGCTCCCATTACCTCAATGCCTGAAAATCAGGCGATGGTTTTCTCTTTGGGCAGTCCATGAAAGTGTGCATTGTGGGTCAATCAACCACAGATGATTCCTTCTGAGATGAAGGACCTGACTCTTCCATTCCTGTTGCACCAGAAGCTCCCACTGAAGGGGCTGAGGGCTAAACCCTAGGACTCTGTATTTACTAATAACAATTTAGGACTAGATTTTGTCACAAAGATACAGCCCAAATTGCAATCTAGTCCTTAGTATTTTTGTTTCCGTGAGCCCTAAATAAGAATCTATGAAAGCTGCAGTTTTTTGCATGTCATCTATGTAAGATACAGAGACGCTGATGTCACCATTAAAAAGATACCCTTTGCCAACAGCTGCCAAACAGTATCTGACACCTTATTTATTGCCATATGCACAGAATAACTATGCAGTCTCTGATAAGCTGTGTGCTAACTGCTGGTGAATGTTGACTGGTAATGGTGCCACTTACTTGCATTGCTTACTTTGCAGCAGTTTAGAATTCTAAACCTTTCCACATTTTCTCTTAGGACGTTCTGCTTTCTTCAATGAGTCATGGAGTCAGCAAGCAACACAGGTTTGGGGAACATCAGACACAAGGTGTGCCAAAATGAAACCTCCCCAAAAGCAAATGCTAGTAGGGAGCAAACCGTAGCAGCCAACACACTGAATGATATTCTGGAAGCATTGCAAGAGGTGAAAAAACACCCCGGGGAAACAGCAGTAGAAAATGTAATGGAGAGAATAAAAATGGCAAAGAACGGCAAGGAAAAACAAAGTCATGATTTAGACAGAGCAAGATTTAAACGGAAATTAGAGAGTGAAGAAAAGCCAGCTGTGAAAAAAGAGGCAAGAATGTTAGAGCTTGATAATCAGTTAGCCACAATGCCTCTGCCTCATATTCCTCTGAAAAGTCTAATGGATGTGGAAATAAAGTTGGTCTACATTGATGAGGAGGATATTACATATGAGTTCGTTGAGTCCATGGCGTCTACCAGCACACAATCAACGTGTCGAGATGTTGAAATAGTAGACTCTCTGAGTGCACCTAATTTCAGCTTTCTGCCACAGATTGACAAATGGCTTCAGGTAGCCTTAAAAGATGCCAGCACTTGCTATAGACAAAAGAAGTATGCAGTAGCAGCAGGGCAGTTCAGAACAGCACTTGAGGTATGAGATTAAAGTAGTATAGATTAATGGCAGAAAACTATGAAATGCAAGGCTATGATTGCACTGAATGGTTCTGACAACATCATAATGAGCAAAGGTCACAAAAGTATGTTTATGGTTTCATCAGAATCTTGCAACGTATTTTCAGGCCAAATCTGCAAACTAAGGGATATACATAAATCCTGGGGTTTGTGAGGCATTATAATAAACACAACAAAGCTCAAGTGATTTGTGGTGTTAACTGAACCCTAATGTGCTGTAATATACTGTATGAGGGGGAAAATTTGACTGCTAGGATAAATGCATTGTTGCTCTATCACTTTATTTACTCCTGTACTCTACAGAGCGCAAAGGATGGATCAGTGGTTAGGGCATGAACCACTCCAAAGACTTGGGTTCAATTTCCTACTTTGCCACAATGTGGCCTTGAGCAAGTCATTCTCTCTCTCTGTGCTTCCATTCCCCATCTGTACAATGGGGATAAATAATACTTCCATACTTCATAGGGGTGTTTGTGAGGATAAACACATTAAAGCTCATAAGGTACTCAAATACTGCAGTAATAGGGATCCTATGAGTACCTAGGATCAATGTTTCTCTGTGTTCATTGCCATTACTATCCATCTTTAACCCCAACTTTTTCCTGTCGCCTTATGAACAGATCTGTGTTGGGCTTATGATGATTATTATTAGAGCTATGCAAACAATAGTTATTTTGATTCAGTGGCCAAATCAAAGAAAAAAATAATTATGGGTCAAACTAAACACTTTTTTTCATTTTTTAACTTAAAATTGAAGCAAATTTCAAACAAACAGTCCTTTAAAATCAAAACACTTTCTTTTGAGAATGTCGACACAAAATGTTTTGATTTTTGGGGAGGAGGAGGGAATTTTTTCTTTGTTTTTTCAAGCAAAACAATTCAGTGAATTTGACACAAATCTGTGAAATGTTTCAGTTGACCTGAATCTGCATGTAAAGCTTTAGCTGAAAAAATTCACCCAGCTCTAACTATGATGTCCTTCTTGTGAGGGAATGACACATCAGAGGTAAATAAACCAATTATCATTTTCTACTTTCTCCCTTAATGCATTTGCATCTTATTAGTTAAAAATGTATCATAATATTTTTTATGAAAAATCAAATCTTTCGATGCATATCTGAAAAAAAAGATATTTTGATTCATATTCCATTCACCGTAACTGGATCAGAACTACAGAAGCAAAGTGAACCTGGATGATCTGAAACCCCCCACATCTTATGCTCCCATTTACTGTATGCTAAAGTTTTCATGTTCATCTGAATCCCTGTTTATCTAAATTACTTTAATGTATCCCATTGTGATATTAGATGATTCACTGCCATTTGTTGCAAATAGAAATGTATACAGGCAGTCAACTGAGGGCTGATGGACCACAGTGAGTGAGAAGAAAATAATTCTATGTTCCCTTATACCATCCAGGACAATGGGTACAGGTCTGCCTACAAGTAGATGGAGACAGGAGTAAAGCAACATTTTTGTCACTTGTCCAGTAAAAGGAAAGGATCCTGCCCAGTTGTTTTCCTCTTCCAGCAGATATGCCTGTAAATAGTTCTTTCAGTGGCCAGGCAACAGTAGACTTTAGTTATTTATTACTTTTAATTTGATTATTTCCACCCCATTCCTCCAATCACTTAACTTCTGCTGGGATTAGACAGGCTGTAGAGTGCTTTGCAGGGAAGACTTTGAGTTTGTGTGAAGTTGTGGTTTGCTCTTGTATTCCTTAGAGCACTCTATGTAACCCCTGGCTGCTATGTGTGGTCCTTTTTCTCCTAATTATCAGGGATCAATCTGCTAGACTGCAGCCCTCTGCGGATATAGCCCAATTTTTCTCGCCAACTAAGAGACCAGAGCTTCAGCTTCAGTGATGATTGCAAAATCTCAGCTGCTCCAGACACAAAAGAAATAAGATCTTGGCTAAGATTTCCAAAACCGAGAGATGATTTTGAGTGATTATTCTTAGTGGCCCAAGCACCTTAAAGGAATCTAATCTTTGGAGGGGGGATGCTCTGCACTTTCTGAAAAATCAGGCTCCCAAAATTAAAGTTCCCAAAATCCCTAGTCACTTTTGAAAATCTTGGCCAAGTTTGTGAGTGAGGTACCATAGTTTCACCAGTGCTATAATAACTTCCTAGATGAATGGAATAAAAGGAGGAATTCCCATGGCTTTAATAAGAATACAGTGAATTCTATTCGAAGAGAAGGAAGAGAAAAATTGTGAAATCTTTAGGAAGCCACAGCATTGCAAAGTTATGCCCAGATTTCTTTGGTGCTGCCAGTTTCAGTTAATTATATTGGAAATCCCTTGTATTATAGCCATGTAATTCAAACTGTGCCAGTAGAAGTCATGGTTCATAATAATCACATAATGGGCAAGGAATTAGACGTAATCAGATTTTAGTTTCCCTGTCGTGTTTCCATAATGTTGCTATAAAACTGACATAATCGCAAAAAAGCACCAGTTTTTTTACATCTTTATCAGATTGATGTGCAGTCTCCCACTCTTGCTCTTGCTCTCTCCTCTTTTAAACAATGAAAGATAACAGAAATTGGATTACAATTGCCGGGAACAGGCTATGATAAACTGTTTGCTTGTGTGCAGAATCAACCTTAATGATGGCATCAGTCTCTCTTAATCATTAGTGATTAGCCTGTTACACTTGTGCCACGCTGCAGCCAAAGGCTGCATCAAAAGAAGTGATATTACAGCGTTTTGAAGGTAGTGTCTCCAGAAGTTCAGATAGTTGCCCTATAAAGCTTGAGTGATGGATAAGGTAACAGCCCAAGTTAGTCTTGCCTTCTTTCCCAATAAGTATTGCAAAATCTCACCCATAAGGGACTATTAAGAATTTGGAAGCTAGAAGTTTTACCTAGCCTGATGTTAGGCTCCTAAATCATATTTAGACTCTAAAACAAGTGGCCTGATTTTTAAAAGTGCCTCTTCTCCACCATCCCCCTTAACTTCACTGAACCATCATCTTGGCCATTATCTTTATCAAAAAGTACATAGATTTCTATTTTGGCTTCATGAAGAAGGACAGGAAAAGGTTGATTCTACGCAGAAGTCATTAAAAAATCAAATTATTTTGAGGGTGATGCTTATTGACATCTGGCCTAGCTTTCCAGTTTCTAAGGACTAATCTCAGAGGGACTGATATTTAGACCCTTATTTTAGACACTTTATAGAGCAAATCAAGGTGACTGGAAGTTGTAGTTATTTAACTCATCTCTTGCAAATGTCCACAAAATTTCTCCTTGCTTTATAATTATGTGCAAAAACATAAGTGTATCAGAATAGCCATAGTGGGTCAGACCAATAGTCCATCTAGCCCAGTATCCTGTCTTCAACAGTGACCAATGCCAGATGCTTCTGAGGGAATGAACAAAACAGGGCTATTATCATATGACCCATTCACTGTTGTCCTGTCCTAGCATCCAGCAGTCAGAGAAACAAAAAGTATGAGGTTACATCCCTGACAGTCTTGGCTAGTAGCTATTGAGAGACCTAATCACTATAAACGCATGTAATTCTGTTTTTTGAACCCCATTATAGTTTTGGCCTTTGGCAATGAGTTTCACAAGTTGACTGTGCGTTGTGTGAAGAAGTGCTTCTTTTTGTTTGTTTTAAATCTGCTCCCTATTAATTTAATTGGTTGACCCCTGCTTCCTGTGTGAACGACTAAATAACCCTTCCTTATTTACTTTTTCCACACCATTCATGATTTTAGAGACCTCTATCATATCCCCCCTTAATTGTCTCTTTTCCAAGCTGAACAGTCCCAGTCTTTTTAGTCATATGGAAGCTGTTTCATACTCTTAATCATTTTTGTTGTCCTTTTCTGTACCTTTTCCATTTCTAAAAGGTCTTTTCTGAGATGGGGTTACAAGAACTACATGCAATATTTAAGGTGTGGGTATACCATAGGTTTATATGGTGGCATTATGATCTTTACTATCTTATTATCTATACCTTTCCTAATGGGTCCTAACATTCAGTTAGCTTTCTTGACTGCTGCTGCACATTGAGCAGATGTTTTCAGAGAACTACCCACATTGACTCTGTGATGGGGCACCTGCCCCACAGTGGGCTCTAAGGGGTTAATAGAGCCGAGGGAGGCTGCTCAGGAGGCAGCCAATCAGCGAAGGGCTGAGGGGAGCAGCCAGTTAGGGCCTGGCAGGCCCCTATAAGAAGTGCTCCAGGGCAGAGCAGCTTCAGTTACTCCCTGGGGCTTGAAGCGGGAGAAAATTGGCTGCCTTGCAGGCTGAAGGCAGCAAGCACCCTGGACAAAGCATTGCTACAGGCAGAGACCCGGCGAGCAGCTAAACGCAGGGATCTGCAGGCTGAGTCCCAGAGGGAAGGGCAAAGAGGGTGCTGGGACTACAGGCAAGTGGCCCAGGGAAATCTACCAAGGAGTCGGAGGGGGCACAGCAAGCAGCAGCCTTCGACAGGGTGCCTGCCCCCACTCGCCACTGGGAAATGGCAAGACTGCAGTCTCCACAGAGAAAAGTGGTTGGAGAGGGACTGCAGAGACAGCCCCCAGAAGAGGGGAGCACAGTGTGTGGCATAGCCGGAGGGCTGCGTCACTGAAGAGGACACTGTGGTCCTTAGCGGGATGTGGGTCCAGGAGCAGAAGAAGTGACAGCACCACCGGAGCAGGGCACACTGGCTGCTAGAGGTAATGCCTGTATCGGCCATGAGGAGGTGAGTCACACCCAGTTACAGACTCCAAGATCTCTTCTTGAGTGGCAACAGAGTCTAAATTATCTATCTCATTTTGTATGTATAGTTCAGATTATGTTTTCCAATGTGCATTACTCTGTATTTATGAACATTACCTAAGAATGACCATTCTGGGTCAAGAATGGCCATTCTAGGTCAGACCACTGGTCCATCTAACCCTGTATCCTGTCTTCCAACAGTGGCATGCCAGGTGCTTCAGAGGGAATGAACATAGCAGGTAATCATCAAGTGATTCATCCCCCGTTGCCCATTCCCAGCTTCTGGCAACAGAAGCTAGGGACACTTCAGAGCATGATTTTGCATCCCTGACCATCCTGGCTAATAGCCATTGCTGGACCTACCCTCCACGAATTTATCCAGGTCTTTTTTGAACCCTGTTTTAATCTTGGCCTTGACAACATCCTCTGTTAAGGAGTTCTACAGGTTGACTGTGTGTTTTGTGAAGAAATACTTCCTTTTCTTTGTTTTAAACCTGCTGCCTATTAATTTCATTTGGTGACCCTTCGTTCTTGTGTTATGAGAAGGAATAAATAACACTTCCTTATTTACTTTCTCCATTATTTTATAGACCTTGTCATATCTCCCCTTAGTTGTCTCTTTTACAATCTGAAAAGTCCTAGTCCTAAAAATCTTTCCTCACATGGAAGCTGTTCCATACCCCTAATAATTTTTGTTGCACTTTGAATTCCAACTGCCATTTTTCATCAGTCACCCAGTTATGCAAGATCCCTTTGTAACTCTTCACAGTCTGCTTCGGACTTAACTATTTTGCATAATTTTGTATCATCTATAAATTTGCCATCTCACTGTTTACCCCTTTTTCCAGTTCATTTATCAATATGTTGAACAGCGCTGGTCCCAGTACAGATCCCTGTGGAACTCCACTACCTACTTCTCTCCATTCTGAAAACTGACCATATATTCCTACCCTTTGTTTCCTGTCTTTTAACCAGTTACCAGTCCATGAGAGGACCTTCCCTCTTATCCCATGACAGCTTTCTTTGATTAAGAGCCTTCGGTGAGGGATTGTCAAAGGCTTTCTGAAAGTCCAAGTACACTATATCCACTTATCAACCTTGTTCTCAAGTTTGTTGATCCCCTGTTAAAAAATTCGAATAGAGTGGTGAGGCATGATTTCCCTTTACAAAAGAGATGTGGACTCTTCCACAACAAATTGTGTTCATCTATGTGTCTGGTTATTCTGTTCTTCACTATAGTTTCAACCAGTTTGCCTCGTACTGAAGGTAGACTTACTGGCCTGTAATTGCCAGAATCATATCTGGAGCTTTTCTTTTTTTAAATGATATCACATTAACTATCCTCCAGTCATCTGGTACAAAAGCTGATTTAAGTGATAGGTTACATACCACAGTTAGTAGTTCTGCAATTTCATATTTGAGTTCCTTCAGTACTCTTGGGTGAATACCATCTGGTCCCGGTGACTTATTACTATTTAATTGATCAATTTGTTCCAAAACCACCTCTACTGACACCTGAATCCAGGACACTTACTCAGATTTGTCATCTGAAAAACTGACTCAGGTGTGGGAATCTCCCTTCCATCCTCTGCAGTGAAGAATGCAAAGAATTCATTTAGCTTCTCTGCAATGGCCTTGTCTTCCTTGAGTGCTGCTTTAGCACCTCGATTGTCCAGTGGCCCCACTGATTGCTTAGCAGGCTTCCTGCTTCTGATGTACTTTAAAAAAAATGCTATTAGTTTTTGTGTCTTTTGCTCGTTACTCTTCAGATTCTTTTTTGGCCTGCCTAATTATAGTTTTACACTTGACTGCCAATAAGTTAATGAACATTATGGTTAAGAGTTTTCATGCACGTGGGCCAGGAAATTCAAACTTATGGTTCCCAAAGCAATTGTCAGTAAGACACTTGGCACCTCAAGTGAGTCGTCAACTGCAAAACAATCACAGATACCATTCAGATTTAAGGAAAGAAATTATTGTTTTATCCTGACATATCATTTGTTTGTTTTGAGTCTGAGGCACCGATCCAGAAAAAGCATACGCCAAGCTTTAAGTGCATGAGCAGTTCCATTGGAGTCAAGTGCTACCATAACACAAACAATCAATAACAATAATATCAGTTATTTTCTTAAAATATCCTTTGCACACCTACCTACAGCATCAACACTCTTCCGTCCCTGTTTTAGAGGTGCCTGGGCACTAGTGACACTATCCTTGTATTTCTCAGAGTACGTCCTATGTACTAACCTGATAATATATTTGCACATGTAAATGTTGATTTTGAAAGTCTAACTCTAAAGATGTCACATTTCATTAATCAAGGGAAAATATTTGGAGAAGAGGAAAATTGAATTTCTTGTCTCATTCAGAGACTCTTGTATTAGACAGCATGCTATTGATCACCACAGACACAATAAAAGTGCTGTTATCAAGAGAAGAGAAGTTGCTTTTTACCATATCTCTACTGTTTATCAGCCATTAAAATAATCAGACAGGATTTTTTGCTGCATTACACTTGATCTGGGGTAGGACAAAATAATGCTTCCTTGGAGATGTCTCATCAATGGCGCTTAAGAGCTAAGTGGTTTCTGCCACTAGCAAGGAGAACACCTGAAGAAATTGATGTACTGTCCCTGTATCTTGGCAATATGGTATGTGGAGAGGAAAGCGCTGTAAATTCACCTTAGTTTTTGGCCTCCATCTGTTGGAACAGAAGGAAACATCTGAATTGCTATGACGGGATATGAGAAATAACGCTTCCGCTTTATCAGGTGTAACACCAACAGATCCCCATTGTTGGCGGGCAGGATTGAACCTGGAACCTCTGGAACTTAATGCGTGAGCCTCTACCACATGAGCTAAAATCTCACGCTCTCACTTGCTCTCTCTCTCTCGTCACCACTAGATGGTACAGAACATCACACCCAGGAGGCGTGTGGGTTACAAAAGCTCTACAAAACTCAGACTTACATATGTCAAAAAATATTGTTGTAGCCATTTGTTAATAACTTAGCTAGCAAGAAACATGGTGCCTTGGGGGGGGGGGGAGAGAGGGTCAAAAGATCTGATCTTAAATTAATCTTCCCAGCATTAGAAAGTGTAAAAATACTTCATAAACATCATGCTGTGTCATACATCTGTTAAACTTTAAATTTTGCACTCTGTTGTCCTGAAAATGTTTCTCCCAGTCATTAAACCAAGAAATGAAAGAAGTTAACAATACTCTGTTACTTAAGAGCATAGAAAGAATCCCACAGTATTGCAGTACATACTATATCCAGAGTGGCGTGTGTCTCTGGGATATGAAATTCATCCCACGAGTGAGGTGAAGACCTCAAATAAAGTGTGATTAATTCACAAGAGTGCCATCGTGGTCTTTTTCATGAGCTGGATTATTTCCATATTCCACCGATGACTATTATGGGCTCTGCGTCTGTGACACTGAAACAAGCATTAGTGTCTTTTTTTTTTAAGTGCACTTTCTCATTTTAAATTAACCCTCTGTGTGACTTGCTGTTGTCTTGTGAAACAAGCTATTGGCAGGGACACTATCTCCACCTTCTCAACAACACCATCCTTGAAGGCCAGACATTTGGGGAGAGAAAATTAAGGTGGTAGGGTACGGTGGACATAATTACAATTAGGCAATCAGATCCAACATAGCCATCCATCATGTGGCTTATTACATACCTTCTATGCAAATGAGGCACGAAGCAAAGATGAGTATTTCCCAAGCAGCTGCAACACTTACACACAAAACAGAAGGTTAATCTGAAATAGCATGGTCAGATAGTGCCTGCTAGGCACATCTGCCCTGCCTGGAGACAATGTAGACTCCTCTGCTGCAGTGGGTGCTTTGGGAGCATTGAGCACAGTGTCTGCTAGAGCTCTTGGGGCGTGCAGCCACTGCACCATGCTTGGAGATATATAGGATAGATTCTTTTCTGCAGCCAGTAAACTCTTACTAGCTGCTCTGAGGGATAGGGGGCAGCCATTTACTGCCTTCTCCATGTTCCTTCCTGTGCCTTTTGGCATGGCTTGTGTCCCAGGGAGTACATAGGGGACTGCAATTGCAGCTGATTCATGCACAGGCATGAAAGAGAAGAGAGGGCATCTCCATGTGATTTCCCCCAGCCCCTCCTCATTGTGCCCCTGAACAAGCCAGCCACAGTCTGACCCCTATGAACTGAAAAATCCCCTGGGCTGAAGCTGGAAATTCAGTATCTGTACTGTTTTGCTTTTCAGAGCTGAATCAGACCCTTAAGTTATTTTATTATCATCATCATTAAGGCAGCCGGTAGGTACCCCATCCAAGGATCCAAGGCCCCATTGCTGCAGAGACAAAGATAGCCCTTGCCCCCGGAGTGCTTAGAATCAAGATGCTGAGCTTACACTTCAGTAGTAAAGTTTTCATCCTCTAGTAACAAAGCTGTTCCTTAAATGTCTATGTTGAATTTAACTTTCTTGAAGAAAAGCCTCATAATCAGCAGTTTTTCTCTCCCTATAGTACAATAATTATATTTTTAGGCCTCAAAGCCAAGACATTGATTTTTTTCCCCACTGCTACTTATTGTGTTTTATTGCTCTAGAAGATTTTAGATCAGGGATGTGAAATTTACAGATGGATCAAATCTGGTTTGTGGAATGGAGTGGGATTCTGTTATAATGAGCCATTTGGGCATAAACCTCACCTTTTCATCACTGAATTTGAATCTTTCTGTCTTCCAGGCATTTCTAGAGTGCCTATCGCCATGGTAGAGCTAAAATCTGCACAGCTATTTGTCCACAAGGGATCTACCTCACTCTGCCCTACTCCTTGTTTGAGCTGATGTTACTTACTTGGCTTACAGTGCTTTTTCCCAAAGAATGCTATGTGTGAATCCATAAAAGAATGTGTTTCCCCCATCAGACTTGTGCAGAAGCAAAATCCTTATTACAGAAGGGTCGGAGCATATTTTGATATCCTTTCAGGACCAAAGCAGATCAGTCATTTTATAATTAGCTCTAATTGGCATCTTTACATGCTATTAAATTATTTACCTGCAGGTGATGGGCATTCAAAAGGACAAAATATTTTCCTATTTCCTTGGAAACATTAATAAACAAAATAATAATAACTGTAAAAAAAAAGTCACCCTTACCTGTCACTTACAGCTGAAACTCCCACTGCTCTGTATGGGTGACAGGTAAATGTATCACTACCAGTGAGAAACCCAAGATGTGGTCCATATAGTGGACCCTCAGTAGGCATCATACAGAAAAGGAAGGATGGTCCAGTTGTAAGGGTATTTGCCAGAGAGATGGGTTCAATTCCTTGTTGACACAAGCTTCCTGTGTGAACTTGGGCAAGTCTCTTAAACTTGCTGGACCTCCTGGAAATCAAAATGGGGTACTTGTTCTTCCCTACCTCACAGGCGTGTTGTGAGGATGAATATATTAAAGATTCTGAGGTGCTCAGATACTATAGTAATGGCAGACAGAGAAGTACCATAGCCAATTTGATAGCAGGTGGTTGTGTTTGAATAGACAGCTTAGAGATCTTGCATGCTGGGGAGCTTCTTTCCTACTTAGTAGGCTGGAACCATCTCTAAACTTTCCTGAATATTGCACAGAAATGCCATGGGTGGATCCAACAATAAGGAGGCCCCAGATATGGCTTGTGACTAATTTATTTTAACTAATATTTTATTACCTGTATTTATGAGCCATGCAACCCACTTCTGAGCGTGTTTTCGATATGTTCAAAACCATCAATTAGTAGTGATTCACCAACAATTACGAACTGGCAGGCAATTGCTAGATTAGTCACTGTCGCCTCAATAATGTGAAAGGAACCCCAAACCACCAACCCCACCCAATTAGGCCTGAGTTACCTTCTGCCTAAGCCATTGCACAAAGGCCAGGGTCAAAGTGTGAGTCTTGCACTATGTTAGGTACTTTTATGGCCCTATCAGCATAGTATCTGAGCACCTCACAGACACTAAGGCAAGTACTTTCACTATATCCCCGTGAGACAGGGAAGTGTAATTGTCCCTACAGTTACAGATGGGGACGTGAAGAGCGAGATTAAGTGACTTGCCCAGGTTCACACAGGAAGTCGTTGACACAGCCAGGAGATGAAGTCAGCTCTGCTTTGGCTCAGTTCAGTGCCTTAAGCATGAGTCCATGCTTCTTCCTAGAATCCATGCTTCTTCCTAGAATCAAGGCACTTCCATAGAAAAGCTCCCTGTCACCAGTGTCTGGGAATTTACATGGTGGGACAATTAATTAGCGCGCCTGGGCTGGTGGCCACTGTCTGGAAGGTGCATAATAGGATTACACAGGGCACGAGGATTATTATTTAATTTGTGACTGTGGCATTTCATGACTGGAAGCAACAGTGATTGAAAACATGGTGACATTTGGCTTAATTTGTAGGGAGAACTCCTATCTGGGCAAGTACGGAGTAAGTCCAAACATCCACAGCGGAGATTAAATAGCACAGGCAGGTGGTGGTAACGGTAGGGGTGTTATGTTATAGTATTTTTTACCTGAAGAGACTTTAAATCAAATTGCTGCACACTTATACAGACTCCTCTGAGAAGAGAGCTGAAGATGCAGGCTGAAGTGGGCACTCCGCGTTGGTAAGTGTTCATGGACTGATTGGAAGGTAACTTTATCTATGAGGACAGGTTGGAGAAAATGTGTTATTAAAGTACTTTGTTTCCATTTAGAGAGTCACACCAGCACACAAAGACAGCAGACAGTGACAGCTCTTACCAGACCCATTTGTTATTTTACACTCTCAAAGGCTGAACAGGAGTAGGATGAATATAAGTGCTGAAAAGCTGTATACCTGTGAAGCAGACAATGAAAGGTGTAGGTGGGTGTAGACAAGTTCTGGATGCTTTCGGGGAGGGCTTTGGTTTTGCTTGTTGATAATGCAAGTGAGATTGCCAGGTTTCTAATACCGCGTGCCGACAGCAGCATTCAAAGCAAGACTTTCTTTGGAGTTTACCCCACCACACACATTGCTGGAATTGTGGAAGCAAATAACTTCCACAAACGGTTGCTTTTCACCAGTTCTGAAACAATTACTTCTGTTTCTCACCGATGTTGCCTTAAGACTTGGTTTGGTGCACTGAGATGTGTGAACATTTGTATATAGTGGTAGAGTTAAATGTGATTGTGTCTTTGGGTGGGATTTGAATGAAGAGAAGCTGGGGATTGGTGTAGTGAGAGTGGGAGTTGGCTGAGGGCAAGATGGTCAGATTAACAGGAAAGGAACATAAATTGAGTGGCTGCATTTGGGTGGACTGAATGTATCCAAAGACCAGAAGAAAGGAGGCTGCAGGAATCAAGAGAGGAGAGAGAAAAGCTGACGAGGACCCCTTGGTTACAAGCCTGGTTGACAGGATAATGGTGTAGCCAGAAGTAACAGAGAACAGGTGCCGAAATTTGCATTTCCTTGCTCTAGTAGAGTGAATCTGTCCCTTATCTGGGCTAACATATTCACATCTCATGCTGTGGATGTGTGATACTAGATATGGTAGATCAGAAAGTGCCATGAGACATTTGCAAGACAAGATGCTCTATAAATGAGATTTGATTGTATTGCTCAGACCACAATAGCTCCTCTGGAACCATCACGGTATATTGATTCAATAATATATGTTTAATTGCAGAGTTGTGGGTTTTTGCTTCCCTGACCACACTTTTCACCTTGGCAATATTCACATCTGGAGCATATTGTGAAATAATAATTCCTAATGAGGGCCACAGTTTTATAGTACGGCACACAGGTTAATATGATGGTGGATTCATTTCTGTAAAATGGATGACATTTTCTGAAAACTTAGTGTCCTGATTTAACACTTCTGATGTAAATAATTTATGATAACAGCACCAGCTGTGTGTTACAAGTAGGGTAGAACTTTGGACTGAAATTAGGAGACTAGACGGGCATGACTAAGGGGTGGGACTGCTGCAGGGACTGTATGCTTAGCTACTGTAGATGAGAATACTTCATGTCAAGTTTATATATAAATATATATCTATAATATAGTGTAGCAAACGACCACTGTCTTTTAACAGCCAACTAGAAATGAACACAAACTGAAATGTGAGATCGAAGCGTCCCCTGAGTTTTGTGGGCATTTGAAATCTGAATTTTGCAAATGGTCCCCATCTTCATAGGGGCTGAACAAAAGACCCACATTCACATACCCTCAAATTTTGGGGAGCTGGAAATCTGGAGCTGGATTTGAATTTTTTACTTTCAGGCCCACCCTGCAACCAATCCAATCACATACTCTTAACTGTTGAAGTGAGACACACTAAAAGTTGTTTTAGACTCTGGCTGAGAAAAGCACTTACACATTTGGTTCAGGGCCCTTCCTGAATACTGATGCTTTCCTGAATGGGGGCCTTAAGTATCAGAGAGAGTCTTCCAGAGTTTTGCATGTCACAGGTGCACCTAGCTCACTGCCAGCACTATCTAAATAATAGACAATCATATCTCCATCTATACACTATACAAAACATTCATGGCAGAACAGCTTGTGAAAAGCCTGGTGAATTTAGCTCTTCTTGTGTGACAGCTGCATACAGTTTTAATAATGAATTAAAATGATATGACCCTTTCAATTCATTGTGCAGAAAGTTATTTACACAAATATCATTAACAATAAAGGTAGAGTTTTTGCATAGATTTCCTGCTCAGTTGACCTAAGCTATAACCCAAGATGCCAATATAATGTTGAACTGAAGAAGGAAAGTTGGGCTTTGACCAATGATATCACTAAGAGCCAGTCCTTTCCTCTTTTTTTTCCCCCATCCACACTGATTGTTACAGGTTATACTATGCCACTGTTAACTAGTTCTTTATTATACTGCTGTCCTATCATTTTGCTTGGAAAGTGAGGCTGAACAGAATATACTAATAGGTTTCAGAGACTGTATTTATTTATTTATTTGTTTAATTACTTGGGAAAAGATATTTAGTTTATATGAAGGTTGTGGTGGTCAAGCCATAAACAGCAGTGGATGCTGCCAAGTTTTGAAAGCTATTCCTGGAAGTAGCTTTCTGTAAGAGGCAGTTCCTGGGAAGAAATTGCAGTGTTAGAACTGTTGGCTGATGGACATGCAGTATGATTCGGTGTTGTTGTAGGCCTGTTGGTCCCAGGATATCAGAGAGACAAGGTGGGCAAGGTAATATCTTTTATTGAACCAACTTCTGTTGGGGAGAAAGGTGATGTTTCAAGCTTATGCAGAGCTCTTCTCCAACCAGTGGACAAAATTCGGTGATGAATCCTGGTCACGAGCCATGAGGCCTGTTGCACATACACTAAGGAGAAGTAATTCTCATCCTCAAAGGAAACCTGAACAACACTTTCAAAAGACGAGCCTGGGAACTTAAATTCATGACCCTGCTGGACACTAAAAATCATGGACTAGTGGTTTTATTATGTCGGTGTAGCAGGAGAGTTAAATCAGCTGGAAGAGCACTGCAATGTGCACACTCCATTGTTTTGTCAACGAAAGCTGCCTTTTGTTGACAAAACTGTGTAGTGTAGACATGTCCTTAGTTTCCCAGACCTGAAGAAGAGCTCTGTGTAAGCTTGACAGCTTGTCTCGCTCACCAACAGAAGTTGGTCCAATAAAGATATTTACCTCACCCACCTTGTCTCTCCTGCAATATGATAGCACTCCTGAACACAGTACTTAGTGATGATAGTCTTGTGGTTAAGGCATTGGATTAGGATTTAGGAAATCTCAGTTCAGTTTCTTCCTGTCACAAACTTCTTCTGTGACCTTGGCCAAATCTCTTTATTTGCATTCTTGTAGCAGCTAGGGGCCTCAGTCAATATGTGCTAGCCTCTATACATCCAATACATACAGTAAGAGACAGTCTTTGCACTGAAGAGTATATAATGTAATTAATCTCTGTCTGTTTCCCAGCTCTAAAATAGAGATACTTCCTTTCTCCCACCCTTTGTCTTCTCCATTTACATAGTAAACTCTTTGGCACACACACTGTCTCTTATTATGTGTATGGACAGTGGGCCCACAATTGTAGATGATACCTCTAGAAGCTGTCATACTATACATTAAAATAAATATTGTTCTGCAGCTATTCAGACACTGAGCACTATTGCTGGAAGTACTCTCCCTTCAGTGTACCCTGGGTAAGTATTCTTAGGTAATCTGAGACTATCTCAGTTTAAAAGTAAACCTTCTGAAAGCAAAAATACTGTCTGTCATATGTGCAGGACATAAAATGATATGTTTCAGCTTTTTATTTTTTTAATCCCAGAATGGCTGTAAAACTTCAACTGTTTAAATTGTTTTCTTCAACTTTATAGCACCTATAAAAACTCTAGACACACAAAGATTTCCACAGACCCAAAATGGCACAAAAATCTTTCGTAAAAAGTACCCCCCAAATTTCCCAGTTCGGCATTAAAAACAAACTGTGCTCTGTAACATAACTGGAAAACAACACCACCTGTGCAAAAGCTAGGAACCTTTCCAAGACTTCCATCTTTTGAATGGTTTTCAAAAGGCCACATGCTTGCTGCAATGAATTGGGGTGGATGACCCAACACAGGTTTCTTCCAACCTTGTTCGTATTAACACAAAAAAGTCTTCCTTACAACGATGGTAATAGCTATTAGCTTATTTAATGTACTGTTCATCTCACTATTAGGTACTCTAAACATTTCAAATATTCTGTTGTGCATAGACTTTTACTTTTGAAAATAGAGAATGTTCTAATTGCAACACTGTACTTGGGACATTACAGTAGCATGTAGAGGCTCAAATCAAGGTCAGGATCCCATTGTGTTAGCCACTATATAAAAACTTAGGAGACAGTTCCTGCCCTGAAGAACTTACTACATAAATAGACAAGACAGATGAAGTATTGTTACTCCCATTTTGCAAATGGGGAACTGAGGACCAAATTGATTAAAGGAGAGATTGTCATTTATGTCTTTGAAAAATCTCCCCCTAAGGATATATGGCAAGTATATGGTACAGGTAGGAATTGACGCCTTGTGTCCTTGCCCAGTGCCTTAATGACAAAGCCATCCTTCTTGTCTATATCAAAGCTCGTCTGGCAAATCCTTATCTCTTTTAAAGTAGTTTGACAAGGCTCATGCTCCCTTCAAAGACTTTAGAAGGATTATAGCATTGAACATGGTTTTTCAAATCAGCAATAAAATGAAACCTTGAGAAAGACACTGAACTGAAGAATTTCAGTGTTTGGATCCTGAATGATTCCCTCCTTCTCACTATCCTTCAAGAACTTGCAGTCTAGGGAGTAGCCTCAATTCTCCAATTCCCATAAATTTAACAGAGGTCACAGCATGACCTATTCAGCCGAGAAGCATTACCACTGAGAAACCCGATGATACCTTTACACTCATTGATGTGTGAACATAATTCTCTGAATCTTTTAGCCACACATAATGTGTCTTACCCATAGAAAGACTTCAGCAGATGTATAAGGCACCATGAGTAAAGTTACAAGTGATGAATTCTCTGATTTATAACTCTTCCTGGTAACAAGATAATAGAAAATTGTAAGCTTATGGGTGTTGCAGATTGCACAACTTCTTCCAGCAGAGGCGAGAAGGGAAAGAGAAGATATTCATCACCCCTAAACTAAAGGGACTCTTGGTTGTATGACCCCTGTTGTCTGTTTTGAGACCAGCTCCATATTTTACAATCACACAAAATGAATTTTAAAGACCGTGGTAGCCTTGTAAGGGTTAAATGTCAGTGATGGTACATGAACCTTCCTGTTTCTAGTGTGTGTATGTGCAAAATAAGATGAGACTATGGCGACACTTGCTTACTGTGCCACCTTTGTTATTTAAAGAGATGTGTTGGTCTGTTTAATGTAGCTTAGCACATTTTAAAAACAATTGAGTATTGCATCTAAAACAGAGATTAGCAGCTCACAAATTTTGGAGGGGAGGAAATGGACAGAGAAGAAACCGACATATGCCCAGTCCTCCGTTCCAAGGTTCTTGAGCACAGTAATGTGCACGGTAGGCAATGCAGAATTGTCAAACCTGAACTCGGGTGGGCAAGGCCTTGGGTGTACCATGATCCAGGCAGAAGTTACTCTTCTGAGACAGAACTTGCTTGGGGGCTAGTGCTCTCTTAGGGTCCTATAGATCATTTTCAGTGAGCTCTTAGAGTTTAAAGGCACATCTTTGGCAAATCTGAAATCCTAACTCACTATTGCCAACCTCACGAAATCAAAAATCGAGAGTTGGACCCTCAAAAATCAAGCGATTGTCCCAAAATATCATGAGAACTTTTTGGCATAAAGATTAGACTGGATTTTTTCAGTCTGCCTTTTGATTTTTTTTTTATCTCCCCCTGCCCATCCCATGTGCGTCTCTCTCTCTCTCTCTCACACACACATACACACACACACTGTTGGCCTCTGCTGCAGGAGCTGCCCATCCCCCGTCCCCCAGAGCCCCAGTCAGTTCAACCTCCACCCCTTCTGTTCTGTTCCCCCAGCCTCACTTCTGCTTTTTTAGGGCCCTTTGCCACGCTCCCCCAGGCCTGAGGGGCTGCAGTGGGTCCCCTATCCCTGATGGGGGGGAGCAACTCCAAGGACTCTTCACGCCCACTATCCCTGCCCAGACCGGATGCTGCAGGGGTAAGAGAGAGGAGCAGAGGTGTCATCCTGCTCATATTTCTCACAGGAAGGGAGCAGGGATTAAGAAGCAGAGCCACACTGGACTGTTGGGCTCTCAGGGCACATCTACACTGCAATTAAAAACCTGTGGAACTGAATCTCTGAGCCTGGGATAGCTGACTTGGGATCACGGGGCTTGGGCTGCAGGGCTGGAAATTGCCAGGGGAGGGGTGAGTCTCAGAGGCCATGCTCCAGCCCGCCCCCAAACATCTACACTGTAATTTTCAGCCCTGCAGCCCAAGCCCTTTGAACCTGAGTCAACTGACCCAGGCCAGCCACAGCCGTGCTCCAGGTCTTTTATCACCCTGTAGATGTACCCTTTGTTCCCTCCTCCCACTGTGAGAAGGATGAGTGGAGGGGAGAGACTGTCAGCTTCTGGCAGGGCTGAACGTCATGAGGGGGTGGAGCTTCTCACATCATCGCCAGAGGAGCTACAGCTCCCTCCAAAATCCCGTCACTCATGAAAACATCATGAGAGTTTAGCTACCACTAAAGCCATCATTTGTTGTCCCCCTCCCCACCCCCGCAATTGCTTGGGTCCGGTAGCTCCTCCCCTTAGGCTGAGGGGAGGGGCCTTTAGCTGTGGGTGGGCTTGCGCCCACCCATCCCCAATTCCCAATAGGTACCACTAAAGCCATCCTCTTAAAGAGATCTGCTCTGGTCAGGAGGAATGACATATTACAATTACACTTCTGTTAAATTATTTTCTCTAAAAACATTGTTTTTCTACTGGATCCACAGTGTGTTTGTGATTTAATTCAGTGCCCCCCTCCTATGAATGGTCAACTAATTTATCCTCATTTCAATTTCCCTTTTTATGTGACCCTAGAAAGTTATTCCATTGTCATGGTAACACCCTGTTAAATAGAAGGACCTGATGACTATACTCCCATAGCTTGTCTCTGTAAACAAAAACTAACTCTTGTAATTATTGTTTTGTTTCTGATATTTACATGGCAAGGATTTGTAAACTTGTTCCTTTTTCCTAAATAAATAAAAAAGAGAATTTGTTACCTTGTCTGTAGCTGAGGCAGTTTAGTACCGGTTATATCCAAACCAACTTTTTGTTCTTAAATTCTACCCAGGAGTCTCTGAGCACCCTTGCTAAGCACTGTTCAGTCTTAGGGTACATCTATACTGCAAGCAGAAACTGGCAGCAGTAAGTCTAAGAGCACATACCTATAACCCTAACAATAGCTGTGTAGATGTTCAGGGTTAGACTCCAGAGCCCAAGGTCCAGCCTAGGAAGCACAGTGGGCTTCAGAGACAGGCTCTGAGACTCGCTACTGCAGGTTTCCACTTGCAGCACAGATGCCGGTAGGCAGACCGATAGGCACCGACTCTCTGGGTGCTACGGGGCTGGATTATCTCCAGTAGGCTGGAGACATATGAGCTTCAAGGCCAGGTGAAGAGCTATGAAATATCAACTGTTAATCTCAACAGTTGGCAAAGAAAGCTCCCTCAATGGAAAAATATGTATAACCTGCAACGGGGGATAGAGCAGGATAGCAGGAACAGATCATAAAGGAAGAGCAGGTTATCCTCATCCCCTAAAAGCATAAGGATCTCTATAAAACATTTTTGTTTGCAAGTAGGTATTGAGGTTATCTGTTAACAAGGGAAAGTTAGTGTTCGTGCGATATATTCCCACTTCTCTGCTATTCCTGGCTGTAAGCCATATGACCTGTGTATCCTCAAGTATAGTAAACAGTTGCAGGTATATTTCAACTTGAGGACTGTAACTTTCTGTGGTGAACTATACCATTATTTTCCTAACACGTCTGAGGATGGCAGCTCTTTTTAGTAGTCTATCTGCGTGTCTGGTGAGATGGGAGGCCCTTATTGACAAGTTATTTTACAAGTCTTATGGTCACCACATATCTAGCACTCTGGATTTTCATTAACAGATTCTACTGTTACCACAGCCTATTTATTTAACACAGCTGGACCCGTCTCCCATAGGACCAGATTCTAACATCCTTATTAATGTTCAATAGCACCTTAATCCATTTATAATCCCATTCAAACCAATGGGGCTATATGCTGAGGAAGGTGCTGCCCAAGTTGAGCATGGAATCAGAATCAAGTGTAGAAAGATTTCCTTGGCACACAAAGAACAGTCATTGTCTACATCTCTGTTGGTTCTATAATCCTTCTGCACTTCCCCTGAAGATCTCGAAGTGCTTTGGAAACATTCATTAATTAACCCTCACAGACCCCAGAGAGGTAGGTACCAGGGGTGGCGAAGACTGCCTGACTGCCGGGCTTGGGGTGGTAAAAGCATAGCGCCGCCCCTGGTAGGTACATATCATTGTCGCCATTTTACAGACAGGGAAAGTGAAGCACAGAGTGTCCATGAGTGAGTTGCCCAAAGTCAGAAAGTGAGTGTGCTGGAAGCAGAACCAAGAACTGCAAATCCCAGTCCTAGAGCCTAACCACTGTCCTCCAGGGCCGCCCGGGGTGGGGGCAATTTGCCCCAGGCCCCGGGCCCCACAGGGGCCCCCACAAGAGTTTTTCAGGGGCCCTGGAGCGGGGTCCTTCACTCGTTCTGGGAGCCCCGGAAAACTCTTGCTGGGCTCAGGCCCCGGGCGGAAGGACCCCCGGCTGCCAAATTACCCCCGAAGCAAGACCCGCTGCCGAAGTGCCAAGTCTTTGGCGGTAATTCGGCGGTGGGAAGCCCCCGCCGTGGGTCTTCGGGGCACTTCGGCGGCAGGTCCCAGAGCGGAAAGACTCCCCGCCGCCGAATTACTGTCAAAGCAGGGCCGCCCCACCACCGAAGACCCCAGACCCCCTGAATCCTTTGGGCGGCCCTGCTGTCCTCATAGAAAGGCCCTGTGGAACTTTATTATAAAATGATTCCCTTTCATAGGCCTTTTAAAAAGCTCATATAATTGAACAGAGAAATATATTTGTGCTTCAGAATTCTGCAAGAGTCCTAAAAACACACCTATGCACAGGAGATTACTCACTATTAAATTCTATACAATTTTAAAGTAATAGAATAAAACCAAGGATATTGGCTTCATCCCTATTATATTTTATGGGACTTTTCCACAAAGGCAAATAATCTTGCCCATTACTTGGGAACTGGGAAAGACAATTGCCTCCTTATTTCCCTTTGGTTTCCTCCTATTATGTCCTGGGATTTCTTAACTGTAAATCTGACTATGACAGCCTAGTCTAAAGTCTCCTCTCTTTTGGTATGTAGACATTCATAAATGCTTCCTGACACTGCCTTTGCTTAGGTGCCTGATCCAGAGACTCCCAGTGAATTCAATGCGCTTGGGAGCAGGTTCTTACTTTGTGAATGGGGAAAACATGGTTATCTTTTTTTATTTGTGCTTGTTTAGCTTTTAATTTTTTATATGTTGTCTGGAATATCCCTTATATGGAGTATAGCACAATGAAAGGTGACAGTATATTTTAAACTACATTCATAGATAGTGTATATCGATTGTTATTATATTAATATGAATATTTAATGTGAGAGTATGTTTCACTCAGACGTCAACTTTATTCATTCACTAGCTAAGAAATGCATTTAACAGAAGTATATTGCAAATTAGTAAACAATGTTTTTGTTTTTTCTATAGCTCTGCAGTAAAGGTGCAGCATTAGGGAAACCCTTCGATGCATCCCCCCAAGATATTTCAAGTATTGCCAGTTTTATTGAAACAAAGCTTGTAACCTGCTACCTAAGGATGAGGAAGCCTGACCTGGCTCTGAATCATTCTCACAGGTAAAAATGAATATTGATTAATGTGTTACTAAGGCTTGAAGCAGGGAAAAGAAAAACAAGTATACATTTTGGACTGGAAGGATTTGCAGCAGTTTATTACCCAATCCTATGACAAGAAAAGGGGAATCAATAACTCACCTTGAAAAAAAATCCCACTTGGAATAGACTAAGAGGAATGCTGGGAATTTAGTCATTAAGGCACAGTGATGTTAGAAGGCTCAAATAATTGGAAATGAAATATAATCCCTTTCTACTCGTTATCAGTTCAATGTCAGGCCAGAGGTGACTTGAAATTCTTTCCATCAGATGGTTCTTTGGTGGTCTCAGTCATTGTCCACATCTCAAAGACCAGCACCACAGCTGCAATCTCGGCAGAGAAGCCAGAAATCAAAAAGGCATGAAAATCAAATGCTCCCTTTGACTCTTTGGAGTCAAGATTTTGCCTGGACTCTCCAATCAGTGTTCAGGCACATTAGCAGAAGCTTTCACTGCCACTTTCCATCCTGTACCTGTTCTGTAAACAAAGGATTTCACTCTGTGGCCTGCCAGTCCACCACTTTTCATTATCGTTAAGTACACCTCTACCCCGATATAACGCGACCCGATATAACACGAATTCGGATATAACGCGGTAAAGCAGCGCTCCGGGGGGGTGGGACTGCGCATTCCAGTGGATCAAAGCAAGTTCGATATAACACGGTTTCACCTATAACGTGGTAAGATTTTTTGGCTCCCAAGGACAGCGTTATATCGGGGTAGAGGTGTATATCTGAATAAATACTGCAGTTAACGCAGGTTGAGTTTTTCTTACAATTGTCTTAAGTGAATGTAAATGAAGGGAAACTATTGTGAAAGAGACAACTTGATTATATCTAAGAAGAAAGGTATGTTTGTGCCTAATACACTAGAGAAATTGATGACGGGCAATTCATCAGTATAAAAATATGATCCCTGTCATGGTGCTAAACTAGTAATCTGCTACATTAAGGCCAAGTGATGTCAGGGGGAGTTCTGCATGCATATCTACAGTGATTTATGGCTCTAGGTGTTGGTGCCCCCTGAACAACTCTGCTCTGTAAGTAACGCGCCACATTTCTTAAAAGATTGTGCAAAGAAAAATACCTAATGTTTACTTATTTGCCTACTTTTGGAAACATGATCATGGAGATCCCTGCCTCATTCTAAGCACTATACCCAAGCACTATGCACACCGCAATAAAATGGGAGGCTAACAAATGTGTATAATAAGAATTGGCAAACCTCTTTTGCATGTTGGGGAGGGAAGGATAGCTCAGTCATTTGAGCATTGGCCTGCTAAACCCAGCATTGTGAGCTCAATCCTTAAGGGGGCCACTTAGGGATCTGGGGCAAAATCAGTACTTGGTCCTGCTAGTGAAGGCAGGGGGCTGGACTTGATGACCTTTCAGGGTCCCTTCCAGTTCTATGAGATAGGTGAATCTCCATATATTTATTTTTTATGTTTTAAAAATACTAGGATTGCAAAATATGGCCCTGATTCTGTAGTGGGCCTCATGCTGGGGAACCCCAGTACTTGTTGCACAGCCAGATGGTGGAGCCTTTTTGAATTCCATGGGTGTCTACCCATGTGGTGTCATAGCAGGAGATAGGGGCCATAGCCAGAGTAAATGAAGTTGGATTACGATCTCTGGGTTACTGAAGAAATAAAAGATCTGGTGTTGGGTTGGGGTGTTTTCTGTTCTTTTTTTTTCCTTGCATCTGGTTTTAACAGATATTCTAACTTGCTTTCCTTTTAGTTACTAAAAAGGAGAAATGCAAATCAATAATGACTGAATCCTGAATTTAATTCAATTAATAATGCAGATGAAATAAATCTACACACTGTGCTTGTCAGACTGTGGAGCTGCAGGAGCAGATACAGACAGTACTCCAATATGAAAATATTCTGAGATTCTATTAACATAAATACAGAAAATGAAGCATAATCAATATCTGTTTCTCAAAAAGAATAAATAAATAAATTACTCTGAGGACTCAGACTATAAATAGCTCATCACTGCATTGCAATGGTTAGGTAGTAATCATGAATCAAAATTAAAATATTCATTTCTGCGTTTATTTGCATTTGCTAGACTATCTTTATTTAATTTCATGTAAATCTCACAGTTCTTGCATACGCTTTAGAAGCCTTATTAACTAAAAATCCTCACGCATCTTTGTGTGCACACGCTTGCACTCTGACCCAAAGATGTAAAGCTGTTCTTCAAATGTCTGATCCTGCATGCTCTTCTTAACTGGGGTCTGGTCTACACTACAGACATATATTGGTATCACTGTGTTGCTAAAGAGTGACGTAGTTATGCCGACCTTAACCCCCTGTGTATGTCAGTAAGGGTGGGTCTGCACTACCCGCCGGATCGGCAGGTAGCAATCAGTTTATCGGGGCTCGATATATCGCGTCTCATCTAGACGTGATATATCGATCCCCGAACGCGCTCCCGTCCACTACGGAATTCCACCAGAGTGAGCGGCGGTAGCGGAGTCGACAAGGGGAGCTGTGGCCGTCGATCCCGCGCCATGAGGACGAGAGGTAAGTCGAAATAAGATACTTCGACTTCTGCTACGCTATTCCCGTAGCTGAAGTAGCGTATCTTACATCACCCCTGCCTCCTAGTGTAGACCAGGCCTAAGAGAGCTTCTCCTGCCAACATAGCTAATGCCTCTCGGGGAGGTGGATACGCCAACAGGAGAGCTCTCTCCTGTCAGGTTAGTGTGTCTTCATTAAAGTGCTATAGCAGTGCAGCTGCACCAATGCAGTGTTTTAAATGTAGACGTGCCCCTAAATATAGCAGTTTTGTCAGTTGTGACGCTTCCTTCCAAGCATATTATATAATATGCTTAAAAGAAGCTTGTACAATGTTACAACTCACCAAACTCCAATGTCTACGTTAAGCGGCGTGTGTTGGTTTGGAGAACAGCTTTCCCACTACCTGAGTGAAAGAGAGACATTCCCATTGTCCTTAGCTTTTGAGCATGTGTCGGAGGTAAAGATGGGCTCTTCCTTACAACTGGAAATAAATCTGCTGGCGATTGTTCTCAGGATTTGAGGCTGCCTTTTTGCACTGAGAGGAGAGGACATCCTTTGGATTTTGACCATATGGCAGGCTGACATAAAAGATGCACGCTGGGTGATAAAAGGCTCTTAGAAACACTCCTAATTCATCACCAGTGTGAATAAATGCATCTGAGTTGACCTAGCTCAGGCGTAGGCAACCTATGGCACGCGTGCCGAAGGCAGCACACGAGCTGATTGTCAGTGGCACTCACACTGCCCGGGTCCAGGCCACCGGTTCGGGAGGATCTGCGTTTTAATTTAATTGTAAATGAAGCTTCTTAAACATTTTAAAAACCTTATTTACTTTACATACAACAATAGGTTAGTTATATATTACAGACTTATAGAAAGAGACCTTCTAAAAATGTTAAAATGTATTACTGGCACGCAAAACCTTAAAGTAGAGTGAATAAATGAAGACTCGGCACACCACTTCTGAAAGGTTGCCGACCCCTGACCTAGCCAAACAGCCACCACAGTAGCTTATTTGACCACTAGCTGTCATAATTAAGTAGCCATCAAGCTAATACCTAACATCCAGTCTAAACCGGTAAAAAATACAGTACTCCAATAAATAGTGAATCATACAACGTTTACATTCCCTGCAGTTCCCTTGGCCCAGGCGTTATGGCATATACCAGGGTTTAATGATCCTAATAACCCCATATGGCTTGCTGAGAAATTAGATTTTTCCCTTTTGTTGCAGAAGGCAATTTTCAATTACACCAGATGGCAAAACAGCGAAGGTTTAAACTTTACGTCAAGAAACTGACTAGAACCTCGGAATCGTGTTGAGGCCTTATGTCGCTCAACCTGATATCAAGGTTGATTTTTATTTTATTTATTTATTTATTTTGGCTCCAACTGAAAGCTGTTTTGAAACAGAACACAATGTTTCAGCTCATCAGTCTCCTCTTTTAAGCCTGTCCTTTAGAGGGTCTGGCCCAACAGAAAAATACAGGAAGCTGCAGTCATGTGAAGAAACACAAGTGGCAGTGCAATGGCATGCATGACTATGTAACCAAGAGGAGCTATTATGATTTGGTTTTCTCTGTGCGTCTTTAACATTGAAGAGGGTGGAGATGAGCTGTGATTCAAGGTGGAGGGTCTGACAAAGCGAGACAGAAATTCTGCTTTTTCAAGGAGACTTCAGATTTCTGCCTTGCTTTGCTGGTATTCCAAGTGCTGGAGGGGCGCAAGTGTTAGGAAACAGAAAGGAGCTTTGGCCTCACCCTCACATCTGAGATAACTACACAAAGGCCAACAGGAAGTTGTTTTGTTCCCTGCACTGTTTTGTCTTATGACCGTAATCTATCCAGCAACACTATGGTTGTGGAGTCCATAAAAGTGCAGATTATAAATCCAGGACATTGCCTGATTCCTTCAGAAATTCAAGTAGGATAGTTCAGCAATAAAATGTAACTATCCAACATGGTCAACTAGTAGGACTTCACACCCAATGTTATTTCAATGAAATGACAGTAAGTCTTCTGATGTTGTAACACAGAAGTACAGAGATGGCCAATCCGTAGGCAAGCAATGGCCTTATGCTCCCCTCCATTAAGCACTGGAAAATAAAAATCACAGAAATTCTGGGTGGAAAAATGAGGTATGTTATGGAGGACCATCTGGAATGAAAAGTTTACTATGCTCTTCTTACCAAAAAGCCACTGGCATCCCCTCAACATATGTCCTTCAAGAAAAGGAATGTGTCAAGCAGGAGACAGCTAGGAGTCAGGGGAAAACCACCCTTTGTGGCATGTTTCCCTCTCTGAAGGGTGTAAATGATGCCTGACAAAGCCAGAATTACTTCTTCCTTGATGAGGGTTGCTGTGGACGGTCTGAGAACTGTGGGGTTTAACCCAGGTTTCCCTTCAGACCCCACACTTTCTGCAGGTATTGCCACCTGCTAATTCTGCATCTCCCTTCTGAAAATTGAATGCAAGGAGGACTTCACCCTCAGCAAACCCATGTCCCTTTTCTACTAAGGTTGCATCTTCTGTGCCTTTGTATGTGTTCAGTGGAGGATATGGCCCTTTGTAACACCACTTGCACAATTTATGGGAGGCATATTAATTATGTAATTGTTATGTGATAAATAATTGATAATAAATAGCATGGTGACAGCTTAAGGTAATGCAGTTAGTGGGAATCAAAGGGAGGAAAAAATAACTATAGATGGGAAGAGAGGTTTGCTGATAAAACTGGAAAAGGGAGAGGAATTGAGACCAATGCTGATGACTTGTGGAAGGGAAAGGCCCTAACATATCATATACATCCCTCCAACCCCATGCCCTCACTAACACCCACCCCCCAAAAGAAAAAGAATATACGAACTTTCTGGAGAATCCAAATGAGTGGCTTCTAATAACCTTTAGCAAATATAAGGGGTACATTGCAATATACATAATTGATAAGCAATTATTTAATACAAGGCTATTCACTTGAGATGTTCTGAGACATCATAAGCTAGATGCGCTTTAAAAAAAACACCTATCATCCTACAATAGAATTCCCTTCTCTTATGCTGCATTCCGAATATTTCTTTATAATGCAACTACTTTATGAAAAACATTTTCGGTTAACTTTCCCCACCTTTGAACTATATTTTATTTCGAGGGCAGTAGATCAATTACATATTTGTTATCCAATGGGGTTGATCCTGCCCCACACACTCCCATTGACTTTGGGGGTGACTAATGCCCATAGCGTGTATTATTTTGTAGGATTCATTCAAAAAGAAGCTCCTAAAACAGCTTTTCTTCCTTCTTAGGAGAAACACAGTTCATGATTGAAAAGATTAATGCAAAGTCCAACAGGTTTTATGCAGGCTGAATTAAATATCCTCATCCTAGAATTGACAGCAGTTGTAAAGATGTTAGTGAAATTTGGTAGTCAAGAAATTAGTACTTGTACAGCTGGGAAATCAGTCAGCAGTGGATTACATGAACAAGACAGGGAAAGCAGAATCTGTCCACCCATATTAGGACTAGCTCAGGCCCCTGAACTGGATGCTTTGAAACAAGACCTTTCTAAATATCCTTTCATTTAGCAAGGAAGGAGAATGTTCTCCTTGTTCTTCTCCTTCCCCACGAAAGCTCATGCTCCAATACTTCTGTTAGTCTATAAGGTGCCACAGGACTCTGCTGCTTTTACAGATCCAGACTAACACGGCTACCCCTCTGATGATATTTGTTTACTTGTATCTTTCATCTATAGAGACAGCCCCTTGACTTTTTTTTTCTACAAAGAATAACTAAACGCAATGTGCTGGTAGGTAGCAAAGATGTTCTTTTTAATGTTAATCAGATTTTCAGAGCTAAATCCCCACTGCAGTTGAGAAGAGCTGCAATAAAAAGATGTGCATCTCTGGAGAAAAGGAAGAGTGAGGCTGATGTTTTCCAGAGATCAATTTTTATACAGCAACTTGCCTTTCTTGCTGCATCTGGTGTTTTTGGAGTTGGGAAGTCAGCTCAAAGGGGAACGAAAGGTAGAAAACTATGGTCAAATACGTACACCTTTAATTCACATGCCCTGATAGCTCTGGTGGGAGAAAGCTGATGTCTCCTTTTCTTTTTTTCCCCCTTAGAACTTGAAGAAAAGATAATAGGACAAACCCTGTATTATTTTTAAGGGAAGATGTCAAGATGAAAAAATGAAAATGTCAAAAACCAGGTTGATATACTGTGTTACTTAAAAACTGTTTTGTTGAGAAAAACTGACCAAATGATTTAGGAAAGGCATTTACTGGACAGTCTTTGGATTACACTGCAGCTGAAAAATAAATGAAAATCCGTGTCATGTTTACTTTAGTCTAGTCCCTTTAATGGTGGGGGGGAGAGGGCAGGGGAAAGTCTGGCAAGAACATATGTTTTAATCTTCAGACGTAGGGTTTTTATTTGCAGTGTTTCCAATTAAAACTTCTTTTGCATCTGGATCAAGAAATAGTTGTTTAAAAAATGTTTATTAAAATCCCTTTGTCTTTATGATGTCACTCCCAAAAGCATATCAGTAAAAATTCAATGGAAGCTTTGCACCTAGTGGTGAGTGGTACTTCTCCGCACGATACACACACAGATCTTCATGACCCTGTAGTACATCGACTAGGCGCATCTCCTTCACTGCTGGATCTTCCCCACCTCGTTTTCCTTTCAGCGCCTGTCATTGTACAGAGGTGAATACCCACTTTGTCGGATGCAAGACTTGTATCCAACGAAGTGGGTATTCACCCACGAAAGCTCATGCTCCAATACGTCTGTTAGTCTATAAGGTGCCACAGGATTCTTTGCTGCTTTTACAGATCCAGACTAACACGGCTACCCCTCTGATACTTGTCATTGTACAGAGTCCTCCATGGCTGGAGATGGATACTGGAGCAGGGACTTGTTCTCAGGGTTCACAACCTCGCAGGTTCCCACATAGTTGGATGGACCTCCAGTCTGCTCTCATTTCAGGGATCGGCTTCCTGGATTGTTGCTTTTCTTCTCTACCTCTGTTTGTATCATTCATTTTCCTTTATATGACCCTCCCACCCCCAACTCCTGTCTTTGTATTTTACCAAAAGTGGCTTCTCAGATCTGGAGATAGTATTATCCAGGTCATGGGCCAGCTTTACCCACTTTTAAGTTCATCACATGACACGAATTATAATTATTCTACAAAAAAGCTGCTAAACTGTAGTGGTTTGCTGTATCAAACAGCTGTTCTATGTAAATCCACAGAACTTGCCATGCTTGGGAGTGTACACGTCTCTGAAGAAATAACAGCATTCAGCTGAATGATCAAATAATCAAAGGTAGTTTTTAGGTCTCCGCTTGTAGCAAGTGAGTGAGATATTTGTTGTAGGTTTTAGAGAACGCTATCATATTTTTTCAGTATAGAGTTTATAGATAGAAAGAAGGAGCTGATCTTTTTAAGATTAGGAATGAATCAAGATGAAAAAGGAGAGCTGAAATCTAATTCTTTGAGATTCTGCTACAATTCTGTATTTATTATAAACCTATCAGAGTACATCCTGCCCTAAGTCTTGTAGAAAATGCGTTGCTAACTACCAGGAGATTATTGATTTTTTTTCATTGCTGTTGCTTAGCTCTGGTAGAGCCGATAACTTGAAAAAAAAATCAATGTTGCTATTATCAAGTGTTGACTACAGTTTATAACAGCAACAATCTCCTTTAAAATCTCTTCCTGCAGCACCAGTTATCATTCAGTTTGTTAAAGTGTTAATGCCTTGGGCATACTGATCATTAAATGTCAATAATATTTGAAGTCCTTTGGGATTGCTTTCTGGCTAAACTCGTTTTTGGTGTGCCTTGGAGTCTTTTGAATTTCCAAGTTCTCCAGCATTTGGTTCAGAAAATGTAGTATCTGATGCAATATCTATCTATCTATCGTTGGTAACAGGGATCAACCTTTTAAAAAGATGAACACTCACCACAGCTAAATTATAACTAATATTTCAAATTACTGAGGGGGATTGGGTGCTGTATTCTAGATCAATCCTTGTACCGCCCTTATGACTGTAGTATCTAAGCCCTTTCTAGTAGTGAAATTGTAATGTCAGCAAAGAAGTAGGATCCAGATTCATCCTGAATCTCTGTCCTCTGCTTACACCAAAAGACATACTGCCTGTCTATTCTAATAGTATAGTGTATACTAGTTTTCCTTACACCTCCTATTGATATAGACCCTGCTTCTGCAACTGGATCCATGTGTGAGGATACCCGCATTCAGTGAAGTCAGTGAGGCTGAGAAAGGTACAAGGATTCACCCACACAAATCCAATCTGAGTGGGACTATCCTTTGTTACAATTTTGGAAACACTCTCACTGGCTTTCAGGATTTTTTTAATTAGTTATGTGTGAATAATTCCTTTAAGATAATAATGTAAGATTATCATCAAACCCAGAAATATAGATGACAGATAACAAAGGAAGTTCTACAATAATATGTGGTATCTTTGCTGATGTTATATGCTAGCTAAATGCAGTATAACGTGCGCTCACCGGGACTTTAATAGCTGTTTCTATAACAATAGGCAAAGCTATAAATGAAATTGCATTTATGATACAAATTTAATAGACATTTTAATAATGCCTGTTCATCCATCTTAGCTGTCAAAGGAAAAAAAGTGATAATTCATTATTGGGTTTGGGGAGATAGATTTTGAATCATGTATAGAAAGTGTGTACAGCATGTGCCTTATTCAGAGTTTGATATTAATGATCTTTTAATAGTGTAACAATTTGAGGTTTAACTTGATCATCTCTTTTACATTTCAAAGGAGCATTATTTTGAACCCAGCCTATTTCCTGAACCATCTTCGTCAAGCTGCTGTATTTAGATGGTTGGAACGATATTCTGAAGCTGCAAGGTATGGTTGGCATTTGTGGATTTTCTACATCTAAAGTTTTCCCTACAGCTCCTTCATTTCAGCTCCCAGTACTACAGACAATTGGGGAAATTATTTCCTACAGCTCATCAGTCCTAGGGACATCATCATGTGTCCATCCTTCATTCTAGTGGTCCATGACTTTGTCAGAACCCCTTCATAGAATCAAATTCATGTAATACACAGTGATTGCTCCTCCTTTCTATATTAAAGTGCTACTAGAGGCCCTGATACTGCACCATGAAAGTGCATGGCAACTTTGGTTTCACTGAGCATAGGATCAAACCTATAGGAGAGCTCTGATCCTGCTGCCCCTATTCACATGAGTAGTCTCACTGAAGTCAATGGGACTGTTCACGTGAATAAGAACTGCTTGTGGGGGTAAGATCTTGCAAGATTGAGCTTTACTTGTGTGTTTATACTGGAAAACTGTGTAGGTGTTGTGCAGCAGTGGTGCAGCTGCACTGGCGCTACCAAATGGTGGAAACTGTAGTGTCGGCAGGGAGCAAATATTGTTACCACCTGACAGGTTTATATGAAAGAAGTTACCTTCCAGGAGGTGAGTGAGGTTGCTTGGTGTAATGCAAGAAGTAACTATATACCTATGTTACTGCTTCTACTCAGCACTTATATAGAACCTTTCATTTGAGGAGCATAAAGTGTTTTACAAACCATTAGTGAATTAAGACAGAACAGGCGTGAATTAGGTAAGAGATATAGAACAGTCACTTCACTCACTGCTGAAATCAATCACCTGTGGCATAGAACATGGCAGCTGTTTAATAATGAATGGCAACCCTTACACAACAGTTTAGTATGGGGAGGGAAGAATACTTTATCCAATCAAAACTTCAGAGAGAATTTAGGGAGGCCACTTGTAATTATCTCTGGTGAACTTTGCCCAGGAGCTGTGATTAACCCTGTAAAAGTTGTCATGGGATCTTGGCTCACAAGTGATCTGAATCTTGTTTTACATCTCATTCTAAAGAAAGTACCTCCAACAACACAATGCTCCCTAGCATCTTGCTGGGGTATTGGGTCAGTATTGATTCAGAGCAAATTGCCACCTATGGAATCACCGACACTCAAGGTTCAGAATAGCAGCCATGTGAGTCTTTATCCGCAAAAAGAAAAGGAGTACTTGTGGCACCTTAGAGACTGACATCTTACACAGTTTTAAAGGTTGTAGCAGGAGACGACATTATTCCATGACTGGCAAGGAAGCCTGATTAAAGCATGTATTTTCAGATCTGTTAATTCTGTTATCCCACCAACAGGCAAGGCAGTTTTACTTGAAACCAGGTAGAAGAATGTATTTTTCACTTCCAGGAGTTGATCTTTCCTAGAAAGTAATGCATAGAAAATGAAACTATCTGAGAGCATAATGTGATCCAAGAAGAAAATGAGGTGCTCAGATATCTAGTAACAAAAAAAAAGGTGGTTGGTGTTGCTGCAGATAAGTAATCATTCAACAGGAGTACTGCATCAGCAAGCAGGAAGGAACCGGGTCAGCTTTTTTTCATGTCAGGAAGCTTTCCTGGAACTAGATGTTTTTAAATGAGATTATTATGTATTTTGCAAAGGAGACATTTCTGACAGATGGAGACCAAGTGGATCCAAATAAGTGACAGTATTATTGTGAGTTTAGCTTAGTTTACCATAGTATTGTAATAACTGTGTGGAGTTTTTGTTCCAGCCTTGTGTTAAACTAAGCTAAGCAGCGGCATCTCTTTGGAGTCAGTGGTATCAGTCTGACCCTGTTAACAATGTAAAATGCAATCTGTCTGTTACAGATAGACTGCAGTATGCAGGTGTTTAGCTGCAGTTTCTAAAAGTCTAAATATGCTTTTGTTAGCATGAGCTGTCATTTATCTTTGCCTGTTCTATGTATGTGAATGAGGTTAGTGTGTTTCCTTGTGTGATTTTTTCCCTCTTAGTTATTATTATACATATCCAGAACATTGTTATAGGCAGTGGACAATTGTTTTTGGTGGAGGTAGCATATATGTATACAGCAAATGGGCAGGAATAACTCAGCCCACCTGGCAGGTTGTGGGTGCCCAAGATAGAGAACTATTGATCTCTTTGAGGATATAGCAGGCTAAATTCCCCAGAGCAAATTCTGTTCTCTGTTCCAAATTCAGAGATGATGTGTCAACTGATGTATGTTACACTCCACTGCGTTCAGTGAGACTCCTTCCTACTTACTTACACCTATTCCCTCCATATTTAAGAAGACTGGACTGGTACAGTTGCACACTGAATAGCCAGAAAGTACAAGTTAAAGTAGGATGTGGGGTAATGTAATTTTTACTACCTTCTGGCTCCTCAGTGTAACTGACACCAACTCAGGCTGCCTCAGACATTGGTAGAATGGATATAAGTATGTATGAGGCAACCTGAATGCCAGGCAGTCTAAATCAGCGTGAGCAGTTGAATGTGTATCACTGCCTGCCTCATCTCTGAATTTGGCTCCATGTGTCTAAATGAGTCCTGTATGTGACTCTAATAGGGTTGCCAATTTTGGTTTGATGTGATGATGCCTCCAGGAATACATGACTAATCTTTACTTAAAGATTAATCTTTAATTCCTGGAGATACCAGGACAATCCTGGAGGGTTGGCAACAGAGTGACCAGACGTCCTGATAAAATCGGGACCATCCCAATATTTGGGTGGTTGTCCCGATATTTGTCCCAATATTTCACTCTGGGCTGGTTTGTTTGTTTTTGTTTTTTTGTTGTTTTTTTTTGTTCCGCTGGCAGCACTCAGCTTTTTTGCTCCACTGGCGGAACCCGCCACCCCCATGTGTCCCAATATTTTCTTCATCTCATCTGGTCACCCTAGTTGGCAACCCAAGACTCTAACAGGCTGCACTTCATGCAGGGTACAGTGTTATGCAGTAGTCCCAAAGGCACTGCTTGACGGATCAGAGCTTTGAAAAATGAGCAATTTTAGAAAGTGGTAGCCACTGACTCTAAGACATACTAAATATTTCAGTAAAAATGTTTCTCCTCCAAAGGTATCTCTGAAATTTGGAGAAATGGATTAGAGGGTGGGGAGAAACTTGAAGTCTGACAAGAAGCATGCTGGATTGCCTGTAAGTGAGAGAGCATCTAGGGAAGTTAATGAGGGCAGTGCCAGAGGCGTTGTCACTAAACACTGCCATTGAGGGATGTGGTAAGGCAGTAGCCATAGAGAATGCATTTCCTGCAGAAATAACTGGGCAACCCAGGGGGTGTAGATATGAAAGCTATCATTCTTTCCTACCTTGCTAATATATGTTACATGTGATCTAACCTCTTCAGCTGGAGCAGGCTTGAGCCTGAGTAATACAAAGTGAAAATCTGCAATGCATAGAAACAGTCAGGCTCCATATTGGGTTTGAAACTTGAAGATCAAAGTCCAGAAGCTTATCTTTGCTTCTTACAATAAAACCATTTTGCTGTCATCTTTTTGCTGCTCAGAATGCTGTACTGCCTGGTTTAATTGCATCATGTTCTGTGAGGCACTTACGATAGTACTTTTTGTAACCAGCTAGAACACTAGTGACTTGGAACTAGCTGTAAAAAAGCAAAAGAAAGTGGATCAGAGCACAGACTCATTCTCCCTATGCCAGAACACCTCATATTCACCCGTGACTCCATACAGAATAGTGCTAAGCAGTGCTGAAGGAGGAAGAAGGTTTAGAATCTTAATAGTCCCAGTATGGATGACTCAGCTGTTTACTGCTTCTTTTTAAAATGGCATTAGATAGTCCCATCCGTTGTACAGCAAACCAGACTTGATAGTTCTGAAACTCAGCATTGTGTCTATTACAGGCGCTCTCTCTCTCTCTCTCTCTCTCTCTGCATGAATCTAGTTCCTGGTCTCATTTTATCCAAACCCTCCAAATTTGTACTGTGGGGAAAGGGGTGAATAAATGGTTCTGACTTATTACTTAAAAGGCATATGTTTGAACAGTTTAGTGTTCCTAAGAAGTTTAGTCATTCTGTTCTTAGGAACAGTATAACTTTAAATTTCACTATGGTGCTATCATATAAATATTGATCCTATATTCTCCCAAAGCCATTAATTGACTTCCCTCTACACTTACCTGTTTCACGGGCTACTTCCTGTTAAAAAAAATAAATCCTACAAGCTGTTTTTTGCTTTTCAAGAAATGGAGGACGGTCTATTTATCTCTCTACTGATTTTCTTTCAGTTTACAAAAAACAAAGCAAAAACCATTTCTATAAAAATCTGTTGTCATGGAAACCAACTTTGTTCTGGTTGCACTAATGAAAGTCCCGTCGAGGCCGCATGGTTTGCACAATGTTAACAGATCTTGTAGCGAAGGTTATTTTTATACTAGTATCTCAGGCTCTGTGAATTTCTTGGGGTCAAGACAGAGAGAATGAACTTAAGGTAGTATCCTGGGCAGTGCTTCTTTAGTATGCCAGAAAATCATTGCAGCAGAGGAAGATGTAGCCAGTGAAAGAATCTTGATATCAGATACCCAGATACATCCAGTGAAGCAAGAATCCTTATGTTGGGCTGGCTCAGCACTGAAGTCTTTTGGGGTGCCATTTATTACTGCTGCTTTCAGGAATGAAGGGCTCAGAGACAAGGGAACTATTTTGCATTTCCTATTCATGGTGGCATAAACCTCAGTGCCAACTCTACTGTAAGCATCATGCATGTGTGATGGCTGCCTCTTGGATGACACACCGGGGATTGAATCTGGGACTTCCAGAACTAAAAGCACAAACTGTTACAGCTTGAGCTAAAAAGCCAAGGCTGTGTAACTAGGGGCTGTTTCAATTCCTGTCCTCTGTAGATTGGCACAGAGAAGGGACCTTAACCCACATTCACCAGTGGGTTACATAAGGGTGGTGCACAAGGCATGCAAGTATCATTTAGAAGTTTTAATATATAGACTAGGCACAGAACATACCTAGTGAAGGACACCCATGAATATTCTATGCATACATTATCTTTGCATTTCTGTCAGTTGAAGTGCTTGCCATATTTTGGACCAGCCACATCCCTTTTGACTGAAATCACATACTCTGCTGCCTTAATAATGTCTTTTGTCTTAGAAACTCATACCTTATAGCATGCTCTTGTGCACGGGTAGGATCTCATTTGAATGCCCATATTGCACGCCAACTTTGCCCTCCTTGCTACATCCTTGCATAGATAAAATAAAGGAAGAGTCAGACCCACCTTATTCCACGTTATTTTGCTCATTTTCCTTTCACCTTGTTTTTTACTGTAGTGCAGCCAGATGAAAGCATTTCTTGTTAGTTACAGTCACTGACTTCCTTCCCAGAGCCAAGGGGCAGAGAGACCTCTGCTGGTGAGAATGACAATTTGTGATGTCAGATTTTTCAGTATTGCAGGAAGAAAATGAATCTGGGGGTTTTCTGCAAGCAAGGAATGGAGAGTTTCCACTATGTGTGTGCTATTTCCCCAGAGAAATATTACAAAGGAGCACTTCATAAATTGCAGCTAAGAAAGAGGCTTTGACATTTATCAGGATCAGTCAAAGCCCAACGGAAAGTCCATGCAGCTTATTATTTAATTTGACACCAGTATATGTTGTCAGTCTGTATAAAAAAAAAAACCTAGCTGTTATTTCTATGCTCCACTCATTATTCTTTTATCACGCTCAAATGTGTGAGTGTCAAACAATAGTTCATTCAGCTGAAGCCGTGTCAAAAACAGAGGGCAGCTTTAGTTACTAATATTTTTCACTCAAAGTAAACAGCATTATTGAAAGTATGGGTTTTGTCTTTATAGAGGGAACATTGGGTGTATCAGAAAAGGGAATACAACCAAACTAAGGAAGTATCAGTTATGACTTACAGTGAGTATAGAAACTATTATTCTAAAAGTTACATCAGCTACCTGTTTTTAAGCCATTCATCCCAGTTACTCCATCTTTTCTCAAACAGTTCAGCTGTTTACCTAAACAGGCAGCATGGCTTTCCGTGCCTCTTGAGATTTGCATGACAATGCAAACGACTATTTGTTTAATATTGTGTCACAGAGCATCTGAGATCTTGCTGTGCTTAATGACCTGTTTTCCTAAGTGCCTCCTGTCATTTTTCCTTTAAATTTTGTCCTTTCCAAGTACATCTTCTCTGCTTTTTACTCCACATTTGCAAGGTCTTGCATAGTAGTTGCCATTTAAAAGGTAGCATTTTTGTAACAAATTATATTAATCTCAATACAACATAGGGAAATATTACTACTTACTACCAAAAGACAGGTTCTTTTAAAAAGGCAACCACTGCACAATAGGAACTACTGACCTGGTGGTTAGTACTTTTTATTGCCCCACTGGAGACTTATTTTTGTTTCCTAGTAATGGTCTCTCACTGCCTAAGCCATCTGGGACTCAGAGTACAACAGAACAGCACGCTCAGCCCTTGAGTGCTTTGTGTTGCTTCTCCACATGATAAAGGTTCACTGTTGGCAGGTTCCTTGGGAGTTCTATCCACTTCTCTGCAGCCAGTAAGATGTTAGCTGCGTCATGAGCCACAGGGCTCCTTTTGCTGCATTTGGTAGCTATTTCCATATCCGTGTACACGCAATCATCAAACCCTGATTGTGCTAATTTCACACCTCTCTCCTTTATTCAAAATTCCAAAAAACAAATTTTGTTTATCTGAAACTCTGATTATCTGGTGGTTTCAGATATCTCCAGAGTCCTTAAAATAATCAGAGTTCCCTTTATTCATGACCTGGGGAAGATGTTTAAAGCTGAACTATGCATCCGACGAAGTGGGTATTCACCCACGAAAGCTCATGCTTCAATACGTCTGTTAGTCTATAAGGTGCCACAGGACTCTTTGCTATTATTTCTTTGTTCACTCTCTGAGTTAGGTAAAAAAGGAACTGCCTCCAACCCTATTCCAATTTTATATATATATCTGTGTGTGTGTGTGTATAATATAATATCTTCTTTCTGTTTTTAAACTCCAGAAAATGTAAGCTGTACCATATCAGAAGAGGATAGTGGTTCACCTAGTCTGATACCTTGCCTCTGAGGGGCAGTATCAGGATATTGGAAAGGAAGGTTATGAAATTAGAGTAACATTAACACCACAAAGACATGGGTTTGTGTATTAGAGACAATCTTGTAGAGCTATTAAAACTGCAAAAGAAGTATAACTATATTTACCATTTGAAGATTGAGAGCTAGCTAACTGACAGTACAATGGGGCCCTGATTTAGCCCTTTAGACACTATTATAGAATCATTAAAACCATAGAAATATAGGACTGGAGGGGACCTTGATAGGTCATTTAGTCCAGTCCCCTGCGCTGAGGCAGGACTCGGTATTATTTAGACCATCCCTGACAAGTGTTTGTCTAACCTGTTCTTAAAAATCTCCAATGATGGAGATTCCACAACCTCCCTAGGTAATTTGTTCCAGTGTTTAACTACTCTTATAATTAAGAAGTTTTTCCTAATGTCTAAGCTAAATCTCCCTTGCCACAACTTAAGTCCATTACTTCTTGTCCTGTCCTCAGTGGTTACAGAGAACAATTTATCACCCTCCTTTTTATAACAACTTTTTACATTCTTAAAGACTATTCTCATGTTTCCCCTCAATCTTCTCTTCTCCCCACTAAACAGGTTTTCTTTTTCAATCTTTCTTTGTAGGTCATGTTTTGTAGACCTTTAATAATTTTTCTTGCTCTCCTCTGGACTTTCTCCATTTGGTCCACATCTTTCCCAAAGTGTGGTGCCTAGACCTGCACACAACAATATTCCAGTTGAGGCCTCATCAGTGCTGAGGAGAGTGGAAGAATTACTTCTCGTGTCTCGCGTATAACACTCTTGCTAATACAGCCCAGAATGATGTTTACTTTTTTTGCAACATTATTACCTTTTTAATTCATATTTAGTTTGTGATCCACTATAACCCCCATATCCTTTTCTGCAGTATTTGTTCCTAGGCAATACTTTCCCATTTTGTATTTGTGCAATTAATCATTCCTTCCTAAGTGGAGTACTTTGCATTTGTCCTTGTTGAATTTCATCCTATTTATTTCAGACGGTTTGTCAAGATCATTTTGAATTCTAATCTTATTCTCCAAAGCTCTTGCAACCCCTCCTAACTTGGTATCAGCCACAAACTTTATAAGATATTGAATAGAACCAGATCTAGGACAGATACTTGCTGGGCTTCACTTGATATACTATTCCAGCTTGATTGTGAACCTTTTATAACTACTCTCTGAGTATGCTTTACCGACCAGTTGGGCACCCACCTTATAGTAGGTTCCTCAAAGCTATATTTCCCTAGTTTGTTTATGAGAAGGTCATGCGAGACAGTATCAAAAGCCTTATTAATGTCAAGATATATCAAATCTTCTGTTTCCTCTCTATCCACAAGGTTTGCTACCCTGTCAAAGAAGGATAGTAGGTTGGTTTGACATGATTTGTTCTTGACTGTTACATATTACCTTATTTTCTTCTAGGTGCTTACAAATTGTTTGCTTGATTATTTGATCCATTCCAGGTACCAAAGTTAAGTTGACTGGTCTATAATTTCCAGGGTTGTCCTTATTTCCCTTTTCATAGATAGGTACTACATTTGCCTTTTTCCAATTCTCTGGGATCTCTCCCCAACTCTGTGAATTCTCAGAGATAATCACTAATGGCTCAGAGATCTCTTCAGCCAGTTCCTTACGTATTCTAGGATGTATTTCATTAGGTCCCACCTTAAAGACATCTAACTTGTCTGAGTAATTCTTAACTTGTTCTTTTCATATTTTAGCCTCAGATTCTAACTCATTTATACTGATGATCACAATGTTAGTCATCCAGTCACTGGTAACTTTTTTGATGGAAATTGAAACAAAAAAGGCATTTAACACTTCAGCCGTTGCTGCGTTTTCTGTTATTGTCTTTCCCTCCTCATTGAGTAGTGGACTTACCCTATCCCGGGTCTTCCTCTTGCTTCTCATGGACTTGTAAAATGTTTTCTTGTTACCTTTAATGTCTGTAACTAGTATCTTGCTTTTTGACTTGGTCTTTCTAATTTGGTCCCTATGTGCTTGTGTTATTTTTTGTATATATTCATCCTTTGTAATTTGACCTAGTTGCCACTTTTTGTATGACTCTTTTTTTGAGTTTCATGTTGTCAAAGATCTCCTGGTTAAGGCAAGGTTGTCTCTTACCATACTTCTTATCTTTCATATGTATTGGGATAGTTTGCTCTTGTGCAACTGCAAACTTTCCTGAACTCTTGTTTTCCCTTAGACTTGCTTCCCGTGGAATCTTGCCTACCAGTTCTCTGAGCTTGTTAAAGTCTGCCTTCTTGAAGTCCATTGTCTTTATTCTGCTGTTTTCCCTCCTACCATTCCCTAGAAGCATGAACTTTATAATTTCATAATCACTTTCACCCAATCTGCCTTCCACTTTCAAATTCTCAACCAGTTCCTCCCTGTTTGTCAGAAACAAATCTAGCACTGCATCTCCCCTAGTTGCTTTCTCCACTTTCTGATGCATTCCAAGAACTTTTGTTGGACAATTTGTGCCCTGCTGTGTTGTTTTCCCAATGGATGTCTCGGCAGTTGAAATACCCCATCACCACCAAGTTCTATGATTTGGATGGTTTTGTTAGTTGTTCAAAAAAATTATCATCCATCTCTTCTTCCTGGTTAGATGGTCTATAGGAGACACCTACCATGATATCACTCTTGTCTTTTTACCCCTTTTATCCATACCCAGAGACTTCCAACAGGTCTGCCTCCCACTTCTATCTCAACCTCAGTGCAAGTGTATACATCTTTGATATACAAAGCAACACCTCCTCCCTTTTTTCCCTGCCTGTCCTTCCTTAGCAAGCTGTACCTTCTATGCCAATAATCCAGTCCTGTGAATTATCCCACCAATTTTTTTATGCCAGTTATGTTGTAATTGTGTTTATGCACCAGTATTTCTAGTCCTTCCTGCTAATTCCTCATACTTCTTGCATTAGTATACAGACATCTAAGATGTCCATTAGATTGCCCCTCTATATTCCCTCTTGTCTCTCCTTTGTCCCTGATATGATTGCCCATGTTCCCTGCAGATTCTGACCTGTTATCTAGCTCTCCATGTTTTGGATTTACCTTTGAGTTTTATCTCTTGCCTCTGTTGAACCTCATTTAAAGCCTACCTCACTGGGTTAGTCCATCTGTATCTGAAGATATTCTGCACCTTCCTTGATAGGTAGACCCCATCTCTGCTCAGCAGTTCTTCTTGGAGCAGCATCCCATGGTGGAGGAAGCTAAAGCCCTTCTGGTGACATCATCCGCATAGCCATGCATTCACCTCCAAGATGTGTCTGTCTCTGCTTGGGCCTACCCTTGACCAGAAGGATCATGAGAACACCACCTGAGCCCTCAACTCCTTCATCTTCACTCCCAGGGCACTGTAATCACTTCTGATCTGCTTGCAGTATCATTAGTCCCCACATGGGTGAGCAGCATAGAGGGTCAGATGATCCTTGGCAATCTTTCTGTAATTTCTCATATATGGGCCCCTAGCAGGCAGCACACCTCCTGGGATGCCAGGTCAGTCCAGCAGATGGATGCCTCCTTCTCCCTAAGAAGGGAGTCATCAACCACCACCACCCAATTTCCTCTTGGGAGTGGTGGCCGCGATCCTTCCAGCCTTGGGGCTCAGGAACAGTGAAAGCTTCCTAAAAGTGGGGGCCACTTCCCCTGAGGCCACTTCCTGCTCCCCCCCATGCCACTCCTTCCCCCCGAACTCCTGCTCTCGCACCACCTCTTCTCCCTGAGCTCCCACCCTCACCCCACCCCTTTTCTCTGAGGCCCTGCCCCCCTGCTGCCCCTTGCCCCAAGTCCCCCACCCCTAGCTCTCTCTTCTACACCCCCTCCTCCCTGTTGCTTACCCTTACAGCCAGGAAAAAGTGGTGGAGCCATGGCCCCCTGGTTCCCCCTGTTCCAGCACAACTGTTGGGGGTACATGCCTTCTCCTTCTCCACCTTTGGGGGAGATTCCTTATCCTATTTCTCATGCTATTGTACTAGTAATAATAGATGCTCAGGGCCAGTGGAGATCACTGAGCACACTTCAGGTGGGGAGCAAAACTTACTTTCTGCCACTTACCTGCCTTCTCCACCTTCTCCCAATCCTGGCAGTTCAGGCCAGTTCAACACTTGGCACAATTTAGAACAGCCTGAGGGCTGCTCTAACTTGCACAGAGTTGTGATGGCCCCCTGTGGGCTTTTGTATCAACAAGGCCACGCTCCCTACTGCTCCTGGCATTTTTCTACATTCGAGGGCCATAGAGGATGGCACAGAGGTGTCTATATCTCAAGAGAAGAATCCCCCCACACCTGGGAAATCCTCATCTGATCTTTAAGGCATCCTTAAGTCTTCTCTTAGTTGCCAAAGTGGCACCAAGAGGACCTTAGCAGGTCTGAGGATCTGACTGTGGGTCTTACTATTGCCAGAATTTACAAAGGGAAATGTACATAATGATTTTCCAGTAATAATGGTAGATGTTTTTGTCCTTTTTAGAAATTTAACACTTTGGTGCATTCCATAAAATAGTGCATGTTTATCATAATTACCACTTCCAGTTCTCATCACAGACCCCTCATGCTGTTGTGCCTGGTCTGGCCATATGCTTTCTGTTAGAATCAGCTGTACTCATGTATCTGAAACGTTCTTTGAATCTTTTAATATGTATCCTTTAAGATTAAGATAGACTTCAGGGTCTGTTGTGGTGTCTTCAGTTCTATGTAAATATCTTATTGTTTTACACCACCAAGTGGCCAGATTGAGCAGATATAGCAAGATTTTTTTAATCTAGATTTACTACCTTAACACATGCTGGGTTTGGGTTTGTTGTGGTAGCCCTTAAAGGTCATAGGTGTTTAACTAGTGACTGCTTTCCACACTTCATTTGGTGGAGAGGGATAGTTCAGTGGGTTGAGCATTGGCCTGCTCTACCCAGGGTTGTGAGTTCAATCCTTGAGGGGGCCATTTAGGGATTATTTTGCATGGGGCAAAAATCTGTCTGGGGATTTATCCTGCTTTGAGCAGGGGGTTGGACTAGATGACCTCCTGAGGTCCCTTCCAGCCCTTCTATTTTATGATATAACAAAAGACCTCTCATTCTGGAAGAGCCACTTAAATGTCAAGCCAATTCTTTAACAATTGCTTCTGCAACCTTCCACTCTTGGGTGCATGTGCCATTAGCACCATAGCCATCCTGAAAGCAGTGACCATTGGGGCTCTGTATGCCCCCTTGTGGCAGTGCTCAGAGTGCAAGTTCATGAGAAGCTGCAACCTCAGTAGCTCTCATGTCCTTTACTGTTCATGTGAGGGGCTTCAGAAGCAGCAACTCCTCCCCCTATTCTCTGTCTGGCTTTAGGTGAGTTGCCAGGGGTTTGTGGAGTTGGTTGTAGATTTTGGTAAGTTCAGTCCAAGCTTGACACCAGTACAGACTTCAGACTGGATGGCAAAGGGTAGCACTACATCAGAGCAGATCACCGGAAGGGTAGGAAAAAGCTATGTGCCACCATGTCACTGCACACTGCCTCCTATTCGTTTCTTTCTTCATGGGTAGCTGAAGGAAGAAGTTGCTACTCATTTCTCACTAGGGCAATGGTTCTCAAACTTTTGTACTGGTGACCCCTTTCACATAGCAATCCTCTGTGTGTGACCTCCCCCCTTATAAATTAAAAACATTTTTTTATATTTAACACCATTATAAATGACGGAGGAAAAGCGGGGTTTGGGGTGGAGGCTGACAGCTCACGGCCCCCCATGTAATAACCTTGTGACCCCCTGAGGGGTCCTGACCCCCAGTTTGAGAACCCCTACATTAAGGGCAACAAAAGAAATTCTCAAGAGACAGTGAGGGAAAAGACTAATTTCTAATGGGTAAAGAAGGGTAGTCTTTATGGTGCATTGCTAAAAATAAAGGGTAAGAATGGAAACTGCCCGGCAACATTTTAGTGGTCATTGCTGGTCCTGCTATTAAACTTAGTAACTTCCATCTGAGTTCTCAAACATTTTGGCTATTAATGAATTAAGCCCCCAATACCACTATAATGCAAGAAGTTTTATTTAATTTACAGATGAAGAAGCAAAGGCAGAAACTAAGGCCAATGTTTTCAAACGCAGCCACTAACTTTGGGTTTTTCAGGTTTGGGAATGATATTTCAGAGGTGCTGAGCCCCAGGTACTGCCTCTGACTTCAGCTGGAGTTGTTGGTGTGCAGTTCCTCTGAAATTCAGGCCATATTTTAGGTGTCTCAAGCTGGACATCGTGCTTTTGAAATTTGGGTCTGACTTACTCAGTATCATCCAAGGAAACGATGACAGAGCTGGGACTGGAACCCAGGTCCTAATTCCCAGTCCCATTGCTTTAACCAGAAGACCTAAAAAAAGAAACTGTGAAGAGAAGAGGTCGCTTTCCATGTAGGACTATTCATTGCAAAAGCCTGATTATTTGAACTGACTTTCTAATAAACTGCCGGCAACTACTTGTCTCTTTCAGTCCAGATTATCCATGCACGTTTGCTGCCACCTGAGCAATATGAGTAGTTAGGAGTGTATTGATAGCCTTAGAAATTACACGTTTGTACAGGTCTGTATTTTATACCGTGATGCCATGTCACTGGAGGTGTCAGAAACAGGGAGATGATGCCATGAATTGGAGTCATATTACATAGCAGTGTCTTGAAAACACTGTTTATCTGACCATGTAGGGGCAAAGGACAAGTACATTCCTTGTGCTCAGGAGAGTGCAGGGACAGGCTAGGCACCTAATTCCCATTGAAATCCAGGGGAGTTAGGCACTTAACTCACTTAGACACTTTTGAAAATCTATCAGCATCTATCAGCCTCTTTAGTCATCTAAATGTACTTGTACTTGAAAATGTAGCCCTTGGAAGCCTAAGACCCACTGGCTTTAAATAATAGCTTGGCTTCTAAGAACCAAGGGGTTTTTTTGAAAATGTTACTTCAGATCCTCTGCTGGTGACCCATATTCACTTCCTTCTCTCTTATCAGCTCTTTCATTAGAGCTGTAACTTTATTTCTGCAGATGACTCATGATTCCATACCCTTTGCTCTGATTTCTGTCATCATTGCTTTATGTTCGAAAGGATTTCAGCAGAGGGGATAATGCTGTCTTCAAATCTAAGGCAAATCTAAGGCAATTTGGGTCCTGGGAAGCTTTCTGGTGGCCTTCTTCTTCCTTTTATAATAAACAAACAAATTGCTGATAAATCTTTACAGCGTTATGAAGGGCTTCCCTTCTGAAAATCTCAGAGAGCATTGCAAACATTAATGAATTAATACAACACCTTTGGGAAGAAGGTATCCTCATTTTGGAAACAGAGATACTAAAACAACGAGGAGTCTGCTGGCACCTTAAAGACTAACAGATTTATCTGGGCATAATTTTCACTCCATGCCTCTGAAGAAGTGGGTTTTTTACCCACAAAAGCTTATGCCCAAATAAATCTGTTAGTCTTTAAGGTGCCACCGGACTCCTCGTTATTTTTATGGATACAGACTAACACAGCTACCCCCTGATACTTGACAGAGATATTAAAGTGATTTTCACAAAGTCATAAAGGAATTTCTTGATGACCTGGGGAACAGAACCCAGATTTCCTAACTGGGAGGCTTTTGGTTTAACCACAAGATTGTCGTACGTCTCATTTATGATTTCTGAAGACCTTCTCCAGGGAACAGTTAAAGCATTTAGATGAAATAGTGGCTCTTATGAGTAATCCCATGTGCCAGCTTGATCTTCTAATTTTCCATAGTCGGTTCTTGTAGAGTGTGTGTCTACTATCACCTCTTCTTCTAGTGCTTCCAATATTCCATCCTTTTCTACCTTTGCAAAATCTACAATGTGCATTAGGCCATTAAAAAATAACCCAAGTCATTAACATTTAGAAATTAGCTACAGTACAAGCAGAGTATCTTTTATATATGTATATTGAATGGGATGGAAAAAATGGCAGGTTGATATAATGCTAAATATGGATTAATACCAGAGACTGTAAAGACTCTAAAGGAGCCATCCATTGTGAGTTAGTCAATTTTACACTTAAAATTAGAGAGAGACTAAAATTTACACAACTCTACATTATACTGAAATATGTATTTTTATTAAGGGTTTATGATGACAATACATATCACGAGAGTGAAGCTCAATGGCTTTATAAATGTCACGTGAACTCCCGTGATAAACAGAGCACTATAACACGCACACCAGATTATGGGGTATTGTTTATTTCCCATTTCCATCTGTGTTTTGGGAAGAGCAGAAAGTACAGGTCCCTTGAAATAGAGGTCCCTTGTGTATAGTAATTGACATTCATTTAAAACAGAGTGAGACACAAACTTCTGTATTAGCAGCAAAGAGTCCTGTGGCACCTTATAGACTAACAGACGTATTGGAGCATGAGCTTTCGTGGGTGATGCATCCGACGAAGTGGGTATTCATCCACAAAAGCTCATGCTCCAATACGTCTGTTAGTCTATAAGGAGCCACAGGACTCTTTGCTGCTCTTACAGATCCAGAATAACACGGCTACCACCTCTGATACTTGACAATCTTCTGTATTGCTATTGTAATTTGTATTACAGTGACACCAGAACTGAGTTTGGGCTCCTGTAAAAACACAGAGTAAGAGAAAGTCCCTTCTGCAAAGAGCTTACATGCTAGAGTTAGGGTAGGTAACAGGTAGGAGAAAGGAAGGATTATTATCCCCATTTTGCTGGTGGGGAACTGAGGCAGAGAGAGACTAAGGGCCAGATTTGTAAAGGTATGTTGGTGCTGAAAGGTGTAGATATGTTCCTAGTGGGATTTATGAAAGTGCCTAAGAAGGGGCAGAAATTTAGCAAAAACTGGAGCAGATGCTGTAAACTAAACATGGAGGCATGAAATGTGTACATGGTTAGAATCCTGTTCATAGACATGAGAACAAAATAATGGGGAAGAATAATAGGGAAATGGCATCATTTGAAATACAATGGTGCCTCAAGGCCCCACCATTGGGCTGAGCACGGTACAAAGATGTAGTAAGAAATGGTCCTTGCTGTCTTACAAACTAAATATGCAAGACAGTCAAGTATTATTGTTCCTACTTTACAGACAGGAAGCTGGGTCACAGAGGGATGAGGTGGCTTTAATGTTTGTACTGAATCCACATCTGAGTCCCAGTCCAGTGCGTGAACTACAAAACTACCCCTGAAAACTGTTTGAAGCTGAGGAGGAACAGGCGGTCCATGTCATAGAAATGACAGGTGGATTTGGGGCTACATTTTCAACAGAATGGAGTCACCTGGATGATAGGCTCAGCAAGTGTTGCCTGGAGTGAGAATGGGGAAACAAACTGCTGGCATATGCCAACGACCCACCTGGTCATATTTGGCCCATGGCAGAGTGGCTTGACATCCCCACAGTAACACAGTCATACTGCAGTGGACAGAATGAGGCCGTGATGAGCATGACATTTTGGACTAAGGATTTGCAAAATTTAATCTTTAAAATTGCAGCAGTTGTTGAGTAATAGGTCCGGATGCAATCCCAGCCAAAAAATGTCTGCTTATTTCGGCATTCTCCTAACATAGAGCCAGCTGAATGGATTATAGATCCTATCCATGCACCTTCCCATCTCAGCAAAGCTTAGAAAATGGACACATGTCAAACCTGGATAGATAACATTTCTTGGTCTTGGAAAGAATCCATAACTGCAGATAGCAGGCACAGTTATTAAATAAATCTCTCCTCATCACACATGTGCCTGGTGAGCTGGAACTTGAACTAAAGACTTTCAGCTTTTCTGGCCTTCTTCAGGCCTCGTCACTTGACTTGAAGAAGAACTGCTTTAGTTCATAATAAGAGTCTCTTGTCTTTCTTTTGGGCTAGACGCTAGAGGGCAGCATCACTCATACAACACGGTACATTGTAATACTAACTATTGCCTTTACCAGAGCAGGTAGAAATATTACAGACCACCCTGCATATAAATTGTGAACAACAATACAGAATCGTTCTACGAATGTAGGCAAAATCCTTCCAGACGTCTTGCAGGGTTCATATGTAGCTTCTCCCTTCCTCCTCAGTTACATGCTGGGGGTGAAATCCTGGCCCCATTAAAGTTAATGAGAGTTTTGCCATTAACTTCACAGTGGCCATGATTTCACCCTTTGTGTCCACTGTATCAGGGTACAAGAGCACTAACTGTGCTCAGTTAGATGCTGTTCTTTTCAACAGGATGGAGTCACATGGATGATAGGCTCAGCGAGTGTTGCCTGGAGTTAAAATGGGGAAACAAACTCCTGGCATCTGCCAACCAACCCGTCTGGTCATATTTGTCCCATGTGCTCAGCTAGATGCTGTTCTTTGTCCTACTGAAGTCAATGGTACTTGTGCCAGTGACTTGAATGAGGGCTAGATAGAGAGCCTTAGAATTAAATCCAGCCCTCAGATGCAAATCCATGGCTTCCACTGAAGTCATCTCTCCCACTGAAGTCAATGGAAGCGGCATGCATACAACTAGAGCAGATTTTGTTCCTAGGTCTATAATACAGTGTCACAATATGCAGTCTTTTAATACCAGGCCTGCTTTGAAATGTTTAGTATTAAATCCTTGTAATTTTTGGTCAGATCTTGTTAAGAACATAATACTGTGGTGGAAAACAATCTGAAAGGGTATTACAACAGGATTGGGATTACTCATTGTGATACACTTAATGGGGGGGAGATTTCAAATTCAATTTACAGTAATGTCAAAGTACAATTAATATATAGGCAGTGATAAGGGAAGCATGCAGATGTACACATTGATAGCACTACATCAACAAATAAACTTTTGGTGCTAGTAATTAGGTACACAAGATTATTATATGTTTAATTGACTAAAGTGACAATTTGGAATTACATCTAGTCACATCTAATTGGATTTGGAATCTCCGGAGGATAGGAAATGGAGAGCAGTTTGGAGAAGCAGCCATAAAAGCAAACTGATTTTCTAAAGTCAATGAAAGCAATGCATTAATATCTGCTTTACAATAGTTTGTAATATCCCCTCAGTCTAATAAGAGTAATCCAATGGTTATAACAAACAGTCTGGATACTAAAGCGTATTCAATTAGATATAAAGATTGCTGATTGGTTTGGTTTTTTTATAGCATAATTTAATCAAAGGTGAACTATGTTTGACTTTGTGGTAGACTGAGATATTCTCAGACTCGCAGTACATCTCAGTGCTGTTCTGGAAGAAATTTAGACTATATTTAATATATTTTAGTCCATAAATGCTTTAAAGCATAATAAGCAGCAGCCAGAATAAAATATTTCTGAGCAGCCATTAAATATCTGAGCACAATATAAATAGAAAAACCATAAAAGGAAAAAATGTAAGGTTGTTTTCTCGCATATAGTTTAGCTACCTAATAAAAATGCCTGCTGTATTCCCAAAATGTGTTTTACTGTTGAGCAATGACTGATAGTTATGTATAACTGTGTGCCCTTTTTATATAAACTTCATATTATATTCATTTTATATTATCTGCTTTAAAAACTTGGTGCTTTCATCTCCCTCCCCTCCCCAACATTCACGTCTTTATTCTGCTCTTGTCATTAGGAGTGCCATGACTGCTGACTACATGTACTGGCTGTCAGGAGGCAGTGAACAGCATATAAGCAAGCTCATCAAACTGTATTGGCAGGTAAAAATTGATGGTCTAACTAGAAAGGAGGAGCCCATCTCACTATTAGGACCAAAATGAAGGATTAGTGCTTAAAAGACTGCCGACAAAGATAGCTCTGGGGCATATCAATCAGCAGGACACTGTATAGCGCTAACGTATTTATAATTAAGTAGATTTTCTGGGACTAATTTTAAGGGCAAAATTCAAGGTTGTTGTTAACCCTTGGCTCATACTTCAATTTTATGGAGTGCTATAAAATTTAATTCCAGATACTGAGCCTTTTTTTAAAAAAATTGGCTGAGATTGTTTTTCTGATAACTTTTCATACTCTTTGAAATGGAAGGAAAAAAGACCTAACCAGTGGTCTCAGGGAAACAGAGTACAATAAGAAAGACAACTAGTAAGACCTCAATTCTGCAAAGATTAATCTCTGCATGTAGTCCTATCAGCTTCGATGAGCCTCATCACTCGAGCAATGATTACTCACTTGAGTAAGGTTTTGTAGGCTCAGGGCCCTGATCTAACAAAGCACTCAAGCACGTGTTTAACTTTAAGCACATGTGTAGCCCCACTAACTGTAATGGGAGTACTGGTATTCTTGGAAGTAATCAAGTAAGTGTTTGCTGGATTGGGACCGAGAGGCTTAGTGCTAGATCACTGGTACTGGTTACATTTCTAGCCTCTGTCTCAAACACATCCACGTGTACACACACACACACACACACATTTATGCTCCGGAAACTCTACTCACTCCAGTAACTGCTTGCGAGTCTCTCCTCCTTCCTGTCTCTTTATTTTTAGGATTGGATTAAGGGGCTAATAGCAGGATCTCCTTATTTTTCTGTTGCTTCTTCCCATCCACTCTCCGGGCATTAGTTCCCTACTTCTCTCCTTCCTGTTTGTGCCTTCCCTCCTGATTGCCCAAGCTGGCCTAAGCACAACCAAAGCACAGTGTAAAGACTATGTAGCAGCTGGGGTTCCAGCCTTTGGGGGACCCACCTCTCGTGCAACTGCTGCAATTTGAGATGGGGCCTAGTTCACTCTTCTGGCAGTGAGACCCAACAGGAACGAAACAGTTCACCCCCTACCATCAGAGGGTAATTCATGGGCTGTCCCTCCACACGCCAGCCCTTAGAGAGCTCACCTTTGCTTTTGGCCCTATCAGGCATTAAGCTAATCCTTTCCACTCCTTGATCGATATTTGCCCCAGCCGTACCTCCCTATCTGCATGCCCCGTTGTCCATAAGCACGTGCTTCATGACCTGGCTCCCAGGATGAGCTGAAAGAGGTTTTATGTCAAGCTACTTTGTCGCTGGTTGAATGGTTAATAAAAATCCATACAATCAACAACGGTTTCATACATTATGCATAAACTTTACCTTATGATAAAATATCGGGGTCTGATTCTGATCCCGCTTACACTGGTGTACACCACATCACAGTTACTCTTTGTTGTATGAAGAGCAAAATTAAAAACACTTCTAATTTACTCCAGTGTAATGAAGATCAGAATCAGGCCCTTTATGTTCCAGTGTCACTCCTGGAGGTCTGCAGGATGAATCTTCCCTTTCCTAAATTGTTAGCTGCGTCCTCTGACTTCTTATTTATACACACGAATACATCTCACTCTAGGAGCCACCATCTCTCAGAACTGTTGTGAGTGCAAAGCATGTCTAGTTCAGAGTATTACCCATAGGGCTAGCACTTACTGTGCCTGTGAACTTTCAAATGTGAATAGACCAAAGGACCTGTGTGTATTAACCTCTACCTCAGCCCAGGTTCCAGCTCCACTCCCATTCTGTGGGCTTGATTCATGGGCTGGGCCCTGGGAAGAGCATTTGCCCCCTAGGTGCTTACTGCATATGCATCAGGAGATCCAGTAAAGTCCCAACTCCCCAAGACCTCACTGGTGGGAACATGCAGTCTTTGCCCTCTCTGTTCCTGTTTCTTTTCTGCCTGTTCTTGGAACTGGAATTTCTTGTCTCCTTTGTTTGCAGAAGATGTGAAATGTCAGTGAAGATCTTTCCATTTGTTTGATCTCTCCAGGTGCTTGATTTTCACTGTGGGGCAGACATTGCTTCACTGGGCAAAGTCACTGGCTTTCAATTTAGTGTCTTTAGCAGGACTCAGTAACATCTAGGAATGTTCACATACAGGCAGGTAGGGGCCCAGTATTGTGCCCATTGAAATCAATAGAAGTATTAGGGCCTAAGAAAGCACTGTATGTTGAAGATGCATGAACAACAACCTTACCTTTTTGAGTTGCTGAATTCTGTGCATTCAGCATTAAGGGTCACTTCAGTGTTAATAGTGCCCATAGCAATGATTATCCAGTATTTTGTGGGGCATGACACCATATTGAGACCTATCACCAGAGAGTGACTCGGTAGCATTAACAAGTACTAATCTTTATGTTAATGTTCTCTCTTTATCTCTGGATAAAGCTGAAAATAACTTGTCATGACTGTACATGCTTATGTGCTTTTGTAACCAAAGCAACAGCTATTGATGCACGGTCCTTTTCTTGTTAACCATTCTCCTCCTCTGGAATTCTATAAGGCAGTCTCACGATTTTGAGGGAAAGAAGAGAAGAGGACATACCCAGGACAGGATATCTTGGTGGAGATCATTGAGGCTCTTTACTTTGGTAAAGATTGATTTTTATGCGCGGGGAAACTATCACACTTTAATTCTGATCCAATGGCCAGGCAGAAGATTTTCAGGATTCTACTGGCTATCTTTGTTTTTTCACTTGGTGATTTTGCTTTGCAATAAGATTCAGTGCCCATCTTATGCCTCTTCCATGGCTCTGAATATGTCATCACCCTTCTTGAATCTTTCCACTAGCTAGCTTCCTCTTACCGCATAAAATTGAGGCTCTTTATTAATATAGACAAAACTCTTTATTATCATCTTGCCTCAATCAAAATCTCAGCATTTTTTTCTTCTGCCCCTATTCCTGGTGAGTATGTGTTACAGGTCCCTCTCTGTGCTGAGGATCTGTCTGTTACAACCCCAGCTAGAGAACCTTCAGGATCTGTGGCTGTTTGTGCATGGGCCTTTTGGACATGGCTTTCCACAAACATTTATGTCAGTTCAAGTGGATCGCTCAAACATTTACAGAGAAGAGCAACAAGAATGATTAAAGGTCTTACAAACATGACCTACGAAGGAAGGCTGAAAGAATTGGGTTTGTTTAGTTTGGAAAAGAGATGACTGAGAGGGGACATGGTATCTAAAAGGGTGTCATCAGGAGAAGGGAGAAAACTTGTTCACCTTAGCCTCTACGGATAGAACAAGAAGCAATGGGCTTAAACTGCAGCAAGGGAGGTTTAGGTTGGACATTAGGAAAAAGTTCCTAACTGTCAGGGTGGTTAAACACTGGAATAAACTGCCTAGGGAGGTTGTGGAATCTCCATTTCTGGAGATATTTAAGAGTAGGTTAGATAAATGTCTATCAGGGATGGTCTAGACAGTATTTGGTCCTGCCATGAGGGCAGGGGACTGGACTCGATGACCTCTCGAGGTCCCTTCCAATCCTAGAGTCTATGAATCTATGAATCTATAAAAAAAGGGGGCACTAGTGGTAGAAGCAAATTCTTTAAACATTTAAATGGAATTTGTTTTGCTCTGTTCACACAGCGTTCATTGAGACCTCAGCCCTTTTCATGTCAAAAATCTCTGGTGTCATAAACACAAAATAAATAATTTACTGTGTGATGAAGCAACTAGACTGACCACGTAGGATTGGAGAGTACTTCTTGAGTAGTGAGTACTTCAATTCTCATAGAGGTCAACTTCAATTGACATCTTGCAGGATCATGACCCAAGAGAGCAAGGTTAATAGCAAGAAAACTCAGACTATAACCAAAATACCATCAGCAATCTTCATCTGGCTATGGGGGCTACCAGCAGCATGATACACTGGTTCTATAAATGTGTCCTGTAAACAGCACTTCATGGCATGTCAGGTTTTCAGCATGGCAACAGGGAGAATGTTTTGTAATCCTTTTAATGGAATGTTTCACGTGAACTGATAGTTTAGTCTCTTTGCTGGGGTATCATCTTAGTGAGAAAATGTATTTCTCATCAATTCTTGAGGGCACCATATATTTTGTGGCTAAGCTTGTTGTCATATTTCACTTCAGAAGTGCCCAATCTGGCAATCCATGTTCATGGAAAGTCCATTGACTTCAGCTGGTATTTTGTAAGTGTAAGTACTTCAGGATTGGGCCCATATTTTTGAAACAATGTAGTTAGAGGGAAATATCCAAGTTGCATATACCCTAGCAGAACGTATTTTTGCCCTAAGAAGTATTTTTAACTTTTCTCACTGTGGGAAAGGGTAACGTGTTTCTTTACATCTTCTCTCGTCACTCTTGCTAATAAAATCTGTAGGCCTATCCAAATTGTACATATGAGACATGGATGTTTTAAAGGATTAATCCCTTTGTGCTTTTAATTTTCTAGTTGAAATTTGGAGTGAAATCATCTTGCATTTCCATTACAAAACCAAAAATATTTTTGCACACAAAAGGACAGTCATCTTCTTAAGACATTGGACTGGGACTTAGGAGACCTGGCTGCGATTCCTGACTCTGCCATAGACTTCCTCATCATCTTGAGCAGGTCACTTAAGATCTGATCTACAGCCAGTTAAAGTTATTTCTTCTCTGTCATACTTATTTGGATTATAAGCTCTTTAGAGCAGGAACTGTCCTATTAGTATGTGCTTCCATCATTATAGTATTTGAGCACCTCCCAACAGTTAATATATTTTTCTTCCCAGTACACCTATGGGGTAAGGAATTTCTATTATTACCATTTTGCAGATGGAGAAACTGAGTCAGAGAGCAACCAAGTGACTTGTGCAAGATCTCACAGGGTAGTTGTGGCAATGCAGGAATTGAAACTAGGTCTCCATCAGCCTAGGCTACTGTACTAACCACTTGACCATCCTTCCTCACTGAAGAAGTGTTTGTACAACCCCATTGCCGTCAGAATCTTAATCACAGTTGGAGTTTCTGTAATATTTTGTCCCTTTGCTTATGAGATTGCACCAATCACTTGTACTTGAATTTTTCACTGCTCCATAAAATAGCAGTGAGTTGATATCATGTCTGATGCTATTTTAAAGACGTTTTGTTGCTGTAGTTGTTACTAGTATCTTCATCCAGGCAGCCTTCTGTATGTACCTAGCCAGGTTATTTTTACATTATTTTTTCCACACAGTCGTTTCCCTTTATTAATTTTCCTCCCTTCTACATGATTTTCCTCCCTTCTACATGATTTCTACTTAGTAATATTTTTTTAATATCAGATAATTAATGGCAGGGTCATTGCTGGTTGAATCATACCAATTTTTTCATACATTGAGAAGTTAACACTTTGAATGTCGCTCTTATTAAAACAAATGGTTTAATTATCTCTAATTTCAGAAGGGATGGATTTATTTAACCAATATTTCAGTTTAAAGTAATACACAATACATATCTTGGTCATAGTCAGTAGCTATTGAAATCCCAATATAAAGCACAATACAAAAACCCAGTAAAAATGTTAACCGTTAATGAAGACCCATAAATCATGTTGTAAAAATGAGGTGTAAAAAGAGAGCAATCTGATTGGGTAACAAAAGGTCCATACCATTTTTAAAAATGCAGGAGGGAATAAAAGTAATATGAAAATGCCAGGAGTGGAATCCTGAACTCATACTCTGCTTAGGGGATGGGTTTACTAGAACGCAGAGGGAAGCGAGCTTGAAGATTCACAGGGGAATCTAGACCCATCCAGGAGGCTGCCAAGACAACATCAGGAAAACCCAGCCTCACCTCCCTCCCAGGCTGCAGATCTTCTTCAGGAGTTATGCATCCATTATCCTGTTTCCCCCATCACTGCATACCACCTCCTCTCTGAAAGGAGATGAAGCAATGCCTGTACAGGTCCTAGAAGTATTAACTGCCACATGAGTTTCCACTTGGATATCTGCTCTTATTCTATGGGGGAATACCACACAGAGCTTTAGATGAAGTCTCTTAGAAGGGAGCAAACAGTCGGTAGTTTTCAAAAACATGCCTTCATTCTACATATAGTCAAGTTGCGCTGCCGCTAGATCAGCAGCTCTTCACTTACATAAAATGCGATCAGCCATTGCATTGGCCCAGTCATGTTAGTCGATGCATCTCTGAAACCCAATAACGTCATCCTGTTTGTAGGCAGACCATGTCTGTCTCAGTCTGTCACTGACTGATTAAGCTTCTCATGTTTGGGTCTGGTTCCCAAAGGGCATGGAACTGTGTGCTGGGAAGTAGGACTGATGTCTCCTTCAGTGAGCTTTAGCTTTTTGCATTGCTTTTGTGTCAGCTTCTATTTTTCCTGTTAAGACCACTGGAAAGTTCCAGAAATAAGCATTCCATGTCCCCTTCAAGGGGTATTTCCACTCAGTTCCCCCATGTTTTGAGACTAGAGGACACGTGCTACAAATAACACGAGGGTCCAGATTTTCCTGGATGTGAGAGCTGACAGATGTCTTCACCAAATACTCTCCAAATCTACAAGAAGTGATGCCATTTTAGATTTCGGACTGGTGAGGAGCTCATCGAAGAACTAGTTGTAAGGGGACAACCTTGGTTTGAGTGATCATGAGCTAATTCAGTTTAAACTACATGGAAGGATAAACAAAAATAGATCTGCAACTAGGATCCTTGATTTCAAAGGGGGAACTGACTGGACTGAAAACTCCAGGATCTGAATGTGGAAGAAGCTTGGAATTACTTTAAGCCAAACTTGCAGAAACTATCTGAAGCCAGCATCCCAAGTAAGGAGGAAATTTCATAGGTAAAGGTTCCAGACCAAGCTAGATGAGCAAGCATCTCAAACATGTAATTATGAGAAAGCAGAAAGCCTACAAGAAATGGAAGATGGCATGGCTCAGCAAGGAAAGCTACCTCTTGGAGATCAGAAAGTGTAGGAAAAAAGGGAGAACTGCCAAAAGCCAAGCAGAGTTGGACCTTGCAAGAGAAATTAAAACCAATAGTAAAAGGTTCTACAGCCACATAAATAAAAAGAAAACAAGGAAAGAAGAAGTGGGACCGCTAAACACTAAGGATGAGGTGGAGATAAAAGATAATCTAGGCATGGCCCAACACTTAAACAAATACTTTGCCTTGGTTTCTAATAAGGGTAATTAGAAGTTTGGGAGTATATGGAAGTAGAAATGACCACATCTGTCAACTCTAACAGTTTAATGGGACTAAATCAGAGGGCCTGGATAATCTCCATTCAAGAATATTAAAGGAACTGGCACATGAAATTGCAAGTCCAATAGCAAGAATTTTTAATGAACCTGTAAACTCAGGAGTTGAACTATGACTGGAGGATTGCCAATGTAGTATCTATTTTTAAGAAAAGGGGGGGAAAGTGATTTCAGAAATCTGTAAATTTAACCTCAATTGTACAATTGAATAAATTTTGAAAGAGAATGTAGTTAAGGACATAGGAGTAAACAGTAATTGGGATAAAATACAACATTGTTTAAAAAGGATAGATCATGCCAGACCAGCCTCTTCTCTTTCTTTGAGAAGATAACTGATTCTTTAGACAAAGGAAATGCAAATATAATTGAACTGGATTTCAGTAAGGCATTTGATAGAGTTCCACATGGGAAATTATTAGTTAAATTTGAGAATATGGGGACTAAGATGAAAACTGAAAGGAACTGGTTCGGTTAGGAGACCAGGTCATACTGAAAGGTGACCTGTCAGGCTGGAGGGAGATTACTAGTGAAGTTCCTCAGGGATCAGTCTCAGGACCAATCTTATTTAACATTGACACAAAAAGTGTGTGTGCACTAATAAAATTTGCAGCTGACAAAGTTGGGAGGTATTGCCACTACGAAGCTGACACAAGTTGGGAGGTATTGCCACTACAAAGGAGGACCAGAATATCATATAAGAAGATCTGGATGACCTTGAAATTGGAGTAATAGAAATGGGATGAAATTGAATAGTGCAAGTTCATGCTTTTAGGGACTAACAACAAGAATTTTTGTTATAAGCTAGGGACATATCAGTTGGAAGTGACAGTGAAGGAAAAAGACCTGGATGTATTGGTTGATCACAGGATGACTATCAGCCACCAATGTGATTAGGTTGTGAAAAAGGCTAATGTGATCCTAAGATGCATCAGGCGAGGTATTTCCAGTAGAGATAGGGAAGTGTTAGTGCCATTATACAAGGCACTTGTAAGATCTCATCTGGAATACTGTGTCCCATGTTTAAGAAAGATTAATTCAAACTGGAACAGGTACAGAGAAGGGCTACTAGGATGATCAGATGAATGGAAAACCTACCTTATGGGAGGAGACTCAAAGAACTTGGCTTGTGTAGCCGAACCAGACAAAGGGTGATGGGTGATAAGATTGCTCTCTGTAAAAAAATCAGAGGGATAAATACCAGGGTGGGAGAGGAGTTAATTAAGTTTAGTGCCAATGTTGACACAAGAACAAATGAATATAGACTAGCCATCAACAAGTTTAGGCTTGAAATTAGACAAAGGTTTCTAACCATCAGAGGAGTGAAGTTCTGGAACAGCCTTCCAAGGGGAGCAGTGGGGGTTTAAAACTTAATTGGCTTCAAGACGGAGCTTGATAAGTTTATGGAGGAGATAATAGGATGAAACTGCCTACAATGGCATGTAGCTGATTTGCAACTGCTAGCAGTAAATATCTCCAATATCTGATAATGGGACACTAGATGGGAAGGGCTCTCAGTTATTACAGAGAATTATTTTCCTGGTGTCTGGCTGTTGGGTTTTGCAGAAATGGTCAGGGTCCAACTGATTACCATATTTGGGGTCAGGAAGGAATTTTCCCTCAGGTCAGATTGGCTGAGACCCTGGGGCTTTTTTGCCTTCTCTGCAGCATGGGCACAGGTCGCTTGCAGGTTTAAACTAGTGTAAATTGTGGATTCTTTGTAACTTGAAGTCCTAAAATCATGATTTGAGGATCACTCACCCAGAGGTTAGGTTTGCAGGTTTGTCCGATCGCGGCTCCTAGTGGCCGCGGTTCGCTGCTCCAGGCCAATGGGAGCTGCTGGAAGCAGCACGGGATGAGGGATGTACAGGCCGCCGCTTCCAGCAGCTCCCATTGGCCTGCAGCGGTGAACCACGGCCACTGGGAGCTGCAATCAGCCGAACCTGCGGACACAACAGGTAAACAAACCAGCCCGGCCCACCAGGGGGTTACCCTGCACAACAACAGCAGAACAAGTTTGGGAACCACTGGACTAGATGATCATGATGGTCACATCTGACCTTAAAATCTATGAGTCGATGAACACATTGAGGAGTCAGTTGGTGACTTCAATCTCCTTTGTGTAGATTTTAGCCTCTAGTTGTGATTGTACACGTACTGAATGATTCTGAGCCTTTGGTTCCACCCATGTGGTGTGAGACTGTCCTCTCTTTCTGAGACCAAACTATTTAAACCTTCTGCAGTCTATACTTCCTTGCCTATATCACTGGAGAAACCTAACAATGGGCAGAGCATTCAAATATCAACCACCTTCCCAAGGCACCGATGCAACAAAGGTCCACAACTGTAGGTCTTTTGAGCGGGTGCTAGAAGGAAAGCCTGGTTGTACAGGGACAAAGTCACGTTAAATTCTCCTTTTCAGCTGCTGGAATTCTACTCCTGCTCACTATCAAAACAATCTCTTTGTTTATAAAGAAAGGGTAAACATTTAGCAATGTTGGTTAAAAGCTCTTTGGGCCAACTTCATTATTCTCCACAAATATGCGGAGGCATCAATTCAGTGGACTACCATAGTTTGCATTGGTGTTGCGCTGAATTTCCAAGTGAGTTGGTCTTTGAATTATAGATTTTAGCAACTACTTTACCCTCTTTATCCCGTTACAAATGTAGCTATGCCTCATTCATTATGCCAGATAATTCTGTCTCATTGGCTTGATTCTTCCCCCAACCTACAACTAAGAGAAATTCTGAATAAAATTCATCACTGGGACTCCTATCCTGGGGCACAAAGGACAGATTCAGTCCCTCATCCACAGTTGATGTCACTCATGATTTGCTTGCCAACGTGTTACATGAGATACGAGCACTTCCAGTGCCATCATTCCTGCATGTTTCGTGGGATTTGGGAGTGAGCTTTTGTAGACGTGTGTAGATACCTTGCTGATTGCTTTCCCCAACTGGTAGGAATGTATTCAGGGAATTTCAGTAACAGCCTAGACTTGTCCCTTTTCCTGCCACCCACATTTTTAATGAGTTGTGATCTCTACAGAAGGGTGTAAAGCCTAGATCCTCTTCCTCAAAACATAAAATGACAGTTATGGAAATATCAAATACATCTTGAACAGTAAAGTAACCATCTTAAGCATTTCTGCTTCCACCTTTTAGAACTCAGCAGAATACACAGATGTATTTTTATGCTGCTCTGCAAAGCTGGTTTTAAAAATATACCGCACATAAAAAAATGGTAGCTACTTAAATACATTAATAATTTAAGAACCTAAATAAGCTGACATTTGATGTGACATACGTTAATGAGGAACTATTACATGGCCGATAAGCAGAAAGTTCTCATCTATGGTACAATATATGATTTTTCATAGCATAAACAGATTGAGGAAAAGAACATGCTACCTATTTTTCCCTCAGAAAAATGAAAATAACATAAGAAGATCACAGCGATAAGAAGATAGTCATATCGTAGCACTGACAGACTTAGTGCAGAGCTGCCAAATATTCCCTCATATTAGGAAAAATATAGAGGACAGTGTGTAGGTTCCATTGTAGTGTTCCCATATTTCTAAGAAGTGTAACATTCCGGCATCCGAGCAGTAACCATTTGTGGAGGAGGCTCTCAGCTTTGCCCTGCCTGATATCATTACATTCATTAAAATTGTCAATAAAAACACCAATGCATATGTGACAGTGGCTGAGCTTGCACTCCAGCCCCGCGATAGGAAGATGTCTACATTTTTAGCTAACTCTAGATGTCAAGATAATTGGATTTTCCAAATTAAACCTTGATGCACTTTAAGGTTAGGGAGAGTAGCCATGAAAGCTTCTGTCACCATTATGAAGAATTTGCAGCCGTGCTGTAATTTTTCTTCTCCCATGTCTGTTAGGAGAGAGGCAAAATGGCAAAAGCTTCATTAAAGAAAAGTGGTTATATCATCTGCCATGAAAAGTTGGCATAGGAAAGCTTTGTTTCTTGTAAATCTACTTGGGAATTTTATGAGTTCTTGCCAAAATTTTAGAGGTTATTAAAGAGACAATGTAAGATTGTTTTGGCTAAAATTTAAGTTTCATTAAAAGATCTATGAAACCGCTTATTCGTAGACATGGTATAGGGTGTCTCTGATATATTTCCACAGAAGTTGTGTGGTCAGCAATAAACAGGATATGTGGTGTTCCTTCTGTTTAAGGAACATGTATTTAAACCCTTGACCCTGTCTAGACAGAGCTTTTTATTTGGGAATGTTTTTAGTTTAATTTTTTTTAATTGTCATGATAGCAATGTAATCTTAAATATTCCTTTGATAAACCATGGAAATGTTGAACATAAGAACGGCCATACCGGATCAGACCAAAGGTCCAACTAGCCCAGTATCCTGTCTACTGACTGTAGCCAGTGCCAGGTGCCCCAGAGGGAATGAACAGAACAGGTAATCATCAAGTGATCCATCCCCTGTCACTCATTCCCAGCTTCTGGCAAACAGAGGCTAGGAACACCATCCCTGCCCATCCTGGCTAATAGCCATTGATGGATCTATCCTCCATGAATTGATCTAGTTCTTTTTTGAACCCTGTTATAGTCTTGGCCTTCACAATATCCTTTGGCAAGGAGTTCCACAGGTTGACTGTGAATTGTGTGAAGAAATACTTCCGTTTGGTTGTTTTGAGTCTGCTGCCTATTAATTTCATTTGGTGACCCCTAATTCATGTGTTATGAGATGGAGTAAATAATACTTCTTTCGTTATTTTCTCCACACCAGTCATGATTTTATAGACCTCTACCATATTCCCTCTTAGTTGTCTCTTTTCCAAGCTGAAAAGTCCCAGTCTTATTAATCTCTCCTCAAACGGCAGCCGTTTCATACCTCTTTTGGAAAAGAGATAAACCCTCATTCTTCAGGGCATGTCAACCATGGACTATAGGAGGAAAATGTCCCTGTGGGTGAGTTATTTCATATCTTCCTATTAAAGAGTTTCTTGTACCTTCTCTGAAGCAATGGGTATTGGCCACTGTTGGAGACATGATACCAGATTGGAGGGACGGGTCTGATCCAGTATAGCAATTCCTATGTTTCAATGTGCTGCCGAAGAGGGTACTTTTGATTCTTTGCAATGCTTAACAAGGGCCTGAGTAAATGCTCCCTAAGTGGGAGTCTTTCCATTGACTTCAGTGAGCACTACATCAAGCCCTGAATGAGAGAGAATGGAGGCTTGACTTGCTCCAAATCTGGGAGGTCTGGGGAGGCAAATGTTTGAAACATTTGAAAATCTTTACAATTTTTATAAAGAAAAAAATTGCATTCAGATTCATTGTGACTATATTCTAACTCTAGGTATAGCCTGGCCATTTTATATATGTTTATACATAAATATAGCAAGCCTGGACCAAAGGACAAGAGATCCCACACTCCTTCCTCTCTCCTTTTTAAAGGAAGTAGGAGCCCACCTGTCTGTGTGGGGACACCGTGCTATGCTGCTGGCACCTTCCTCATCCCAATGCATTGTACATGGTAGGACAACATTAGTCCCAAAGGACTGGAATACAGTGTGACCTGTAGGGAAGATGTTTATCGTGGTGTTCACGGAAGTCCCAGATTTCACAATTTTCCATCTTTTTCTCTGAGTCCCTTGGTGTTGTTTCCCCTCACCTACTTTTCTAATCCCACTGGGGTCAAAGAAGTGCTAATGCCATCGTTGAGATGTCCTCAAAAATCGCTTATGTCGGGCATGTGTGAAAATTCAGCCACAGCCTTATATAGCGCATAGGGAGATGTCTCTGCCTATGTACAGGGTGTCCACCTCCATCCTTATGCAGGGGTGTGAAGATTCTGCCACTAGTGGAGTAGATTAGCACCATCCTCTCCCTGCTGCCTCTCTGCAGAGCCCATCAAAAGGCATGAAGGCAGGAGACAGAATGACTTTCCCAATCCTGTTCTCCAGGGTCCCAATCCAAAGTCCAGTGAAATCAATGGAAGTCTTTCCACTAACATGAATGGGTACTGAATGGGCTCTGGGTGCACACGGGAAGGGAAATAACAGTTGCTAGCATCTCATTCTCAGTGCCTAGACATGCCTGTAGATTTCTGTGCTGAAGTCTCCCTGAGCATATGGACTTCAGTGCATAAAGACTTCAGCAGAGAAATCTATAGGGACCCCACTTCATAAAGTTTTCTGTTCCAAAGTTTTTATGCGCTGAAGTTTTTATGTCCTTAAAGATTTTAGCCCATAAAAATCCAAGGGGATAATAAAACAAATAGCAGCTACATGCAGGCTCAGAAGCTGGAGAAAAAAATTATTCTTGGATAATAATAGGACCTTCAGTAGTAGTATTGATCAAAATCTAAGGAACTGTTTTTTCCCCTTTGAGTGATATTTTACCATATTGCACTCTGACCCAGTACCTGTTTGCATACTGCACAGACTGTTTATGGGTACATGGTGATGTAAAGGTTTTATTGCCATGATTTTGAATTGTTCTCAAGGCTGGTGAAGCCAAAAGTGAGTTATGCAAGTAAGTTCCAATAAAACCTCTACACCGCAGCATGCCCCCATGCATTCCATTTAGACTACATATTAGACAATTGTTTTCTATAGCTTTATGGTTAAATGCTAATAATGGGTGCCCAATATCGGCACAAAAATGCCAACCCGGTTGAGTACTTGTATTAGAACTGTAAGTTGTGCTGATTGTGTGTGTGTGTGTGTGTAAGGATGCGGGACTCACCCCTGCAGCGCCTCCTGCTGGTTTCTCAGGGAATTAGCTCGATTTCCAGCCCAGAGCGCCCTTTGCAGGCCAGTGATCCGCCTGTCCTTTGGCCCTGTGTCCCTCTTGGACCCAGTGCCCCTTTACCTGGGTGCTGCCCCGCAGCAGTACCCCTACAGTCTGGGTCTCCCCCTCCCAGGGGAACCCCCACCCACTATCCCCACTTCACCTCAGAATAAGGCTACTGCCAGTCATCGTCTAGCCCCCGTGCTCTGGGGCTGACTGCAGTATCAGCCTACTCATCACTGGCAAGGTTGGGTTTGGACCTGCTGCCTTTGCCTACCCCAGGGCTGCCCTCTGCAACCCCCTGTACCTGTTGGCCTTATGCTAGGCCGCAGCCTTGGGCTTTCCAGGCTGGAGCTCCCCAGCTCCTCTGCCTTTCCCCAGCCCTGCTCCACTCAGGTACCCGGTCTAGCTCCCTGCAACCAGGCCCTTCTCCCTCTACAGGCAGAGGGAGACTGCCTGGGCCTCTGGCTCACAGCCTTTTATAGGGGCCAGCTGGGCCTGATTGGGGCACGGCCCCAGCTAAGCCTACTTTCCCCCAATCAGCCCAAGCTTCTTGCCCCAGCCACAGCCCTCTCCTGGACTGTTTTAAGCCCCGAAGGGCAAGAGTGGGTAACCATCACGCTACAGCGTGCAAATAGTTGTGCTTCTGCTTTTTAAAAAATGTGTCTCGTGGTGCTATTTTTCTTCATCCCTAAAGCCAAGTTTTGCAAGTCCTAGAGTGACAGACAAATTAGAGTTCATAAAACTAACGTACAACATCTGAACGAGCTTTCCTATAAATCGTGGTGTTGCTATTTTAAGGTCTACTATTTTTCAGCTTGCCAGAGCTAGCCATGGCTACTGTAGATATATATCATGTAAATGTTATTATCCCATCTCACAAGAAGGAAACAGTCAGGGTACATCTACACCGCCAAAAAAACCCTTAGCAGCGAGTCTCAGAGCCCTGGTCAACTGACTTGGGCTCGCAGTGTGGAGCTAAAAATAGCAGTGTAGATATTTGGGCTCAGGCTGGAGCCTTAGCTCCAAGACCCTCCCCACCCACCCCACTGAATTTCAGAGTCTGGGCTCTAGGCCGAACATGAATATATACCTGCTCTTTTTTGGCCCCATTGTTCCAGCCCCTTGAGCCCGAGTCATTTGACCCAGGCTCTGAGACTTGCCGTCACGGGTCTTTCTTAGCCGTGTAGACATATCCTTAGTGTCCCTACATCTGGTGGCTCATGGTATAACAGATATTTTAAACCTGTTACTGGTCCAGGACTGAATATTGTCCATTCTGGACTGCAGAGCAGGGTAATGTTCAATCCCGGCTTTTCCCTACTCCATATTTAGGATGAAAGAAGGCAGGGTTTTGTTTTGTTTTCCATGTCTCAGAGGTTTGGAATGTTAGAAGTCATCCCAGCAGAGATGGATGAGTAGGCAGAAGGCAGGTGAGTAGGCTAACAGGACTTAGTGAGCCCCAAATGCCACCCTAAATACCCAACCTGAGTATTGTGGCAGGGCCCTGGAGAACTCCTCCAGGGCAAAAGGGAGAGGAGTAGTCTATATGGCCCTTACACCCGCAAACTGGGAGAAACAGACCAGAAGGTCCACTCCGCTGCAGCTCCTTTAAGACTGTGCCTTACCTACCAAGAGTTGTGAGCATGATTGCATAGGCACGTTCTATGGCGTTGTGCCTCCCATTGCGTAGGGGTTACAATTCCCTGCATGTATCCCTGGCATCCTGTTTGACTCCCTGCAGAGTGAAACTGCTCCATTTCTGCTGCTGTGAGGGCTGTCCAGGCCAGCAAAGGAGAAGGATGGATTTGGGCCTGAGTGCAGTTAATTTCTTGGGTCCACATTATATTCCATGGTTGAATCAATTTATTTATGCAGTGGGTATCATTACCATATATATGGTATTATCTTGCTGTTGAGAGCATGCGTTTTCTCTAAATAAAGTAGCCTATTTCTGAATTTTGCCTCCTTTTGAAAGTGTTTATGAAGAGCAGACCCTCAGACTCTTAACCACATCCACAAACAAGTCATTTGCAAGAAACATTCTACAAAGAGAATAGATCTTTTCACTGGATCCAGTATTCTGGTATACTAGAAGTAAATTGGTACAATGCATATAAAAGGACCTGCTTATGGCCATTATAGAAAAGGACACAGATACTTAGCTCATGTCCTATTGCACAGGGGCGGCTCCAGGCCCCAGCACGCCAAGCGCGTGCTTGGGGCGGCATGCTGTGGGGGGTGCTCTGTTGGTCACCGGGAGGGCGGCAGGCGGCTCCGGTGGACCTCCCGCTCAATTGTCTGTTGAGCACGTCGCTCAGATGTGCTCATTATTTCCTGGGCAATTTTATATCACTGAGGAATGACGTCAACAACTGAAGTAAGGTCCATTTGGGTTGTCGGTAAAACAGCTCAGTTCAAAGCTCAGTTCAAAAACTGAGATTTTCAGTGATTCACTTCAATATAGGGTGTGAAGCGAGGACTATTCCCTGTTGGAATATGCAGATCTGCCTCTTTATGCTTTTTCTTTGCGATTGTCTCCACTTACCTTGTGTTAGGTGAATGATTACACATAAACAAAGTTACACTGAAGAAATGTTTCAGTGTTCCCAATTTTATTGAAGCTTCGTCGACATTAGGGAAAATGCAACATATATCTGTAATGGATGCGGCTGAATCAGTGTTGAACATGATTTAACACGACGTGCAAATCAGAATAAACAGTCTGTGTTCAATGCTGTTTCAGAAACTGGTTAAATCCTGCCCTATGCAGGGGCAGTAATAATGCTGAGCAATATTAGTTCTGATCTATGTTGGTAGTTAACCCCAGCTGAGGACCAGTTCAGCTGTGGGGTGGGGTGATCTCATTTTATTCTGGTAGTCCATTTAGGGTGAAATTCACCTCTATTCAGGAGGCCAACATAATGCACCATTTAGCCCTATTTTAAGGGTTTACATGATGCATACACCTTGTACTGGCCCTCTGCACAAGCATGAATTTCACTCTTTATGCATCAGAGGGGTAGCCGTGTTAGTCTGGATCTGTAAAAGCAGCAAAGAGTCCTGTGGCACCTTATAGACTAACAGATGTTTTGGAGCATAAGCTTTCATGGGTGAATACCCACTTCGTCGGATGCAAACTATGTATAGAATTAATATTTAAGGCCAACATTCCATACAGCCCCAGTACTTGATTCATGCCAACCCAAAGAGTAACGTAAATGTACAGTATTGTTTAACCAGCTCCCAAATAATGAATAAAACTTCAGGTGAAGGACGTGACCTTCAGAGAACATGGAATCAATTTGGTCTTTTTAACTTGCAGATAGTTTACCTAATACTTCTTTACCCATTGAAGACATAGGCTCAGTGCACTGAAAACTGTTTACAAATGGTTTTTTTTTTTACATTAAATTGATTTTCTGAGCATGAGATAGGCAATGTTTTCTGGAACTAATTTGAATTCCTCTCTAATTAATATTCAAGACCAAAATATGTTATCTTTGCATGACTGTGCAATTATTAAAGGGAAAAATATCAGCTGTGACGGCAATTATTTTTCTTTCCCTCCCCTATTTTTTTTTAATGGCAGTTCACTTTTTACCAGCACAGTATGTATCATTTCTCTCCCTTTTTTTTAGGCTATGATTGAAGAAGCCATCACCAGGGAGGAATCTTTTTCAGTTATGTACACACCATTTGCAACAAAAGCAAAGGTTGACAAAATAGACAGGATGAAGGAAGCTTTTTCTAAAAAGCACCCCGATTATGTGGAGTACATATACACAGGTAAGAGTGGATTTCACATCTTCAAGTGGCATTGCACCTTATTGGATTGCGTGGATTGCATGTTTGTAGCTGACATTGAGTTTGATTTGTGGGTGGTTGGGGCCTGATCCTGCAAATTCTTATTCTTACATGGAGTGAAATTCACCCCTGAGCAGAGGGCCAACATATGACCTATGTAGCACTTAAGTCCTCAAACACAATGTAAGGGAAAGCTTTGTACTGACAACCTGCACAAGGGTGAATTTTACCCATGATGCCTCAAAGCATCATTCTTTGACTTCCATTATTGCAGCAAAGCTGTTGTTGTACATTGGGCTTTGCAATGTGCTTTGAAGATGGTCAGGCTTGGGCTCACCCTAATCTCTGGTAGGGAGTTCCATAGTCAAGAGCGCCCCCTGCTGATGATGCTCTGCCTCTGGCTCTTACTGGTCTCACCCACCCTGGGCACTAATGATTGATCCCAGCAGTCATGAATGGGTAGCCCGGCCTCATTCAGAACCAGGACCTTGAGTAGGACCCAGAAGTGAATGGGAATCCAGTGGAGGGCATCGAGTTTTGGTGTGAACAGGGAAATCTTTTGTGTGACACTCATTGTCCCCTGCTGGTTGTGCGAGTTAAAGTAGCCTTTTCCTGAGTTGATAAGCACTTAGATCACAGTGAGTAGGGCCTCAGTCCAGAAGGAAAGTGGATGATGGGCTAAGGTATGTCTTGTCATCATTGCTAACTGAGTTACTTGGAGCAGTAGTGACTATGAGAAGACCCTAAGGCGTCACACTGTGTTGATGACTGAGGATCAGACAGAGGGAGAGGTAAATTTCTCAGCATGTCGAATTGCTTGAGGACATTTGCACCCATCACAAGAACCCACACTATAGCTGGTGCTTTGTGGGCAGTTCTAGCAGAATGCTCCAGAAGACTGAAATGCTCTTTAATTCCTAGAGGTATTGCCCTGGGTGAGAGCTGAGACTTATTGATTGGGCTATATGGCTATACCGCTTGCTATGACATACCAGCTCTGTGAATAACTACTTCATCCTTCAGGGCAATCAATATGGAACCTTTCAGGAGCACTAAAAACTTCCTTGATAAAAAAACAGACAGAGTCTAGTAAGTCCAAGCACTAACAACAAAGTCATGCAAGTACTGTACACAACTAAGCACATTTATTTTGTTCATTTTATGTTTTGTTTTTAAAACGTCACTGTAAAGACAGATCACCTTGATTTTACAAGTTGAAGAACATCCCTATGTGTGTGGTGGTGTTTTTTTAAATAGAGAAAATAGGGACTTGTTATTTGTCACAGAGGTTATAAAGTAGCTGTCTTCGGTTTACGTGCTGATGTGAATTTGTGGAGAACTTCCAGGGAACAAAAGTATTGGCATTAAGAGGAGTATAATATAAAACTCCCTGAACCTGACTGAAAAGGAGACAAACTCAGACCTCACAGAATCCCATCTCCCCCAAACAATATAGAGAGAGGGTGGGATTTTCCAAAGTCCGTACGTGACCTAGGAGGACAAGTTCCTTGGAAAGTCAATAGGACTTGTGTGCCTAAATCACATAGGCATATTGAAAACGTCACCCTTAATTTTTAATTTCTTTCACTACTATATCCAAGGAAAGAAAAAAAAGATAAAGGGGAGGGGAAAGGGAGAGGACCTGGTTATAGACCATTTTAATCAATTATTGTGCGTATAAATAAAGCTAATGGACCCAGTGCTGGCCTCAGATGCACGGTTATAACACCCATTAGGCTTCAGTGGAGTTACTTCTGTTTGACACTGTGTAACTGAGAGCAGAATTTGGCTCATTGACTTCTCTGGGAATTGTCCTGTGGATCTGAGATCATAACTGAGTCCGTCATGTGCAACTTTTTGTGTAATACAAATTAAAAAAAAACCAGTAACAAATTTAGCATGGCTTGTTTTATTTTGTTTGCTTTTGTGACTGCAATGATGGTGAAGGATGCTGAACTCACAGCTCTGGAGTTTGCAGCCCGCATATGTTCACAGAACAGGTAAAGCATAGGCAGTGCTGCAGTGCAAGCTTCTCTACCAATATGCCCCATTTCTAACCTCTAAGGCTGAGAACTTAGGAAAAATTAACTGTCACTAGATGCTCTGCTGAGGTAGCTGACAAGGGTAACAGCTAGCGCCAACTGTGGCAGTGTTGTTTTGTGACTTGTCTATTCAGAACTGGACTGAGACCCCCAAGCCATTTCACTTAGTTCATCAAAGAGCTTTCAGCTAGTAACTGTCATAGTTCAAGGCAATTGCACCGCGTGGACCAGCAAGGACACCCACTCTAGGCTCCTGGCTCGTCAGCCATCACCTCTGAGGTGGAGACTGGCATCTTTCTCTCTCCTGACCAGCATAGTCCTCTGTCTACACCGTGAGTTCCCCAGCAAGCCGGATGGCCTATACAGCCAGTATCTGCAGGTTGCTTTCTCTCCAGGGGAATTGCCCACTGTTATAAGTTTCCACACAGCCCTTTCTAAGGAGCAGTTATTCTTAAGGTGAAAGCATAACAGAGACAACATACTAAAAAACAATGAAAGAACCTACACACATGCTAATCTTACCAGAGATCACCCTCAACTGCAACAAAATCTCTGGTGGGTGATCAGTCCTTCAAACCCCACCCAGGGGGTTTTCTGTGGTTACAAGTTCATAACAGCTTTCCCTCAGAACAAGAACATAAGTTAGCCTTTCCTTTATACAGCTTGGAACTTAGATATTCAGGGACCGGGGATAGGTAATCAGTCAGATACAATGGTTCTCTCCTCCGAGTGTAGCTTCAAAGGATTGCGTCCAAAAGTGAGAATTTGCATTTCCCTCCTGCCAGGTATTTCCTAGGAGACCCATTTAACTTTGTTTGTCCCGAATGTTCCTTCTTGTCTGGCACATTGTTTAAAATAGTCTGTTGAAGCAAATAAAATTTCCCAGGGTTTGGATTGTCCATGACTCTCCCCTAAAGAAGTTACATACAATCCCACAATAATACATAGACTTTGCATTTGTAATACACTTGACTGCAAAGCTATTTAAACTTAATTCAATAAGATCTCCCAAAGATATTGCAGGAAATTGCCATATCTGTCACAGTGACAGTTTTCCATCACTGCCAGATTGGCACGGCTCTGAATTTATGACCTGCAGGTGAGAGGTTCCATACCCCTCATCTCTGGGATTTTAAATGTGAACTAAACCACTTCTATGAAAATACAGTTTGAAATACCAGATCTCTCATTAACTCGTTAGTTAAAATAACCTTAATCATGAATTTCAGTAACATTCATTCATCCAAATCTTAGTTCAAGTTTTGACTTATTGTCAGAATGTATCATACTGAATTTCTCCACAAGTTTTCCTTAGATCCACGGGAAGAAAAGGAGGTATATTTTTAAATTCGAATGCACAATGCAGTCTATTTTAAACTTTTGAATCCATCAGAGGCAGAAAGCTTTTAGACTACAAGCACGGCTTTTAAGACCAACAATTGCAAGCCCCTAGCATCCTATTAAGCAACATAAAACTTCAGCAGGTAGGGCTTTATAATTTCTGGCTGTTAACCACCTGCTAAGTAAACTCTGTGTATACAAATGAGATAAAAAGAATGGAATGGTACAACACAAAATTAGATCATTTAAAATATTTGCACACATCCAGAACGTGCATACATTCAGAGTACAGCGTATGAGTAAAACCAGGACTCTACCAAATAGAACACATTCAGAGATCACATCAATGGAACTTGATAGCTACTCTAGCAAAGTTAATGGAGAGCAATTGGCATAATACCGGGAAAGAGGACTATCTAGCTCACTGTATTTTATTTATGTGCTGGTAAGCCGGAGAGCAGTAAATGGAATTCTCTGTTTGTCATTCTCTGACTATATTACTAGGCATCTTAAAAGTAGAGCTGGCTGAAAACAGGATAACATTTTTGTGAACAAAATTTCATCCTGCTTTTTGTGCAGGATGGTGGTGTTTGAGGTTTTTGTTTTTTTTTGATGAGATAGTCAAAAAGTGAGACAAAATTTTCATGAAATTTTTACCCTTTTTTCAGTGAAATTTTAAATTTCAATGAAAAAACTTAATCAACATTCAGAATTTAAAAAACTACTTACACCTATGCCTTGGCACCAAACAACATGTTTAAGGGGTTTCTCTGGTCACTTGTTTTGGTGGGTGTTTTATGTTAAATTTGTTTGACTGCAGTACTCTTTTAGCACTTTTTTTTTTCAAGCGAGGAGGCTAAGATTTTTCAAGAGAGGAGCTAACGTAAACCCTCAAGAAAAAGCAAGGGTGCAAAATGCTATCACTGTCTTATTCCAGATCCTCATGGACTTCACATCTTACCACAGACAGCAGATTGGGCTTCTTTGCCTCCCCAACAATATTTGTTGACCCTGGGTTTCAAAAACAAAGATGTTGGGAAATTCTTGGAAAAGATATCAAGTAAAAAGCTGCCATCCTTTTCAGGTATGCATTGCTGATTTGCCTAGTAGTTTGAATGCAATGTGGTTTGTCACCAGCAGGGGCAGAGGACTGGTTGGGGCACGGATCAAGGGACTATGCTAAAGTGCAGGCCACAGTGGGCATGTCTACTCTGTTATGCAACCAGACAACCACATTGCACGCCCCACTCTCCTCCTCCCCACCCTGTCTATGTAGACATTTGTCACTGTTTGCCAAATGCCAGTGCAGGCAGATATTCACTATAAATGATTCACTTAGCTGTAGAGAGGAAGGTGGTCTTGTAGCTATGGTGCCACCCTGGGACTTAAGAGGTGTGAATTCAATTCCCTGCTTCCCCCCAAACTTCCTTAGACAAGTCACTTAATTTCTGCATGCTGCAGTTTCACATGTGTTATTAGCACTGCTCTACCTCACAGAGGTGTTGTGAGGATAAATAAATTGTGGGGTGTTCAGATACTCTTAGAAAACTTTAGTTGTCCAAAAAGCACTTGTGTTACCATAATCTTTGGAGACCAGTCATCTCATCTATCTGTGCCTCATTTTCACCATATGGAATGTGAGGCTAAAAATCACTCACCTCACAGAGTGAAAACACTGTTGGAGTGCAAAGTAGTATTACATTTAATTATCTATTTGATTATGGTGGTACCTAGAGATTCCAGCTAAGAATGGGGCCCCATCATGGTAAGCACTGTAGAGTAAGAAACAGTCCCTGCCCCAAAGCGTTTAACAATCTAATTAGATAAGACAGACAAAAGGATGGGAGGAACAACGTGATGGTTGGCAAAGGTCACGTCAGTGCCATGATTTTTTGTGGGTTGGTTGATTTATTTCTACCTTTTAATTTTTTTTGGAAGGAAGGTTTTGTTGGAAGGGGATTAGCCAAACAGAAACAAAGGAAGGTAGAGAAACCATTGAAGGAAGGGTATAGTGTATAGCAGGTGTGGCCAGACTGTGGCTTGTGAGTGCATGCAGCTCTTTTACAGTTAAAGTGCGGCTCGCAGAGCCCCCCACGCACCGCCGATTCTCCACCTACCAGACTGGATGTGGGGGAGTTTCTGCCCTGCAGTGGGGTGGTGGGACTAGGGGCTTTAGCACCTCACCCCAGCGGGCACCACCCAACAGGGCAGGTTGTGCATGTCTTGCAGCTTTCAAGCTTCTTAGGATTATTGTATGCAGCTCAGCGGGTCAGTAAGTTTGGCCACTCCTGGTGTATAGGAATAGGATAATATTCCTTTAAATAGTTTGTAATCCCTGAGTGGTGCTCACATATTTTTAGAAGCACAAGAAACCAGCCAGAGCAGCAGTATGTAAGGAGGTAGGCCTCGCATGTTTGCATTTATTGAGTAAATGCAGTTATTTGGGACCCAACAGTGCCCCAGTGGCTGTGCAAAGAGCAAAAGATTCAACAGTGGAGAGGAGTAAGGAAAAAAGAGGGAAGAAAGGGAGCATGAAAGGCTGGGGGAGTGAGGCTGAAGTATACACACTGTGAAGGAAGGGGGTTGGATTGAACATCTAACCAGCACAGGGGAGAGAATGACCAGATTGAAAACTGGAATAAAATAAAGCAACCAGGCCTTGGCGACATCATCAGCTTCCAGAGGTCCCTCCTGCAGCTGACTTTCTCTGCTCCTGCCAGCTGAGCATTTGGGTGGCTTTTCCCAGCAATTTCTCACTTCCCCGAGCCCACATTGCTTGCTAAATCCCCTATCGAATACCTTGTATGAAAGGTGCACTGTGCACTGGTATGATCAAAAACAACAAGGTTTACTATTTCATTTCTTAGAACACAGAGCTCCTTTTAGTCCTCTTACAAGAGAAGAATCCGTAAGACACTTGGAGACCGTAGGGAAAAAGATCTTGCCAATAATGGATTTTATCAGAGGCACCAAATTAACTGTGGGTATAGAATCTACTTTATAGAATGCAGTGAATGCAGTATTAGAGGTTTGTGTATAAGTGATGATTAAGATGTGTTTTGTTGATGTCTTTTATTCTGTTGTTTCAGACAGATATTTAAGTGAATCTGTAATTTAATAAACAAGAAAATATTTTAGTTAGTGGTTCTTTAACGTGTGGCAAACTATGCACGTATGTTTGCAAAGCACTCAGCTGACTTCAACAGGAGCCTGAGCCGGGACGGCCACATTGCAATTTTGTAGTCCCACAGCCCAAGTCCTGCAAGTCTGAGTCAGCTGATATGGGCCAGCCATGAGTGTTTTATTGTAGTGTAGACATACTCTTAGATTAAATTCCAGTCTAGCCTCTACATCAGGGGTGGGCAAACTACGGCCCGCGGGCTGGATCTGCCCCCCCAGGGCTTTGGATCCAGCCTGCAGGATTGCCTTCTGTGGTGCTGTGGGCCCCGTGCCGCTCTCAGAAGCAGCCGGCACCACTTCCCTTCGGCCCCCGGGGAGAGGAGGGGCAGATGGCTCCGTGCATTGCCCTTGCCTCCAGGCACCGCCCCCTCCCCCAGCTCCCATTGGCCAGGAATGGGGAACCACAGCCAATGGGAGCTTTGGGGGAGGAACCTGGAGGCGCGGCAAGAGCAGCGCACGCGGAGCCCTCCGCTCCCCCGCCCCCAGGGGCTGTAGCACTTCCTGGAGCGGTGTGGGGCCGGGAACAGGGCAGGCATGCTGGGAGCCTGCCCTGGCCCCGGTGCGCGCCGCTGCCATCCCAGAGCCGCTTTCGGTAAGCGGCGCCAGGCCGGAGTCCGAACCCCTCCTGCACCCCTCCCCCCAACTCCCTGCCCTAAGCCCCGCACCTGCACTTTGCACCCCTCCTTCACCCCAGCTCCCTGCCCTGGGCCCTCTCGTACACCCCTCACCCCTCCTCAACCCCAACCCCCTGCCCTGAGCCCCCTCCCACAGTCCACACCCCTCCTGCACCCAACCCCCTGTCCTGAGCCCCCTCATACACTCTGCACCCCTCCTCTGCCCCAATCCCTTGCCCTGAGCCTCTTCCTGCACACTGCACCCCCCACACACCCCGCACCCCATCCCGCACCCCAACCCCCTGCCCCGGCCCTGCATACAATTTCCCCACCCAGATGTGGCCCTTGGCCCAAAAAGTTTGCCCACCCTTGCTCTACATAGTGAAGTGTGTGAAATTACTTTCAAATCTGATACAGACATATTGTAGATCTATTAGCATATTCCACATCATACTTTTTACTGTAATGTACACAGCTTTTTATCACTTTGGCTTTTGATTAGCACAAAAGGTCAAAAATGAAATTTGCCTGTAGACTAGACTATTTTAAAGCAATTCTTAAATTGTTCTGCAGAATATAAGTGGAAGACACCTCTCCTCAAAAGACTGCAAATGCTAATGTTAACATTTTTTCCCTAGCAATAACAGTTTTTTAGTTATCTGTGTCTTGGAAAAATCAGAGGCATTTCCTCATCAGGTGTTTTAGCAAATGACAGAATTAATATTCTTACTCTCTGACAGTAGGTAGGAGTTTGACAAAAACTGCTACTTAGCAACCTCTATCAAGTGAAAAACATTAGCTAAAATCTTGGATAATCTATGTCTTCTTCACTCTGACGGTAATAAGTAAACAGACAAAAAAGGACTGATCTCACAAACTCAGTGGGAGTTGAAGTGCTCAGCACCTTGCAGAAATGAACCCTAATAAAACATTTGCTTCTTAGCTCAGTATGAGGAAGGGGAAGGAGTCTCATGGCACAGATCCCAAAGGAAATGTATCTTTTTGTTTTCAGTGTTAGGATGCCTCTTTGAATTCATCTGTCCTTGACCATTCTCTGACTACCCAAATCCCCTTCTAACTGGTGTGCAGGCTGAGTTGAAATGGCACCATTTTGAGAAAGTACATTATGTGTTACTGATGTGCTTGTGCATCTTTAGCATAAAAAAATCCTGAAGTCTATTTAGACTCTCCAACTTTGATGTTTCCAAGGATGGAATCCTGGCCCCTTTGAAGTTAATGGCAAAATTCCTATTGACTGCAGTGGGAGCAGGATTTCACCCCAAGTTTTAGAACATAAGAATGGCCACACTGGGTCAGACCAATGGTCCATCTAGTCCAGTATCCTCTCTTCCAACAGTGGTCAATGCCAGATGTTTCCAGGGAACAGAACAGGGCAATCAAGTGATTCATTCTCTGTCATACAGTCCCAGTTTCTGGCAGTCAGAGGCTTAGGACACCCAGAGCATGGGGTTGCCTCCCTGACCACCTTGGCTAATAGCTATTGATGGTTTTATCCTCCATTCATTTATCTAATTCTTTTTTCAACCCAGTTATACTTTTGCCTTTCACAGCATTCGCTGGTAATGAGTTCCACAGGTTGACTGTACATCATGTGAAGTTTGTTTTAAATGTGCTGCCTATTAATTTCATTGGATAACCCCTGGTTCCAATTCTAATATATCTTTTTTGAGATGGGGTGACAAGAATTGCACGCAGTATTAAAGGTCTGGATTTATGCAGTGGCATTATATTTGCTGTCTTATTATCTAGCCTTTTTGTAATGGTTCCTAATATTCTGTTTGCTTTTTTGACTGCTGCTGCACATTGAGGGGATGTTTGCAGAGAACTTTCTCTGAAGTATGTAATGTTACCACTTTTCTCTAAGACATTCATATAAAACCTTAAGGAAGCATACCTGGGTCCAAAACAAGCCATTCTTTGTAGGTAACAAATCTTAGGAACTGTCCCAAAATAAATTGTCAATAGAGGAACTTTTGGAACAAATTGATAAATCAAACAATAATAAGTCCCTAGGACCAGATGGTATTCACCCAAGAGTTCTGGTGGAACTCAAATATGAAATTGCAGAACTACTAATTGTGGTATGTAACCTATTGCTTAAATCAGCCTCTGTACCAGATGACTGCAGGATAGCTAATGTGAAACTAATTTTTAAAAAAGGCTCCAGATGTGATCCTGGCAATTACAGGCCAGGAATCCTAACTTCAGTACCAGGCAAATGTGTTTCTCCATTTCTAGTCTATCCTGGAAATGAATTTGCAGAAACAAGGCTAGATGGTCTAAATAGAAAAGTTTCACGTTTGAGATCTTGGTATATGGGATACAAGAGAAAAGATGCAATCAACCAACATAAGAGACAAGATCAGTGGAATATGTGGTAGGGTTATTTGAGCTTATGAGCCAGATACTCAACTGGTGTGAATTGGCATAACTCCATAGACTTCAATAGAACAATGCCAATTTACAATAGCTATGGATCTAGCCTTTGCTGAGATTATTTTTCTTGCTGAGATGGATACCTGCTGAGGAACCGCAAAATAGATGTGGTGATCTCATGCCCCTATTGAAATCAGGGGCAAAATTTCAATTCACTTCAGCAAGACCAGGATTTCACCCATGAAGTTTGATGAGATCTCCCCAAATGCAACTTAACTTTACAAGAAGCAGAATTTTAAGTGGACTGAATAAAATGTATTCATATAGATTCTAAACCAGCAGCCACTTTACCAGGAGGTCATAAGTAGGGGCTTTGCTAGAAGAGAGAAAAACCTGACACAAAACTAATGATCATCGATTTAGAACCAGCAGCTGTCAATCTTGCACAAAAGTATAAAGATTCAGGCATATGTTATTGGCGGGGGAGTGGAGAAACTGTTTTTCTTCCCTTCAGTCTTCTTAGTGCAGAATGATCCTGACAACATAACATCCCTGACCAAAAAATCAGATTACAAAGCAAGCTAGATCTAATATTACAGAGCAAGGTCTATTCTGCTAGCCCTGATTAAAACTTCATTCAAGACAATGCAAAAACTGGACACTTCAGTTTGCTTGAAACTATTCCAAGTTTTTCTTGAAGCCAGAATTTAAGTTTCACCTGTTATTTATTTCTCAAAAGCTACACAAAATGTAGTCCCAAGAAGAATATGCTTTGTAGACCACTCCACTTCAATTACTGATGTTAGTTGCAAAAGCTTCTCCCGAGTTAAAAGAAAACAAGGTCATTTATAGGGGAAAACAAAAACAAAAAAGCTTTGCTTAAATTGAAAAGCCAGAGCTACCCAAAATGCAACCCAAAAGTCTTCTGCAACCCAAAATTCTGTGCAACCCAAAATTCTTCTCCTAGTCATTTTAATGATATTCCTTGGTGGAAACATCTTAGTGCTAAAGCAGAGCTAATTAAACACTAGCAGCTGTCCTAAATATAAATCAATTCCACCACTTCAGATGTGCAGCACAGTAACCTGGAGTTAATTATACAATTCATTCAAGCTTTGCTGTTCGTAAGTCATGGAGTTAATGATAAATATTCGCCGAACATACATTGTGCTCTCAATTGTGATACTCTTACTTTCATTGAATAGTAGTACCGTGCTACCCGCAGAGCCCTACTAAAATCACTGAGACTGTTTGCATAGCCAAGTAAGACTGAGAATGAATAAGGATACCACATCCTAGTAGCAACTTCATCTGATGGTAAAAATTCTTTAAATCTAATCTTCCAGACATTTACACCAGGCTCACGTCTGTGGTATCTAAGTGTCTCCCACTTCCTGCTCCCATGGAAATCTTTCTTGTTGAGCCAATGGGAGCAGAAGCAAATTTTTACTCTAGGGCCAGATTATGAACCCCTTGGTAAGCAGGTACTCAAACAAATAGTCCCACTGGGCCAGGCTCTGCCATTCTTGTCTATGTTGAATAGAACCTTGCTCCTGGGGTCATCCCATATGTATGGGACAGTGTGCTACATAACATGACCAAAGAGGGCCCTTAGGTATATACTCCCCTTAATGGGTTCCACAGCAAGACATACAGAAATAAAACACACTTGGGGAACAAATTGCTTTGCTGTCTGTTTTCAGTTCTGTAACAGTGTTTATTATAAGCAGATTCCAGGGTATGTTATCTGGAGAATCCTGAGGGCATTGAAGAACTGTGATGACAGATTTCCAGATTGTTCCAACTCACCATTGGGCTTGGTCGTAAGGCACAGCATCATTCACATGCTAAGCTGATAAAATGGAGATACCATAAAAATGAAGGACAACATCTTGGGGGGACTGGATTGCAGAAGTTTGCAAAAATGTGTTCCTCAAGGCTGGATGGCTAGACATGCCACTTGCATTTGATGTCAGAGTTCCAGCTTTAAATCTAAGCTGAACAACCACTTTGTTTCTCTTATTCTCTAGGACTCAGCAAGCAAACTTTAATAATTAGTAAAATTATTTCTTCTTAAATAGAATCTAGAAAAACAAGAGGGGAAATACCATCTCTCTGATATATCTCAGTGTCAGGTGGGACCAGTAATATGCAACCTGAAGTTCTTAAGGACACTTAAGGTTGCCCTGTACGTTACAGGCTCTCCAGCTTCTTTTGCAATAAGACAACGGTCTTGCTTTGCTTTAGGTTTTGTGCTTCAGAGGCCCCTCTCACTGCCCAGCTAATGGTGTCAAGCAAGCTCCACCTGGAGTCGGCTGGTTTGCTGTTGGGTTGGTCCTCTCCATTGGCGATGACCTTTCAAGGACTTACAGAGGGATCCCAGAGCTGATGTTCGGGAACCACATCCTTAGATGTTCCTATCCTTCCAGCGGATCCCCCAAGATTCCACAACTTTTTCTGTGGACAGGCAAATTCCACCTGTCTAAATTCAGGGGGATCTCTTGTGAGATTTCTCTTTTAGCTGTGGGTTTTCTCTGGGGAGGGGGCAATCTGGCCCAGAGTAACTTTGGCCCTTGGCTTCAATGAGACGATACATGTGAGTGAGGGCTGCAGGACAAGGCCCAACAATTGTTAATTTTACTTTTCATTAATTCTGTGTGAGACCTGGATGATGTATGTCTGTGCACATCTGGAAGGGAAAAGCGTTGTGATTTGTCTGCCAATTAATGTTTTAGTCCCTTATCACATTCCTATCAAAGATGCATTTTCAACCCTTCTGATGAATTTGTTGGTTACATTACAGTCCTATTTCTTAGACATTAAACTCTTCCCTCTATTAAATAGGCCAATTCTTTTCCCCTAAAGCCTCCATTTAAGATTGCTATTTACTTAACCTTCACTGTACCTGTAGAGGCAGTTTCAGCTTCATCCATGGCCACTTTATTATATTTTTACTGCAGCTTAGTAGCCTCTTGAACTCCACTCTAGTTCATGTAATTCTCATCATGTGGTTCATATCCCTGTGAACTCTTTTTCAAGCCAGAAGCAGTTATTTACGCTCTCTTTCTTCATTTTTCATTGTCACTGAAACACAACCTCTGACAATGTTCAACCTGTTATAATTCCTTTAAAAATATCCTGCTGTCAGTTATTTATTTATTTACCTCTGGCCTACTGTAAACATCAGTAACATTGCTATGGCCATAAAGCACGAGCTGGCTCAGGCACCAAATCTGGGTTTTTAGCTCCATGATGTGTGCCCATATTTTTTTGGCAAATCAAGATGACAAAGAGCGGTTTCCTTTCCTTTTTTTTCCCCCTTTACTTTTATAAAAATTGGAGAAGCACTCTTCCCCCTTCCTTGGCCCCAAGACAGCATGATTCAGCCAGATGAAGAAGCATTTTAACCTCTTCTTCAGTTGATGAGTCAATACACTAATTTATTTTCATTTATATGGGGGTGGGAGCTCAGGAATCCAGAAAACAACGTTCTGCTGCAACTAAAAATGTGATTTGACTTGTTTTCAATTGTTACATGTTGATAAATTCCCTCTCAAGCTCTCATTAATTAATTGTTCTTCTTTATTTTAATGAATATATATCTGTATTGCTGCAATGAAACAAACCTTTTCCTTGACTTTTCATTCTAATTATTCTAATTCATATCTTGGGGACATAGAAAGCCTGTAGAACAGGGCTTTTCTCACGACAAAAATGATGACAAGGCTGAGGGATGGAATCTCCTCTACCCACCATAAGAATCTAATCTAAAGTTCATTGAAGCAAATGGGACTTAAGTACCTTCCTGAAGTTAAGCAGATGCTTAAGTGGTTTGCTGAATAGGGATGGACTTCAGTACATGTTTAAATGTTTTGCTGAGCTGTATCCTAAATGACCATAATATCTGTGCATGGGGAGGAATAACAAACATGGCTTGCTACATCCCCTATACAGGGATTTGGTTCAGTGAGCCCACACAGTGGATGCACCCACGGGTAACTCTCTGCAACAGTCCTCCTATCTACCAGGGGCTGTGTTGACCTGCTGAGGTTACCTTCTTTGTGGTGCATAAAGGACAGCATCGTTTCTCTTGCATGGGATCTTCTGTGGTTTCTTCTGTAGTGCTGTAGTTTTATGAGTAGGAGTTAAGGCAATGACTTCCCTGGAGAGATGAAGGGATTATTTACTTGTACTTATATAACTGCCCAGCTTTCTTTTACGGTTAGGCTTGAAGACCCTGATTTCTAACTGGGACTCCATTCCTTCCCCCATAGCAGAGGTCAAAAATTATGAGCAAAATTAATTACATCAACAATTGCTCACTTTTAGGAACCTAGTTATTAGAACTGGTCAAAAATGAAAAAAACCAAACATTAAAAATGTCAAAGTTGTTTCCATTTCACAGATTTTGAAAGGGACCCTTTTTTATTTTTTTCAAAAAAAAATTGTGACATTTTGAAAGAACACATCAAAAATTATATCAAAACCGTTATTAGGATTTTTATAGAAATCTTCCATTTACTGAAAATCCAAGTTTTTGATAACAATTGCAATAACCATTTGATGACTTTTTAAATTAAAATGTCAATTAAAAATATCTCAAACTTTTGTGAAAATCCAAGAGTTAAAAGTCAAGATTTTTGCCAAAAAAACCCTCATTTCATTCAAAAAATTTCCACCAGCCCATTAACTGATTGGACCCATAAATAACATAGCTAGGTATCTAGCTGGAGGCAACCACACATGCAGTTTTGCAACTACAGTATCTGTGATTGTGGGGAAAAAAAGATCTGCCAAAATTATTAGAAGCTGTCTTGAAAATCTAGTCCAACATTTTAAATTTCAGGCTCTAAAATAAGTGGGATGATTTTCAGGGATGCTGAGCGCACACAGCTCCCGCTGAACTTGTATATCCTTCTAGTCACTGATAGTTTGCTTTTGTAAAACCTGTTGAGGAGTTTTCAGTGAGAGAGCTGTGTACCCTTCAGAAAGAGGGTAATGAAGATATTAGCTCCCCTTTACAAACCCCTTGTCCCACCTTCCTCAAGAAAATACTTGAATATGCTCTACAGATCTGATTTTCAAACAAATATTAGGCATGTAGGGTGATTTTCAAAAGTACTGAAGTAGATGAGATGCCTTGGGAGTTAGGCACAAAGGCACTTTTGAAAATCCCACTAGGCATCTATGTAGATCTTTGGGCACTTTTTAAAATCTAAGGCCCTAATCCTGCAACCACTTGGGCATGTGCTATAAGCACATGACTAGGCTACTCATGTGCTGAAAGTTAGCCGTTGCCTAAGTGCCTACAGGATCAGACTCCGACTCTGCAGCTTTCTGGTGTTTAAGATCAGGTTTGAAAGCTGTGGATTTTCTTTGCCTGTGAACATGTGGTAGATTTATGCGTTACATGGTTTCCTCAACCTCGTCACTGAAACATGAAAAGCACAAAAGCCAAACAATATTTTAACAAAGAGGATTATGGAAAAGCCTTTTCTAAGTGATGACAATAAAAATTACATATATATCGGATATCTGCAGTCTCCCCCTTCCTATCTGTTTTAAGCTATGTATTTATTTTTCTAGTACTACTAGAGAGATTATGTAAAGGATGTCTTTTTTCTATATAAGAGTTTAGAAAACATTATCTTAAAGGTGCTGTATGCCTCTTTGGTTACAGTATTGCCAGCATGAATATACATGATGATAAACCCTGACATAAGTCTCAGGAGAGAAGTAGGTTTTCTGTGGCTCTCTTCTAACCCATTTGCTTTTGCTGAGAGGATAGGAGAGTTTCTCTGCATGTTCAGGTGTGATAGAGAAGTTGCAGTATGCCAGCCTCCTCAGTCGGTTGCAGCGAGTCAAGGAACAGTCTCAAGTGATTAATCAAGCGATGGCTGAGCTAGCAACCATTCCTTATCTACAGAACATCAGTCAGCAGGATGCTGAATTGGTAAGTATTTATTTTTAATCCTTGTTTTGGCTTTTATAGGCAGTGCGCCAAGAGGGGAAAAAAACATTGCAGTGCTATTTGTAGTGGAAGTCCATTTTTAATGTGCAGAGAACTTGAAATCGTTTTGAAATCCTCACTGCAGCATTTTGTCAGAGGAGGGGCTAAGCACCTGGAAGAATCACTTCTATGCAACCCATCTGAATCATTTACACTTGCATTTTTAAAATATGTTCCCTTCCTCTCGCCCTCAGAAAATAATCCTAGAAAATGATTGCAGTTATTTAGACTGTGATGAATTTAAAACATCTAGCACCGTAGCTGGATGAAACAAAAGAGGCAGAATGGTCTAGTGGTTGGAGCACCAGAGTGGGACTCAGAAGTTTTCTATTCCTGGCTCTGTCACAGAATTGCTGTGTGACTTTGGGCAAATCACTTTGCCCTTCTGAGCTTCAGTTTCTTTGTGTGCAAAATGAGGATATTAACACTCACAGGGGTGTTGTGAAGCTGAATTCATTAATGTTTTTAACCGACTTCGATATCCACAAATGGAAAGTGTTATAGAAGTGCAAATGTTGTCAATATTGTATATGATAAAGGTTGTTTTATTAAACCACCTGCGTGTTTTAAACATTGAATTCCTCTTATTCAGGCAAAACAAATCTCTCATGATTTGACTGAATGAGGATTACAAGATCCTCACTCCCTCCATTTATTTTTTATCAGACTTTGATGATCCAAATCCTGGTTTACCGAAGCTCTTGGATTTCCTAAGGCCAATCCCCAAGGTTTGACTGCAGTCCTCCAAAGCTCCTAAGCTCTGCAGTATTGAAGCTTCTCAGGGTGGCTTGCCATAGAGAAGCTGACCAAGTGCCTATGGCTGAGGGAAGTAGTCACCAGATTTTGAAGTCTGTGCTCAAGATAAGGGGAAACCACATTACAGAGCAAATGGTTTATTAAAAGTCACCATCCTTTTGGCAAGGGTTTTCTGGAATTAGAACCCTATGTCCCCATGCTTTAAGGCTGACTAGAGGAATATCTTGAGTTACTGATACATTTATCAGCACAGACTTTCTCCAGAGTACTATATTTTATTATATCACAGCTAAGAAACATAGTATTAAAATGTTGCCTAAATCTACTTACAACACCTTTTCTCCAGCTGTGAGCTTCCTGGGAACCTTTTTTGAAGCTAGGTTCCAGGAAACCTCAGGAAAACAAGGACAGGGAAAAACTATTCTTTTCTTTTTTGCATAGGACTTTGCAGAACCAGAGCCCATTACTGAATATGCAATCATGAATATTAAACATTCAATAGGAAATTCCTTGTTTGCCAAGCTCGAAATACAGATGATTTAAAAGGAGAGAAAAATTAACAAGCTGTCCTGTCCATAGTATTAAAATGTACTTAAGATTTTCTTCATTTCCCAGTGGGTCTTTGTCCTCTCATCTTCTCCAGGATTCTGTCTGACTTCATTTTTTAAACTGTTTACATTAAAGGACACTCAAATTCCTTAGGGCTTGAATGTTATAGCAAAGTTTGGGTATCTCTCAGTTAGGGCACAATTCTGCAGTTACCCCTGCCCAGTGTCCCAGTTATTTCAATGGAAAGCTACCAGGGAGAGACTGGACATGCAGGAGTAACTGTTTGTAGGATTGGGCTCTCAGAGCCTGATACAGTATCCGTTCAAGTCAATAGAAAAAATCCCACTGATTTCAATGGGCACTGGATGGCATCCTTAATGAGTGTGCACTCTGTGGTGGTTTTGCTTAGTCTTTAATTCCCTTTTATAGCTGTATGACTAGATTTTTGATGTCTTTCCATCAATAATATAATAGGCCAAATCCTGTTCTCATTTGCACCTATGTAAGTTAGTGGAGATACTCTAAATTTACACTGGTGCAATTGAAATTAGACTTCCGCCCATTTAAGGCTAGTTTCAGATTTACTGGTTGGAAAATGCTAAATCTGCCATAGGTTTGTTATTATGTACAGTATAAGCAGTATAAAGGGGAAAAAACAGCAGTGTGCCATTTCCACTGATACAGTGAAGGTCTCGGAGGCATTTCAGATATAAACTCCTTTTTGTAATTACTAAACCATATAAATTCACAGAGTCCTAAAATATGGCAGAGAGAACCTCAGCTCAGGATTTTTTAAATTATTGTTAATTTATAAAATCTGTGGGGGAAGAGGAGACTTCAGTTAATTTGAGCTGTTGATACAAACAACAATCAATAAAGACCTTCCAGAGGTTTTGTGGTTTCACATTTGCATCCCCATCAGTCAAAGACCAAAGCTGTCTGAAAAATGGAACTCCATTCTCATGAAAAACTTTGCTTTTTTGAAAAACTGTCCATTTTAAAAGGGATAAAATATCAAAAATATTAAATTTTTCATGAGAAGGAATTTCCAGAAAACTTTTATTTCTGGAGAACCAAAACAGAATTTTTCAGCTTGCCGGCTGCATTCTTGGCTAATGAGAGGTTTCTTGCACCTTTCTCTGAAGCATCTGGTGCTGGCCACTGCAGAAAACAGGACTAGGTGAAGTGTGGGTCTGATCCAGTCTGGCAATTCCTATATTATTATGTTATTTAAATGCAGTTGAAAATGTATTTTTGAAAATGTTTGAGAGGAGGACCCCAAAAGAGGCAATGCCATAGCCACAGTGAATTTTGAGCCTAGCCTCTAGCACTGAATACTGGTTATCAAGCACTTATCAATACATACTTTTTATGGTTTACAGTAGAAATAGGCTGCCTTGTTCTTTATGCTCTGTTATGCTGAATGATGGGAAGGCTCTGTCAAAGAAAAGGATAGTAAAACAGGTAAATGAGATACATGGTTTGAGATACAGTAAAAACATCTCAGCTTTAGAATTGTCCTCTAGTGAGGTTTTTACATGCTGTCTTAAATTACGATACATTAGCCTTGGAAGAAAACACACACACAAATTCTTGTAATACATAGAATATCTTGGAGAATTAAATAATAAAATATAGAACCTTTATTCTTTACAACCCAAAAGTGGCTTTAAAAAATATAAACATTTACTACATTAAAACCTATAGGCGTAAGTACAAATTTTCCAGTGGAATTTTCCCCATTGTTAAGTATTTTATATCCAGAATAATACAGAGTAATGGCTGAAGTGACGATGAGGTGGTGATGCTCATTGTGTGAAAGATGAGTAATAAAATCATCACTGTACAAATGAATTTTTAATTGGGTTTTAATCTGTGTATTTAGGGAAGTTATTTCTGTGTGAATTCCACACTGATAATTTTTATCTTGGTGCCACAGCTGCAGTCGCTAATGGCAGATGCCATGGACACCCTTGAAGGAAGAAGTGATAAAGAACGTGTGTGGAATAAAATTCAGAAGGTAAAACTTGCAGCTGAAGACAGCAGAATACTCTGCTTCTCAGGGAGTGAATGTCTATCTTGGGGCACATTTGTTCCGATGGTAAAAATGAAAGTTGGTGCTATTGTTGGCCCAACCCTTTGTCTTGGCGCTTGTTAGTGCACAGACAGTTAGCCCCAAATAAGTGTTTGTTTTTGCCTTAATACTCTCATATGTTCAGCCTTTGACAGCGTTAACAGTTTCACATGATCATCATCTGGGGAAACGGTTTGAATCGCTTCATTTTGATGATTATTATACTTACCTTCATTCTCCCCCTTTTTGGGATATTGTTTTAACTGTTTTTAATTTCGGGTAGAATTCAGCCCAGATCAGAGAACACACACTAGACTCTGTGTGCAATTTACATCTCACTTAAACCCCACTGAAAAGCTTAAGTGAGGCTTAGGTGGTGTGAGGCTTACAGGGTGCGTAGCGCCTTTCTTGGGACCTCTGCATTTGGTCAATATCACCCTTAAGGGACTTAAGAAGGGGTTAAATGGTACCTAGGGTCTTGTGCTGACTGCCAGCACTGGGATGAATTTGACCCTATATAATAAATAATGGCCTGCCTGTGAAAAAATAAGGATATCTGATATTGACACAAAGCCTTTCACCCCAAAGCACTTTACAATTGTACACATACAGCACTGGTTAAATACAGCCACTTCTGAGAAAGGGGATGATAGCACAGGCAAGGGGAAATTTTGCTTAAGGTTCAAAGCATTGCTCTGTTACAGATTGTCATGGGATCTTCAGTGTCCCAGCCGGACAGATGGGACTTCAGTTTTAAAGATCCCATCTAAATACCCATGCATAGCAAATTGCATCTCTCTTGGAAAAATGAAGGGCAGATTACTTGAATTTGAATACTGCCAGAACCTGAACTTGTGGTTCCAGGGAGTTGAGAAGCTAGATTCTGGTCTCAGTCACATCAGTGCAAACTCTAACCCTAAATCCATTGACTCAATGTAGCGTGTACTCCAGAGTTACACAGGTGTAACTGAGACAAGAACATGTCCCTAGTTATTTCAGAATGCTGACGTGCTTCTACATGTGTGCAAAGAATGCGGAGGAATTTGGGCATTGAGAGTTCCATGCTCTCTCAACCCAGCAGAGCTATAGTAGTTTGTGATATCACCAGAATCCTCCAGTAGCCACCATTCCATGCCATTAAATACAGTTTGTTTATTTCCTTATATTCCAGTGATCTGAGTCTGCTTTTGAAATTTCAAAATTTTTAAACAAACAAAAATATTTCTAACTTAAACCAAACACGACAGATGTTTCCAACTGTTCAAATAAATGCTGCCAGAGGAATGTAGAGGGATTTAGTCACTTTCAGAATCAATTATTACAACTGAAGCCAACTGGGTTCAAATTCCCAGAATATGTTGTATCTGAATGCAGTGTTAACAAGAAATAATTCATTATCTAGATGTCAGATCAGTGGCTCATGGTGACTTTTTCAAAGTACAGAATTGTTTGATCATTGGGGTTTTTTCAAATGTTTTTCAAAAATACCTAGAGTAATAAAGAGATGTCCTTTTGCCATATTTTATTAGAAATATGAAGTGATTAAATAAATGCTATAATATTCACAAAATCTCTGCTCTGCAATTGGTATATCTTATGATTATCTCACATCTGCCCACAGATCCCATGAGATATTTGTAATCCTTATACTGTTTCCTTTCATAAATAATAACTAAACATTGATATAAAATTTAAAAAGAAATACAAATGGCTAGTTGAATGTCCACAAAGATCCGACCGCCTTATGCCTCATTTACAATTACCCCTCCCCCTTAGTTAAAAGGGCCAATCTCTAGTCTCAGATACAACTTCCATGGACAGCAGTGGGAGAGGTGGGTTTATATCTGCTAGCAGGATTTGGTGCTTTACGGTTATCTCTTTGCATAATTAAGTGTCTCCCAAAGAGTTCCAATTTGAGCCACAAGCCTGTGGAATTGTTCTGACTTAGGTACACAGCGCTCCAACTCTGTGTGAAACAAATATTACGTTTGTAACATCAAGCACTCAAAGGTAGGAAATACCAAAATTAAGGGTGATTGGGCAACGTTATTATTGGTATTATGACACTGTCTTTAATTACATGATCACACACATTGGCACCCAGTCCCCGTCTTGCCCCCAGGCTCCTCATTCCAATCTATTCCCTCTGACCCCTCTCCCTTCCACCCTCCCTCCCTCCCTGCCCCATAGGTCCAGCTCTTCCCTGTGCAGTTATTTGGCTTTCTCCTCTTCTTCCATGCTGCCAGCCTGCCACCAGAGGGACCACTGAGAGCACAAGAGAAACAGTCTCCCCCCTGCTCTGGATTCTGGTGCCCAGTGTGACCATCTCAGTGATCTGTAGCAACCAGGAGCAGCAATTGCAAACAATTGCATTATCTGACCATCCAGTCAACATTAAGCAGTATGTCTTTCATACAATATGCCAGGGCCACCCAGAGGATTCAGGGGGCCTGGGGCAAAGCAATTTCGGGGGCCCCTTCCATTAAAAAAAAAAGTTGCAATACTATAGAATACGATATTCTCATGGGGGTCCCTGCAGGGCCTGGGGCAAATTGCCCCACTTGCCCCCCTCTCCCTCCCCGCCTCCGGGCAGCCCTGCAATATGCAAGTGCAAGCTTCAGTTTACATAATTTTTGCTGTCCATTCTATTTCCATGTTGTTATATCTCTCTTCTAATTGGTTTATTATCCCTGAGCACGCACTGATCATACATGCTGACCAGGCCTTTCACCTCTTGCTCAGTGTAAGGACTCTCCTGTTTTTTCACAATGTGGGAACTTTTTGGTAGTACATTTTGTGCGCTCATTGTGCTGATAACTTCCTCTTATCTATGAAACATCCTCCAAGTCAGTACATTCCGTGAACAAAACATCACCGTTGTCCTATACAACACTATTAACGAAGTTCTCATAAGGACATATTAGCAAGGCAAACACGCATGTCAAAGACCAGGCCAGAGGTGAACAACCTGAGCCTGAGAAGGAGCCAGAATTTACCAATGTACATTGCCAAAGAGCCACAGTAATATGTCAGCAGCCCCCATGAGCTTCCCCCGCCCCCCGGGCCCAGCATCTCCCACCCACCAGCAGCCCCACGGATCAGCACCTCCCCGCACCTCCCGATCAGCTATTTTGTGGCATGCAGGAGGCTCAGAGGGGGAGGAGTGAGGGCATGGCAGGATCAGGGGAGGGGGCGTGAAGGGGTGGACTGGGGGTAGGGCCTGTGTCAGAGCCAGGGGTTGAGCAGTGAGCACCCCCCCCGGCACATTGGAAAGTTGACACCTGTAGCTCCAGCCTTGGAGTCGGTGCCTATACAAGGAGCCACATATTAACTTCTGAAGAGCCACATGTGGCTCTGGAGCCACAGGCTGGCCACCCCTGGACTAGGCCATAGCCAGTAAGCTTAGTGTAAGTATTACCCTGCCCTGTTTAACCTCATTCACTATACGTATCCCATGCTTATGACATTTCCAACAAGCTATGAGGCAATGGCACGTGCTCAGTGCAGATGAGCTCTTTGGAGAATTTAGCTGCCAAAGTCTTAACAAGTCTCTACTGAGCATGTGAGAACTGAGATTTTTCAAAGGCTTATAACAGCCAAATATTCATGAGGGTGGCAAAAGGCATATCCCTGACACAAAGGGCATCTGCTGCCAAATTTCAAGTTCCTGCTCCAAAATATGGGTGCAGTAGAGCGTCTCAATGAAACAATTATATTAATTTTGTTAACATGGCATATTTTTCCCTAATCTAATTCTCGGAAACAGTTAAATTATTTTCACTAAAACTTTCCAGATACATTCAGTAAAGAGCAGCCACCCAGCATAGAAAACTTCTGCCTGAATGGTTAAAGTTTGGTTAAGTTATAAGCAACTGAAAAAAAGTCTTATAGTGAAATGTGTTGGGAAAACACATATAGACAGCACTATTTGCTCTACCTATAATACAGAGGCACCATATAAATGTATTCTAGAATAGTGAAATTTGAAAAAACTAAATGTAGGAGAGAGTTTTTTTCAGAAATGAACACCTAAAGTAAGGAGTCTAATCTGTATTTGGGCACCTGGTTAAATAAAGTGATTATCAAAAGTGTAGAGCAACCCCACAGTTCACAATGACTTCAGTAGAAGCTTCTGTGTTCTCAGCATTGTTGAAAATCAGGCCACTTATCTAGGCACCTAAATACTGACTTAAGGCCTAATCGAATGCCCACTGAAATTAATGGAAGGATTCCCAGACACTTCAACAAGTGCTGGATCATGCTTGAAGTATCCTAACTTTAGACATTCATTTTTGAAAATCTTGGCCAGGGTATTTTTCTCCCTTGTATTGTAACCTTAACATGAACCAGTTCAACCGTTAAAACTGAACAGCATATTCTATGGTTGGGAATAGAGCTGTACAAAATTCAGAATTTCCATTCTGTGGGAAATGCCAACATTGCAAAATTTGTTTTTGTTCTGAATTGTAACAAAAACAAACAAAATGAGAAATTTCCCACAAAACAGAATTTTTGAAACACTTCTGTTCCAGTCAATCAACATGTTTCATTTTTATATGATTGAAACATTTTGTTCTGATTTTGACTTGTATTTTATAGTAGATTATAATTTAATAGAAAATTGAATACATTTCTAATAAAAGATCAAAATGTTCCATTCATATAAGGTTGAAATGTTCTGTTTTGACTTTATCGAAACATATTTTATTTGGGGTTTTTTTCCTAAATCAAATTTAATTAAAATCGACATGTTCACATGGAAAGTTTCAATTTCAATGAAACATCATTTTCTGACAGAAAAATCCTTCTGTTGGGAACTTTTTGACCAGCTCTAGTTAGGAATGTTAAACAGCCTTAATACATAGCTGAGGAGAAGGATTACATCAGATGATGAAGCGCTGGATGGAGGTTGTACATAGAATACAGTTTGTAATCCATATGTGCAAAGACTTTTTGGAGAGATTCAAATTGCTCAGCCATCACATGACTGATTATGTGGCTTTATGCAGTTACAAGTTAGTTAGTTGCCTTTATTGCCATTGAATTAATTTACATGTTCTGAAATAAGCAGGAGTTCATAGTGGAGCTTGTGCAATCAGTTATAAATGCAAAGCTCTTAAAAAATCTGATAGCCAGATTGCCACCACTGAAGTTTGGCTTTTCATAGAATCATAGAACTGGAAGGGACCTCAAAAGGTCATCTAATCCAGTCCTCTGCACTCAAGGCAGGACTAAGTATTATCTAGGCCAACCCTGACAGGTGTTTGTCTAACCTGCGCTTAAAAATCCCCAGTGATGGAGATTCCACCACCTCCCTAGGCAATTTACTCCAGTGCTTAACCACCCTCACAGTTAGGAAGTTTTTCCTAATGTCCAATCTAAACCTCCCTTGCTGCAATTTAAGCCCATTGCTTCTTGTCCTATCCTCAGAGGTTAAGAAGAACAATTTTTCTCCCTCCTCCTTGTAACAACCTTTTATGTACTTGAAAACTGTTATCATGTTCCCTCTCAGTCTTCTCTTCTCCAGACTAAACAAACCCAGTTTTTTCAATCTTCCCTCATAGGTCATGTTTTCTAGACCTTTAATCATTTTTGTTGCTCTTCTCTGGACTTTCTCCAATTTGTCCACATCTCTCCTGAAATGCAATAGAAGCAGCAGTTGTACCTAACCAAAACACTCAAAATTATCCTCTGAAGCAGTGGAATTATAGCTGCGCTTATTTTCCAAATGGTTAAAGGGTCTGTCCGAATTCCTTTTGCAAACAGCTATTTTCAGGATTTTATACTTTAAGTCAACCATAAAAATTCATTCAGGCTGAAACTTGATATACAAGGACCCTCCAAACGCATTTCTTTTCTTTCTGCGATAGTAGAGAGGGCTTATCAAATTAGTTTCAAATTATTCTGGCCATTTTTAAACTATAAGAGTGACAAAAAAAAGTAGACTTTGGTGGAGGCAGATGTTTTATGGGATTCTGCTCTCATCCAGTTCATTGATGGCGTTGACTTTTTTCATTAAATGTTCTGACTGAATTTAGCATTCAGGTTCATTGTTATTTTAAAGTATTAAAAACAAAGCAAAAATGGCTGAGTAATTTTACTGATAAAAGCAAATGGCTATGTAAAGAGTCTGTCTTTCTCACTATTAATGGGACATGGAGACTTTCACCTGTAGGCCCCTGCATAAAATTTGGTCAACGTCCCAAGTTGTTGAAATTATTGCTACCTGACAGCTGTTTGAGTTGGAGGCAATCTCAGTCCATTTCCTGGTGAACAGGTGTCCGACCACAGAATGCTCACTAATCACTGACACTGGTAGTCTCAGCAGACAGGCCAAGAAATTAGGCACACAGGAGCTGAAATTCACTTCCCTTCACCCTCAACCCAAAGCCCAAGTACCTGTGATTTGTGCAGAGAAGCGAATGTTGCAGGTGGCAGGTATAAAAATCTCTTCCATGTCCATCTGTCTCCACACCTGCCCCCAAGCTAGAATAGAGGCTGAGACCTCTACAAATCCCTCCCAGTGCAGGTTGTGGCCACTGGATCCATGTAATCAAGGACCCACTGGACATGCTTCTCTCCAGTCCCAGGCCAGTTTCCATGTTCCCATGTGCGGCTGACATAGACCCTAGTTCCACCATGTGTAGAAGGTATAGAGTTCTCCTGCATCCCTATTATGCTGCTGTTCACACTCCATGCAGTGAACCCATGGCACTGGCAGTTCTGCAGTGAAGACTGTCTGTGCCATATATTGCTAGATACATTTAGAGACCTACCCTTCCTCTCACCCATCAGGGTAATCTCTCCAAGTCAGCATTAAGGTACATTGAATGAGCAGTGTTGAAGAATGTGCACTGTCACTGTCTGTTCTGTGCCTATATTTAAAAATGATCTTCTATCTACCTACCAGGACCTTGTGTCAGGGTACTGTATCTGATGCAGTCCCTACACTCCTGTGGGTGTTAGTGATGTCATTAAATATTGCAAGGAAACACAGACTCGTGGACTCAGGACCTTTTGGGTAATTGAGGGAGGAATTGATTTTCAGTCATTTCAATATAAGACCAAGTGCATTAATAAAATATCTTTGACTTCCATCTCTCTTTTCTACAGTTTTAAGAAACTCCCATCTTAAACTTGCCAGAGCCTACAAATCATAACTTTGGGGGTTACAACAGAAAAGTTTTGTCTTGTGTTCAAGGCACTGGGCCAGGACTGTAGCCTGATCTATGGTTTATGTATTCATTATATTGATTGCTTAATACCCAGTTATTACTTTGAGGTTTGACAAGTTCTTATCCCAAGATCAGGCCCAGTATTATCAAAATTACTGTTCAGTTGGGAACGCCAATGTGCATGGTTGCAGTACTCGCAATTTAGGAACCTTTCTATATTTGCAATAGTTTATTAATACATTTAGCAAAACACTCTATTCCCAGTTCCCCAAAATTTAAGGGTGACCATTGGGCCGTTTATCTGGGCCAATCTTCATAGCCTCAATCCTTATACTAACTGCTGAATCCAATGTCTTACAGGAGACAGGCCTGTAGGTTCCTTGCATAACTGCTAAATAAAATAAATGCTAAAGCTAGCTCTATGGGCTACAAGACTCAGGAGTCTTATAATCAATTCCCCGCTCTGCCAAAGCTAACCTGTGCAATATTGGTTGAGTCACTTAATTGCTCTGTGCCTTAGTTCTGCCCTGCTGTACTATAAATAAATAAATGACATAGCAATACTTCCCTCCCTTGTGAGAAGAAATTCATTCATATTTGTGAGGTACCCAGATACTAGAGTAACTGAGGGAGCCTGTAAGTGGATAAACAGACATATTAGAACCTACCAACTGGTAACTTCCACATCGAAAGAAAGGTACAATAATGCAGCAGGGCCCAACACGGATCATTTTAATCTTCATATGTAATAATGCAAATCTTTCCCTCTCCTCCTTTCAGTTCCCTGGGAATTCAGACAGCTTGTGATTTAATAGGGTCCTTTTAACATCTTTTGAACAACTGAACAATAGACACAAGTTGACAAATAGACTTCTCTGAACTGCCACATGTGAGACACTTCATAAAGCCTTAACATCTGAGTTTACCTCAAGGGCATCACGTATTTTGCAATGTAGCTAAGTTATGGCCGCCGTTTGCTGAGCTCAGTGGAATGACTATTTCATAAATCTGACAGCAGAGCAAACACGTAAGAATGAATAAAAGAACAGATGTAACTAACATAAGGATAAATGTATGGGAAAAGCTGTACTAATGTATGTGAATATGAAACAGAGTAAAATTAGGCTATATTTTTGCAAGGCAAACAGACTGCTGGGTAGCTGATCTTTGCTTTCAGTGCCTATGCCTTTTTCAGCAGCAATAGGCCACTGTTTGATGAACCCCTCTATTTCACTGACATTCCCTCTTAATTGAAAATTAAACCATGGCAAGGCGGAACAGACGAGACAGTCTTCAGGTCAAGAGTAGGAAACAACAAGGGACACTCTTGGTATCTTGATGGGAGAAAGGACATGTTGAATAGTACTGGATTCTGGATACTACTATACTTACTTACTTACTTACTTACATAGATGATGTTGGAAGGTAGAAGTGGGGAAAAAATGTATGGTACTCTAATCCACTGCCCATTGTTCACATGCAATCTGCTCTGCAATGCTGTATTCTTTTAAAGTCCCTGTTCCTAGGTTATCAGGCTTTCAGTGCATTGTAGCAGGAGTTTGCTCAGGTTTTTATAAGCTAGTAGAACAGGGGTAAGCAACCTATAGCATGTGTGCCAAAGGCGGCACGTGAGTTGATTTTCAGTGACACTCACACTGCCTAGGTCCTGGCCACCAATCCGGGGGACTCTGCATTTTAATTTAATTTTAAATGAAGCTTCTTAAACAGTTTTAAAACCTTATTTACTTTACATACAACAATAGTTTAGTTATATATTACAGACTTATAGAAAGAGACCTTCTAAAAACATTAAAATGTATTACTGGCACACAAAACCTTAAATCAGAGTGAATAAATGAAGACTCGGCACACCACTTCTGAAAGGTTGCCAACCCCTGTAGTAGAAGATAAATGGATCCTCCTGTACCACCCCATTTCTGGATGTGTCCTGTTTCAAATGGACCCTCCACTGAAACGCCATTCTACTCTGACTGAGTAAAGAAGACAAGGATGGTTACAAAAGGCATGTGAATTTGACAGGAAAAACAATGGGAATCTAATGGAGAGATTCTCAAAGAGAAACGGGATGTGGACAGCACCAAAAAAAGGAAGATGGTTTTAGTAGCTTCAGTTTGGCTGGACTGAGTGCGAGTGAGATGATTAGCAGAGAATCCAGGGAGCAGAAGGCTGGTGATGATGGGAGATGACCAAACATGGGCTTAATGATAGGGGAGGAAGAGGCAGCATTTAAATACACTGTAGCTGACAGTGTTTGTGACAGCTTGTTGAGAGAAAGGCAGGGGGAGGGAGGAAGCACAGTGGAATTTTCAAAGGAGTTGCGGAAATAGAAAATGAGACTCTTTACTGCTGAGTCTCTGCTGATGCAGGATGGGAGTGTTGGAAAGACAAGCAAAGAATTGAACTGGTAAATTCAACAGCATTGTTGTGACAGTAAAAACATGTCGCGGTCTTCACTTGTATACCTGTATAACCAGTGATGGTTATAGAATTTTTGGAGTTTTCAAAACTTCCTGCCTGTAAATCAATCACTGCCTTTGAAATGTAACCCCTTTGGTTCTCTCTCATATACAGAATAGGCAGAAGTGAGAAAATGGCAAGAATGCAGTGCTCACAATGTTATTTGAGTATTTTTATGAATTTGCTGCTCATTTGCCTCATAAAGACATTACAAGGGTTAAATTCACCCCACCAGCTATGCAGAAAAAGAGGCCAAGCATCTAACACAGGGGTCGGCAACCTTTCAGAAGTGGTGTGCCGAGTCTTCATTTATTCACTCTGATGTAAGTTTTCGCATGCCAGTAATACATTTTAACATTTTTAGAAGGTCTCTTCTATAAGTCTGTAATATAGAACTAAACTGTTGTTGTATGTAAAGTAAATAAAGTTTTTTAAATGTTTAAGAAGCTTAATTTAAAATTGAATTAAAATGCAGAGCCCCCCCGGACCAGTGGCCAGGACCAGGGCAGTGTGAGTGCCACTGAAAATCAGCTCGCGTGCCGCCTTTGGCCACCCGTGCCATAGGTTGCCTACCCCTGATCTAACATCATGTTAGACTGAGAAATAACATCAACTACTGACCTTTTATGTGCCTCCAAGTTGCTGATAGGCCAATAATAAAAACCAAACATATGAGCTGTTACTACTGGGGAGCAGAGCGAATGACTGCCCTGTTGCTACAAGTGACTTTTAATATCACTAGTTCCTAATTAATAGAAATGTGGCATGTTCCACTATGCATGATGCAGAAAGAGACTGTTCAGGGGAAGAATTTTAAATAATGGTGAAAAATATAGCAATATAGTAGTATTTGAAACCTTAAAAAACTCCCCTGATTGCGGTCACCAATTCAGTTCCTTTTCCAGTAGGTCACAGGGCACAAGGCATTAAATATTGGAACTAGGCAAAATATTTTGACCAAAAATTGCCGATTCGAGTTGAGTTGCACATTTTGTAAATTCATGTTGAGTTCACCAAATTGTTTTGGTTGGAAAAAAAATACCCCCAAAAATCTGAAAAGAATCAAAATCTTTCATTCTGACATTTTCAAAACAACATGTTTCATTTCTTCTATTTGAAACAACTTTTCATTTTGAAATTTCCTTCAATTATTTTTTTTTAAAAATTTAAAAACATCAAAATGAAACATTTCATTCAACCCAAAATATTTTCACCGACTTCTCAGTTCATTGAAAATTAAATTTTTTTGTTTGTTCATGTCCAGTCTATTTGAAATTAATTTTCTTTTTCAGAACTGTTAGCAAGCAGTCAAATCAGTTATTTTCACAGCTCTGTTGAAAATCCCATTGCACTTTCCCTATAACTAGGGATTGGCACTGGTATTTTGGGCTAATGTTTCCTCAGTGCTTGCTGTCATGAAGAGTCCTGTGCATAAATTCCATGCTTAGCTGCTGCCCTGCACAACAGAGGTGGCATCCTTTGCCCAGTCGGGTATGCATATGGAACCCAATCCTGCAAATTCTTACTAACGAGCATTATGCTTACTACTGTGAGAAATACCATGAGTCATCAAGACTACTTGTAATAGTAAGCAGTATGCTTGATAGGGAGTGTTTGCAAGATAGTTTGTGAAGTGAAATTGGATTGTTCAAGCTGTCAGGCACTTAGTAAATGTAATCTATCATTATTATTATTCACACTCTCATTGCGAAACAGTCCTCTTCCCCCACCTACTTTTAGCACCAAATTAATGCTAACATGCCAACCGCCCTGTTTCCTATCAGTGCATACTGAACCGTTTTTCAGTGATTCACTAATTCAGTCCTTTAAGAAGGAAATGTGTGACAGAGCTGTCTGTCACTTAACATGCCTCTTTCATTAAAGAATGGCAATGCAGATGAACCAGATGTGTGCAAAAGAGAAAAGAGAAACATTGTATTTATCTTCTGCATCAGCATCCAAAATTGGGGCCATTTCTGGAAGTAGGTACAAGGCACGAATTGCACAATCTTTTAGACAAAGTTGTCAAACAATTGTAGATAAGTGCTTTGGATCTGGACACAGTAGTTATAAGTATTGTGTATGTCACAATGCAGGGCAACTGCACCTGTATTCCCCCTAAGTGGTCAGCAAGGCACCTACACTTAGGGTCCTGGCTCTTCAACCATCACCTCTCCTGGGTTTTTCCAAGCTGCACCTTTTCCTGTCTGCACTGTGAGTTCTCAGCAAGTCAGGCTACCTAAGCAGGCCTGCTTTGCTTTCTTCTCATAAGAACATGAGAACGGCCACACAGGGTCAGACCAAAGGTCCCTCTAGTCCAGAGTCCTGTCTTCCGACAGTGGCCAAAGCAGGTGCCCCAGAGGGAATGAACAGAAGAGGTAATCATCGAGTGAGCCATCCCCTTTCACCCATTCCCAGCTTCTGGCATTGATGGACCTATCCTCCATGAATTTATCTGGTTCTTTTTTGAACCCTGTTATAGTGTTGGCCTTCACAACATCCTCTGGCAAGGCAGCCCCTCAGAGGCTATAAATAAACTACCATACAGCTTTTTCCTAAGCAAGCACATTAATTGTTAAGGTGAAAGCATTACAGAGAAAACATATCTAAAACACACATGCTAATAAGCTCACCAGGGATCACCCCAACTCCAGTAGGGGCTTTTATAGGAGTTAGTCCTAATTGCACCACGTGCAATTTTCTATGGTTACAAGTTCATCACACCTTTTTCCCAGAACAAGAACATTATGAATCTATAACTCACTCTTTTAGTTTGGACCTCTGATCTTGTCCTTGCATAACAGGTGATCAGCAGACACAGGTCCCCTCCTCAGGACAAATCTTCAAAAAGCTGAGTTCTTGCATAACTAGAGAAATACATTTGCATTTACTTCCCCTTAGAGATTTCCTGGGAAACTTACTAAACTTTAAAAGTTAATTCTTGTCTGGTACATTGTTTCAAATAGTTCTTTGGAAGCTCATAGTACTCCCAGGGTTTACATTAGTCATGTCACCCCCACCTAGAGACATTGTATACAATCCAACAGTGATACATAAACATTTGCATTTTTAATACAATGAACTCCTAAGATACTTAAATTTAATTCAGTAAGGTAACTTAATTCAGAAAGGTTTCATTTAATTCAGTAAGGTTTATTGTAATTCAATAAGGTTTGTCCAGGACATTGCAGCATATGGCCATATCTGTCATAGTGCGTTACTGTGCTGTCCCCAAAAAAGAGCATTCTTGTTGCAGCTGTGCGTCTCAAAGATGCACAGCCAGATGTACTAACAGCAAGGAAAATCATGCATTTCTATGGCCAGAGTTTCTCCCAGGTAACGAGCTCCCTTTGCTCCCAGAACCTGTGCAAACCAGATCACTTACTTTTTAAATAAAATCTGCAAAGATTTCTGCTCATCACTTTTACTGGCTAATCCTCTCAGCTCTTACTCCTGTGCTTCATCTATAAACCTCACTAGCCTCCCTCTAAGACCTCTTTCTATAGAGTTTTACTGTCTATCTTCATTACACTGAGGTGCTGTAGAAGCTGGATAAGCCTGAATGTAAAATAAAGGTATGAAGGAGGAAGATGTTGAGATGATGTTTAAAGGCAGCATATTGCCTCCTAATACCAATAGTTCCTAAGGAATAGAAATAAATACAAATGTTTTAAGATTTATTTTGCCAGTACATGTAATTTATGGCTCTTAGATAAGATTTTCAAGAGTAGACGCACCACTTAGGGTTAGAGTTCTAAAGGCAGTTAAGCACCTAGAGATGCAGATAGATGCCGCGGCACTTTTGAAAATCGCATTAGATACCTAAGTCCCATTGCTATCAGTGAGAGTGAGGCCCTATGAGGTACTTTTGAAAATGCCATCTTTGAAATTATATCTTTAAAGATCTGGCCCCACCAGGGGCCTAAGTCCCATTGGTTTGTTCAATGGCATTTAGGCACCTGGGAAACTGGGACATCGGCCCCTGAGTGACTTAGGTGCTTTTGAAAACTTTACCATGGCTTGTTACATATCTAGCTAATTTTTCTCCAAATAAAGTAAATACTTTTCCTCTGTTGGTTTGCCCTCATGGAATATTGCCTCCTGCATCTTCTGCTTTTGCAAAGCCTTTGATCTGCTTTAGCAGCTAGCATGGCGGATGGTAGATATTCCTGCTCATATCTGTGAAGTCATGCTGCCCTTTTAAAAGGTAGGTGTGCATTCTGACAATTTTGTGACCAAAACTGCTTTCCTGAGTACTGGATGAATCAACATCTTCCTGGTGATTGTTTGGCAATCATAGAACCAGAGGGTTAGAAGGGACCACAAGGGCCATCTCGTCTAACCCGCTGCCAAGATGAAGGCTTTGTTGGGTCTAAACCATCCAAGCCAGATGGCTATCCAGCCTCCTTTTGTAAACCTCCAGTGAAGGAGCTGCCACAACCTCCTTAGGCAGTCTGCATCATTGGCCTCCTGTTCTTACCGTGAAGAAGTTTCTCCTGATATTTAATCTAAATCTGCTGTGATGTAGTTTGAACCCACTGCCTCTTGGCCTGCCCTTTCTGGCAAGAGAGAACAACTTTTCTCTATCCTTTTTATAGCAGACTTTCAAGTATCTGAAGACAGCTATCATGTTCTCCCTTAATCTCCTCTTTTACAAACTAAACCTACCCAGTTCCTTCAACCTTTGCTCCTATGGCTTGCATTCCATCCATTCAAACTTTGTCACTCGCCTGTGGATCTTTTCCAGTGTTGTTGCATCCTTTCTATACATTGGTGACCAGAACTGGACACAGCTGAGGCCTAACCAGCGCTGAGTAGAGCGGTACTATCAGCGCCTGTGAATTGCATGCTATGCCTCTGTTAAGGCAACCTAAAATTGCATTTGCTTTTTTTGCAGTAGCATCACATGTTGAGGTTGTGATCCACCACAACACCCAGATCCTTCTCAGCAGTGCTGTTGCCAAGACAGTTATCCCCCATTCTGTATTTGTGCATTTGGTTTTTCTTAGCTATATGTAGCACCTTACATTTGTCTTTGTTGAATTTCCTTGTGTTATCTATTGTCCAGTTCTCCAATTTAGCAAGATCCCATCCTCCAAAGTGTTTGCAACCCAACCCCTAGCTTTATGTCATCTGCAGATTTCATGAGTATGCTCGCTATTCCTACATCCAGTCATTAATAAAGATGTTAAATAACGCCAGACCCAGAACAGATCACTATGGAACCCCCACTTGAGACCTCCTTCCAATCTAACATCATTCCATTAATAGCTACTCTTTGCTTGTGGTTGTTTAACTAATTATGTATTTACTTAATGGTAGTTCCACCGAGCCCGTATTTCTCCAGCTTACTTATCAGACTGTCATGTGGGACTGTGTCAAAAGCTTTGCTAAAGTCCAGATATATTATGTCTAGTGCATTCCCACATCCACCAAACCCGTTACCTTGTCAAAGAAGAAAATCTCTGATCATCGATGTCTGTTCCTCAGGGCAAGCCCTCTGCAGCAATTATATGTAACAGTGACAAATTTAGTGACATCTGTGACTCATCAGGACTTGGATGAAAACAACCTGGGCTATGGATTATAGCTATATAATACATCTTGGGCCTTATCATCCTGTTTGGTGCATGTTGTGTGTTTAAGGAAAACTATGCAAAGTGTCCTTGTCCCAGTGAAGAATAGCACCGTGTGCATAAAAACTCAGTGCAGTTGGGCTCTCTTTGAGAATACTAGTGATGTATATGTGAAGCAAGCATTACCAGAAAAGGAGAAAGTAGTCTTTCAAAAAGAAACATGGCCAGGCTGAAAGAGCCTGTGTCACATGGTGTCCCTTTCCCTGCTCCAGTGAAGTTGCATATCAAAAGCACACGAGAGACTTAGGATGTCTCTGGCAGCTCCACACCCAGTTACTGTGTGCTCATGGGACCGTGGAGTTAAAAGGATGGGGGGGTACTGAGTGTAGGCAGCCACATGAGACATCAGGAGAGTCTGGCAGTAGTAATAAGGGCACCATGGCCAAACAGATGCAACGTCCCTCTTATGGTCCCCACAGATAAGTCAGCATAATAACTGGAATGATCCACCCGCTAATAGTATTCAAGACACAGGGAGTGACTGTAACAGGGACTATACAGGTCTCTCACATACAGGAGGGAGACCTATATAGTGGCCCTTGGTGGCTAGGTGTAGATATCCAAAACTAGCCATCTGGCCATTACAAGGTACAAGTAAGGTGGGCACAGCTGGCCCATATGCAGCCAATTATATCTCCCCTCTCTCTAAGCAAACAAGCTGCCCCCAGAGAATAGACTTGAACCAGGGACCAACAGAGTGATGTGCCGAGGATCCATTACAACTCCCTACGGAGGGCACTTTCCCAGCTGATGAGCAACATTGACAGTTGTCTCCTGTGTTGCCATTCACTATCACTGACCCACCTTACCCCTCCCTGCTGGCGAGCCTCAAGCTATTTGCAGGATATTATTGGTAAAATAGGTAGGGTCAGGACTGAAAATACCTTTATTCACTTCAAACAAGCATATATTGTTCCTTATCTTTGTATGGCGTTCTATTTAATGTCACTTTCAAGAATGCAATAAAATGTTTCTGAATCAAACTCCCAGCTAAAGTAAAAACCATATAGTCTTCTTGACTGACAAGAACTTCTGCAGTTCAGACTTCAAATAAATCATGTTCTGTTATCAAAGTACCCCATATTGGCATTGCAGCCTGGCATTAACTATATTAAATAAATGTGCTGAAAGTATTTAACCATTTACAATTTCTGCACACTTTTGTACAATAATGTAACAGCATTTTAGTTAAATATGAGCTGTTTGCCTTTGTAGTTAAATGAACCATAGACCATCGCCTTTTCTATTGGGAATTCAGAATGAACATATAGTGCAGAGTAATTGATTTGTAGCCCGTCCAGTCATTTAGAGTGCATTAATTATACCTTTCATCTTTTTCAAGATGTGTGAGAATGGAAGTGCCTTTATGTGTGGCCCTGAAAAAAGACAGGCATGGAGCTTCCATCATTCCATTTATGTTCATTTTATTAAAAAAAAAAAGGCGGGGGGAGTGAGAAAAAGGAAATCCTTCAGGTACATGGTTGTGTCTCAACAAAAGTGAGAAGAGAAGGTACTTTCTGATCAGTGGAATGCCAGGCCTGTGGATTACTGGTTTGATGGCACACCCTGTCCTGTACCTAGCTTTGAAGTTTTCCCCATCCTTTTCACTGTCAGTGCCATATAGGTGCCACCTGCCTGGTTGTTAACAGCCCTGACCAGTTTTTGTGCTGCTCGGTTTTGTCATGTGGTACCAATGTTCACTGTAAGCTGTGTGCATGCAGAGCTGCACAGTGACCTTGTAACTACCGTGCGGGTCACCTGGCTGGGAATGTGGCCAGCATCCAGGTCCCGCTCTGCGGGCCAGGTCCTCCACCTACCAAAACTAGGGTGACTCCTCTCTGCACTGGGGACTGGGAAGCAGGACAGACCCGAGGCTTGCCAACAGGGAGAGGGTAAGAAGTAGGGTGAGGACTGCAGGTGGCCAGTGGCTGGTTATTCTGCATCTCAAAGGTGGCAACTGTAATCAGCTCAAAATGTCCAAAATAAGAAGTTCACAGCATTACTGGTGGGCAAATTAGCCTTTAACTTCCCATGTCCCATTTACTGTTTTCTGTCCACAATGCGACATGTACTTGCAGTTTATCATTTGGTCACTAGCTGTCTCAGTATGAAGTACAAAGTTCCATATAGGGTGTGGGCTCTGGTAAACAAGGGAAACAAAACTCAACCTCAAGTTGGGTGGAAGCCTCTTTGCAACTTTTTTCTTTAATAAAGGCCTCTTCCTGAAGGACTCTGATTCCCTATATCCTGGCACTCACAGTCCCTTTGCAGTATAATTTTGCCACATTCTCACAGTCCTACTTCCCATTTTTAAAAACCTCCCCAACTCTGGATCCATTCTTTATTTCTTCTGTATCTCTTTCAGCCTCTCTTCTTCGCTCAGATTATCAGTCCATCTGTATTTTCTACCTCTTTGTCTTTTCTTTTTCTCTTTTCCTCAGTTTGGCCTCTGTTGCTTTTCGCTATATCAATAAATTCCCCAGGACTTATATATTGCGGCCATTGTATTCCTTCATGCAGAATTATAGACCAGCATCTGAGGGTACATCTACAGAGCAACTAGACCCCTGTGGCTGGCCCATGCCATCCAATTCAGGCTGCAGGGCTATGTCATTGCTGTGTTGATGTCTGGGCTCTGCCTGGAGCCGGGTTCTAGGCCCCAATGAGGTGAGAGGGTCCCAGAGCTTCGTTCCAGCCCAAGCCGGGAAGTCTACATAGCAATGAAACAGCTCCACAGCCCGAGCCTGACTCAGCTGGCACAGACAAGCCACAGGTTTTTCCTGGCTGTGTAGAAATACCCTAAGAAGGGAATTACATGTAAAACCAGCAGCACTCCATTGACTTCCTTAGTAGAAACTCCTTATGGCTACAAAGAAAAGTGTATACATGTGAATCCCTCAGAAACTGATACTGTTGTCTTCCTGAGGCTGCAAACAACATAAGTTAAGTTAGTTGTGAGATGGGCATAGACTTCCTTGTACATCTCAATAAGGTATGAGCTATGAAACTTAATTAGGACAACTGACATGCAACATTGTAATAGCTAACGTATGTATTCCAGGATCCCAAACTGCCTCGCGTGCCTTTCTCAATATCAAATGCCCCAGCTTTCCACTATCCAGCTACCAAGACCTCCAACTTCTATACCTGACAACTTCTCAAGTGTGTTGTCAATATAAGACACAAGAGAAAATTTACAGGTGGCATAAAATAAATTGAATTTAATATCAAGTTAAATAACACAAGAAATACGGTAAAGAGTTCTGTGGCACCTTATAGACTAACAAATGTTGTGAATACCCACTTCATCAATATTCACCCACGAAAGCTCATGCTCCAATACATTTGTTAATCTATAAGGTGCCACAGAACTCTTTGTCGCTTTTACAGATCCTGACTAACACAGCTACCCCTCTGATATTTGACAAGAAATACACTGCACTATTAGTTAATATTTCATTCCATAAAAACCTCGATTTTTATATTTAACCAGAGCCGCCACAGCACTTGCAGTCTGCCGTGCAGCTGTACTGCAAAATGGAGGGAATTTTACTGCAGAATTTAGGTCTAGCTTGCTACAAAGTATATATGCCCATAAACCATATGCCCCTGTTTCTTCCATCTCTCCCCTTGTTCGCTTTGTTTTCCGTTCTGCAATGTCTTTCCCCTGTTTCCTCTGTCTATTGGGAACTGTCTGTAGTGACCCAGTGAGAAGAAACAGAGCCAAGTACAACCTGCGATTAGGAACTGAAAGGGAAGAGCTGCGAGCCACCTCCGTGATAGGGCCATTCCTGTCACGGGCCCAAATAACATGAATATAGGCTGCATTCTGCTGTTTGGAAGTTATCCAGAGTAGAAATGGTTTCTGCTGCCACTGTATGGCTGAGAGGCAGGTATGGGGGGAATACCTGCCTGCAGAGTGTGGGGAGGTACAGTTTGTGGAAGCAACACAGCAAAGCACAGGTAGCAATGCAAGTTGTCTGGTCAGTCAATGAAAATGGGCCTCCTGGACTCTCAGGTCACCAAGCACGTCGGAATGTGCACCCTAGCACAGGGCCATCCAAGACACTGTACATTTGGACGCATAGGTTAAGTACATCTCTTGGGGTACGTTTTCACTACCGGCCGGATCAGCGGGTAGCAATCGATTTCTCGGAGTTTGATATATCGCGTCTCATCTAGACGCGATATATCGAACCCCGAACGTGCGCCTGTCGACTCCAGAACTCCACCAACGCGAATGGCGGTACGGAGTCGACATGGGGAGCCGCGGACGTCGATCCCGCGCCGTGAGGACAGTAAGTAATTCGATCTAAGGTACTTCGACTTCAGCGACGCTATTCACGTCGCTGAAGTTGCGTACCTTAGATCGACACCCCCCCAGTGTAGACCTGCCCTTGCAAACAGGGAAGGCATAAAGGGACATCACTGTTTGGGCGCCCATGGTGTCAAAGGCTTCTTATATAGGACAATCCTAATTGGCCCAGTCCAGGCATTGGTAATAAGGTAATAATTGGAGATATACCAATCTCCTAGAACTGGAAGGGACGTTGAAAGGTCATTGAGTTGAGTCCAGCCCCCTGCCTTCACTAGCAGGACCAATTTTTGCCCCACATCCCTAAGTGGCCTCCTCAAGGATTGAACTCATAACCCTGGGTTTAGCAGGCCAATACTCAAACCACTAAGCTATCCCTCTCCCCATTGACTTCATGGTGGAACGTGCAGCATCTCTGTAAAGTGGACAGTGGTTTTTTTTCCCCCGCTATGGAAGCTGAAAGGCTGATTCAGTGGGCATAGGACCAGGCCTGAAATGAGTCACACAAGAATCACTAACATAATTGACTAGTGTCAGGCAACACTACCACTGAAGTCAAGACCTGCAGGATTTGGTCATAGACCTGAGTAAGGACTGAAGGACTTAGTGCTATCGCTGCAGGATTTGCCCTTGTCAGTAGTAGGCTATCAGCAATTGTCACAGTTTGGCTATAATTATTTCTAACATTTTCTCTACAGCAGCCATGAAACGCCCGCTCTGTGACAGTAACCTCTTTCATGCCACCTTCTGACGATAGCCCTTCAACGTGACAGCCATATGCTCCATTTACAATGCCTCCAATTTACCTTTTGAAATGACATGTGCAATCTAAGAACCATGAATAAGCACTGCTGAAAGGTGCCGCCACCTAACTGCCATTCTAAACTAGCCCGCACCGCCTGTCATGCTGTCAAAGGACAGTATTTTCTGTGTGTTCGTGTGCTAATTTAAATCTTGCTCTGGCTCACGGCCGTACATTTTAATTGTAAGTCAGCTATGATTTGAATGCCATCACTGCTGTGCAAATAACATCATCAGCTCATCAACTGTAGTAGTAGCACAGCCGTTATATAAGCAACTGTTAGTCCTCCACCCCTTGCTATGCCATTTTGGGGGCAGGGCTCTTGCTTTGAGAGGTGTGTTATAAATATAAAATGCATCTAATAGTAGACACGTTGTGATTTGATCTGTGAAAATAAACCAGGGATTTCTGGGGACATTATAAACCATGGAATCAGTGCTGTACTGGTTTATTATGTCTCAAGACCCGAGAGGAGAAACCTCTCATCACCACCACTCCCCATAGCCTGTGTTGAACAAGGTTTAGGAAATGCTGGCATGAGGGGGAAACAACGGAAGCCACGCCCCCAAGGTGTTTGCTTGGCTGAAATAAGAGTGATTTCGTTAACGTCAAGGGAAAAAATGAAGTTGCCTTTTAATCTAACCTTGGGTGAGAGGCTGGTCTTGCAGATAAAGCATGGGACTGTGGAAGTCAAGTCCCATCTCTGCCGCACCGTCCTATGGGATATTGGGTAGGCCATTTCAGACCTAGGAGCCATTGGTGGGTGGGGGGGGAACTTTTTTAAAATGGGATAATAATGTTTCCGTTCACACACCCTTTGTCTCTTTAGGCTGTTCTGTTATGATACTGTAAGCTCTTCGGGGCAGAAACCATCACACGCTTGCTTGCTACAGTCCTGGCGGGCGCCTGTAGATGCTACTGTGCCAGAGCGCTCAGCCACACGTGGGTGAAACTCCACCACTGAACGCGAACCAGGTTTCCTAGGCTAGCTGGGAAAATATACCCGTGCAGGAGTTTCAAGTGGCTCTCTAGCAAGGTGCTGGCTATAAGTGCCCCACTGAAAAGCTGTACGCTGCAGGGGTGGAGGTGCTCCAAAAGTCAGAGGCCGTACTGAGGACCTTCTACAGCAAAAGCCTCAGAGGGGCAGTGTAGGAAAAACCCTGAGTCACTGTGCATGACCTGCATGAACTTTACATGCACCAACCACCATGCCCCTCCTCCCACACATATGCATACACACCAGGCACAACCAGGGCGGAGTGGAGCTGCTTAGAGCCGGAGATCAGGAGCCCAGTAACAGCCGCAGCCTCACTGATATTGGAGGCATGTGCAAGCAGAACCTGGCCCCAATCTGTGAGTGTAGTAGTAAGCCACGCTCGGCTTAGTTTGTAGTTGGCTGTTCTGTTATGACACAAGCAATGCTCCACTGAATGTGTGTCAGGCTGATAGATTAAGCCTTTTTTTTTTTTAAGTATGCATCTTAGAATGCAATTGGAAGCTTGCTTCTTTAGATGCTCATAGAAATAGAGCACTAAGAAATGAGTTTGTATGTAATTAAGTGCAAACTCATCAAAATCGTGTTCCCCTTATGTGAATGCTGCCCATTTCAGAGCATGCAATGGAGCTGAATAAACCTAACCGATGGGTATGGAGAACCATATAAATACGTATGCGTCAGTATTTACAGAACACCTGTACACAGCCGTATTTTGTGTATGCTGGTTTAGATTGTTTTAAAGCTGGTGTTGACAGGAAAAAAGTGCGCGTATCTGAATGTGCCATTTATTAGAATAATTTTGATTTTATTCTAGGGGGAGACTGATGGTATCGTCAGGAATTATTGTTTTGCATCCTTTAGTCTTTTACTATTCTCTGGTGAATGATATTTCATGGGAAAATGTATTTATTCAGAACTTCATTTAGATTTAATAGAAAAATGACTCTTGCCATGGCAATGTGGACTACTCATTTTTCTCCCTGTGCTGACTTTCAGCATATAAATGCCAGCCACCTCTGTTCTCTTTTGTCATTCTTTCCTTATCAGAAAAATTTGCTTGAGATTAATTTCCTCATCATGCCTTCTTTTAGAGGGACTGTTTTTCAATGCCATTAAAAGACAGGGCTGTGATAAATTCCTATTTCCAATGTGCAGAACCCAGTGAAAGAGTCTATTCCACATCCGTAAAGGAATGCAATCCCCGTGGAAAAGAACAAAACAATACTTAGATACACTTACACCAATCAGTTCTTTGGGAGCACTGTTCATTCCATAAAGCAATTTTTTAATTTAAAAAAAAAATTTTTTGAGAGAGACCGAATCTAGTTGATAAGAAGCTTTTTGTGTTTATTTGCAGGGGGAAACAGACCTTTGACATTTATTTCTATTTGCAGGTTGGAATAATTGAAGACTTCTTATATCACTTAGAAGACAGCTTCTTAAAGACCAAAAAGCTCAGAACGGCCAGGAGGCAGAAAATGAAAATGAAGAGGCTTCAAAGTGTACAGCAGCCCTAGTCTCTGGGGAAATATGATACTATCCCCTCCTCCTCCCTCAGCCCTCCAAGACATGTCGAGGACGGCAGCAAGGACATTAATACCGTGGAAGTTTTGACAGTTGGGACAACAAAGGCCTGCCTTCAAATTAATGAGGTGTCCCCTCACGATGGCTCATCCTTAGCAAGGAGCTCCTGCACTTCATTAGTCTCAACTGGCAGGAATAAATGTTTGCAGGAAGCTTGGCTTGAGAAAGTCTTATTCAAAATTGTGTTTTTATTTAAAGATGGTGGAGAAAGAGCCATTGCTGCATCTTTCCCACTTTCTCCTTTTAGTAGAGAATAAAGGCGAGTGGGTTTTATCCTGAGATTGTGTGCGCGCGCACGCACACCCCTGCATGAAGTCCAGTTGACGTATAGTAAGGCCAGCAAGCTTTACACTTACAGGTCCACGTGCTACAAAGGTGGCCTAGAAACGGGGAATCTCCTGTTTCAGGTGCCCAGTGTCAGGGTCCTGGTTTGCAGAAGTGCTAAGCATCCAATTGAAAATCCATTTGAAATGAATGAATGCCATGAGCCTCAGAAAACAGACTCGAGGGTGCAGATTTTTAAAGGTATTTAGGCGTTGCTCTGCTCAGCATTACAAGACCAGAGGCCCAGGTCCTCCTGGATTCCAGCAGGGCAGGAGTTAGGCACCTAAATACTTTTGAGAAGCTGGGCCTTAAGTACCTACGTCACTTTTGAAAATGGGCCTTAGCTATCTAAGGCCACGTCTACACTAGGTGTGATTTACTGGCGTAGCATTCCTGATGTAGCCCAGCATTGCTAGAGCAGCCACAGCCACACCAGCAAAGCTGCGCTTTTACCAGCATGGCTTATTTTATTTCACTCCTCTCTGAAGGAAACAAGCTATCATGGTATGATCATAGTTTTGCCAGTATAACTGGCTACATTAGTGGCTTTTGCTGGCAGAGCTATATTGGTCAGGGCTCACACCTCTTCTCATGCCTGGCCGACACTTGCTGGAGGCTGTAGTGTAGACACAGCATAAGTCACTTAGGGCTATACCCATGAAGCGCTTTAGGTACCTAATTGCCACGTTAGCTCCCTAAGTCCAAAAATTTAGATCTTTGAAACCCTGCTTAGCTGCCACCCAGCCATCTAGGTGCCTACATTTCCTAAGTGCCGATGTGGGCACTGGTAACGTTCCCTAGGTGTCAAAATTTCTGCCAGTGCCCATTTGCAAAGCCACCTGATGCTCTGAGCCGCTACGCGCCTAAGCCCCAGTCACAAACTAGGCTCCATTCAACTAGGTGGTCCGCTGCCTAATTGCTCGGGGGCCCGATCCAACAGGTGTTCTCACAGCACACCAAACTCACTTTGTACTGCCCTCCCTTTGTACCGAATAGCCCAACAGTTAGCGCGCTCACCCACTCACACACTCTGCCTGAGCTGGCTCAGGTCACTGTCTAGATGAGTGCCCTAACCCCTGGGTTGTGGGGTATTCTGGAGTAGTCGCACGCTCGCTCCATCTCTCCCGTTAAAACTGTTCCACTGTCTATAAAATTCTTAAATATTGATTAGGCCGGAGAGAAGCCAGCACACTCACTTAGGAGGTCTGGGTTCCGGAGTCCCCATGCATTGTATAGGGAGCCTGGGTGCCTAATTTTTGGCTGAGGATTCCCTGGGGGTGGCAGGGCACCATAAAAATTGTGTGAGAGCTGCGACACCTGAGTCCCTTTGTGAATGCTCAGGGGCCTACATACCTTTGAGGAGTTGAGCCTAAGACGCTTTTGAAAATTTTATCCCAAGGCTTTTCAGATGAAATCCTGGCTCCCTGGACGTCAATGGCAAAACTCCTATTGCCTTCCATGGGAGTCAATACTTCACCATTGGGTTTGCTCCCTTACTGCTTTTCCATTCCCTTCAGATGCTTGTGACAGTCTTGCCAGGCCCTTGTAGAAAGCATTGGCTCACAGAGAGGAGTGAGATTTACACAAACTGAAGAACCTTACATCAAAATGCTAGTAAAACCGTGATAGTCACAGCAGGATAAATGCTTGATATATACAACCATGCTTCAAAGAAATGGTCTAGCAGAATGAAAATGTGATCAACTGCTAGCTACATAATCTGCGCTACCTAGGCCTATTTTAGACTCATGGGACACAGCTATAAAGGCTTATTTTACTATGGCAGCAGGGTTATTGTACAACAGGATAGATTTTTGTCAGCTGGAATTTTATGACACGTGATGGCAATCATCCATTTTTGATGAGCAGTCGCAGGGTAAAATGGAAAGCTAGCTCTCCAAGGACCAGAAAGTTACAAGCTAATCACATCCTATTTTGGTAAAGTGTCAGGATGACAGGAAATTTGGTGTAAATTGGTGTAACTGATCGCTCTGTTTATTCTGCAGCATGGAATACAAACACAAATATTTCTACCTAGTATGGTGTAAAGCACAATGTGCAATGAAAACAGATGATTACACAAAATCTAAAGCTTGGGGCAAGAGAGACATGTTATTGATGCTGTAGAAAACAGTTTCCTGTTCAGTATTAGAAATCTGATTGCGCTGGTATGATTCCAACCACAGACCCGCTGTGAGAGACCTAGTGTGGGGTGTGCAGCGATGTGGGGGAGAGGCAAGATGTGGCAGCTCCCTTTCAGGTCCAGATGGGGAAGAAGGACTGCTCTACATTTTGCACTCAGGTTGATCTGTAGAGTACCATTGCTAGAGGCCATGTCTCGTGCCCTGCAGGATGCCTTGTGCTATAACAATTATCACACAGGGGAAGAAGTCTGTGGGACAATGCAAATAAAATGTGAAAAACGACTCACCTCGGCCATGGAGAAAGAGGCGGGGTGGCCCATAAAAACGTTCTCACGTACCCCACTAGTGTGTCCAAGACTGTATGTAAGTTATAGTTATGTGTGTATCTACTGTTGTCTTTACCCTACACAGTGAAGTCTCTGCAGCAGCAGTATTTTGCGCATTACTTTCCCAGGCGCTTTGGAACTCCTTGAGTATAAGAGGCTCTTTACACAACATAGTCCATTCTGGGAATGCAGGATTGTCCCTAACAAATCAGCCCTGTGGCCTAGTCAGTGTGGTATCCTGCCTGTCCTGTTACAAGACCCAATCACTGATATTTCAGAAAACAGTGGAAAGGACCAGCGAATGCACCTGATCAATTACTCAGTGGCATACCCTGGGAAAATCACTTATGCCTGCAGCAGCCAATATAGATGCTAAAGGATGAGATTAAACTGCACCTGCCTCACCATGCATAACTACAAATGTAAATTCTAGCCACACCACTTGATGCTGTCATCTCCTGTGCTGCGGCACTGCATCTGGTGATTACCTACTCGGTGTCTTTCATTATTTTCAAACTTATCTGCTATTACGAACTTCTTGTCCTCCTGTTTGGAGCCGGCATTAAAAACTCTCCAGTACGTGGGTGCAATGGGAGTTTCGGCCATGTAAGCGAGGGCACATTTGGGACTTTTCTCACAGGCTTCCAATTTTAGGTTATTTGTGTTGGAAGGGCTATTTCCTGAATAAATAATGGTTATTGTCCTACTGTATCGCTTTCTCCAGTGTCATGAAAATGACTGACCTATTGACAACTGGGTTCGCTGGCCTCAAGCAGCTCATGTCAGTTAAAACTGCTCAATGAAAAAAAAAATTGCACCAATTTCAAAAATTGATATAAAGATCCAAGCCCTCTAACAGTGCCTACTGTCTTTTTTCTTGCTGCTGAAGTTAGAGCCTGTATATGAAGACCAACATTTCTGCTCTAAACACTGGGCACGTTTTTTAATCCCTTTCAGGTACTAGGTAAATTATTATTAACCTTAATCATGAACCAAAACTATCGCTAGCAATGCAAGCTGCCCATCAGTTCAACATTAACAAAGCATTTGCCATAGTAAACTTTTACACGTTGATAATTTATAGTCTTTCCATTTGGCAAGCTGCTGGGGTATTGCACAAACGCTTTAAAATACAGGACAGGATCACTGCAAACAGCAGAAGAATGATAATCCAGTGGTTAACGTACAGCCCTGGGACTCAAGAAGGCTGGGATACGTTCCTGGTTCTGCTACTGACTGACTTTGGGCAAATCACTTAATCTCCATGCCTCGGTTTCCAATCTGTAAAATGGGCATAATACATTTCGCCCACCTTTAATCTGTGATGTCTATTTAGCCTGTAAACTCTTCAGGACAAGGACAGTCCCCTACCATGTATTTGCACAGTGGCTGGCCCTGTAGCCACAAGCTCAGTTGGGACTTCTAGGTATTATTATATTACAACCATATTAACACCATAAAATAAACAGCATTTTAGAGAGTTAAAAACATCAAAAAATCCACGCCAATCGCGAGCTTCTAAAATGCTATAGAGAAATGAAGTGACTTTCCTACAGCAAGGCGGTGGCAGAGACTGGAAAAGAGCCCAGCAGTATACAATGATTACAAAGCAATGTAAGTCATAGGTGCTGCTATATTAAGAATAGGATCTTGTGGGCCACCTAAAGCTTGGGCTGATCACCTAACTTTAATTTTAAAATAGGGCAACGGTAGGTTACAGTCTTACACAGTCCTATTTTAACTACAGTCATTGTCAGGAGCACACATCACATTGGGCCATTTTTTGTTCTTACTGCAATCCATCATGATGAGATCTGAGATTCAGTTTCAGAATAGTCCATGAAAGATAATAATACACTGTATTACTTTGACCTTTTCAGTTTGCTTTATAATGTGATTGGCCAGCCAGTCCTATTCTCGCCTGTTAACCACTTCATTAACCTGGGAGGAAAAGGTGGAATGGACAGACAATTAGCCTGCAGAATATTAAAAAGGTTAACATTAAATTTCACAGTCTTGGCTTTCCTCAGTTGCAATGGGTATTAACATCCTGATATCTTGTTCCTCTTTCAGAGTCTGCCATGAAAATAAGAAATGACACAAGATGAACCTAACCTTATTCTCATTCCAGCTTTAAAACTGTAATCATGTAATTCTCCTCAGACGTCACACCTAGCGGACGTTAGTTTATGCAAGAATAAACATGGTGTGATGTTTACTACCCTCCGCTCTGATTGAATGTTCTTTGTATTAAAGCAGTCAATTTGTCTGTCCCTCACTTGAAGTTGGTCCTTCCTGAGTAAATGGAATATTGAAGAAGATAAAAAGCTTTCTCTATAGAGATTTTTTTTATCTTCTCCTTCTTCAATGTTCCTGCTACTCAATAATATTGCAGTCCCCAGCGAAAGGTCATTTACCACAGAGCTGTACCTGAGTCATTGCAGTTATGTCTAGCTCACTGTGTGTTGTCAGGTGCTGATTTTTTTTCACTTCAATTTTCAGCATTACTGTGAGGTTGATGAATACTATTATCCCCATTTTTACAGGTGGAGAAACTGAGGCACAGAGAGATGGTCACAAGGCACCTAGTAAACTTAGGTGCCTAACTCCCATTTGTGCTTTTAAAAAGCTCAATTTACAGGCATGTCTACACTGCAGCAAGCAGCAACCCTCCCAGCTCATGTAGCCTCATGCTATCAGGACTCACACTGGAACACTAAGAATACCAACATGGATGTGGAGCACCAGCAGAGGTCAACTCAACCACCCCAACTCAAGGCCACCTAACCCCATGGGTTCAGGCTCATGTGGCTAGCTCAAACATCTGCCAGTGTCGCAACATGCACAGAGCTATTTTATCACACTAGCTTGAGCCCCACAAGTGAAAATCTGTCAACCCGAGCTGGAAGGCTCACTCCTAGCTGCAACTTAGGTGTACCCTATGTTTCTCACCCAAGGTCACACAGTGCATGAGGAACAGAACAGAGTAAGCACCTGCTGTAACCACCAGAACTTGGAAAGCCTGATTGATGGTTAGAGCAGATGACTTGACTGTTTTATAGAGAGAGTTGATATGAACATCACTGTGCATCAAGATTTTATATGCACCATATAGGCACACAGTCCACCTGGCTAATGTCTATTATGATGATGTTCTTCCTTTTCTTTGTGCACATACATTGTCTTTGGCTGGTAGCTTCAGGGTGGTTTTGGTATTAAGTTTTAAAAGGGCTCAGAGAAAGTGAGAATTAGGCTGAATTTTGTGAATAGTGGCTAATCTTTACATTAATGTATTGTGAGGAGCAGAAAACCATATTAAACCAATGAAAGGAATACTCATACTCTTTTTGCAGTTTTTTCCCCCTAAAGTACCAATGGTTCAACTATTACAATGTAAACAACTGATAATGACTAGAGACAAACGCATCATAGACCTCACAGTGTTCTGTATAAATAACAAGACAGAGATAACCATTATTGATGAGGGATCAGAAAGGTCATAATCTCATTTGTATTATTCTTGAAGGTTATTACACATCCAGTTAACAAATTGAATAATAACTAAGGTGGAAATGAAATGGCCGAGTTCATGTAAATATGCAGTTCTCCACTTGGAATAAAGGGTGAAATCCTGGCCCCATTGAAGTCAATGGGCATCTGTGGGACTAAAATGTCATTCAAAGCCTGAACGAATGGCATTGACAAATATACTGCACTGCAGAAGCAGGCTTGTATTAGTTCAGAAACAACACAAGAAGGAACGTAAACATTCCAGATACTCCTTATTCTGGCCACTTGCCTTTAACTACCTCTGGCCACAATCCTGCAATACAATTTGATCTGCACATGCAGAGCACTAGGTCTGTGCAAACCCCATTCAATAAAATGTGGTTCTGGTTGGGCTAAGAAAGTCCACCACCATGGATCAGGGCCCAGGCATATGGTACCTGATGCATAAAAGAAGACATGGTTCTTGCACATACAGCGCACACACTATGAAGGGCAAACATAAAGCAACACTATAAGGTGGGATTTTTTGATGTGGCCAGGGTTGGCCTACTTCTGGCAGTTTGACATAAGCATCTGCTTTTCTGATTATTTTTTTTTAATTAATTGAGAGTAAGCTGCGGCTGAACAATGCATTGCTGCAAACATGCAGTCATAGCTGGAATTTTGTAATGTATTAATTAAACTGTTCTGCCATGAATTTTCTTTATAGAGAAGACGCAGCCCAGAGTGATTTATTTTTAATTAATTTTTTACACGAAAGCTACTTAAGGAAGCAATGTGGGCTCTAGTTTAAGAAAGTGATTTTTTTGAAATGTTTTTCTAAGTTCACTCACTGCTGAGTTGAAGGAATCACTGTGATACCACTGGTATCCATCTCTCCAGCTATTTTATTTGTGTTCCAGGGCAGGTAGCCTCTCTGCACAGAAGGAAGAAAGCTGAACAATGTTCAGTATCTCAATTACATTGTGTGTCTGAACTGGCTAACTTAGGCCCTGATCCTAATGACACTGAAATCAAGTCAAAACACCCATTAACTTCAATAGGAAAAATACTGAGTCCTTAGACGCTGAGGACCAAATTGTACCATCTTTGAGCAAAACTCCTGTTGTAGTCAATGGGAGATTTGCTTAATTAAGGAATATGGAATTTGGCTGTGAGCACTTTGGGGTATGGATTGTGTTATCCTTTGTATTAAATACAGGACCAAATATATTGATAACACCCATATAGAATAATAAAAGTGTGTGTGAGAGAGAGAGAGAACTTGCCCAGGACTGAATGTGTGTGAGAGATCATATCTCCCTCTACTGATTGCAGCATACAAATTATACAAGGCCTAATATTAATAAATAAGCATGAAGGGTTCATAGCTTGCCACTCATAGGCATCATTTACTAACGTGTGTCTCTTATTTTTCATATCAAATGAAGATGCAAAGGATCTTTTTTTTTAAAATCCAGTGTCAGGAAATTCACCACCAGAGGTTCATTCTTGTTCTTTGAGTAGTGTCCTATGGGTGCTCTACTTGAGGTAGACATGCACCTCTAGAGTCCTCAATCAGAGATTTTCAGTTAACCGTGTCCCCTGTATGCACCCTATACCTTCTTCTGCCAGATAGCGAAGTTATAAAGGAGGGCACAGGTAAATCACCTCAGTTCCTTCTCAACCATCTTAGCCAGAGATGGAACCCTAGCGTGTCGCCCTTGTGTGTGCCTTGGCTTTTTTAATATTTCTATAGTGGTTGAGATAGTTGCTATGATGTTGTTTAATTAAAATATAATCATTCATATCAATATTGCTACCACTGCTATATAACTGCAATGAATCTTATAAAGAGTGCAACACTTGGCCAGAAAGGGTTATGCCTCCTGCAGAATAATTAACCCAGAGTCAGCCTGTAGACTTATGTTAAAAATGGTAATTAAGGCCATTCAATGCAAAATACGCTAGAACTTTGAAATGCAAACCTATGTGTTAGAAGTGATACTAATTGCATATGCATACTCATAAATGTCAGCCATGTAAACAGGCCGTTCCTGTTTGTCACTATAGCCATGGATTCAAAGATCAAAAGGGAATTCATTTAGATTAATCTTGGGTGAAATAATGTCATTGTCTATATGTCTGTTTGAAGTTTGTGATAGACTGCCTAATGAATAAATTGCCCTGTGTTAATTTGTATAACTAATTCTGGTAGTGTTTAAGAAGCAGAAGGTTACGTCAAAAACCTATTGTTTACTTGGGAATATATGGTCAAGAGGCTGATAGAAAATGGTATAAAAGACCATTGGTTCCTGATTCTGTTATCTCAGATCTGCTTAAGCTTCATCAGGGGAAGTTTGAGTCGCAAGATGAGATCCCAGTTAAATTGGTACACCCTGGATATGATATTGGACATTGGACTATAACCTATGGACTAAAGTCTAAAAGAACTCTTTGCAACTACAGAAATTACCATCTCTGCTATAACTCTGAACCTCAAGAACTGAACTCATGTCTGTATGTATATTGATTTTTTAACCATACTGTCTCTTATTTTTAAATAAATTTTAGTTTAGTTAAGAATTGGCTATAAGCGGGTATTTGGGTAAGATCTTGAATATCCATTAATCTGGGAGGTAATGTGCTGATCCTTTAGGATTGGTAGAACCTTTTCTTTTATATGATGAATAAGATTTTCATTAATCTTCATCATATCTGACTTGGGTAACTAGGTGGAGGCCTGAGGCTGGGTTACTTTTAAGGGAACTGTGTTTTGGACTTCTGAGTAACCAGTAAAGTATAACAGAAGCTGTTCAGTGCTGGCTTGGTAAATCTAAGTATTAAAATATGCACCAGCTTTGAGGATTGACTGTCACATTCTTTGCAGTTCATCCTAATTGAGTGACCTCAGCTGGCTCCCCCTGGGACCCCAGTCACAGTTGCAATTGTTAGTGTAGTTACAGTTAGTTAGATAAGTGAGAGGATTGTTTTACACCTCTCTTTCCCCTTGGGAAAACTTATTTTTTCCTGGCTTGCCAGGTTTCAAACACTGTCTCTCCTGCCTAAAGGCTATACCAGTGAGTGATGGCCTCTTTAACTGTGTCTATCACGTGTGGGAGCCTCACATCTCCAAGTAGTGAAACTTCTGCCTGGTTCTCAAGTCAGGGCAAGGAAAAACAGGAAGATTAAATGCAGACTGCTAACAATGGAATGTTTCCTTCAGCCAACTTGAGACAGGTCAGGAGACCCTCTCCCCTCCGCACCTCTGTCTCCAGACAGATCTAGAGCAACTTCCCCAAAGAAAGGGAAGGCTTCCAAAAAGAAGAGAATGGATTCTGACCTTAAAAAGCCAGCTATGAAAAAGTACAGGTCCCCCACGAAATCTACTGTCCTTCAAGCCTCAACTTCTTGTCCTATCTTGTCCTAAGGAGAACAATTTTTCTCCCTCCTCCTTGTAACAACCTTTTATGTACTTGAAAACTTATGTCCCCATTCAGTCTTCTCTTCTCCAGATTAAACAACCCCAATTTTTCAATATTCCCTCATAGATCACGTTTTCTAGACCTTTAATCATTTTTGTTGCTCTTCTCTGGACTTTCCCCAATTTGTCCACATCTTTCCTGAAATGTGGCATGCAGAACTGGCACAATACGCCATTTGAGGCCTAATCAGCATGGAGTAGAGTTTAAGAATTACTTCTTGTGTATTGCCTACAGCACTCCTGCCAATACATCCCAGAATGCTGTTAATTTTTTTTGCACCAGTGTTACACTGTTAACTCATATTTACTGTGATCCACGATGACCCCCCAGATCCCTTTCTGCAGTACCCCTTCCTAACATTCATTTCCCATTTTGTATGCATGTAATTGATTGTTCCTTCCTAAGTGGAGTACTTTGCATTTGTACTTATTGAATTTCATCCTATTTATTTCAGGCCACTTCTCCAGTTTGTTCAGATCATTTTGACTTTTAATCCCATCCTCCAAAGCACTTGCAACTCTTCCTAGTTTGGTATTGTCTGCAAACTTTATAAGTATACTCTCTGTGCCATTATCTAAATCACTGATGAAGATATTGAACAGAACCGGACCCAGAACTAATCCTTGCAGGACCCTACTTGATGTGCCCTTCCACTTTGACTGTGAACAACTGATAACTACTCTCTGCCATGGTTTTCCAACCAGTTATGCACCCACCTTATAGTACCTCCATCTAGATTGTATTTCCCTAGTTTGTTCATGAAAGGGTCACGTAAGACTGTATCAAAAGCCTTACTAAAGTCAAGATATACCACGTCTTCCACTTCTCCCCTATCCACAAAACTTGTTCCCCATTCAAAAAAAAAAACAATTAGGTTGGTTTGACACAATTTGTTCTTGACAAATCCATGCTGACTGTTACTTATCACCCTATTATCTTCTGTGTGTCTGCAAATTGATTGTTTAAATTATTTGCTCCATTATCTTTCCAGGTCCTGAAGGTAAGCTGACTTCTCCTCCAGTACTGGCAGGGCTGTTAAGTCCCTGAGCATGAAGGAGAGAGACAGCTCCACAGAGCCTCAGTATCTTCTATCATCAAGGATGGCACTTGGGACTCACACCATTGAGTTAGCCCAGCTGTCAGTACCCAGGCATGTGGCACCCTAACCACTGAGCAAGCAATGGCGCCAGACACCATCAGTGTATACTTTAGTATGCCAACTATCGGCAATGCTGTCACCCTCCAGGATCATGGCCTTGGCTTTGGTACCAACCCCATTTCAGTACCACAGGAGTTCAGATATACCAAGGACCTCTCAATAACAGCTGGATGGGAGTTCACACTCATTGTGGGCACAGAGTATCTCTCAGTACCAAGACCCAGATCTCTGGACTACCATCCTCTGGTACTGCAGGACTCTTTCTGCAGGTGCTCCTCCTTTGGCTGAGATGGAAGAGGATGAAGGAAACTTCCAATTGGTCCTCTATTTGTGTTCAGATTTCTCCCACATATCCCTTCAGGAACCCATTATCTGAATCACAGAGAAGACAGGATACTAGGATCTTAGTTTCCATTTGCCGTTCTCTGTCAATAAAGCCATGGCAGAGCAATTTTCCAAAGGATGAGCTGGTGCAACAGATGCTATGTTTTATCTCAACATCAAGATTGGCAGCTACTGAGGTAAGGGAAATGCTCAATGTTTTCCAGGGGTTCACCACTGATGATTTGTGGGAGAAGGGGGGATAACTTGTGCTTACGCAGGCTGATGAAGCTCCTTAGTCTTCCCAATGTTGAGGGAAGACTATGACTGGCACTTGAGGAAAGATCTAGGGTGGATTGCAAGTCAGCCTCACTGTGTGAGAGGATAGCACAGTCATTAGCACCCTGAAGTCCTAGTGACTTTAGTTTTAGAATAAAGACACCACGGGTTGAAGAGCTGGTTGTCCATGTGATACTCAATCCCAATTCCAAAGGAAAGGTGGTCACAAATAAGAATCAAAATCACGGCAAGATAGATAGAAAAAAGTGTTGGGGCAATAACACAGCTCTGCTTCACACCAGTATAGATAGTGAACAGGTCCATCTCCAATTCATTACAGAGGACGGTGTTGGTCACCCCATCATGAAGTAGCCAGAGAACACGAATGAACTTCAATGGACAACTGAACCTAGACAGTACCTTCCATAACACTTCACAATTAAGGGAATCAAAAGGCCTTAGTTATATCAATAAATGACAAACAATGGCTGGTGTTGTTCTCCATACTTCTCTTGAAGCTCTTGCATAACAAACATGTCGGTGACACCCCAAGACGGTCTGAAACAACATCAGGAGGAGTTCCAGACCATTATTCACATGACGTGCTGAATTGATTGGATACTCCACTCACTGCCATTAGGATTGGTTTATTCAGAACAATGAGGAAATCCTAGCTCTTATTCAGCTGAAGAGAAGTGCATTTTGTACTTGGCAAAATGAACCCTCTAACCAGCAAAAATGAGAGACTTATCATCAGCTTAAAGGTGTAGTTCAAAGGAGGTTGTGTGACATCAAGAATCACTGGTGGCAAGAAAAGGCCATAGAGATCCAGAGCTTCACTAATCAACATGATGAGAAGTTTTTTTCAAGCAACAAAAGTCATCTATGGGCCAAGTTCAAATGGCACAACTCCTCTGCAATCCCAGGACAGCGCCACCCTTCTTAAGGACAATGTAGCCCACAAACAACATTGGAAGGAGCATTTTGAGACTCTGCTAAATGGCGAATCTGAAGTCTCAGCTGCCACCATCAAGTCCATTCTTCAGCATTCAATAATAGAACATCTTGATGACCCCCCATCTTCTGAAGAAGTTTGGCTTGCCATCACTCAGCCTAGAAACAAGGTGCCAGGCCCAGATAGCATCTCCTTGGAGGTCTTCAAAGCTGGTGGCATAGCACTTATGCAAAAACTTCATCAACTTCTTGTTAGAATTTGGAATAATGAGGAAATTCCATCCTACTTAAAGAATGTCAATATTGTGACCATTTTTAAGACAGAGGACAAGTCAATGTGCAGGAATTATTGAGGATTGCCTTCCTCTCCATTGCCAAGATCCTTGCTCGCATTCTTTTGAACCATCTCCTCCCTCTTGCCGAAGATGTTCTTTACACCCCAGGGACCTCAGTAGAGGTGCACAGCTGTAAATGAGGCCTGAATTTGGACGACTGACTAAAGACTGTTTCACTCTTTTTTTTTAAATGATGGAGAGAGGCTGACATAAAATTATATGGATTATTATGAAACATTTTAATATGCTTGTATGTAGGAAATATATATATTTTCTGTATATCAGAAATATTTGGTATGCAGATATAACCCACTAGGTTAATAAAATTTGAAATCTGAACCCACAGGTAAAGAAATTACTTAGATGTTGCTTGGAACAAATGCAACAGCTTTATTTTTACAGCACCTTTCAAAAAAAACTGTTGCATTTAACTTCAGTCGAGGATGACCTTATGTAAATCAGATCAACCTATTCATATTTGGCACAAGAGGCTGAACCCCATTTTATTCTATTTCATGTGTTAAGATTCTGTACTGTACCTTTTTGGATTAATGAAACAAATCTCTAAACTATGCAATCTGAGTCCATCTACTTTATGTTTCTCTGTAGCACTCATCATTCTCATGTTTAAACACTAAATCAGCAGTATAATTTAATTCTTACTTTGGATGAAGGATGTCCCCTCTACATACCACTGCTTAGAATCTTACATTTGTAATTGGCATTGACTAAGTCCTTTTACTGTCTCAGATTAATACAGACTCCCCCCGCCCGGGTTACGCAAACCTGATTTACGCAAATCTGCACTTACAGAAAACGTTCCACAAGCTAGACATAGTTTTTTTGTTTTGTTTTTTGCGTAATGGTCAAGTATACATTTCTGATTTACGCAAAATTCGAATTATGCAAGACGTTCCGGAATGGAATGCTTGCCTAAATTGGGGAGCGTCTGTAATAAAAATGGTCTCTGTTTTTTTAAAAGGTGAAGAACTAGATTCAGATGGGGATATTCCTGATATTCATGTTTCTTATCATGCTTTATCTTTTTCTTCTAGTACACCTTGCTTGGGTTTTTTTCCCTTCTTTAGATTAACACCAAAAGGGACCATTATGATTATTTGAATGCCAAGAACTCTAACACTATACTTTTTTATAAATGCGAGCTGAAATAGTGTCTTGTTCTCCTTTACCTTGGCTTTATGGCAATATCTCTTGTGGACTTCCGTGTTCATAGGTTGAGCTATTCACTACTTTGTTGACACACTCACAGAAGCGTAACAGATTAGGAAAGCAAAATTTTCCTTTAGAGATGCTGTGCCAATTTTCCCCTTTAATGAACGTTTGTCTAAGTTGTTTGCAATTCTATTTTAATTACAGTTTCAATTAGTAAAACTGCCACCACTGAAGTAAGGCTTTCTGGTCTGTAACTCCCTGGATTACCTTTAGCACCCTTTTTAAAGGTAAATCCTGTAAGATTTGCTTCCCTCCAATCCTGCAGCATAATGGCCAATTTTAATGAGACCGGGTTGTGAATTTAATTCTGGAGTAATAGTTTTAATATTACCAGACATTTTTTGAGAAGTGTTATAGCTATTAGTCCCCCAACTCTCTATGATGCTCTCTGCTCCCATCTAACGCTTGATGACAACCACCTCAAAAAGCTCCCACCTTCTACCTCATTCTTTGTCTAGATTGCTATCATTAAAGTATGTCCCTCTGGCAGGGATCAAATTAAATTCCGAAAGCGTGTTGAATAAAACAGACAAACGGAGGAGTACGAAAATCCATTCCTGCATTTGTTCTGGTGTCTGGGGGCGACCTAGTGGGTGCCGGGGGTGGTGAATGAACTGTCCCATTTTACAGATAAAGGCTGAAGATCTCATTGTTCTTCATATTCAGTGAATGACGGGTAAGGTGATCCATAAGAGATTGAGTGTGCCGGGAACCACGCTGAGTCATTATACTGCCTTTAACCGTCTCCCTCCAAAGTCTCCTTTATAAGTGAGATGATAGATTTAGAAAATAGAATTACTATTTATCTGCCACTTACGTTAAAACTACCTTGAGAAATTTCATTTCACACAGGGATAAGAGCGTCAGGTTTTACATAACCAACAAATGAGCACAGAGAAAGCGTTTTGCTAAGATCCAGAGTGTCACTTTTCAAGGGGTATAAACTGGAGGTGCAGAAAACTGAATTCTACCATTTAATTAGCAATCAGCAATGATCTGTCAGTCATAGCTACTGTAATTCATGAACTGTTAAGTCAAAGCAAAATGGCAAGTAATTAGACTGTATCCATTAGAGCTTTGCTAGCACTCACTCATACAGCTAGAGTTTTAATCTGAGGAAGAAATGGATGTGTGGAACTCCTTAATATATTCAGCTTTTTAATTAGCAATCAGTGCTGATTTGTCAGCCATACCGACTGTAATGCACAAACCATTGAAACACAGAGAAAAGACACATTTTGGAAATCAATTATGCTTATATTTACATTCCCTCCAGGCTGAGACGCTGCAGAAACGACCGAAATGCTATCTTTGCCATCACAGAGTAGCAGAAAGCATGTAGGAACTTGCAATCCAATATAGGCAATAAATCACTTACTGTTTAGGTAAAGATAGAGAATCTGAATATTCATGAGGGCAGTGATGCTGAGGTAGTTAGTATCTCCCAACAGTGGGAAATACACACCACCATTTTTAACTGTACACAAAACAAACCCTCCAAAGCACAGGTAACAGGGTTAAGATTCTAGTCAATCCCAATTTAGAAGAATCTCTCATCAGATCAATACTGTGCTCAGCAGGCTGTGCTTTTATGGGAGGAAAGGAGGGAAATGAGCACCACAAACCACCTTCCAAGACCTCAGATAGAAGCAAAGTTTCCTCCAGCCCGCAAAAGTATACAGCAACCTCCCCCCTGAGCCCACTAATTCCAGCCTGAGCATTTGCCAGGGATCGTGAATTGGGGAAAGGGTATGAATTACTAAAAGACTGACATGATATTACTTCCCCAAAAGGGGGACACATTTCATCCGCAGTGCTCCCAGCTCCCCCAGAACAAAGGGTTCACATATCACTGGCATTAGGTCAAAAGGCAGACCCTGCCCCATCCCAGCTGACAAAATACCTTTTTACATTATTAGCCATCCAGTGATTCTGAAAGACTACAAATTTCAGTTATGGCTTCACCACCACCATCAACTCTGTCTCTGTAGCACAACCATTGTTCCTTTTACCCACTTTACCCTACCCCACTTCCATTTCTACTCCAGTTCACATACCCCTACTTATTGCTATTGATCACTTTGTTGAGTGGGAGAAGACAAGTGAAAAACGGTGAATTTTTTCACAAAAATAAATCAATGCTCATGAAAATATTTTGAAAAATTTCAAAACAGATCTAATGATCAACTAGACCATTCCAATCCAGCATCTACAGGCCACTGGTCTTGTCTCTTCACTCCTACTGGTTAGCACATTCTCTGCAGAAACCCATATCTTATCTCTTAGTTCACATATGTACTCCACACATATAAAGCCTCCTGTATTTCCTATCTATGCTCAAAATATGAGAATATCTCACATCTTATATCCTTCACAAATGTATTATCAGCCTCCTGTTTCTTCACCATATGTCCTGTTCCCCTCTTTATACAATAAAAAAAAACAAAAATAAAAACAAAAAAAAACCCCACCTCTGTCATTATTCCTACATTATTAGAGGTGACTGCATCAATTGTGGTTATACATAACCCTTATCTGAACATTTCCAAGCTTAATTAATTACTGCTATGATCAGACAATTAAAGGCACTAATAGAGCACAAAACGAACAGGCTTTTGCACACACAGTGGATAATTGTGTACTTAACTAATTTGCACAAACAAATGTTCAGTTGTGTTTACACGTGGGCTGTAATTGTATTCTGTGGCAACTGAAAATCCAGCCCTTAATTGCTCTAATATTCCTATCTAAAAATGACTTCTTTGCCATTTAATTTGTTTTTGTGGCATTCTGATTGACCTTTTGGCTTCTATCAGTGGTCAAGGAGAGCAGTTTTCTGACTCTGAGCTTAAAACCAGTCTCACGGCAAAGAACTTGACTTCAGTTTACTTCACCACTCCAACAGCTGCTGTGTAGAGCTGGCCAACATATCTAGCTCTCAACAGCTTTTCTTGTCTGTTTAAAAAAAAAAAAGTCACTCGAGCTGGCCCTTATTTTGTCTTCAGCTGATGTCTGGCTTCTAGATGTAAACATCAGTTTCAAAAATAGTAGCAAGAAAACAGTGTGAAATAGCTGCTATTTTATTGTAAAATACAGGTCAAGCAATCCTCTCTGCACCAGACTCAAAAAAGAACGGTTACTCACCTGTAGTAACTGTTGTTCTTCGAGATGTGTTGCTCCAATCCATTCCAGTTAGGTGTGCGCGCCGCGCGTGCACGGCTTCTCCGGAACTTTTTCCCTAGCAACCCCGGCGGGCCGGCTGGCGCCCCCTGGAGTGGCGCCGCCATGGCGCTAAATATATACCCCAGCCGGCCCGTCCGCTCCTCAGTTCCTTCTTGCCGGCTACTCCGACAGTGGGGAAGGAGGGCGAGTCTGGAATGGATTGGAGCAACACATCTCGAAGAACAACAGTTACTACAGGTGAGTAACCGTTCTTTCTTCTTCGAGTGATTGCTCCAATGCATTCCAGTTAGGTGATTCCCAAGCCTTACCTAGGCGGTGGGGTCGGAGTGAGACGTGGCGGAATGCAATACCGCAGAGCCGAAGGCTGCATCGTCTCTAGACTGCTGCACCAACGCGTAGTGGGAGGCGAAGGTGTGGACCGAAGACCAGGTGGCCGCTCTGCAGATGTCCTGGATGGGGACATGGTTCAGGAAGGCGGCTGACGAGGCGTGTGCCCTTGTAGAGTGAGCGGTGAGTCGGCATGGTGTCACGTGAGCAAGCTCGTAGCATGACCTGATGCATTGAGTCACCCAGGAGGAAATGCGCTGGGTAGAGACCGGTTCGCCCTTCATGCGATCAGCGACTGCGATGAAGAGTTGGGTGGAACGCCGAAAGGCCCTTGTCCGGTCGATGTAAAACGCCAGCGCCCGACGGACGTCGAGAGTGTGGAGCTGTTGCTCCCGGGACGAAGCATGGGGCTTCGGAAAGAAAACCGGGAGAAAGACGTCCTGATTAAGGTGGAAGGCCGAGACCACCTTTGGTAGGAAGGCCGGGTGAGGACGAAGCTGCACCTTATCAGCGTGAAAGACGGTGTAGGGGGGGCCCACCGTCAACGCTCGGAGCTCCGAGACTCTCCTTGCAGACGTTATGGCAACCAGGAATGCCGTTTTATAGGAGAGGTAGAGGAGAGAACACGTGGCCATAGGCTCGAATGGCGGACACATGAGCCTGGCCAGGACGAGGTTCAAGTCCCAGGTCGGGGCAGGGCGACGTACTGGCGGGTACAAGCGGTCGAGGCCCTTCAGGAAGCGGGAGACCATCGGATTGGAAAAGATGGTTCGACCCTCCACCGACGGACGAAAGGCGGACAGTGATGCGAGGTGGACCCGCAAGGAGGAAACCGCCAGACCCTGTTCCTTAAGGTACCATAGGTAATCTAGGATGGTAGGGACAGGTACCACGAATGGGTTGAGCCCTTGCTGGTCACACCAGAGCGCGAACCTCTTCCATTTTGCCATGTAGGTGGTACGAGTGGAAGGCTTTCTGCTTTCAAGCAGGACTTGCTGCACCGCCGCCGAACAGCCCCTCTCTGCGTGGGTCAACCACGCAGGTACCAGGCTGTAAGATGGAGGGACTGCAGATTCGGATGGTGGAGTTTGCCGAAGTCCTGCGTGATGAGGTCCGGCCACAACGGGAGGGTGATGGGCTCCCGAACGGAGAGCTCGAGCAGCAGGGTGTACCAATGCTGCCTCGGCCAGGCTGGAGCCACGAGTATCATGGTGGCTCGATCCCTCCGAAGCTTCTGGAGCACTCTGTGCACGAGTGGAAACGGAGGGAAGGCATAGAGGAGGTGAGTCTGCCACGGATACAGGAAAGCGTCCGACAGAGAGCCCGGCGAGTGCCCCCGGAACGAGCAGAACTGGAGACACTTCCTGTTCGCCTTGGAGGCGAAGAGGTCGACCCGGGGAAACCCCCACCTCTGGAAGATCGTGTGTGCAACGTCGGGACGGAGGGACCACTCGTGGGAGAGAAACGACCTGCTGAGATGGTCGGCCAGCGTGTTCTGCACTCCCGGAAGAAAGGACGCTTCCAGGTGAATGGAGTGGGCCACACAGAATTCCCACAGGAGGATCGCTTCCCTGCAGAGGGGGGACGAGCGGGCTCCGCCCTGCTTGTTCACGTAGAACATTGCTGTTGTGTTGTCCGTGAATACTGTCACACAGCGGCCTTGCAGGTTGGTCCGAAAGGTGTGACACGCAAAACGGATTGCTCGGAGCTCGCGGACATTGATGTGGAGTGTGAGCTCGCTTGCTGACCAGAGGCCTTGAGTGTGGAGGTCTCCCAGGTGAGCCCCCCATCCGAGCGCAGAGGCGTCCGTGGTCAACGTTGCCGATGGCCGGGGAGGGTGGAACGGAACTCCGGCGCACACGACCTCCGGGTCGAGCCACCAGCGGAGGGAGTCGAGAGCCGTCCTGTTGACTGTGACCACCATGTCGATGGCGTCGCGATGCGGGCGGTACACCGTCGCGAGCCAGGACTGAAACGGACGAAGGTGAAGTCGTGCGTACGCGGTGACGTACGTACACGATGCCATGTGGCCCAGGAGGCGGAGGCATGACCGCACCGTCGTGGTTGGGAAACTGACGAGGTCTCGGATGATGGAGACCATCGCCTGGTGTCGAGCGCGAGGGAGACAGGCTCTGGCCATCGTGGAGTCGAGGACCGCCCCAATGAATTCGACTCGCTGCGTCGGAATCAAAGTTGACTTCTCGGTGTTGACAAGAAGACCGAGGCGCCGAAAGAGGGCCAGGACCTCTATTATCTGACTCTCCACGAGCTGTCTGGACAGACCGCGAATCAGCCAGTCGTCCAGGTACGGGTATACGTGTATCTGGTTCCGTCGCAGTGCTGCGGCGACGACCGCCATGCATTTGGTGAATACTCTGGGGGCGGGTCGAAAGGCCGAATGGCAACACGGCGAATTGGTAGTGGGCGTCGTTGGCCACAAACCGAAGGTAGCGCCGATGAGGGGGGTAAATAGCGACATGGAAGTAGGCATCCTTCATGTCGAGGGCCGCAAACCAGTCTCCCGGATCCAGGGAGGGAATGATGGTCCCCAAGGTGACCATGCGGAACTTGGGCTTGAGTAGGTATCTGTTCAGCCCGCGAAGGTCCAGGATAGGACGTAGCCCGCCTTTTGCCTTGGGGATGAGGAAATATCTGGAGTAAAATCCCCTGCCCCGCCTGGAGGGAGGCACCTCCTCTATGGCACCCACGCTCAACAGAGTCTGGACCTCTTGTAGGAGGACTTGCTCGTGAGAGGGGTCCCTGAAGAGGGACAGGGAAGGTGGGTGGGAAGGAGGTGGAGAAACAAACTGAAGACGGTATCCCGAGTGGACCGTGCTGAGCACCCAGCCGTCCGACGTTACTCGGGACCACTCCAAGAAAAAACGGGCGAGGCGGTTGTGAAATAAACGAGGAGGATCCGTAGGGGAGAGTGATGTGCAGCCCTCGTGCGTCCCATCAAAAGGGTTGCTTCGCTGCCTGTGGGGCTTTGGAAGCGGCCTGGCCCCGGTTTCGGCGGTTGCCCGACGGGCGACGGCGATTTTGGGCCGGTCGCCGAGCCGGGTAGGGTCGGTACCGCGACTGATAGCGGGAGGGCTGCGGGCGGAAAGGTCTACGTTGCGTAACCGGCGTATGCATCCCGAGTGTCCGGATCGCCACCCGGCCGTCCTTGAGCGACTGGATACGCGAATCCGTCTTCTCCGAAAACAATCTCTTGGTGTCAAAGGGCAAATCCTGGAGAGTAAACTGGACTTCTGGAGGCAGGGCGGAAGATTGGAGCCAGGCGATGCGCCGCATCGTGACCCCTGTTGCTAAGGTCCGTGCCCCTGAGTCCGCCGCGTCTAGGCCGGCTGTAATGGAGGAGCGAGAGGACCGCCTCCCTTCCTCCAACATTGTGGTGAAGTCCTGGCGGGATGTTGACGGCAGGAGGTCAGTGAACTTGGCCAGAGACGTGAGTATGTCGAACACGTATCTGGCCAGGAGGACCTGTTGGTTACCGATCCTCATCTGCAGGCCCCCTGCCGAATAGACCTTTCGGCCGAGAAGGTCCATCCGTCTTGCCTCTTTCGCCTTTGGGGCAGCGGCCGGCTGGCCGTTACGCTCCCTATCGTTAACTGACTGTACCACCAGGGAGTCCGGAGTTGGATGCACGTACAGGTACTCATAGCCCGATGGAGGGACTGAGTACTTCCTTTCCACTCCCCTGGCTGTGGGAGGCACGGAAGCGGGCGTTTGCCAAATGGTGGTGGTGTTTCGTTGGACCGTGCGCACAAAAGGTAACGCAACCCGGAGTGGCACGTCTGACCCCACCACGTTTGTGATGGGGTCCTCGTCCTCTTTTACTTCCTCTATAGGGAGGTCCATAGCCGTCGCCACCCGGCGGAGTAAGTCTTGGTGCGCCTTCGCATCAACGGGGGGCGGCTCCCTTGATGCCGCGCCGGCCACTGCTTCATCGGGAGAGGATGAGGAGGATAACTCCTGAACGACCTCAGCCGAAGAGGGGTCCACCGCGTGGTGGGCTGGGGGTTCGGAGGGACACTCTGGCACCACCGGAACGGCTGGCTGTGGGGATGGCGGTGGTCGGGATATCGATGCCTCTGGGACTCTGCGGTGGGCCGCTGGAGGCCTCGGCGGAGCCGGCATAGCGTCCGACTCATATTGCGCCCATGGGACCCAAAAACCCCACTGCTGGGCCCCGCGAGGCTGGGCTGGCGGCGTTGGAGGCGGGAGCCCATAGGCTTCTGCGCCGGAGGCGACCGACTCAGGGCGGGAAGGCCAGGGAGGTGCCAAAGAGGGTCCAGGGCACACCGCCGGGGGATGCTCTTCCCCTCGGCTCTGGGAAGGCGACCTCGCTCGACGGTCTTCACGGTGCCGGGAGCTCGACCGGTGCCGGGAGCTCGACCGGTGCCGGGAGCTGCGCCGGTGCCGGGGGCTGGTCCGGTGCCGGGAGCTCGACCGGGAGTAAGATCTCCGATGCCGAGACCGACCATGATCACCGCGGTGCCGGGAGCTCGACCGGTGCCGGGAGCTCGACCGGTGTCGGGAGCTCGACCGAGAGTGCGAACTGCGACGCCTGGAGCGTCCGCGGGAGTCTCGGTGCCGGGAACGGTGCCGGGACTGAGACCGGCGGTGCCTAGCTGGTGGCGACCTCGATCTGGTGCGACGTCGGGAGTGCGACCGGTACCGCGAAACGGAGCGGTACCGGGACTTCGACCGACGAGGAGACTGCGATCGGTGCCGCGATGGGGTGCGGTGCCGGGAGCGCGATCGGCGGGACGGCAAGCTGTCGACGGTGCGGGAGCGAGACCGGGACCGTGACCGACGTCCACGCCTCGATTCCATGGAGGGTGGCCGGACCATTGCCGCCGGTTTTCCCCTGGAGACTACAGCCCGCGCCGGCGGTGCCGGGGGCCGGAGGCCTGGAGCCTCTATGAGCTGTATCAGCTCTCGCGCAGAGGCGAACGTCTCCGGCGTCGACGGCCGCCGAAGCTCGACCACGGACGGCACCGGGGAGCGAGGCGGCGCCGGACTCGACGGCCCTTGCGGCGCCGGAGTCACAGGTGCAATGCACTGTTTGTGCAGAGGCACCACAGGGGCTGCAGGCTGCGGAGTCGCCTTGGCGGAGTCCTGCACGCGCGCCTGAGCCAAAGCCTTCGCCAGTCTTTGCTTCCTGGCGGGCGAGAGGGAGCGGTGCCGAGTCTTCGCAGCCGCTTTCTTCGCCGGCGGTGCCGCAGTCGGTGCCGGCGGTGTGTCCTGCACGGGAGGAGGCCGCGGAGGCGGCGCGGGCGGTGCCGGTGGTTGGAGGGACTCCTCCATGAGGATCTGTTTTAAGCGGCTATCTCGATCCTTGCGGGTCCGCGGCTTGAATTTTAAACAGATCTGGCACTTGTCAGTTCGGTGCCCTTCGCCTAAGCAGCGGAGACACGCGTCGTGCGGGTCTCCTACGGGCATCGGTTTCTGGCACCCCGTGCAGGGCTTAAAGCCCGGTGCTTTGGGCATGAGCCCGCACCGGCTAAGGCAAAAAAAAGGGGGAACCCCCCCTTTTTTAGCCTAACTAACTAACACTAACTATGCTAACTGAACAACTATAACTAACTATGCTAACTATGTACAACAATGAACTAGAGAAAGCTAGGGACGTGAAGAGCTATCAAGCACTCCACAGTTCCAACTGCCGTCACGGGCGGTAAGAAGGAACTGAGGAGCGGACGGGCCGGCTGGGGTATATATTTAGCGCCATGGCGGCGCCACTCCAGGGGGCGCCAGCCGGCCCGCCGGGGTTGCTAGGGAAAAAGTTCCGGAGAAGCCGTGCACGCGCGGCGCGCACACCTAACTGGAATGCATTGGAGCAATCACTCGAAGAAGAACAGGTGCACTCAGGCAGTTCCAATCTCTCCACTTTTTCTCTTCAAACAAAGCATTGTGAAAGATGAATCATCTTAGTCCATAAATGCTTTAATAGCTTGCAGTGAAAGTATGTTTATTTCAAACGGTGAGGTATGAATTCTAAATAGGGATAGGTTTATGGCTGGCTGCGACCTTTGAGCTCTCCGATCTGATGTAAGGAAGCGTGCTTTTGCAATTCAGGCACTGGACGGGGACTCAGGAGGAAAGGGTTCAAGTCGAGCTGCCGCCCGGACTTCCCGGATGATTTTCCTGTGCAATAATCTTCCATGTTTTGTCTGTCTTGGCTATTGACAAAGGAAGCTTTTGAGGGCATTTATCACAGAAGAGGTCCTTGGGAACTACTGTAACTTTTATTACAAATCTCTTTAGCTTAAGCATGGCCATGGCATTCTGTTATGTATTAACTATGATCTACAGTAATGATATCTCTAAACCAGGGTGAGGCAGTTAGCAAAAGGGACTTGAAAGAGACATACATACTCACGGGGAGAGAAACATGAGGCTGGTACCCAAAATTGTTGAAGGCGTGGAGAACATTCACCTTGACAGTAGCTACGTAACTACTTAGTGGTGCAGATTGTAAGGGCATGGCTACACTTGTGAGTTAGAGCGCATTAAAGCAGCCCTGTGTGCTCTAACTCACGACGCGTCCACACTGGCAAGGCACATAGAGTGCACTGATTCCGCGGCTGGAGCGCTCCTGGTACTCCTCCTTCGTGAGCGGCGTAATGCTTGGTGCATCATGGCTGGAGCGCCGCAGCACCAGCGTGGATGCCCTGGCCTGTTAATGTGCTCTGATTGGCCTCCAGAAGTGTTCCACATTACCTGTTCTAGCCACTGTGGACATCACTTTGAACTCTACTGCCCTGCCCTCAGGTGACCAACCGTCAGACCAGCCCTTTCAATTGTCTGGGAATTTTGAAAATCCCCTTCCTGTTTGCTCAGCCAGGCGTAGAGTGCTCTCTGCGAATCTTTCCAGGTGATCATGCCTCCACGCACCAGGGATCCCCAGTATGAAGCAATGGCAAGTTGCTGGAACTCATCAGTGTTTGCGGGGAGGAAGCTGTCCTGCCCCAGCTGAGCTCCAGCCATAGGAATTATGATACCTTCAGGCAGATAGCAAGGGGCATGATGGAAAGGGGCCATGACCAGGACGCACTGCAAAGCAGGGTTAAAGTGAAGGAGCTGCGGCATGCCAACCGCAAAGCCCGCGAGGGAAACCGCTGCTCCAGCGCTGCCCCCACGACCTGCCGTTTCTACAAAGAGCTGGACGCAATACTTGGGGGCAACCCCACCTCCACTCCAAGGACCACAATCGACACTTCAGACCCCAGCTCAACAAGGCAGGAAGAGGAGGAAAGCGGGAGCGAGGGTACTGAGGAGGAGGAGGAAGACACCTTAGCATCCCTAGATGCATGCAGCCAGCTGTTCTCAAGCCAGGAGGAAGGTAGCCAGTCGCAGCAGCCGGTGCTTGGGGAAGGACAAACACCAGAGGAGGTTCCTGGTAAGCAGCTTTTATTTTGGGAAGGACGTTATTCGGTGCATGCTCTTGGGGCAAGGAGAGTTAGGGCTGAATGCATGCCTAGATGCAGAATAGGGAGTTGATGTGCTCTCTCACATTGCGGTAATCAGCCTCAGTGATCTCTTCAAAGGTCTCAGACAGAAGCTGTACAATGCGCTTGTGTAGGTTCCTTGGGATGCTACTGTATTCCTTGTCCCAGTCAGGCTAACATGTCCACACAACTGTGCTGTGAAGGGCGGGGGGAACCATTGCTGCACACAGGCAAGCTGCATATGGGCCAGGGTGGAAGCCGCACTGTAGTAGAAGACCCTCCCTTGCTTCTCAGGTCACCCTCAGCAGCGAGATATCTTCCAGAACAAACTCCTGTGGAAAATGTGAGGACAATGTTCAGTATAGGGACCCCCTGCAGCTGTTGGCTCTCCCCCAGGCACAGAAACCCAGAGGACAGTACAGCCGTGAAACTATCAGTCCCCCTCGACCCTGTGCTTACTCACCATTTTGGGGCTCCTGTGGATTATGTGCACTCGCTTTGGGACAGGCAAATTATGCTATCGTTAGACTGTGCTTCTCTTTAAGTATGGGAGAATCATTGCTCTGACTGGTGTGAACAATGCTGCCTCTGTTAAGTGTTGCATTTTGCCTTTACAGATGCAACCTTGAGATCTCAGCCATCCGTGTTATCACCGGACAATAGACTCCAGAGAATTAGGAAGAGGCCACTTAAAAGCAAAGAAGACATGCTGCATGAAGTCATGCAGTATTCCCTTAATGAAAATCAAAAAGCGCAGGAGTGGAGGGGAAGTGAAAGGAGGATCCGCCACCAGAACGTGGAACGCCGGCAACAAAGCGTGGGGCGCCAGCAGCAAAGCACGGAGCGGCTGATAAGCATTATAGAGCGCCAAGCGGACTCGATCCGGGCACTTGTAGCCATGCAGGTGAAGCACTACCGCGCCCTCCCCTCCCCTCCCCTCCCCCGCAGCCCTTGTCCCCAAACTCTTTCCCTTGTGCCCCCATGTCACCTCCAACCCACTTTCCCCATCATCCGAGTTCTTATCACCACAAGCTGCCAACACCACCTGTAGCTTCACCACCGAGCCCTGCAAACTACAACCCTTACCCACTGTACTCTACCCCCATCACCATGCATTTTAGTCAGCCTGAAGTGCAGCATTCATTGCACAGCAGTCCAGACAGGATCCAGGAAGACTGAGTATGAGAAAAGGACATACGCAAATCTGTGATTGAACCGTTCCCCACCCCACTCTCTTGCCCGTTCTGTTTCCCAAGCAGTTGTGTTTCTTTACAATAAATGAATTTTTTTTCAAATAAATGGCTTTTTTGGCTTTGAAAACATTCATTATTATTGCATTAAGTAAAGGATACTATAACCCAGGAAAGCAACAGGCACTGCAAGTCAGTGTAGCAAGCACAGATTCCTACTAACATTGGAACTACTGCACATCACTCCCGTGCAGGGCACCAAACATTACTGGTGGCTTTCAGCCTCAAATTGATCCCTAATCTTTGCAGCCCCTAATAGCCCTGCTCTCTGGCTGTTCAAAATCAGTCTCCAGGTATTAAAACCTCTGAAGTCCATGGCTGAGTGAAGCTTTCACCCTTCCCTTCACAAATGTTATGGAGGGTACAGCACGCAGATATAACCACGGGGATGTTGTCATCGGCCAGGTCCAGCTTCCCATACAGACAGCTCCAGCGGCCCTTTAAACAGCCAAAAGCACACTCCACAGTCATTCTGCACCAACTCAGCCTGTTGTTGAACTGCTCCTTGCTGCCGTTGAGGCTCCCTGTGTAGGGTTTCATGAGCCACGGCATTAAAGGGTAAGAGAGGTTTCCAAGGATCACAATAGGCATTTCTACTTCCCCTACGGTGATCTTCTGGTCTGGGGAAAAAGTCCCGGCTTGCAGCTTCCTGAACAGGCCTGTGTTCCAAAAGATGCATGCGTCATGCACCTTTCTGGGCTAGCCTGCGTTAATGTCAATGAAACACCCACGGTGATCCACAAGCACCAGGAGAACCATCGAGAAATACCCCTTCCGATTAAAGTATTCGGAGGCTAGGTGGCCTGATGCCAGAATTGGAATATGCGTCCCATCTATTGTCCCTCCGCAGTTAGGGAAACGCATTTGTGCAAAGCCAGCCACAACGTCATGCATGTTACCCAGACTCACGGTTCTTCTGAGCAGAATGTGATTAATGGCCCTGCAAACTTGCATCAACATGATTCCAACGGTCAACTTTCCCACTCCAAACTGGTTAGCAACCAATCAGTAGCTGTCTGGAGTTGCCAGCTTCCAGATTGCAATAGCCACCTGCTTCTCCACCGGCAGGGCAGCTCTCAATCTCGTGTCCTTGCACTGCAGGATGGGGGCGAGCTCCTCACACAGTCCAATGAAAGTGACTTTTCTCATCCGAAAGTTCTGCAGCCACTGCTTGTCATCCCAGATTTGCAGGACGATGTGATCCCACCACTCAGTGCTTGTTTCCTGAGTCCAAAAGTGGCATTCCACAGTGGTGAGCATGTCCGTGAATGCCACAAGCAATCTCGTGTCATATGCGTTACGTGAGTCAATATCATGGTCGGACTCCTCACAGTCAGTTTGCAGCTTAAGGAGTAACTCGACTGCCTAATGTGACATGCTGGCGAGACCCATCAGCGTATTCCTCAGCACTCCAGGATCCATTCCCGCAGACCGACAGGGAAGACAGAGCGCACAGTACAAAAATGTTGAAAGATGGTGCCAAATGTGGACAGAAGCACAGGGATTGCTAGGATGCGAAGCGATGCATCAAAGGGCATTGGGACAGGACCCAGAATGCCTCGCACTCCCTTCCCACAAGCCACAGCGCCAGAATGGGAAGAAGTGCTCTGTGGGACAGCAGCCCAGAATGCACCACTCCCAGTGCCGCTGCAAGTGCCACAAATGTGGCCACGCCAGTGCGCTGGCAGCTGACAGTGTGGACACACTGCAGCGCTTTCCCTGCTGCGCTCTCCGAGGGCTGGTTTAACTCACAGCACTCTACATCTGCGAGTGCAGCCACGCCCTGAGTGTGGGATGGACAGCAGTGCAGGGTTCCATGGAACGTTATGTCCCCGCCTAAACTAATCTGAGTAGGAATCCTTTCCTGGGAAGATCGTCATTACCTTTTCATTTCCTGGTTTGAGACAATAGATGAAGGTCGATGCTCCTCTACACTGTCACAAAAATCCAAATCCTAGCCCCCTTGAATCAGTGGCAAAATGACTGCAAGCTGCAGCAGGAGCAGGAATTACCCCAAAGAGATAAGATTTCTTCCAGTTACAGTTATTTTCCAATAACTGCCAGTACAAGTCATCGTAATCTCCTATTCTTTAAGAGCTTCTAATTTTGTACATCCACTGACAAGATGGATTGCTGAGTTTATGGAACAAGTGCTTTATTTTCTATAAGTCATCTTCAGATTGCTTTCACTTAGGGAGAGGCTGAATATTCACTGGGCTGCTCTTTTGCCAAGTCACAAGTGAAAGTAAGCAGGCTTTAAAGAAGTGCCTGCTGCTACTGTTCTTTCCACACTGACCCCCGGCCCCTCCAAAAGTTGGAGAGGGCATTCCTGTAGACTACGTTGGCTGAAACCTGGTGATTTTTTTAAACCACATTTGAAGAGAAAAAAAGTTTACAAATTACCAGGGGACAGCCAGATTATTTGTAATATGGGGGTGCACCTAAGAGCCCCAGGCCTGGACCCCTTTGTACCAGGGACTGAACACAAATAGGTTGTAAGCTCTTTGAGACAGGAACAAAAGTAATATAAAGATAAAGCACTATCAAATATCCTGTGTTCTACAGCAGTGGTTTTCAACCATTTTTCATTTGTGGACCCCTGAAAAATTTCAAATAGAGATGCAGACCCCTTTGGAAATCTTAGGCTGCAGACCCCCAGGGCATCCATGGCCCACCGGTTGAAAACCACCGTTTTACAGGATACCTTACATCTAAGAGACTAAACTATTATTTATTTATGGAGAGAAGGCAGCAGCAGTGACTCTACAAGCCCTAAGATGTTAGTTTACACTTACAACGCTATAGTGTAGTCACTACCTCTGCCAGAGAGTGGGATTCTCTCAGGAGCAGAGTCCACTTCCCCCTAGAGGAAGTAGCAACCCAGCACTCTCTACACGGGGACGCTGTTTAACTGTGCAGCTCATGGGTGTGGATTTTTCACACCCCTGAGAGTTAAACTGACCAGGTCTTTGCTACAGTAGTTTAAGATTCTTTCCAGTGGGAGCTACCCCTTTCATCCATTCTTTCATTCCTCCTCCGAGTCAGCGAACAGAGCTCCATCTGGAGCGGAGGCCAAGTGGTTGTGAAGGGTTACTGGTTCTGTGAACGATGGCTTTTTCCAGTCCTGCCCATTCTACTATGGGCAAATGGGTGTTGATAGTTCTTGGGTGCATTCAATTTTGATCCCCTCACACTATTTCCCAAATGGTTTCCCCTAGCTCAGTTAGTCACTCACAAGATGTGCATTGATCAAACTGCACGATTTACTGGGTGTTAGGACAGTTTGACCTGTTCTCTGTCAGGAGCAGGGACAGGGTTGACTGAAAAGCTAGGTAGTATCATTTATTGATGACTATTGCTTCTATTATGATGTTAGTCCCTTTGAATGTCCTCCTAACGCTCCCTGTTCATTATCTGACAGTACTGCACTGTTTGTTACACCCACTTGTTACATTGGATTATAAAATCTTTGGTCAGGAAACGTTTTTTTTCCTGTGGTCGTATGATGCCTATCACAATGGAATTTGGATCTCGAACTATTACCTGACACAAATAGTCACCCATTAGTGGGTGAAACATTGAGAAACATTGGGAAACATTGAGTTTAGTGAAACAGCAGAGCCATACTAACCTACAAGACTAATGCAGTTTGCCAGTTATACTATTCACCCGTTGTGGAACTGCATAAGTCTCTAGTATTTTAACCCATCCTTTTTTTTTTTTTATTAAAGAAAACGCGTTCCCTCCTCCGATTTCCCCATTCTAGCTCTCTTAGGGGCAATACTAAAGCAGAATAAGGGCTTTTGACACTAGCCTGAGATTTATAATGGCAGGTGCTCTTAGCAATTCAGGGAACAAACATGCCCTGAATTAATTGCTGCTCAAGTCTGTCACTACAATGCAGTCACAAAGCAGCACACGATGCCACTGAGTGCAGTCTCTGCACTTTAGCACCTCATTTGACTAGGGAGGTCTCAGCCCTTGTGCAGACCTGCTGCAAAACCTCTAATTGTTAAATTCAGCCCTGCCATCTATGGCAGATTTGCCTAGTTACATAGAAAGGCACTTCTCCTCCCTGCCTCCCCCCCAAAAGTGGTTTTGGTGGAGGAGGACCAGGGATGTTATCTCCACTCTCACCCTTCCTCTTAATAGAAACTTTGGCCTGTTGACGTGAACAGAACTAGAGCCTCCATTTGAAAACTCTGAAGAGATTAAAATTTGTAATTAAATGTCCAGGAAAAAGTCTTTTTTGGGAATGGGTATGTCAGTAACAGGACTCTTTCCCGCTGCCCAGCAACAATAGTTACACCATGATTGTCTGCACCTGATCTACTCTAGCGCTTATATCAGTGGTAGCAGTAAAACACTGAAAGTGAGGAATTAAGCATGTGCCCATTTCCCAAGCTACCTGAGGGCAGATGATGTTGGTTCTGGCCCTTTGCCACACAAAGTACACAATTTAGCTCTATACAGGAGCTCTGGGGTATCCATTTGACCTTTTACAACACAACTTATAAAAACCAGTTATGGCTGCACCACCCAGGTGCACTGGCCATTAAGTGAGATGACATTGTTTGAAAGCACACCAGTGGATCCTTGCCTTGCTGATGAAGAAAGATTAAGTATGAAAGTCCAAAATATTTTTTTAAGTGGCAAAATAGAATGAAATGAACCAGTGTGCTAAAGTCCAAAAATGTGATGTGATACCTTCATGAGTGAAGACTTGTAGGTAAACAAGCTGGAGTACCTAGCCTGTAGTTCTAATTTTGTACTCATAAGTTCAACTTTCCCTTCTTGCCAGCTTTTCCATGTTGGTGTATAAGTAGTACAGAAGGTGACTGGATAGTATTAAGTAGAATTTGCAAGCCTTGATTTGCAACTACAGTTCAACACTAAACTAGGTCTTAGGTAACACTAACTAGCAGCCTCATTTCTACAATGGTACTGTTTAATTCCTACTTGTTAAATTTGGAATTTTCAAAAACAAGCTTCCCTTCCACCCCCTACTTGACAGGGGCGGGGGGAAGGGTGGCGTGGCGCAAATCCATTTGTTTCATGAACATTATACATATAATTTTTTGGTTGTGGGAATGGCAGAACTAACTGAGCTAGTCAGCCTGCCTTTGCTTTATTTCCATTGGTACACTGGAACCCTATTGATTACACTCAGTTTGGGGCTTCTCACATAAAAGTCTAAGAGTCATGTCATCACAGCTGAGAAATATAGTTGACAATGTTGATAGCAGCATTTGTTATAACCACATACAGAATAGAGCTACAACTATACAATACAAAGCTGTAATTCCATCAAGGCATTCTTGTGACAAATTGTATTAGAACACAGCTAGTAATCTCTCACCCAGAAAGATCTACACATAAGTGTTGTGTGACCTTGTCTCTTGATTGGTCTCTGTGACAATGGTAGACCAGGTGCCAGTTCTCACCAGGGCTTTAGGCACCAGATGAGCACGGACAAATTAATAACTGGAAACCAGACCAGCTCACCTGTACATTAGTCTTATTCAAGAGATGTGTTAGACTCGTAAGGATGCATTTAGTCTCTATAAAAAATGATTGTATGCATAAATCTTATTTAGAATGTCTGAATCTCATGCTATAAAAGGTAATACTTAAGTTTTGTTCTATAGCTGTGAAAATGCCTGCTCTGAATTTATGAACCCAGGCAGGAGGAATGGTTCCCCGCTCATCAAGGACTATCAAGACTAAATGGGCCATCATGCAACACCATGATACAAAGACTGGGTTGATGGTCCTCTTACACCCGAGAAGGTGCTATGTGCAAGAAAGCTCATCCCATCACCTTGAATTTTGGAAGAAGGAAATAAAAATAGCCGATAAACAATTTTTATCCTCCTTGCTGTTTGGATTTTCACAGGGCTGGAGTGAGGAAACAAAAGCAGAGATTCCCCAGTCAACCTGGTTTAGCCTTAAAAGGCATTCAATGCTGACAATTACATCTGTCGCTTTTTGGAACCATAGACTAACTCATTTGTATAAATAAATATATTGCCTTCTTTAAACCGTAAATAACTTATTTTTCTTAGTGAATAAATCCTTAGTTTACTATAGGACTGGCTACAAGCATTGCCTTCGGTGAGACATCTATGGTACAAATTAACATGGGGTAAGTGACTGGTCTCTTGGGATTGGGATCAACCTGAATATTTTGAGATCGTTAGGGTAAGATTAGTTTATCACTAAGTCCAACTTGCCTGGGTGGTAAGACAGACTGGAGTGCCCAAGGGGACTGTCTAGGACTCCATGGTAAGATAATTATAGTGCTTCAGGAGTTCACATTTGTTACTGGTTTGATGAAATCTAATTTTAGAACATGCAACCAGTTTAGGATGTCTACCATGTTTTTTGACAGTCTGCCTTGAGGTTGGCACTCATGGTGATGAACCATTCCAGACAGCATGACACCCTTATACTGCTTTGTCCTGTGTTAGTTTTAAGTGAAAACAAGGGCCCAATACAACAAGGGACTCAAGTGAATGGGGTAAAAGTGCTCAGGACCTAGCAAGAGAAAGCTCACTGTTTGAAATGTTGCAGTTTACTGGAAAGTTAAAGCATTATATTTCTGGTATCAGTAATGTAGTGTAAGCAGCAATTAGCTTATGATGAAATACACTGAACGATTCTTCCTTAATTTAGACTGTAATATGTATATCCATCCTACTGCTAGCTTTCAGAGCGTGTTTCTGTACTTTAGGAATTTGCCTCTTGGAAGATATAGCTACTTTTTCCTTCAAACACAGGAACCCAAAGATAGTCATATTGTCAGAAAACATGCAACAATAAATGATAGAACAGTATCCACAGTAGTAAATCCTCAGGAATTTCACAGGAACCTTGTTGGGTATATGTATATATTTAGTGGGCTGCCCTATATTACTATGATTCACTAAACAAGCTTCTAGACTAGCTCCTGATGCAGTAATGCTCTTGACAGACTCATTGGACTTTTCTGAACAATCTGTTTAGTATAATAGAAAGCAATGTTGTTTTAAACAGTTTATTTACATGATTTATATTGGCAAAAAAAACTATCTTAAAAATACAGAAGTAACAGGCCATCTGACATCTTCAAAAAGCAGCACTAATTACATATAACAGAAAAAAGTAGCATTTTGTGGTTAAAGGGAATCTTAGAGTTGGAAATGCCACACATGACACACAGGCAATTAGTTCAAAGTTATTAAGTGCAGAAATATACACAGTTGGACAATTCCTGAGACAGTGTTGGATAATACAGAATGAAAACGTGATTAATTTAAAATGTACAGCTTGCAAAGAAAAAAAAATACAAAAAGACTAAATATAGCAAAGATGTAGAAAAAGGTTTTGGAAATTATACACCAAAAACCTGCAAGTAAAAATATTAGTGTTAGAACTGAAACCAGGTCCACAATTTCAGCTTCGCACTGGAGAAGCCTGTGCATGAATAAGCTCTCTCTATATAAAGTAATTAAACAAGGTTCTGGAGACGGTTCTAAAAATAGCCTCAACTCAAAGGCTATAAATACAATTTAAGTACAGTGATGTTTTTCCTTGGACTTCCACATCCAAAAAGTGTTAGTTTTAATTCGCTATCAGATCAAGTTCCTTTTGGTGGCTAAGCCAGTTACAGGATTAGGATGTATTGGATTAGAAAAGGATGCATAGAAAATATGAAGGACCATATGCAGTAGGTACATTCGTGCACCAACAAGCTAGATCTTCTAGAATATCTAGAAAAAGCAGCTGTATAACAGGCCAATTGTCGTACTTTAAAGGGCATATCGTAAACTATTTCAGTGTAGTCAATAGTCCATGATTAGCTTTTAAGATGAGTACAGAGCCAATTGATGAAGTTAAGCAACCTCTTCTAGATTAACTGAAGAACATCATCCAGTGGATGACTCAAGTAAGAGACTTCTTAATTTCAGCATTTGACACCAAAACAGTTTATTGCATAAAGGAGACAGTTTGTTGAAAGAAAGTGTTTACATTACGTTTCTAAGCCTAGATCAAGTTTTTCACTTGTTTGGTTGACTAGGTGATCTTCTTCAGTACTAGTCAAAGAGTCCCTACCAGTTAGCAAGACGTTAGGTAACTAAGTGACAATGACTAAAGTACCATTAATGTCAGTAATAGGTCATCTGAACAGCCAGTTGCTTGTCAGTCATTACAGCATAGTAGTTCATTTTAAGCCTACTTCATATCAAGTGGGTTGTTGATCGACTTAAGGTATGACTCCTCTTTGCAAACATTGAGGGAAGGCTGACCAAGGAAGGAGAAGGGATACCCTGGTAGGGGGGAAAAAAAAAATTTGTTAATATGATCAAGGTATCAGTCTCCGTGTTGTAGTCATACCTCTCAACATTTCAAGACCCAAAATAAGAGGGACACAGGGAGTCCAGTTTCTTCAGTAGAGGTAGTCTGCTAACCCCTTATTTTAAGGATTGGCATTTTCAAGTTTTGAATAACGAACTTGGTGGGTAAGAAACATGGTTAAGTTCATTATAGAAAATGAAGATTTTCCCCATAACAAGACTGTTGAGAGGTATGCACAGAACTAGGAGACCTTCTGAAGAGTTCTCTTAATAAAGCAAACATATCTAACCCACATCCTTGTGCAGTTCATGCTTTTACAACAGTGTAGTATCTCCTTCCAAGTTTTAAAACACAGAACATGTTATAACACAGTTTGCTATATTAGCAAATCTTGAAGGATTGAGATGAACTTCCCCTAGCTACATAATCACTTAAACTTGTTCTGCTCTTACCATATTTTCAAGATTCCTCAAAAAAACTACTCATTTGACCCTAACAGATACTTTGGTATAAAAAAAAAAGCCACAAAAATTGTAACTTAATTTTGATAGTTTATTACTGAATAGTCTTAGCCTATGTCTGTCTGTATATGATTGCAAGCTAGACAAAAGGCTTGCTATTCTGATGTTGTGAACAAGTCTCAGCAAAACTGATCAGTGGATTTTAAGGTGATCTGCAGGCTTAGCAGTTTGTTGCTAAGCAAAAGTTGAAATAAAATTAATATAAGAATAGTTGTAAGAGCTGCTTTAAGAGCTAAAAAAAATTTCTTTACAACCTCAGAAGAAGTTTAATTTCACTTGAAGTGATAGTACTATAGTTGTGCTTTAGTTGTTGACCTAGAAGAGAAATATGTTCTTATGGAGGTATTTAGCAGAGGATGACAATTGCAAAACACACTGTTTAAGACTCATGAAAGTCTCAACAGTTGTACTCTAGAAGTCTTCCATATTTACAATCAGAGGCAATAGACTACACGCTGAATCCAGAATTTCATCTGTCAAATTTTGACTTCAGCATGAAGACTCGCCCATATTTACATTTAATGTGTAAATATAAAGAGGCACTTCAACGCCATCATAGGGCAAACATGGTTAAAAAACTTGGAAAGAAATCCAAAACCCCTCGAGACCAGTGATGTCAATTCCATTTCCAAAGAATTTAAATTCCCCATTTCAAACCCAACTAGTTAACAACAGAAGAAATATTACGTAGCCTAATGGGAGCCAAGATGTGCACCAAGATAGACCAAGGAAAACCCAGCACCCGTTAGAAACATTTGACAGATTCTTTAATCTTTTAGTAGTTGTGCTAAATAGGAGAATCTTTAGGAAGCTCACTTTATGCAACGTGGGCATTAAAGATCAAAGTTTGACGACAGAACTGTTCTCAACACCACTCTGGTCATCTCCTACATCACAAGTGGTAGTAATGACAGGAATGGGACAAGGTCTGGCCAACGAGTGGCCATTTAAGCTTTCAGGGCTGGAAGGAGTTTTTCCTTCTCTGGCATGTGAAGGATGGCTAGTTGGAGAGCCAGGACAGAGCACAGGTCGAGACCTGGAACTTTGAGAGCTCCCATCAACAGAATTGGAGCGCTGAACACTAACAACATGTTTGACAGATCCATTTAGGCTGTATGTTGAAGAGGAACGAGCAATCTACAAATAGGAAGCGGGGAGTGAAGAGTTAGTACAGACACTGCATAAATTCACTGGTTACTCTTTTATTGTGCCTTATTTCCAATGTCATTTCTCTTTAAGTTAAAAAAAATTGTACATACTGATGGCCAGGATATTATCTAGACAAAACATTTCATCTAAACAATTCCTTTGAACCCCTTTGTAAGAAGCTTAGTGGGCTCTTATGTTCTGCAAATTTTAAAAAACTTACTCAATATCTTCAACAGATTAATTTTGCAGGAACAGCAGTGAGATCATGCCATAGCACTTTAAACAGGTTCAATAATGCATACAAGCAAGATCAGTACTCTTTCTGCAATAGTTTGCTTCTAGGGGAGATTGTATTAATGGTCTTAAATTGAAGTAATGATAAATTCACAAGTCATTTTCCCCATCCAAAATGATGCTCTTGGGTACACATTATCAGTGCTATTGTGCATTAGGCCATTGAAATGCCTACATGAAGTGCTGCTTTGACCGGGTATCCCAGGTGTCTATATCATCTGTCACAGCAATATACAAAACAAAATTTCAGACAACTGAATCAACTTTTTTTATAAAGTGTTATATGTAACTTTAAGAGCTAGGATCCAGAATACAATCCCATGGAGGGGAATTAGAGGGCTGCCCACTGGAACTAAAAATCACCGGGGTAATTATTGCAAATCCCTAGGCAAGTAGCAAGTCTGGAGTAGCTTTACCTCCTGGGGGCAGTTGCATATGCTAATTTAACTTTATACTGTTTTCTGTTTTGTTAGTCAGGGTCTCAAAGTGATCACCCTAACATAGTGGGGAAAAGTCACTGACCAAGAAGGCCAAATCCTGAAGGACTTGGAGAAATGAAAGATGGGTGACTATCTGGTAAGCTAAGACTAGCATGTGAGCGGTTTTTAAGATATGTTCTCTTGATCTGAACAAACTCTTTGCTTTGACACAGTCACTGCCCCAGAGAGCAAGCAGAACTGCAGGTGCTCAGACATGATGGGATAATCAGTGAATTGAAGGAGGAATTACATTCCAGATCTAGACAAAGAGTTGCAGGACTCCACCTAGAGTGTGGGTGTCCTCAAGGAGGCCACAAAGGAGTGAGAGATGCAGTTACCTTGAAAACTGTGAAAATTGCCATTCAGTCCCACCCAAATGCAACACTTGATTTCATAACTGATTTAGCTGCAGGTTGGATTATTTTTAGCCACAGCTCCCCTTTTCCTAAACACGGGATGGATGCCATGCTGTCAACTTATATGTTTGGTAGTTTACTATTTGGAAGAGCATCAAGAGATTTTGAATTCATCTTGATAATGCACAGAAAATAAAGGGATTCAACCAATCTCTTGTCGTTCTGCTGACATGTTTAAGGGTAATGCTCAACTATATAAGGACATAGGAGGTAGAGAAAATGCATGACTGGAATGTAACTATTTTTATGAGAGATACAAACTGTACCAGAATGAGGATAGCCAGAGATACAATAGCAAGAGGGGAGGAGGAATAAAAATTAAATCTGTAAGAGATTTTTTTGGGAAGGGGGATGCTCACAGCATAAGTCCAACTTCTAATTAATGGGAGGTAGGATGCAACTATCCCTGTGGGCAATTTATTCCTTAGTTACCTTCTGCTGAGCTTTTACCAGTTTCCGCTGAAGCAGCCATTTCTGGCTACTGTTAGACACAGGATACTGCACTAGGTGGACCACTGATCTGATTCAGAATGTTAGTTCATATGCTCCCTTCCTTAACTCAAGCAGCAGAGTGAAGCAATATTTTGATTAGGTTGATTATCAGTGGGCCATTAGCGTGCATATTATACTCTATTACCCCTATTCCACAGGGGATACCCTGAAAGGCAACTATAGGAGAAGAACACAATGAGAGTTACAAGGGAAATTTTCAACAAGTTACAGAACTAAGAGCAGGTGTTATAACATTACATTTTGAATGAATTGTGTTTACTTTATATTCAGTCCCACCAAGTCCCATCTGTTATACTCAATTGTGTGTCTACTGCTATAATTCTTAAACTACAGCAGAGAAAAGAGTAGCAGTACGTGTTTATTTTAGACACTGAAGACTAAGATCCTCTCCCCTCCCCAAATCTCTGACACACTGAGTATCCTTTCCAGGGAGCAGGGGGGTTGGGCTGTAGTTTCTTGACTCTCCACCCCCATTTAGAGTCCACGAGGATAGAAATTAATGAGGTAAGACACCACAGAATGTCTGTTTTTATGGGAAATTTACCCATTCAAAAGTTACACGAACCAATTGTATACTTTGTCCTAGGATAGCTTCAGAAATGATTTCATTTCAAGTTGTGCTAGGAGTTTCTCATCTTGCCATGAGAGGGCACGTTCACTCTTAAAAGGTGGTCACTTTTTGGAATCTGCATAGTGTATTCTCGCTCCTTATTTCCCATGGTACAGCAGATTTTTCTGCATTTTACAGACTAACAGGACATCTTAAGTGACTTTACTCAGACCAGAATATAAAAGGAGGGGGTTTTTTTGGTGTGGTTTTTTTTTTTTTTTAAGTATAGACAAGTGTTGCATATACATTGTGGACTTTGTTTAATAAGAGGTTGCCATGTAAGAATACGTTCTGTGCACCAAAATTAATACAGTCAGCTTTATCAGAGTTAAGGTTATGCCATTTAGACTGTACAGCCAAGTCACTTACTGCTAATGAGGATGTACTGGTCAGGCGGCTGCCCAAGTATCTCTCACTAGCTGAGCAGGGACTCCTTCCTTCTACTGTATTGTGTGCCATTAAAGCCCTTCGAAGAGCTCTCTTTGGTGTTTTGGAGAAAGAGAATGCTCTTGTAACCTGCAGAGTTTGACAAGAGTTGTTACATACATTAAGTCTTAGCATGAGATCACTAGCATCTAACATGCATTCACAATGTAATTCCACAGCAAATCAAAACAGTCTAGAGACCGTGTCCTACAGTGCTTTCTATACACCATCTTAGAGGTCTGTTTTAGTAGTCAGCCTGTGCATGCTCTCTTTTCACTCCCTGCCCCTTCAGCTGAATACTACATGTGGTCTGGACACCCTGAATTGAATTAGCACAGACTCTTCATTTTACATAGCTCACAGAACAGTCACATTGCAACTCTGCAGCACAACTGATCTCATGGAATTTCTTTTAATGTATAAAAAGTAAAGACAAATTTTTTGGATGCATTTACAATGCTGCAATTAAAAACAAAAACCCCAATTTCATTTTCTCCTCCTAATCAGTTTACATATATAGAACTTTGGCAGCATTGGCAGAAATACCAACATAAATTTCTTGACTACACTAGCACTAGTAGGTTTTGGTGTGACTAAGAAGATTCACATATCAGGTAATTACTTAGCAAGTAGGGAATTAAACACTTACCTTTTTTGATGTTTTCTTTATTGCCCTGGATGCCCTACTCAACGTACTGTCCACATCTTTCGTATTTATGTCAATTGAATCAGGATCAGTAGTGTAAATAAGGTTTTCCTACAGACATGCATAACTATAAGAACAGGTGCACAAATCCACCAGGATTTTTCCAACACATCATCTTTGAGTACACTCAAAAATTTGAGTTTAATCTTCTAAAATCTAATTATTTATCAATTCCTGTTTGAAGATCCCTAAATTTCACCGGAGAAGGGATAGCAAATGTAGCAGCTGTACTTAATCTTGCAGCTGCTATTTGGATTTACTCAATTTACTGAAGCTAGCTACTAGAACAGTCCCTTGTGGGAGACCTTAGCCTCATTTTCAAAATCAGGGTAGATCAAAGCAAACCAAGGAAATCAAATCTGAAATTGTTAAACAGCCAGGCCTGATGCAAAGGGGTACGCACATTTGAACTGTAAATGTAGTGGAGTCTTGGCAAGGCAAGACACTCCACTATTCTAAATGGACAGAATGGGTAGTCTTCAAAAGATACAGTCTTCTAGTTAAGACTGATACCACCTTTGGCCTATGTTTGGTAAAAAGTGCTTCAGAAGCTCTCAAGCTCCTCCAGAGAATAGAAATTAACATTACTGGAATGATACAAAATGTAGAATATTCAGTTACATAATTAAGAGCAGTGCCCTAGTGCATGGGACAGGATGAAGCTTTAAGTATTTTTATAGTTTTACTTGCCAGTTTTAGAAGAGTCACTGACATCCCAATACATTTTTTATATTCTGCGTTCTGAAACTCCAGCAGCATCACCGGAATCTTTAGATTAGACTATTCATGTGAGGGATAAGGAATTGATCTTTTGTGAAGTCTGAGGAAAGCTGCCCAGAGAAGACTATACACACACAGTTAAGTTTCAAGAACAGCTTATGACAGCGTTGTTCACTGCAGTGCTACTACGCAGAGCTGGAGTTAAAGCCTTTACTGCCACCATGTGGCAGACTTGTAAATACCTACTTCATTTATGAGAAAACATAGGCATACTTATACAACGTCACAGACTTTTCAGAAAGGGTACAGATGGAGAAGAGAATCAAGTTTTTGACCCCGTAAAGTGCAAAAAGATTCCAGTTCTATTTGGTATTCAAATCAAGCTAAAGATGGGGGCACATTCAGGGTGGAAATGTGTTGCTTTAAAGTGTGATGGGGCTGCTGCCTTTAAGTAGACACCAATGTATATTACCACTTTGAGGACTGGACAATCTTTCTATGCAGGCAAGGTGTGTTTCAGAATGTCATATTCCACACTGGAAATAGTGAGGGGTCAAGTGCTTTTCTATTGTACTGTAATGTGACAGAACATTAGTAACAGATTACGATACCCCATTTCTACTATTTACGTATTAGAATTAAGTGGCAACAAAGACAATTAAAGGAACTGACAGATGGGTGGCTGGCCCACTTAGCAAAAGTGTCAGATACTTCTCTCAGGATAAAATATCTTTTACTGTGGGGGAAAGGGGGAGGAAGAGGGTTAAAATACCCCTGCTCCAGAAGTTTATCCATTCAAAGTGAGCCAGTGGATCAGAAATAGTACACACATTCTGAACTAGTGTCCTCATGGAAAGACAAGACTCATTTAAAGGTTTTGGGGGCTTTTTTAGCCTTAAAGAAACAACCTCAAATATTTAACAGACTATATGGTGAAGATAAGTAGCATGTTGAACACAGACATCAAACTCAAACCAGCTGTTCACTCCAGTGTGTGTGTGTGCGTGCGTGCGCTGGATAATGTTAGCTGGAAGGTCCCTGCCCTGTTATTTTCATGCTGTATTTCAAAGTTAGTAATTTTATTTTTGGCTTCTAGTGTGGAAATACACACTGGAAATGCTTAAAGGGGTGCCGGGAGAAGGCTGACACCTTAGAACATTCCAGTTTGTGATGAAAGATGCTTTAGGGCTCTATGCCTCACTGAGATAAAAGCATTTCATACCTCTGTTCTATCAGGCTGTCTATAAGGACCAACGAACTAAGGGATTATACACAGTCAATTTCTACAGCTTAATGAAAATGCCTGTTAGAAATGCTACAACAGTGCAGAGAGAACTGCGCTGGCCTGGCTTACACTGGTGAAAGACCCAAAAGATAATTCAGTATAGACATGCCCTATTGCATCTATACTACAGACCTTGGACTGTTATTACAACCATAAAATATTAGTAGTTTTATTTTTAAAAAAATGCTTAGGTTCTGTAGAATCTAATGGTTAAGGAGTAGGCCTCAGCAGCCCTCTTAATCACCAGAGAATTTTTATTCTGTTAGCTTGTGGATATGCCAAGGCCTCGTTTCTTCCTGTTATCACAAGGAAGCAGTCACTTATGTATCTAAAAGACATTTGCAATGAACTATTTTCACTGGTAACCTAGTACTAGAGAACTTACAGCATCTGCTTTACAAATTGTGTTCGCTACATGCCGACACAGCATCTTCAGCCAATCCTCTTTAGGAGGCTCCTCAGTCGTCATCTGAAAACTGAACAACAAGTTGTTCTGTTCTGTTGGTGGCCGCACAACCAAGGCAAAAGCTTTGTGGCAGTCTACAATTGAAGACAAAAACATCCAGTTCACACTGTTCCAGAGGACAGTCAACCTTTATACAATTCTGAAAAAAACAGATTTTAAGCAAGTAATCTTAGCTACTTTTAAGTAGCAGTCTGGTTCAAGTTAAAGATTATTAGGGTATGTCTACACTGCAATTAGACACCTGTGGTTGGCCTGTGCCAGCTGATTCAGGCTAGCGGTTCTGAACCAGCGCTGAACACAATTAAGTGGCAAGTGTAGACAGAATGTGCTCAGCACTACTTCAGAAACGTGAGCTAGAACTTGGTCGGAAGAGTTCAGCTAGCCTATTGTCACCAATGGATCATTTTTCTAGTGTGAAGAAGCCCAGAGGCTAAAATTCATTGTCAGTCTACTCTGGTGTCTCGTCCATCAAATAATTAGGCTACAGTAAAAACAAGCACCCTCCATTAATACCAGTTTAAAAAAAATGACTGCAGTTAAATCTAAAGTTACAGTTAGACTGTATGAGGCTGCCCGCTTACTAGATAGATGGCCTCTTCCTACTTCTTACTCAGAAGAGTTGCCTTAAACTCTGAAAACATACAAACCCAGTAAGATCTGCTGACGAGCTCTAGAGAACACCAGGCAAAAAAAGTTTGATCGCTTGAAGTGAAACATTATTGTATTTTAATTTCTAACCAGAGAACGTTTACAACAAATTACAAGCTTCTGAATACAGATTTATGATGGCATTGCTGCTACAACGTTAAATAATGTGGTATGAACTGTTGCCACTGTGAAACATTAACCTAACCATGACCAAGTGGTAACATGAGTTAAGTTAAGCCTTTGTCCTCAGGTAGCAGGGATAGCTCCTTGAATGCCATCACCACATTTTAAATGAAGATTTGTATTTGTGGAAACAGCAATGGGCCAAGCAACAAAAAAACCCCACCACATACAGCAGAACAAGGGCTGCGTTTAAAAGATCTGTAGGCTTATTTTTTTATTGCAGGTTCACAGTGCCATTTGGCTGGCTCTTGTCAATATGGCCTTTAGTGGTTATTTCAAGATCATTGGCCAGCAGGTAAACAATCTTTAAATAAAAAACTTGTTGCTTTGCGGTTTCAAGCCAGAACATTAGCATTTGTAGCTATCAGTTGGAGTGTAATCACATAATTAGTTCTCAGAATATATTATAGAACATTGAAGAGTGTATATCTCCCCCTCCACTCCCCCACTGGGTTTATTAGCTATAACACCATTCCAAGCACAGACCTTCTGTCTCCCTGATGTCTAGCACTTTCTTGATCTGCGAGAGAGGCATGAGAACAATGTGTTTGAGAGATGCTGGGGGCCTGGTCTGGCCATGGGGGCTCTTGAAAGCACTGATAACTTTGTGCCGTTTCCTTGCAATCTGTAAGAAGAGTATGAGGTAATAAGTTTAAATCTTACAATTAAAACAATCATTAAAAATCAAAGCTTAAAGCTTAGCGAGAGAGAACAGATGAATTCTTCATCTAGTAACCAGCTCCAACATATGGATTTATACTTCTACTTGAAGAGAAGCTGTACATCTTTTTTCAGAAGAACTAGGATTATTTTCTTTAAAAGAGGAGGCATGTTCCTTGAAAGGCTATGACATTTCCTCTCCTCTGGTTCCCCTCGTTTGTCAGCATACTCTTGTATGCACCTAGCCATAGAGCAAATCCTAAAAACAGCAGATCAATGTTCAAATAGGGATGCCACATGATAGTTGTAGCTCAGTCCAAGATTTGGATTTCCATAGCACTTGGCCTAGCTTAGAAAAATCTCTGCAATCAGAGGGTGACTTAAAGCAGTTTTATCTACAAATGTGATAAGGTTGGTTTTACCTAAGTGAGACAAGCTACTGAAAAACATGGCGAGCTCAAAGCAACGAGGGCCACCGTATTGGATGGTGGATGGGCTAGGAGTTTCCAGGAGATCATTTGGCAGCTGTTTGCTTTAGGTTAGTATTTTTTAAATGTCCAACTGCTCTTTTCCATGTAGCCACGCACTATTTGCTGCTGGAAAGAAGGGGAATTTGGGGTTAAGTCGTTCATAAATAGTCCAAGGTAGGGAGAGAGTTTCAGCATGGCCCATTGCAAGCCATCTTTTGACCTAACATGCCTCTCCAATACCATCCATGCTTAAAGAAGTACTTTTCTCTTTTACCTTCAAGCTCAGAGTGTGCTGTGTTTTTCTGACACCTCAGATACCTAATTCACCAGGAGTCAGTTCATGATTCTGTTCTTACACTCATAAAACTAGAACAATCTTCTCTGTACTCTGTCTGCTGCATTTTGATAATTACTTCCTCTTCCATGTGCTTTCTTCAGTGATTAACTGTTTTTGCCCCCCCTGAAGATTCTGTCACTGGATCCCTTATTCCCTTGGTTTACTTCCAGATCTCTCTCCCTTGAGTCACTCAGATTCCAAGGGAAAAGTTCACACAACAATTTTTTACTCTTTGAGGACTGGAGAGTATTCTGCAATCCACCAAAAACTATATAGGTTTTTATACTATATTTATTGTAGCCTGTTCCTTGCTCAGCAGCAGGAGATACTTTAGAAATGCCATGAAATGTTCTTTCATCAGAAAGGCACAATACTGCAGACCACCCCGGAATTCCAGATTCCTACTGGTCTGGTGACTGAAAAACCAAAAAAAAAAGCCATGGAGCCTGGGGCTGTTGCACAGGAAAGGAATCCACTGGTCAAGAAATAAGTGTGGTACTTCAGCTTAATTCATTATTTAAAATAAGACACTTGCTACGGTGTGTGTACAATGAAGGCTACAAAATCATGGTCTCCCAGCTCGCTTGCAGGATTTCTATGAAGTTTGGTGCAGTACTAGTCCACTTTAGATTCCTCCTCTCCTCCAATGACAGTGTATGTATTAGCAATTTACCTTTTTAAAAAGGTAAAAATAGTCCTCGCTAGAGCCAAAAGCTGAACTAGATTTTCTGATGAAATCCTGCAAGATTTTATACAGATGAAAAATTCCTTATTTATTACTATTACCCCAATTCACGTGATCTTACGTTGAAGTAAGGAGGAGGAAGGGAACTTTGGAAAGTTGATTTTAGGCATGCCTTAAAACAGGCAATTCTAGAAACTCCTTGGGGGTAGGAAATGGACCACCCATCAAAAAAATCACAACGCACGTTATCTGTGTATTTTGTGAAATTCCATTTTGAGACAATATTGTAAAAATGTGTAATTCATGAACCTCCAAAGTAATCCTTTCTTGCTGCCCTCCCAAACACATTGTATCCCATCCTGGCATTCAAAGAAGCTGAGATTCCTTTGGGGTCCATTCTGCTTCTGCAGTTTTATTTAGTTCATAACAATCTCTCATGACAGAATTTTATATATATATGTGGGTTTAAGTGCATTGTATCACCGAGACCTCTAATAAAGCCATCTAGCACAGACTGCAGAAGTGATTTTCTGTCTACTATTTCATAAAATCAATAGCTGGCAAAACCATGACCCCAAACCTTAGGAAGTATTCTGTGTACCAGCCTGATAAATATCAAAGTTCCTCAAGCATTTTTGGGAGACCTATGTTGACGTTTGCCTTTATTAGTGCTGAAAGTGAACAGTTTTCCTCCATCAAGAGCTAGTGAAACAAGGCAGCAAGTTCCTTTCCCAAATATAAGACACATGAAAAGGTTAAAGACAACTGTATTGACTGGTACAGGGATTACTTGCAGCAGGTTGCCACAGCTCACAACACAGTGAGGATGAGGCACAAAGGGACTACAGACCCCTCATTTCTCTGAGTTGAGTTAGGTGGCTGTGCAAAAGGAGCAGAAAAATCTATTTTCTGTGGCAGTCTGTTGGCATACATGACAATGCACAAGGTGATGTTCCATGAGGAATTCTCACAACAGTCAATGGGTGCCAACATCTGGAAACTCTAGGGTTGTTTATTCAGAATCAGGGAAGAGGTTGAGTACAGGACAGGCATAGCACAGCTAAAGTTGGGCTTACTGGACTTAAGGGCTACACAAAAACAAAAAAGGAGCGCTTCTGGGAGATGTGGGACTCCCCCAGGCAATAGATACACTTGGCTCATCCATTGTCACTGGTATAGCCTCCCTGAAGGAGATTACATTTGAAACTTGGCAAACCAGGCATACCCCACCAGAAAAGGACAAGTCTCCAAGGGAAGAAAGAAGGAAAGCAATTCTCACACCTAAAAGAACATTAACAACCACCCTAAATTAACTATGACAGAAAAAAGGGGACAAAGAAAGGCCTTGTATGCGCTAGGCAGACAGTGTAGTGTTCCATCTCAGGCCGAGGTAGAAGTGAAGGAACTGAGGATGGTTTGCCATGCACTCCTATATAGCCTTGATGTTTGCCACAAGATTTCAAAGCGCACGTATGTGGGCTGAATGGATACTGCTACCTAGAAATCTTCAATCAAGGGCTCAAGGGCAGGTCTACACTATGGGGGAAAATCGATATAAGATATGCAACTTCAGCTACGTGAATAACGTAGCTGAAGTCGAACTGATATCGAATTACTTACCGTCCTCACGGCGCGGGATCGACGTCCGTGGCTCCCCATGTCGACTCTGCTACCGCCGTTCGCGTTGGTGGAGTTACGGAGTCGACAGGAGCGCGTTCGGGGATTGATATATCGCGTCTAGATGAGACGTGATATATCGATCCCCGAGAAATCGATTGCTACCCGCCGATACGGCGGGTAGTGAAGACGTACCCCAAGAGGTGTATGTGTATCTGAAATGGAGCACCACTACTCAAAGAACAGTGCTTCCCCAAAAGGGGCAGCGGCTGCCAGATAGTAGCAGAGATCGCTTCTGAGTAGGTGATATCAGGTTGGGGGAAGAGGAGAGCCATCATTTAAGCACCAAGTGTGCAGAAAACACATCACAATTTTTATGATTCTTATGTCCTTTTTTATGAGAGCAGTATCTTGGGAATCCCTTGCTCAAACAACCTCCAATGTGGACCACTAACCCTAACCCAGACACCGATGATACATGGCAGTTTAAAGACAATTCATGTACACATTTATTTTAGAGCCCTTGGAAAATAGCAACTGTTAAACAGCAAGCCAGTCTTTGCTTTAATGAGAATGGTGTTCCTGCCCCAGTACAGTTACAATGCTGCAAGTGGGCATATTTACATATAGTCTCATATGGTAGCATAGACTAGAATGAATTGAAGTGGATCCTGCTTACAAGAGCCCACTACCCCACCAAGACTGTTGTAGTTTTAGGAATTTACACTAGGCCCTGCGTCCGTTGGTTAATGCTCAGTCATTTTCTAAAGGAAAGAAAAGGAAAAAAAACCAAAGTTTTGTCAAAGCCAATTTAACTTGCCCTTCTTTTGGCAGAGTGGTGCTTCTCTGGGCCAAAGTAGCTCAGCTTTCTTTTGTCATTAAATGATATAATAAGCTATCTTGTCTGTAGTGGCGTGACACTAGTCCAAGGTGTTAAACTGCCTTGCGGTCTTTCTTTGGGCAGCGAGTTTTAAAATTCCTTAATGAAAGTCTCTGAACCAGTCAGTCACAGTAGTAGAGTGTTCTTTACAACCTCAGTCTCTTCACTTAAGCCTCCAAAGCACAATTAGGCTTCCCAACCACCACATCTTCATTCCCCCCCTCCCCCCCAACAGCAATTACTATTTATACTGCTTGTGTGGACACTTCAGACTAGTGTCAAACAAAAATGTGTACATAAACAGATATCTACCTGATAGAGACCCATTATTTACTGATATTAGATACCAATAAGCCCCAGAAGAACCAATGTGCTGCTAAGCCAGTATCTCCAGCACTTCCAGTAGTGCCAGTGGCTGAAACAAGCACCAAAGGCCTGATTCACTACAAGCTGAAAATAACACACACTCTCTCTCTCTCATTATAATACACATACACTTTTATCAATCCAATCCCAAGCATGCTAAGGTTTATCATCATCTATTTCTTAGGTCTGGTCCACACTAAGAAGCGGGGTTGAACTAGGGTACACAAATTCAGCTACGTGAATAGCGTAGCTGAATTCGAAGTACCCTAGTTCGAACTACTCACCCGTCCAGACGCCGCGGAATCGAAGTCCGCGGCTCCAAGGTCGACTCCGCCACCGCCTTTTGCAGTGGTGGAGTACCAGAGTCGACCGCGGCGCTTCCGGAGTTCGAACTATCGCATCCAGATTAGACGCGATAGTTCGAACTCCGAGAAGTCGAACTCACCGCGTCGACCCGGCTCGTAAGTGTAGACTAGCCCTTAGAGGAAAATGGATGTTGACGTGTTAGAGACAAGTAAAATGCTCAAACTTGCTGTATTTTAAAAGCTTTGAGAGATGCAAGCAGCATTCACCCATTCAGGCGAACATTATCTTTATGTACTGCATTTACTTGTGAAAAATTGAGTGATTTATCGGAAGACATAAGCCAGAAAAAAATAACTAAGTTAAACTCATTCCATTTATGTCACTAGTTTAATTTTTGTTCCAGAGAACTATGTCCTGTGGAAGAGCAACAGATACTGGAAGCACCATCCTTCTACTGTAGTGGACAGTATTATTCCATATGCTGCTGCAACATAATGCCTTTCACTGCCAATATGTAGTCAGTTCATTAAGGATATAAGACATGACCAACTTGTCAGTACAGTCTCATCAATATTGCCTGTTGCTTGGCACTACTGTGAACAGTTTAAATGTTCAGTTTGCCCTTTCGGTTTTAGTATTTCTTCATAGGGTTTCAGTATTTAGGATAACTTGCTTATTTATACTAAAGTTTGAGTTACAAAGCATTCTGCAATGCCTCAGTTCAGTGAGGATTTTCGACAGCCTTACCTCTAGACAGTCATTAAACAGAAAGAGCGTGACCTGTTCTCCTCTGTCACAGAGGTCATCGCCAAGTGCAACCGTTTCCAATCGCTGAACTAAGCTTCGGTGAGACGACAAGAGATTGGCCTAAATGGTAGAAATGAGCAGCTCATTAGACATTAAAGAGCTGGACTACCATTCACTCAACTCAATACTGGAAATTGAGTTTTATAGTGAGTGACCTTTTAACCTTTGATGATGTTGAATGTACATTCAACCACAACAGTTATACAGAGGTAATCGGGTTATGCAGAATTTTGACACAAGGGCTAAGTTAGTTGGTTAGTCATTCTACAGGTCGAGAGCTTGAGGGAAGTAACTTACTGGACATCCATCAACTTCATACACAACATCAAAGATCAGTCTTTGTGCTTCAGTTTTTCTTTTGTCTTCATTAATGTGTCTGAGGAAAGCATGTTTAATACTGATAAACCAACAATAAGAACAGATCACCACTAAATTTAAAGACACAAAAGTGAAGCTGGACATATAGAGATATTTGTTCCCACAGCCATACCAATGTATACAGTAACTGACCGTTCAAATTTAAAAACACACCCCACACACACACCAATCACCACACATGGTCATTTAAGTGAACTGCTTTTCCATGTGTGATGCATTAAATATATGTACATCTAGTTCTGGAACAATGAATTTACACATGTTAGCAGAAACCAGTGAACTGCTCAGCAACTATGAACAGACAAGCAGAAGCTGATTTTCAAACGTGTCAAGTACTTGCCATTTTTGTTCTGTCCTTAGAATTAAATGCAATGCTCACTTGGAGATTTGGGCACATGTAAGTGAACTGTTGCTAGTTAGAGTTCATGAATAATTTTTTGTATTGGACAAATATAGCATTAGTCTAATGTTGAATATCTTTCCTCACTAGGGTACATCCTATAACTGTAAGATACTTATAACTTAAAACTTCAAGATTGAGAATACTTACATTACTACAGTTACATAACACACACACATCCCGAAAGGGACCCTCCACCAGTGGTTTATGTCCTTCCACTGGTGTTCATTTAAATCAAGATAATGGCTCAGTCAAGGGTGTGTAGGTAGGTAGGTAGGTAGGTAGGTAGGGAGAGAGAAAAGATCTCCTTTACATTGGCTAAGAGTGGCATAAGGGAGCTCTAAAACCGCTAGATCCAACCTGGGCCAAGACAGAGGAATTCCCCAGACAAGCATAGCAAAAGATAGCTATGAGGCTGTTTTTGGAGGATTCCCTTAAAAGCTCTTACACAGAGGTAGGAGGAATGTTGAGGAGGTTGGGGGTGCCACATCATTGCTGAGATTTGCAAGATACATCAGTAAGACCCAAGAGAATATTTCATATTAAAAGCATCACTTACGTCATCACTTCCTTTAATGATTCAATGGCTCTCTCTAGCATGCCTTTGTCTGGGTTGTCTTCTGCTGTATGTTTCTTAAGGTCTGCAGAAGAAAAATGTTAAACAAGTGCTGCAATAAATCATTTAACTTTTGCTTTATAATTCCCATGATAGGAAGACCTCTTACTTTTCATTGTTAAGTTAATGCAGCCTCATGCCCAACACAATAAAGCAACTTGTTAGTGAATTTTCTGCTGAAATCAATCACGCACACTGATGGGTGTTTTCAATCACCTTTATGCTCAGCTACACTCATTCAATAAGTATGAGTCACATGTGGATGTGAAACAGCACTGGGCACATGTTCAATTTGCATATACAGTTACCACAATATCTAGCCATTTAACAAGCCATTTGTATGTATTTTTGTACACCCATGTTTACATGTTTGGACAAAGTAGTCACCTGCACTCCAGTCTCAGCAACAAATATTGGGTTCTTCCCTTAACATACAGTGCTTGTGAAGGAACATAAGATTGAAATCTAGTCAATTAAGAAAGTTGAAAACTTTCAAAAGTACTGTCCTGTCTTGAAGTCCACTGCCAGTTTTTATGCTTTTACAAATCACTCTCTCGAGTTTCTTTTAACTTTTCTCCCTTTTTTGGAGGCAGGGTGTTGGTTTTATGGGTTGAAAGATTCATAAAGACAGTCATATATAGAAGAAATTACAAAACTTGTTACACGTAAGTTTCTGTCACAGGCACAAAGTAAAACAAAACAATGTCTGTTTGAGAGATCTTAGGTTCTACTTATAGCACTGCTAGCTAGTAGATTTAAGATGAGAGGGATGTTTAAACTAGCGTGCCTTTAAGGGCATCCCAAGTACATCACTCAGGAGTACATAATGACTGTTACGACAAGTAGCCCTGAAATGACTACAGAAAGTAGTTCATGCTATGACACTGAAGTGTTTCCAATAATTTTAGCATACAGGTTGTGGCTTTGGGAGCTGAAATATATTCAGATTTAGAACATATCCCATTTCCACAGAGTACAGGCTTGCCTATACCTGTATGCTGAAGTCAAGCATATGACCAACTGAATCTACTGAAATACACACCACACAATCTGGCTCTTGGCTTTACCAACTATGATTGGAACACTGAAATAAGGTCCTAATTCATCTAAACAGCAACCACCACTTTTCATTTACTGCCCAATAAGCCAGGTGGCTGACCCCAACACTGTGCCAAAAAAAATTACCATTTAGAAGTAAAGCAACACTAGGTAACCGTTGAACTGGTCGAATGAGTAGTTCAGCCAAGCTTTGACGGCCACACTCTGGTTTAGCTTGGTTTATCTACAAAGGAGGAAATCATTGCATTTTACACTAGAGCAACATGCAGGCTTTTCTGCTTGAGAAATCTAACATGGAATTTAAGAAAGAAAAAAGTTCTTAAGAGTAGCAGATTCTCAGTTACATTCCTGAGATATGAAACTATAATTCAAGTTAGTATGTTAAAGAGTATTTTCAATTCTCTTACCACTTGCATAGTTTATGCAAAAAAAACACCCACAACCAATATTAAAGAGAAACTATAAATACAAGTTGAGAGCATGTGTGAAAGTTCCGGACTACTGCAACACTCCTGGGTGCTCATTCAACACCATTTACACAGCTTTTGTTAAAACTAGGTCTAAAGACTATTTTTAAAACAACGATTACCTAGATGTGTGTGTAAGCAAGTTATCATTCCACTCAAGAGTCTAAAAGGAACCCTTCGCCCCCACTCCCAACCCCTTTAATATAGAAGCAAAGATCCCCTAGTAATACCAACCCTCCCTCAGGCAGTCTGAAAGGTGGGCACAGTAGTATCCAAGTGCAATCCTATCCACCCCCCATCAGGTTGATAGTATGTGTTAAGTCTGTCAATTTTGCTATCCAATTCAATTCTTATCCATCACTCAATCAGCAACAGAAACCAGTTCTTAGTATTCCACATACAGGCCTGAAACATGACTGTCTAGGAATCAAGGAAATCAAGACTTTCAGATACCAGAATTTGATCACCTTCTGAATAACCACTTCCCAAGAAAGACAAGTTATAAAGGGCAGTAGCTGACAAAATCCTGACTGTTGTAACTACTGAACAGGCTCAAAAATATTTTGAATGAATGCGGCTCTCTGACCTCCCTTATCAAAGCATTAACATGGTCTACCAGTTGACCCCATGTCTTCCATCTTATTTTTAATAGCCATGAAGAGCCAACTTGTAGTTAGAAACCCCAACCTCCTACCACACTGGATGTAGCCAAAACTCCACCAAGGAGAATTAAATCTCTGTTTTAGTCCAGAAAAATAGGTTGCCCAGCTAATAAGAAACAAGATACCCTCAATTGTTTTCAAGAACTTAATTCCAGAGTGATATTAACACTTTCTGGAGGTGCTGATGATTGTTACATTTTAAATATAACAGCTTGGTTTCAGACAGACTGTTACCCTGGAGACACTAATGTCACATACTGGTTGCAAAATGCCACCTAGCTCTATAAAGGTCTGAAGAATTACTGAGGATTATAGTGCCTAAACCTCCCATCCTACCCCATGCCCAAAGTTTACAGTTCTACAGTATTTTTCCTTCCCCTAACTGAAATCTGGAGTTTTTAGTGGTATTGAACTTGAATCTCAGTAATATATTCAAAAAAAAGAGTTGCTGAAAATAAAGTTCAGTGCATAAATACCTTTAGGAAAGCATGAAACCGTGGCTTCTGTTTTTCACATTTCATAATAGTTTCTTTGCTCATTTCAAAGAAGTTCACAAAAGGAGGGTATGTTTTCAACAAGTCTTTTGACTGAAAAAAATATTGCAAAATGCTTTAAGTGTAGACCTTAGGTAAACAAGCAAGCAGTCTTTATGTACACTTTATTACAATAGTAACAAAACAAATTTAAGACTGTAATGGCTAGTTATGGCTTTAAGATGTGTCCTGCATACTACCGAAGCAATTTATAAGTTTGTATTAAGCCAGTTTTATGTGCCACAAAATAGACTGCAGACTACATCTTTTATGCTTAAAGATATTGTTATCTGCATCATGGCACACAGCATGTGGTTGGGACTTGGGCCAAAGTTAAGCTAGTTGCCCCACGTTAAGCTCCTAAACAAAGGAGGACCTGTTTTCAGGTGCAATGTTCCCCAAAATACCACTACATCAATGGATTTATTTTTTTTGGGTGCTCAGCAGAAGCCTGATCATTTATTAATCTAATTTTGGACAGCCAGCTTTGAAAGCTTTATCCATTTTCCACTCTGGACTTCTGAGGGTCTCACTGTTTAGACTACCACCTTCCTTGAAGCTTGAAAGTAGAACCCCTTTTCCTTCACTGATTTTCTTCCTCATCCTACAGAGGAAATCATAGGGTTGCCTGTAATTTTATCTTGGGCTAAGATGTGTGAAAGTGACAGTTGAAAATAGAATCATAAAATATCAGGGTTGGAAGGGACCTCAGGAGGTCATCTAGTCCAACCCCCTGCTCAAAGCAGGACCAGTCCCCCTATTTTTATTTTTTGCCCCAGATCCCTAAATGGCCCCCTCAAGGATTGAACTCACAACCCTGGGTTTAGCAGGCCAATGCTCAAACCACTGAGCTATCCCTCCCCCCAATCTGGCCACAGTAGGGCAAATGAAGCCTATTATTGTCAATAGCCAGGGAGATCACTGGACAGCTGTATTCAGATTATGGTTTCCCTAGAACTGCATTTGTCCCTACCTTCTTGCACATTCATTACTGAGGGATAGGAAATCCTGGCCTGACTAAAATAACTAACCTTCTGAGTTGATTTAAATTTATTCCTTCTTCAACCACCCTCTCCCCTCCCCCATGCATCTTTTCAGTAGGAATGAAGTGGTAGCAATAAAGTACAACCACACAATTACAAAACTGACAGGCTGTTTTCTTGGTGCTCCCACTTTATTCAAACAGCAGTGGAATACCAGAGGTTACAGGAAAATCTCTAACATTTCAAACCTGGTTTCTAGAGTTTGGATAAATGTCCGTACAAAGCTTTTTGGAGCTCAGCCCAACATTACAATACAAGAAAAAAGTCTGTAGTTCGATGTGATTTACTGCATGAGCTTCCTTACTGTGTCATTATTTAAATTGACAACTGAGGATTTATCCTGGATACACTAATGAGAAATATGTACAGAGCAGTTTTCATCCAAAAGATTAGTGGTGTTCCTCAATGCATTTTAGATTACATTAGTAAGAACTAGCTTACAGCCACTGTAAAAATAACTTACATATTTAAGAATGACATCACCAATACTTTTGCTTTCAGCCCAGTTTATCATAAGGTCTTCAAGGTCTTCCTGGAATATAAACAAACAAGTGTATTAGGAAGACAATAAGCAGCCTGATTTAAAAGAGACATGTATCTAAATTGTACAGCTTTGGAAGTTTGCAGTTAGTATTTATACATTTCTTTACTTAGGGCCTGACATTGTGTGGCAATTGCCATGGAATCCAACACTTGCTATAGAACTGTGTCCAGATTCTAAGCTTACATACCATACAAAAACACACATATGCTTCATATTCATCACTGTGAAACAGCTTTCCAAACATCTAAATGTAAGTCAATACAAAGTTATCTTCCAGTTTGCAGATAGCCAGACGTGAGTGTTCTTGTATTCTCAAATAGGATGTTAATTCCCAATGATGGTAATTAGGGAAAGGGTGTGTGAGAGAATGAAAACCCTTTGTAAGACAAACTGTATCACTTAGATGTCCACTTTCCTCTTCTGCCTCCAACCCTGATAGCGATAACAGAACCTGTGAAGTGTGTGAGACAATCCAGACCAGTGGGGGGCTGTGTCACCCTTGCCCTGCAATCTGAAGTGCCTTGCAATACCCTACTGTCCTAGCTCCCAAGCTGGATCACTAACGAACAGCTTGCCAGCGAGCAGGTCGCTCCCAGATGTGTTTGTGTAACTGTAGCCTATCAGTCACACACTGCGTTGGTTATACTACAGGGTGACCCAAACATATGCCTAGTCCTGGATTTCCCCCCAGAAGTGTACTGCTCAGCCCTGTCACGGACTGTGCAAATATATAAATCCATTAAGGGAATAACGTACAACTACTTGTCAGCTTAAATGGAGTTACCCAGACACTTTAGCTTAAAACACACTGGATTAGATAAAACCAATAAGGTAAGTTTATGAACTACAAAGAGATGGATTTTAAGTGATTATAAGCAATGAGGCATAATAGTGAGAAAAGTTTACAAGAAAAATAAAGATAAAATGCTTTCAAATGCCCAATTTAATCTAGATTAGATTCAAGCAAAGTTTCTCACCACAGGCTTCCAGCAGGATTACTGACCAATCTCTAGGTCAGGGCCCCTCCCCCAGAGTCCAACAGCCGCTCCTTGTGTCTTCTCACATGCAAAGAGTGAAAGGGGCAGGAGAGAAAGAAGTCTCTTGGGGTGTTTGCCCTCCTTTTTATAGTTTCGGTCCCCCTTTGAAAAGCATTTTCAGCTGAGAACCAGGAGACACAACCTGTGTGGAAGGATGTTCCCTGCTGGGTTCTCTCACCTGTCTGAGCTTCCTTTGTTTTCCTCCGTGATGTTGTCTAATTAAAATATAATTATGCAAGCCATTGTTGCTACCGCTGCTATATAATTACAGCAAAACATATATAAAATATAACTAATGGCCAGAAAGGGTTAAGCACATTGCAGGCTGAATGACCCAGAGCCCACCTTTAAAGTCATGTTAGAAAGGTGTCCAAATGGTAATTAGAGTAATTCTGGTAGATGGGCTAGAACTTTGAAATGAAAACTTATTTGTTAGAAGTGATACTAATTGTGTGTACTCAGAAAAGTTAGCCACGTAAACAGCCAGCTCCTGTCTGTCACTATAAACTATTAATACAGAGATCAAAAAACAATATTACGTTTAGATGAATCTTGGATGAAGTAATGTCATTGTCTATGTGTCTCTGAAGTTTGTGATAGATTGCCTAATGAATAAATTGCTCTATATTAATTTGTGTAATTAGTTACTGGTGGTGTTTAGAAAGCAGAAGGTTACATCAAAGCCTATTGTTTACCCAGGACTATATGGTCAAGTGGCTGTTAGAAAACTGTATGAAACTGTTTGGTCTTGAGTCTGTCATCTCAGATCTGCTTTAGGTTTCATGCAGGGGAAGTCTAAGCTACAAGGTCTGAGACCCCAGTTCTGACAGGATCGCCCTGAAATACAAACATTGGACTATAACCTAAGGACTCTTTGCAACTACAAAGCTCACCATGTCAGCTATGTATCTGAATCTCAAAAAATTGAACTTGGGTCTGTATGCATATTGATCTTTTAGCCATACTCTCGCTTTTTTTTTTTTTTTTTTAATTTTAGTTTAGTTAATAAAAATTGGCTACAAGTAAGTATTTGCATAAGATCTGGAATATTCAATAAACTGGGAGGTAAAATGTCCAATCCTTTGGGATTGATGGAACTTTTTTATATGATGAAATAAGATTTTCAGACGTCTGCATCATATTTAACTTGGATACAAGGATGGAGGCCTGAGGCTCGGTTACTTCAAGGGAACTATGTTGTTGGCTTCTGGGCAACCAGTGAGGTATTATTAAAGAAGCTGTTTTATGCTGGCTTGGTAAATCTAAGTATTGAAAATATCCACCAGCTTTGGGGATTACCTGCCCCATTCTTTGCAGTGCACCCTAATTGAGTGACCTCAGCTGGCCCACACTGAGATCTCGGTCACGCTCCCCTTCCCCATTTCTGCTTGGTGACACTATTGCTTAAATACATATTAAGAGACGCATACAGACCTGTATTGGACAAAGGAGTGTATGACCTGTTTGGTGCCACACGCATCTGAACATCTACTTTTATTATACAGGTGGACGTTTATAACTTTACTTATAATGCTGCCACACACATCACATTTTACCAGGATATTACTGATAAGCAAGTTAGGAGTTTTCAAATGATACCTCACAACGCATACCTTGTACAAAGATCACTGCTATTGTGTGTAGGGTGTGAATACAGGGGTGCATTCTGTCACAGTATGTCTAACACATTGCAATTCTTCCTCAGACAGTGGATATGACAAATGGAGAAACTACTGGACCTGACATATGTAAAACAGAGAAGTGAGAAACAACTTCAATGGGAGAGTCCAAAGGTGTTTCATTTCTGCCACAAAACATAACCCTCTCTGGTGGGAGAGCTGAGGATAAAAAACTAGCAGTAGGTTTTTTTGTATCCCCTTAGGGGAAAGAGAAGGATTCTTACCTCTTGCTGACCCAACGGCTGACTCGGCCCTGACTGCTGGTTCTGCAATGATCTTCATAGATCTTAGGTGGGGATTTTACCCTGAACTAGAATCTTAGGCTAATTTAGGATTCTCTGATCCAAAGCCAAAGGATTTCCTGCATGCAATTTGGCCCTACTAACAGGAACCTTATCTCTCAGTCTCTTATGCAAAATTCTCTAGCAGCAGTGCACACGCACTTTAGTGGAATACATGTCTGCATCGACTTGAAGAAGAACCTAGACTTTACTGCTGAAGAATAAAAACTGTTCCTTAACTAATTAAACTTAAATTACCACAACTAACACTACAACTAAACAGTAAAGCTAAAGCTACAGCTAGATAAACCATTAAGTTCTTCTCAAGAGAAAGATCCAGGTTGGAAGGAACCGAGGTGGAAGAGGATGCCATATCCCCTTTCATAGTCTCATGCTCAGAATGGTCAGGAACACAGAGGGGAAGCATAGGACAAACACATGAGCAGTCTATCAGGCACTGTTGAGAAGGTTCCACCATTTGAATTGAACCCACACCAGTGCATCCCACAAGTAGGAATATGCAGAGGATACAAACTGAATTAATTTCAAAATAGCAAGGCTATAATAGTGATTCTATTTACTTTCATAGTTATTCCATTAAACCGCTCAATGTTTTAAAAAGTTTAAAACAAAAACCTATCAACTGCACCAGAGCACCACAGAAACCTTGCCCATGTTGCCAACTTCAGTTCCAGCACGTCACACACTACACAGGTTTATATTCATTGACTGATGTCAGAGCTAGGAGTGTGTTTGCACTCAGGTGCACCCTGAGCAGTGAAATGGACCAGCATACACTTCAAGCACTGCTGTTTCTACAGTGCTCCATGTGGCAGCTAGGATTGTTTGATCCTAGGCCTTTGCACTTACAGCCTGTGCCATGGGCAAGTCACTTGAGTGTCTTGTTCCTATGCTGCTCTTCCTTTTCACCATGACTAAGAAAACAGAGGGAAGAGGCAATTGTCCTTCACCTCCTCCACCTTAAGCTGAGTACCATCTACTTGGCAGGTGTATGTTGTGGGCTACCCAGTTAATGCAATGGTAACTATGCCCCAAAATACAATATCATTTCTAAGATTATTAAAAATTAATTTGAGAAGGAAGCAAGCAGTCTGAAATCCTCTATTCCAGACTATTCAAACATGAATCAGGACTGAAAGTCCAAAGCAACCAAAAAAAAAAATAGCATCGTGCAATTGCATACTAAGTTTTTTCTAAAACTATAAAAGCAAAACTTTCTTCACTTGATTGAAATTTGTATCTCGTTTCATCAGGAAATTCAATGTTATGGCTCCTTGATATGCCATATTGCAGCAAATAGCTTATAGTCTAATTTAGACAGCAACCTGCATATCAAGTGTCCAAACTAAGAGTAGAGACTGAGTGATGCAGACTATATTTCACCCCAAACTTCTGTTCATGCCTCAGTTTCAGGCTAAAGTCTTTAGAGATAGAAGTTTACACCAAGATTTTCAAAACAATTGATTGTGTGTGGCCAACTCAAGGCACCTTTTAAAGGGGATTGATTTTCACAAAGTGATGAATGCTCACCCTCCTCAACAGTCAGGTCCCTTTAAGGAATCTACTGTTGGACACCAAAAACTTGAGGAACCTTTTTAAAAATACACACACACACACACACCCCTCTAGTTAAGTGTCTTGGCTCTTTACTCCAACAGGAATTGCTGAGTGCTCAACACTTCAGAAAGTTAGCCTAATGTTAGACTATTTTTGAGAATGTGGCCCCAGGTCAAAGTCCAAAAAATAAATAAAATAAAAAAAATCCACAGCTGCAGAGCTCTCTGTGGAAGCAGCTATTGAGATAGAAATGGAACAAGCCAGCTTGTGGAATGGAGAGTTTCTACAATATCTACTGCAGAATGTTCTGAAGTCTTCTACATTCATCCTACAAGTCCTGCCTCCTTATATGTACAGGGCCTTTGATCCTTCAGGATCCTAAGATATTTTAGCCTTGCACATCATTCACAGTCCTGAAATAGAGCCAACTCAAGATGAAATGTGACAGCCAGTCATTCTGAAACAGACAGCATTATACAACACAAGCAAGTTAAGAATACCATCTCCAATTGAGGGCAACAGATGTCTATTGTTAAGGTGTACACAATAGATAGTAACTCAAGTTGGAAAATAACTGGATGGCCTGGAGAAAAATATATGAGATAAGCATGACAAAACTAGCCTTTATTTTAGTGTGCACATCAAGGATGTCTGGAATGCTGCCAAATATGGTCTTAATTTCCTCCTGTGCAAGGATAGGTCCCCCAAGCTGCCCTTCTTTTTCCAATGGAACTTGAAATAACTGAAAGAGTAAACAGACATTTAATGGATTCGGCTTTCATCTTTGAGATAATGTATACACACATTAACCACTCTATTAAACTTGAAAGAGTGGTGTGAAGGAAAGATTTGCAATGTTTCATTTCCTGGTCATGTTTTCTATAACCACAAAGTTGACAAGAGGAACTCCTTATCCGCACACTTTACTGGAGTGTATTGTATTATGCCGCATGTTAAGTACTGGGTATGAGAGTACAAGCATTAAATTCATCCATTACCAAGGCCATTCAATTCTGTAACCACCACATTAGAAAAGTACGGTAAAGGCTTGTGCTACAGTAACATGTCTAATTGAATAATCATATTTGAGCTCATTCTTAAGTGTATGATCAGCCACTGCAAAGGAAATGAACTCAGTGGCATTCAGTATTTTAATCAAGTCGGGCTTTGTGTAGGTTCTCTTTTTTTTTTATTAAAGTATGCTGAACAAATTCCTTTTCTTTTTTCTGGAGTCTTATACTTCTCTCTCCAGCTCTTCACTAGAGTAGGTTTTTTAATTAAGTTAAGAAAAGGGGAGTTTTTAATAAATACTAAGTGTTTTGAGATCCTCTGAAGAGGAGGCTGTATCAAACTGAAAATTAAACAGTGAGACTCATCTAGATACAGTAACAAATCTACTAACTTACCTGAATAATTGTTGTCAGAATATCTACGTAGTTACTTTCTGTCTGATATAGTTCTTTTGCAACCTGCCATCTTGCAGACTGCTTTGCAGGCAGAGGAGTTGAATTTTTGGAAGGCTTTGAACATGATTTTGGCGTTTCTGATGAAAAGGAAAGAGACAGACTATTTAGAATTGTGTTAAAATCTTCTGGACGGATTCTCAAGATTATCAGAAAGAGATACCAACTGCTTTTGTTAAAGGTACCCAATTTAATATCAAAAAGGAGTAGAAGGGTCATGTTATCTTTTTTGATGCAAGAACATTTGTTCCATTAACAGGAGACTGCTTTTAACTTTGTCTCCACTAGCACATTTGTTGGTAAAACTTTTATCAGTCAGGAGTGTGGGGGGGGGAAAACCCACCCTTGACCAACATAAGTTTCACCAACAAAAGTGCCGGTGTGGACAGGGCTATGTCGGAGGGAGACGCTCTCCTACCAATATAGCTTCTGCTGCTAGTTAAGGTTGATTTAATTATGCCGGCAGGAGACCTTACAGTGGCACAGCTGCAGCAGTACAGCTGTGCCGTTGTAAGGGGTGTACTGTAGACATAGCCTTAGCCCAGGGATCGGCAACCTTTGGCACATGGTCCACTAGGGTAAGTCCCCCAGCGGGCTGGGCTGGTTTGTTTACCTGCCGCGTCTGCAGTTTCGGCCGATCGCGGCTCCCACTGGCCGCGGTTCGCCGCTCCAGGCCAATGGGGGCTGCGGGAAGTGACAGCCAGCACATCCCTCGGCCAGCACTGCTTCCCACAGCCCCCATTGGCCTGGAGCGGCAAACCGCGGCCAGTGGGAGCCACGATCGGCCGAACCTGAGGATGCGGCAGGTAGACAAACCAGCCCAGCCCGCCGAGGGGTTTACCCTAGTGGGCTGCATGCCAAAGGTTGCCGATCCCTGCATTAGCCCAAACTCAAATTCCTACTATGACTGTCAAGTGCCCTAGGACAGTGACATTACATTATGGATAATATCCATAAAGCTATAAAAAGTACGATGATCAATTTTTAAAAACTTACAATTTTATAGCCTATAGGATTAGTTCTCAAAATGGTGCACCACTCCAGTGGTTCAGAGAGCTGCCTGTTCATATGACGGTACCTCTCTATTTCTACCTGCTGAATGCTATTTTAAAAAAAGGTGCAAGTATTTTTCCCATTGTTACCTTTCCGTGTAAGCACGTGTCATGAGATAAGCAACTGACAATTAAAAGGTAGGTGGTGTATAAGACTAAAGATACGGTCCACATTATGCAAAGCCTGAAAACCTCTATCCTATAGGAGAGAATCCTGAGGAACTAGTTGTGCAGCTAGTGGCGTTTTGAATACAGACTCAGATTGATTTGGGATATTGAAGGCCGACATGGTCACATCCCAAGTAGATGATGTACATTTAATAAATCAACACTGCTTAGAGGGGAAGTTTATGCCTGATTTTTCTGAATTTGTACTGATCAACTTCAACATTATTGTGCCTGCAGCAAGTACTCTTACCTGTTATCAGAGCAGCACTGGTATCACTGTAACTGGCTTTTGATTTTGAATCAGAAGGTGGTTCAGAGTCTCCTACTAAAATATTAGTCTCCTCTATCAAAGATGTTTCATTTATAAAGCTACACTGGTCCTTGCTGTCCTTTCCCTGATGACTATGCCCATAAGTTACTTGCTGGACATAATCACAGGTGTTCATACAGGTCAGGTCATTCATAGTTACATCTGTAGCATTTCCAGATCTCGCTCTTGTACGCTGGAATTGGGATTTATTTTGGAGTCCAAGTTCTAGGAGTTGACTAATTGTGGTTTTTGCAATTTGCTCTTTGCCACAAGAACCATATGTAGAGATATTAGTTTCTGTGTTAGTTAATTGGTCAACATAAGTTAAGCAAGTTGGTTCTTCACAATCTTGTGGCATGTTTGATATGTTATTTGTCCCTACAAGACGTTGACATGAGGCAAAAGTATCTTTCAAGGCTTCAAGATAAGTCGGCCTTACAATGATCTCTTTGCTTTCCTTTGGAAAAAGAATCTTTTTCTGGAGATTTGATACTGTCCCTTTTCCAAGTTTGCTATTGCCTAGGTTTCCAGATGACTTAATGCTAGCTACCTTGTTTGTTTGCTGGAGACTTTCAACAGGATTCACACACTGCTTTGGAGTAACATTATCTGGAGGTTTATATTTGGTAAATGTGTATTTTTTCCTCATTTTCCTCCATGTTTGACTACTTCTACTGACATGACGGCAGCTGGCCTGGCCTCTACCTGGGTCTGAGCACCTCACTCCTATTCTGCTCCCTGTATAATTTGAAAGTGAGAAAGCCTGTAGTTAACTTGTCAGAACTGCAGCATAGAAAAAAAAAATTTAGCTACTTCTATAATTTGCAAAGAAAAAACACTGCTTTAAGCACTGGTCAGCTTGGTTAAACCTCTCTTTCAACTATACCTCCATTGGTAATGCTGGACTCTGGTGTGTTAGAAATATCCAGTAAAGACCCCATAGAAAGGGAATGCTCAGCTGATGGGCGTTTCCGAGGAGGGAATGGTGACATGTCAGTTTCTCTGGTGAGCTGTGCAAGGGTCTCTCTCAAGCGACGTCTCTTGCGATTGCTATTTGGGGTATTCAGAGAAAGTTGTGACACTGACTTTTTGAGTTCAGGACTCTCTGGCTGTAATTAGATATGAAAATTCAGTTACTGCCTCCAACTCGATTCTGTAGAGACTACAGAAAAGATAAGGATTATATACAGACTTCACAAGACAGTTGCCCCCATTTCACTGTATGGTCAAACAAAATAATTGAAAGTTCTACACAGCAAACATGTTAATCGTTTAAGACACTATAGTCCCTTAGGTTATTAAACAGGATTTTTATTGAAAAAGGCTAATATGTATGTTTTTCCAGTTTTAAAAATTCTGTACTGCATAACTGCAAGACCACCACGAAGTGACCACTAAGCAAGCAAAGTCCAAGTAAATCACATGTTTAAGTTTTAGTCTGAATACTTCAAGACAATTTAGGAATTTTAGAAATATACTATCATCATGAGTTATCAGCATCCAAATTAAGCCCTAACCCTGCAAATTCTTACTTAAGTTACATGCTTAACTTTATCAGTTTCAGTGGACGATTCACAGTAATCAAGTTAAGTATTTGCAGGATGTGGGCTTTCAGAGTCAACATATTACACTACTACTAAAGGTCAACATACCTTTTCAAATAAGTACATGGATTCTCCAGCTCTGGCATCCATCTGAATGCTTCCCCAGAACCACTATATGGGGAAAAGAAAGAGTCTTCTATTACTTGTTTCAAAAACTTGATACAAGTTTTTGACATGTGATATTCAATATCACTTACATGTCTGAAAAAATCCTCAAAATGTAACTATGTTAATTCAGAGTATACATTATATATCCAATATAATTGGTGCTTACATATTGAATGATTTAAAAAATACTTTAGTACTAATAATTTCTGTGTACACTAACCTCTTGCTTTACAACATAAAGTTTTTTTGGAGGCTCAAATGGGAGATCTTTTACTGTATTTTCTTCAACAACCAGATGTGTGCACCTGTCATCACTAACTGGCAAGTACTGCCCACCTAGAGTAAGAAAATAAATCAAATTAACTGAAGAATTCGGCATCTCACGTTTTGGTAAGAGATGATTTCATAGTAGTACCAAAGTTGGCGTAGAGTAATAAAGAAGGGGAGAAGATGCAAGATGAAGGGGGAGTTGGTCAGCAAATTGAGACAGCTTCATCCTGGGCACCCCCAGCACAAAGATAGTACCAGCAGACAGCTTCGATAAGCCAAGGTGCACTATTTATGTAGTGTGAATATAGCCCTTCCCAGAGTTCACAATTTCTGTTAGGGTGAAAGTTTAAAAAGATAGGCTAGAGATCTCTTACTCTCCTGGAGCTCAGGGCCACCAGGGATTATTTTTTAAAAATAGTTTGGAGAACATCTCTGAGGTTTGAGAACGAGACTCCCATAAAGACATTGCTCCTAAAGAGCATGCCAGAAATAGCTTGCCTAGACACAGCCATCACAAATTGGAAGCTGTGTACATTGTAAAGCTAGCTGTACCATATGGGCTACAAGGACATTGAAAGAGGGAGACTCCTTGTCTCTGTCTTGATAAAGGCTCAGTTGTATAATGTTTGCATAATACATTCTATAGAATATGAAACAAACTTTAGGCGCAAGATGCTATATATACAAATAGCACTGTAAGAACAGACCTTAAACCAACTGAGTCAGCCAAGTATTCTCATTACATTGTATTACACTATGGAAGGGAAACAAATATTTGGCCATAAGTTCTATACAAGTGATTTATTTTCTTGCAAATATATTATAATAAAATGTGAGTGTACTACATGCTTCAAGTAACACTTGAACAGATATTTGCATAATGCAACTTTGAGTCAGAAGAAGCTAAGCATACACATAGCATATTTTTCTAACCAACTTCCCAAAAAGTTAAATCTTGACCATTAGATGTGGAGGAGGGAAAGAGACGGGGAAAAAATTGTAGTAAAAGCCACAGTTTTGAAAATACAGCATGGCAGGGGAAAGAAAAAAAAAACCAACCTCACTTTGGTATGAAAAGTTTGGTTTTGCTACATGATTTATGCCCCATGAGATCTAAAGTTAAACGTAGCTTTTTAATGGAAGACCTGTTCAAACCTCCCTGCTTGCAAAGAATCAGCATTTTAGTTTTAGACAGATTTAAGATAAAAACGCATTGCCTATAAATTCCATTGCAAATGTGGTCATTAACAATAACCTTGCATTTTTGTCATTTCTTCCATGTTAATTCTCTCTTCATCGGAAAATCCAAGGAAACTTAACATGCAGTCCTGGAATGGGGGAACCTTGAACTCATTTCTGAATTCCTCATCAGCCGCACAGAAGTCACTTAAAAATAAATATTCATTAAAACAAGTTGTATATTTACAGTTACTCTTTACTATATAGAAGCTTGCTTTAGTATCATGGAAAAAGTCTAAATTGAGTGTGTGTGGCGGGGGGTGGTTTTGGGGAGAGTGGTGAGGGGAAGGGAACACTTACATTTCATTCCTTCTCTCCCAAGCCTTGTAAATCCACTCGGCTTTCACAATAGGAGTTCCCAGACTCACAGCAAGCTAGAAGAAAAAGAAAGTCATTAGCCATGACAAGTGACCTCTCCATTTAAGTTTTTTCCAAACCTAGAGAAAGATTCCTGGCAACATTTCTGATTTGGAAAATAGGTATTGTAAAAAGGATAAAGTTACTCCTCTGAGAAACAGAATCCCAGAAATGTAGGGCTGGAGGGACCTTGAGCGGTCATCTAGTCCATCCACACACACCTGAGGCAGACCATCCCTGATAGATGTTTGTCTAAACTGTTCTTTCAAAACCTCCAGTGAGGCTGACCACCAGGAGAGACTGAATGCAGACTGAAGACAGAGCACTGCTGCTATGGTAGGGTTTGAAGCCAAAGATATCATGGAGGTTCATTAAAGACCAGATCGTATCGTTTTTTACCCATTTTATTCTGACACTTCTTCCCACCCTCAGAACATCCAGCAAGACATAATTTAGGGTCCCTCCCTTCCTCCCCCAAACACAATTGTCATTGCTTTTATTGCAAGGACTACCAAAATGCAACTGTGCCAAATCAAATATAGAAATCCCAATAAAGATTCAGAGTTTATAGCTTAGCGTATTAGCTATATATACAGTAAACTTGCGTCCAGACAGCAAAGCATTCCCTTGTAATTATTAACATACTGACCAAAACATGAGGATGGCTGTTTTAGTATAGAAGAATGAGACTATGAAGGCTTATTGCCTTCTATTGACAAGGTCCTTCTATTGACCTAAAAAGATGAAGTGTTATGTATTAGCTATACAATTTTGATTTCCACTTTGTGGAAATGCGTTATGTAATACAGTAAGTTTCCAGCAGCAGTTGCAGCCAATACTGGTCAAGTTACACAGCACACAACACAGAATACAGTCAGCACTTAAAGACATTTGAAAAATAAAAGGCACCCTTAATGTTCTGTATTATACCAACATGAGTTCCTGATACTTCTCAAAGTATAGGGTACATCTACACATCAATAAAATAAAAAACCTGTGGCACCTAGTCATAGAGCCCGGGGGTCAATTGACTCAGGCTCGTGGGGCTCAAAACAACAGTGTAGACTTTGTGACACAATCCCACAAAGGGGATGGATCTCAACCCGAACCTCTACGCAGCAATTTTTAGCCCTGCAGCCCAAGTCAGCTGGCCATGGCCAGCTGCAGCTGTGCCACTGGTCTTTTATTGTAGCGTAGGCATACCCATAGAAGCACAACAAACTGGTAAGTGCTCTGAAACCTCAACTGCAGTGGTCTCAGTTAACTTAATGTTAAGTACTTCACAAGAGACAAAATGCTTATTTTCAGAGGTTGTATTTGTCTGTAACAAAAGCCTTTAGACAAAAGAACAGGAGTACTTGTGGCACCTTAAAGACTAACAAATTTATTGTAGCATGAGCTTTCGTGAGCTACAGCTCACTTCTTCAGATGTATCTGAAGAAGTGAGCTGTAGCTCACGAAAGCTCATGCTACAATAAATTTGTTAGTCTTTAAGGTGCCACAAGTACTCCTGTTCTTTTTGCGGATACAGACTAACACGGCTGCTACTCTGAAACCTGTCTTTAGACAAAAGGTTTTTTTAAAAACAGGCTGTTTCTTGATTCTAACAGCTAAACAATTACCACCCGTTGTTTTTAAAAGCTTGACATCACAGAGGTAAAGATATTCTGAAATCTTTAATCCTTTGTACTTAGCCCATTTTCTTCATTACAAAAGTGCATCTACTCCAAGTTAAAATAGAAGGTCTGATTTGAAGGGGTCAATCTACATTGAGAGCCTTTTTGAAGTGCAAACTCACGTACTCTGAATTTGTCTCCTTGCGTAGAATTAGCCACCAGATGTGTAACTTTTGAACTGAAGTCCCTTCGAATAATTCCACCCATATGATGAACCAAGGTCACCAGCTTAACCTGAAGAGCAAGAGTCAGGAAATAAGAGACTCATACACTTTTTGAAACTTACAGCTGTTAAAGAAGGGACAAAGACAAGAGTTATATACCATACAAGTTACAGCAGAACTAAACTTAAAGCAAAGCTTACATGTTCATTTAACCTGTACTGGTGGAGTCATTTTTAAAATGAGACATGATTGGCAAGCCATAAATGCTACCTGCCTTAGAAGTATTTAACTTATATCAAATGTATTTTAAGGAAACATCCAAGCCACCATTGCTGTTTTCACAGCTATACAGTTAGCAGTTCATAATGCTTCACAATCATCTCACCCCATCAAAGTCAAAGTTTACCTAGCAGCCCATAAAGCCACCAAACGAGATGACTCCCAACATATCACGGCCCATTGTCATGCTGCCACTTCTGTCTTTGGATTCTGGGCTATTAAAACATAGAAATGAAGGCTAACATACTTGGCTGGGGGGAAGGGGCCGGGGGACACCCCAGGAGTTTAGAACAAATGAATGGACTGCTCAATTTGAGTCTGGCAGGACATCAGAGTTAACTCCTAGCTCTTGGAAGATGGTCTTGGCTCTGTGCTTCACGCAGTTGCCAGCATCTCCAGCAGTACGGTTTGCCTTGATGATATGCCAGAACACTGATTTAGTAGTGGCTTATATGATAGCAAGACACCAAGTGAACTATCAGTTACTTCTTGTAATATCAAAGTTTCCCATTTGACTACTGATCAGGAACGATGCTGCTTAGCTGTAGTTCTGACAAGATTACGGTACATGGTAGTGACACTCTAAATGCTCTGAACAGGATATCCAAGTTTTATTTGAGTGCACTCAAGAGCATGTACATGATCCAACACAAGTGACAGGTCAAATTCTTAGGTGATCAACTCGATGCTGCCTAAGGGTTCAATCCTGCTCCCATGCAAGTCAGAGAGTCCCACTGTCTTCAACAGGAGCAGGAGAGTCTCTTGAGTAGACCTTAGAATCCTAAATCTATACTCAAGAATACAAGCTTTAGTCACTGTTAGTGACTAAAATGTACATTGTACACTAGGGGTGATGTAACAGAAAACTACCTTGAACATAGTTACATGTAGATTAATCAGTTCAAGAAAGGGGAGGGGACATGGGTGTAAGACAAAATCTTACTAGTTCTTCTTTCTTCCTGAATCCTGTAAAGCACAGCACCAGATTCAACATACTTGCACAGTACAATGGACGACATGAGAAAGGTAGAGGCTGAAATCAGATAATGATTAATTAGAGTAGTCAGAACCACAAGCTATTTAAAAAAAGTTAAACAAAAAACGTAGACAGTAGCTCTACAGGATTTTAACTTTGTTAAAATGCACTGATACCAACTGGATACCAATTAACAAGACTCACTGTTTTCTGGTATGTCTTGAAATAGGAACTGCCAGTATTTTGGTGAAATGATTGAAGTATCTCTGTATCCTGTGCTAAAACAGTGCTGTAAACTAGTTACAACTGTAACTTTATCATAGGTGTCCCTATGTTTCCTATAAGATCATATTATACACTATTGTGCTGCAACAGAGCATTATTACCCCCCAACTGTTGGTATCTTCTTCTGCACCATATAGCAACCATGTTGAACAGAAGTCCCTGGCACTAAAGCGGTCTTTACTCACTCAGTGCAGCATTCCAATGCAGAGAAGCATTTCAGATAGTTTATTAATTTCAAGTAAGTGTTAGTAATTAGCATCTGTATTTCCTTAAACCTCTTCCTGGTACAAAGTAGTATTTGTGCACTTCTTCTGTCTGTCAGAAATCCTACTTTGAATATTCTTTAGTCAACATCAGACGTTTAGAGGCGATTAGAACACGATTGTAAAATACTTTCCATCTATGCCGGATACTCATTCTTGGGTGGTTCAAATGGTACTTAACATAGGCATCACTACTAGCAGATTTTTTTTTTTTTTTAAATAAATACAAAGTTATTTAGAGTTAATTCAACTGGACTCCTCAGGACATTAATTCCTAGTAGCTTTCCCTTTCTCAGAATAACCTGCAAATAGCAGTATAAGAGGAAGGGGTTCATGTTGTTGCCAAGACTCTTGAAAGTGTTAAAAAAGAAAAGGAAGCAACATACTTAAACAAAAACAAAAAACTCATACACACCACACACTATACATTACATTAATGCCTTGTCTACACTAGAAAGTTATACTGCTTTAACCATTCTAGGTGCTACAAGTAATAATGCACTGGTATAGTTAAAGCAGTACAATCCCTCTAGTGTGGATTCACTTATAAGCATCTCTTATGCCAGTTTAAGTATACCTATTCCTGTACATGAAAAGGAATAAACTATATGGTATAAGGCACTTTTATACCAGCTTAACTGCATCTACACCAGGACTTTTACTGGGGTGACTATTTTCATTAAAAACTTCACACCACTAACCAAACCAAGTATAGACCAGGTCTAATATCTTTCCAGAGAAATGCTGGAAAAAGTAGCCCATGGGGTGGGGAAGAGAAGTACACTTCTACCCCAATATAATGTGACCTGATATAACACAAATTCAGATATAACGTGGTAAAGCAGTGCTCGGGGGCGGGGGGGAGGGGGAGCTGCACACTCCGGTGCAACATAGCAAGTTCGATATAACGCGGTTTCACCTATAACATGGTAAGATTTTTTGGCTCCTGAGGTCAGCGTTATATTGAGGTAGAGGTGTAATTTGTGAACATAACTGACAGGCTTGAGCTACTTCTGCACATTGGCTTGGTAACTGCAGGCCACTCACACTGCATTTATGGCCTACTTTTCAGAAGTGCTGAGCAACAACAAATCCCATGTCAAATTAATTAGAGCCAGGGGTGCTTACTATTTTTTTTTTTTTAATAAAGGCCATTTGAGTGTGTGGTGAAACACTGACATGTGAATGACCAGAATTCTGCACTGAGAGAGACTGATACAGCTTTCAGCAATTCCCCCAGTTCAGAAGAATTTAGAGATTCAGAATAGCTATGCCATCACAATACAAGATCTTCATCTATGTAAATAAGGAAAGTTATATTGCAATTTAAATGAAATGTCTACCACAGGAAGAATGTAGTCACACTCCTTATGTTAGTATTATTGACAACACATGTAAATGTCCATCTAAAAATAAAAAAGTAAAAGAAAAGGTCATTTGCTTTCACCTGAATACTTACCTCTCCTTTTTGAGCACAATGAAGTACTATTGGAGGTCCAAGAACACGACAATCAAACTTGCACAAGTTCTCCAAGATGGAATCTTGAAAGTCTGCTACAACGAAGACTGTCTCAAATTCTGGAGACTCAGAATCCCCAAACTCTTCCACCGATTCCATCTTTATATAGGGCACTTTAATTTCCTTTATTTTAATATTGTGTGAAAAAATTAAAGTGTCATTCATGCAACATTCATTTACTACGTATGTCATTCTTAGATTTTTATCTTGAAGTGTTAAAGAAATTTAGTATCAAAGACAACTTTACAGCTTTCACCAGTGTTCCAAAAAGTTACATATTCTTTTTAATGATATACAAAGAGGTGATTTTTGTATTTCTAGCACTGAACTTGTGATGATCTAGGTTTCTAAAATGATTTTAGATTCTGAACTTAAGGAATTGTTTAAGAGTCCAAAGTATTTGTTTTACCTCTCTTTAGGGTATTTCCTCAGTCTTTGTGGGTCACACTGACAATATAAGAAGAGTATAAGATCAAATAACATCTTGTTACATTAACTCAATTGGATTCAGTTTTCTGTTGTACAACAACAATTGTATCTTTTCCTTCAGGGCATCTGAATGTAGTTATGTATTTTGGACTAATGTATGTGTCACTAAAAATAGCAATTTAAAGTTGTAACTGCAGACCAAGAGATTCCATAAAGAAATGTTTCATGCTGCATGAAATTAGACTTTATATTTCAGAAGGTTTAACTACAGGCTGCTCTGAATCTGGAGGCTTTAGGTCCAAACTCCATTTTCTAGAATCCTTCACATTAAGAAAACAACAATCCTTACAGAATTGTTCATGCAACAATCTTAAATTGCAGCTTTCACTGTTGAATCAGGAAAGCCATTTAACTGATTATGAAGCTAGTTCATAGCAGAAACTTACAAAAGTCTAAGTGTGCATATGGCACAGAAGCGTGCATTTGGCATTACATATATCTGAGAGTTCCATATGCAAGTACGGAACACATTAAATACACCAAATATGTTAGTCCAGGGATTCAGGACAGACATTTAAGCAAATTGCACGGTTTCAAATTTGATACAAGTTTCTACTCAACTAGCTTCAAACTATACCATAGGGAACATTGTTTATTGTGCCTTCAATCACACCCAAATATCAGAAATCATGAAGGTTAAGTGTTTGTGCACTCCAGTCCCAGTGAAGTGCAACATGCTGCATGCAATCATAGATGCCTGACATACCATATGAATTATACTTTTTATTAGTTTTTCTTCCGATTTACCAGGACTAGTTTCCTTTATCTTTATAACTGGGACTTCCATTATCTTAACGGTCTGTGGAAGAGGAGAACTTTGGTATGAGATTACATTACTTACATGAAGTTTGTCAAAACAATGTCATTATGATGACTGCTTTATGTTCAAGCCACATACCTCCAAGGCTTTCAAGAGTTCCTCGTGTTTCCCAGCTTCCTGAACTAAAACCACTCTGGTTTCAATCTGAGGCATTTCCTCTGTTCAGGGGGGAAAAAATTGCAATATTCATAACCAATAGAAAAATCTAATCCTAATGTTAAACAAAGCCATAATGTAGGGAAACATGCTAACTACACTGGTATCTTGCCAAGATCCATAGTCCTCTCTCAAAAAAGTATTATTTACAAAGAATATTTCAACTCTGAAGACTGGATGCTGCCTCAACAAGCTTCTTCTTTAAGACAAGCTTGCAGCTGATGGATTACACAGTGCATCAGTCACAGAAATGTAGGTTTGGAAGGAACCTCAAGAGGTCATCTAGTTCAGCCCTACATGCTGCGGCAGGATTAAGTAAACCTAGACCATCACTGACAAGTGTTTGTCTAACCTGTTCTTAAAACCCTCCAATGACAGGGATTCCACAGCCTCCCCTGGAAGCCTATTCTAGTGCTTAACTATCATCCCTACATTTTAGATATTACCAAAAAACAAACACATCCTATTTAAATCTCCTTTGCTACAGATTAAGCCTATTACTTCTTGCCTATAGACAAAGTTGCAGCCATGCCACAAAGATAACCTAACGAATTTGGGACATACAAATGCACATCTGTGAACAATTAATAGCATGTGCAACACTAGTTTACTCAACCTTTCCCATCAAAGGTGACCACTGATAAACACCTGTCAGGGATGGTCTAGTCTAGATAATACTTAGTCCTGTCTCAGTGCAGGGTATCGGACGAGATGAACTACTGAGGTCCCTTCTAGTCCTACATTTCTATGATTCTATGACTGACACTTTTTAGCAACAGATGGGTACTGAACAGACAGGCCTGTAATCAAAGGACAAAATACATCATTCCTTTGATTAACAAAGGATTGGGGGTTTTCTGGGGGGTTTTTTTGAACCTATACTGTCTAGTTTAGGTCAACAGCCTCAGTAGCAAGAAAATTTACTATAGTTTGGTGAATTCACAAAAAGTTAAAGTAGTGGCATGAATTTAACCAGGCATTTTGTCTTCCAAGAAACAATATTCAAACAAATGTGACAGTATTGAAAAAGGCTTTTCCTGTTACCTTCAACATCTGAAACCAATCCAATAAATATATTCTCCTTGGAAGTTTCTATAATTTTTGAATCAAGAACAGAAGAATCTCCCAAAAGACTCCTTCCGGTGTCAGTCACTAGCATACTGCTGTCAGTCATGATCAAGTCTGTGTTTTTCTCTTCAGCAGCTGCAAAATAAGTACCCAAAATACGATTAATCTGAAGAGTACATATTAAAAAAATAGTCTGTAAAAAGTCCTGTGGAAAGGTAGATAAGTTAGTTTTAGACTTCTAAATATTAAAACTACTAACAAATCCCACTTATATGAGTAGTATCCTCTGAGCCTAGAACTGTTTTAAGAGTCACAGAGTTTATACAAACAATCACAGAAATAGTTTTTACAGGTAATTCACCGTAGTCTATTTTTGAGGAAAACTACATGAAGACAGAGCATTTTGATAGCTAGGGATATGGGAGTAAAAAGCCCAGTGTTCCCTTTAAAAAAAAAGTGTCAGGTTTAAGGATTTATTTTGATCCAGGATCTCAAGAAATTGCTTGCTTACTCCAGATAGGAATTTTGTTAAACATGATCTGAAAGAGGTTCAGGAAGCTGGATTAACCGTGTTATTTGCATTTAATTTCAGAGAAGTTCACACTAAAAAGAGATGGCTTTGCATACATTTTCCAAAGGTGAAAGTTTGAAGAAAGAAGATCTTGGTAACAGGCCAACCCACTAGACCTCAGATTTCCCACAAGCTTTGACCAGATTTGTCTAGCTTACTGTTGGAGTTCCTCAGGCCTGTCTTGCTGGGCAATTTCTGTGATGCAGTCCTTATCACAGACAGAGAAAAAGGGTTCCTTGCCATCACCGGAAAGCCTCATGGAGGCATCAAGTGCATTATCTACATACAGAATTATAAAGTATTATAAAAAAGTACTAATAAAGTACTCAGTGCAGCATTTAAATATAAATTCTTCAGTTATCTGACATGGGGGTGTGGAATCAGTGAATTTGCAAGATGCCAACAGGCAAAGCTGCAACATAAGTTTCCCAGTGCTAGATAGTAAACTTTCATCCTGTGAAAACAGTACAGAGTAGACTGTTGAACATTAGTACCCATTCACAGAGTTCACTGTCCCACACTAAGGGATCCTTTGACTCCTTGTCCGCACAATGTTTCTCCATCTTCTGAGAAGCTACTTGAACAATTGTGAATTTCAGAAAAGGAGCTATCCCTGTCTCAGGTCCCTTCAAACTCCCACCAGACTAAGGAATTGACTAGAGAGCCAGGTCCACTTACCTGAAGCATCAATTCAGTTGGCCAGGATTTTTCTGACTAGGAAGAACCATGTTTTTGTAAGTAGGTTTGGAAATATGTAATTTCTGTGATCCATCATGCTGCTTAAAGTATTTGAACAGTGGTTTGAGGGAACGTGAAACAGTATGAAAAAAGTTTAAGATACCATGGTATAGGTACTATATAAAATCAAGGAGAAAGTGCTAAGTATACTTTTTGCAGATATCTCTCTTCCTTATGCTCCCAAATGTACTACGCTTTTATTATTTTAAAGAAAGACATCTGCAACATGGATAACCTTACAATTCACTGTGCTCAAAAGGGATAAATATTTTTGCTTACAATGTGAACTGATGTTTTTTCTTAAAACACAAACAAAACTTGTAAAATACAATGCCCTTTTAAAATAGTCGTCTTTGAAGTCAAGTTAAAACACTGCATGGGGGGAGAGGACACAGAAATTCCAGGAATGTGGCATCTGGGCTAGGAGTGCAATGCCTAATTAATTAAGTAACAAAGACCAACATTATTTTACAGACAACAAGGTTGATCTTGCATTATATACTGACATAGGCCAGGTCTACCCTACAGACCTATAGTCTGTATAACTACATCACTCAAGGGAGTGAAAAACGCCACACCCTCAAGTAATGCACTTATACCGACCTAACTCCACATGTAGATAGTGCTAAGTCAATGAGAGAGCTTCTCTCACCAACATACCTATGACCTCTCGGGGAGGTGGATTAACTACACAGGTGGGAGAGTTCTCCCATTGGTGTAGGAGTGTCTTTACTAAAGACTGGTGCTGATGCACTGGTCTGGCACTGTATGTGCAGACAAGCCTTTAGGGTAAAGAACTGCCATACTGGGTCAGACCAATGGATCTAGCCCAGTATCCTATCTCTGACAGCAGCCAGTAACAGAGCTTCAGGGAGCCAAGTACAGAACAGGACAGTTGGAGTGATCAACCAGTCTTCCCCTCCCAGCTTCTGACAGTCAGAGGTTTAGGGCCTGGGGTTGCATCTCTGACCATCTTGGCTAATAGCTATTGATGGACCTATCCTCCATTAGCCCATCTAGTTCTTTTTTGAACTCAGTTATACTTTTGGTCATCACAGCATCTCATGGCAATGAGTTCCAAAGGTTAACTGTGCATTGTCTGAAAAAGTATCTCCCTTTCTCTGTATTAAACCTGCTGCCTATTAATATCATTGGGTGACCCCTGATTTTTGTATTGTGGGAAAGAGTAAATAACACTTCTCTATTCACGTTTTCCCCCACCGGTCACAATTTTATAGCCCTCTATCATATCTCTACCCCCAGTAGTCTCTTTTCCAAGATTGACACTCATAATCCTTTTAGTCTCTCCTCATAGGGAAGCCATTCCATACCTGTGATCATCTTTGTTACCCCTTCTCTGAACCTTTTCCACTTCCATTATATCAATTTTGAGATGGGGTGACCAAAACGGAACACAGCATTCAAGGTGTGGGAGCAACATAGATTTATATAGTGGCATTATAATATTTGTCTCATTTTCTATCCCTTTCTTAATAGTGCCCAACATTCTCTTAGCCTTTTTGACAACTACTGTGCACTGAGCAAAAGTTTTCAGGGAATAATCCACAATGACTCCAAGATCTCTTTCTTGAATGGTAACAGGTAAATTCAGACCCCACCATTATATATGGGTCGTTGGGATTATTTTTTCCAACAAGCATTATTCTGAATGTATCAGTGTTGAATGTCATCTGCCATTTTGTTGTCCAGTCACCCAGTTTTGAGAGATCCCCCTGCAACTCTTCAGAATCAGCCTTGGACTTACTTATCTGCAACTTTACCAATTTACTGTTCACTCCCTTTTCCAGATCATTAGTGAATATACTGAATGGCACAGATACCAGCACAGATCTCTGGAAAACCTCACTGTTCGCCACTCTTCATTGTGAAATCTGACCATTTATTCCTACCCTTTGTTTCCTATCTTTTAGACAGTTACTGATCCATGAGAGGGCCTTCTCTGTTATCCCATAGCTACCTAGTTTGCTTAAAAGCCTTTGATGAGGGACTGTCAAAAGCTTTCTGAAAATCCAAATACACTTGAAGAACCGGACCACCCTTATCCACATGCTTGTTAACACCCACAAAGAACACAAATAGACTGAGGCCTGACTTCCCTTTACAAAAGCCCTGTTGACTTTTCCCCAACAAATCACGTTTATCTATGTGTCTGATAATTCTGCTCTTTACTATAGTTCTTGTAAATAGCCAGGAGAAGGGATGCCCTCCACAGTTCAGAAGGACCCTATTCTTGCACAGAGGTCCTAAATATTTTACAAACATTAAGTTCCCCAGACATACCACAGTATGGTAGGCAAGAATTACACAAGTTAAACAAAATATCAAGTAAAAGAGGAGGATGTGATGCTCTTGAGTTAGAAATGCAGAACAAAAGTCTATTAAAGCAGTATTTAAAACAATGGGGGAGGGGGCGCGGCAACCTGCCATTAATGGTCACATGGAGTCCTATAACATGCATACAAGTGTAAACATTCAAAAATGCATGCCAATACAAGTAGCAGGGTCTTTGTCCGCTTAATAAAAAGCTACACACTGTGCATCCCCATTTTAAAGAGCTCTCTTTTCAGTATAATTTTTGCAGTCATTTATAAAAACAAGTCTCATTTTATGTTTTAAAACAGCCCTGAAATACTGGGCAAAAGATAACAGGAGTGTTTATTTAACAAGTTACAAGAAAAATAAAGCTGCCCACATGCAGAAAATTGTTGATATATATAGACACACACACACACACACTCCGCCCACCCCACAACAATTACTCTTGTTAAAAAGGACACTTCCTGTTACTGTAACAAAGGTGCTCCCCCAAACGGTCTTAATGCGGGGTATTGGGCAGCACTTTCTGTAGCTCCCAGGGCACCGGGCAGTGTCCCCGCTGGCGGGGCGCTTTCCCGGAGCGCTGGCGGGCAGAGGAGCTCTGTTTCAGGGTGGCGCTGTACAGCCTCCTCCTGCCCGCAGGTGCAGCGCCCGCCAGGGGCTGCGCTCAGGGCGCGTGGCGAAAGCCGATCGCGTCCCGTTACTTGCCCCTGGGAGTTACTCGCTCGGAAGGGCGGTAACGAACGACCAAAACCCGCTCGCCAGGGCCGGCGCCGAGAGCGCAGGGGACAGGGGCCGGCGGGAGCAGGCTGTGCACTGCGCGGCCCTCGCCCGGCCCGGCCCCACCGCGCCGTAGCCCCCGCTTCCTTCTCCGCTCGCACCGCCCGGCCCGCTCCTCACCGACAAACCCGCAACCGGCACACTCTCTCCAGCACCATGAGCAGCCGCCGCCGACCCCAATTCAAAAAGCGAGCCGCCGCTGTAAGCGAGCCGCCCATTGGTTGCCAGGCGGCGCCGGCGCAGGCGTCCCTATGAAAGCTGGTTTCCCATTAGCCCTGCGCGGGATTGGCATCACGAGGTCCCGCCCTCCCTCCCTTCGCTCTTTGAAAAGGGCTTGTCCTGGCTTCGGTCATTGGGTGTTGCCCCTGAAGCTCGTTGCAAAGCGATCTCCCATTGGTTGACCGGGATTCCCTCATCCCTAGGTGTGTGAATGAAAGGGAGGCATTCTGCAGGCCTCTCGCCCAAACAGGTTACAGGGACTGAGCTCACCTGGGTTCTGATTGGCTGTTGGCGGTTTTCAAATGAGTCCAACGGCAAGACAGAGAGAGAGACCGAGACCCGGATGTAGCTGCAGTTGCCTGGCCTCGCGCCTGAAGGGCCGCAAGGGGGACTCGGCGGGTTGCGCAGCGGGACAAGGCTGCTCTCAAGGCCGGTGTCTTAGGAGCCCCTCCCTGCTCCCCAGACCTCTGCTCGGCACCGCCCATCGCCACCGCAGCTACCGGCCACTGGGCCCAGCTCTGCAATGGGCCCGGCGCTGCTGCTGCTGCCCCCCACGCGGCCGTGGCCGCGGCCGCTGCCGAGCCCTGCAGGTCCTGGCACCCCGCTTAGTCACAGCGGTGTCAGAGGTGACAGGAAGCGGGTACGTTCCGGCACGAGCCGGTACACAGCCAACCACAGCGGCAGGGGGCAGCTTCCCCAGGCCAGCGATTTAAAGCAGCGGCTGGAGCCGGGGGCCCTTTAAATCGCTGCCAGAGCCCCACTGCCGGAGCCCTGAGGTAACAGCCGCAGCCCGGGGGGTCCAGCAGTGATTAAAGGGCCTGGGGCTCCGCTGCGGGGGTGGTGGCTGGAGCCCGGGGCCGTTTAAATAGTCACCAGAGCCCCGCTGCCAGAGCCCTGGGGTAACAGTGGCAGCCCAGGGCTCTGGTGGTGATTTAAAGGGCCTGGGGCTCCCGGCCGCCGCTGCATGGAGTTTTTACCCATGAGAGCTTACGCTCAAATAAATCTGTTAGTCTTTAAGGTGCCACCGGACTCCTCATACTGTATCCACAAAAACTATAACGCGCCTGCCCCTCTGATACTTTTTACTGACTCTGTTTTGTAGCCATTTAAGATTTATGGTAAAATACGTATTTTCCCAGATGTATCAAGCTCAGCCCAGCTAGAAGGAAAACAACTTCGATTCATTAGTATTTGTAGTCTCAGTGAGCTCTCAGTTAAGCTTCCCGAGCTGGCAAACTGGAGCCACCTTTCCGCATGTCTCCTGAGGCGGTACTTCTTCTAAAATGCTCCCTAGAAATGTCACCTTAATAGTAATAACAAGAAAAGCAATGTGTCATTGACCATGCAGGTCTGCATGTTCTTAAACAGAATTACATAATCCTACTGCTAGCTCGCCCTTCTCACCCCATTTCCTTCCTACCTTTTTGTTAGCACATTAGTCACATCATATTTAAATCTGTCTCTTTAAGCCAAAGATCCTGTTTGTCTAATTGTTCAGTAAACCACCTACGCCACCTTTGGGCATGATAAAAATAATTATAAATAATTACTTTGGGCACCAAAAATACTGACACGTTAATAACATTTAATAAGCTTTGCCTTAGGGATGTTAAAAGGTATTTTATGATTTTGATGAAGAGGAGCTTCTGAATAATCAAATTAAATAAAAAGAAGGAAAGATGAGTTGATTAATGTGAATGGCTCAGGTGAGAGTCAGCTGACTCAACTGTATTAAAACTGATATAAAACTAACCAAATCTAATGCTTTCCTCTTTTTATTTGTCTCTAATATTAAACCTTTGTGATCTGGAAAGGAATATTTTTGTATGTACTCATCATCTTATGAAAGGCCCAATTTAGTAAATTCTGACTGTCAATTTAAAAGGAATCTGACTGATGTCCTAATTATTATATGCCAAAATTAAACATTTTGATAGTTTTCATCCTTTTTATATTAGAGATTCTTACTACTCTAGATTTCTTGAGGACTAAAGACCTGATCCAAAGCCCACTGAAGTCAGTGTGAGTCTTTCCTTTGACTTCAGTGGGCTTTGGGTCAGATCCTAAGGGCCAAAGGAAAGGGGACACTGCTTGTGATAGTAGGGATTGCTCATGCAAGTATGGGCTTGCAGGCATATGTCCCATGTAAATAGGGATTACTTAGATAGATGGTCTCAGTTTTGGCACTCAAAATAACCAGTCATTTATTTCACACAGTAATTGCAACACTTGTGCTGCTGTTCATCAAAAATCAAAAGCATTGCAGTGCTTGTTACTGTTTATACTCTCAAAACCATCTTGAGACCTGATCCTGCAGTTCTGAATCAGGTAAAACCTCATTGATTCTCAATTCCTTTCAACCAGATCCTGCAAGGCGCCAAACACTTCCTGTTAACATTCGTGTCCCTTGTTACTTCACATATCCAGCAAAGTTCCTCTGGGCGGCATCCAGTGGCTCCTTAGACACTTTCGCAGTGTCCAGGGTTCTCTGCTAATGTCCACTTCTGGAATCCCGATTTTGAACCTTTGACTTGTACCCACTTCCTGGTCTAAAAATTGCTGCCTAATCTTTAGAACTTTAAAACAGCTGTACAGAATACTCGGCCAATTTGTAAAGAAAGCAGAGATATAGTCATAATGGATCAAATTCACCCCTGTGCCTAAAGCTAGAGCAAGGCTTAGGCACCACTTAATCTCTATTTTAAAGGCATAAGTGGTGAATTTTTCCCATTCTATGCATGTGAAAAGCAGTTAGTGCACGTGTATATTAGCCAGATATTATATTTGAAAAACAAGTGTTACCATATCAAAAACTGCAAGGCTGTATTGATAAACTACCATGGAACCTGAATTAAACCACCATTCAGCGGACTGACAAAAAGTGGCCCATCTTTAGGTAATCATTTAAGAAAGGCGGCTAAGAATTTTGCTTGATAAACTGAATGGAATCATATAACAGATTAGATCAGAATGATTTGATACCAACAATTATATTATTTTATTGTTTCTAAAACACTTGAAATCCATAACTTAAATACTTCTATATTAATGAACCCATTGAAATACAAATACTTTTCACTGTGATTTTCAGCAAATAAAATGTCACTTGCAGCTGAAACTTTGCAATCCTGCAACAAAGACAGCTGACTCCATTTCTGCCATTTAACTGGGAGATACCTTCACAGAGGATCAGTTCTGGGCTTGGATCTAAGGTGAATGATATGGCCATTGTATGTGACTACTGTTTGGCATTTCAACATAAAAACTAGAAGCAACAAATAGAAAAATGCAAAGTGCAGAATCTCTTGCTTATGAACTTTGCCCCAGATTCTGCACTTCCACATATGCATAACTTAATGTGTGTGTTTGTAGAGTCCAGCCCTTTGTGCATATATACATGTACCTTATGGACACTGAATTACATGATTCTTATTACAGATCATTTACAATTGTAAAAACCTTGGCAATACCTTGGAGTGGTTGCTTAAAGGCTGGCTTTCACTCTTATTGCTGGAAAAATTCTCTGCTCCTGTAAACTGGTGCTACTCTATTGAAATCGGTAGAGCTGTGCATGCCAGTTTGCACCAGCAGAGAATGTGTCCCATATATTTTGCATATGTACAACTTTAGAAATGACTGAAAAATTTGCTAATTTGTAAAAAAGAATCCCTCCCAGGCTGAGACCTTGCTGCTTGTTTTTCAATCCACAGCAATTTGTTACAACCCAGTTATGAACTTCTGGAAAAAAACAGATTCTCCATGGAACTGCTGATTCTCTTTAAATAAAGCAGTATTAATGTGCTGCTGTATCCCTGACTCATTTCCTAATACAATAGCTCTTTAACATACAACTTGCTCAGTAAACTGTATGTGGAAACAGTTCTAGAAAACACATTCTGCTTTTGTGATGTAATATACAATTATAAATATTGTTGTGGTCCTTGAAACCCCGTTTCCTCACAAAGTTCAGGGATTTTCTCCTGCTCCCACTGAAATTAATGGATGTTTTTTATCTTTGACTCCAATGACGACAGGATCAGCTATCAGCTTTTCATTTCTTATAAACTAGTAATCTAATTTCTCATGTCCATTTCTTTTAGAAAGCTTCTCTTTTCAGGAGCTTTACATAAATTGTGTTAGTTTCCTATGTCTTTTCTTATCTGATGAATTAATCTTAAAATAAATATTAAAATTAAGGGAGTCCTCATTCTTTTGTGTATTTTATTCAGGGTGTATATGAAACAAGCCCTTTAATTTGTTTAACATGGTCCCATAAACAAGCACAAATATAGAGTAACCATTGGTGATGTGGAGGTTAGTCAGATCAGGCTGAACATTGTCATGTCTGTTACTTGGCATGAAACAATGAGGTGGCCTCCACTTTGAATTTATGAGGGAAGAAAAGGATAAGAGGAAGAAGAAACTTGTTTAGGAAGGTTTTTTTATTGTACGTGAGATAAATTCTGCTGAAGTAGAAAGCAAAATTTGTGCTGTAGCCATTTGGTAAACTCCTGGCCCCACTGAAGTCACGGAAGTTTTGCCATTGACTAAAAAGGGGACAGATTTTCATCCCAAATCTACAGTTCCTTCCCTGGGTTTTCAACATGCCCATTCCAAACTACAGTATGTACAAATTTAACCCTAGCACACATTTTTTAAGAAATCGTCTCCACTTGAGGCTTTTTTCTCTTCCTCTGATTGAAATGGCCATTTACTACCTTCCTCAGGTCAAAATCACGCCTTCCTAAAAGTACCTCCTTACTGTGACCCACAATAATGGATTCCAACATACATCCTTCAGTTCTCATTTCCTGACTCAGTGGTACTTGACAAAGACAGATCTAATGCACCTCATGCTTCTCTCAGTGGATTCTGATCTCCATTCCTTTCACCTCCATTCCTGCCACAACATAGGTGCTTTAGTATTACAGGCTCTGTAACATTAAATACAAGTATATGGATACCTTCCCAGCCCTACTGTCAGTCAGTGAGTCCCTGGCCTGTAGCAGACCTTATTGTAACTGACAAGATGTCACTGCCCAACTTTAAGCTTCTAAATGTGGGGGGAGGGGAAGAGGTGAAAAATACATTGTTCATGGTCCTTAAGTGTAGTGTAGTTTTCATTAGCTGCAATCTTTTTACATATGTACTGCAGTGTATTTTGTAAAAATATTGCTCCCCTCCAGGGTGCTTTGCCCCTCTGGGAAATCCCATTGAAGCCATTGGGACTGTTCGTAGGCATAACGTGTCTGGCTTTGGCTTCAATGGGACTGCTTCTGCTGCGTGTAAAGTTAGGTCCTGGAGACTTGGTTACTATCAGATGCAACCTGTGCAGCACTTTGCCATTAGCCCTTTGTTGGGGGCAGACTGATGATTTGCGGGGGTGGATTACATAACTCCAGGCTGATCCCGGTGCGGTGCACCTACGGGCTGTGCACTATGTGGCTATAGGATTGCGATGCGAGTGGTGCACTGCATCACAGTGTCCCCTAGAGGTCTCTGTGCTCAGATAAGGCCCGAAACATGATGCAACGAAAACAATTGCAAGGACACAGATGTAAGGGGACGGAAAAGCCTAGACTTCCTCTTTACGCGTCCTCTGATTGGCTTGCGAAGGTTATGAAACCCCTGAATGGGAGCTACAACCTTGCAGAAAACTTGTGAGGAGGCAGAAAAAAAAACTTGCTTCATTGTCTGTGCTTGTACACAGCAAAGGCGGCACCGGTCCAGCATGAAATCAGCCTTTGTTTTGCTGACTGCGTTGGTAGCCTTGACAGCCTATTATGTGTACCTGCCCTTACCCAGCACAGTGTCGGATCCCTGGAAGCTCATGCTGCTGGATGCCACTTTCAGGGCAACCCAGCAAATGGTAAGCTTGATCCATGCAATTTTATTCTCTCTTCGCCTTCCCTCGCCGCCCCCACACGCCCCTTGTATTCCTCTCCGTTGTAATCAGCTGAGGAAATGTCATTTGTATCCGAGGGTTGATTTTAAGAGAGGAGAGGCGCGTCAGCCTTTTTGCAGAAGCTGCTGCCGCCAAGGCGCCTCCGGGCGAGTTGGCAGAAATTAGCTCTGCAAATGTATCTGATCTTGATTTCTTTAAAGTACAATGCTAATACGCTATAAATTCTGCTGTCTGACGGCTCTGCACCTCTTGGATGAATTGGTTGGTTGATTTACAGCATCAAGCGCTCCCTCTTCCTCCCTTGCTGCCTTTGCATTCAATGAATGAGAAATGCCAAAGAAACCCCCTTGTGCCAGCTCCTCTCCGCCCTTGAATGTACCGGTAGTTGCGGTGGCAGGGAATCTAGAAATAGAATCGGATCTCTGTGTCTCTCTCACACACACACTTTTTATAGTACATCAGCTGGGAGGAAAATGCCCCACGAGTCAATCCATTTAAAAAGCATGAGGTCGGTCCTTTTCCTGTTTAGGAGGCTGCGGCTGCCCTTGTGACACTGGGAAGCCAGCTCGGAGCGAAGGCTCTTCCCACTGCTCAGCAGAAAACCAACCCTTTTCAGTTTCTTAGGACCCCCACCCCCTGAATCATTTGACAGTGGGAAGTGATGGGCTGACTCCATTGTAGAGTCTGAAAGTAATTTTGTAGTCAGTCCCTACTCCTGCCAGGTAAGAAGGACAGCTAACCTCAGTGTCCTAGACATTTGCTGCATGCCATAACCAGAAGGGGCTATTGATCTCTGCTTTACTTAATCCCACTCTCAGATACAGAAGCATAAGGCTTTGGAGATTTCAAATGCAATGTAATTTCCTTCTCTCTAGATGATGGAGATCTTTTGTTTACAGTTTATTCCATGTGGCATTCTCTGCATTTCCTAAAACTAGAAACAAATTGAGTGTTTTCATCCTAGCACTTTCCCCATCATATTCCAGGAAGAATGTAGGGTGGAAGAGATTGAAAGCAGAGGGAAAGTCTTTCAAGTCTAGTCAAATTAGAATTTGGGCTTTCACTGATAAACAAGAGGAGTCTACCTTTGTACACTGTATTTGTTATACTGTGTTTTCCAAATATCATTTCAGCGACTCCCTAACCTTTTCCCCAGTTTACATTTTGTTCTGGTGGCTGCATGGTGACATCATGCAGACCAAAGGTTACAAAACGTTTCACATAATGGTTTTACATAAATTTAATTCCTCTTCTGCTAGTACAGTCTGATCTTTTTATAGTGATTGATCAACAACCATGGTTTTATCCTGCAGTATACGCTGAGGCACTTTTTAAAAAACTATTTTTGCCAGTAGTGCTTCGTTTTATAAAACTGCATACATGAAAAACACATTTTAAAACACCAATTTTATAGTAATTTAAAAACATTTAAAGGATGTGTCTCAGCTTTTCTGTGGAGACCAAGGCTGACATTTTAATAAGTCGGGGGGGGGGGAACTGATAAATCTTGTTTTTCACACACATCCTTGTAATAAATGACATATTGCATTGGCCAAATGACATGCAAGTGCTCCAAAATAGCTCCATTCTTCAATAGAAGTTAAGGGTACTCAGCACCTTACATGTTTGGGCCCCTTCATTTGTTCCCTATAGGAGTGTCCGAAGCAGTTGGATTGTAAGTATCCACCATAATCAGTGCATAGATTTTTAAGGCCAGAAGGGCCTGTGATGATAATCTACTTAAACCTCCTACATAACATAGGCTATAGAATTTCACCCTGTAATTCCTGCATCATGCCCATAACCTCAAGTTGAATGACAGCATATCTTCCAGAAAGACATCTGCTCTTGATTTAATCAGTCTTTGTGTATATGTTACTACTAGTGTATAAACGCCATATGTCTCCACCATATTATTTATTTATGTAACAGCAGAAGTACATGGTACTGCACCCTGGGTAAAACAATAAACAGTCCCCACCCACAGCAGTTTACTTTCTAAAGAAAGGAACAAGTGAGTACAATACAGAACAAATATGGAGTAGAGTGTAATCTTCACAGATGGAACACCTCACAGTACAGCTGAGCCTTCAAGAATTTGTAGCAAAGAGAGAGAAGGTGCTTGGCAGATATTAATTAGGAGGCTTTCCAAAGCTGAGTGACAGCATAAACTCAGGAATGAGGGAAAGTCTTTAAAATGGGAGCCTGAAAGACCAAAAACTCAAGGTGTGAGTAGCTGAAGTGGTAACTATAAAAGTCAAGCCATGGCAGTTATTTTCAAAGTCAGTTTTCACAACAAAGGATACTTTCAGTAGGGCTACATTTCCCTCTGCCTCCCACAGTGGTTGTTAAAACACTGACTGGTTTTAGGTTTCTTTAAATGTGACCACTGAACTTTCACCTTCTCCTGAATGTGTTTTCAGCTTGTCATTGCATCTGAAGAAGTGGGTATTCACCCACGAAAGCTCATGCTGCAAAACGTCTGTTAGTCTATAAGGTGCCACAGGATTCTTTGCTGTTTTCAGCTTGTTACTGTTTATCACAATAATATCCCATAGGGGTTTGATGGCAGACTGAAGTAATACTTTTCTGGCTAAATGTTCCCATTTTAAAATCTCTGGAGTTCTTGTAACTTTTTCTCTCAAGAGCATGAACTTGACTTCACTTGCTTCCAATCATATAATAACTAGCTGTCCTCTTGACTATTCTGAAGGCCTGTTATTAAAACAACTTTATAAAGACAGTGTGACAGTTAAAACATTACAGTTTTGGGATGGAAATGAAATAAAAAGTTTACTTTCTAACTATATTAATAAACTCTAGCAATGCATAATGCAAGTCCCCGTCGTTGGTTTAAAAATGTAATAACCACAATATCTTGCATTTCTATACAGCCTTTTAGCCCAGAAGATCCTAAAGTATTTTACAAGCCCAGGGCTTGATACTGCAAGGTGCTGAGCACTCTGGCCTCGAACAAGCAACGTAAGCACATGAGTAATAATAATGACAGCTACCTCTTATCATCAGTAGATCTCAAAGTGCTTGACATAGGAGGTCAGTCACATTATCCCCATTTTACAGATGGGGATACCGACACAAAGAGAGGTGAAGGGACTTTCCTACCATCATCCATTAGGCCAATGGCAGAGTTGAGACTAGCACCCTTGTCTCCTGAGTTGCAGTCCAGTGTTCCATTCACTATGACACACTGCTCTGAGGAGAAACCACCGTCCTATTGAAATCAATGGATTAGGGCTAGAGTGCTCAGTATCTCACAGGATCAAGTCCATATATATCGATTGCTTCGTTCATTACTCAAGTGCAACTCTCTCTCACATGAGAAATAGCAACTGCTTTACAGTTCACAGCAGCACTCCACAATATTTTAGGACAGGAAATCAAGAAGAATGTAGGTTCATTTTAGATGAAGTTTAGGTAGGCTGAAGACTTTATCTAGCTGGAATGTGGCCAAACCAAAACACAGATTCATACTTCCATGTGTTATGACTGAGCTAGAGGCTGAAATAGAAGTGCTATTTTTCTGTTGTCTTCCTGCTGCAGAATGCCCCAGTGAATACTCACTAATGAATGTGATGAGATTTGGGGTTGTCCTGATCTCTTGAGGGAAGAAGTTCCATAGTTGTGGATGTGCAGCCAAGAAGGCGCTTAGTCCCCCACTGCCCCAAGTTTCACTCATGTGGAGCCTGATCCAAAGCTTGACTTCAGCAAGCTTTGAATCAGCCCATAGTGGAGAGCTACATGGTTCCAAATGAGCAGCATAGTCAGGTGCATGTACGGTCCCTGAGACAATCATGCCCCATCTCACTGGGGCTTTGACAATCATCAAAGGACCTCAGATTTGACCGTGTAGCAGCTAGAGAGGCAGCGAAGGGAGCAGGGCACTGAGCTGATATGTTTTAGCTGGCCTGCACTGCTCAGCAGACATGCTGCCAAGGGGTACATTCAGGATACAGTATGTTGCAAAACTGTTGAGCTCAGAGGGCATGAATGTGTGTATCAGTAGAGTCAACACAGTGCTTAAAACGGTGGCAGCTGTGGGAAAAAAAATTCACAGGCAAGCTGTGACTGACCTAACCTTTGTCTGAGTCTGTGATTTCACTGCCCTCGTGTCAGAGCACGGGATTGTGGTAGGTCAGTGTGTGTGTGTGTTTCTGTATCTCTCTCCCTTTCAATTGTCAGCATATTCCTGGCATGTGGGGAGACACCACCATGGTGGGATAGTGAGTAGGAATAGGAGTGTGGCAGAGAATGGGAGAGGAAAGGGGGAACAGATTGAAGGTGAGGGAGATCAGAGGAGAAAGTGAAAAAGAAACCAAGAGACAAGAGAGAGTCAAAGTAAATACGAGAACCAAAAGCCTGGGAGAAAGAAGGGAAAGTATAAAGAATAAAGCCTTGTCCACACTACAACCAAGATTCTGCTGCATGTTACAGGCATGGTGGGTACAAGAAAATGGGTCAGTTTATGTCCACACAGCAGCTTTTCTGGTATGTACACCTGTCAGTCTGATTAACCATGAGGTGTTTTTTTAAGATGTTCATTCTAGGAAATTATGGGCAGCTATCCTAATCTGCCTTGCCAGGTGAGAGTGCCCAGAGGATATGTCATCAGCTGCACATGTGGCAATCTGCTTTAGGGTGCTACCACAAAGAGCTCTGGGGAAGGAGGACCAGTCAAACTGGTTACACAAACATTGGCAAGTTCTTGTGCCAACACAGCAAAGTAACTGTGCTGAAGACAAACATGCCAGCAGGCTGTGACCCTGATGCTAAGCTACAGCTTTTGAGTCCTGGGCTGGTGTTTGGTTCAGACCTTGGTGTAAACTACAGGGGTGCTCTAGTTTATGACTGAGCTGCAATGCTCCCCACCTATCCATAGCTCAGAACAGCTGAAGTATGATTGTTCTTGCCACAACCCCTTCCTCCTCCAACTCATCCCAGCAAGAGCCTAATAGAGGGGCTCTGAAGCAGGGAGCAATGTAGAACCATTATGCCAGTCTAATGCTTCCCTCTGTATTGGCAAACTTCCTGGTGGGGAAATCCAGATACCAATCAAGTTGTAAACACACGGGATGTGAGCACAACTCACGTTTAGAGCCAACGATGCCCCTAACTGGTTACAAACTCAGGCCATGGCTACACTGGAAACTTCAAAGCACTGTCACAGGAATGCTCCCACAGCAGCGCTTTGAAGTGCGAGTGTGGTCGCGCGCAAGCGCTGGGAGAGAGCTCTCCCAGCGCTCCTAGTAATCCACCTCCACAAGGGGATTAGCTCCGAATGCTGGGAGCACAGCTCGGAGCCTGTTTACACTAGCGCTTTAAAGCACTCAGACTTGCTGCGCTCATGGGGGTGATTTTTCACCCCCCTGAGCCAGCAAGTTAGAGCGCTATAAAATGTAAGTGTAGACACGCCCTCAGTTAAACTGTAGCCTGTGCAGGGCTATGTCAATAAACTTGACCTTGGTACAGGAAAGATTAATAAAAAAAAGAGGGCATGTAGAGGCAATGCAGAAATACAAGACAGACATTGGGAGTGTCATTAAAAAAAAAAGGGAGGTAGGGAGCAAAAGTGACATGCTTTGAGGAAGTGCCTAGCACATTTCTCCGCAATCAATCAAGGATGTCTGTCCTCAGATGATTAAACTCATATATAGCCTCAGGGCCTTGTGAACTCTCCACAGTTGTTATACTCAGGGAGACACAAATGCTCACCACTCCTATTTCTGTTGGGTGCTTGCCAGGAAGCCGTGCCCCACCCTGTCAAACACAAACCAAGCCTCCGTGGCCCTGCCTCCACTAAAGACGTTTTCTACGGGTATGTCTACACTGCAATTAGACACCCGGGGCTGGCCCATGTCAGTTGACACGGGCTCGCAGGGCTCGGGGCAAAGAGCTGTTTAATTGTGCTGTAGATGTTAGGGCTTGGGCAGCCCGAGCTTTGGGACCCTCATAGGACCCTAGAGCCTGGGCTCCAGCCCAAGCCTGAACGTCTACACTGCAGTTAAGCAGCCCATTAGCCCGAGCCCAAGTTGGCTGGCATGAGCCAGACGTGGGTTTTTAATTGCAGGGTACACATACCCTAAGTGCCCAGCCATTGCTCGCATTAATTAACCTCTAAAGGTGCTAGCAACATTGGGAGTTCTTGTGCAGACACTGAGTTTCCAGTAGCTTTGCAACAAGCAGAAGTGCCCAGAGTCAGAGCCAGTCTATTATTCCATATACCGTAGATTTTGTTTGTAAATTCCTTGAGACAAGATTTTCTCAGTTAGTAACCAGCACATTCTCAGTCCCTACAAATTATAACCAATAATAACATGATAACCAATCTTTGCATATATCAAAGATATTTCTAATGCACTTGTCACTCGGTAGCTAAGCACTAAGCACAATTAAGGCAAAAAGAGTGTCTGGGTCTAACAGAAATTGTTCATTCTCTCTATACCCTGATGGACAGGAATGTGTGAACTTGGTAGGCTTTTTCTCTTTGATTGTTTTTTGACAACAATCAGTTTAACTCAGTAAGTGGGAGTGGGCTGGCTCCATCACTCATGTAATGGGTGGGGCTTGCAGGGGCTTGCATGGGAGCAGGGTAGGATGACAGCATGTGATAGACCTGCAGGTAGCCAGGCAGCTGCAGATTTGCAAAACAATTTTCAGTGAAACAAAACACAAAGGGCCAGATCACAGCTGGTGTAAATCAGCACAACTCCACTGAAGTCAATGCAGCTAGATGTCAAAACATTACATAACTTTACTGAACTTCTTTGAACTTCAAAGGAAGCTTGGGGTAGTTCTTTGATCCACATTGACTTACTTTTCCCCTAATACAACGTGTGTGAGAGAAACCCTCCTGCATTCAACCTTGAACTGGATTTTCCTATGGGAGGAACAGATGGAGAACAGCATGATCTGAAATTCAAAGATACAAATTGTCTTGTGCATTCAGCATTTCCAGAGTTTGGGTTGATACTTTGAATTCTTTTTAATGGGAGGGCTTTCTTAAACACAGAGAGCTGGTGTTCAGTCAATAAAACCATAAACATTTTGGAACCTGGCTTCCTGAGAAGCCACCTCTTTCACAGCATGATACTGCCGCAGTTTAAACAGGCTGCTGGGAGGGCATCCTTTGTCAGTGCCTCTCAGCTTTGGAAGTGGATTGCCCCCCTTGGTCCATTGAAGCTGAGATTTATAAAATTAGGCATACTTCAAAGCCTGCCTTCCAAAGGCACATGTAGTGAAGGTGGCTTAGGGGCTTTTTATACACCAGCTGGTTTAATGTTAATGCCTCGTATTTGTACTGAACATTGATGATCTTCATTTTGTAAAGTACCCTAGGTGGGAGATTAGATTTATGGCCCTAAAGAAATAAAACCTCTACGACAAGGAATCTGCAGTCATGCAACGAATCTTTCTTTCAATGGAGTTCCTCTGAAATATTATTTATATTACCATAGCACCAAAGATTCCTGGTCATGGACGAGGCCCCCATTGTGCTAGGTGCTGTACATATACAGAACAAAAAGATGGGCTTTACCTCTCTGTTTATGGGAATAGTGTGCTTCTGTTAAACTATCCATCCTCCGAAAGCTTTGACACGGTAGCCTGCACTTACCATTGGAAAGTGACCAGGGAAAATAACAGTGCAGAGATGTAGTAAATAAAAATGACTGGTTTTTATTAAGCATCAGTGAAATACACATCCTTAAAATGAATTGGAAAAGCAGCAAAAGATTAACACTTAGTAGTTTTAAAACCCATTTCCAGATGGCACTTTGGAGCCTAAATTACTTTTAATTTTTTCCCCCTTCAGTGAGACATGGTCTCCATCCAGTTTTTATTCTGGTATAACTATTCTGATTGGGGGTGAGGGGGCGTGATTATTTTAGTGATTTTTTTTAAAGTTATACCAGTACAACCCCTAGTGTGGATGCAGTCTTACTGGTATAAAGATGTCTTATACCAGCATAATTTACCCCTCTTCCCATACGGGATTAGCTACACCAGATAAAAGACCTTTTATACCAGTATAATGGCATCCACACTGGGGGTATGTGTTTACTGCTGCAGCTGCACCAGTATAGTTAGAGGCAAAACTTTTGTGAGCAGACAAGCCCTTAGACTCGTAAGTCACTTTGGTGTTTTTGAAAATTTTATCCATGATCAAGTCACAAAGTAAAATATCACTTCTGACACTTGCTCTAATGTTACTGGGTATCAGGCTCCCATGGATTTTGGTAACCAGTCCCCTTAGCTCCCAGCTCCACACTCTGACTTGCTGGGAATAATTATAAAAGGGCTCAGACTCCTCCCTGGTTTATCCTCAGCCAGGACAGGAGGTCAGCCTTCCAAAACAGTGAAAGACCTCACCTCCAACCCATCTTTTTTTTTTTTAAATGCCCACTAGTAGCCTCATTATCATAGTGCACTGGATGGTTTGGCCTGATATGTCCCTTCCCCATCCCCTCTTGGATCTTCCACAGCAGAGGTGGGCAAACTACGGCCCGCTGGCCACATCCAGCCTGCAGGACCACTCTGAGCTCCCAGCCGAGGAGGCTAGTCCCGGGCCCCTCCCCGCTGTCCCGTCCCCCCCACAGCTATGCCGCCGCATGGCAGCGCTCTGGGCAACGGAGCTGCGTGCTCCTGCTGAGCAGAGCGGCAGCGTGTCTAGCTCCAGCTGGGCAGTGTGGCAGCTAGACATGCTGCTCTCAGCGGCATGGTAAGTGGGCCGGGGGGGGGTAAATAAGGGGCGGGGGTCCCTGGGGGCAGTCAGGGGACAAGGATAAGTTGGATGGGGTGGAGGGCAGTCAGGGGATGGGGAACAGGGGGGGTTGGATAGGCGTGGGGTCCCTGGAGTCTGGCAGGGGGCAGGGGTGTGGATGTGGTCGGGCAGTCAGGGGACTGGGAGCAGGGGGTTGGATAGGAGGTGAGGTTCCAGGGGGTGGTTAGGGGCAGGGGGTCCCGAGAGGGGGCAGTTAGGGGACAAGGAGCAGGGAGGGTTGGATGGGTCGGAGGTTCTGAGGGGGGCGGGAAGTGGGAGGCGGCAGATAAGGGATGGGGGCCAGGCTGTTTGAGGAGGCACAACCTTCCCTACCCAGCCCTCCATACAGTTTTGCAACCGCAATGTGGCCCTCGGGCCAAAAAGTTTGCCCAACCCTGTTTCACAGCATGCATGGAAAAAATATTATACTCTGCAAGCACAGTTACTATATAAATCATATGTACACTGGGAAACAGTTCTCTACCTTTTCCACTGAAGGAGATCTCCCTTAGCTGGTAGTAGTAGGTCCTTTATCCTCTCTGGGCAAGATGCATAAACAAAGTACAAGAAGTCAGATACCAGAATTGCATCCTGAGGGTATGTCTGCGCTGCAGCTGGGAACGTGCTTCCCAGTCCAGGTAAACAGACATGCTGTAGCTTAGTCAAGCTAGAGCACTAAAAGTAGCAGTGTGGCCATGGACAGGAGCTCAGGGTAGGCACCTGACTAGGTCCCCAGTCAGTTGGGTGGGCTTGCCCGAGCTTCTGCCTATGCTGCCACAGCCACACTGCTATTTTTTAGCTCGCTAGCTCAAGCAGAGCTAGTGCATGGCAGTCTACCTGCACTTGAGAGCATCCTCCCAACTGCAGCATAGACGTCCCTGAAGCCCATATATAGGTAAAAAATTAGGCCGGTGCTAGTTTTCTTGTTGCATCACAACAAAGGGCTCTGTGGGTGGAAATAAATTCCCAGCCCACTCTGCTTCTAGTGCTCTGATCTCATCCTAGGAGGCTAAACATTCAGTCAGAAAACACAGATGGGCTGATTAGCAAGCACCACCATGTTCCCTTGAGACCAATTCCTGCCTCTCAGTCACAAACTCTCTGCTCTCAGTCTTGTTTTCAGTAACAGAGATTTTTCCTTGAAGAAACTTACTGAAAGTGGAAAGATTTGTACTTCAGGATGAATCATTTATACACAAGAAGAATACATTTATGGCACCTTTTCTCCAGGGATTTCACAGCTTTTTAGACATGAATCAAGCCTCACAGTCACTGTCCCTACAAGGCAGGTATTATTGCAGTCAGTTTAGGGAAGAGTAAAATGAGGCACAGGCCTCAATTGAGTGAGCTACTCACACTCTTTCAGCTTAAGAAAGGAAGGCAGGCTTTACTAGGTGATGCATTTCAGACCAGTAAAGTCAGTGGAAGAAAATTTGGATCTTTAGGGTTCATATTTTCACTGGAAGTGTAGAAAAGTTTATGGTTATGGAAGTTTATTAACACCTAAACTTTCCCAATACACTATGAGAAATGCAGAAATTAACTGTAATAATCTAACAAAATGACTACTGTATATGTGCATTACTGCCCTCTACTGGAAGAAATTGAGACACAGTTCAGCAGTTCTAAGAGTCCTATGGTGCAGTGGTACTCAATCAGGGGTACACATACCCTTGGGGCTATGCAGAGGTCTTTCAGGTGGTCCATCAACTCATCTACATATTTGCCTAATTTTACAACAGGCTACATAAAAAGACCTAGCGAAGTCAGTACAAACTAAAATTTCATACGACTTGTTTATACTGCTCTATATACTATACACTGAAATGTAAGTACAATATTTTTCAATCTAACTGTGCTTTTCAAGTAGGCATGTCTCAGTTCTAACCCACTGCCATCTTGATCTTCCAAGTGCTCACAGTGCTTTATTTTTTCAAAATATATATTAAGATAACTAAGGGTATGTGTACACTGCCAAAAAAAAAAAAAAGGACCTGGGACAGCAAGTCTCAGATCCCAGGTCAACTGACTTGGGGTCACGCAGCGTAGATGTTTGGGCTGGAGCCTAGCCTCTGAGACCCACCTCCTTCGCTGAGTTTCAGGGCTCAGCCTTCAACCCAAACCCAAACCACTGCACTGCTATCTGTAGACCCGCAGTGCAAGCCCCAGGAACTCAAGTCAGCTGACCCAGCCTTTGAGATTCACTGCCGTGGGTCTCTTTTTGTAGTATGGACATGCCCTGAGAATTTCTAGGGGGGCACAGTTTTGTCACAATATAACTTTGGAAGGCTTTGATATCATTCCCTCATGGGTGTTAAGTGCTGTTGCCTGTCTAGTTACAGGTACTGTCTTTTGAAGAAAATTGCAAGGATATTTAATGCAACATAGTAGGATCAGCCTGTGAGTAACAAATGATTCTCTCCCACCCCCTGCTCCTCAATTTCTCCCTAGTGCAACCTGGTTCACTGTCTAAGACTCAGCCATCACTTGAGAGTTCTGAATTATGTGATTGGTACTTTTGACAAGCTGGAGACGTCATCCTCTGAACACATTAAGATAACAGACGCCCTTTTTGATGGAGTGGAAGTCAGAGTGTTTGAACCTTCTCCAAAGCAAGACGAAACACTAAAGCGCAGTGTCGTTTACATGCATGGAGGAGGATGGGCTTTGGCAAGTGCAAGTATGTGTCTGTCATTAATTAGAGTGGATTATGATGTGTTTTCATCACAGCAGGTTCAGTGTAACTAAAAGCTGTTCTTCCACCCAGAAGCTGAGAGTTTTGCTCTCCGAGACATGTCTGAACCGAATGAGAGCTGGAACCCTGGGACTACAGTAACTGTCCCAACTCTCACCAAAAAGCGGGGGCTGGGGAAGTAATCCTGAAACAGAAAACAAGTGCATACTTTATCAGCGGAGGTGCGCAAGTGGCTCTGCGTGGCTCTGCCCACAGGCACCTCTCCTCCCCAGCTCCCACTGGCCCGGAACCAGTGCTCGGGGCAGCCTGCGAGTCCCGCCTAGGAGCCAGACCTGCTGCTGGCTGCTTCCGGGCTGCGGCGCGGTGTCAGGACAGGTAGGGACTAGCCTGCCTTAGCCGGGTAGCACAGCCGATGGGATTTTTAACGGCCCAGTTGGCGGTGCTGACCAGAGCCGCCGCAACCCAGTGCCTTACATCCCCCGACCCGGTACTGGGTCACCTAAACAGGTATTCTGTGGATTCTGATCAGCAAAACAATCAATCTGTCTGTGGAATTAGCTTCCTGGTCAGGGTGAAGCAGCAAGCAGGCTGCAGCCCCTGCATGGGGCAAAGTAAGCAATTAGGGCTTGGCTACACTTACAAGTTGCAGCGCTGGTGGAGGCTTTCCAGCGCTGCAACAACACCCCGTCCACACTTGCAGGGCACAACCAGCGCTGCAACTCCCTGGTTGCAGCGCTGGCTGAAAACCCATCCCGGCAGGGGTATAAGGAGTGCAGCGCTGGTGATCCAGCGCTGCCCAGCAGGTGTGGACACTCACCAGCGCTTTACCTGTCCTCCAGGGAATAAGTAGTTATCCCAGAATTCCTGTTCAGCCACTCTGCACATCAGTTTGCACTCTACTGCTCTTGCCTCAGGTGACCCGCCCTGTAAATGCCCCGGGAAATTTAAAAATCTCCTTCCTGTTTGCTGCAGCCAGGTGTGGAGTGCAATCAGTTTTAATCAGTTACAGGTGACCATGCCTCCACGCGGCAAACGAGCCCCAGCATGGAGCACTGGTGAATTGCAGGACCTCATCAGTGTTTGGGGTGAGGCATCTGTTCAGGCACAGCTGCGCTCCGGCCGTAGGAATTACGATATCTTTGAGCAGATATCAAGGGCCATGCTGGATCGGGGCCATGATCGGGACGCAGTACAATGCAGGGTGAAAATTAAAGAGCTGCGGAGTGCCTATTACAAAGCCCGAGAGTGGAATCGACGATCCGGAGCTGCTCCCACGACCTGCCGTTTTTACAGGGAGATGGATGAGATACTTGGGGGTGACCCCACTGCCAATCCCAGGATAACGATGGACACTTCTGAGCAGGCTGGGGGACAGGAGGAGGAGGCGGAGGAGGCGGCGGAGGCGGAGGCGTGGGGGGGGAGGAAACCGCGAGTGAAGCTCCTGGCATGGGGGAAGAAACCGCAGATTCCCTGGAGGCATGCAGCCAGGAGCTCTTCTCAAGCCAGGAGGAAAGCACCCAATCGCAGCAGCCAGCAGTTGCAGAAGGACAAGCAGAGGAGCGTGTTACCGGTAAGCGGCTTTTATTTTCTGGGTGAAATGTTTCTGGAGAGGAGGGGGGTTATGGATGCATGCATGCCAGCCTCTAGATGTGGAATAGCCCGTTGATGTGGTCTATCACGTCGCGGTAATCTGCCTCAGTTATCTCAGCAAAAGCTTCATCCAGAGCGTGGGCAATATGCCTGCGCAGGTTTATAGGCAGAGCCACTGTGTCCCTTGTCCCAGTGACGGTGACGCGTCCGCGCCACTCTTCTGCCAGTGGTGGGGGGACCATTTCTGAACACAGGCAAGCCGCATAGGGTCCCGGGCGGAATCCACATTGCTCTAAAAGAGCCCCCCGCTGTTCCCTAGTGACTCGCAGTAGGGAAACATCTTCCAGGATTAAGTCCTGTGAAAAATGTTGGGAGACTCTTTAGTGAAGAGATAGGGAGATAAGATCACCCCTGCATCTGCATCTTCATTTCACTCAACCCCTCTAGCACTCCAGATTACCCGAAGCAACCAGCTCCCCTCTTACACCCAAGCCCCACTTCTCCCCATATAAGCACTGCTCACTCACCATGTCGTGGCTTCTGTAGTGTTATGCGTGTGGGTAAAAGAATGCTTAAATAAGAACTCACTCCCTCAGTGTAACAATTCATGTCTGGAGATAGTGGATACAATGCTGCCCGTGTTAAATGTTGTCATTTCTGTTTCTACAGTGACCTTGACTACTGGACTGCCCAGATGTTCAACATCACAGAGGCTTCAAAATTTGAGAAAAAATCCCCGAAAGAGCAAAGAAGACATGCTGAAAACTGTTCTTAATCAGTCTGCTCGAGAGAGTAAGGACTTGAAGGATTGGCGAGAGAAAGAAAGCAGGACACGCAAGAGAAATGCAGTGGCCAAGAGGAAAACCACGGAGCGGCTGCTAAGCATCCTGGAGCGCCAAGCGGAGTCTATAGAGTCACTCGTTGCCATGCAAGCAGAGCACTACCGTGCTACTCCCCCACCCGCCCCGTCCTTTGTGCCTTGTGCCCCAATGTCAGCTCAAACCACCTTTCCCCAGCATCCAGGTTCTTACCACCACCAGCTGCCTCCAACACCTGTATGTTCCCCAACCAGCCCTGATACCTACCACCACCCTTACCCTCTGCATTCAACCCCCATCACCATGCAGTATATGAACCCTGAAGTGCAGGATTCATTAAACAGCAATCCAGACAGGGCATATGCAAACTTGTGACTGTACAGTTCACCAACCCACACCCCTGCCCTCTTGTGTTCATGAAATGTTGTGTGTCTGTCTGTCTGTCAAGGAAGTTTTTTTCTTTTCAATAAAACAATTCTTGGCTTTGAAAACAGTCTTTATTATAGCAGATAGTGAAAGATACCTTAGCCCAGTAAAGAAAGAGGCACTACAAATCATATTATTATTATTATGGATAATAGAATAACAGTGTAAGCAGTGCAATTCACTCCCATGCAAGGCAGCAAACATTATTGTTGGCTTTCAGCCTCAAATTCTTCCCTCAAGGCATCCCTAATCCTTGTAGCCCTGTGCTGGGCCTCTCTATTAGCCCTGCTCTCTGGCTGTGCATATTCAGCCTCCAGGACTTGAACCTCGGTGGTCCATGCCTCACTGAATGTTTCACCCTTCCCTTCACAAATATTATGGAGGGTACAGCAAGCGCATATAACCGCGGGGATGCTGCTTTCCCCCAAGTCTAGCTTCCCATACAAGCAACGCCAGCGGGCTTTTAAACGCCCAAAAGCACACTCCACAGTCATTCTGCACCGGCTCAGCCTGTAGTTGAACCGGTCCTTGCTCCTGTCAAGCTTCCCTGTATAGGGTTTCATGAGCCAAGGCAGTAACGGGTACGCGGGGTCTCCAAGGATCACAGTGGGCATTTCGACATCCCCTACTGTGATCTTCCTGTCTGGGAAAAAAGTCCCTGCCTGCATCTTCCTGAACAGGCCACTGTTCCGAAAGATGCGTGCATCATGCACCTTTCCAGGCCAGCCTGTGTAAATGTCAATGAAACGCCCGCGGTGATCCACAAGCGCCTGGAGAACCATAGAGAAATACCCCTTCCGATTAACGTACTCTGATGCCAGGTGGGGGGGGGCCAGAATAGGAATATGCGTCCCATCTATCGCCCCTCCACAGTTAGGGAAACCCATGTGTGCAAAGCCATCCACAATGTCCTGCACGCTCCCCAGAGTCACGGTCTTTCTTAGCAGGATGCGATTAATTGCCTTGCAAACTTGCATCAAAACGATTCCCACGGTCGACTTTCCCACACCAAACTGGTTCCCGACCGACCGGTAGCTGTCTGGAGTTGCCAGCTTCCAGATTGCAATAGCCACTCGCTTTTCCACCGTCAGGGCAGCTCTCAATCTTGTGTCCTTGCGCCGCAGAGTGGGGGCGAGCTCAGCACACAGTCCCATGAAAGTGGCTTTTCTCATACGAAAGTTCTGCAGCCACTGCTCGTCATCCCAGACTTCCATGACGATGTGATCCCACCACTCAGTGCTTGTTTCCCGAGCCCAAAAGCGGCGTTCAACGGTGCTGAGCATTTCCGTAAATGCCGCAAGCACTTTAGTGTCACACGCGGCAGGCAAATCCATATTGATATCATCGTCGGAATCCTCACTGTCACTTTGGAGCTGAAGGAATAGCTGGACTGCCAAACGTGTTGTGCTGGTGACACTCATCAGCAGAGTCCTCAGCAGATCGGGCTCCATTTGCCACAGAAATCACGATTCACACAGAGAGTAACAGAAAGACACTCACAATGGCGCCAAACGCTGCTGGAAAGAGTGAATGCTGGGATGTGAAGCGATGCACCACGGGGCGCTGGCAAACAGGAAGCGGAATGACCCGCACACTTCCTTCCCCTTCCCACAATACTCAGCGCCAAAACGGCGCCAAAACGGGACGAGGTGCTCTGTGGGATAGCTGCCCACAATGCACCTCTCAATACAGCGCTGGAAAGTGCTGCAAGTGTGGCCACACTGCAGCGCTGGTAGCTGTCAGTGTGGCCACACTCCAGCGCTGGCCCTTCCACAGCTGCATGACCAGCGCTGTAACTCCCAGCGCTGCAACTTGTAAGTGTAGCCAAGCCCACAGTCTATAGCCCGACAGCCTCCTGGGGCAGCAAACAATCAAAGGGACTGGGGAATTAGCCCCCTGGGCAGGGCAGAGCAGGGCAGGGCAAAGCAGCAAACAGGCTGCAGCCCCAGGGCAGGGCAAGGCAAGCTAATAATCAGTCTGTAGGCCTTGTCTCTCTAGGTTGGGGCATAGTTTAGGCAGCTTCCTCCACGGGTGGTGGCTCGGCTTCCACGGTGGTCTCCACAGCCGGTGGCTCATCTGGCAGGTAGTCCCAGTCCCTGGGCTTTACCCCCAGGGGCACTGCAGGTACCTCTGCAGGAGTCAGCAGCATTCAAACCCCCCGCGTCCGAGCTGCCTCCTTTTAGCTAGTTCTCCACTTGGAGCATGTGCAGCAGGGAAGAGGGGGCATGGCCTCCTGGGCCACAATGATTGGTCCACCCCTGGTGGCCCAGTGCAGGGCTGGTCACAAGACCCGTCAGGAAGACCGGTCATAGGCAGCTGTTAGTGATGTTAGACCTTGGTCGGCTGCACTGGTTGTGTAGTAACTTGCATAGCACTCCCACGGGGCAGAATGTATGCTTCAGAATTACTGTGCTTCACTCAGATCACTAACTCTAAACTCATTATTGCAGTTTAAGATGTAAACATTAGTGGCAGAAATATCACTGCTAAATATTAAATCGCAAGACTGCGTACTTTAAAGAGATGCATAATATATTGTTATATTCTCCACCACCATGAAATATCTATTCAGTAACTGCAGAGGCCTAGAATTAGAGAAAATGAGTACCCTGAGAAATAGGATGGCTTTGAACCTGCTGCTCTGACTCAGGTGAACAGTCCCATTGACTTTAATAGGACTACTACCTTGAGTAGAAACTGAAAGTTTCAAGTCCAGCAAGCATACCATAATGGCCACATATACCAGGGTTCGACAACCTTTCAGAAGTGGTGTGCCGAGTCTTCATTTATTCACTCTTATTTAAGGTTTCGTGTGCCAATAATACATTTTAACGTTTTTAGAAGGTCTCTTTCTGTAAGTCTATAATATATAACTAAACTATTGTTGTATGTAAAGTAAATAAGGTTTTTAAAATGTTTAAGAAGCTTCATTTAAAATTAAATTAAAATGCAGAACCCCCCGTATCGGTGGCCAGGACCCGGGCAGTGTGAGTGCCACTGAAAATCAGCTCACGTGCCGCCTTCGGCATGCGTGCCATAGGTTGCCTACCCCTGACATATACAATGACTTGCACAAAAATAGCATTTCTCAGACACTAATCCTCAGAATAGCCCAATGCAGTTATGTAGCGGTAAGTGAAACTGAAGCAGAGAGGTGAAGTGACTTGCCCGAAGTCACACAACAAGCTGATGGCAAAGGCAGGAAGAGAGTGCACAAACTGCTAAGACACAAACTGTGTTCATTCCACTACATCATGGTACCTGCTGTTATACACTGACTGCATTCCATTCCATTTCTTTACATTTGCATAAAGATTTACTGATAATAATGAGTATAATGAGAATTATAATGTCAGGGTTTTTTTTTGTTTTTTTTACAGGATTGAATATAAGTGCTTGCTATTTTTCTTATGAATCTAAAGATATGAACAGCTGTGTACAATATGCATATTAACAAAATCTACTGTCTTTCACTAACATTTGGTCCTCTTATTCCCAGGAACAAGCTTCTATAACAATCTCTGCAGGATCATGGCAGAATCTCTGAATGCTGTAATTGTCTCAATTGAGTGAGTAATCAACAAAATCATTTAGAAATATAGATCATTATGAATGAGTTAAGTGATCTTTTCTTTGTCATCACTTGTTTAAAAGGTTTTCATTTGAAAAAAGTCTCTTTAGCAGGACTTGATATGTTGTGTCCTTCTCAGTGACAGTGGATTAGAATGGTATCTGAATACTTTTCTAAAACACCTCTACCCCGATATAACGCTGTCCTCAGGAGCCAAAAAATCTTACCACATTATAGGTGAAACCACATTATATCAAACTTGCTTTGATCCGCCCAGAGTGTGCAGCCTCGCCGCCCCGGAGCGCTGCTTTACTACGTTATATCCGAATTTGTGTTATATCGGATCACGTTATAGCGAGGTAGAGGTGTATAAGAGATAATGGCACCCTCAATTGTACAGGACATTTAAAAGTAGATAGTAAAAAGGGAGTGAGGGGGAGCCACTTTAACTGGAACTAAAAAGCCACAGTCTTGCTAACACATGCATACGAGTAGTCCTATTAAAAACTGGATTTACTCAGATGAGTCGGTAACTCATGTGCATCAGTGCTTGCAGGATCGAGATCACAATACAAACACACTTTCTATATACACACACAAACCCCCTCACCCTTTGAAGGAAGAGAGAAATACCTATCCCTCAATCTCTCCAGTCAGTGGGTGGGACTGTTGTCTCTCTCAGTGGTCACTGGGATTGTGCTTCCCAGCAGGAGGTTGAGATTTGTGCGGCAGATCTGAGCTAAGGATACTTCTGGTCCTTTTAGAAACCAGCGTTTAAGTTGTATTAAAGTATGGTATAGAACTTCAAGTGGCAGCTGATTTTTACCACTGTTGCTTAACTAAAACATGCAGTTTGTGCCCTCTCCTCCACAAAGAGACATTTGATACATTGATCTAACCTCACCCGAATACTTAAAGTAAGTACATCCATTTATTCGTGTCTGAATACTGGCGACATCAGAACAGAATTTTTGGAAGTCCTCACAATCCATTGCTAACTTCATGCTGACCTTACAGTGATCTGCTGCACACCATCCATTTCCTCACTTGTCATCCCCTGCTACAATGACCTGCCACCATTCCTTCCATAATAACTTTCTCAAGGTTATTGCCATCTCTACGCCTAATGTGAGCAAAGTACATAAGTTTGCATGTATTGATTTCTGACATCAGCATCTGCTGCTCTCAAATAATATTTCTAACATAGGCATTAGTCTTTTTCTGTCCACACATGGAGGTTACCTGACGGTATCACAAAGAACCAAATCAACTATGTAATGATACAGCTATACTGGAGATCAAGTACACAATGAACATAGACTTTCCTGAGTGCAGACTGTGTCAGACCATCAGCTGTTAGCCTGAAACAAAATTAAAACTTAAACCTAAGACATTCAACATTTGGACTTATCCGAAATCAACGACCATTATATAACTTCAGTCCAGAATGAGTTTGAGTCATTGGCACAGGTGAAGAAAAACAATCCCAACAAAGGGAGGTAAAATGAAAACTGTTATGCTCAAAACCACCAAAGCACACACTCTGAAATGTCACTGTCGGACTGCTCCATGGGGTAGGTGCTTGAGCTAGTGGGAAAACGATGCAGAGTGAAAGAGAACAGCTTGGAGATAAAAGAATGTCGGAAAGAATATAAGGAACTGAGCAGACAGATTGAAAGGCAGACTAGATCAGTCAAGTGTAAATATCTAAGGGCAAAATGTATGTAACTTGAGAATTATAAAGGGTAATAGCACAAAAGGTATGTTCACAGCAGTCAGGTTTCTTACCAACAGGTTTTTCTGTGATCAATCATAATAAAATATTGTAATGGCAGAGCCCTCACTGAGGTGATGGTATTAAACACAACTGTAGAGATTACTGTGCCAGTATGTGTGCCTCACCTGATAACTGCCACACACTTTGCACGAGTGCAAATCACTACACAAGCTGGAAGGCAGTGGCGAATTCAGGCCTTCTCTTTACCTTACGGAGTCTCCTCAGTTAGTTTAACAACTCTCTAAGTTGCTAAGTACATTAATGGGCCACTGTAATAAACCAGAAGAGGAAAATTTGAGTGGTCGCATTAAGCACTTTTCTTTTGTAAATGAAAATATTAAAGTTGACAGAAGAGGGGGGCCAGTGACTGAATTAATGAGATTATTTGCCAATTCTCGTGATCAAATTACAGCCTCATTATGCAGAATTGATTTTACTGGTATAACATTCATTCCAATGTAATTTAAATGTAGCTGTTTCCAGCTCCTTTTAATTGTCTCCTCTAATAAACAGAAAAATAAATGAGCAAGATGTTAGCCATTGCAGACAAGTGGCTATCACAATATTGAAATGTCCCTTATTATTCCTTTTCTTGTTTATGATGCTGTAATTCTGCCTGTTTTGGTGAGCTGTTTGTCTTCTCTACCCAACCATTATCTCTGTCAATCAAGTCTTTTGTACTCAGTGCAGTCTAATTTGATTTCTCATTAGTTTAATTGCACATTTTCTCACTTGAATGTTGCATACCCAATCTGTTATCCAGTTGCACAGGGGATTCCCAAAGGCCTATCATATCTTACTTTATCTGATGTAATACACAGATTGCTTTCTAAAGCCTAAATAGTTTTAAGAATCCGAAAAACTTCTTATTAATCTCAATATTATGCCTGAAATTTATTTTGCGCATATAATTTCTGTTGGATGCAAAACAGTCAGTCAGTAGAATATAGGAGTATGCTCTAGTATGTTGTTGGTTTTATGGAAAGGCGTGTGCTTCAGGGTGAATCAATTCTTATACTGGAACAGGAGATAGCATTTAAGAGTGTTAGTCAATCCACCACATTATATTCAATAAACCCCACAGGGCAAGATCAGTGAGATCAAATCAGTGAGCAGATACAACAGTTGCATCCTAAGCAGGCTAAAAGTTAAGGCTGTGTCTAGACTAGAATTTAAAAGGGTGTTGTTAGCTAGTGTAGACAAGACACACTGCCTCTAATGTAAGCTAAGCTGGTAGAGTTGAGGCCTGTCATTTTGGTTAGCACATGTTAGCTAACATTCTAACACACCTTTACATACTAAACTATACCAGGTTTAAGAGAATAAGAATTGCAAAAACAGCCTACAGAGGTAGTGTTGCCTAGTGGATAGAGCAGCAGACTGGAACTCAGGAGACCTGGATTCTATGTCTGGCTGTGCCACTAGCCTGCTGGGTGACCATAGGTAAGTTATCGCACCTCTTTGTGCCTCAGTTTCCCTATCTGTAAGATGGGGATAATGATACTGACCTTTGTAAAGCACTTTGAGATCCGCTGATGAAAAGCACTATATAAGAGTTAGTTATTATTATTATTAGACACAAGGGCATGTGTTGCTGTTGCCAGGCTGGCATGATAAATAAGGGAGCAAGTTTTGAAGGTGCTTTTTAATCACCATCTGACAGTAGGGGGACTTTCCATGGAAAAAGCATGGTCAAAAGGCTCAGCCTGACTTGCAAGCCTCAAATTAATCCTACAACAGAGAAGGGGTCATCACAACCCCACGTCTACCCACCGGCCAGACTCCTGGTACCCCAGTGTTGAGGATGGTGTAGCTTCCAAGCAGCATCCTGCTTGCAGTATCAGCCGAAGACCACTCCAGGAACAAAACCAAGTTTGCAAGGCCTGTGAGATTTTTAAATACAATAGATCACTTTGGGGAGAGAGAACAAAAGGCTGACTGATTAAGAGATCTTTCTGAGAGTGTTTTCTGTAAAAGCCACAACTTTAGGAAACAATGTCCAAGGCTATCCTGTTAGCTTCCTGAGTGGAGGAGTTGACAGTTTTTTTTTCTGCGGGTCTAAAATGTCTGGAAACATTACATATCCAACCAGTGCAGTGAGACACATTTATATTACAACCCCGCCTACTGGCACAGGTTTGACTTACAAACTTGTTGCACATAATACCACCATTCCGATTTGGCTCACAAGTTAGGAGACAACAAATGCTGACTTCTGCCTCGGGCTGCAAACTGATCTGAAATGATTGCTCAGAATGGCCAGTTGCTCACAACAATCCTAACAGGGAAAATACAAGAAACCAGACTCTTCTCCTGCTGTGAAAACTGAACAAAAGGGTAGCTTTTCTGTTGCCTCTGATGGGCTGATGGCAAGGGAAGTTGTGGAATTCCCATCATTGGAGGTTTTTAAGACAGGTTCGACACACACCTGTTAGGGATGGTATACTTAATCTGTCTCAGCGCAGAGGGATGGACTTGATGACATCTCGAGTCCCTGCCAGCCCTACATCTCTTTAATAGGCAGCAGGTTTAAAACAAATAAAAGGAAGTTCTTCACGCAGCGCACAGTCAACTTGTGGAACTCCTTACCTGAGGAGGTTGTGAAGGCTAGGACTATAACAGCGTTTAAAAGAGAACTGGATAAATTCATGGTTGTTAAGTCCATAAATGGCTATTAGCCAGGATGGGTAAGAATGGTGTCCCTAGCCTCTGTTTGTCAGAGGATGGAGATGGATGGCAGGAGAGAGATCACTTTATCATTGCCTGTTAGGTTCATTCCCCATGGGGCACCTGGCATTGGCCACTGTCGGTAGACAGATACTGGGCTAGATGGACCTTTGGTCTTACCCTGTACGGCTGTTCTTATGTTCTTATGATTCTATTAAATTAAGCTGAACATTTCAGGTATATGGGGAACAGTTTTCCTGTCCTGAGAAAGCTTTCAAGATACTGAAAAAACTTTTAACTTTGCATCCTGATTCATCAAAATTCCCCTCCCTCTGTCCCAAATTTCAGTTTGGGTCAATGGTATTTACACAGCTCTAGAGAAACCCTGAGACCCACCAAGGGTTTAAGTAATGGCCAAAAAATCATTCATCTGCTACTGTTTTTTGAAGACCAAGGAGGCCTAGCAGATACAACATTGCACTGGGATTCAGGAGAGCTGCATTCTATTCTTGGCTCAGCCATTGGCCTGCTGGATGCTCTTGGGCAAGTCATTGAACTCGTGCCTGAGTTTCCCCCACTGTAAAATGGGGATAAAGATACAGACTTCCTTTGTAAAGCATTTTGAGATCTTTTGATGAAAACCAGTAGATAAGAGCTATTATTCCTAGCCCACATTCATTTCATGTTGCATATGCTGTAGCTGTGTTAAATGTTTCCACTGCAGTGTCCACCAACTGTGATTACAAATGCAGGGGACAGGGAACTCCATAACTTTGATTTTGTATCCTTATTCTATTGGGGACATCTGGCTTATCCTTACCCATGTGGGCTAAGCAGAGTATTCAGCCTCCACACTGAGCAGATATTACCACCTGCTTTTTTACAGGTGTTGTGATAAAAACATTAATGAATGAATCCTCACATTTTGGGAGATAACATAAAAGTTCCACTTAACAATTTCCTAATTTATTCCTATTCAGTGGGTTAGCATCACTCTTTCAGAATTAGAGTTGTAATAATAACATGTAGGCAGTTAAATATTGTTTGAGTGTTAAATGTTTCATATTTCAACCATAATATTTAAACTAAGTTATTTTTGCATTATACTATCCACCTGATAGCGCATAATAGTCCTGCTAGCAAGGTACATTTTCTGTGTATAATGATTATCCCACATAAGCCTCTTTCTTCTTTTGTAGGTACAGGCTGGTACCAGAGGTTCATTTCCCTGAGCAATTCTACGATACTTTACGTGCAACTAAGTATTTTCTGCAGTCTGACATCCTAGCTAAATACTCAGTTGACCCAGGTCGAATTGCAATTTCTGGTGATAGCGCAGGAGGAAATTTGGCTGCAGCTGTGTGCCAGCAGGTAACATCCACTGTCTGTATCTATCACAATAAACGTCCATATTCCAGCAGTGCACATGGGTAGACAGATTATTTGTGCTGCGTCATCACAAAGTGACAGACTAGCTTTAGAGATAGACTGGTAGTGGTCCACAGTAAAAGCCAACTGCTAAACATAAGTGAGACCTGTCAATTATTTCTGAATCCAGCAGCGCTAGAATGTCTTACTGCTTTTATAAGTTGTTATGGGCCAGATTCTAAAAGTGCAATTTAGGTACCAACTTAATAATATAATAATAATAATTAATATAAACCTTTACCCATTGTGCTAGTAAATCCTTTATTTGCCTGCATAAGTGGCTAACTGGGCACATAAATGCATAATTCATAAATTCAGTTCCCTATTTTGTGAATAAGCAATTTTTGCAGCTGCCCGTCTTTGAAAATGACCTTATTTTGTTTAATACAAATGAAGGGGAAATAATGTTTTTTAATGAAATGGCATTTTTTCCAGACAGAAAGACAATTTAAGAGAAGAGTTAGAATTCAATTGTAGGGAAAATCTGTTTTCCCTGCTATTCGTACCATATGTATTTCTAATTTAAATTAGTCTGAATTTGATCTGATTGGAATTTTTAAGGCAGCCTGGGGCCTTAATAAGGGGCAGATACCATTAATCAATCAATAAGGGGCAGTTACCAAAGCAGGTCAGTTCTTTAGGACTAACACCCAGAAGAGCATCCCTATTTTGGTAATGGTATGTCTTACATCATATCTACACTACCACTTATACTGGCAAAACTACGTTGCTCGGAGGCATGAAAAACACATACCCCTGAGCAATGTAAGTTTTGCCGGCATAAGTGCACAGGGCTATGTCGGCAGGAGAGCTTCTTCTGCCAACATAGCTACTGCCGTTCATTGAGGTGGTTTTATTATGTCAACAGAAGAGCTCTCTCCCATCTGCATAGAGCTGCATCAGTACAGCTGTGCTGCTATAAGCTTGCTAGTGTAGACATGGCCTTATTCTCACTTAAACTGGTGTGAATCAGCTGTGATTCCATTGAAATCACTGGTGTAAAAGCAGTGCAGGTGAGAACAGAATCTCGTCTAGACTGTTAAGATTCCAAACTAAGAACAAAATTCTCTGCAGCGGAGTTACTCCAGCAGAGCATTTGTCCATAAAACACCAAATGGTGGTTTCTCTCCTCTTGTGGGGAATGAACTGTAACTCCTTTCAGTGGAACCAGTGATGTAGGATCAGACACAGCATAAGCAGTGGCCGCTTTTTTACAGTCTGGATTCTGTCCTGTGTTTTTCCTACAGCTTAGTCTAGATGACAGTGTGACCAACAAACTGAAGCTGCAGGCTTTAATCTATCCAGTCCTTCAGGCATTGGACTTTAACACTCCTTCATACCAGCAGAACACTGACATGCCTGTTCTTCCTCGCTTCGTCATGGTGAAGTTTTGGATAGACTATTTCAATGGTAACTACGACTTTGCCCCCTCAATGCTGATCAACAACCACACTTCCCTGGACGTAAGCCAGGCTGTTTATTTCAGGGGACGTCTGAACTGGACTTCTCTCCTGCCTTCAATGTTCAAAAAGAATTACAAACCTGTGATACAACCCACAGGGAAGGCCGAAATCATCCAGGAAATACCTGCACTACTTGACATACGCGCAGCTCCATTGCTAGCAGAAAAAGAAATTTTCCAGCTTCAGCCAAAGACCTACATCCTGACTTGCGAGAATGATGTCCTGAGAGATGATGGAATAATGTATGCCAAACGGTTGGAGAGCGCAGGTGTGGAGGTCACACTTGATCACTTTGATGACTGCTTTCATGGCTGCATGATCTTTACTATTTGGCCTACCAATTTCTCTTCAGGACATCGGACCAGGGACAGCTACATAAAGTGGCTTGCTGAAAACCTGTGAAGAAAGTGAGTCCTCTCTAGAAGGCACAGAACAGTCAATCTAAAGCTCACTGCTTCAAAAACAAAAAAGTTGTGCACTTTTAGGCTATCTAATTTCATTTGTTCAAGATTATGTCATAGCGCTTCTGTTGCAAGAAGTAGCGTCTCACTAACTACTTGGTTAATAGCTGATTAGCCTTGTCCAGCATAGCAATTTGCTAAATACTTATTAAACACTGTTGTATGCAGTGTAGTTGTAGCCATGTCAGTCCCAGGATATTAGAGACACAAGGTGGGTGAGGTAGTGTCTTTCACTGGACCAACTTCTGTGGAAGAGATTGGTTTTCATAAATAGTTAGCACATATGCTAAGGGACCATTTGAGGCAGAGTGGCCCATTAACACCTCTGCAAAAAGGGGGGGGTTAGTGAGTTACAGACTGTTGTAATAAGCCATAAATCCAGTGTCTCTGTTTAGTCCATGATTTTTAAGTGTCTAGCTGAGTAATGAATTTAAATTTCTGATGCTCAGAGTACCTTTCCCAGACCTGAAGAGCAGCTCTGTGTGATTCAAAAACTTGATTCTCTCACCAGCAGAAGTTGGTCCAATAAAAGATATTAACTCATCTACCTTGTCACACCATTAAAAACTAATCATTTGTAGATTCAGATGCGACATCAATTGCAACCATGATGAATGAACACTGAGCAGTTCTCCACAAGAAAATCAGTGTTCCTCAAACTTATTGGTCAAATTTTTCAAGTTTGGGTACATAACATTAGGTACCAAGGCCACAATTTTCAGTTAACAGTTTTTTGGTTTTAGGTACTTAAATAAGGGGAGCCTGATTTTCAGAGGTGCTGAGTATTTAAAAATCCCACTGAAGTCAAGGGAAGCTGTGGTGCTCACCAACTTTGAAAATCAGGCCACTTATTTAGGTGCCTAAATATAGATTTAGGTGCTGGCCTTTAGGCACACAGATTTATAGGTTTTTTTTTTTTTTAAAAAAACAGTTCCAACTTCAAGGCATTTTAAGCATGCTAAGCAAGCCTTTTACCCCAAAAATGTAACAACTTTGGAATCTGGGCCTTTTTAAAACAAGCACAGTGCTGGAAAAAAATGTAAAAAAGAAGGAAGCATGTGTAGGTCCTTTCTGTTGATTTTAATGGACATTGATCCTACACACAGACAAAGCAGTGTGCAAGCTTATATGTAGGACCAATGGAAACGCCACCAAATGCAGATTCTATATGTGAATTTACATCTTTAAAGTTGATTACATTTTTGGCCAAAGGTTGTGACTAAGCCTGCCTTTAAAATTTCAGCTTTATGACCACGTTAGAGAAAATATGAAAGTACTAACAAATAAAAAAGCCCTCTGTGTGGTTTGCACTGATGTTTGTATTTAACTTTAACAATTGTTCTTCACTGAGTCTCTTCTGGGCTTGCATTACTTCCGTTCATTGTCTTCCTTGCTTTTTGGAGGAAGTTTCCCCTGTGTAGCAAGCAAAATCACTAGAGAGGAGCTTGACCCTAAAGTCCAGATTCAGATGGAACTATGCAGCTGGATCTTCTCTTTCTCATGTATTGAACCAAAATCCCAGACATGAATAGCCTGTGCTACTGGGGAAGCAAGCTCTGCAACTTGAGCTCCTCTCTAAAATAGCCAGACAACCACAACTGAAGTTTTAAGACAAGGACATGGAAACTACGTACAACAGTGTGTATTTTGCAAAATGTTTGTTGTTTTTGTTGTTATTGAATGTAAGCTGTGACAAACTGACAAAAGCCAGGAACTTCTAAGCTAAGAAAGCGTGATGGTCTTGCAACCTACGTCTAGTGCTTTAACTTGGGATAGTGTCAAGTATCAGAGGGGTAGCCGTGTTAGTCTGGTTCTGTAGAAGCAGCAAAGAATCCTGTGGCACCTTATAGACTAACAGACGTTTTGCAGCATGAGCTTTCGTGGGTGAATACCCACTTCTTCAGATGCAAGTGCAAGGGGAGCCTGATTTTCAGAGGTGCTGAGTATTTAAAAATCCCACTGAAGTCAAGGGAAGCTGTGGTGCTCACCAACTTTGAAAATCAGGCCACTTATTTAGGTGCCTAAATATAGATTTAGGTGCTGGCCTTTAGGCACACAGATTTATAGGTTGTTTGCAGGCTTGCAGGCTTCAGATGCACTTGCATCTGAAGAAGTGGGTATTCACCCACGAAAGCTCATGCTGCAAAACGTCTGTTAGTCTATAAGGTGCCACAGGATTCTTTGCTGCTTCTAACTTGGGATAGCTGATTTCAGTTCTGAGCTCTGCCACTGTGTGTGTGAGACTTTGAGCAACTTGCTGCATCTTTGTGCCTCAGTTCTTTCTTCTGTAAGAGAGGGAGTAAGATTTTTGTATTCCACAAGGGTGTTGAAGTTAAATTCGTAAATGTTAATGTGATACTACAAGGGACTCTGTTAAACTTTCCCATTCTTCAGTCTCTGTATTCTGTTGTTCTGTACTATGCCAGCTTGGGTCATTGCAGTGCATGCGCTCTGATGAAGACAACTTATTTCTTTGGCTCAGCTTTCCAGTTTACAGTACTCTGCAAATTGACAGCACTAAAGTAAGCACCTTCCTGGCTTTTGTCAATTTATTATGGACCATTTTAAAATAGAGTCTTGTTTGTACTTGATTTCTATGAGAAGGTTCTAGGAAGTCCTAAAACACATGTACTGGATGGACCAGATTGACTTCCACATTTTTAAAATGGATATTTAGAGGTCCATTTTCATTGGTATGTGCACATATGTACTGGGAGCTAATGGCAGAATGACCTTGTTGTCTCATATGAGTTCATAGCAAGAAACAGCAGGATGTTGATGTAATTGTGTGTATTAAGACAGGTTAACAAGAGAGGGCCCCAATCCATGCTGAACCACGAGAGCTTGAAACTAATCCCTGGCTGTAGGTTCACACAGAGGGCACAGCCCAAGCCAATTTCAATCACTGGCCAAGTAAAAACACTGACACATATTCTTCTCTCAGTTACATTGGTTTCAATTAATTGCCTTCAGTGGTGATACTTCAGATTTGCATATATGTAAATTGGAGCAAAATTTGGCCAGTGTATCCCAATATCCCAAAATGTAGGTAGGTTCAGACTCAGATCTGGATTTCAAAGCTCCCCCATCAGGAGTGTTATGGATCCAGGGTTTTAGTTCCAAAGCTACTGTATATACTCGAAAGCCAGCTTGCAAATCTTAACACAGGGACTACACCAAACTCCACTGAAGTCAATGAAAACATTTCCATTGAGTTTAATTGGCTCTATTTCAGGGCCTTTATGGCTATGGGCCTGATCCAAACTCTATTGAAGTCTTTCCATTGACGTCAGTGGGCTCTGGATCAGACCTTGTACTTCAAAAAATAAATCTCAGTACCAAAATAGCTTAAGGCACACTTGGCTACAGGCTTCTAAAATGCATTTTAGAAAACTCAAGTTGCTATAGTACTACAAAATAGCATCCAAGTGGTTAATAGTCCTGTACATTTGGGGTTGTGTTCTATAATAGGAAAATTGGCCCCAAGACCTGTCTGCAAAAGTTTTAGCCCTGCATATGTTTATGGCAGTTATAAATCCCTAATATGAAGTTATAATGGAACTACTGATCTATTTTAACTCTAGTGACATGGATAGCACAGCTAGAATATATATTCAGGGAGCTGGTTGTAAAGTTCCTTCATGCACTGAAGCAGATTCAATTCTTGGCACAGAAGATGGTAGCAAGTAGATAACTGGATTGAATTTATTCACTGTCATCGCCATCTTGATGTGAAAGCCACAATGGCTGTACCATATGAAGGTGAAGCAACAGTAGCAACTTGTTATATCAAAGTATCTGAACCAGTTTTACGCTGCAGCTAAGTAACAAGTATATGGTACTTAGCCATAAAGCTGCGTAACGTGCCCTCTAACGGGTTACAAGAAATCAGGGGTCCAGCGCTGAAACAACTTATTGAGTATTGCAGCACAAGACACTTTCCAGAAATTCCACATCAGCCTGAAGTAAGCCATAGGCTTGTTCTCCTCTGTATTTCTACTTCTCGCCTCCTCGCTCTAGTTTTTCCCAGGATCGAAGTTTACAGGTTACATTCTCTTCTGAGTTAAACTGGAGTAACTGCACTGACACCAGTCTAACTCAGCTGAGAGTACAACTTGGCCCAATATGTACTGTGAGGCAAATCTAATTCTTTCCAGGAAGAGATTCAGGTAAATCTGTGTTACTATACACTGATTTACTCCAGTGACTTAACATTTTTTGAAGAGCCGCATTTGGACAGGCCTAAATCCTGGGAGGTCCTGAGCTCCTTCAACCCTTATTCATTTCAATGGGAGTTGGGGCTTTTAGCACATTGTTACCTTGTACAGATAGTGGACTTACTCCTATATATTTCAAACGTTTATATTTATCTAAAAACATTTAAACTTCTTTTAGAAGTCATGCTAAGTAACCTACTGATTTTTTGGTAAAATAGACCAATACTATTAACTACTTTTTGCAGGTAGCTTTTTTCCCCTACACAAATTAGGTCTCCTCATTCATAGTGAGAGGAGAATGTTTCTGGTGACCATGAAAGCATCAATTTTGGACTTAACTGTTCACTGAGAAACCAAAGAGAAGTTCACCTAATAGAACCATTAGTAGTTAGGTCCTGCTTTCACTAACCCGGCAATGGTGACTTGTGAGAGAGGCACAAAAGGTCAAGTGATCCTCCAGTAGGATCAGGTGCCCCCAGCAGCCGGCTGCGGGCGGGGAGAGGAAGGGGCAGTGTCAGAGCCGGAAGGGAAGAGGTGGGGCCAGAGCCTCTCCTCTTCCAGCCACGCTGCCAGGGACTCTGCCCAGTGCAGCGCAGCAGCTGACTGGGAGACTGCCTGGCTGCCCCCTGCCCAGGCTCAGTTTCTGGGGACAGTGGCCAAGGAAGCCGGAGCCCCCTCGCCTCCCAGCATGCTCAGAGTCAGGTCCTGTCCCCAGGAGCTGAGCCTGTGGGGAGTGGGCAGCAACTAGTGATTCTGGGTGTCCAAGTACAAACATGTTAAAGGGCCCTGATTTCCAGAGGGTGAGTGCTCACTACTTCCTGAATCCTAGTTTCCTTAGGTGTTTCAAGTTGAGCACTCAAAAATCACTAGTTGCTGAAAAGTCCCAAACTTAGTTTTGCTGCCAACTTAGACTATTTCCCTAACAAAGGCAGAAGGGGCCACTGTGGCTTTTAAATTATTAGGGTTTTTCCTTTAATTTCCCAAATATTGTTCCAGACTTTGTTTTCCAAGTGAGTGTTTGGACCTTTTTTGTATCCCCACGCATCTTTTACTACAAAAAGTCACCAAGATTGTCTGACTTGCATCGCTAAAAAAAAAAGCTAATGACAAAATAGTGGGTTAACTTGGTTAAAATCCTTTAAGCTGCTAAATTCCACAAGTAATAAAATATAGTTAAAGCTCAGTTGGGTTTGCATTCTTGTATTTGTGAAGATGTTCAAGAACCAAAAGAACAACATACTTGGTGTGACAGCATGTAATATCTTATGCATGACCAGTTTCTGCTTCTTTCCCACTGCAGGGGAAAAGAAGTCATGCGATTTGATTTGCAGGCGTGCTGCAAGTGTGATATGCAAACAGTCAATAAATAGATCAAAATGTATTTGTTGTGCATCTTTTTTCATGACCATATTGTGTATGCAAAAACCATTCCTAGTGACAAGAAGACAATACAATGTGACCTAGGTACCTACAAGGTACCTAAGTCTTCTAGATACCACTCTTTTAAAAAACACTTCACAGCTGCCACCTAACCCCGTAAACACCTAAGTCCCCTAGGCACATAAGATTTTGCTGGTCAGTAGTCACAAAACTTTTTAAGCACTGATACTTTCCTACAACTACCAAGCTACTCAGAGCCATACCTCAAGCTGAAGCTCTGGGGCCATTGAGGCAGGATTCTCAAACTAGGCAGGGGAATACCTATCTCCCCAGCAAGGCCAGATCTTGTAGGCATGCTCTGAGTATTCTTAACCCTGCAGTTGAAGGGCTGAATGTGGGAGGGAGGACAGCACAGTACCTGCACAGGAGACAGCTAAGTGCATGGGGAAATGAAGAGTAAGCGTGAGAGGTATCAGCCATGGGCTACCTAAGCACCTAAACCAGATCAACAGCTTAATTCCAGAATAGGGTTTCATATCTGAGGATCCTGAGTGGAGGAGGGGCAAGAGATGGGTGCCATCAGCCAGGTGCATCAGGAGAGCAGATAAGGCTCCTCTGTTCTCCCCCACTTCCTCCCCAGCATTTCACTGCTAGCTATTTTACACAGCTCCCAGCTCAGCTTTTTCTTAGGCATCTAATTCTCCCTGTGCATGGGGAGCCTGGGTGCCACACTCAGGACTGAGGATTCACTAAGTGCAGGCAGGCCACTCGTCTGGTTTTAAACCACAGTCCAGTTTTTAAATGGTTTGTCCCCTGTCCAGTACCAAGACAAAACTGGATGTGGTTTCTGACCGGTTCGCAGGTGCGGGGACGCTATTTTGAAGAGCACACTGCTCCACCCCAGTTGGCATGCCCTCATAGGTGTGGGAGGTCATGCCAGCAAAGGTGGGTCCAGACCATTCCCAGAAGTACCGGAATGTCTGATATTCTGGGGATACATGAGTAGCCACCCTAACTAGGCAATAGGCGACCTAAGGGTTAGGTGTCGCAATGCTCAGCCTTTCAACGCCTAAAATAACTTTGAGGATTGGTCCTGTGTGTTTAGGGAGTTTTCCCTCACCTGTGCCCTAAGGGTGAAAAAAATGTTGTTTTTCAGAGGTGTGACATGCTGCTTTGAATTTGTGTCGTGTTTTCACTTAGAAGACGTCAGTAGTATGAGACTGTTTCGGAAGCCACAAGGTTGCTTCAGAAATGCTGAGTCACAGCCAGAATATTGGTTTCAAAGCAGGAAACCTTGATCCTGTGAAAATGTTCTGCTACGATGACCTTGTCTTCCTTGATTTCTGTTCTATCAAATGATAAATGTCAATTTAATCTGTTCTGGTTGAGCAATAGTTGACCCCTGCACCATAGTTGTCATGCTGCATTCTGAAGATAGACACCAGACCTGCTGTGTTCTTCACTCAAAGAGATTTTTTCACTAACATACAGGGATTTTCTTTATGGCAAGTATTTTTATATATAAGCTGGCTTCTAGATGGTTGAACGTTTAGATCCTTCTCCATCCACATTCTTTCTACCTTCCACTTCTTTTTTATTCCTGAATTCCTGTCCTCTCTTTCCCTTTTTACTCTGTTGGGTTTTTTTTAATGGTGTTGATGGCATTACTTTGAAAGTGTCCTGCTGTGCTATTTTGTCACTTCTTCCAGCTGGGGCCTCCTGTCACAGAACTCCATTCTTGTGGGGCTTATAAAGAAGAAAGGGTGCAGGGAGACGATTTAAAACAAAAATAAATCCACCAGTTTTTAAAGCAGCAGGAGCCAAATATGGCTCGAAGAGTCTGACTTAGACTATGTTTACATTGTCCCTGGGATCTACAGAACACTGATCCAAATTCTGTGGATCTTTGGCCATGTGAGTAAGAGGACTTGCCTTTATGCTCTCCGCTGGCCCACCACTATTACTACCATAACTGATGCATTTCAGCACTTCCACTTGCTCCGAGCCCATGGCTGGGCCCTGGGGCTCTCACTGAGCAAGGAGAGCAAACTGCGTAATGACTGTGAACAGCCATTGTCAGCCCTTAAAAGCACCCTCAATATTTGAGCCATCTTGGAGGGGGAACATGTCTCAGCAGCTCCAAATTCTCCCCACTGACTACTCCCATTATTTCTGGGCTGCCATGTGGAACTTCTGTGGAGGGAACAGTGACAACTATGGTTGCAATTCTTCCCTCCATCACTGCAGAGCCCAAATCAGGGACTAACAAAGGAAGTAGAGGGCTGATTGAACCAACTCCTGTATGCTGGAATTGCCAGGGATCCTTCAGGCCCTTATGGGCCTTATTTATATTATGGTAGCACCTAGAGGCCCAGGCAGGGCCCTATTGGGTTAGGTGCTATACAAAAGAAAAAGATGGTCCTTGCCCCAAAGAGCTTGTAGTTGAAGTGTAAGACAAGCTACAACAGGTGGATCCAGACAGGAGGAAGACAGGCTGACAGCAGGACTTATGCACAGCCAGAGCAATCATTTAGGCGACCTCCTACGCCTAGGGCGCTAGGATTTGGGGGGTGGCATTTTCTTCGGCAGTGACCGCGGCGGCCGGATCTTTAGCCGCCCCAGTCGCCGCCGGCATTTAGGCGGAGGGAGCTGGGGCAGGGGAGCATGGGGAGGGCCACCTGCAGCAAGTGGGGGGGGGCGGCACGCAGGGGAACTCCACACCCCAGCTCACCCCTGCCCCGCCTCCTCCTTGAGCACACCGTGGCTGCTTCACTTCTCCCGCCTCCCAGGCTTGCGGTGCGAAACATCCTTGCACTGGCTCTGTGCACAGCATGATAAGAGTGGTCATTCAGCACCTGAGGAATGCCCATGGCAGCAGACTGTTATAGCCCTATATTCCCCTGCCAGGAAACACCCTCATGGTAGAGATTCTTATGGAGAGAGGGCAGAGCCAGCTCTGCGCTCTGCAGGGAAAGCCAAATACATCTACAATCCCAGCTGTAGCAGCACATGTGTCCAGAGGAAATAACTCTGCAAACTGAGCTTTGCCTATAAAACATCATGATACCCCCCAAACTTTCACACAACGCTCCGGCACAAATATCTGATGGGTTAAAAATCTCATCTTTTCTCTGGCACAAGTCCTGTTGCATTTGTTTCTTTTCATGAATATTGTTTAAATAGTGATGCAGTAGCATTATTAACATCTTTTAGTCACAAGTTTCATGACAAATGCAAATTTAATCATTCCCTCAGAGCATCTTAAAATGTTTTCCACCATTCTGCTTTAGATAAACTTGTCTAAAAACAATCCCCATCCTATCTCCTTCCGAGCTACTCTATTTTGCAGAAGTTGACCTCCTTGTGTAGATCATTTTGAAATTGTATCAAACGAGGGACATTTAAAAAAATCCACAACATAAAGACCAATTCTTTCAGCAAGCAGCAAGTCTAGAATGACCCAACTACAATGCTTCCATTGTGTCAAGACATTTGAAGGTATCACGACTTCTGCATGATACTTAGTGCAGTTTAGGTGTGGAATTCAGAGTTTATTGGAGAGGAAAAATGATATTTTACTCTTAAATCTGTAGTTCTGTTGCAATTGGTGATCCCAGGCTTTTAATTTAAAAAAAAAAAAGTTCAATGAATTGCCAGCAGAGGGCACACTGGAAAGCAAGTGATGAATTAAAGCTCTTGATTGAGTGTTTTTGCCTTGAATGAAGAAAAGATGTTTTTAAAAAGAAAATAGTACAAAAATGAAAGTGTGCTTACAGGAACTGAATTATTTATATGCAGATCAGATCAAAGTAAGTCTGCTTCCTGACTCACAAATGCTTCAATGGAATCCATGCTAATCCAGTGTCTTTGTGCTGTGAGAGACCCACAGCCCTCTCCTCTCCCAATCACAGCTGGACACACCTGCTGTGTTTTGCATACTGCAAGATTCTTTTGCAGGAAAGCTAGTTGCGGTCGGTTTGGATTCTGACCTTGCCGACCAATTGTGGGGGGAGGTGCATGTGTCTGAGTCTCGCTTTTGCTTGCTGCAGGCATCCTTGCATGGTTCCATTGCACAGAGGGCCTATTTCCCAGGACCAAAACAGGAATGAGCAAATTTAGGGCTAGATCCTCCAAATGAATAATAATACCTAGCTCTTAGATAGCACTTTTCATCAGTGGATCAGAGGTCAGGAATATTACCCCTATTTTACAGATGGGGAAACTAAGGCACAGAAAGGGGAAGTGACTTGCCCAAGGTCACCCAGAAGCAGAGCCAGGACTAGAACCCAAATTGTCTCAATCCTAGTCCAGTGCTCTAGCCAGTAAACAGGTGGGTGTGTAGGGGCAAAGGGGTGTATCTTGATGGTTCCATTTGCAGAATCTAGCTTTAATGGTCCACTGTGTCTGTCTCTAACAATGATGCCTCGGTGGGGGGAGTGCACAATAGCAATCCCCATGCTCTAGGAAATGCTTCTTCCTAGTGTTTGCTAATCATCCCAGATGAGTGGCAGTGGGAGAGGCATGGCCATTGACCCACCCATACAGTGCACCAGCCAACCAGATAGCACCATCCAAAGGGTTGTGGTACTCTCTACATACTCCGCTGGTTGCTGGGAGGAGATACTGGGTTCGTCTACACAGTAAAACAGTAACCAAACAATAACCGCAGCAGCAAAGACCTGGTCTCTGCTATGGTGCTAAAAATAGCCATGTAGAGAGTCCAGCTCAGGCTGGAGCTTGGGCTCTGAAGCCAGGGAGGGGATGGGTTTCACAGCCCATGCCTGAATGTTTACACAGCTATTTATAGCACTGTAGCATGAGGCTGGGTCTGCAGGCCCAGTCTCTGAGACTTGCTGCCACGGGTTTGGTCTTGCTGTGTGGGCATATCCATTGTGGCTGCTGAGACAGAATTCCCCCTAAAGCGCCCTCTGCAGCTCCCTAAAAGGGCCAGTCTGTAAATTACAATGAATGAGAATGATGATATCTACCCTCCTTTGCGAAACACTTTGAGGCTGATGGATGGAACTTGGTAATTAAGAGTCAAGTGTTATTATTCTTTACTTTGTACTGGCCCAATAGTCAAGGTTTCTCACTTCAGAGAAGGGGCTAGAGGCCACTGTGTTTTTACCACCCATGTCATGGAGACTTGCTCTGAGCTGCATTTAGAAGACACCGTGCTGTCTATACTAGCACGGCCATCATTGATATTGCTGAGAGAGCTGCAATGGGTATAGTGAGATATAGGGACATCTTAAGAAAAACCGCAAAGTAAAGACAGCCTAGGGGTACCATGTATCATGATGGTTTAAAAATATCCCTGTCCATAATAGTACCTCTATGCTGGAGAAAGGTCATCAAGCACAGAATCATGGCCAACAATCATGAGCCTGGTTGCAACATGTTTCAGGCCAAAGTAGGAACAGGGCCAATGCTACAGATATGCCCAACCTTTGGCCCTGGTCTACACTAAACTATGTTTACATTATATCAGCCATCTTATAACATGTGTTGTGCACATAAGGAGGGGAAAAAACTCCATGGCAGGGGTATAAATGTGTTTTCCTGATGTTTTTAATACACACACAGGAAAACACATTTGTACTGTCATGGAGTTTTTTCCCCAGCTTGTGAGGATAACACATATTCTAAGATAATAATTTGGTCTGTATTGTAGGCAGGAGAGATCTAGAATTGGTTGCAAGAGCAAGAGTCTAATTTGGCAGCTCAGTCCTTTGTACTATATATTTGGCCTGCAAGACAGTCCTACGTACAACATGTGATGCTGTATTTTTAGAGTTAAATCAGACAGTAGTTAAGAATGAATACTGGGGTATTTAAAATGTTTGTTGACTGCAAGCCAAAGTGACATTGCCTCCTCATGTATCTGCTGTCTGGAATGATTATGTTCTTTACACAGAGAAGAGACTAATTAAGGAGTTCATTAAGCAGAAATAATAACCAGACTTCTGCTGCAGCCAGTCAAAATCAGTCAGTTCATCGCTGCAGAAAGCCATTGGAGCCTTCTGAAGAAATCTGCATGGATTTGATAACTTCATTATATGCTTCTTCCTACCTCCCACTGCACTCTTATGTCTCATCTATGTTCTAGAGATACCATGTTGCAGGACCTGATTACCTGATGGTATCAACATGTTTAAAATACGGTTTGATCATCTTGAGTGGACAGGTCATGCTCCTGGATCATGCTGAAGACTTGAAGGCTTCCAGATGCGCTTGCAGGAAGAATGACAAGTAGATCTACATCGTGGCACAACACCCCCCAGACCACATTATATCCAAGTTGGGTCGCCTAGCTCAGCTTCTCTAGTCACAGAAGCAGGGCAGGATTGTTCCACAGATTTCTGTAGATTTATCCCCAATGTACCTGGAGTAGGCAAGATCAAAGACAAGACCCACAATGTGAAAGTGACCAGCGTCGAAGGGAAGGGGGTGAAATGCAAGAAGCGGAAACCAATAGCCTATGTGGGGAAGAATACATTAAAAAAATTAAGTTACTAGTTATCTAACATTAACAACAATAACTACAAAAGGAATAAAATGTATATGGAGCCAAGTCTTACTGTTATAGTAGTACAGATCTGGAGTAACTTCATTAAGATTAACAGTGGGCTTGTCTACATGATGCATTAGTCCACACTAGCGAGATATGAATTCTAGTGTGCACTAGCGAGATGTGAATTCTAGTGTGCACTAGCATGTTGCACACTAGCTGTCCTGCATGGACTCTGCTGGTGTGCACAAAAAGTTCCCTTGTGTGTGTTAATGTAGTCCCGTTTCAAAGAATACTACATTAAATACACACTAGGGAACTTTTAACGTGCACCAGCAGGGTCCACATTGACCAATTAGTGTGCAACATGCTAGTGCACACTAGAATTCACACCCCTTTGGTGTGGATTAATGCACTATATTGCACACCAGATGACTCAGACTCACAGACTTTAAGCTCAGAAGGAGCCATCAGACTCAGAGCTTCTGTTCTAGTGTTACTCTCTGGTTCTCATGTGCTAGCACAATTCTTGCATGTTTGGGTCTCCTAGGAACTATTTAAATCTACATGAAAGAAAACATTTGTTTGCATTAGGCTTTGTAACAGACACACATGACCCACCCCCCTCCCTTTTCCTTTTGGTCTTTTCTTTAACACCAACATTTTGGGTCAAAACTACTTTTTGGTGGCACTTTACTGTGATTCTACTCTAAGAAGCTGGGAATGGGCGACGGGATGGATTGATGATTACCTGTTCTGTTCATTCCTTCCGGGGCACCCGGCATTGGCCACTGTCAGTAGACAGGATACTGGGCTAGATGGACCTTTGGTCTGACCCAGTATGGCCGTTCTTATGTTCTTAAGACAAGACTATGGGAAAATGGCGCCTTCTGCCAAAGTAATTTTTATTCCAGAATAGTATCCCCACAAGGGAGTTATACCAGCATAGCTATCGATAGCTATGCTGTTTAATTTCTCCATGTAGACAAGCTCTTAGGCCTAGTCTACACTTAAATCTTAGATTGACATCGCTACAATGCTAAGGGGTACGAAAAATTCCATTCCTGAGCCCTGTAGCTATGCCAACCTAACCTCTGGTGTAGGTGCATCTATGTTGACAGAAGGATACTTCTGTTGACCTAGCTATTGTTGCTCTGGAAGGTGTTCTACAGAGATGGGAAAAAACCTTTCAGTCACTGTAGGCTGTATCTACGACTTGAGGTTATGCTGGCCCAGCTATGGTGCTGTAACTATGTTTCTATAGTCCCCATTGTGTAGACATGGCCTTAGCCTGTAAAGGTCTCCCTTATCTGAACAAATTATTATAGTTTACAGCTGATGCTTTTTGCTTTAAGTATGTGTGGGAGTGTGTTTTGGGTCTGATATCAGTGCTACCTTCCCTCATTCTGCTGCCGATGTGTAAGCCTGGAAGGAATCAAGGTCCCACTCCAGTAGCTGTATCGGTTCTGTAATACTAACAAAAGCGAAAAGTAGTAAATACTCACTGTATTTTCTAACAAAAATAGAACCTTGAATATCTACAAGGAGGAGACACAGTACATACAACAGTGTGCTCTTTTTTTCTTTGATCATCACACAATTTAAGAAGCTTTGATACTAGTTGGTGACTCCACTGTACAGAGTATGTGCATTATTGTGGTAGCATCCACATGCCCCATTCAGGACTGGAGCCACACTATGTGCCGGGAGGGTTTACAGTCTAAGGCCAGGAGCCTGTAACCCCTTATGTGCAGGTAAGACTGCTGTGCCTGCATGAACCCCATTGAAGTCAATAAGGGTCTGCAATGATGCAGCAGATCACACCTGCAGGAAGCTCCAGGACTGATGACTAAAAGTGACAAACACATACACATGACTAATAAACATGTAACTTTACTCTTAGCTGTGCCAGTAACTAGCTTTTAAAAAGCCTTTAGGCCTCCTCCTCTTCTCACAGAAGAAACTCTTATTATGCAAATTTAAAAGCAGGGATAAGAGCAGGAAATATAAGAGGAACTTGACACCTTGGATCAGCCTGATCTTATTCCTCCTAGACCTGCCTGCTGACAAGTCTTCCTGTACTTTTCTCAGATGTTAAAATGAAAGAGGCTGTTATGGCTACAGCCTCATTCTGACACCATTTGACTTCATTTCCTAGACCTGCCTTTCTACCCTCCTGTGTGAAATTAATTTTGGCAAAACCTTTAGTGAATTAAATGGCTCCACAAGTGTTCTATTGGCTCAAATCATGTTTAAAATCCACTGTCATTTTGATTTATATCGAAAAGAGGCACTAGGGCAGGCCAATTATCCCCTCTTTTATTTGCCTTCTTGTGCATTGAGCCTTTGGCTACTAAAATTAAATTGGAAAACACAATTAAGAGAATAACTGTAGCAAACTTGCAAAGAAAAATATCATTCTATGCTGACAGTAGTATTCTTCATATTGCTAATTCTCTGCAGATCTATCTGTGCTATTAGATTTGATAGATGCATGTTTCTTTCTCAAGACACCAAATTAATTGGAACAAGTAAATCATATGCCCAGCTACAGAAGGAGGAAAAGGGGAGATGTGGCCAGATAGGAAAATAATGAGAGAGATTCTTTTTTCCAAATGGACGTGGTTTGAACCTAAAATACAGCAGCAAAAAGGAGCTTCATAATATGTCCGGCTATCCTGACTTGAAAACTACAGTGTAGAGGGCTATAGAAATGCCTATAAATAAGGTTGCAATCATCTGTGATGAAAAGTTCATGAAATTAGAATTACTGCTGATTTGTGGGTCAAACTCAAAGCAAGGCTGACTGAGTGCATTCAAGGTCAGAACTGAAGTATTTACACATCCCTAACCAGACTGGCTGTCCCTTGATACCTTTTATTTAAGGTTCCCTAAGTGGTTGATGCATTGTGCCAGTTGGAGCCTCTTTCTGGGCTTCTTCAAAGTTCAGAAGGAGAGTGGCATTAGTGAAGGTCCCCTCCTGCAAACCTCAGGAAGTCAGATAGGGAAGATCACCAATGGACTGTAGTTTCCTTAGGCAGTCAGTGGTGTCTCAAAGGTAGCTGGGAGTGCTGGTAGCGTAGGGCCTGAGGAGAGAGTCTACATAGCCAGACAATTCTGCTGTCAGAGTGCCAATGTCTGAGATGATTGGTGATCTTCCAGAAAACACCATCCTGGCCACTGTGGATGTAGAAGCCCTCTACACCAACATTCCACACAAAGATGGACTACAAGACATCAGGAACAGCATCCCCAATAATGTCACGGCAAACCTGGTGGCTGAACTTTGTGACTTTGTCCTCACTCACACCTATTTCACATTTGGGGACAATATATACCTTCAAGCAGCGGCACTCCTATGGGTACCCGCATGGCCCCACAGTATGCCAACATTTTTATGGCCGACTTAGAACAACGCTTCCTCAGCTATCGTCCCCTAATGCCCCTACTCTCCTTGCGCTACACTGATGACATCTTCATCATCTGGACCCATGGAAAAAAAGCTGTTGAGGAATTCCACCAGGATTTCAACAATTACCATCCCACCATCAACCATCTGTATGTATATATCTTCCTACTATATTTTCTACACCATGCATCTGATGAAGTGGGTTTTAGCCCACGAAAGCTTATGCCCAAATAAATTTGTTAGTCTCTAAGGGGCCACAAGTACTCCTCATTCTTTTATCAGTGACCCTAAAAAACTAGAATGCCTTAATCTTAATAGCAGAGTGCCTATTGTCCTTTATCATCAGAGTAAACAGTAAAGAATCTTAAAAAGAAATAGATAAAGATAAAACAAATAATCTAGTGAAGTCTGTCATTCCCCACCCTTTCATTAAAGACCTACAGAAGTACTCAACACCTTGCAGGTTTGAGCCCTGTGATTCTGTGTTGCAGCCCAAAACATATCCATATAGAAAACCTACTCCTAGAGCATGGAAACACAGCGCTTACATGGAAAGAACAAAAAGACACATTTAGGACAGGAGGCATATATGAATGTAACAAACTATAGAACCAAGGTTCTGTGGTGCTCATCTTCAATACCTTCTGCACAAAGAGTGGCCCAGGAGAGATGGGGATGGCTGAGTTTTGTTCGGACCCTAAGTGGCATCCAACAATGCAGGAAGGATTTGGATTCAGATGTTTGAAGAAAGGAATATGACAGGCTGGCACCTCCATGGGGCAAAATGTAAACTAGAACCAGACATCCCAACTATAAGTACAACTGTAACACAACATTTCCTGCATTTCTAACCTTTTAATTGTACTGTTATCAATAGGCAATAAATATACTTTCAAACCACTGATGTGCCTGCTACCTCAATTTCAGTGTTAAAGTTTTTCTTATGGGCATACTTTTGTAGGCTTGCATTCAACATGGAAAGAAGAGCTCCACATTGTTCTTTATCTGCAGTATTTTCTTTTATTTTTGATTGTTACTTGAAAACAACTTGTTTTCTGCAGTACTGGCAACAACTGAGATGTTTTATCAATAATCTTTGCCAGAATGTAGAGACTTGACATGGAATTGGGTGTAACTCCCCCAGTGGTTTGTTTATTAATCCTGATTACTCATGCTGTCACTGAGAAAACATGAGTGAAACTAACTTAGACTTGGGGAAACTGAAACTTGACACTATATTAACAAATATTCTTTTCCTTAATAAAAAAGAGTTCAGGTCCTCAGTTGGTGTAAATAAGCCTAGCTCCCCTGGTTGCAGTAAGTCTATGCTGAGTTACACCAGCTGAGAATCGGACCCAAGACTTGTAAACTTTTTTGATTAATGAGAAGCTGCCATGTCATTCCCTGATCAACTTTCAGAGCAATATTTTGGTTCTGGCAACACCAAAGATCATGGATTATCGCAGGTTAGAAAGAAGTCAATAGATTTCTCTTACCTATTGTCTTAATTCTATGATTCTATGAATTACAGTTCTGTGAACATCATCAAGCACATTAATACCCAAAGTTCACTGAACTAACATGGCTCATTTCTATTTAAATTCACACAGCATGTGTAATAACATGGTTGGGAGTGTTAAAGCAAGACTAGTACTTTGGGCATGCAACTAGGAGTCAGAGCTTTTGGTTTTTTTTCCCATCTCTGTAATGGATGGCTTACCAAAGAGCCCTATATGAGTCAAGGTCTGAAAGTTTTGGCCTTAACCTCTCTGTGTTTGTTTACCTAACTCAAAGGTTGTAAGAGACTCTCTGGGAACTGATCCTGTCTCTCTCTCGCTGGCATGGCATGCTAATCATAGAATATCAGGGTTGGAAGGGACCTCAGGAGGTCATCTAGTCCAACCTCCTGCTCAAAGCGGGACCAATCCCCAACTAACTGCAAAGCCACCTCATGGTGGCAAACTTAACACATAACTACCAAAATACTTGCTTGAATAAGAAATATTGACCCTAATGTGAACTGTAACTTTCTGCACAGCCAGTATAAACCATATCTTTTCAATTGAATTAGTGCGATTGTATGTCTGTGAGGCTAGTAGGCGCAGTCCTGCACTCTCTTTCAGAGCCCTAATGAAGTCTACACTCCCATTGTTTTCTGAGGGAGTTTTTTTCCTGGTGAGTACTACAAAACTTGGCGCCAGTTCAGGGAACAGTTATCAGGAAACTAGATGCTACCTGAGACTGTGGAATTCCCCATCCCAGTAGCTGAAGAAACAACAGTCAGAGTTCATCAATACAAAAGTGAACACCACCTCTGCTGGTGTATAGGGTAGCTCTAGGTCCTAGAGACAGCATGGCCTAGTCGGTAGGATTACTGGACTGGAACTGTGGAGATGTGGATTCTACTTGTGGCTCTGGTCTGCTAGGTGATCCTGGGCAGGCCACTTCACTTCTCTGTGCCTCAGTTTCCCCATCTGTAAAATGGGGAAAATATTACTGCCCTCCTCTGTAAAGCTCTTTAATATTTACTGATGAAAAGTTCTATAAAAGAGTTAGGTATTATTTATTATTAAAGTTAGTGGATCTATGCTGGTTTATATCAGCTAAGGACCTGGTCCAAAGATTTTGCATTACAGTAACTATTGCATTTACAAGCTCTTTTCCCTCCATGAGATGCTTATCTTACTGCACAGCAAATGTCTCAAGGTTATTGAAACTTGATACAGACACTTCGGAGGGGGGTGATTAGCTATGAATAGGAAGAATACCATTTATTTTAGCTTTAAATGTTTCTAGTCTGAAAAGTGACTGTACAAATATATTTGCAGATCCCTTTAGCTAAAAGCTCTCAACGATTTCTGTATCAAATGTGCTTCATTTACACACAAAAAGTTCTTTCCAACTTCCAGCTCTGCAAACCCATGCTTGGGTGTTTGAATCAAGCTGGATTCCTTCCATCTCATTCATCATCACCAATGATAAAGCAACACCTGTGTAATCCCATTGTCTTCAGCAGTAACAATTGCGTTGGTGATGCATAAGAAGGAAGCGAATCCAATGATGTTGGCTCTCTAGTTAACAGCTTTACAAAAATCAGTAAACATTTATTTCACTAAAGTCAGCAGATACACCGGGGGGCAAGTCTGACTAGCATCCAGAATACCTATTCTGGAGTAAAGTCACTTTTATTCCAGAATAAAATATCTACATGGAGGAGTTCTACTAGCTGTGCTGTAGTCAGTTTTCCTGTATAGGCAAACCCTAAGTCAGAGCAACAAGAAACAAACCATTAATGCTTTACAGAGACAAGGTGGGTGCGGCAATATCTTTTATTGGGCCAAGTTCTGCTTGCAAGAGAGACACGCTTTTGAGCTTATACAGAGCTCTTCCTCAGGTCTGGACAGATATTAAAAGATATTACCTCATCCACCTTGTCTCTCTAGTATCCTGGGGCCAACACGGCTACAACACCGCATACAATTAACACTTTACAGCAGCTCAGTCTTAAATAGCAATAAGATAACAGTGTTTGCTTCAAGCGAATCCTCTCAAGGTCTATGGCAGCCAAGAACTTCTCTCCCTCATAGGCAGAAAGAGTTCTAACCATGCTAAAAGCCATCTTATTACTAAGGGAAGATCCTCTAAGGACAAAACTTACCTCAGTGCCCAGGGGTAAGCTTCACCCTTACAGAGAACATCCTTCCCTCAATCAACTCTCTGCCTTCTGTAGGGCTACTCTTTCTAGCTTCACGTGGGTCATATGCTCCTTCCTATTCTCTGCATTAGCCTCTTTAATTCTCAGGTGCTCGTGTGTAAACATCATCACACCACTGTACAGTAAATTTAGTTTTCGGCAGAGGTCAATGCCTTCCCTCCACTCCACACATGCATGCCTTTCTTGTGGGTCAGAAGTGGTTGTGTAAACGATTAAATCCAGATCTTCCATATTTATTCAGTATCAGTGATTTTATAAGACTTCCTCAGTTGGCAAGTCAAGACAAGATTTCTTCTACCTGCCAGCACTACAAGCTGAGTCTGGTATCTGAAAATCAGGCTGAGTTCCTTGTGCACTGTGCATCATCAATCTTGAACTGAAGTGGAGGAACCGGTAGGGCTAAAGCAGCATGACCAAGAGTGAGTTGGTTTATTCTGGTCTCTTAATATTTTTGCCTTTTTTTTTGCATTTGAAAAGAACCAGATTTCACCCACAGCATACCACAAGTGTTCCCCTAAGACCAGTACCTCCCCTCCAACCTCCTATAGCATCCAGCCTTCTACAAATTACTCTGAGTCTTGCTGGTGATCAGAGATTCTAGAATTAGAACGCAGTTGACAATTCTGTTGATATGGCCGGAGTCAGAGTACAATGCAGCTCCCTCTTCTGCGGCTATACACATTTGGCACTATATTCAGAAGGCATCTCAAGCTGAACAGGAATGGAGGCACCTAAAGAAGAGTTGTTAGGTGGGGAGAGGACTGATCGTCCCACAGAGAAGATAGGAAAGATCTAGGCTGGGAACAAAGTCTCAGTTCCCCTAACAGTAAAACACTGACCTCATTCCCCCTACCTGCAATAATGTCCCTGGCCCTAGCAAAGAGCAGAAACAATGTAAGAATCCACGAGGGCTGTTTGGAGATGATGCTGTCTGCATACATAGATGTGAGAGTGAGAGAATATTACAGTTTTATTAGGAGTATAGCTCAGTAAGAGTCCCTCTGTTAAATTTAAACCCAAAGAGGCAAAGACAACATAAAAACTCGTCTTTCATGGGCTTTTGAAATTGTACTATATGTTGTCTGGATTTCATGGAAGTCTGAATAAGCTCTTTATACAAGTTTTCAGCTTGCACTGAATTGAAAAACTTTTACATTTGTTTGTTATTAAAATTACTTAAGACAGACAATCTTATATATGTACGGAAGTACTTTGCAAAGGAGATTTGCAGGCCACATTCATGCCAGGTGAAACTACACTGGAATTGCATCAGAGATGAATTTGATCATGTATGTTTAAACTGAGCCCTGGTCTACACTGGGGGACGAGGGGGGGAATCGATCTAAGTTACGCAACTTCAGCTACGAAGTCGACGTACCGTCCTTAGATCGACTTATCATGGTGTCTTTACCGTGGTGAGTCGACTGCTGCCGCTCCCCCATCGACTCTGCCTGTGCCTCTTGCGGCGCTGGAATACAGGAGTTGATGGGAGAGCGCTCAGGGTCAATTGATCATGTCTAGATTAGATGCGCTAAATCGATCCCCGCTGGATCCATCGCTGCCCACCGATCCGGCGGGTAGTGTAGACATACCCTAAGTCAAAGAAATGGTTGGCTGATGCAGCAGTCACCATGATGACATTCCAGATGTGGCATCCTGCCAAGCAAGGCTCAAGATTGCTATTTTAGTTTATGTTGATATGAGCAATATTAGTACATAGATATTATAATTATACATGTAAATCTCTGTATATACAGAAGTGTGTGAAAAAAATAAGATGCAGTTTAACTGTTTAAAAGCAGACACACAGCAAGGTACCATTAAGTAGGTAGAAAGTGCTAAGTTAACTAGTGCTTTGCAGACATTAATTCTTCACAATCTGACTGTGAGTGAGGTTAGTAAGAGTCCTTTCCCTCACCTCCCCCCTCAGAGAGGGGGAAACTGGTAAAGAAAAGTTAAGTTACTATCCCAAAGTCACAGAGGGAGCTAATGTGAGAGTCTGCATTAGAATTTGGAAGTTCCTGGCTCTTAGCCCAGTTCTTGGACCATACCCCCTCAGTAAGCCACTTATTAACATTTATAATTTTATATTTTAATTCATCACCTGTAACAGTGCGACTTCTCCTTAGAGAGAAGGAACTCCCATCTTAAAATAAAGATTTGTTTTGACCAGTCAAAAAAAAACAACCTCTCTGTGAAAGGCAGGATTTTGATGTAAATCTGATCCTCAGACCCAAAAGAAAAAAGTGGAGAGACCACCTACTACTAAAAAGAACAGGAGTACTTGTGGCACCTTAGAGACTAACAAATTTATTTGAGCATAAGCTTTCGTGGGCTACAGCCCACTTCATCGGATGCTTGTAGCCCTCAAGTACTCCTGTTCTTTTTGCAAATACAGACTAACTCGGCTGCTACTCTGACACCTACTACTAATTTATTAAGGGCTTGATGGTGACTTGAACTGTCCCCAGTACAAGGGAATAAGATCCCTACGTGGGCTACTCAGAGCATGAGTTGGGTAGTGAGCAGTCTGAAATGGGGATTTGTTTGTTTTAAATGTCAAGCCTTTAAAAGGTTTAGGCTGGAGAAAGCCTGATTTGTCCAAAGTACATGAGAATCTCATTGCAAATTTTCTTGGTTGCAATAAGGTGCAGCTATTGATCATGGTTCACGTTGTTGCTGTGCTGGAAAGGTAGGTTTGGCAGTACACCAGGAATAAAGATCCAGCTGAAAATGCAGGGTTGCAAAAGCCCAAAAACAACAGGATCAACCCTAATCCCATACGCTCAGATTGCTGCTTTTGCTCTTCATGCAAAACTACTGTTGATGCCAATGAGAGTTATGGATATGCATCAAGAAAAGCAACGGGCATGCTGAACATTACTAATTGGAGATGAACCCCTTCTTAATATGTACCATGGCTGGAATCACAATTGATATCATATGTCAAAAAACCCTATCAAAATACAGGCCATCATTAATAACATCAAGGGTCATATAGTGGTGGTGTCAGGCAAGAGTCTGTGTCATAGAGTGGTGGTATCAGGAATGCCTCTTGAGGAGGGGAAGGGCAATCTGGTGTCACAACCTCTAATCCACACTACAGTTGCACCCCCTCTAGGTCTCTTGCCTTCGCCTCCCTGGGGCAGAACGTCATGATTCTCACCCTCAGACCAGGATACTAGGCTACAGTCCCCTGTGTGAGGCCTCAACAGGCCCAACTGGGTTCGAGTCCTCCAATTCTTCTCTCTGGGAGCTGTGACCAGTGTCAACATGGTGACATAAAACAGCTTTCTTCAAAGCAAAGTATGATTTAATCTCCACAATTGGTATCAAAGCCTAACAAGAAAAGAGTTTTTAAACACAACAGCCCACATGCATCTGTCTTAGCTTGTCCAAACTCCCGCCTCTTCCGGAACTGGAATTCAGTCTGCTTCCCCTTGTCCCTGTGTGTCCGCCTCCTAAAATCAGATTTTATTTACTCCAAAGTTCTTTGTTTTCCTTTTCCTGCCTGAATTTCCTCCTCCTCTGCACCAGCTGGGCAGCGGCAGCAGGGAGCATTTGAACTCAGCCTGCTCCAGAGATAAGCTTCAAAGGGATTGACAATTGCATTGTTCCTTATTTGTGAGTGGGGCTATCTCAGGGGTGGGCAAATTATGGCCCAGGGGCCACATCCAGCCCTCCAGATGTTCGAGCTCTTGCCAGGGAGTGGGGTCCGGGGCTTGCCCCTCTCCAGCGCTCCAGCTGGGGAGTAGGGTCAGGGGCTTGCCCTGCTCCGCGCGGCTCCCAGAAGCAGTAGCATGTCCCTCCTCCGGCTCCTACGTGTAGGGACATCCAAGGGTCTCCACATGCTGCCCCAACTCCAAGTGCTGCCGCCACAGTTCCCATTGTCCAGGAACCATGGTCAATGGGAGCTGCAGGGGCAGTGCCTGCAGACAGGGCAGCGTGCAGAGCCGCCTGGCTGCACCTCTGTGTAGGAGCTGGAGGGTGACATGCTGCTGCTTCTAGGAGCTGCTTGAGGTAAGCACCACCTAGAGCCTGCACCCCAGCTCCCTTCCCCACCTTTGATCCCCATCTTGCCCTCTGAACCCCTTGGTCCCACCCCGGAGCACCATCCTGCACCCCCAACCCCATCCCAGAGCCCTCACCTCCAACACATACCCCAACCCCCTGACCCAGCCTGGAGCCCCATCCTGCACCCTGAACTCATTTCTGGCCCCACCCCAGAGCCTGCACCTCCAGCCGGAGCCCTCACCCCCTCCTGCACCCCAACCCCCAATTTCATGAGCATTCATGGCCTGACATACAATTGCCGTACCCAGATGTGGCCCTCAGGCCAAAAAGTTTGCCCACGCCTGGGCTATCTGAAATTAATAGTCTCCCTGCCTGCTTATGTGCTGTATGCATCTGTTGGAATTATCTCCTTTGTAATCATACCAACACAAACATGAGTAGATGAAAAGACAGTATTTATAAAATACCAGACATGAAGGATGTGGAAGATGCCAGTATAGACAAAGAAATTGCTATTTAAAAGATGGTCTTTAAATGGACATCAGTTTCTTGGGATATATTTTCAAGTGTAACAAAAGTGCACTTAGAAACAGCACTTGCCCCTTGTCACATGGGCCAGGGGCGGCTTCAGGCCCCAGCATGTGCTTGGGGCGGCATGCCGCGGGGGGCGCTCTGTAGGTCGCCGGGAGGGCGGCAGGCGGCTCCGGTGGACCTCCCGCAGACGTGCCTGCGGAGGGTCCGCTGGTCCCACGGCTTCAGTGGAGTATCCGCAGGAGGTCTACCGGAGCCGCGGGACCAGCAGACCCTCCACAGGCACATCTGCGGGAGGTCCACTGGAGCTGCGGGATCGGCAACCGGCAGAGCACCCCCTGCGGCGTGCTGCCGTGCTTGGGGCGGCGAAATGGCTAGAGCCACCCCTGACACGGGCTGCAATGGTAAGTGCATCTTTAAAGAAACTGGAGAGAAGAAAACCTAGTTGTGTAAAAATCTATGCAATTTGTTGGCCTTTGATATTGCTCTTGTCTTCTCAAGCACATTCTCCCAGCCAGGGTAATCTTGAGAAAAGAGACAATACTGATAATATTTCAGTCTGGTTCTATAATAGCACCATTATTTGCTTCTATTACTTCTGTAATTTAAGGAAAACCTATACATCCATCAGCTATGAAGCAGAACACGCACCCTTGGGAACACAATGGGCCAGATGGTGAACCCCTTGCTCACACTAGTTACTCACACGAGTTGTTCCACTGATTTCAGCTGATGAAAATGAGAGGAGAATCAGGTCCAAAGATTCCACGTGTAACTTATTTTACTAGAGTAAATTGTACTTTACAATGACCTCATTTAATTAGAAGTTTTATGGCACTTTCTCAGTCTCCTCATCATCTTCATATTAGGACACAAAGGCTGCTTTCCTTTCCCCTACTTACCAGCCATCTTTCAGAAGTGGGGGAGTGTCATGTTTTTACATCTACTGAAGAGCTGGCCCAGTGTTTACAAAGTGTTTTGAGGTCCTAAAATAAGAGAGAAGATGTTCAGAAATGACTCTTCTATTTTGGTATTGTCAGCCAGGCTTTTCCTTATTTTATTGGACCAACTTCTGTTCGTGAAGGAGACAAGCTTTTGAGCTACACAGAGCTCTTCTTCAGGTCTGGTTCTTTGCAATTACCCCATTTAATTTGAGAGTGCGCCACAAAACAACTATCTCCTCATGATTTTATCCCAGACCTAAAGAAAATATCAGTGTTGCTTGAAAGCATGTCTCTTTGAACAATACAAGTTGGTCCAATAAAAGATATTACCTCACCCACCTTGTCTCACAGTTGATAAGTGACATGGAACTGAGGCACTGAATCCACTATTTCTCTTTTTATTCACCTAAGGACAGAACGTTGCAGGTCCAGTCAGAGTTCCTCAGAACCGCAAAAGAAATCTCCAAAAATCTGTATCCTCCAAATTCTATAAGAAGGTTAAAATAAATAGAGCAGTTATACTTTTCTTTAAATTCTATAGGACTTGTCCATAAGATGCCTGAGGCATGATTAGTAACAAGGGCAAAGAAGGATTTTTAATTGCAGTTTGTAAGGATAATTTCCATTTGAGAGAAATATTCCTACATTTGAAACTCTTTTTTGCTAGCATCAAGAAAACCCTTCTAGAAACAAGAGAAATACTTCTTTCTTTCAAGGCTCTTTCACCAGACTCTCAGTTACTGTTCCCTGCCTTAGTGGAGACAAGGCCTTGTAGTTTCACTATGAAATAAACTAGGCAAGGTCAGCCCTGAGTGGGGGGAATATAATGCTGACTTCAGCTAGCTATCTTGTTAAATTTGCTGCTGCCTTGTCTCCACTAGGATTTGACAGCGAGATAACTGTGGCACTGTTAGTTGTCTTGTTGTAAAAACAAAGATACACACCTTTGTGTCAGTGGAGGCAGACAACTTCTCACTGTGGTCAAATAGTGTGGTTACCTACATTTAAATATCATGGGATAAAGACCACACATTGCTACATTCCCAATACATTTCACAGGTGACACAGACTGCAGATTAATGATCACCCTATGTGGGCACCCTGGCCCCAATCCACTGAGGTACTTAGGTGCATTATCATACAACCCAGACTTAGGCACTTAAGTCCTAGTTTAGGCTCCAGTGCAATTCACAAAATTCCCAGCAAACCCTTTCTGCACCTAAACTCACTTGGCAACTAAGATTTCATGGTAGAAGTTCCCCCAGGGCCTAAATTTCTGCCTCTGGGCATGCAGATTGCTACCTCCTTCTAAGTCTCCATCAGATCGTCTATCTTCCATACAAACCCTAGAGCAATTCACAGACAAATGAACGTCTATCTCGCATGCAGGGCCCAATTTGATAGGCATGCTCAGAGACTGCTTACTAAAGTGGTTCCCATTCATAATCTGGCCAGCGGAAGAAGCAGTGCTCCATGTTATAGCTTTTAGCCCAGTGGTTAGAGCATTCCCCTAGGATGTGGGAGATCCAGGTTCAGTTCCCCCCTCTGCCTGATGGGGAGAAAGAATTTGAACAGTGGTCTCCCATGTCTCAGGAGAGTGCTCAAACCGCTGAGCTATGGGATGTTCTAATATGGGGCTCTCTAAGTCTCTTTCCTTGAAACTGTTCCACTGTGGATCAATAACAAAAGAGCGACTAGATCAGGGGGACTGGACCCTGCTACCTCCCGGGTGGGTGCCCTAAACAACAATCTACAGAGTCAGTCTCTCACCCAGGGACTGTTCCACTGTGGATGAATACTTACAAAGCCATTGGGTGGGAGAGAGAGAGATTCTACAGGCTGGTGCTTAGGGCAGCCAGCTGGGAAATAGGATTTGTATAGGGGTCTCCCTTCTCCCCTTGTGGTAGGGGAGGGGAACTGAAGCGGAGTCTCCCATATTGCAGGTGAGTACTTTAACCACTGGGCTGACAGTTATAAGGCAGGCACCACCTTCTCCAGCCAAGGCAGGTGTCCCACTCATTCCCTCACAATGTTTATTAGGCATCTAAGGGGCCTGACTCCAGGAGACAGGTTCCTGTTGGTGGATCACAAGCTCAAAACGGTACATATCTCCAAGAGAGGGGAGGGGCTTAGGACACATCCTTCTTGGCAGTATCTTTCATTGGCTAGCTTAGGTATCCCCCCACCTCGCATGCTGGCTTTGGTGGATTGCATTCTAAGGCACTTCTCTCTCCCTAGGCGTTGTGTAGAGAGCAAAAGCACCTAACTAGGCTTTGCGGATCAGAGTGTTGTTCCTGGCATTTGCTAGGTGCCTTGCCACACTCAGCGTTGCAATGCGTCAGTCCCTTTGTGACTCTGGACCACTGTATTTCCATAGTACACAGGAACTTTGAGTGACAGAGTGACTACCCAATCTCCTTCCCTATACTAAACCCGGAGAGTCCCACCTTGATGTTGGAGTATAAATTCTCTGCCAAGGCCGCAAATTGGCTAGGCAGACACTATTGCACTGGGGAGCCCTAAGAGGAAATGAGGAGTGGATCTGTAGAGTGACCTCACCCAGCAGACCTCACAACACAGAGATAGGGTGGAAACCACAGAGTTTGCCTGTGCAAGAGATGCAGACCCCCAACTCCAGTTGCCTTGCCTGTTATTCAGCAGAACCACATCAATTCTATTACTTGCAGGGCTCCCTGAAGCCACAGTGGTGGGCAGAGCAGAATGAATAACTTAGGTACATTATCAGCAAGGTGCTCTAGCATCACAGGATCACAGAAAAGAAACCCAATTGCTAAATCATTCCCATTTAGCCTAGCTCCATTCTATGTGGCATGGAGGGAAGGTAGAATCGAATAGACTGTAACACAAGTGCACTGCAGTTGTGAGAACATGCAACTTTAGGTTTTCCAAGTGCAACAGAGTCCTACCTATCAGTGGGTGTGGTTGTGCCTCTCAGTTTGCCCAGTTCAGGTGTCTCCGTTCTCCTCAGGTTTGCAGTCTCCTTTCTGTGGGAGGGTCAGTTAGGTAGGTTGCTTTTTAGTGATTTGGCCCTCCAGAGCAACCAAAAGAGTCCAAAACAAAACACTGCAACCTTTTTATTTTTTATTGTTTTGCACCTTAAAGACTAAGATTTATTTGGGCATAAGCTTTCGTGGGTAAAAAAAACCAAAACACTTCTTCAGATGCATGGAGTGAAAATTACAGATGCAGGCATTATATAATGACACATGAAGATAAGGGAGTTACCTCACAAGTGGAGAACCACTGTTGACAGGGCCAATTCCATCAGGTCAGTGGCATTCGTAGTCTTAGCAAGACTTTGGTGGGGTTGTTCCACCCCCCACCAATCTGCTTCTGTGTGCCTCATTTTCACAGCAATGACGAGGCCTCATCAGACACAGCCCCACTCTGGGCTCAACAGTCTGCTGCCTCATTGACCCTGGACTAAAGAGACTCTTGGCCTGCCTCAGGCTAAACAATTCCTTCTTTGGTTTTCCACAGGCCACAACTTTCACCTTTGTCCGTAGAAGGGATCAAGAGGGAACTTCCTGCTACACTCACTGGAAATTTCAGCAGAAGGCCACTAAACAACTGTGGCAGCTGCCATCTTGGCGAACACTCCAGAGCTGGAGGAGGGGACATCTACAACAGAATCTTCTTTTCTACAGATTAGACGCTGAGGTGAACCTGTAACACACGCTCACCAGTGGGTTGCTCAGCACACATGCCAACACCAGATCTCAAACCCACACTCGTGTGTATTATCCCAGGCCTTTTCCTTCACCCTTCCTTAGGGTTGTTCTTTTCTTGCCTGTCTTTTGGCATCCTCCCAGGCCTTTTCCATCTACTCTAAGTCTGGCCTCTCCCTGGTCTTTCTAAAACTAACCAAACATCTGCATTATAGAATCTTGCAATCACCTGCTGTTCATCACTTCTGCATTACATCTCCCATCAGCCTCTCTGGACTACATCCCCCAGAATTCCCTCATTCCATGCAGAACCAGGCATGGGCGGTACTTGACCTATAGCCAGCACACACCCTGTTACAATGAGAATCTGTGTTCTGTTTTCTTAAAACTATAGCAGGAAATTCAGCAGGCAAAAAATTAGAAATGCTGTATAGTGAAACAGAAAGTAGCTTTAGGAATAATGTTGTTTTCCTAACGCTAGTAAAGTTTCTGGTTAGAAGACAGCAATTCTTTTTGTGATGCTTTATCATTGTTGCACATGTTTTGCTTTTTCAAAATTGCACGTGCAACATTAAGAGTCCACTTTTTTAAATTAGGTCTTTGTGTATCTCTTTTTTTGTCTCTCTCTCCTTTAGATGGTGTTTGTGTACTCGAGTATGTGTCGATATTTGCTTTCTAGACATATTCTCTGCTATAGATGGCTCTCTGCTGAGAGGTCTATCTTCACATAATCATTTTCCTCCTCTTGGTAATTAAAAGCCTGTTTGTCCCAAATATATATTTGATTGTTGTCTTATGGTGGCTGAGAAAAATCAAAATTAAGCAGGTTTGCCACAAATCAGAGAGGGCTGTCTATTATCTTCAGCTAAGTCAAATCCTGAGTTATTGTTTTAACTAAATTGGTCATGGAGATAGTTTTGCAACCTAACTGTCCTGAACAGCTAGTTTTACTGGCCGACAGCCATTGGTTATCTTTCTGAGATTATTATCCCCAGGCATTATGAAGCAATTTCTATCTTGAATTTCCCTCGTAAAGATTAAACTGCAACATTTTCAGCTTTGCAATTCCCACCCCTAAAGTTTCTTAACCGGGTGATACAGTATAAATCCACAGTCCAAGAGGAGATGGCAAAACAATGTGGCTTTGCAAAGACAAAAGTTAGAGCAGCTCAGGCAGAAATATTCACAGCATTAAATGATTCCATATTCTTAGGCCTTGTTTGCACAGGAGATTTGCCATGATCACAGCCATTGGTGACCAGATGCCTCTGTAGCTGTGCCAATGCAAACCCCTGCTGTAGACGGGCAAAGGCACTATAAGTCATGATTTTCACCTATACTACTTATCCTAGTTCACTCGCCCTGGTGCAGACAGTAGCTTTATCTGTCTACACTAGTTAATATAGCTGAAAAACCCACTGACTGCAAGGCCTCTCCCTATGTTTTGCCATATAGCCTTAGGCAAACCTCAAGCTCTTGGTGTCTCAGTTTCCTTATCTATAAAATGAGAGTAACAAAACATATCTGGCTTAAGAAGAAATACAAGCAATGTGAGTAAATCATTGTTTGCCCCTGGCCTTGAAGTGCTAACCATTATTATTGCAGTGTTGTTGTAGGCGTGTTGATCCCAGGATAGGAGAGAGACAAAGTAAGTAAGGTCATATCTTTTATTGGACCAACTGCTGTTGGTAGAAGGGACAAGCTTTCGAACTACACTAGTCTAACCCTGTGCCAAGATGCAGGGTTTGTTAATGGCTATCCAGCCTCTTTTTGAAAACCTCCAGTGAAGGAGCTTCCATAACTTCCCTAGGTAGCTTATTCCATTGTCCTACTGTTCTTACAGTTAGGAAGTTTTTCCTGAGAAAAGTTTTTTCTGATTACCTCACCCACCTTGTCTCTTATCCTGGGACCTACACGGCTACAACAATCATTTTGAGAGTTGGTTACATCGAAATATTGGTTTTAAAAAAAAACTTCACTGTTCAGTTTTATGCACTAGATACTGATTGTCCCTGTTATGATTTAGCGTCCAACTTCCTTCCCAAGTGCAGCTTGTCCAATAAGGAAATCCTGCCTGGAAAATGCTGGGAAGTGCTTGCTTTATTCCTTTTCCCCAGGCACTGAAATCCTATCTTGTTTTGCAAGATGAAACCGTATCAACTTGAATTTGTTTTTAAACTCTAGCTATAGGAGAACAGAAAAGGCTAAACCATAGCAGTAAATATACTGTGGCTTTAGTTAAAAAAAATGCAGCAACTTGCTTTCAAGTCAGCCCTATGGACTTTCATCAAATATTGCCACAGTTATAGATTAACGGGCTACTTTTTAAACCAAATGTTTTTTAATCCAATCTTTAGTTAAATATCTAGAAAACATGTTTGGAATGGGTATGATGGATGTTGAAAGTGCATCAACCTGAGAGACTGTTTTCATTTCCTCCTCCTGCCTATGTTGTTAACTGGATTGTACTGTGGCAGGTCTAGGGGTTGTTCAGGCAATGGAAAATATCCTGAAACTGGCAAACTTTACCTTCCATGAACAGCAGTTCTTGGGAATGCCATTACAAGCCCAGCCCCCTTTGGCTTCACTCCCTTTGATTATCAGGCCACAGAACACTTTTAAACTTTGTTATTGGCTAAAAGGAAGTACTACTCCCTATTATACGATAATCTCTAATCTTTGGGCTAAGAAGTTGACAAACAGCCTTGCAGTTTCAAAATGATTAAAAACAAAACTTTCCATAGAAACTCCCAGTGCAGAGAACATCAGTTTTTCCAATGGCCTTATAATATTTGTAGTAAACAATTTTCTACCCTATTTGTTATGCAACTGAAGCTTTTTTTTTTTTAAACCACTGCTGCACTTTGAGAAGAGGTTTTAATACAATATCTACAACGAGGCCCAGGTTTTTTTCTTGAGTAGCTGCAGTTAATTTAGAAATCAGTGGTGTCTGAATCATTCAGATTATTCCTTCTAATTTGCATTATTTTGCATTTTCGACAATTAATTTAATCTACCCCCATGCTGCCTATTCACCTAACTTTGTAACGTCCTCTCTAAAGTTCTCCCCAATCTTCTTTAGCATCGACTAACATAAATAATTCCACCACTAAAAAGTTTCCAGTGTTCTTTGTTCAAATTTAGCCCCTTTGTGCCACAACGCAAATGGGCTGGACAAAAGGCAGGTCTCTCTATCTGAAGATACACGGAGTCCCCAGTGGGCATAGAACTGGCAAAAGAGATCTTAGATGGGATTCACAAAGATTAGGCACCTAACTCTAATTACCTTGATGAATCCCACCTCTTGGTGTTTTGGGGCGGGAGAGGTCTAGAGCTCCAGACAGTGACACTGCTGCTCACGCTAGTAATGCAATGGGGTACAACAACTCACCAGTAGCTAATCCAATCACTGTATGCTGCTAATCAAATCACTCTGTGTAACTCCAGTGTTGCATGGTCGTTCTCAGTCAAGCTAGGCTTGAATATACTAAGGACTTGTCTTCACATACAATGCTATAGAGGGGCAGCTGCACTGCTGTAGCACTTTAGTGAAGATGCTGCTATGTCTACGGGAGAGCTTCTCCTGCCAGGGTAGCTAATCCACCTCCTCGAGAGGCAGTAGCTATGCTGAGAGGAGAAGCTCTCCCGTTGACAGCGCTGTCTACATGGGGGAGTTAGGTCAGTATAACTGTGTCGTTCAGGGGTGTAGTTATACCGATATAAGTTAGAAATGTAGACCTGGCCTAACTGCTGTGAAGACAAGCTGTTTGCCAAGTAGTTGTGCTTCCCGTCTTACTTATGGGAATGAGAAAGTTTACCCCATTTAAGAGGGTAAATAAATGGCCCCCTGTTCTTCCATCTTGCTTTCTGCACCTACACAAGTCTTGAACACAGGGCTTGACACAACCAAAGGGAGGGCCTTTTTGTAGGTGCACCATGTTACAATATTGTCAGGAGTCTCAGGACATCAGTATGTGAATGGCAGTTTCTCTCACTGAGAAAGGAGAAATCTCATTAAAATCACTCCCTCAGCATCAGTTTGTATATTGCTTTTAAACTGTCTGAGGCAGAAACTACATCCCAGGCAAAGGCAGTCAGACACACAGCAGACACTTTACAGAAAGGAAGCAACTGAAAGGAACTTAGTTTTCTCTGCTTGCATTTTGGCACCCTATGGAGTGGTATTTATCTGTTCCATTTCCATGGAGGGCAAAGTCTCTCATCAAAGATAAGGGTAATAACATGTCATGCTTCAGGGCATAGGCAGATTGCTGTTTGTCAGGAATGATTTTTCCTTTCTCTAAAATGCTGCAGAGTCAGCTAGGTGGGTTATGGATTTCCCTCCCACTTTCTTCTGAATTATTAAAACTAAGATTCACAACTGCCTTGCACCTTGAGTACTTGCTTTCACCTGTGCAAAGTGAGTGTAAGATGCCACCATTCAGGTGTGGTGATAGTCACCCACTTTGCACAGGTCTGGAGGACTCCACAAGGTGCAATGCTGGAGAGGATCAGGATCCAGTTTTTAATAGCCAGATGCAAACATGACTACATTGGCCCCTGCTGGATACTAGACTTGATGGATCAATGGGCTGCTTCAGTATGAGGAATCCTAGTAGGAGGTCTGAGGCCTTGCCTGCACATAAAATTATATCAACCTAGCTACATCGCTTGGGGCTGTGAAAAATTTCATGGCCCGAGGATATGTCTACACAACAGGTGCTACAGTGGCAAAGTTATAGTCTACACTTCCTATATCGACAGAAGAGGTTTTTCTGTCAATGTAGTTAATTCACCTCTCTGAGGGATAGCAGATAGGTTGATGGAAGAATTCTTCTGTCAACCTAGCTGTATCTGCACCAGGGGCTAGTTCGACCTAATCATGACATTTAGGGTGCACTATTTTTCACAGCCCTGAGCAACACAGCTACACCCTAAGAGGATGGTGATTTCTGTTTACAATGGGCGAAATTCTGAAGTTCTTATCTGAACAGAAGTTTTATCTAAGTAAAAACTAAATACAAAGGGTGAAATTCTGGGTCCATTGAAGTCAATGGCAAAAGTCCAATTGACTTTAATAGGACCAGGATTTTACTCATATTGAATGAGGACTTCGCACCTGAACCCATAGATCAGTGGTTCCCAAACTTGTTCCACCACTTGTGCAGGGAAAGCCCCTGGAAGGCTGGGCTGCTTTGTGTACTGCCGCGTCCACAGGTTCGGCCAATTGCGGCTCCCAGTGGCCGCAGTTCGCTGCTCCAGGCCAATGAGAGCTGCTGGAAGCAGCACCCAGTACACCCCTTGGCCTGGAGCAGCAAACCGCGGCCACGATCGGCCCAACCTGCAGACACAGCAGGTACACAAACCGACCCGGCCCGCCAGGGGCTTTCCCTCCACAAGCGGCGGAACAAGTTTGGGAACCACTGCCATAGATAGTTGCACCCATGTTTACTTATTCTAGGATTTCTGCTCACTAAGTAAGTTATTACTGAAAGTTGATAGAGCTGGTTGAAAATTTTCTGACAGGACAGTTTTTCATCTGAAAATATTAAATATGTATTTGATTAAATTGAAATGTTTCTAGGGAACATTGATTTTGTCAAAATTATTGAAATGTTTCATATTTCATTTTGATAAGGTCAAAGCATTCATTTAATCGTTATCATTTTAAGTAATACAATAGAATAAAATAATTGAAACAATACGAGGTGTTTTGATGCTATCGAAACAACATTTTGATGAGGTCATTTTGCTATTTCTGAAATAAATCTTATCCTGGGGGCATTTCAAATAAAGCCGTGCCCAGCCTGAAAAGATTGACTCCTCCATCCCACACTGAGGCAGGCCAAGCTTAAATTATTAATTATTATTATTATTTATATAACAGGTGAGCAGGGCATTTTACAGGCAAATAGAGCTCAGTTCTGATCTCACTTACACCAGAGTAAATCAAAAATAATTTTAATGAAGTTGCAATGGTTAAAAAAACAGTGAAAAGTGAGCTCAGAATCTGGTCCACTGACCTTCCTCTAAGGAACCTACAGTCTACATTAAATGCTAAGTAGGGGCCAGGTTGGGATGTGTCACTGGACAGATACACAAAGACAGGGAGGGTGCATGCAAGTAGCCTTCGATAGCAGCCTGCACTCACCATACGAAGGCTGGTCCAAATCACAATTTTTGTGTCTACCTGAACACAAAACTGCACAAGGTTCAGGGAGGGCAGGAAGATGGCGCCAATGGCCGTCAGCGCTGCCTGGCTGTGGAGGAAAGCACACACTGCTACCTCCATCAGGGGGTAGCAATGACTGTGCTTCCCGTGTGTAGATGCGCTACCCCCGGGGCCTGATTTGCCTCTCACGCCAGCATAAAACGAACCAGGAATAGCGCCGTTTAATGCAGTTATATGCATAAGTGAGGGAAGAATCAGGCCTCCAAACCGGGGCAATGCCTTAAAAATAGACCCCTGGGTGCACATCCACCTTGTCACTGAAATAAGCCTCGGGCCATTTGTGACAGTTGGTATCAAGCGTTCACATGCCACTAAAACAACATGAGGTCGATTCTAGTTACACACCCATTTCTCTTTGCTTTTGTGTGAATTTCATTGTGTCACCTCTCAACAGAGAGACCCAGTTGTATCCAGGACTAATCCTGGAGGAGGAGGAAGCAACTGAGAACTAAGGCCACTTTACTCCTGAATGAGAGACTCCACAGGGAGGCTTAATTCACTTTCACTTGGGCACATTAACGTCACACCTTTAGTTGTACAATTTCCCTGTATAGACAAGCCCTGAGGCACCAAATGGAGATGATTCATTCCACTTGTGATCAAAGAGCTAGGGGCACCATTTGGACAACTGTCTCCAGAGGTGAAAAGCTAGAGTATGACAACACAGCACAGTGCTGTTTCCTTTTCCAGATCAGCTGGGTTCCTCTGCCCCAGCCATAGCCCCAACACTCCATATGGTAATGTCAATGGAGAAACCAGGACATCCCTTGTCGCTAAGAAGAGGTGTCAATGTAGAAAGCCCCTATATGCAAGAACATCTACTATAGTCTGCCTCATTTGCATATGGCTCATATGTCCGGTTAGGCATTTGGAGGTATGTAGATTGTAAGCGCTTTAGGTCAGAGACCAACTTTTGTTCAGCAGCTGCACAATGGGGCCATGGTTCACGACTCCTCTGTGCTACTGCACTATAAATAATAAATCAAATAATATATTATATATATTAATAATGATGTTCATCTTCATGAATGCAGCATTAAACATTACCCATTTTTTCATGTTCTCCGTGTATATATAGTTTCCTACTGTATTTTCCACTGCATGCATCCGATGAAGTGGGTTTTAGCTTATGCCCAAATAAATTTTTTAGTCTCCAAGGTGCCACAAGTACTCCTTATTCTTTTTGCATTAAACATGAACCTCCATGCCTCTCATGATGCTGAGAATGTGCCTGAAAGGACAGTTCTGCCATCTCTACAGTGGGGAAACAGAAGTAAGTAGTTTTTAAAGGGACACTTCAGCATGTTTTACAGAAATTTGCATAGGTATTGAAAATGCCTACTGATCAGACATCTAGGGAAGAGCTATTGGAGGTGCAGAGCCAGAATGTTTTCTTGGTGTAGTGAGTAATGCAGATCTTATGTACCTGGGTTTCTTCCATTATCCTGGCATGGGACAGGGAGTGAGGTTATCCCTTATCAAAGGCCTGTGCATGGGTCAATGAATAGGTGCCAGAGAGATTGCTTGGCAGCTAGGCAGAGGCTGATCAGATACATTACTTTTCCTAGTGAGCTACTTCAGCTCCTGCAGTGTGCCAAAGCGCAGAACATTTTTTTAAGATAAATGGAATATGAAAACTTGCGTAATTGCTTCGAGGTGATATTGTGACCCAGAAGTTTCAGTGTGTGCGCAATTCCCACAGAATGGTCATTTTCACCTTCAGAACCTGCAAAATTGTACATTTCACCTATGCAATCTACAGTCAGAAAGATATTTTAATTTCAGAATGGGAAACTAAAATGTGTGCAATTTTCCCTCTTAAATATGTCTATTTTATAGCGAAAATGGGCTGATTTTGCTACCAAATCATCCTTCCTTAGTGTGAAAACCCATACAATTTTATGGGGTCTTTTTTGTTAGTGAAATTTGGAAATTCAAAATGAAATGTGACACCATCTTTTTTTGGGAAGGGCCTTTGAATGTTATTTACCTTTTTTCACACCCTTCTTTTTCAATGTGAACTTTATTAATTTGGTTTTAAATGAGGACATTGGGGGTACCATTTATTTCTGTTATTATTTCTCACTTATTCAGCATCATAAATGAGCATGGAGCTTTATAAGGAACAACAATAGGAGGACATGGTCCCTACCCCGGGACGGGGGAGGGCTTACAGTCTAAGGACCTTGTTCCAACAGACACTTACATGCATAACTAGCTCTACTCACATGATTAGTCCTATTAACTTTGCAGATTTGGGAGAAGTCTGTTGGCAAGCCAGGGAAGGGTCCAAAATGCAAGATGAAGAATGAATCCCTATCCCGGGGCACCTTCTAACTTTCTGTGAAATCTATTCTACTTTAAATTTTGATTCCACTCTATCTCAACAGTAAACTTTGGGCAGAGAGTCCTGTTCCTCTGGAAATGAGATGGGAGTTTTCAAGTGGGGCATGGGGGAGGGGATACAATAAAAATCTGAATGCTACAGCATTTAGCACACAGACTTTTTGCTTCCAATCACCTATTGGCAAGTTCATCGTAACACAATTTTCTCAGCTGTTTTGACCTGCCCCACTACTGAAATTTCTCTGGTACATCTTCACTGGCTAAATCCGTCAGGAAGACTGTGTTGTAGGGCTCTCACGTGTTGAACAAATACAAGGGTATCATTGGGGTACCTGTCTGACAGGGCAGTCTCTAACCCTAATATAGTCCTGAAATGTCAACATCAAGTGAATTCAGGTCTTGCTGTGGATTTCAACCCACAACCATTTGCATTGTCAGTGGATCCATATTGGCACGGTCTATCACAGACAAGACCTCTTCAAAGCTACAGTACCTCTGAGGCCTGGTCTACTGAGTTTTTATACTATGTTGGTTAGGGATGCGATTTTTTTTTAACCCGTATACTGCTACAGTCCCTAGTGCAGATGCAGTTATTCTGTTATGAAGATATTATAAAGAACTACCCTTATGGGAAGGCACCTTCGTACCAGAATAACTGCATTTGCACTAAGGGAGATTGTACTGCTTTAACTATACAGGTACAACTTGCTAGTGTGAACAAAGTCTGAGTAGAAGAGACACAGTTTTCAGAGTTTAAATAGGAAAGTTGGAGGGAAAAGAGAAGACATGCCCCCCCCATACACATACAGACTATGGTGGCTCCATCCTCTATGAGAGAACTAGTAGTAGCAGATGCTTTGGTACACACATATAAACAAAAGCACTTGAAAATCTATGTTTTGTTTTACGTTTTTGAAGTGAATTTAGTGCTTGTGAGGGACAGCCCTGGAGACCAATGTGCGAACAGGCACAATAGCCACAGAACTCAGCCAGAGTACCAAAACCCTGACCCAAAGGATCCAACTTTAGTGGTACATGGGGAGTCTTCTCTACTGAGCCTGCTAGCAAGGCAGGGATGAAGGGGTGGGGGGAGGAAGTGAAGAAGAGAGGCAGTGCTGCCAACTTTCATTTATCATAAGTTTCATGATATTTGATGTTGCTCTTAAAGTCCCAGACTCTGGAGTCAGGCGATTATGTAAGAATCTCAGGTTTCATTTAAAAAATGAAGTGTTTCTAGACTGGAGATTTTTCAAAAGTGCCCAAATCCCTTAAACACAAATCCTACCAAAAGTCAGTGAGACTTGTGATCCTAAATTGCTTGGGTGCTTTTGAAAATCTCCTGCCTGGCTCTCATGGTTGTGGACAAAGGAAAGCTAAAGGCTCAAAAAGCAGATGGCACATGAGAAGAATCAAAATTGCTTGGGGCAGGCAAGATTGGCTTTGGGGTGGGGGGAACTAAGAGCCAGTGGGGTGGTCTCAATCCACCAGCAAGTTGACTGGAATCACCAGCTCTACAGGTAAAGGCTATCTTACAGGAGAACCTCCGTAAGGCCCAGGAATCTCGATGAATGTCAATTCCACCTATCAATTCCTCCAGACTGTTCTTTCAAGAGGTCTTCACCTTCTTGAAGCTCCAAGAAATCTTGCGGCTCTCCGAGCTTAGGGCTGGGGCATTTGCACAGAGGCCCAGTTTCTTAGGAATCATGTTCCAATGGCTCTCTAAGGACAGCTGCCCAAAAATGCTCCTCAAAGGATAGTCCAATGTGAGGAGGGGAAACCCAGGGTAAGTTCAGGAGGGCAAAGTCAGCAATATCTTACACTGCACACTCTCCACAAGTTGAAGGTGGAATGATGCTGTGAAGGGCCCCTATCTGCTCCCACATCCTTTTCTCCTCAGCCCTGTCCCTAGATCAAACTGCCAGCAGAGCCTGCCAGGCAGCTGAGAACCATTGCTGCTCCCATTGCATGAAGGGCCTTTTTTCATTTCCTTCTTTTTCCCACCTAGCCTGGGCTGTTTTCGTTTGTTTGTTTTGGGTTTTTTGAGGGTGTGGGGGTTGGGGATTTGACCTTGCAGAATGGAGGAGAATAGGATTTTGGTGTTGCTTTTTTAGTGCATTTTCAATACACATGAAGAGTCTGATTCTGGCCTCACTCCCTCTGATGTAAATCTGGAATAATTCCATTGAACTCAACGGGGTTAGGTAGGTGTAAAACTGGTGAGACAAGCGAATCAGGATTAGCATGTGGCAGAAATTGCAGCTTTTCAAGGAACAAAGAAAGGGTTGCTAAAAGCTAGCTATTCAAAAGCTATTTAAAGGAAGAACCGTGAATACCATTTAAATGAGGCCCTCCCCCACCCCCCAGTCTATTTTCCAGCAGCATTGCCTATACAGCAAAGAAAGCAGAGCTCAAGGACACACCGGTTTTGCAAACACGAAAGCTGGATTTTTGTGGCTGCACTATTTTCATGTGCAGACTTTAGGATTATTGTTGTTGTGCCTTCTCCCCTCCCGCCCATCCCCACTTCCTGGAGATCAGCCAGCAGGGAAATCCTCTCAGGGGGTGGACCAGGAAGAGCTCCACCTCAAACACAGCAAACAATAACAACCTCCCTTGTTGCCTCGCTCGCTCTCCCAGTCTGTGTGTCTTCTCTTTGTGGGCGCACCATGAGGCTGCCTACGGCCGGCCCCAGCACTGGCCAGACCTGTGGGCTTGTGCTGATCTCCGCTGTGCTGCTGCAATCCATTTGCGTGGCGGTTACTTTCCTTTACTTCACTAATGAGCTGAAACAGGTAAGTACCACGGCGGCGATCTAGGTTGCTGGATCCAGCACTGCTCAATCTGCAGGCTGATTTGGCCAGCCTACAGGCAGTTCCTCGTTCTCTGTTTCACTCTCCCTGCAAATCTAGCCAAGAAAAACCAACGCATCGTGTGTGCCCTTGTCCTGCTCAAAGGAAGGTTGTATGGGTTCCTGCACGAGTGATCCGGTTCCCACTGACGGCAGTGGCAAAACTCCCAGTGTTTGCAGGGAGCAGGATTGGGCCCGAGCTGAACTGTAGTGTGGCAGTGTTTATTGTAGCAGGAAAGCCTTAGAGATCCAGCGCTTTTGCTTTCATTGTAGGAGAAGTGGGTTAGGCTGGGTTTGTTTGTTTTGCTGGTTGGCTGGGTTTGTTTGCTCTTTACGCAGAACACGAAGGTCACGAAAAGAGAGGTTTTAAAAACTCACCTTAGACTCCCCCCCCCCTCAGAAACAGAAATGCGCTTTTCATTAATGTTACAAAGTGGCTCTTTCTTCACTCCAATTTGTGCCTTGTCAGCACTGCTGGAACGTTAGTAGCGCTCGGGGCTAGGAGGAGAGCCAGCCTTCTCACCCGAATAGTCACGCTTGAAAAGAAACCCAACGACACTACTTTGCTTTCAGACAGTGACTAATCCTGATAGAATTTCAGGCAGACACAAGCTGATCATTGCCCCCCCCCGCAGAGAGTTGGGGAATGTCTGTGTAGTGGGCTGCGCCTTCCACACTCTGCAACCACAGGTTCATATATCAGCTCAGCCATTTATCTTTTCTTAAGTACGTAACTGAAGTTCCATGCAACGTTTGGCTGGTTGACTTTTGCACAAGACTTTAAAAACCATGGTCCTATATGGACATTCATGACCCCATGGCAGTTCTGTAGGGATAGTGGGTTTGTCTAGGTGTCCATCCACGTTTCCTATCCTGCTATCCCTACTATAGTGTGCTGTCCATCTGGGTCCTCTCCCTAGCTCCAGAGGTGGCTGAACACAAGCATCCGACGAAGTGGGTATCGAAAGCTCATGCTCCAAAACGTCTGTTAATCTATAAGGTGCCACAGGATTCTTTGCTGCTTTTACAGATCCAGACTAACACGGCTACCCCTCTGATACTGAACACAAGCAGCATTCTAGGTATATCATTTCTGTAGGGTTTTGAGATCCTTGCATTTGAAAGGTGCTATATAAGTATAAAATACTATTGCAACCCGTGAATTTACCACCTGCAAAATTTAGTAGTACTCTACTCACAGCTTCTTTTGGAGATGGCTAAATCAGATGGTTTGGGAAGTTCTTATCAGATGATTTGCACCACTCTACAATCAATACCAGACTTCTTGAGTGTATAAATCTGGGGACCTGTCTGCTGAATTTGTTGCTCTGATAGCTTCATATCTGGTTTCTGTAGGCATCTACAGAAACATTACATTTGTCTTAAGAAAATAGGTTACACTGTACTGGCGATAAGAGAGAAATGTAGGCAAAGTTGTTCCAACCCTCGTCTACTTGGTTCAAAGTTCTTTGTTATCAAACTTTTGAACATCAGCAATTAGTAACCACAGCACGTTCTCCTAGTTGCTGTTCCTCCAACTATGTATGGTTTGAACTTTTGAAAGAGTACTCTACTATCCTGAATAAACCACGTCCAACAATTCTTACCTCAGCTATAGCTCTTATTATTGCGGGAGAATAACTAACCCTTTTGTGGTGTGAAGGCTGACTCCAGTCTTTTGAAGGGAATTTCTGTTGGGCTGAAAATAGCCTAGGTACAGTATCTGCATAATAATATTATATGGTGTCTCTATTATACATGTCCTTTTTATTCCCTTGCACACAGATGTAAGGTATTGCTATATTAGAACTGTAAATACAGTTTGTTACCTTAATTGTACCTGTGGGTTATGGTTAGTGATATTTATCAGTGAGCCTGGTCCCTCTTTTCCCTTCTTTTTGCTGTTTCATAGTATCTGTATTTTGAGACTTCTGTCAAATAATCATCACTGGCCAGGTGTCAGATCCTTTCAGCTGTCAGTACAAATTAAAAATCTTATTTAATGCTGGGTAATTTTTCTCAATCTACATGGATAGTCATCTGATTAGCTAAATGTAACCGTCTGTTGATCATAAGATGGATAAAGCTTTTTGAACAGCCTAGTTTGGCTTATGGGAGGGGAGTGCTGAAAAGCAGTTACTCAGCCCGGTTGAGTTAATTATACATCCAGGATATAGGAGAGTGAAGAAAACAGACTTCATTGATTTTAAAAGCATAATCCAAATGTTGCCCTTAGGTAATGGGTAAAGTTGTAGAAATACTTCACTAATAATACTCCACTTAACATTTCTGTGGCACCTTCCCTCCATGGATCTCAAAGTGCTGTACAAATATCATTTCATTAAGACTCATAATGCCCTGCACCTCCATTTCCTTAACCTCTAAAATGGGGATAATACTTCCCTGTCACACTCACGTTTGCAGAGTGCATTCAATGCTGTAGATGCAAGATACTGCAGCAACACCAGGTACTAGTACAGTAAAGTTATCTCAGGGGCTAGGTGTGTGACAAGTAAGCAGAAAGCAGAAATGGCAGTAGTGTTTGCTTCCAGGTTGAAGAGAAAAGTTTTGAAGCGCCCTCTCCTTTCCTGGTCCCTAGATCTGGTAGGAGAGTGGTCTGGTAAGGGCTGGTCTACACACAGATTTGGTATCAATTTAATTATATTGGTTTAAAACCAACCCCTTCTCATGGATGCAGTTACACTAGTATAAAGGTGTATAGCTTATTTCCACCAATTTAAGTAAAGTTCCGAAAGTAAGAAGCCTTATATTAAAAATACTACCCTATTCGGTAGTAATGATCCAAAAGCCTGTAGGGATACTCCTGTCAGTCAGAGCATTTTGTGTCAATGATTATAGAATAGGGTAGTATTTTTAAACATAAGAGAATTCTCTGTAGATGCTGCTGCACAAAGGTCAGGAGCTTGAGGTTAAGTGAGGCAAGATTTGCAGGGTCAGATGGTTGAATTCTCTCCATCCTGCTACAGCGGGAAATCTAGGGCTTGCCTCCTTTGTTTTCAAGCAGACAGGAAAGGATGGGAATGGTGGGGGGAGGGGTGGAGAACAGTCCCCCTGTTCTCTGGTGCTGAATGTTCCAAGCTTGAAGGATAGTTTAAACTGTGACATGTTAAGTAAATTAACTTCCAGAGGCAGCAGATTAACAAACAAACAAAAAAAATCCTTTAAGATAGAAATGGTTCAAATTAAACTATTAAATCAAGAAGAAGCAGCCAGTCTGAATGCTTTGTATGTTCACTAGTTTCTTTCCTTTCCAAACTTTACTGGCATACAGGTCTTAACAGGGGTTGTGGATGATGATGAACCATTGAACTCAATGGGATCAGGAGATCTCTCTAGGCTGCTTAGGTTACTGTGTTCTTACACTAAGCAACAAGTGCCAGCTTCAGTTTTGATAATGGGTTATCCCCTGCAGAAGCAGCAGAGCTCAAGGAAGGGTTTCGTTGTTCACTATATTCTTTACTATTTGAAACTATTTAAACTACTATTTTTAAACTATAACTAGGAAAGTTATTCCTGACCACAGTGAAGACATTGGGACTTTTGCCATTGACTTCAGTGGGGCTCTGATTTCACTCTTTCTCTTTACACATCAGAAGAAGGAATTCTCTCTTTAGATAGGTGAATGATGTAGAGATGGGCCCAAGTCACAAGACCAGAGATGTGAAATCAGATCTGAATGCCAGCTTCCTCAAAATTCATAGGGAAGAGGTTTGAATGTGGTCTTCTTGCCCCCTTCCATTACAGAAAATGCCCCAAGCTGCAAGGTTTGAATCTGGGGTGGAATTTGCCCAAAGTGCAGACATGGGGAGTGGGTTAGTGGCTGATGTTCAGACTCATCTTCAGTCCTCAGCGTAGGAACTAAATTCTAACAATGTCAGAGCTGATAAAATAATTCTCAGCATTAGTGACGTAGATATTGCAAGTGCATAAACTTATTCAGCTGAGTCCTGGATGTCCAGTTTATGACCATATAGAGATAAAAATGTATTCTTGCATATTAGGCATCTGGTTGTAACTAAATAAGTATGTAAAATCAGGATTAACTCTCCTTTATAAAATAAATAAAAATAAACAAACTTGCTGTAGCATATTGGTGTTACTTAGAACAGAAAAGGTTTTCCTAAACACAAGAGTTTTGGAAATGCATCATATATCTGCACATTAAGTGAATTAACTAGCTTATTGCCTTCTACCACAGCTCCAGGACACATATTCCAAGAGCGGCATTGCTTGTCTCACTGGGGAAGATCTGGGAACTTTCATAAAACATGTGGATCTAAATGAGAATGAAGAAAGAGAGAGTGACCCCTGCTGGCAAGTGAAGTGGCAACTAGGAAAGTTAATTAAAAAGGTACTTTGGAACTTTCACACAAACGAAACAATGGAGCTTGGTTATAACAATCCAGATGGTTCAGAGAGTTAAGTTCCAACTAGTGAAATAAAATGCAAATCCCAAATTGTTTCCTTGCATTTTAGTGGTCAAATCGCAATTCCAGATATAAAGGAATTCTGTCTGCAGTGAAGTTCTTCTGAGAACAAAAATTGTCATTTCACTATAAGAGTTTCACTGTATTTAGGAGACAGAAAATACAGGTGACCAGTTATTACTAAGTTCATCCCAAAGAGGGGTTCATCCACTAATGTTTGTCTAGCATGCCCACTATTTAGAATGTCTGTCTATCCTTCTCCTCATTTGTGACAGAGCATGGAGATGTAGAGCCTGATTTTCTTTCACTCACACTAGCAAATCAGGAGTGATTCCACTCAAGCCACAGGAAATGTAACAGGTGTGAGATCAAAATCTTGCCCACAGTCCCTTTTATCATAAAGAAAACCACTTTTCACCTCCTGCCTCACAACTGTACAAAGAACAGGTATGTCATGAAGCATTGACGGTTTTATTACAATCTAAACTGGAAATCTCACTCCCCCCATTCCCCACACAGCCTTACCCTTCAAGGTCAGGTATTGTGTGTCAGCCTTTCAAAATACACACACATACACACTAATAAATTATATAGGGTTATCATTGATACTTTTCTCTCACTTTTATCACAAATGTAATTTTGAAGAAGTTTTACTTTGAATAAGGGGTTGCCAAATTGAAAAGGATGATCTAGTAAATTAATAGTGATTTAGTTAGTATACAGTGATGCACTGGAGGTCTGTTTTAAATAAAATATTGGCCCAAACTGAAGTCCACGGAGTTACTCCAAATTTAACTGGTATAATTGAAGGCAGAATTTGGTTCACTACGAGTAGGTTTCTACAATGGGAAAATTCATACATATTTTTCTGCACCAGTGTAATCCTGCAATTATACAACATAGTTGGAGAAAGGCCCTTCACCCTGTCTGCACTACAACTTCTAATACTGCTACCACTGGGAAGACACTTAGGATTCAGAATTTCCTAGAGAAGCAATTGCTGCATATGCATATAGTAGCTGTTTCCCAAATCCATATAAAACACTCTGCTAGAAAAGCTGTTTGGTCAATGAAATGCAGATTAAGGTATCCCAGAGCCATTACATTCTGTAATCTCAGTATTCCTTAGATAATGGCAGTGTCTCTTACATTTCCATGGTGATGACAATGCTTTTGTTGTTCTCATGGAGCTATTACGATTGAGGAGCCATCATTGCTTAATGGAAACTATTCCAGTGTATTCAAAATACCCTTCCCATGACACTGGAACCATGAGTTACAGTGGTGAAATAGTAATGGCTTCAAGTGACAGAATATTTTTGCTTAATAAAGAACTAACATCAAAATTACATGAAAATAAGGTGGGATCTGATTAAAACCTCAAGAAAGCCAGGAATTTATGAGTGAGAACTTTTCACATGAATCTTAGTTCAAGATGTTGAATGTAAGTTTTGTGATAGACTGCCTGAGAACAGGGTATGAGATTTACTACAGTAAATAAGGGTATGTCTACCCTGCCCACATTACAGCGCGGCTGCAGCAGCGCTGTGACATGGGCAGCCTAGTCACGCTGTATCGCCGGGGGAGAGCTCTCCTGGCGAGGGGTGGTAGCTTTATCACCGGGAGCTACAAAGCGCTGTGTGTACTGGCGCTTTTCAGTGCTAAAACTTTTGTCGCTCAGGGGGGCATTTTTTCACACCCCTGAAAGACTAAAGTTTTAGCACTGAAAGTGGCAGTGTAGACAAAGACTAAGCCAGATAAATTCCTGCCATTATTTATATATCAATAGTTTTGCCACTGTGAAAACCGCTGGATCTAATTCTCCTCTGTTGTACCAGAGTTAATCTGGAGTAACTGCAGTGAATTATTCCACAATCAAATTTCTCCAGACCTACACTGGAGTAATTGCAAACAGAATCTGATGCCCTGAACTCTATATTTCCTCTTATTGAGGGCCAGATTTTCCAAAGAACTTTAACACTCAATTGGATGAGCTCCCTTGCAGTTTGGCCCCAGATATTTAAAATTACTGCAAAACAGTTTGTTGTGAGAAATGAATGATACAGTTTCCTTTTGATGTCCACTTTTATTTACAAATAGGAATAAAATTTGTTTGATGATCAAATGCTGGAGTTTGTTCAGTTATGTGGCATATAAGAGTGTGTGGAATAGTTGTGTTTCTGGCATCTTTGTCACTGCTCTACTGATTTCCTAGAAAGAAAACAGTTTTCTTTATGTGTGTTTGCAGATGATATCAAGAAACTATGAAGAAAACATTTCATCTGCGGTGAAAGGTATTTTTAATGTAACACATTTATTTAGCACATAAAAAAGAAACTGCGATGGTAGCAGATGTGCAGTGGTTCCATACATGTTTTCCAGTTGTAGAGAATAGTTCCTAATTTCTTACTTAGTTGTACAGTTCTTCTGCAGCAAAGCATGCGAGATGAGTAACAGTTAGTATTAGCTGGTATTCTTTTAAGAGACATATTAAGCAGTCAGGAAATGTGGTCAAGTTATTAGAGCATGGAACCAGGTTTCAGGAAAAGTGCCTGGCTTCTGTTCTTGTCTCTGATTCAGTGATTTTATGCAATTCGTTTAACCTCTCTGTGCTTCAGAGAACAAATAGTACTTTGTTGTTGTACAGCTACATTAATTAAGGATTGGGCACAGCTCTCCTCTGAAACTGATGCACCCCTGGAGGACTATCAGGAAGCATTCTGGCTCAAGAAGTCAGAGGAAATTTTGCTTGAGTAAAGACCACAGAATTTGGCCTTAAAAGATATTTACCCTTTCCATGAGCACATATTTATTTTTAGTACAGGGTGTTTGGGCACTGGTTTTGAGGGGCGGGGGGGGGAGATATAGAAGGCTTAAAAAGGCATTTCAAAGAGAGTATGGGAAGTTCCGAGAAATTTTGACCATATCAACCATTACACTTCAATCTCTCATTGATTTGGTCAAATAAAATATTTTGACAAACACATAACTCCTCAAATACTGTCAATTTAGTAATTAGGCAGTCACATATTTCCATGGAGATGACAATGGCTTTGTTGTTTCTCTAATTCTAATTTGAGATTTAAAATGGTTATTTCTCATCTTCATGTAACTGAAATGTCTCTAACTCTTCCAGGAACTGAAGAACAGGGATCTCAGAACCATGGACACAGAATAGCAGCTCACTTAACTGGAAGCCGCAATAAGAAGAGCTCTCTAGCCACATCAAGTAAGATATTTTGCTATATTGATGAAGGAAGAAAATGGATACAAAATAGGGAAAGGTCACTGAATATGTGTGCTTTGCGATTTTCCAGAAATGAATATTGACTGTTGATTATTCTAGGCACACTTTTTGATTGTTTCTCATGGACTTAATGCAATTTTTTTGGCCAGAAAACAGGGAAAGCTTTACAAAATCAAAGATTTTCTAGTTTTGGTAAAAATAATTCTTCAGCTCACTCTAGTAGTAGTATCAACCCCACTCAACTTGGGTATCTATGGTGCACCTTCCTTCTATGTCTTTAGTTGTTTTTTTAATGAAAATTCCCTCTTTGTAACTCTGCCTATCTCCTCTGCAGTGTCTTTTTGGAGAAATATATGTGTATGAGGGCCTAGAAGCTAAGGTGATAGGCACATAAAAAAATTTAAATTCACACCAGATTTATTGAAGGACTTTCTAAAGTTCTCAAATCTTCTGGGGAAACCCAGGGCTGAGTTAGGATTCTCACATTATTTTGCTCAGTAGCCACGTGGCAACTTGGATTAATTTTCATTCTGTATTTCAGGCAGCAGTGGGGAAGGATTCAAAGATCAAAACTAAAATAAATCCCCACAAAGTGATGTGCTGAATTGCTACTTAATGAAATTTGAAATCTCTGGGCTGGTCTACGCTACCGCGATAAACCAATCTAACTTAAGCAACTTCAGTGATGTGAATAATGTAACTGAAGTTGTCATTGTTAGATCCACTTACCGCGGTGGCTACATTGCGCTGTGTCAACGGGAGAGCGTCTCCTGTCGACTTCCCTTATGCTTCTTGGGGCAGTGGAGTACTCAAGTGCTCTCCCATTGCATCGTTTGCAGCAGTGCCAATCTACCAGCAAGTGAAGACATACCCTTTAAGAGTGATTGGGCCCAATCCTGGACCATCTGAAGCCAATGGATGCAGGATCTGGCCCATTGCTCTTATTTAGGTTTTGAAAAACAGTCTCATCAGCTAAGAGACAGTGGACTTTGTTGCACACAGCATTATTTAGCTCTATATTCTTCTCTATTTTTTTCCCCTCAAATAGATTCCTCATCCAGAAGAGGTGTTGGGCAGAAAATAAATACCTGGGAACCCTCAAGGAAAGACCATTCATTCCTCTATAATGTGGAGTTGAAAAATGGGGAGTTAATCATACCCAGAACAGGGTTTTATTACATCTACTCTCAAACTTACTTTCGATTCAGCGAACCTGAGAACGAGGATTCAGAATCAGATCCGTTAGCACTAAGCAGAAACCCTAAGCAAATGGTCCAGTATGTTTACAAACTGACGACATATCCAGAGCCTATCCTGCTCATGAAAAGTGCAAGAACTAGCTGCTGGTCTAAAAAGGCAGAATATGGACTTTACTCCATATATCAAGGTGGAGTATTTCAGCTAAAAAGGGATGATAAGATTTTTGTCTCTGTCAGCAATGAGGACATAGTTGACATGGACAAAGAAGCAAGTTTTTTTGGAGCCTTTTTGATCAGCTAAATGATTAACAGAAAACCAGACTCCCAAAGGAATCATTTTTTAAATTCTATAATCTAAGGTGGCAGAGGAGGGAGGAAGCCACTGTGACAATACAGTGACTTCGAAGCAATAGTGGCAATGCAAGAATCCCCACTGTCAATTCATCCTGTGAAAGGTTTGATTGCTCTGAGAAATGATCCAGCGGAAGAGCAGCAGGTGGCTACAGCTGCATATGATTGTGCCTTGTATAACAGCACAGCAGATCCCCAAACATGCCAGTGTTCTAGGACTTGCCAGGATTTTAACATGTCAAAGGTGAATGGTTTTGGCTAGGATCAGATCAAGTGCAGGCAGGCACTGTCTGAGGTTCCCTATAACAGTCTACCAAAGCCTCTCAAAACCTCGTTTGTGACAATCCCTCTGCAGGAAAGGTGGATTTGCACGGGGACTAGATGGAGACTATAGACTTGCATAGGGGATTAGATTGAGGTTGGAAAATGGATTTTTATCATGAACGACACTTTGGACCCTATCCTGCTGACTCTTTCTCCTGTGAGTAATCTTTACATGAGCAGAAGTCCCTCTGATGCCAGTTGGACTGCTCTCTTGAGTAATAAGGTTTGCAGGATCAGGCCCTATGTTTGAATCTTAGATTTCCTAAAATGAAAGGCTAGCAAACAATTAAACTACAGTAGCATTTAAGCACATACTTAACTTTGACATGCGAGTACTCCATTTGAAATCAATGGGATACTCATGTGCTTAAAGTTAAACATGTGCTTAAGTGCTGCATGGGATCACAGCCTGGTTATTTTTGTCTTCATTAGGGTATTGTATAGATGATGGAATGAAGTGGCACAGCAGAGCCATTGAAATCAATAAGTCAAATTATGAGTTCCCAGTACATTTTAATAATCCCATATCTGCTTAGTTGACTAATATTGTACTGCAGAGATTTCACCACACTTAGAGCATGTTCAAATATGGAATCACTCTATACTTACTGAAAATGAGTATTTGATCCAGAACCCAAGTGTTTTCCTTTAAATGTTGCATTCAGAGGACTACATTATTTGTCTCACATCAAGCATGACATGATGTGGTTCTTTCATGTTGATTGGCATGATGCCATGGAACATGATATGATGCAGAATAATTAGCTTGGATTTGAAGGAGAACATTCTTATTCCTGGAGAGGATACATGACTATCTCTGCTTCAGCATTGGCTGATTTTAAGTTAATACTGTTTAGATTTTTGTTTTATTTGCAGGGCTGTGTGGGAACTAGAAAGCATTTCTTTTTCTACCTGAACTGAATATTAGATTTGTTAGCTGTAAGATTAGAACTGTTTTTCAAAAGTTAAAGTTTTGTTAAGAATAGGCAATATAGCCGGATCTTCAGGTAGCACCACTCCAGTCACTTTAGTGGAGCTACACCCATGTACACCAGCTACAGATCTAGCCCAAGTTCAGTGGAAAAAACATATATTTCTGAAAGAAAGGGGGAGTGAAAGGCAAGTGGGGCAAGGATTAAGCCAGTAGAGAATTTGGCCCTATATTATTTTTGATATAATAAGGTTGCCTCAGGAGTCATAAAATGATGAAAGTCAGCAAATAGCCTTACTTACTTTGTCCATGGCCTACAGGAAAAACAGGTATACCATTCACCCTACTACCTTTTTTATGGCCAACCGGAAATGAATTTGCATCAGTTGCCTCACTTGCCTTGTCTATATAAATCAGAAAAGTAGGCACACCAGTCATTCTATTTACTTTACCTATGAACAGCAAGAAAACAATTTACAGCAATCACTTTGCTTTGACTGGTTAGAAGAAAGAAGCACATGCAAGTTTATATTCAAAACCATTGTTCCAGTCTGTGTTTGCTGTTTCTACATGGAGGAAAATATGTTAATTTCAATGGTAGCCAATTCTGTGAATTGCTCCACCGCTTACTGGAGATGCTTGCTTTGCAGTGCAGTCATGTCTCATATACTTTATATATTTTTCTCAGCTAGTCCTTTGAAGCGTTTTCTCAGAATTCTCCGACTGCACACCACAGAGTTTTTAGCTTTATTTGGTGGCTTCCTAATTTGGATACAGTATGAATTTGCACTAGTTTCACACTGGTCCCCACTGACTTTGACTGAACTGCTCCTGATTTACACTGGTGTAGATCCTTCAGGTCTGTCTAGCTGAGCGAGGGCCAGATTTTGCTGCCCTTACTCCCATTACATAATACTTTAGGTCCCAATGCTGTAATGGGAGTACTCTTAGTGCACAAAGTTAAGCCTGAGTGTAGGTGTTTGCAGGATTGAGGCCTCACTTTACAAGTTGTTTGTGGAGTAAGGGCTTGGCCCTGCTCCCATTCAGATCAGAGCAAAAACCTTAATGGGGCAGGACCAACCCCTTAGATATTATTCAATGAGAGTAAGGCCAGCACAATCTGATCCAATCCGATTAGGATATATACTGTGTTTATTTTTCACAAAACTGACTAATTTTCAAACTACATAGTTCAGTTTAGCTTAATACATTTTCAAAAGAGAATAATTTGCAGAGAACTTTTATCCAGATTTTCTTCCCAGTTCTAATTTTTGATTCAGCTAACACAGTGCTCTTACTTAACACAGGAGTACTACAAGACTGCATTAAACAGCTCCCTCCAGATCCTAGATTCTGTCCCTGATCCTTCAAAGTCTTATATATGTGCTTTACTTTACAAACTGAGTAGTCCCATAGACTTCATTTCCTGGATCAGGTTCATATTATTTAACTCCTCAGCAACATACTCAACTGCAGCATATAAATAAAATAATGGATTTTTTTTTTAAAGTCCAGTTATTTTAGGTGCTTATTTTTTAAAAAAAATTCTTAACTGAGAGAGAATTTCAGATATATTAGTTGCAGCCTAAAAGTGGAAACCATACATATAATTAAGAAAAAGTCTATATGACAAAGACCTCAGGGAGACACAGATGGAAAAGGATTTGGAGAAGCCGTAGGAGCTGTGCACAAATTCATAGCTGACAGTAACTTAAGACAGATTCTACTATCTACTACACACAGATGTTTTTCATCATTTTGTCTCTGCAACTTGATATATAATAATGGGCCCAATTTTATTTAGGAAGTGCTCCCAGGCATTTCCAACCTTTTTGCTCTCCATATGTACACATTTTTATGTCGCTCCATTCTGGGAGAATATATGTAGCACAACAGGGGGCAAACTGAATAATCATATTTTATTTCCCAGTAATCCAAAGACACGCTTAGCCTGGTGAAAAACTAACAAGCAATATCTGACAAGGACTCATTTGAAGACAAATAGAGGTATCTACCATTTCCGTTTGTGGATTCATTCTCTCATTCCCCAAGCCTCGTTACCCTCTTGACTTTCAACAGTAAATGTAGCAAATAGTTCCTTGTGTTCAGTGTGCGTGTGCAGCTGCAAGAACACTAACTTTTCTATGAAAATTTGTAATTTTTGTATATACTTTTTATATAAAATTTTTTAGTAAATACTTATTTTGTCTTTTAATTATTATGCTTGGTCTTTTAAGGCTGCCGTAACAACATCTCACTTACTCTGATATCTTGACAGTGAGATGTGTATGGGCCTGATTCAATTCTCAGTGAAGTCAGAGAGTGAGTTTCTCTGTTGACTTCAGTGCAAGGCCCATAATGCATGTAATTTTGCAGCATTATGACATGAGGAAGTTGCTTCCTGATCCCAGCTGGTAACCGGTTTCTGCCCTGAAGCACTGGATTGAAGAAAATTGAAAATCCTTGTATGCCCAGAGACTGTTCGATACTGAGAGCCTTTCTGGAGCGTCTCATCACCTTCCTGAAATAGGCCCATAATTTTAGCCATAGTTATTGTAAACAGAGAATCTCTTCTTAGTCATATAAACAGTCAACCCTTTCTATTACCAAACTGCAGCAGGGGACCCACTGAACTCATAGGATAGATTGTCCCTGGTCCTTGCACAGCATGTTGAGAGGGAGAAGGCAGACAGGAGCTCTTCAAAAGGGCAATGACAACTGTAACCCCAAATTAAGGGGGAGCACAGAGGACTGCTCAGCCCATGAGCAGACATTGCCCTAAATGGTGAAATGGTGTGGAGGAGACTGGGCTACTTCCTTTCTACCCCCACGACGTAGAATAGCGCACTTGGGGAACAAAATGTGCATTTGTACTCTGCACTGGGAAGTCTGAGTAAGGATGGTACCTCCTGGAGATGCCATCCCACAACAGAGTTTCCCCTAGGCGGGTAAAGTCCACACCAGCCCTACCAAGGCAGTGCCTACGTAGTACAACATATTTTTATTGCACTGGGTCCTAGAGACCTCAGCTCTATATGCCAGGCACTGTACAAACAACAAAGAGCTGGTCCCTGCCCCAATGAGTTTACAATCTAAGTAAATTCACCACAATGTTTGTTTTATTCCTGTTCGAGTAAAGGACACACCTCAAACAGTGGTAATAAGCAAGGTCACAATCCTGCAAGTTGATCCATGTGCCTGGAGCTCAGCACCCATGCAGACCCCCATTAAAGCAAAAAGCAGAAATCTGGCAGAGTGGCTTATCTTGTAGCGTTGGTGCCCAAGATGGTAATGACACCCACAGAACATGCCTCCAAAATATTTTATGTGTGTTGCCTTTTATTTAATTAAGGGTTCCCTCTTCTTGGTATTGTTATGGGAAAGGATACATAGGATCAGCTAATTGACCCTCACTATATACTTCACTTGATCTTCGCCATATTAAATTACATTATTATTTATATTGCTGTAGCATCCAGAAGTCCCAAACAGGCCCCACTGTGCTAGGTGCTGTACAAACATGTAAAAAAGCATAGTCCCCACCCGGAAGTTTTAAAGCTCATGCATGCTTTTAGATTTAAACCAATCTCTAAATATTAGGGATGAAGAGGAGACCTAATGCGAGGAGCAGATTATTCCACATTGCTTTAAGGTGAGATTTTTGCATCTTCCTCTAAAACATCTGCCACTCTCAGAGAGAGGATACTGTACTGGTGGGGCCATGGTTCTAATCCATTATGGCAATTCCTATACTCCAGAAGAGCATACAGATGAAGAGGTTACTGTCTAGTTTGTCCTAGTCTCTCAAATCTGTAACATAGAAGCCTCTAATCATTTTCATTGCCCTTCTCCAGAATTTTTCTGCTTCTCTTTTGTTGCTCTGAAGATGAAATCACCAAAACTGAATGCCATATTCAGGGTTAAAAATGTACCATTAGTTTACATAGTAGCACTGTAAATTGTCGGTTTTGTTCACTCTCCTGATTAACACAGTCTAATACCTCCGTTGATTACGGCTGCACAGTGAACTCAACTGTCTAAACCAGTGGTTCTTAACTTATTTATGCAGCCCACAATGGGCAGAGGCCAGGTGGCAGGGCAGCAGTAGCCCAGACTCTGACCCTGGAGGCCTACTGCCCGCCCCAGACTTCTGACCTCACAGGTCCAGTCAGGAGCCCTGGAGCCCAGCCTCATGGATCCGGCCGGCTGCCCGACCCCGAACCCTGCCATGCAGCTGTCCTGGACTCCTGCTTTGTGGGGCTGGGCAGCAGCCCTGGATCCCCAACCCCTCGGGGCCAGCTGGCAGCCTCGACCCTGGACCCCCCGACCCTGCCACGCTGGGCGTCAGGCAGCCTGGACACCACCATACGGGCCACCTTTAGCACACAGCTGAGCTGGGCAGCAGCTGTGTGCTAATTGGGCACCAGGCGGGCCACGAGTTGAGAACTGCTGGTTCTATACCAATTCCAAGATCCATTTCCTGAGTGATTTCTAATTTAGAATCTCTCCAGGTATTTCTTTCCATTAATCTCTTCTCAAATTCATATGGACAACATGAAATTGTATCAGGAACATGACAGTAATGTTGTCTTACTGGTTATGGTCAGTGCATTGATTCCTGGTATTAGGGCTGTAATTTACGGTGTGCATCTGCTTTTTATGCAGCGTCTCATTTTTATAGGCTGTTCCTATCACATTTAGCATAATTTATATTCTTTCTCTATGATGCACATATTCCCATTCCACTGGCAGGGAAGTCCTAAAACATATGATATATATATATATAGCACCAACAGCCTTAGCAACTGTTAAGGAACCATCATTTTTCACATTCTTACATGTGGATGTAGTCACTGATGATTTTATCAGACCAAAGTCCACGTCACCTATTTCTCTCAAATGTACTTTTGGTTTTGTCTGTTTAGAACTCTTTCAGATCACAGTGTTCTCTTTTTTCTATTAAACCGTCTGTACTTATTCCCTATAATCACAGGGTGATGACAAAGCAGATTAACTGCAGATTTCCATTTCTGGTGAACTCAGCCAGCAAGCTACTTCTCTCTATCCAATATGAGAAACAGACGTACCAACAAGTAAGTATGGCTGGGCATGATTTATTTTCCAATCTGAGCCTGAGCCTTTCGGCACTAACGCAATACAAATAAAATGTAATAATAAAATACACAACGTCAGGTGAAGACCTCTAGCCCTTGTCAGTGCCACCTTCAATGTTTCAAAGTTTGTTGCCTTGTGACTGCAAAGCGTTGTGGAAAGATGCTGTGCATCCTAACAATAGTCACAACTTTCTATCTGGGATGCCAAGGGAAGAAAATATTATTGGGTCAAATCCTGAAGCCCTTACTCTGGCAAAACTCTCATTGACTTCCGTAAGAAATACAATAAAATCTTCCATTACTCTTTTCCGCCGTAAGTCATTTAATATTATCTCTAGATTTTTATTTAACTGAGAGTAAAAATCAATGTTGATAAATTGGAGAGGGTTCAGAGAAGAGCCACAAAAATTATTAAAAGATTAGAAATCATGCCTTATAGTGATAGACTCAAAGAAAACAGTCTATTTAGCTTAAAGGGGTGAATTGATTAGTGTCTATAAGTATCTACATGGAGAAAACTATTTAATAATGGTCTCTTTAGCAGAGAAAGGTATAACACGATCCAATGGCTGGAAGTTGAAGCTAAACAAATTCAGACTGGGAATAAGGCATGAATTTTTAACAGTGTAATAGACCACTGGAATAGTTTACTAAGCATCATGGTGGATTCTCCATCGTGGACAATTTTTAAATCAAGATAGGATTTTTTTTTAAATTATGTGCTCTAGAAATTATTTTGGGGAAGTTATATAAGCGGTCAGACTAGATAATTGCAGTGCTCCCTTACGGCCTTGGAATCGATGAATCTATGCAGTACAGCCCTGACCAAAGAACCACAGCCTCCCTCTCCAGCTTAGTGAGTAGGAAGATAAGTGATGGAAGCATTAGTATGACATGGCCTATTAGCGTAATGGATTAAAGCACTGCAAAGAGGTAAAGTTAAATTAGTGGTGCTACAACAGAGCATCACTGCTTAAATAACACCATTTCTAAGTCTCTTTGCAGATGTTTACCTCCATATAAACAACTGTGGAGTCACTCAAGGATATTCTGTTTTTTTCATCATCATGTTAAAGTACAAAGATTTTGTTTGTTGTTAGTTATGAAATGGTTTATTAGTACTTTAAAAGCATATGTCAGGTTCTACCTGATTGTCCTTAAAAGAGCCTTTCCACTTGATAAAATATATAATACAAGTCCAAACATATTCTGCCCTTTGATATAATCAAATATCTGCCTTTTGCTTTTCTGTGAATTGTTGTAGATATGTCATTTTTCAAAGGGAGATTTTTCCCTCCCAGTCTGTTTTTTCCATTTTCTTCATCTTCCTGCAATAAAGCCACAATCATGCCATGTTCAGAACTTTCAATGATTCCAATGACAACAAACTGTGATGTAAGAAGCAAGAATTAGTACTTTAGTGGATGAAAAGAAAATGGAGAAAACATCAGGGAGAAATAAATGGAAACTCTCTTGCAACCTTAACTCTAGTGCTTGCTGCACAAAAGCAGCACAGATATTTTGAGAGTAAACATATTGTATGTAAATGTACATTGTTGTGGGTTTTTTAAATGTTGTGTCTCATACATCCAGTTAATGGATAGAACAGTGAAAAAACAGTGCTTGAAATAAACAAAAATTAAAAATCTTTGCAATTTTAAACAGTGATGAATTAACGTTTTCCCTTTTCCTGGACCAGCACTAAAAATATCGCCCTCTGCTGCTGCTGCAGATAAAAGCAAGTAAATAAATATTTGGGATCTAAACCAGATTCCATCAAAGTCAATAGCAAAGCTCTTTACCACTGCACTACACAATTCCCAAAGTATATGCATGAATGCATGAGTCAACGGAGTTGTACCTGTTTACACCACACCTGAATTTGACCCACAATCGCCAAGTGCTCAAAAGTCCAGCAAGGAGATCACAGCAAACACATGACCAAACCAAACGGAAACAAAAATTGTTATAAAAAATCATCTGTGCATCCTCTTTGCTCAGTCTCATATTACTGCTGCCCTGGGTCTAGCCCTGATTAGGTAAAGCAATTTGAAAACCTCTGGAGTCATGATATTGTTTAAGCAACAAAGGCTGGAATGCTGTTAAATCCAATGAAATTTTGTATTTATGACCCAGTCATGCCATTATTCTACATAAATCAGTAAGAGTTCTGTGGAATGATTTCAGGATCAGGCCCATATTCAAGCTCCACCTATACAGATGCATCAAAGAGAGGATGCTGCCTGGGCACCCTCTTGTGGCCCCAGAGCAGCCTTGCCAGTGGTCCTTTGCCTTCGTTTTCCTCCTCACAAACCCATTTATCCATTCTCCTCTCTTCTTGGGTTCTGCTTTATGAAATTAACAAACATTCAAAATAAAGTTTTCGAGTCCGTCCATTCTCCCAGGCCTTTCTTACCTTTTGTATCACTTCCCAAGTTTCACGTTTCTGTACTGGAGTCCTAGCAGCCTCTGTATTGCTCACCCCCACTGCCCAGTCTCCCTGAGAACTGTGCAAGGCCAGCAGTCCAGTTTCTTTCTGCTGCTCTTATGATTCCTGCTCAGGTGTGCCTCCTTAGTAATCAGGGTTGGCTGGGCCCAGGCCTCTAGCTCTTAAGGTGCAAACCACCCTGGTAGAAAGTGGCACAGACTTGTAAGCATTAAGTCCCTAAAACACAGAGAATTTCCCTGCGCTGTGTAGCATGTCATAAGGTGATGTATAACATCTGAAAAAAATACGGATTTTTATCTATGCTATTGAATTATAATTGTATACAACATTTTTCAAAATCAGGTATGTGCCCATCTTTCATTCCCTTTGTGCCTAAAAGCAAAGGGGATGATTTAACCATATTTATATATAAGCTATTACATACAAATGATCAAAGCTAAAAGAGCAGTATTTAGGTTGCAAAGTCAAGCACTCACCAATTAGGACATACCAATTCGCGGTTGCCTCCACAATCTTAATTCTGCCCCCTGTGTAGCTCGAGCTTGCGCACTGAAAGAGGCTGGGGTCCTGTGGAAATAATAGCATGTGATTATGTATTTAAAGACTCTCATGATATACCCAAGGAGGCTGAATTAAGGTTGCACAGGCAATCATAAATTTGGCATTTCCTAACTTTTGAGTGCTTGACTTTGCAAACTAAATAATGTTTTTAACATAGTTGTTTTTGTTTTGTGTGTTTGTGTACACGTGTTTGAGTGTGTTGCGGGGGGTGGGGGGGCTTCTTTAGCCTTCCCTTCCCCTGCCTCAACCACTGGGACTTGGGGAGTTCCAATCCTATGTAGTGCCCGTGGGAACAGGGGGAATATGTGCAGGGGGGGGCTAAGTACTCAGTGAGGTGGGGGTTGAGATATGTGTTTGGGGTGGAAGCCTGGCCTATTTCCTTCCCCATGTGGTGCACCCAAGGGTGACATAGGTTACTAGGGCCACACGATAGGTCAGGGGAGTGGGGAATCCAGCACACATATTCACCCTGCCACCTGCCATACACACAACTGCTGTGACAGCTCCCACCTATTTCCAGTACAGTGTCTGTCTGATGCTGAGGTTTTGGCAGCAGCATGTGCCCAGCTTTAGAATGTTCATGTGTTCCATTATTATTTAAGCAAGCTGTCACAATTATCCTGAGGAACAAAAGTAAGAGATCGGAAATGGTGATTTTTGGCAGTTTATACCTCAGCAAAAGCTGAGCAGAATTTCATGAGACAAAGAAAAGGCACATTAGTAGCCTGAGGGCATTCTTCCTGCCAACCATCAAAGGTCTGCTAAAAACAATGAAGGTGCAAGAACGTCTCAAAGAAAATGTTGCAAGAATTCTTTGTATTCATGTAATGTGTTAGACAACCTAAATGTAGGGATCACTACCAGTTCCCCTATTATATAGAGCTATATGATTTAAATTAGATTGGACACAAAATAATAATATGAACAGTAGGGAACAATCCTGCATTAGCAGTATGTGGACTGGATGATCTGCTATATCTTTTCCATTACTAATGTCTATGATATAGAGTGCTTCAATCTACCTAAGGCATAACAAGAACTGATGGCAGGAAGTGGAAATTTATAATGGAAATAAGGCATATTTTTTTAACAGAGAAGGAATTAATCATTGGAACAATTTACCAAGGGTTGTGGCAGATTCCCTATCACTGGAAATTTTTAAAAACAAGACAATGTTTTTCTAAAAGATATGTTCTAGTTCTCCCACAGCTATTGGATCTGAAGCAGGAATTAATACAGGAAAATTATATGGACTGTGTTATGCAGGAGGTCAGACTAAACAATTACAATGGTCCCTTCTGGCCTTAAAATCTACGAATCTATGATGCTTAATAGGGTTGTCAGGTGTCCGGTTTTCAAGTGGAACATCTGGTCGAAAAGGGACCAGGCCGGCGGTGCGGACCAGGCCATTAAAAGCCCAGTTGGCAGTGAAGTGGGGCTGGCAGACTCCCTGCCTGGTTCTTGGTGGTTTCCAGGAAGCAGACAGCATGCCCAGCTCCTAAGTTCAAGGGCGGCCAGGGGGGCTTCACACGCTGCCCCAACCCGCAGGTGCTGCCCCAAGTGCTGGCTCCGCAGCTCCCATTGGCTGGGAATCACAGCCAATGGGAGCTGCGGGAGCAGCGCCTGAAGATGGGGGCAGCGCATGGAGCCACCTGGCAGCCCCTCCGCCTAGGAGTCAGAAGGATATGTCACCACTTCCCAGGAGCTGCCTAAGGTCAGTGCCACCCAGAGCCTGCATCCCAAACCCCCTCCTGTGCCCCAACCTCCTGCCCCAGCTCGGAACCCCCTCCCACACTCAAAACCCCTTAGTTACAGCCCAGAGCCCCTACTACACGCCAAGCCCCAGCCCAGAGCCTGCACCTCCAGCCAGAGCCCTCACCCCCTTCCTGCACCCAACCCACTGCCCAAGCCTGGAGCCTCCTCCCACACCCTGAACTCCTCCTTTCTGGCCTCACCCTGAAACCCACTCCCCCAGCCCAGAGACCGTACCCCCTCCCACACCCCAATCCCCTTCCCCAGCCCAGAGCCCCCTCCCACACTCCAAACCCCTCATCTCCAGCCCCACCCCAGAACCCGTATCTCCAGCTGGAGCCCTCACCTCCCCTCCTGCACCCAACCTCCTGCCCCAGCCCAGAGCCCCCCTCCAGCCCCCCAAATCCCTCAGACCCAGACCCACCCTGGAGCCCACACCCCCAGTTGGACCCTCACTCCCTGCCATGCCTCAACCCCCTGTCCCAGCCTGGTGAAAAGGAGCGAGTGAGCGAGGGTGGGGGAGAGTGAGCGATGGATGGAGGGGGATGGAGTGAGCTGGGGCGGGACCTGGGGGAAGGGAAGGGGCAAGGGTGTTTGGTTTTCTCCAGTTAGAACGCTCACAACCATAATTAGAAAGGCAGATGAATAGAGAGGCAGCTAGATGCATGGAAAGATATTTCTTCAAATCAACCACCACGGATTTGCAGCTGCTTCTGGGGTGAAATCCAGCAATTGTCAAATAGCTCAGAGGAACATTATGCTACAGTCAGAACTGAATGATATTGACTCCAACTGAAAGTCCAAGAAGAGTTTAGGTAGGTAAAGCAAACTTAAGCAAACTGGAATATGGTCAGGATGCCATAACACCCCTATGATTGCAAAAAGTACTATGGAATCTTCAGTGACTATAAGTGGTCAGGGCTCTGGTATTATGTGTCATCTGAAAGAAGTCACTTTCAGAGGTATAATGCCCGAGTACTGTGTGGTGCTTAGGCCCAAGTCCTAGACCAAGATCTGTAGATATTGGATAGTGACCTTAACAGATGCTGCAGAGTTAGCAATCTAGCTTTTTATCAACTGATAGTAGGAAATCACAAATTTTGGGGAACTGTGAATTCTGTGATGTTGGGGTTTTTTTTGTTTCCTGCAGCAAAAAATGCCTGTAGGTTGTCTGATTATGGAGATACTTATTATTATATAATAACTAACACAATGCTGCCCTGTTAACTAATGATGGGAAAATACCTCATTACTCAAAATCAGGTGATTGTCACTGTTTGGGGATCCTACTGTTCAAATTCTCCTTCCCCTAATACAAATAACAAATGCATCGCAGGACTTCCACTCCAATTGGCAAGACCCTCTCCTTCATCACTGCACAAACTTACTTTAGTCTGGCATTTGGTGACCCCATGGTGTCTTTGAGACAGCCAGTTGTCCAACTTCTCCATTCAGTCCCTTCAGAAAGTCTGACAAGTGAACCTATTCTCTCCCAGTCCACCAGGAATCTTCAAAAGGAGAGGGTCTGCCCTACAACTTGCAGTGAGACCCGTAAATGTTCACCACAGTCCTGCTGTTACAGGTTCTCCATGTTATGCGGCTAACGTGCCTCAGAATGTACAGGGAAAAGAAGCTCTGTGGACACTGTCACACTGTCATTAGTAGGTACAATTTACCAGGTTCTACAACATTACAGAAGGAAGCAGAGCTGCATTTGGTTTTGGGTATCACTCTTCATACAGAAGGGATAAAATCTTCTTCCCATTTAAGCCAATGGGAGTTTTGTCATAGACTTCAGTGGGGCCAGGATTTCACCCCTGGTACCCTTAAGCACTTTACTAAGTGGTTGCCTGATGGTAGAGGAAGGGGATGGGGAAACCAGTGCCCACAAAATAATGCAAAAGGGAACAGGGCACGCTTAAAAGGTAAACTTAAAAGAAAGTGATACATCTGGGATATTATTATAGGGAAAATCTATTTCTTTCCGTGCATGTGTAAAGCAACTACATTAGAACCTCAATTTTACAAACAGACCAGTTACATGAACAATTTTTCCTGACTGGAAAAAAAATCACATAACAAATGTGGTGCTGATGAAGAACAAGTTGACCTCCCTTCACATTCTGATGCCTTCACTGCACTTGAAATGGCTTTGCAGTGGTTTGAAGGACAAGAAGAAAGTGATGCAGTTAGGCAGCAGCATACAGTGATTTTGAGATGTTAAATTGTATGTACTCCTCAATCTCAATTACTTTGTAGAAAGGAGTCAGAAAGGAGAAAGGGTAGATCTACTGTCTGTTAAAAAGTCAAGTGTTCTATGAGGTAAGGTAATTTTCCAAGCATTATGCACTACATCATTCCCTCCCTCAGAAGCACTTATATTCATACAAATGAGGACATTATATAGACCGTGTATGTATTCACAGGGGATATATTGTTGAGTTCAAATGACTTCAGAGATTCTTCTGGGTAAACATTTGGATTAGGGGAAACAAATCCTGAGAGTTCAGATTCAAGTTTGCCTGGTGTCTGCATGGGTCTAAAGGAGGAGATGATGTAGGGAACCAAGAAACAATTGCAGTCCCTCTTAGCACCTCCTGGGGCATAGCCAGGAGTGGGATAGGAGTGATGAGGAAGAGCCAGGGTCATGTCAGGCTTGCCCTGTCCCCCAGCACAATGGCCAGTAGAAATGTAGATGGGGAGAACATTGAACCCCTTGAAGGCATGCTCCCACTGTCCACCTGAGAGCTCTGGGAGTTGGTTTGCCATCCCAAAACTCCTCCTGCATTGCCTTTTGGCTAGTGCTCATCGGGCACAATATGGTCCTTGTATTTAGGAGCACCTCATAGTTTGGGAAGCATTGGGTTAGATTATATATAACAGTTCCAAAGTACCCATAGGCCAGAAAGGACTGTGACGGGAACACATTAATCAGAGTCTCAATATATGTAAATAATTTCTGAGGGTAATTACTGTAGCTGCAGTGTATGTATCCTCACTAAATTTGTTAGTCTCTAAGGTGCCATAAGTACTCCTGTTCTTTTCACTATGCACTGTATTCCTAGATATACCTGCTAATGAGGGACTCCAATTGCAAAAATCCCTTCACTTTATATAGCAGTATTATAAAGTTTCTAGGTGCCCCGTAGTACCTTCCATCTCTGGAGATTGCAGTGTACTTTACAAACTTAATAGACAAACTACACACAGAGACCACTTAAACCACCAATAAAGTGCAGTCACCTGTAGGTCAAAATGTAGCAGCTGCTCAAGAGATCATAACCTCCCTTCACAACCACTGATGTCAGGATCTGAAGAATATATCTTATTCAGTTGAAAAACTGAGGGGAATGTAGACAGCCCCAGAATGTACTTAATAAGCCAAAAGAGTATTTATCTAGGACACTATTCTAGTGAAAAGTGTTGATACCTCAGTTAGAAATCCTTTCCTAAAGATGACTTGTAAACAAACTGTAGAAGATATTGGGCCAGATTCTCAGCTGGTTTAAATCAAGGGTAGATCCACTGACTTCATGGAGCTGCACCAATTTACATAAGCTGAGGAACTGGCCAAAAAGGTTTGTTTAATTAACATGAACCTCAATTTTTGTATTCACTATTCCTAACGTGAACTATTTGGTCATACATTGACACCTAGGGCCAGTTGTTATTTTGCAGCACACAATGGTCACTTGGAATTTCATGGTAGCAGATCACCCTACTCTGGGGCCCATAAACAATTCATTCTAGCTGATGGCAATAAAGAGCTTGTGACACACATCTGAGAAGTCTGATTCCACCCTTCTAACACACACTAGATTCTCTCACTCTCTAACAAACAACTAGTTTATCATGATACATTTCTATCAGGTTTGTCTTGAACAGAGGGCAATATGCATCTAAAAGGAGGATTTGTTTTAAAACCAGTTTGTTCCTGGGTAAACACAATCCCGCTTCATCACTAAGGAGCAGAGAATCCCCCAGTACAGTGGGGGAAAAAACTTCCAGAGCAATAGTAGTTCCTTCCTTCCTTGTATGATTTACTTTTAAAAATTTGATTTCACAAGTTCACTGCTCAATGTCATTAAACTACAGATCTCAATTAAGAGAAGAAAACATCAGACTGCCTTGTTCCTTTACCAGGAGTCACATAATCCACCTACAAATTCAGTCATCATGTCATTTGCACCCTAATGTGTATCCTCCTCTTCCTCTTGGGAACCCTCTTGTAACAAGCTTAGCAGCAAAAACAGCAAGACACATTCACTGTGGCCCCAGGCTGCACCAGGTTTTTACTGCACACATTGAGGAAACAAACTAACCTAAACCAATACCTAAGGAAATATCAGAAAGTTAGAAATCAATTACGAGAACTATCTGCTCCTTACTGCAGTTTTACACGTGCAGATTTGATTTGCTGAACAAAATTATGTTGCCCATGTGGTTCTTTTCTTCTCTCTGGCCTCCTTCCAGCAGCTGCGGATCAGTTGTACTGCAGCTCTTCAGACATTGACACATGGGGCTTCTTTCACTGACCTCTAGATTTCTTTCCCTGAGAACTTGGGCACTCTTCCTATCCAGGCCATTGCTAACCCAGCACACAGCATACACTGTCTGCTCCCCTCCTCACACACCCATTTCCCCCTAAAATATCCCAAACTTCTGTCTCTCTCGCAACATCTTTTACACACTCTCTCTTCACAGATACTAACACTGCACCGAAGCACACTCACCCCTCTGTTTGGCACCCCCCCACACATGCCCACCTTCCTGCCTAGCACTCATACACTGTTTGCATGTACACACACACACACACCTCTCTTTTCAACCACACTGACACCTCATACACATCCACACATATTTTTCTGACACATCCATGCTCTGTCTACAAAACCCCTCACACATAGCTGTCTCTTTTCTGGCACTTTTGCACACTCTACGCTGACTTTGTCATGAACAATCTACCTTTATACTCACACTCAGCTCTTGGTTTGACTGAAAGCCATTGAACAAATCCGTAAACCCGGTATATGATGGAAACCTCTTCAATACAGGGGGTGCTACTGCACCCCCAGAACCCCTAGTTCCAGCATACCTGCCCTGTCCACTGACACCAACACACTCAGTACACCCCTGCCCGCTGACACTGACATGCACACAATACACGCCCTCCTCTGACAGGACACATATGCATGATACACCCCTCTCCTCTGACACAGACACACACCCTCCTCTGCCACCAACACACATACAATATACCCCCCTCCAACAGGACACACACACAGTACACCCTTTTCCTCTGATGCTGACACACACACAATACACTCCTCCTTCTGACACTGACACACACCCTTCTCTGACGGTACACACACAGTACAGCCCTCTCCTCTGACAGGGACACAACCCCTGTATACCTCCTCTCTCTCTCTCTCTCTCACACACACACACACAGTACAGCCCTCTCTTCTCTCACACACACCCACCCTGTACACCCCCTCCTCTGAGACAGACAGACACACACAGAGTACAGCCCTCTCCTCTCTCTCACACCCCCTCCTCTGACACACACACACACACACAGAGTACAGCCCTCTCCTCTCTCTCACATCCCCTCCTCAGACAAACACACACACACACAGAGTACAGCCCTCTCCTCTCTCTCTCACACCCCCTCCTCTCTCTCTCTCTCACATCCCCTCCTCTGACACACACACACACACACACACACACACACACACACAGAGTACAGCCCTCTCCTCTCTCTCACACCCCCTCCTCTCACTCACACACACACACACACACAGTACAGCCCTCTCCCCTGACAGGGACACACCTTTTCCTGACACAGTCACACCCTCTCTCCTCACACACTGGCCCCCTCCCCCGGTCCCAGCGCCGCCGGGATCTCCGCAGAGCGCGGGGGGGAGGCGGGCTCGCCGCCAGGGCCCCTGGCCCCGGGGGAAGAGGGCGGCGCGGGGCCGCTCCAGCTGCTCCCCCCGGCCGCACCTGCGAGCGCAGCAGCCCCCCGGTCGGAGCCCGGCGGCAGCGGAGCAGAGCGGCTCCGGCGGCGGCCCCGTCCCGGATGGCTGGGCCGGCGGGGATGGAGCTCGGAGGGAAGGTGAGCCTGGGAGGCAGAGGCAGCTGCAGGTACAGCGGAGAACGGGACGGGGGCTCAAGCTGCTGCGGGGGCAGCCACCGATGGGGCACCGGGCACCTGCAAGCCGGGGGGACGGGGAGGGGGGGAGGTCTCGCACCTGGTGCGGAGGCCAAGCGAGCTGAAGCCCAGGGCTGGGGGCGCAGCCGCCTGTGGCCGAGGGGTGGCTGGTGGGGCTGGCTCGGTTGCCCCCGTCTCTAACCCTGCGCCGCCCGCCTTTGCTTCCTTCCAGCACCTCGGCGCCGCGGGGCTGCCCGGGACGCGCTGAGCCGCGGGGCTGCGCGCTGAGCCGCGGAGCCCGCCCGCCCCCGGCCGGCGCGGAGTAGGCGGCAGGATGTGGAACCGGAGCGGCTCGCCGAACTCCAGCGCGCGCGCCCCGGGCGACGAGAACGACACCTGGCCCGAGTACCCCGCGCACCTGTTCCCAGCCCCGGTGCTGACGGGCATCACGGTCACCTGCGTCCTCCTCTTTGTCGTTGGGATTCTAGGCAACCTCATGACCATGCTGGTGGTGTCCAGGTTCCGGGACATGCGGACTACGACCAACCTCTACCTGTCCAGCATGGCTTTCTCCGACCTGCTGATCTTTCTCTGCATGCCCCTGGATCTCTTCAGGCTCTGGCAGTACCGGCCCTGGAACTTCGGGGACCTCCTCTGCAAGCTCTTCCAGTTCGTCAGCGAAAGCTGCACTTACTCCACCATCCTCAACATCACCGCCCTGAGCGTGGAGCGGTACTTCGCCGTCTGTTTCCCCCTCAAAGCAAAAGTAGTGATCACCAAAGGGAAAGTCAAGCTGGTCATCCTGGTCCTCTGGGCCGTGTCCTTTGCAAGCGCGGGACCTATTTTTGTCTTGGTTGGGGTTGAGCACGAGAATGGAACGAACCCCTTGGACACCAACGAGTGCAAGGCTACGGAGTATGCGATCAAATCAGGGCTGCTCACCATCATGGTCTGGACCTCCAGCGTCTTCTTCTTCCTGCCTGTGTTTTGCCTGTCTGTGCTTTACAGCCTTATTGGGAGGAAAATCTGGAGGAGAAAGAACATGGGACCAAATACCTCTATCAGGGACAAGAACAACAAACAAACTGTGAAAATGTTAGGTAGGACTTTATATTAATTCCATGTTACTGTTGGGCGTGTGTGTGTCAGAGAGAGAGACATTGATGGTGCTTTAAAGTGGTCACTAAAAGTGAAGTATTTATCGACCATTTTTACGATATGGCTAAAGTTTATAGCAGCAATATAACAAAACGCTTCACTGTGACTTATACCGGCGTCTCATGCAAAATAACTTGGGCAGATATTAATATATCAACCTCTGATATTGAAAAGAATAATAATGAAAAATATGAATATTACAATCACTATTACACTGAAAATTCCTGAACCTCTTTGTAAATAAGTTAAAGGTACCAAATGCCAGCTCGAGGAGGATTTGTATTTATCCACAAAACTAAACCCTTCTGAAAGCATGACATTTGGCTGCAGGGGAGCTAAACAGAATAGATCGATGCATGTAGAGAATTATGGGAATGTCAATTTCTTTAAGCCTGTTGAAGAAAACTAACAAATATAGTTAATTAATGTAATGAAAACTAAAGTTCTTACTAAGGAATATTCTCTTTTAGAGTCTGTGATTCTGCTCCCATTGAAGTCAATGGCAAAACTCCCAGAACAAGACCAAGTCATTAGCCCCTGTCATTTTTAATTTAGTATGTTTAAATATTTTCAGTAAAATAATATTTGCTTGTAAAATATGAACCTTAACATACAGATGGACACATCTTTAACTCTAAAGAATCTGACCCCATAAGCACTCAATGTCAGTGCAGTTAACAGGCATCCCACATATGGACTAGATCCACTAACACAGAAAAAGGTAACCCTTTCTGGCACCATCAGTTTGAAAAAAATTACCATCAGTTTATTGGTAGAAAATTACAAATTCTTGTATTATTCTATCAGCATTGATCCTGTGCAAGTAGTCCTTTCACATATGAGTAATCCCATTGATTTCAGTAGGTCTATTCATGTAGGTAACTTTTTTCTCATGTGAATAAGGTTTTGCAGGAGACAGCCCGACTTTACTAAATTCAACTAAGTTGGAGTTATTGGCCAAAGAGCTGCAAAGTGTGGCTGCAATAGGCCCCATGTATCTAAATTATTAACTGTATCTAACTGATTGTTTTATTCATATTTTTTTTAATTTACTAGGTGACAACATGTGTGATAAAAGCTGTGAGATACTTTGTGTACCTTGAATTACATTTTAGGATCGATAGAATACTTCAGATGGTTTGGCGTTACCCTGGAAGTAACTCAGATTTTTGTTTCCTGATCTAAATTTTCAGAATTGTGAGTTTTTGCTTATTACAGGAAGAAAACCCTCCATACCTCATTTCCATATTTATATTTCTAAAAGTTTAAATATACCAATTTCCAATCCTAAATTACTTACCTCAATCCTAAAGCACTGCTGCAAACATTAATAATATTTCAAACACCTTGCTTCACACCGCATCAAAGAATGAAAGGACTGTGGCTAGAACCTTTTATTGGACCAACTTCTGTTGGTGAGTGAGACAAGTTTTTGAGCCACACGGCGCTCTTCTTCAGGTTCGAACTCTTGTCCCTCTCACCAACAGAAGTTGGTCCAATAAAAGATATTATCTCCCATACCTTGTCTCTCTAATATCCTGGGACCGACACAGCTACAGTTACACTGCATGTGGCTAGAATGTCCTTTAACAGAAAGACAACATTCTCTACCTCATGAAAATCTACCGAAGGAACTCAATAATACACGGTGTGTAATGCCCTCAGCTTCCATTTACTTGAATTTTCTGTTTAGAATTTCAGTTGGACAGCTTTAAATCCTTACCAGTTCTGGAGCTGCAAATAAAAGAAGAGCAAAGGCCAACAATTCAAAATTATCAAAAGGCAAAGTTAGGCTTCTATATCCATATTCAAGGACCTAAAAAAGTTGTCTGGCTTTCAGACATGCCTAGCACCCACTGATCCCAGTAAAATCAATGGGACTGAGCATCTTTGAAGAGGCTAAATATGGATCAGCATACCTAAATTCAGTCCAGTCAAGCTGATTTTTCATACGTATCTTATTTTTTTAAATGTTGGCCTTGGTTTATAATAGTAACTCTGATTCCTTAAGACTCGGTGAGGGAAATATTACTGTCCCATTTTACAAATGGGGACTCCATGGCAGAAGCTAGTTAAATGGTTTTCCCATAATCAAGCGCTGTCAGCAGAGTTGGGAGACTATGATTTCTCGCTGTATGTTCATTTAAACATAGGAATCCTCTTTTGAATGTTTTGTGAAAAGCTGCTGATAATTATCTCCTTTCCATTGCTTTTCAATCACACTTTATAAATATTATTTCAGCCATGGCACAACACACCGAGTATTTCCTGGCCCCATTGATGTCAGTGGCAAAACTCCCATTAAATTCATTGAGGCTGGGATCTTATCCAGATAGGATAACAAACAAAATGAGTTTTCTGGTACAATCAAATAAGTTAACTACTGTACCTAATGAAAAGGCTGTTAAAAACTCTATCCTGAAATTCTTTTTTGTGTGTGAATAGGGCTATTCAAAACAATTTAAAAAGTACTGTTGAAACAATAATGCGAGATGAACCGATAGAAAATATTCCCCACTTCCTAGGAAGTGTAGAAAGCAAAATGGGCAAGAGCTCAAGTTTTCAGATACATATTTTTAGCTTTGCTCTTCTTAGGGTAACTCATTCTCAAGAGCAATATATAAGCCAGAAGGTTCATAGGATGGATTATGCTTGTCTCGGTGGCTTTTTTTATTGTCTTTCATTATCTTGCGGATAAATCTTCCACAGCTCCAGATTCATTTTCCCTTACTTGGAGTCCTTTACCCAGATTCAATATAGCTCTATGTCCTTATACTTTTAATGATAAATTTCAGTTCTAAAGCCATCAGTTATATTTATGAGCTTTGTTAAACACTGTGTATGTTACTCTTAATTATTCTTAATGTCATTGTTTTCTTCACTATATTGTTCCTGCAATCCTGTTTTAGCAAAAAACTCAAAGTGATGTAGTTGAAAACTATTGTACACTAAACTCAGCTGTGATTTATATATTAAATATAGCTATATATTTTACTATATTATTATTATTGTTATTGAGATATATAATCTACCATTAATAATGTAGATATTAATTTAGGAAAAACAAATAAAAAAACCCAAATAAATTATGATCAGCTTTTTACTTTATGCAAATCAGATTCTTTAAATTTCACTAGTATTAAAGAAGTATAAGTACATTTAATTTTAAATGACCTATTGTTTTAATATCCTTCTGCTGTTTCCATTTCAGCTGTGGTGGTGTTTGCTTTCATACTCTGCTGGTTGCCTTTTCATGTAGGACGATATTTGTTTTCCAAATCCTTTGAAGCCGGATCCTTGGAGATAGCTGTGATCAGCCAGTACTGCAACTTGGTATCCTTCGTCCTCTTCTACCTTAGTGCTGCCATCAACCCTATCCTGTACAACATTATGTCTAAGAAGTATCGAGTCGCTGCTTGCAGGTTGTTTGGACTCAAAGCACTCCCAAAGAACAGATTCTCTGTTACAAAGCAGGAACATTCTTGTGCTTGGACAGAATCTAATGTGATTACATGACAACCTATATCAAGTGCTAAAGCATCACTTACCAATATCTCACAGAAAGCCATAACGAAAGAGAAAGATATTCAAAGCAAAATGTAAAGCAGTATTTCTGTTCATCAGTGGGGCTTGCTAAAAGATATGATGTAGACAATTAAAGGTAAGAAAAATGAGTTGAGCACTGATCAGATAACAGGTGATCCATGCTGACAGAACTCTAGTATTATTTTCCTGCAGCTTTTGGTGCCTATGATTTTATATGAAGACACTGGCAAGGGAGCTGGGCTTTACCATTAAAAAGCAGGATGCAACCCTGTCCACCTTACTTATGTGACTTCATTGGGAGCTAAGGAGAGCAGGATTTGTCCCGTGATAACCCACATGTCAATGGAATCAGGATAGCAATCAGATCAACTTCACTGAGAGTTTTGCCTAAGTAAAGATGAGGCCCTAGAAGTAGTTTAATTCAGCTGCCTTTTGCAGGTAAACATTGAATTTGTTGTGCTATGCCATAATCATGGTCAAAAGCATTCAAGGGGAAATGATTTATGAAAGAGAAAGGAATAAAAGTGGAAAAGTTTTAAACATGCTAAAAATCTGTGGCCTTTAGATCATGTCAGAACAAAAGGGAAATAAAAACAATACCTTAGGCAGAACTGCCTTACAAAGCAATTAGGGCAGTACTGATTTTTTTTTTAATGTATCAGTGTGGCAAGGACAGTATTGACATCAGAATCACAATGATGTAGTAAGGAAAACTATTGAATGCAATCCCCACCAAAGTGATCTTTTAAAGAAGAAATATTCCTTAGCATGGTCTTTTTTTCCACTAAAAACATTAAATTGCAAATCTCACCAAAATGCAATTGAAAAGATAGCTATATCATCCATACACTTTCTTTGGCTTGATTGTAAATACCTTGATGTCTTTGAACTTGCAAGCTTTATTGCTTTAATATTGTAACAAATCTGTGACTAGCTAGGAACTGTCCATTTGTCACTGTGCTGAATACCATGGCCACTCAGAACTTGGTTACAGGGAGGGTGATTAACCATTGGAATGAACAATTTACTAAAGGTCATGGTGGACTCTCCATCACTGGCAATATTTAAATCAAGATTGGATGTTTTTCTTAAAAATATGTTCTAGGACTTATTTTGGGGCAGTTCTATAGCCTGCTATATACAGGAGGCCAGATCAGATGGTCAGATCAGATCACATGAACTGAAACTCCTGTCCCAAAAGCACAGCTCCCTTTCATCTAAAGAATATCAGTTTGCTGTTACCAGTATAATGCCTATGACACACAGCTGAGCAGTTCTGATTCCATCCAGTAGAGAGCAGTGATAAACATATATACAGAGTTGCTGATCTTTAAAACCCTTGAATTCCATTGATTTTTGTAACTCAGGTCTCTTTTTCCAGTACTGTCCATCTTTTATGCTGTATGCATGTCCTGTACTGCCTCTGCCGTTATGTAGGCTTATACAATCTAATAGCATGCATGTGGAATAGTAGATTTATACTTATTTTGTTTCTTGTATTTATTACTGGTTGGCCCATAGCTTGCTCCACTTAATGAATTATCTGTCTTGTCCAAAATTCCTTTAAGGATAATGAGCCATATTCTGCTCTTTTACACCTCCAGTTAATGGAACAGCTCGGGTGTAACTAAGAGCAGTATTTGGCCTAGTCTGTATCTACTGTATGTTTTGCATATAGATTGTTTGTTTGAAAAGCATTAAAGTTAAGACTGCTTCTTTTGGGATGTGACACCTGAGTCCATTTTGTGGCCTGATCCTGCACTTGCTGAAGCCAGTGAGCATCTTTACTGTGAAGTAATTGGATGAAAATGTATAGGTGAAGAAACAAAAGCAGCTTGGGGTTTATAACCATCAAAGATGCAAAGGGTTAACAAATTAAAAACTCAAGGATGAGGCAAGCCCCTGACTGTTTGACACCAGTTCATGTTCCATTAGTATGAGACAAGCAGGTAATTGACAGACTAGACCAGAGGTGGGCAAACTACACCCTGCAGGACCATCCTGCCTGGCCTCTGAGCTCCCGGCTAGGGAGGCTAGCCCCCGGCCCCTCCCCCATTGTTTCCCCTTCCCCGCAGCTACGCCGCTGTGTGGGCAGCGTTCTGGGCGGCGGAGCTGTGCACTCCTGCCGAGCAGAGCGGCAGCATGTCTGGGTCTGGCCGGCGCGGCAGCCAGACATGCTGCTTTGCATGCTCTGCTCGGCATGGTAAGTGGGCCAAGGCCAGGGGGTTATATAGGGGGTGGAGGGTCCTGGGGTGGGGGGCAATCAGGGGACAGGGAGCAGGGGGTGGTTGAATGGGGCAAAGGTTCTGCGGGGCGGGGGTCAAGGGATGGGGAATGGGGGGGGGTTGGATAGGCGTGGGTTCCCAGGAGGCCTGTCAGGGTGAGGTGTGATTGGAGTCGGGGCAGTCAGGGGACTGGGAGCAGGGGGGTTGGATAGGGGGTGGGGTCCCGGGAGGGGGCAGTTAGGGGTGGGGGGGTCCTGGGAGTGGGCAGTTAGGGGACAAGGAGCAAGGGGGTTGGATGGGTCAGGTGTTCTGAAGGGGCAGTCAGGGGGTGGGAAGTGAGAGGAGGCAGATGGGGGTGGGGGCCAGGCTGTTTGGGGAGGCACAGCCTTCCCTAGCAGGCTGTCCATCCAGTTTTGCAACCCCAATGTGGCCCTCGGGCCAAAAAGTTTGCCCACCCCTGGACTAGACTATAGAATTGTCTTTGAGCTGGTCTCTAGCAGCATCTCTGCTTTGTTGTTTTTTTTCATTTTTCTGTTGAGAGAGAAACAGGGTTCTGGTTAGACGCATCATACAACTCAGGGAAATGAGAAAGTTGGGGATCTTGAAAAGACTGTAAAGATATTATCTGCTCACAAACTATGTTACTCTGTATATGAATGGAACATACCCATAAACATTTCTAAATTTAACTGTGTCTGATAGTATTATGCGTGGACAGAAAATGTAATACATTTATGAGAAACTTCCCAATACTACTGTTTACACTATTTGGGGAGGGATGGGAATTAGAAAAATTTCTAATGTGTTGCTTTTATTCCCATGGTAAAATATAACTATTACTCAGATTCATTACTTAGCATAAATAACTTCTTGCAAGTAAAGTTTGAGCCTGAGTCTCATTACACTAAACCACTTTACATTGCCAGAATGTGGTAAAGTGGCCACAGTGCAAATAAGAATAAGGCCTGGTCTACACATAATTTTTATCCCATTACAACTATTTCAGTTAGGATGTGATTCTTTTTAGTGAAATTGTTATACTGGTAAACCCCTTAGTGTGGATACAGTTATACTGATATAATAAAGGTTCCTTTTACTGGCATGGCTATTTCCATTCCTTTACAGAAATAGCTCTACCAATAGAAAGCATATTTATATCTATATCACTGAATCCGTATGTGGGGGGTGGGTGGGATTGTATCGCTTCAACTGTACCAATATAGTTAAATTTTTGTGTGTAGACAAGGCCCTAAGACCCTAACTTTTGAATCACAGATGTCAGGAATGATGGTTGTAATGAAAAAGTAGTACATTTCTTTCTCTCTATTATACAGTTCATGGCCTTGCTCCAGCCAGGTGCTGAGCACTCTGGCCCTGATCAGCAAAACACAGGCACCTGCACTTTTATTAACTACAAGAGCAGCCTGCTCAGCCTGAGTCTGGTCAGACTTTTGGAACCATTTAAGTTCTCTCTGGGCACGTTCAGTCACTCCCACACTAACATTATACCCTCCCATTTGCTTAGTTGCTTCCACACTAGTAGCTTTTGATACCTATCCTTACAAAAACTCCGTCAAAGTCAAAGAAGCTACACCGATTGACACTAGGTGACAGTCTGGCATTAATAATAGGGTTGTGTCATTTGAGTAGATACTGGAACGCCATTATTTCAAGGGAAATAGGAACTGCCAGACTGGATGAGATCAATGGTTCTTGAAGTAGTCCAAGTATCCTGTAACCAAACGCGGCTAGTACCAGAGGCTTCAGAAAAGGTGCAGCTCACCCCCAATCCCCGCCCCCGGTGTGGATGAATAAGGAATAGCTTGCCCATTGGGAGAGTTACTGCCTAGACCAGGACAGGTAGGCTATGTCTTCACCGGAAAAAAAAAAAAGGTAGGTTTCTAAATTGATACAGCATTCCCCAGGTAAAATCTAGTGGAGAGAAGGCACAGGTAGTTTTTACTTCAGTGTAGCTCATTGAGGCCAGTCCTAGGAGCACAGTATAAGGTTAATGAGTTAATAGGTACCTGTGCCATGTCTAGGATTTTACATCAGGATAATTATCTCAAACTAACTCTCAGTGTAAAAAAGCCACCATCTTTTGCAGTGAAGACAAAGCCTTAGTTGTTGGCTTATGTCCTGAAGCATGAGATAAGAAAACTGAACAGAATTCTAAAGAAGAACTTATTTCAAATACCATCAGAAGGGAAAGTAGCTTAAAATTCTTTAACAAACCAAAGCAGCATCACTTAATGATTTTCCAAACAGCAAATGCAGCTGTATCTCTGAAAGCCTGCCTAGCCATGGAGTTAGTGAAAAAGAAGTGTATTATTGAGTGGCAGAGTATAGCATACAGATGACACAGCAGAAAGCAATCTTGGGCTTGGTCTACATACCCCAATTGACATAGCTATACCAGCAAAACATTAGTATTAATAAAGCTCCTTGCCTATGGTTAATCCACAGGCAGAGTAGGAGGATCCCACTACATCTGCCCAGTGGGAAGCAAACTTTGCCATTTCAAATGGAAACATTTCCAGGAAATGCAATGAGTTGAAATTTGCTGCATTTTAACTCTCCTATCTGAGAAGAACCCACATAGGGAGCAATTTGCCCATTAGACTAAAGGTTCATTCATTAAATGATACAGCGTTTAAATGCTTTTCTAGCTCTACATTGTTTATCATAGTTTTACAAATAATGAGGAAAAATTTGCCTGCATTTTATTTCTCAGTGACAGGTTAAATTGGTGATGAAATAGGTCCCAAGCACTTTACTGGAAAGCTTCATTGATTTTATGCATGTACCTTTCATGAACTCAAGCACAGGACAGAAAAACATGTCCTATTGTATTGTGGCCAAAAGTATTCCATAAGAATAACACTTAAATATCAAATTGCATAAATAGGCATTGAGAAATAATACGACAGTGGTTTGTGTGTCAAATGGACTTGGGAGTGTAGTTGCTTTTCAACATACTGTGATTGTAAACACAATCAAAAGAAGCAAAACCTGAACAGTAAAGTTGATGCTGCTGAGTTTACACCAGGAGTTGGCTGCAATATAGCTTTGCAACACAAAGTAGTTAGTGCTCAAATAAAAATGAAAATTTTCATTTTAACAAATTTCTATTATTATGGTTGTTCGTTAATGATGTTTATTACAGTAGTGCCTAAAGGCTAACCAGGAATGCAGCCCCATTGTTTTAGGCTCTGTGAAGACAGTCCCTGCCCTGATGAGTTTACAGTCTAAATAGACAAGATAGAGAGGGTGAGGCAAGGGGTGTAACACACAAGCATAGTGAACAATATGGTGGTAGCAAATGTCATGGTAGTGCCACAATTTTTGGGGGACGGTGATAGTTAGGTGGGGACCAGGGAAGGAGGTTGAGGGAGGCAGGTCAGGGGAAAAGAGAATGAATCTGAGGTGAAGATACTGTTGGGGCGGGGAAGAGGGCTGGAGCAAACAGCCAATCAGCACAGGACACAGAAAGTCCAGTCAAAACTGAAGAAAGTTCTAAGCATCCAAATGTTCCTACTCTGACTGCTTCTGCACCTACCTGCTGGAGTCTCTGGCTGGTTTCCGTCTGTTGTTTTCCCCCAAGTCAGGTTGAGGGGGCGTGGGGGAGGGCAGACACCATCTGGGAGCCTAATACACTCAGAGGGTGGTTGCCTCTGCACAGTCCTGGGTCTACCAGGAAGGGTGGCTCTGGCTGGTCCCCATTAGTATAATTCTTTTTTTCCTATTAAAGAAACAGAACCACACAGAACCTTATGGGTTAAGAGCTTTATTTACTTCCAAATTATCTATCTTAGGTATCTCTATGGCTACATTACTATAGTGTCTGAGCCCCTCACAATCTTCAGTGTATTTATTCTCACTGCCATGGGAGGTAGGGCAGTGCTATTAGCCCCATTTTACAGATCATAGGATCATAGAATATCAGGGTTGGAAGAGACCTCGGGGGTCATCTAGTCCAACCCTCTGCTCAAAGCAGGACTAACCCCAACTAAATCATTCCAGCCATGGCTTTGTCAAGCTGGGCCTTAAAAACCTCTAAGGATGGAGATTCCACCACCTCCCTAGGTAACCCATTCCAGTGCTTCACACCCTCCTAGTGAAATAGTTTTTCCTAATATCTACCCTAGATCTCTCCCACTGCAACTTGAGACCATTGCTCCTTGTTCTGTCATCTTCTACCACTGAGAACAGCCTAGCTCCATCCTCTTTGGAACCCCCCTTCAGGTAGTTGAAGGCTGTTATCAATGGGGAACTGAGCCACGGAGAAACCAAGTGATTTGCCCAAGGTCATGGGGGAAAGTCTGTGGCAGAGATGAGAACTGAACCTGGATCTTGCAAGTGCCAGGCTAGTGGCGTAACCACTGGACAAGCCTTTCTTTTTACTAAGGCTGCTGAGATGTATTAAAAAACAAAACCGAGTGCTGATAAACATTAAAACCCTTGACTGTTGCCATGTGTGGGGCCAGATATTCAAGAGAGATCAAAGTCAGATTTCCAAGTGCTCACAACTCACACCCTCTGTCAGATTTTCTCCCATTTAGACATCTGAATAAGGGTCAGATTTTCACAAGTGCTTAGCACCCAACATGCTGTGCTGCTTTGAAACCTGGCCGCTTATTTAGAAGTCGAAACAGGAACAGAGCATTGCTGGGAGCCTGGTGCGAAGTTCTTAAGGGCTATCCTGCTTCTGATGGAATGTTCTTGTCTCTGGTCATACCACCTCAGGCTACAGTGGTGCCAGCTTTTAAAGAGTTGGGCATTTCTGACCTTATCTCCAAGCCACAATTCTCCCCCTGCTTCCTTCTAAGGAGTAATATGTTACTTCTGGCTTACACCAGGCATATATTTCCATACATCCCCCCTGCTCATCCAGGCTGACTCAGCTACTCTGCACTGAATTTGGGAAGGTGATATGGAGCCACGCTTTCCCCATTCTGACCACCTGTTCCAGGGAGGAAGTAAGTGAGTCTGTAGCCCTGTTCACTCAAGCATATCCTGACCCAAGGTAGTGTGTAAGGGAGGTTCTTATTCCCTTTTATTCAACTGTGCAGGCGTACAGCCCAAGTTACAGGGTAGCCCTACATAAAGGCTGAAGTACACCAATAAAAGATTTTATTAAATAATTTGATACAGGCAATTTACTTTCTTTATTATGGAAGAACTTCTCTGTGCTGCCATGCTCCATTAAGATCATCACAGTGAACATTACATTAGCGTATCAGGTTCTAAGTAGGTGTAAACAAAGGAGAATTTTTTCATTCTACGGTGCGAGAGAGACTGAATGAAGCAGCTGTTGAGAACAGTCCTTTATTTGCAAAGATGAAAGCAGCTAGTTTTACTGAACTGCTAACTCCTTATTTAATGAAGAAGCCCAGACAGCATAGGTTATTCTGATTAAGCAATCTATTTCTTTAAAGGGATTTTATCAGTCCCTGTGGGCCCTTTCCCCGACAGTGTGTCCTCTGGGATTCCATCCAGCTCCCACTGAAGTCAATGAGAGTCTTGTGGGATCTGGTCATTGCTGGGAGGTAGAGTGTTGTACATTCTAGGCCAATGGCTTTCCCACAGAGGTCCATGGACCTCTGGAGATCCACAGACTAGGTCTAAGATTTCCAAAGGGGTTTGCACCTCCATTTGAAATGTTTTAGGGTCCACAAATGAAAAAAGGTTAAAAACCACTGTTCTAGGGGGGGGACTCTGCCCTTTGGCTGCAAAGTAAAACCAGATAATTAAAACAAGTTCATAAAAACCCCTATGAGGAGTCTGGTGGCACCTTAAAGACTAACAGATTTATTTGGGCATAAGCTTTCGTGGGTAAAAAACCCACTTCTTCAACTGCATGGAATGAAAATTACAGATGCAGGCATAAATATATATTGGCACATGAAGAGAAGTTACCTTCAAGTGGAGAACCAAGGTTGAAGGCCAATTCGGGCAGGCTGGATGTGGTCCACTCCCAATAATTGATGAGGAGGTGTCAATACCAAGAGAACAAGTTCATGTATTTCTGCATGCACTCAGGACAGCATAATTTATCACTTACACATCTACTGATGTCTTGATAGGTACTTATATATATCATAAGGCTTCATAATCATTAATAGATTTTATTCTCACACCACCTTTGCGAGGTAGGGAAGTATTACCCCATTTTTATGAGAGGCAATCTAAGGCACTGGCAGATTAAGTGGCTTGCACAGGAAATCTGTGGCTGAGGCAGGGATTCAACCTAGATCTCTTGACTCCCAAAGATGTGCTCAGGCATTTGATGCACATACCACTGGCAGCTCCCATTGTATATATATAAATAACTGAAGTGACACATGCAGTCAGTATTTGTGTGGTCATACAAATGCTTATGCATCAATGTACCCAAGCAAGGGCACACTAGGTGTCCTGTATCCAAACATACATTAGGCAGGTGCAATTGCAGGAGCTCATACTTCTTTGGAACATCTGGCCTGACATATATTATTTGCCCTCATTTCTCATATTGTAAACATGCTGTTGCAATCAGAGATTACACAGTAATAGCCCAGCAATAGTATAAACAGTACCTAATATGTATTGGAACATTTTGAAGTTAAGGTTACATCTTTCATGGGATGTAGCATCATTGTCTTTCAGTGATGTTAGGCATTTTTTGGATGCGTCATTTCACTTAGATGTGTCCAACATACAATGATCTATTAGAGGGCAGTGGTGCACACATATCACCTCACCCACATACTCACACTTGGCCTGTACCGGAGTTAAGTCAGAGTTCATTCTCAAACCCCACACAGAAAATATAGAGTTCACGGAAACGTAATTATCTCTTTGGCCAGCTGCTCTACACACTGGAAAATAACTCACGAGAGCTGAGGAGAAACCAAGGATGGTCTGAATCTAGGTCCCATCTGATCTCAACTCCCAGTACTTGCATGAGAAGTGTTTGTTGGATGAATGGTTATGGCTTGGCCATCTCTGTCTTAAAATCAAGTGGTAGTTTACATTTTTCAGACTCTTGTTGGTCACTTGTTCTGGCTAGGAAAAAAACAAACTAAAGGGTGTTGTGGACCCAGAACACCCTTCTATCTCAACCTTCAAAGTTTAGTGTGTGTGAATGAGATAAGAGCGGATAACTGGTTTCTGTTTTAGCCCATCACAACGTATTTAACCTTCCACTCCAAATAAAACAAAAACACGCTTCTATTATTTGAGCTATGGGGAATCTATGTTAGCTGGCATCATGGCTTCTTTGTGTAGGCCAACAGTTACAGGGTGAGAAAATGACCAAGATCTTTGGGCAAGTCTGTTTCACTGCAGTAAGGAGCAGGGGATACATATACCCCAACCAGTAACATAGCATTTCTTTGAACTACTACAGCTCTTTCTGGCTGAGGCTCACAACAGATTCAGCAGAGTTCAGTTCAACAGATGGGTGCTGCAGACACACAGGAAAGATATTGCCAGGAGAGGTATAAAGTTTCATCATTGCGTCCATTCTATTCTGTGAGGCACCAGCTACATTGCCATCCTACATATAGCAGAAAAGGAACATTGTCTTTCAGAGCATTCAGTCTCTCAAGAATTTTTAAAGAAGCTTCCAGAAGCCGTATTTTATACCATATGTTTCCTTGTATTATCTGGCTCTTTTTCTTCTTGTGACCAAACCAGAGAAAGTGAATTTGAAGTCTCACAACCCCCAAATGAAGAAAACGCTTTAAATAAAGTTTGCTTACTACGAAGAGCGAATGACATTTGAACGTGTATTTTCTGAACTACCCATCTCCCAGTACAGAATCTGAGCTGTTGACCATAAGCCAGATGGTGCAAATCAGTGCAGTTCCATCAAAGTCAATGGAACCATGACAATTAACACCAGCTGAGGATCTGGCCCTATATGTTCATATATCTTGGGATTTCACTTACATCCAAATTGGAAGAGAGGCTCATTCCAGGCTTTGGATCTGATTCAGCACCAAAACAATAATTGCACTTTTGAGCTGAGGATTTGAAATCAAAACTCACCCACGCAAAATTCAGTGGTGAGGGTTCAGATTCCAGGTTCCACATTGATCCCTCTTTAGGTTCCAGAATATCCAAAGCAATTGCTAGTCACATATTTCTTTTTAAAAGAACCATTTCATTTTTACTAACTCCCCACCCGCAAGCCCCTTTTGAGGCCTCATATATGGTTAGATTCCCATACTCTCAAAGGACTCAGTGTCCTAAGAGACCCTTCCACTGATTGTGTCTCCATGTCATTGATACCCCAGCTAGCAGTTACAGATGAAGAGCTAAGGACTGAATGGGCCATGTGGGCTGAATTCCTCCCCTGTCCTATAGCTGATCCCTCTAGGCTAGTTTGCAAGCACAACACCTACAAGCAACTTGCCTTCCTGCTCTCATTTGTGACTGAGGTGGAGGACTTCAGTCTCTGGCATTTTTCATCTGCATTAAATGCAAATTAAACCAGCATTTGTCTTTGAATAATTCCTCCTCTGGAAGATAAAAAAAAAAATCTTCCTCCTTGTGATTTTTCCATCATATCTCCCTGTATCTCAAGCTGCTCACATAATGAGATATATTGATTTGTTTTTTGCAGAAGTCCAGGTAACACAGTATTATGAAGAAATCCCAGCAAGCTTAGTATGGGGTACGTTGCCAGACCCCATTTGCTTATTGGGGGTCCAACCTCCCCATCTGGCTTTTTTCAGTTTTTATTAACTAAAAACTAGTTTGGGTTAAACTTGTTGAAGTTGGTGGGTGTAGCAGCTGCCTTTCATTCAGGACAAAATGTCAAAAGCAATCGAGCGCCTTTATAGAATAGAGAGCTGAAACAAAAGCAGCCTCCACCCAAAACACAAGGCACATATAAGGCATCTCTGGGCAGAGGGGTTTTTCTAGGTGGTGGAGGTGTGTTTGTCTATATGTACGTGAGAAGTGGGAGAAACAGCAGAGAAGCTGAGAGAGAAACAGTAGAAAGCCAAGGACACAAGAAGAATGTGGCCCTGAGACAAAGTCTAGAGAGAAGGCTTTTTGGGCTGAGTGCTGGCTGAAAGGGGCTCAGAACAGTGAGCAAAGACACTATCTTTTGCTGACTGATTCCTACTGTATGCATGGAAACAGGATTTTATACATTCTTTGTAAATGAACAGAATTGCATTAAAGGAACACCTGGCTCAATCATCAATGTCTCCTCTTAACTGAAACAACCCACCAGATTCCAAAGTTTGGCTAAGGAGTAACATTAATATAGTGCCACAGAGTTGCATTTCACAGTGCAACACAAAGGGATAAAGACTTCTAGAAGAAATCAGGGTGACCATGAGCTTTCAGAAGAAATGTAAACTTCACTTCTTTGACCTAGCAGCCCCACAAGTGCTAACTGGGGAAGGGAGAAGCACAGAACATTTCTAAGACACTCACATGCTACCGTGATGAGAGTAGTATAAATACCTAGCTAGCCAGATGGATTTATTCAGAGGACAAGTACAGCATAGGCAACAGCAGTGTAAGCTTCACTACAGTATCCTGCCAAGTGCCTCAGTCCTACTCTCATGGGGCCACCTGAATGGAGAGAGAACTTAGCTTGGGGAGGTGAAGAAACAGATTGACAGAGCGAGATGGGTACCCAGAAGTCACCTATCACAGGACAGGCCCAACAAGGAAAATAACAGAACACCACTGGCCATCACGTACAGCCCCCAGCTAAAACCTCTCCAGCACATCATCAACGATCTACAACGTATCCTGGAAAATGATCCCTCACTCTCACAGACCTTGGAAGGCAGGCCAGTCCTCACTTACAGACAGCCCCCAAACCTGAAGCAAGTACTTACCAGCAACTACACATCACACTACAGAAACACTAACCCAGGAACCAATCTCTGCAACAAAGCCCATTGCCAACTCTGTCCGCATATCTCTTCAAGGGACACCATCACGGGACCTAACCACATCAGCCACACCATCAGGGGCTCGTTCACCCGCACATCTACCAATGTGATATATGCCATCATGTGCCAGCAATGCCCCTCTGCCATGTACATTGGCCAAACCAGACAGTCTCTATGCAAAAAAATAAATGGACACAAATAAGACATCAAGAATTGTAACATTCAAAAACCAGTAAGAGAGGACTTCAGTCTCCCTGGACACTCAATAACAGACTTAAAAGTGGCAATTCTTCAGCAACAAAACTTCATTGAGAAACTGCAGAACTGGAATTAATTTGCAAACTGGACACCATCAAATTAGGCCTGAATAAAGACTGGGAGTGGATGGGTCACTACAAAAACTATTTTTCCCTCTGCTGATACTCACACCTTCTTGTCAACTGTTGGAAATGGGTGATGTCCACCTTGATTGCATTGGCCTTGTTAGCACTGACTCCCAACCTGGTAAGGCAACTCCCATCTTTTCATGTGCTGTAATATTTATACTGCTTACTGTACTTTTCACTCCATGCATCTGATGAAGTGAGTTTTAGCCCATGAAAGCTTATGCACAAATACATTTGTTAGTGTCTAAGGTGCCACAAGGACTCCTCGTTGTTTTTGCTGTTACAGACTAACACGGCTACCACTCAAATCTATTATTTAGACTGTGATCTCTTTGTGGGAGGGTCTGTCTCTCATTTTGTGTGTGTGTGTGTGTGTGTGTGTGTGTACACAGCACCGAGCACAATGTGGCCCCAATTTCAGGTGGGGTCTTTAGGCACTGCCATAACACAAATAATAATAAATAATGTACAGTATTGACAGGCTGGGAGTCAAATGATCAGGTGACCTGGCCTGTCTGATTTTAAAAAGAAAAATTGGTACTGGGAATAAAATAGCCCAAACCTAACTACCTAGGTATGGCTTGAATGCTGCCTCATTAGCATTCACCACCATTGCTAGAGTGTAAAAGAAAAAAATACCCTCAGCAATGGGAAGAGGAGAAAAGACAAAGAGAAGAGAGAGGACAAGATGTCACTCCTGTTTCTTTTTCTCACATGTACATTGATTTTCACATTGTTAGAATGTTGTACATCAAAATGAAAGCGTTGCACAGGCTCAGAGGAGTCCAAAGCAATCAATCATTCATGCTGCTCTTTGCTATACAGACTCATTCACACAAGCTGTCTAGTCCTCTGAATTATCCTCACGCAGGAGGAGGGGAATAGAATCTAATACAGTACTTTAACCATTTGCTGCAGCTAGTACACAATACCAAAATCCCTAAAGCACATAACGGAAGTAAAATTAAGACCTTAACCTTAATATGGAGAACTACAAAAGAGAGCAAAAGGCATCTTGCAAAATCCAAATTCTCTATGAAAATTAATTACGCCAGTATTCAAATCAGCCACTGGTTCAAATCCATCTCAAACTGGTAGCAGCTAAATATTGTTACCATTCAGTGGTTGTAGGGTCACCTATGTGAAATTAGCTGTGTAATGGCAGGTGTCACCAGGTGGCGCTGCTACATATAATCTAATTTTTTTTTCTACTTAGTGTGTTAACAAATTTCAGCCTTGGGAAGACATGCTGTCTGGTGCTAGTTTTGTTTATGCAAAGTTCTGGTTAGAGGGAACTCTGTGAGCAGAAGGGGAGTTTGCTCTTTGTCATGGCCTCAGATTGGAGTCAGTTCTTGAGGCACAGCTGCTTTCTGGGAACTGAGCAAGGGTGTTAGGCTGAGATTCCTGAACGAAGGGATTCCCCAGTGTACTGGTTGACCACCTCTGTTCCAGGACCACTGTATATGTATAAATACAACAAATTACACATACCTAGATGCCACCCTACTGATTTCTTCTCCACCATAAAAAACAACAACCTGCAAGGTTCTGGACATCTGTTGCTACTCAGAGAGTAGCACTCTGGTAACCATTTATCATGCATTGCACCCCAGAGAGTATCTATCTTTTGTAAACTGTAAACACAACTTTGAATTCAACAGCACTAGCTTTAATTTAGTGGCACGTTGCCAGCAGAGGGTATTATCCACCGCTAATATTGGAATATGCAAAGTTGGTTAGTCATTTAATTTGCGAATTTAGTGATTGGCTCTCAAACATTCTGTGGACAGAAAATGGAGAGTAGCAACAGCTGGTTGCCCCAGACAATGGTATAGCAGACAGATATTCAGTCACCCAAGCTACACCTGGCATTTTTGCTGGCAAAATCAATAGAAAGGCTGTAGATTTGAAAAAATGCATATCTGACTCCTACCTTCTCACCGTAGAATGCGTGGGCTTGATTCTGATCTCCATCATACCAGTGTAAATCAGGAGTAACTTTGTTAGCATTAATGGATTTACACTGGTGTAAGTGAGATCAGAATCAAGGCCAGTCCCTCCAGTCCAGGGTTGGGGCACGCTGGAGAAGCAGTATGAAAACATTTGCACTGTCACTGCCCATGCTGTACTCTGGAGGTCTCCAGTGTGATCATCCCTCTTCGCTTTCAAAAGGACTAAATTCATTTATTTCTTACTTCAAGGGTTGGGAGAAGGAGCACAAAGAACTCAGAACTACATGGTGAACTATGTGTAACTAACCCCTAATAAAAACTATATATTGAATAGATAGCCACGGAAGGCAGTGCAAACTACATACTGAGCCAGAGCCCACAGTTTGAAGCACAGATCTTTAGCACCACAGATGAAACATTGTAGGATACGTACAACCAACAGGTGATCTCACACATGGTTCAGCTCACAAATCCAGGTTTGTTTCCTACCTCCCTCCCTTTGTGTTAGCCTCAATGCACTCTGGTAACCATTTATCATGCATTGCACCCCAGAGAGTATCTATCTTTTGTAAACTGTAAACACAACTTTGAATTCAACAGCACTAGCTTTAATTTAGTGGCACGTTGCCAGCAGAGGGTATTATCCACCGCTAATATTGGAATATGCAAAGTTGGTTAGTCATTTAATTTGCGAATTTAGTGATTGGCTCTCAAACATTCTGTGGACAGAAAATGGAGCTAAATTTAACATGTAAATTATTCATTCTGAATGATTTGCTCAGCTCTATTCAAATATTAATCCCCACAACACCCTTGTGGGGTATTTTGTTAGTCCAATTTTACCGGTGGAGAATAACAGCTCCCATATGAAAGAAAGTGAGGAAGAAATGCTAGTGAAATTGCCAGGAAGCCGCATTCACAAAGTACGCTGAACAGACTGGACTGGGTATTAACTTTATAGTAATGCTAATATGCACTGTAAATAAAGGCATTGATTGTCCCACGTGCCAAGACATCAATGTTAATACCAAGTCTAATAATCAATATAAATACACAAACTAACAAATAGCACATTCGCCTAAATAAGTAGATCACAGATAGCTACAGCTTTGCATTTGAAAGTAACTAGTGGAACTTTGGATTTTTTTCTATCTTACGCAGCCAAGAATCTGTATATTGTCAGAGGATGGGTGCCAAGAGTAGGGACTTAAGGGATCATTTCAACTTACTGTATAGCTCTGAAGAGCTGGACTTTTCAAGGGGTCTCTGATGAGATTGTGCTCATCCCTGTGAGTATTCAGGGAAAATGTCCAGGCCTTCCTTTCTCTATTTACATCTGGTTCATATCTACAGGGAGCACAGCGAATGGTATCTGCACCAGCTCTCTAAATGTAGGTGAATATTGAAGTATCTGGAGTCCACACAAAATTTCAAAACCAGATTTGTTTGTAAAACAGATCCAGAAAAAACTGCCAGATTCAAGTAGGAATCAATGACACTGTGCAGATTCATCACATCCACAGAATAAAGAAAGCTAGCCAAGCTTTGCTCAGACCTCAGGAGAAGACCTCCATTTGAGTTCTGGGAAGGGATGTTTGAGTTGCGGGCCTTTTTTTTAAATTTGAGCTGGTTTACCCTCAGACCACATGCCTATGCCTAAATATGAACATGGACATTCAGTCGACCAAAAAAAGGTTTATGGGTCTGATCTTGCCAGGTGCTGAGTACCCTCAGCTTCTGTTGAGTTCCCAATTCCAGCCTCTTCTCAGATTAGGGGCCTCAGCACCTCCCCGGAGACACTCAGCACCATGCAGTATTAAGACCTGTTTTACCAGTGTATAGCAATTTCAGAATTAACTCCCATACATGTATCAGCTGCACTTTTAAACCTTAGCTCTGACAAAGGGCTCAGGCAGAGCTAGGAAAGTGGTCAGAGGGAAATGACCTACACCGAGCCCAATGTACAAAAAGGAAAGAAAAATGCTGGGGGGATAGGGGTGTTGTGCTTGGATTAAAGATTCCAAAATACTCATCTGTGGTTTGTGTCTACACAGTGTTCAGAGAGAAAATTGAGCGTTTGATGGAAAATCTGCTATATTTCCCCATTTTTCCAATCTCAGTCCTCAACGGGATGCAATTCCCTACTGGAAAGAAACATCTCCGTCTCCTTTGTAGCAGCATCACTGTTGATGAAACACCAAGTTTGTTAATTAATTTACCTTCTCCCTTTGTAGGCTGAGTACCTACAAATCCCGCATCTAGGAGGGATTTGTGTGTATTCTGGTGTATTCTAGGGCTGACATAGCACTTGACAAACATCAACTTCCTGATTGTGCCACAGCCCTCTGAATTGTTGTTATATGTGATTATCCCCACTTCACCAAGGAAAAAGTCACAGAATGGTTAGAGCCTACTACATTTTCAGATGTGAGTTGTATAAAGGTAAGTACCTAAATCCATGCCTCTGAATTAGGTGCCTAGCTCTGGGCGCCCAAGTTTGAAAATTTTGGCCTATGTGACTTGACCATGGCCACAAAGGAAGACAGTGTCAGAGCTGGGAACAGTCTCTCAGTCTACTAAATTCTCATGAAAGGAAAATCCCCGTCTTGTGACCAGAGATCATGGAGCAGACTGGCTGAAGGACAGAGGTAGTGGCTGAGTGCAGTCAGACTGCTGGTAGAAAGTTTGTAGCAGACTCAGGCCTTGTCTACTCTACAGGGGAAAGTTGATCAAAGCTATACAGTGTGTGTTACATGAATAGCGTAACTCAAGGTGACGTAGCTTAGATCTACTTACCACGGGGTCCACACTACACTATGTCGACATGAGACACTCTCCCATCGACTTCCTTTACTCTTCTTATTCCGGTGGAGTACAGGAGTCAATGGGAGAGCAATTTGCAGTCGATTTAGCAGGTCTTACTAGACTAGACCCGTTAAATCGACCGCTGATGCATTGATCACCACACGTTGATCCCCCAGTAAGTGTAGACAAGGCTTCCGTGTCTACAGCAGTAGCTGCCCCTACAACTCTGAACTTTATTTTGTGTCTTGTCAAAAATCAAGTGATTTAAGACTATTAGACATATATGATTATTCCTGCTTCACACAAGAAAAAAGGCCCAGGGAAAAGCCCACTGGAGAGGCCTGGTAAAACAGCATTGGTTGAAATAGCCTATTAGAGATGGAACTGGATTGAAACACCTTCCTGGCCTTTGTCAGAGATTCAAAAACCAGATCTGAATTTTCCTTCTCAGGGCTATTTCCATGGCCCTTACACAGTGGCATGTTAATGTACTTTGTAGTCTGGATATTGTTTAAATTTTACAAGTGCAACTGTATCTATTCACAGAGTATTTATGACTTCAGTGGATATGCCAGCCCTTCCGTTCCAGTTATATGATGATGTATTAGAAATATGCTGACAGCTGCACTTTTATGATTGATCTGTTTGGAAACCATCCTTTCTTCCCTCAATTCAGATGAGAATGAGAGTATTTACAAGGAAATATTTTCTTGTGTTTGATCCAGATTCTGTAGCAAAAAAGAGAATTGTAAAGTAATTGAACTCAGACCTCTCCTGGCTTAAAAGAATCACGTGTTAAAATATTGATCCAGAACTGATGGGTAATTTAGGTGATGCTGGCTCATGTTCAATCCCCACAACCTGTCTTAGCAAGGACTGTACAAAATCATGTACTTAATTTCTGGATGCACTACGCTACTGAATAGTCTATGGAATAGACGACTTTCAATTTGGAAGCAAATAGGATCTGCCTCAATGGGTCTCACAGAAGAGAGTTCTGTGGGTCTGCCTTTGATTAACTGCTCTGTCCAAGCTGTCTCCGGCCCCTGGAATCTGCTTTAATCTCTCCCTGGTGTGTTGAGTGGGTTTCTTTGTGAACAGTCTATCAGGCAGACACAATGCTGTTTTGAAGAGAAGTTAGTGATTTTAGATGGAGTTTATAAATGCAACTGTAACTTATCATGGAGGGCAGGCGTTCTCTGAAACAATTGCCCTTTAAAATTCCCCCGGACTGGAGCATTCATTTCACAGAAACTCAGTGGCATTCATCGTGTTCTGAAGGCTAAGATGATTTAAAGGGGGCTCTTACTAGAGCTGGTTGGGTATTTGCCAGTAAAATGGTTTTTGGTTAGTAAATGCAGATTCATCTAAAACTAAATGTTTCACTGAAATGTTTTGGTTTCAATGAACTTTTGCCCTGGCTTTCTGATAGGTCACCTAGTGGGTGGATGGACTGCCCAGGATTCCAGGGGCTGTCGCTGTGGGGCAGCCGCGCCATGTGGATTGTCCTAGGGATCAGAGTAGCAGCCGTGTTAGTCTGTATCCGCAAACAGAACAGGAGTACTTGTGGCACCTTAGAGACTAACAAATTTATTTCAGCATAAGCTTTCGTGGGCTACAGCTCACTTCTTCAGATGCACAGAATGGAACACACAGACAGGAGATATTTATACATACAGAGGACATGAAAAGGTGAAAGTATGTATACCAACTGGGAGAGTCCAATCAATTGAGATGAGCTATCATCAGCAGGAGAAAAAAAAACCTTTGAAGTGATAATTGAGATGACCCATAGAAGGTGTGAGGAGAACTTAACATAGGGAAACAGAATCAATTGGGTCATTACACTAATTGCACCAAGCTGTAAACCCGGTATATAATGGAAGCCACACCAAGCCAGGAGGTGCTGCAGCATCCCCAGCACCCATAGTTCCAGCACCTATGGGCAGGGAGTCTGGCAGAGCTGGTAGCCCTGGCTGGAGATGGGGATCTTAGGGCCCCCCCACCCCCTCATCATAGAGCAGGGAGCTTGGCAGCCATGGAAACCTCAGGGCTTCCCTGGCTCCTCGAGACTCCCCAGGCTTCCCAACTCCCTGGGAGCAGCCCAGCCACAGTGCCACCTGCTTCTGTAAAGCGAGAGTTTGGTGAGGGTGAATAAACCCTTTTGTAATTAGGGTCTTGCATCTTTTCGGAACTTTCAGTTTATCCCCATAGCTGCCACTGTCCAAAATAAAGCACAAATAGTGAATGGTTCATTTTAAAAGGAAGAGATGGAATTGGTGCTACTATAGAAACAGCAGTCACTAGTCACTGTGACCAGGCTTCACTACAAGGAAACAGATTTGCTGCACAATGCTTGGTTCGCTGTCCTTGTTCTCCTATTGTGTAAGTCTAGAGCTCATTCTTAGGGCCAGAAATAGCTCTTGCTATGCTCTTGCCAAAACATTCAGAAGCAGGCAGTGGGTCCTCTCTTCTCCCAATCTCTGGGAGTCCAAAGATCTGAAAGAGGAGGATACTTACCGGTAACTGGAGGCTCTTCGAGATGTGTGGGCCCTATCTGTAGTCCACTGAGCATTATGCCATGTGCAGGGGCGGCTCCAGGCACCAGCACACCAAGCACGTCCTTGGGGCGGCAAGCCACTGGGGGCGCTCTGCCGGTCGCCGCGAGGGCGGCAGGCAGGGTGCCTTTGGCGGCTTGCCTGCGGAGGGTCCGCTGGGCACGCCTGCGGGAGGGTTTGCTGGTCCTGCGGCTTCGGCACGCCTGCAGGAGGTCCGCCAAAGCCGCGGGACCAGCAGACCCTCCACAGGCAAGCTGCCGAAGGCAACCTGCCTGCCGTGCTTGGGGCGGCAAAATGCCATGCATCTGGAGCTGGAGCTTTTGAAAGTAGTAGTGTCCATCGGTTTACACACGTCACCCTTGCTCCGCCTCATGGTTTTGTTAGCGGCGATAAAGGGCAGAGCGGCCCAACCACGCCGTCAGTGCCTTCTCCATCGCAAACCAGAAATCCACAGCAGAGGGGAAGGAAGGCAGGTGGAATACAGATAGGAACCACACATCTGAAAGAACCTCCAGTTCCAGGTAAATAACCTCCTCTTCTTCTTCAAGTGATGGTCCCTATTGTATTCCACTGAGGGTGACTAACAAGCAGTACCTACATAGGAGGAGGGTGCAAGGAAGAGTAACTGTTAATGGAATGATATTGGATTGGAGGGAGGTCTCAAGTGGGGTTCCACAGAGGTCTTGTTCTGGGTCCGGTATTGTTTAACATCTTTATTAATGACCTGTATGTAGGATAGAGAGCATTCTGATCAAGTCTGCAGATGACACAAAGCTTGGTGGGGGGGGGTTGCCAATACTTTGGAGGATAGAGCTAAAATTCAGAGGGACCTTGATAAAAGGAGAACTGGGCTACAGACAACAAAAAGAAATTCAAGAAAGACAAATGTAAGGTGCTACACTTAGGGAAGAAAACCCAAATGCACAAATACAGAATGGGGGGAAACTGGCTTGGCAACAGCACTGCTGAGAAGGATCTGGGAGTTGTGGAGGATCACAACCTCAACATCAGTTAGCAATGCAATGCTGTTGCAAAAAAAGCACATGCACTTTTAGGTGTATTAACAGAGGCATAGCATTCAAGTCATGTGAGGCGATAGTACTGCTCTTCTCGATGCTGGTTAGGCCTCAGCTGGAATACTGTGTCCAGTTTTGGTCATCAAGCTATAGAAAGGATGCAGAGAGACTGGAAAGGATCCAGAGACAAGCGACAATGATGATCAAAGGGACGGAATGCAACCATATGAGCAAAGGCTGACGGAACTGAGTATATTTAAGTTTGGAAAAGAGGAGATTAAGGGGGGACATGATAACAGTTTTCAGATACTTGAAAGGCTGCCATTAAACAGATGGAGAAAAGTTGTTCTCTTTTGCCACAGAGGGGCAGGAGAAGAGGCAATGGGTTCAAACGACAGCATAGCAGATTTATATTAGATCTCAGAAAAAACCCCCAAAAACTTCCTAATTGTCAGAACAGTAGGACAATGGAACAGACTGCCTCGGGAGGTTGTGGCAGCTTCTTCACTGAAGGTTTTCAAAAGGAGGCTCGATAGCCATCTATCTTGGATGGTTTAGACATAACAAATCCTCCATCTTGGCAAGGGATTAGATAACCCTTGTGGTCCCTTCAAACCCTATGATTCTATGATGTTCTCTGATTCTAAGATGATGGGACCATGGAACAGAGAACAGCTCCGAACGAGAGATATAAAGCCTTACGTATCAGAGAATAAACCAGACATACCCAAAAGCTCCAGGATGTTGATGTGCATCCAGGAATCTCGAGCAGTCCAAGTCCCCTGAGTCATATAGTCATTCAGGAGTGACGTGTCTGTGATAATTGTTGTGGAGGGGGAAGACAGAAGGAATGATACTCTGATACAGACCTGTCTCGGAGCTGTCCACCACTAGAGGGAAGAGAGAAGTTTGCAGGAAACAGTGAGTGGAAAGTCCATTGAGTGTCGCATGGGAAAGTAGACCCTCTGGTGTTACCTGCTCAATTTAGGGCACCCCGCCTATACCCTACCGAGGGTTCAAGGCGTGACCTATTCAATTTAGGCACTCCCACCCTTTCCCCTCTGAGGGCTCAGGGTGAAGGGCACCTATTCTTACCCACGGGGGTCAGGAAGAAAGCTGGTCAATTTAAGTACCTGCTCTTTCCCTTGCGGCTCAGGGCAATATGGATCTGCAGAACCTTTTCCCAGTGAAAGAGCCTTACACAGCTGTGCTCCAAACATCTATTTATTAGCAACACACAGAGAATACATATACCAAGCAAATCTCTTATGCTCACCAACCCCAATATACAGACAAATTTCACCCGATTGCAAGTCAGGATTCATTCATCTGGCGGTTCCCGGTGATGTCTCTGCACGTCAAGGTCATGCAGAGGGGTCAGAGTTCCAGCAGCTTGATGTTGAACTGGTCAGGAAATGGTTCCCAAAGGGCATTGTTTTTTGTTTACATTATATACGTAAAACTAGCTACCTCCTTCAAATTTACTAAACCTATCACATTATCCCATTCCTAAATAACAAAAATTTAACCAATTACTCACTGGCTCCTATGTAGCCTCCTTCCTTCCCAAGTTTTTTACATTTTATCTTTCATGCCAAAATTGTAACTTAGTTGTGACCTTCTCTACTTATGCAGCTGGTCAGCATTAAAACGCTGGTCAGAGCTTATCTTACCATATATGGAGTTTCTTTCTGTATCTTCCCTAATTTCCCAGCACCTGGCTGTCTCTACTTTACAACATCGGTGGTTATAACTCTCATTAGGGTCATTCCTGAGATGGAGGTCCTTTATCAACTGCAGAACATTCTTTTTTTCAATTTTAGAGTTTCACCAAAGCTAGTTTAATATGGAGCTGGGGGTGGGGAGGTGTTGATCAGGTCTCAGGCCTACACTGGAGCCACAGTTGTAGGAAGCAAAAGCATATACGAGCGAAAGCAGTCATGTAAGTGCAAGCTGCCATGTGACCGAGAAAGGGAGGCCCTGGCCAGGACAGAAGGACTGGATATCACCCTGGAAATTAGCTCCTGCAGGATCTGGAACCTGTCCTCTGGTAAGTAAGCGTGCACCGAGATCGCATCAATGTGTGTCCCAATGAATTCTACGGACTGAGTGAGGTCCAAAGTCAATTTTTCAATGTTTACACTTAACCACGGGGAGAAGAGGAGTGTGAGCAGCATAGAGATTGAGGCTCGAGTTTCCTTTCTCAATCAGGCTGCCAGAAGCCACTCATCTCAATAAGAGAACACAAGGACCCCTTGACGCCGGAGGTGGGCCGCCACTACCGAGAAAACTCTGGTGAAGACTCATAAGGGAGTGGTGAGTCTGAACGGAAAAATCCTGTATTGGAAGTGACAATGACCTGCCGTGAATCTCAGGAAACATCTGTGGGTAGGATGCATATCCACATGAAAGTAAGCATCCTGCATATCGAGAGTCGTGAACTACATGCCTTTTTCTGAGGAAGGAATGATGGCTGCCACAGTAACCATACAAACTTTGGTTTCCTTATGAAGCAGTTGAGATGGTGCCCTTTTTCAGCAAGGACTTCATTTCTAGGATACTGTTGTGAGAGCAATCCCTGAAGCGGGCTCTGGGCAGGGGATGTGGACGAGGCAGCGTTTGGAACTTGATTGTATAGCCATGTCGAATGACATCCAGGACCCACTTGTCTCTTGTTGTCGCACTCCATGTTGGTAAGATGAGTGCTAGGCACCCTCCAAAAGGGGTGCGTCAGGGGCACAGTATAAGGCATGGTGGTTGGCAGCTCTCTAAGTGTACTCACAAATAACATTTTTGAGAGGATTGGGTATGCGATGCAGAAGGTTGTGACAATGATGAACCCGAGGGACGGTGTCACTGGATCCTCTGCCATTTGCGAAGAGGCTCATAGGACTGCTATTGAAAGAATTGGGGCTGCCCCCTGGTGAGGGATTGAGGGGTGGGAGGAAGGAGAGCCAAGCCCGAGCAGTGGGGCTCTGACTGTCCCCTTTATCCCTGCCTCCTGGGTGGGCACAGCCCTTCTGCACGAGCCCCAGCCACCTAGGGCTGACAGCCAGAGCTCTTAAAAAAATAACCCTAAAAACACAAAGCTTGTGTCTTCCTGGACACATTCCCCTGCCTCCCTTGGGAGGCCCGCACCATAGTTTGAGAATTGCTGCTCTAGTCTTTGTGGGAGTGAAGGGAGTCATCAGTCTTCTGATTGAAGAGATGAGACTCATCGAAAGGAAAGTCCTTTATGGTGATTTGGACCTCCCTGCGGTAACCTTATGAATGTAGCCAAGATTCTCTTTGCATGACTATCCCAGCAGCCATTGTGCACAAAGAAGTGTCTGCTGTATCCACCGTAGCCTGCAGCGTTGTCCTCACAATCAGCTTCCCTTCCTCTAGAACAGTCTTGATCCCTGCTGGGGCAATTTGTCTGTGAAATCCAGTAACTTGCTATAGGTAAGGGAGTTGTATTTTGTGAACAGAGCCAAGTAATTGGAAATACAAAACTGGAGACTGGCAGAGGAAAAGACCTTGTGGCCCAGCAGGTTCAGGTGTTTGCCCTCCTTGGGTGCCGTGATGGGCCCGTTCCATTGCTGCCTGGATGATGAGGGAGTTGGGTGGAGAGTGTGACAAGAGAAACTCAAACCCCTTTAGAGGCACGTAGTACCTCTTCTCTACCCCTTTGGGGGGTGGGCGTTCAGGTGGCTGGAATGTGCCTGATAGTCTGGTCTGGTTGAAGGATGACCCATAATTGACTGGTAGGATCACTCGGGCCAGTATTGAGGCGTGCAAGATATCAAGTAGTTGTGTTGCTTATCTTACACTTCCTCCAACGGGATGTTGAGGGCACCAGCCACCCTACGAAGCAGTTCCTGGAATTGTTGGTAGTCATCTGGGGGTGAGGAGGGAGTTGAAGACACTGTGGCATCCAGGGACAATGAAGGGAAGCACTGCGGTTCTGGCGGCACCGTCGGAGTTGGACTTAGCGTCCGCATGGTCTAACGGTGGTTCAGAATGCTGCTGGATGACGGCCGACGGGGGAGATGGGAGACTCTTTACGAGCAGAGTGTAAAGGTTCCGACAGTGGATACTGTGTCCACAACCTCCAGTACGGCCACCCCAGTGGTTCCGTAGGCTGCTGAGGAGGGCCCCATAGAATAGGGTATCAAAGACCTTTGAGAGAGGTGTAACCCCTTTGGGGTTTAGAGACCGTGGCCCCTTTAAATCTTTTTCCGGGGGGGGAGGGGGAAGTGCTGATTGTTCCAGAAGGAGCAAGTGCTTGGGGGAAGGGGGAGCAGAGACAGAGGGAAGAGCAACAGGGTGTGTGTGTGTGTGCGCGCGTGGTGCTGACCTGGAAGGCGTATAAGCAGGGCTGTCTCCAGGCACCAGCGCAGCAAGCAGGTGCTTGGGGCGGCCAAGGAGAAGGGGCGGCATGTCTGGTTCTTCGGCGGCGGGTCCCCCAGTCCCTCTCAGAGGGAAAGACCTGCTGCCAAAGGGCCAATAAGAAAGCAGCGCGGTGGAGCTGCCGCTGAAGTGCCGCCGATAGCGATGACAGCTTTTTTTTTTCCTGCTGCTCGGGGCGGCAAAAACCCTGGAGCCAGCCCTGAGTATGAGGCTCGGTGGATGGAACCGACAGATCCAATGGTCTGCGCGGCTTCTTGTCATGCTTGAGCGCCTTGGAATATGCCGCTTCTCCACGGCCAGAACTTGTGGATGGGTCTTCGGGGCACTTCGGCGGTGGGTCCCGGAGCGGAAGGACTCCCCGCTGCTGAATTACCGCTGAAGCAGTGGCCCCCCACCGCCGAAGACCCCAGGTCCCCTGAATCCTCTGGGCGGCCCTGGGACTGGGTCTCTGTGGTAGGAGCTGAACTCCTCGATTGCTCAGGCTGATGAGGTTCTCTGGCCTGGTTCCGACTGTGGCCTCTTCGCGACCTCCATGAGGTGTTTCTTGAGGTGGACAGCCCGGCTTTCCTGGGTATGGACAAGGAAGGGGAGGCAGATACTGCACTTGGATGTGACATGGGAAAAGCAGTAAAGGTTGTGATGGTGCTCGTTGCTGACTGAGAACAAGTGAGGGCAGAAAGTGCAGATTTTGAACCCTGTAATCTTCCGCATAATCCAGCACCTAGGAAAGTTGCTGGGGGGCAACGGGAGTGACTGGTGAAATGGCATCCCAAAGTCCTTAAAATCCTAAAAACTACTAACACTAAAACTATGACCAAAAAACAACATTAACTATGTACAGAAATAAAAGAAAGTCTATTTTCTCAGTATATAGAAGTGCATCACAAGAGACAAGAGAACAGAAGAGGCTCCAACTCGGATCATGCTGTGCTGAGAAGGAACTGAGGTTGCAGTCGGTCCGCCCTGCCCTTTATTGCCTTGGACAAAACCATGTGGCAGAGCAAGAACCATGTGGACACTACTACTTTCAAAAGCTCCAGCTCTGGACTCACGGAACATGCATATAACCCTCAGGGGAATACAATAGGGACCATCATTCAAAGAAGAAATGGAGAGTTGCTGCTTTACATGGCATAATCTAAGAATGATCACAGTGTGGTTTGCATTTCCTGAAGTAAAATCCAACTCTGGGATCTATCTCTACTTATCGCACAAGCTCTCTACTCTCAGACTTGTGAGAGGGACCTACAGATGATACACGGACACCATTAGCACAGTAACACATTATACTAGACCATATTACCAATGGGGAAGCCAGCAAGTGGTATCCATAAATCCTATTTTACCCAGTGGGCTGGTTGGAGACAATAGCCTTAGATGCTTTCCATCATCTCTGCTCTCTCTCGTGATAATAAACTGCTGTGTGTGTGTTTACAGAAGAGAATGTTTCATCATTTTCATTCCTAGAAAATACAGTGAAGATTATTATTCTATAGGTATTTTTAAAGGATGTGAGTAGATACATACAGTTTTGTTAAGTGCAGTCTAATGAGCAAATGTTGAGAGGCCAAATGAAAATAGTGACTTTTCCCTGAAGAAGGTGCATGCAAAATGTAAATTGCACTAATGTACAAAATAAATAGCAATAAAACTTAGTATTTACTTAGTGCTTTATATCTTCACTGGACTGTAAAAAGGTGAGCAAAATTATATCAAGACAAAGCAAAGTAACATAATATTTACAGGGAATTATTTATGACAAATAAAGAAATTGTTTACATTTACTGAAATATTAGCTGAATCTTCTCCCTCTATTTAAAATGTTTTGTTTTAAAATAACAAATCATAATAGGATTTTTAGCTTACTAAAATATATCACCCATTCTTAAGAGATTCAGAAGAGTGTTAAAGTAATGTAAAAAAGTTTTAAATAAACAATTAGACATTTGATTTTAAAATTATTTCTTACCAACTTTTCACCATTGGTGGTCTTCACTGTTTTACTTTAAAACACAATGGCCAATGGAATTCATTGCCACATGATATTATTGATACCAAGAGTTTAGCAGGATTCAAACAAGGACTGGACTCTGGATGTTTTTGTTATCTGTATCAGAGTTAGCCAAAATTTGGAAGGGATATAAAGCCTATGTATAGAGAATAAACCAGACTTAACTCCTGGAAGGTAGGAAGAAACTATCCTTGTGGGAAACTTATTCCCTAACTACCTACCATTGGGTTTCTTGCATTTCCGCTGAAGCATTTGGTACTGGCCAATGTCAGACAAGCAGCTGAACTAGATTGAGTCACTGGTCTGAAGAAGTATGGTGATGACTGTTTTCTTATGGCACACAAGCCAATGTTCTTTTACTTCTTTGTTTATGTAGCAGCATCACTGATGCTGAAACATTGGCTCAACTTTAAGAATCAGGTGTGTTTATTAATTTGTCCTTCTCCCTTTGTAGGCTGAATACTTGGGGCAGGTAGGAGGGATTTGTGTGTTTTCTGGTATATTCTAGGACTGACATAGCACTTTACAAACAACAACTTCCTGATTTTGCCACAGCCCTCTGAATTGTTATATGTGATTATCCCCATTGCATCGAAGGAAAAAGATGCAGAATGGTTAGGACCTACATTTTCAAATGTGCGTTGTATAAAGTTAAGTACCTAAATCCATGCCTTTGAATGAGATGCCTAGTTTTGGGTGCCCAAGTTTTAAATGTTTCTCCTATGTGACTTGACCCTGGCCAAAAAGGGAGATGGTGTCAGAGCTGGGAATGGTCCTTCACTCAGTCAACTAGACTGTGCTCTCCCAAAAGGAGCTTCCTCTCCTTGTGACCAGAGATCACAGAACACGCTGGCTGAAGGACAGAGGCAGTGGCTCAGTGCAGCCAGACACCTGGTAGGGAGTTTGTAGCAGACTTAATTGCCTACAGCAGTAGCTTCCCCTACAACACTACAACTCGTTTTACATCCGGTCAAAAATCAAGTTATTTAAGACTATATTTTTCTGGATCCCAAAGGCCAGTCCCTGGGTGGCTGTGTGGAAACTGTCAATAACCTGAGTACAGAGGCAAGTGGGAATTGGTTGAAAAATCTATTTTTCTCCATGAAAAATTGTGAATGGAAAATCTATATTTGAAATTTGTTAAATTTTTCAGGAACATTAAAAAAATGAAATTTTCATCTAGATTCAGATTGAAATTTTCATTTCAATTTGGTTCTTGAAAAAGTTTTCCAAATTTCTAAAGGGTAGTTCCCCCCCCCCCCCGTTTTTGCCGCTAATGCAGTAGAAATGGATAATGTTTAGGGTATCCCTCTGCCCCCATTTTTCCTCTTTCCCTCTCCTTTTCTTTCCCCACTCTCTGACTGTTCTAAGCTTTGCCAGCTTCGCAACTTTAAAAGTTGAAGAAAACTTTGAAAAGTTAGCGTGACATTTTTCCTTTTGCCATTCTGTAACTTTTCCAAAGGTGGAGACGTTTTGAAAAAAATAGAGTGGAAAAAAGATAAGAAAGAGGAAAAAGTGAAAAAATCCAACTGCCATTGGATATTATTCATTTTATTGCAGCCAGAGGCAAAAAAGAAAGGAAAAAAGGCAGAGAAGGAGGAAATATGAAATTTTAAGATTTCAAACCTTTTTCATTTTTCAAAAGCAAAAATTTCAGAATGAAACAAATGTTCATGTTGTTTCAAAACTCCCATAGAAGAATTTAACAAAATATAACATTTTCCTGCAAAAGCATATTGTTGACAAAACCCCATTTTTCACTGGGAACTTTTTGATGAGCTCTATGTTTACGCTCCCACCTTAGTGATCAGTTTGCACCGGTTACATTTTCATAACTTTTCACAAGGAAAGAGGCTGGAACATACATTTGAAAACAAACAAACAAAAAAGAACTGGAGATTCACCTTTGCATTTGTTAGCTCTCCAAATTAGGGCTTGGGGGACATGGGCATGAGTTTTGCTGGGCTGAGAAGGCTGTCTATACCAAATTATATTAGGGAGCCGTGGAAGATGACAAGTCATAGAAATTTCTCCTAAAAAACAATTAACTGAAGCTTCCTCACCATCCACATGGGTACCATAGGGATGCTGTCTTGTGATTGCAACGGTAGCCCAGACTATAGTGGCATAACCACGCTGTCTGGTCAGGTTTGATCACTGCAGCCAAATCCTGTGCCCCCCATTATGTCTTTATGTTGTGAGTGTATTGCATCAAAATCCCTATTTAGGGTCATGTCAAGCAAATCTGGGATCCCTGGCAAAGCCATTCAGTTAGGGTCTGAACCAAAGCCAACTGATGTCAATGGAGTCTTTCCATTCAGGCCAATGGGTTTTGGATTGGGGTCCTAGCAGCCACAAGACTTGTGATGCAGAATGTAACCCTACTTGGAAGTGGATGAAACTTTTCAATGGATAGACTAGGAACCTGCAATGTGCCTCCAATCAGCCTTAAAAAAGAGAAGATGACATTGAGTCCTGTAGGTGTGCAAGACCTAAGCCGTGCTCTGGTGGAGGCATCTCTTCTATTTACCCAGCCACACAAGAAGCTACAGCAGTCAGTGGTTATTTTCTCCTGTGACCAGACCATTTCAGCAGATAGGGTAATGTCTCAGGGTTTGGCTACACTTGCAGCTGTACAGCGCTGGAAGTTAAAGCTGTCTTCGTACAGCTGTGTAGGGAAAATGCTGCAGTGTGGCCACACTGACAGCTACCAGCGCTGCAGTGTGGCCACATTTGCAGTGCTGTTGGGAGTGGTGCATTATGGGAAGCTATCCCAGCATTCAAGTGGCTGCAACGTGCTTTTCAAAAGAGGGGGGTGGGGTGGAGTGTGACAGGGAGCGTGGGGGAGACAAAGCGAGTGGATTTTTGGAGCTGACACTGTGTCAGCTCCCTGCCTTGCAAGTTTCTAAGGGCTAAAGATACACAGCACCAACCTTCAATCATTTAAAAAGTTTCGACCCCTTCCCCCACCCCTCTCATTCACTAAATGCAAATAGCCTTCAGACCAGATAAGCAGCTGCTCCAAAACGGACCCCCCCTTTCCCCCCTCCGGGCTGCTTCTCTCCTCAAGCAAACACTGGGATCCCCCTGCCTGCCTCTGCTCGAGCAAACAGTAGCTGTGTTTGTTTTTTAGATAAGCAGCTCCGGGAGCCCCAAGTTCACAACAGAACAAAGAGAGGCATCACAACAAAACAAAGAGTGTTATCTTTACTTAAAAAGCATTATGGGAAAGTTCCAGAGGTCAGTTACAATGTAGTAAGATTAATCCCTGTTTACACTGGCACCCCAGCGCTGCAAGAGCAGTGCTGTTCTCTTTATTCCTCTCGTCGAGGTGGAGTACAGCCAGCGCTGAAGCCAGGGAGATACAGCGCTGTATGTGCCTTGCCAGTGTGGACGGGGAGTAAGTTACAGCGCTGTAAAGCCACCCCCAGTGCTGTAACTCTCAAGTGTAGCCAAGCCCCCAGTAGACTGCTCATTCAGGAAGGTTCAACTCTTCTGTGGAGAAGAGCAGTATCTGGGATAGAAAAGGAGATGGAACTTTGGTTAAAAAAACAACCACCACCAAACACCAGGAGTATAGCCAGTTTGCTCATCCCTAGTTTAGTGAGGCTTAATTTTCAAGGCAGTATTTAGTGACCTTGTGGGACTATAGCATCCATTAAGAAAGCTATAGAAAATTAATGGACTTTAACAAGCACTTACAAAGCATTCTCTTTATAGTCTGAAAAGATGGTCCCAATATAATGACAAAGACAGGCAGATAATCACCCTGAACAGGAAAAGGAAACATGAACCCTTTTAAAAATCTTTAAGATTCCAACTTAGCAACATACTGGGCTTGATTCACAGCTATGTCTCCAGTTTTAGGCTGCTGTAACTCCACTGGCAGGATACAGACTAATACCTATAAGGATGTAAAGGACAAAGTACTCAGTTAAAAATAACCATTGTTAATATCAGAAAGAATTAAAACATTTATTGGGCATAAATATATTACATATACACTACAGATACAGTTAAGTCTTACATACATAGCGTAGTATCTGCAAAATCTATACATTAAAATAGATATGGCAGTTTTAATACAATGCATATGAAATAGTCTAAAATTTACAATACAAGAAAACATGATTATTTTTCTCTTAAAGTTGAAAAGCTTGGAATGTATGTTCCCGTAGTGAGGTAAAAACATTTTTATTTTTTTCAATTTAAAGAATTGTGCAAGGATAATGTTCATACACATTCAGTTAGGGCACTTTTCAATTGTGACATGGAATACTGAACTACTGTAGCCAACAAAACAGGATTAGAAAACTACAACATATCAAGTTCATAAAGAAAAAGGCAGATAATATAAAAATGTTTCTTTCAATTTTTAATATATTTTAAATACTTATTTTTTCCTTTTTTAAATTTATTTTTACAATTTCTTGGAGCGCACAGGGGTTTCTGGGTTTGGTTCACATGACTGATATTTACTGGGCCAGGGAAAGGATATAAAGATGTACAGGGAACTACAAAGCATCAGTAAATTGTTGTAATCATTGATAATGGAAGTAGAAATGGGAATGGTTTAAAATCTGTAACACTTTATGGTTACATTAAAATGGATTATAATGGTATTACTAGGATTATAATGAATTATAATGGCAGTATATACAAAGTAAATACTGATGTCAAATTAACTTAATATTGGCCTGATCCAACTTGCATAGAAGACTTTTTCCATTAACTTCAATAGGAGTTGGATTGGGCTCTTTGATTAGTGTGATTATAATGGATACCAAATGAATTAGAAATACTTAAAGTGTTACAGATTTCTGTTCTCCACACCTTTGCTCACTGCTTTTAAAACTACTCCATACTTTCAAACTTGCAGAAGAGAACAAATGATCTAAAGCAAGTTTTATTTATTACAGTATTTTTTTAAAAAACACACCAGGCTTAGATTTTGTAGCAGCACTGCGAAAACAGTATTCCAAAAATTCAAAAAGGGAATCTATTCAAATCTGTGGGTTTTCAAACTACAGATGACTTTTCACCGTTTTAAAAAATATATCTTCCCCCCCAATGAAGACAGCTGTGTATGCTTTGCTCACAAAATGGATGCAAGATCACAAAGTTTCATATCACAAATAAATTTAAATAAAATGTAAATAAATTTGACAAGCCATGACTTTGGCAAAAACAAAACCTTATATTTAGCTCAATGCCATCTGTTTGCAAGGCTAAATTAAACTAATTATAGTCAATAACAAAATACAGAACATTTGTAATATTTGCTACATCTAGAGAGGCACATGGAATAATTCATTAATCTTAGCACTTTCTTTCAAGAGATGATTATGTTTTTTGGATACATGTAAACGTTTCAATCACTGATAACCTTTTTGTTTTTTGGCATTTAATGCACTAGATGCTCCCATCTTTAAAAACACATGAAAATGTAAGAAGGTTAATAATACTAGGAATGCTGCCAGGTAAAAAGTTGACCTAAAGTACAACAGTATAAAACAGACAAAACGTAACATGCTACAAGGGGGAAAAAAAATTAGTACATAAGTACACTTCTTTATTTTTTATTTTTATTTTTACAATAAATAAAAGATTGCACTGTAATTGGCATTTAAAGTACTGGATGCAGTATATTGTATAAATAAACCTAAAACAAAAATAATGTTGGCTTCCCCATTACTTTGGTTAAGGGAATATTATGCTAATATAGGACACTGCATCTTAGACAATGTAGAGAGAGCACAAAACAGCTATGACAAAAGCAAAACCAAGTAGCAAAAATATACAAAAACAAGAGGAAGGGATATACATTGTGTATCTGTTGCACCCTTTTGGAATTGATTTGCACCTCCAGCTCATTACTGTCCCTGAGGTACTCACACGTTGTTGACTTCAATATAAATAATCCAATGATTCGGGAGTTAAAAATCTAGTATTTTGATGGATTAACACATGTATGTGTGGGTCACTGCTGTAAGAAGAGACATGATACATTCGGATAACTACTCTGGCTTTTGCAATGTATCAAATATTTTGATTGACTCTGTGATAAGAATAATGTAGCCACCAATTTAAGGTACTTAAATTAACTGACCTCATTTTTGATACCCCCCAAGACGGGTCTATAAAATGGATCGTCCTCCAAAAGTGACTGATTGACTGTAAAGTTGTTTACATTGAGTGTAAATCTTACATAATCAGTAGAGGCAGTAAGCTGTCACCAGCTCTAATCTTATAAATCAGGCTGAACAAAATAGAATATAATAAATCTATTGATTAAAAGTAGTTATATATACACACACAACAACAAACAAAAGTTAAAGCAGCTTTCCAACAGCTGAACATGGGAATAACTAACTATTGCACAATGCCCTCTTACTTAAAGTTACTGCTACGAATCAAAATGCTTAAAAAAAATCTATAATGCTTCATAATTTATATGCAGTTTGATTATCTGATTTCTTATACAGGCAGTTCATAGTGTTGTAACCATAGAAATAACAGATAATTAAAAAAGGTTTAGATGGCAGTACATTGTTTTGATTTAAATGCACTAAGCAGTTAAAATAATTGAGTGTACATTTTATCTTGAAAAAAACTGGGACAAATGTATTGTAGTGAATAAATCATAGGTAACATTGGTAATACTGGTCGGTGAAGGACTGGTACTGTTGACTAACACTGCATTCTAGACTTATTACTATACACACTTGTGATTAATGTTTACAGATACAGAAGTGACTGAGGATTATAATTTACTAAATTGTAACATATATGAAAGACTATAAGGACTTCAGTGGGGAAAAAAAATCAAAACCAAACCAACCAAACAAAAAAAAATCCATAAAGGCAAATTGATTGCAATTCCGAAACTTTGAAGGAAAAAAATCTTGCTTTTGGTATCTGGGTTGCTTATTTCTCCAGTTTGACCTCTTCCTAGTTTTGAATTTCAAAAAGGTGCACCAAAACACGGATTTATCTTTTTCCTAGCTAGAACTGTAAAAATAAGAGAAGTATATAAAATGTATGGTAGAACAAAAAGATTTCAAGAAATATCTGAATAAATGTGTGGATTATAATGCGTAGCATTAGTTAAATTTATACCTCAAACTTTCACTGGATTCTCTACTTCATAAAGAAGTATTGTAGTATAAAGGCAAATAAAATTGACAAAGTTGCAAAGCCAATAACAATGAGGGCTGCAAACTGTTCATCAGTAGGCATCATGCTCTTTATCTTAGGATCATCTATGCGTCCCAATTCCCCTGTAAGCATGATCTCCCTTCGTTGGAGCATAAAGGCAACAGACGGGCTGAAAGGTCCACTAAGTTCCTGTGAGGTATCCAAGCATCGGCGACATACGCAGACACGGAATCGGTAGTCTGTGTTGGTCTGAAGGCCTGAGATTTGGAATGTTGTCTCATCTCCCTTGTATACCTGCAAAACAAATTAAAATTCACAATCAAATTTAAAAATCAATGGACATTCATGTGCCAAAGATTTTTTTTCTTAGCAACAACATTCATAAATAGCATCATTTGTGAGAGATTTAGATTTTAAATACTCAATTTACTACTTCATCATCTTAAATAGTGGTATAGGCATTTTATGAAACCAACTGCCTGATCCTGCATTACATACATAGCTACAAGTTCCAATGAAGTTCTGGAGAGTTTTGGTTCTGCAAGGATTTGGCATCAGACCTTTAAAGCAAACTATTAAATCTGAGTCCTTTCAGGAAACAGCCAAACTAATTTTAGGGAAAGATCTTAGTATGTCACAAGCAGTCAAAGAAGCCAGAATGTGGAGCAGAGAGGATTGTATAATAGATGCTCAAATATGGCAATTCTCCATATTCAGTACTTGTGAACATATAGTGAACACACAAAGACAAAAACAAAGGCAGGAAAGAATTCAAGCAATTAGTCCATCTCAGGAGGAAAAACTTTCTGAACATTTTGGTGATTCAGTAAATAATATAAACAACATTAAAGTTATGCTTTATCAGCATAACAATATAAATACAAATTTGGGGCCAAATTCTGCCATATGATGCATTCCACTCACAGGTCTGAGGGCAATATTTGGCCAACAAATGGAGAAAACCTGCAAAATCATGTTATTGGAAGGCAATTTTAGAATAATACGAAACTAGTTACAAGTTTTGTTTCGATGCAACTTATTTTTCAATTGCTTTCTTCATATTTCCCTTAAGAGCTATGGCCTATAATTTTACAATTTTACAGTAGTAGCAGTAGTCCATAAATGGCCCTAGCCTTTTTATATATATATTAAGGATAAGATGTTTATTAGAACAGCACACACAACAAAGTGTTGGGAGTTTATGGATTGTTCAAAGCTAACAGTTACTTTTCGACAGAGAGATTCATTTCCTCTTTAATGATAGTCACCAAACACTAGCATATGTGAGCAAAATACATTGGTTTTTATAGATGACAGGTGAAAACACTTTTCCAAGCTTTATGAGTCATGGTCAGAAATAAAATCTGACAATCTCCAAAAAAGAAGCAAAGGGCCAGAGATAAACTGTTTCTTGAAATATGTATGACATCCTGAGAGTGAGAAAACAAAGTATACAAAGCATGTGGACAAGGGTGATCCAGTTGACATACTATACTTGGAAGGTCAGAAAGATCCCTGTCATAGGTCTCACCCCCACTTGGAACTGTTGGGTTCCAATGTGGGGACCCGCATGTATCCCCCCACCCTAAAATCCTAGGGTAGGTCTCCTTTTTGCTGCCACCACCCGGTCGATTACGTGGGCCGGGACACCCCTGTTTTCCCCCCTCCTCTTTCCAAGGATGTTCCCTGGGGAAACACAGATCAACTCACAGAGGGAGAAACCTTCCCCCCTCCCCTCTCTGCCCGGAGATAAGCTTGTCTCACCACGAGAGAGAGTTTCTTAGCCCCCTCCCCCTGTATCCACAGTAGAGGGATTTAATCAAATCTTTATAGAAAGAATTTATTAAAAGAAAAAACAAGAAAATACAGAATCTCTATGAGTCCAAGCTGGACACTCATAGGGTATAACCTTGCTAAGTTCTGGAGAGAATCCTCTCTCCTTCTCAGTACAAACAATACAGGCAGAATTAAGAATAATCAATAACAAACACAGAATTGCAAACATAGGATTATTAGATGAGGACACAAAGTATCTTTCTAATACTCACTATCTTGACTAGAAGAAATTAGTTCAGAAAGATGGAAACTTGCAGAAGACTTGATTAATACATCTGGACCCTTGTAACTCCAAACGGCTAAGAACAACACACACAAGAAGAGAGAGAAAAAGTTCCCTCCTAGGAATTTTAAATTCTCTTCCCTGATTGGTCCTCAGGTCAGGTGTTCACCAGGTACTATGTGTTAACCCTTTACAGGTGGAAACTTAACCCTTAACTAACTATTTATGACAATCCCACATGAGAGGCTTTTAAGCAAAAGTAAGCAGTCATGGGATAAGATGGAAGGTCCTCTCATGGATCAGTAATACGTTAAAAGATAGTAAACAAAGGGTAGGAATAAATGGTCAGTTTTCACAATGGAAAGAGATAACTAGCAGGAACCAGGACCTCGGCTGTTCAACATATTCATTAATGTTCTGGAAAAGGGGATGAACAATGAGGTAGATGATACTAAATTACTCAAAATAGTTAAATCCGAAGCTGACTGATAAGCAAACTGGTTTGCTCAGCAACAAAATGGCAGATGAAATTCAATGCTGATAAGTGCAAAGTAATGCACACTGGAAAATATAATCCCAACTATACATATAAAACGATGGTCTAAATTAGGTGTTACCACTCAGGAAAGAGATCTTGGAGTCATTGTGGAGAGTTCTTTGCAAACATCTGCTCAATGTGCAGCGGCAGTCAAAAAAGCTAATAGAATGTTAGGAACTAGTAGGAAAGGGATAGATAATAAGACAGAAAATATCATAATACCACTAAATAAATCCATGGTGCCTTGATGACTGTGTGCAGTTCTGGTTGCCCCATCTCAAAAAAGATATATTAGTACTGGAAAGAGTACAGATAAGGGCAACAAAAATGATTAAGGTATGGAACAGCTTCTATATGAGGAGAGATTAAAAAAGATTTGGACTGGTCATCTTGGAAAAGACACGACTAAGGGGAGATGTGATAGAATGATATGAATGGTGTGGCGAAAAAGTGTTACTTATCCCTTCACATAATACAAGACCAGAGGTCACGCAATGAAATTAATAGGCAGCAGGGTTAAAACAAACATAAGGAAGTATTTTTTCCACACAACACACAGTCAACCTATGGAACTCATTACCAGGGGATGTTGCAAATACCAAAAGTATAACTGGGTTCAAAAAAGAATTAAATATGTTCATAGAGGATAGGTCCATCAATAGCCATTAACCAAGATGCTCCAGGGACGCAACCCCATGCTCCAGGTGTCCCTAAACCTCCCACTGAGCTTTGGGACTCAGAAGCTAGGATTGGACAACGTGGGGTGGCTGTTTTGTTCATTCCTTCTGAAGCATCTGGCACTAGCCACTGTAGGAAGATAGATGCTGGGCTAGATGGATCATTGGTCTTACACAGTATGGCCATTCTTATGTAAAATTCCTCTTGGCTGCATTTTATCCAATGTTTAATGTATCCAACACTTAAACTATTAGTGGTAATAACATTTAAAGAATTTATGATTCAGTGAGTCTGAATCAGAGTAAGTGGGAGAAAATATGAATCTGAATAAATAACTGGGAGTGGATGCTGAGATTTAGTGGAAAAAGTGAAATGGAGTTAATATTAATCCTGCAAACACATAACCATTTACAACAATTTATGTAGCAAAGGATTCTTAAGGTTGGTATTTTATTGAACACTGAAATGCAAAACAATGTGTTGCATGCCACAAAAGCCTCCTGTGCAAAAACTAGACTGCCTCCATCTCTTCAGAGGTTGAAGATCTTGTCTTGCATTTTGCTGTTTAATCACAGCAGGAATGGAAGACTGAAGAGAGGCTCATTCACTTGAATGGGAGAGTTCTGGTTTATAAATGGGAAACAAAAGAGAAATTAAAATTGAGCTGACAGAAAACTTCTTATATGTAGATCTAGAAAACGAAATACAACATCGCACATCCAAATAAAAGGAATAGCTCAAATGAATAGCAATTGAACACACAGATAACTCTGTGTCTTCTTTTCTGTAAAGCTGGGTGCCTGTACAAAGCTTAAATTGAAATAGACATTCAAGACCTCAATAATGGATCAATCATGTTCTCCCATGCATTTTACACCTCAGCTAGGAAATCAGTATATCATTACTTGTGAAAGCCTGGGTCAAGACGTGCTATGGATTTTTAATGTCTCTAAGCCGGCTACAATCTCTTCATATACACTATTGATGAGGTTCATTTTGAAGAGCAATACTTGGCTCCAAAAGATAAATAAAAAATAAAACATGTAAACTAAGACTCATATTCTCCCCCTATTTCATGTGTTCAACATTCATGGAGAGTTTGGCATCAAAGCAATAGGTAGAATATAATCCTTAACACACGTAAAACTGTCTTAAATTCTAGAACTATATAACGTATTTTCTTACCATAAATCTCCATGATTCACCACATCTTTCTTCTCTTGTCATATTGGTGATCTTTCCTTGTCTTCCCATGCCCCAAAAAAGAACTTAGCCATTAGGGTCAATGTGCTACGCACAGGGCCGCCAAGAGGATTCAGGGGGCCTGGGAAAAAGCAATTTTGGGGGCCCCTTCCATAAAAAAAAGTTGCAATACAATAGAACAGGGGTAGGCAACCCTATGGCACGTGTGCCGAAGGCGGCACGTGAGCTGATTTTCAGTGGCACTCACACTGCCCGGGTCCTGGCCACTAGTCTGGGGGGCTCTGCATTTTAATTTAATTTTAAATGAAGCTTCTTAAACATTTTAAAAACCTTATTTACTTACATACAACAATAGTTTAGTTATCTATTATAGACTTATAGAAAGAGACCTTTTACAAATGTTAAAATGTATTACTGGCGCACACAACCTTAAATTAGAGTGAATAAATGAAGACTCGGCACAGCCCTTCTGAAAGGTTGCCGACCCCTGGTGTAGAATACTATATTCTCGTGGGGGCCTCTGTGGGGCCCGGGGCATATTGCCCCACTTGCCCCCCCCCCGGGGGGGGGGACCTGGCTATGCAATAGAAGGTGCCAGCATGTGCAAATGTAACAGTCTGTAGAAATAACCTGATGACTGAAATTCCTATATGCAAGTGCATGTCACTCTTTTTAGGTGTCTCCCTTCTTATATTAACTACTCATTGCTACCATATGGTCAGATAACCATCCTGTTACTAATGGCAGGTGGGCAGAAGTAACTGCCTGCTTACCTCTCCATGCCATATGATTTGGGTAGTTAGTGCTTCAACCTACACACAAATACAAGCTGTCAAACAAAGAAATAGAAACCTGAAGAGGAAACATAGCTTAAATGAGTAGTTGAAGGAGGTAAAGTTGCTTAGGAAATCTTAGAATGTATCTATCCATTTATCGATCTTAGATACTTACATCCCTTGTCCCCCTTAACGTAGTATCTGAGCACCTCACAATTTTTAATATACTGATACTTACTAAACCTCTTTGAATAACGTATGCCATCAGGACTGCCATTTTACTTATTTATTTCCATTTTAAGAAACATAAACAATGCCCCTCCCAGGTCTCTAGCCACCCTTGCCATAAATTAACTCTCTTACTGTCACAACCAGCACTCCTAAAACAAAATGAAAACCTAGAAAAACCCAAATAAGGAAATCTACTTAAATAAGAAGCTTACATATAAATAATGTTAGGGCGGGGATATATAAACAATCCGCATATTGTTCAAAAAGTTAGTTGGGTAAATTGATGATGTTACCTGTTTTCCTGTAAGGATGTTACATCCTAAGGTAACTGGGAAGCTAAATACAGTTAAATTACAGCTAGAGAAAGATTTAGATCTTCATTATGGGGTAATAAATATAGATGACCAAGAAAGTTCAATTAAGCTGACTAAATGATGACACTTCTTAGAATCAGACCAGAGACTCAGAAGTGAGACAAGAGTGATTTTAAAAAAGGTTTAAAAAACAGTTTGAAACTCGGCGCTGACCAAGAGTGATGAAGACAAATAGCTACAACTCTCTTTCATTAGACACAGCAGGTCAGTCCTCAGCTCATGTAAACTGGCATGGCGCCAATGATTTCAATGGCAGGTGAGTTCAATGAAGCTATGCTGATTGGCATCCCCTGAGGATCTGGCCCAGTAAGGACAATAACAGGAGAAATGGCAACTTTGGTCTTTGAACAAGAAAAGAAAATAGGCAGCTTGTTAAAGAAGTTTAGTTAAAATCTAACGGAACCAGCAATGATAAATTGTGGTGTATAATGCAAATGCTAATGAGCATGTGGGAAAAAGGAAAATAAAAACCACACTAAAATAAATTTAAGAAATGTTTTGGTTAATATTTCTCTCTCGCTCATACTCTTCTAAGAGAGGAAGGAAGCCCCCTAACTGAGGTTCAGTTCCTTGCTCTGCCACACACTTCCTGTGTGACCTCACACAAATCACTCTTTGTGCTTCCATTCCCTATCTGTAAAATGGGGATACTAGCACTGCTCTACCTCACTGGGGGTGTTGTGAGGATAAATATATTATACATTGTGAAGCACTACGGTTATGGGGGCCATGTAAGTACCTAACACTGACTGTAGATCCTTCATATGTGGTTGTACAGCACCTAGCACAATGAAACCCCAATCTTCGAAATCCTAGGCACCACCACAATATACATATTTAATAATAATAATAATAAATAATAAAAATAAAAATCTGAGTAGGTACTCGTATGGTCCTCATCACTGTAGCATCTTCTGGGTCCTGTGTTGATTCTAGCTACACATGAGCTGCCTATCAAAGCATCCATGCTTTGTATCCTCTCTCAGCAATGCATAGGCAATTATTATTGTGTACACCATTCACACACGGCTGCAGCAGCTGCTTCATTCACACCTGGCTGCAGCGGCAACCCCTGAGTCGTTACACAGACAAATATCCCACTGATGTCAATGGAAGTTTATCTTCATTACAGCCCCAGGACTGGGCAGGGTCAATACAGGGTTTCACTGCTGTAAATCAGGGGTTCTTCAAACTTCATGACCCCCTTCTGACAACAAAAATTACGACACGACCCCAGGAAGAGGGACTGACATCTGAGCCCCGCTGCCCTGGGCTGGAGGGACAAAGCTGAATAAAGCCCAAAGGCTGTAACCTGAGACCTGCCACCAGGGCTGACGCCATCAGGCTTCAGCCCTAGGTGGTAGGGCTCAGGCTTCAGCTTTGGCCCTCGGCCCCAGCAAGTCTAACGCCAGCGCTGGCGACCCCAACCCACTTTGGGGTCCCAACCCACAGTTTGAGACTCGCTGCTCTAAGCAGAGAAGAACTCATTTTGTTTGACAGTTCTCTGGGCTGGGGCATCTCTCTCTGGAACAGGCTAAATGGATCACTGAATTGAAGTTTATTTTATATAGAACCAGAGGCGGATTAAGGTTGCTTGGGGCCCTGGGCTGGAGCAAGTGGGGAGCCCCCCACCCTTTCAAACTGCAGTCCTACCCCCATTCCACCCTTTATGCCTGTGGCCCTGCCCATGGCCCCACCCCGTTCTGCTCCTTCCACCGCCTCTTTCCACACACCGTGAGCCCCACTCGGCCCCCACACTGGTTCTCTCCCCCGGCCCACAGTGGTACCTGTGCTGCCGGTGGTGGTAGGGACAGGACTGCTCTGGTGCTGCTGCAGTTGCCTCCCTGCTGGGGCTGCGGCTGCCCAGGGAATGCCACATGCTGGGCTCCTGCTTCCCCCTGCCCATTCCCGTATCCCTTTCTCTTCCCCGTCCTCTCCCCTTCTCCTCACCGACCCCTGGCCCTGCCCCGCCCCCCAATTGTAGAGGAAAAGAGTGGGCACTAGGCAGGGGAAAAACTGCGCAGTCTGCTCCCCACTAGCTGAAACATGGTGGGGGGGGGGGCGCTGCAGAAATAGGGGGAGTGGTGCGTGACACCCCCCATCCCTCAGCCCCAACCTCACCTTTGTTTGGGAGGGAAATGCCCTCCCTGCACCCCCCAAAACTACACCTATATGCCTGGGGCTGCAGCCAGGGTCGGGCGCTGGGGCTTTCCCCACCACGAGCAGGGTCGGGGTGCAGGGATGCCCATTTTTACGGGGCCACTGGGCACGGGCCCTGTCGGCCCAGGGGCTAATCCGCCACTATATAGAATAGAAGCAGGAGTTGCTGTTTGGGAGCTTGGGAACATAACACAAGTGTGCTGAGCTTTTCTGCTGGACCCCTCTCTGAAGCTAGCACCACAGCAAGTTGTTATTTGTATTACAGTAGCACCTAGAAGCCCTAGTCATGGTGCAGGACCCCACTGTGCTAGATGCTGTACAAGCATGGACCAAAAAGTCCCTGCCCCATGAAACTTACAATCTATGTACATCATACACATCCTGCTGGATCTTCCATGACATTTGATACTACTGATCAGCAGCAATCAGCCTGAACTCAAAGGATTTTGTGGGCGACTGTTTCTCCACCTTGATAGCCCCTACCAGGAAAGTTCAATCCTGGTCATATATTAAAACGAGTCCCCCTGTTGTCCTATGAAGGAACAGGTTGTTAAGTACTGGGCACTAATGTTGCCAAATTGAAATGCACCTGATATAAGTGTATGAGAAGCACAATGTGGCCTTAGTGAGAATGAGGCTTATTGTGAATACTAGGCATGATTCTCATTATTACTAAAGCCACTTTACACTGACAGAGAGATAATGAGAATGATACCCAATATTTCCAATACTTTAATGTCTCCTTCCAAGCCAGTGCAATGCCTCTACTCTGGAATCTTCCACTGAAATGAACAGTTTTGAAGGACCTATCAAGTAATGTATTAAAATAAGAAAAAAATATTTTATGCTGTTCATCAAGTTATTTTCTTTTGTGTATATGTCTTTTTTCTTTCTTTCTTGGTAATATTTAATTACTTTGGTCCTCTGTGAGGAAAACAGAGATACAGAATGCTATCCTGGTGATTGGAAAGCAGCCTAAGGCATCACATTAGCTAGTTAGGTTCTCTCCTTAGCTTTCCTATTTCCACCAGCAGAGGGACTGAATCACTCCAGATGGCATCTTCACATCTGTCTCCTGTTGGGAATGCTTCCAGATTTTTGAAGACGCTTGGGAGGTTTTGGGTTTTTTTCATACACAGATTTGCCCCAGGGAGTAATCTATATGCACGAGGCAAACCTGTGAAGAAGTAGTGCAGGCTCTCCACTTTATCTTCCTGCACAGCTGAACTACTCCTGAGTCCAGTTTCCTGTGCATTGCATGTTTTATACTTGTAGTGAGCATTTACCCATATCAATGCACTGGAAATGAAGGGGAGTGTAATGAATATGTCGATCGCAAATGACTCTGATTAGAACAACAACATTTGCCTGCAATTTACTAGCTATGCCACTTGTAACAATTTAAATATTTTCCTTTTATTTACAGTATATTTAATTAACTTAGATGCCATTTATATAAAAGACTTTCAACTGCACTGACAAGAGAGCTTTGGGCAGGATAATTTAATTTAGGTGGTAGCACACAAAGGTGCATTTGAGAGAATATACTGTGTATTTTCTATTCTTATTAAAATAATACAGAGTGAGTGGTGGAGCAGCACAGAAGTGTCAGTCTTCCGAAACTCTCACCAACACTTTTTATGCTTAAACTTTTTCTTTAGAAGAGAGACAAAAAACAATTTAGTACTTTTAAAATGTTCACTTTTTAATCAAACACCAAATTCACATCAAATAGTTCTATATAGGCTTTTATATATCTATAAAAGATACACACACACTCACACTCTACACAATACTTAGATCCTGATTCTGGTTACTTTAAAGACAGTCTTTCAGATGCCATCATGACGGCATGGTATGAGAACATAGAAAAATAGGAAAGACTCCCATTGGGAACACTAAGCCAGTCAAGAGTATTTTAGTGTTATATAGGCAGATAACATATATTTATACACAACACATACACCATGCACAGAGAATCTTATTAACATTGCAAAATCAAGCATCCGGAAGCTAGTAAATACCACTATTAAGGAAGGCCATTTAACCTTAATTTGGCCCTTTTATTCATATGCATTATACACGCTATTTTTTCCTACATGACCCCTGCCTCATTTAGCGCACGATGGATGGTGCTCACAGAATGGATGAAGGTAGTATAGTGGATTAGGGAGTTATCTGTAGGATCTCTGAGCCTGTGAGAAATGCTAATGTGAGATACCAGAGCAGTGCACGTGCAACAGTACAGAATGTTGAGGGGTTTTAGCATGCTGCCAAAAGCAAGCTGTAGCTTGCCAACTATTAATGAGAAATGGCAATGGTCAGATCTGAACAGAGTTTCATGAGGCCAGAAAATAGTACCTTGGTTCTTTAAAACTGTAAGAATTTTTTTATAATGGAAATTCTAAAGGCAACCTTAACATTGGGGTTGTTGCTACTCCTCCACAATTATGACAAGTATATTTAATTAGCAAAAACCCACTTGGTATGGTGCTCAGAAGAGGAGAATCTGGCTTAGAATCCTTATATAGAAAACATTCCTGTAAGAAAGGCTTAATTTCTTCTAAAAGAACTGAAAGACTTTATGAAACTAGGTTTAGGATTATTATTATTTTATTCAGTCTCTTAATCAGTCTCAGTGACTCCACTGCAGAGATAGTCTTAACAGTTTTGTAGAGAACCTTGTCTCCTAACTAACCATTTCACAGATAACTGAGAATAATCAGGTGGCAAGTCGCACTGTAAAAATGTCTAATAAAAATAAATTATTTTTCTGTCTCATTACACAAAGCTATGGGGAAGGAAGAAAACACTCGGAGTGAGCTGCATTGATGGTAAGACTCTAGTGAATATTGTGCCATTACATTTTCTGTTGCAAAGTAATCCAGGGTCAATTAAGTGTATTCACTTGCTATTTGAAATGAAGAAATAAAAATGCATTTTTATTAATTAGAATTTTATGTAAATTAAATTTACCCTGAATACAAATTAGATATTCACATCTTTATCTAAATAAATATGAAACCTAGATGTAACAACAGAAATTAGAGATTGGTAAAATCAATTGGGTTCTCTCAACCATTCACCCACCAGTGCAGGACTGTTCTATCTAGTATGTCTTCAATGCAGTTTTAAAAAAATCAAAGTGATAGGATCTCTTACTTCCTTTGAGAGACTATTACACAGGCTGATGAATCTATAACAATATATTTTCTCTCTCTCAAAATATATTGTAGGGTTACAAATAAGAATATTACAACAAAACATCATTATCCCCTTAATCTGAGAGGCTCAGATGTAGCAAACTTTGCTTTGGTAGCAAACAAATCAGGGAAAATACGTTATTAGGTATATCACCCCCAATTCTATAAACGTGCACTACTATTTCCCAATGAAAAGATGGCCAGTGGTATGATGGATAAACTAGACCTAAAATCTTGTGAGACATCTCATAAGGCAAGACACCACTGTAAATGATAAGACATATACTTGTGTTTACAAACTGAATTGACAAATGCAGAAACTCAATGAGATGCTTCGTTAAATTACAGTTATGGTTAGACAAGAGTATGCGAGAATGTCACCTCCTTATTCAACATATATTTAGATCAAGTCTGTTTATTTTACTAACAGAACTCAAACCCAACTATTAGAGAAATATATATTAAATCTATATCTAAATTAGCATAGATTATAGAAACTGGGTGCCTAAAGATAGGCTCCAAAGCCCATTATTAGGCACCTAAATTAGTGGTCTGATTTTCAGAAGTGCTGAACACCCAGCAGCTATTCAAAAGAGTCGGCTGCTCAATAATTTTGAGCAAACCAAATAAGGATTAAGAGCCTAACTTTAGGCTACTAATTTTGAAAACCTTGGCCCAAATTTTTATTACCGCTAGCACTACACTGTCAATGCAGCTCTTCTGTTTTGCACATTATCAACACAATTGTCAGCTGAATTCTAACTGCAGAAGCTCTCTCACAGGTGAAAATGCAAGATGCAGAAAGAACAAATTTTGATCGCTGACTCTCAGGTTGAGTTTGCAGCAGGTTCACTTTTTGACTCATAAACAAAGCAAATTTGATATGGAAAGTCACAGCAAGAGAATAAAGACAGAGCTCTGTGGTGTCATTTACAGACAGTCACTTTTCAGAGTATGACTATCCTTTAAATATAATGAAAAGGAACATTCCATTATCATCTTGAAATGGGAACAGTAAATGTCTCTTTTTTATAGCATGGTTTTCAGGCAACAAGAGGAGACATAATAAATTAAATCTTTGGATAAAATTCTAACTGGAGAAGTATATAAATAAGTAGTGCCTATGGGAGAGGAGACCAGATAAACTGGTCACATAGGTCCTTATCATACCCTCTCCCTCTCTGGGCAAAGAGGACAAGAACACAGAATACCCAGGAGTGCTGGACTGAAGGAGGAAGTGCTATTTCCATGGTAGATTTCTCCCTCCCTTTAGACCTACTGTGAGTAGAAGCACATGCAGGGAACAGGAGGGCTCAGAGCCATTAGAAACTGGGGCTCCCAGATTAGTAAACTGGTCATTGTTAGTAGTTTGAATGTAATTAACAAACAACTCCAACAGGAATGTTTATTTTATCCAATTTTAATGAATTCTTTCAATCTGACATAGAGGAACGACTACTCGACACACACAGCGCCTTAGGAGTGAAGCAAACATCTCCCCTCCCTGGGCATACATCCTGAAATGCCTGTTCCTGGAGAGATCTTTCATTTAATATGCAGCAATAGATCACCATTCATGCTAATACTATCTGTAAGTGGTAAAACTCACTTGGAGCTACAACTTGCCGAAGGGAATTACTCTCTCCTGCTAATATCTCCTACTGATATTTTGCTCCCCACCCCATTTGTTACATAGATTCTTGATGCACCACACACTGGGTAGGAGTTGTGATACCCTTATTCACTGTACAGAGTACCTTATTCCACAAATGGTCCCAATGAAGTCAGTAGGATTATTCACAGAATAAGGAAATGCTGAGCATGAGTAAGGGAGGCAGAATCTGGTCCATGGTTATTTCTAATTTGTACTCTTTGTCCCTATTAATTTGTGGCAAAACAGAGAGCAAGTTGAAACAGATGGCTCTATGCTCAGTATCCACACCAACTGTCCATGTTGTTTTGCTGTTTAATGAAAAATATCACCACTGAGGCAGTTGCATCCTCAGCTGGCTTCCTGGTACTGAGGGGCCAAGATCTGTACCAAATGCATTTTCCAACTATGGCACTTGATTCTGCAAACCTTAAGTACTCTGAGGGCAGGTCTACACTTAAAATGCTGCACTGGGCAGCTGCACTGATGCAGCTGCGCCACTTTAGTGCTTAAGTGAAGATGCTCCTGCACCCATGGGAGAACTTCTCCCTTTGGTTTAATTAAACCTCCTCCCTGAGAGCTATGTCGGCGGGAGAAGCTCTGCAATCGCCATAGCACTGTCTACACAGGGGGTTAGGTTGGTATAACTGCATTGCTCAGGGGTGTGGAGTTTTCACACCCCTGAGCGACATAGTTATACTGATCTAGATCTGTAGTGTAGACCTAGTATAGGCCTACAATGTGAGCATTCCAACTGAGTTCAAGGAGACTCCATGTGGAATAAGGTACCACACAGTGTAAGCAAAGGTGCCAGAAAGAGGCCCAGAATAGTCATGCGGTGAGGAACAGGGAAACTTACTTAATATCAACAATTTTCTTTGAACATACCAGAAAAGGATATTGCCCCACTTGGGTGCTGCTGACAGCAAGGCTTTTTTTTTTTTTTAAAAACCACCACCTTTTTTGAGTTTTAAAAGATGCAAAACGAAGATGACAAAAAATACCCTTAGTTTTAAAACCAATCAGGGCAGTTTAAAACTCCTAGCCCAAAATGAACACTGAATCCTGCATCATATAGAGCCCACCGCCGTCTTTATAACATGCATTTATATTAACAGTAATATCATTGTTAGAGAAGCATGTCAAATCTTAAACATTCCTCCCATTCATTATACAAGAAAAGTGATTCTCTTACAAATGCTATTGAGCACAATGCTTTCTACTGTGAGGACAGTCCCACTGAAGTTAATAGGTAGCAAGGTTGAAATCAAAGGGAGTTAGACACCTAAATAACATTGAGAATCTAAGTGTTTTGCAGATCAATCCTTTATGTTGGTTAATTCTGTTCCAGAGAAAGGTGTTTCTGTGTAACTCACACACACACTCTTTTTCTCTACTTTCGTCATCACAAGTAAGTGCTTTAGCTTAAAGTTAAATGAGCAAAGATGTTCCAGTTACCAGCTAGCTACACTCATCTGAAATAAATCAATTGGCAGCAATCAGAGAGATGCTGTCCCATGGACTTGTAACATGCTTCCCCAATTACGATGTTCAGCCCTAGTCTTAAATAGCTGTCCACATATTGCTGCAAATTGAGTGATCTCCTGACAATTGACAGTTACTGACTGATATGTCACAGGGGAACAGTTTTTGCTTTAGTTGGTTGAACTGACTTCAATCCATTTATTACTGTTAAAAAACCTGTTTTTATAAATGAGTATGTCTGTTTTGAAGGAAATCTTAAAAGTGGATTTCTACTATAACTTTATCTGTTATATGAAACCTGAATATTACTGTAATTTATGACCCTCACCTGCAGGATTTTTCTTTAAAAGTGAACTAAATAGGAGCCACAATGAAGGATCAGGACCCTACTGTGGGCTCTGCGGCTAGTTTGTCACTTTTCCCTGTGGAAGAGGAAAGGTGTAGCACCTGGAGCAGAGTTTTACTTCTCCGTTGTTCAAAGGGGAAAGTAAGCTACTCCAGGCCTTTCCCAGGCACAGATTAATTCCACTTCTGCACTAGTTTAGCTGCACTAGCCAGTGTGTTGCGGGTGGGCAGGGAAAGGGGGCAGGCTTTGGCCACTCCTTTCCTGCCTGTGCATGAGGGGAAGTAGCAGCCTATCTAAACAGGTAACAACAAAAACATTCCCTCTGCCAGAGATATTAAAATAACTACACAGAGTCTGGGAGGGAAAACGAGAGTCTTTGCTATCTGCCCCAGCCACACGTAATTCAGTTTTATGAACCGTGCAGACTCACGGCCTTGACTATAATGAGGTTTCTAGGGCTATCTACCACAGATGCAACTCCAACGCCACTATCAATGGTGAGAAACAGTATGTGGACTGCCCGCTGGCATTTTTACAACTGTATCGTCTACTGAGGCCAAAATAGTTTAGTGCCTAAACAATTCTGAAATTTTAACCCAAGTGCTAAGAGAGCTGGGACCTTAATGATGTTCCTTTCCTTTGTGAGTCACCAACTGTATTTCAAGACCTGTTTCTCTAAACAAGTAGCATGGAATAAATAAAATCCCCCAACAATTCACATAGACAATTCACAAAACAAACTCAAAATTTCTCTTTGAAATTTCTAAAGTGATATTTAACTGTGTACCCTGGAACACAGCTATGTATGGTGGCGGAGTATTTGATAGTCATTGTTATATGTCATTCATCAATAATTCTTCTCAGTAACAAGCATTTCCACAGGGAAAGACCTGTTGGCTTCTGTTGCATCTCTGCACTTGATCAGATCTCAGGTTTTTTTCCCCTTAAGTAACCAAATGCCAGGATCAGAATCAGGCAGCACAAAGGGCCCAGAAAACAGTCAGAGCTCCCCATCTGGGGATTCCCCAGAATGGAGCGTCCCAGCAGGCCTACAGGTAGCATAGCCAGTTCCTACACCAAACTCTTGCAGTCCCCAGCATAGGAGGCATCTGCCTGGAAGAATGTCCCTTATGGGCCATAACCTGTTGGCATAAATTAGATCCCTGAAACTGGTCTTATCTATGCTGCGGCTGGTATAAAATCAGGCCCAGAATCAGAAAACGGCAACAAGCTCCATTGTGCTTTCACCCCCCACTCATCTGCATCCCATGGAATTTGGGCACAGTGAGAATCTGTGGCCATGTATTTGGAGCCCTGCTAAGTGTAGAGCTGGCTTCAATAACTATCTTTAACATATTTCAGAGTAGCAGCCGTGTTAGTCTGTATCCGCAAAAAAAACAGGAGTACTTGTGGCACCTTAAAGACTAACAAATTTATTGTAGCATGAGCTTTCGTGAGCTAAAGCTCACTTCTTCGGATGCATAGAATGGAACACACAGACAGGAGATATTTATACATACAGAGAACATGAAAAGGTGGAAGTATGCATACCAACAGGCAGAGTCTAATCAATTGAGATGAGCTATCGTTAGCAGGAGGAAAAAAAACTTTTTGAAGTGATAATTAAGATGGCCCATAGAAGGTGTGAGGAGAACTTAACATAGGGAAATAGATTCAATTGGTGTAATGACCCAACCATTCCCAGTCTTTATTTAGACCACAGTTAATGGTATCTAGTTTGCATATTAATTCAAGTTCAGCAGTCTCTCTTTGGAGTCTGTTTTTGAAGTTTTTTTGTTGCAAAATTGCCACCTTCAAGTCTGTCACTGAGTGGTTAGGAAGGTTGAAGTGTTCTCCCACTGGTTTTTGAATGTTATGATTCCTGATGTCAGATTTGTGTCCATTTATTCTTTTGCGTAGAGACTGTCCGGTTTGGCCAATGTACATGGCAGAGGGGCATTGCTGGCACATGATGGCATATATCACGTTGGTAGATGTGCAGGTGTACGAGCCCCTGATGGTGTGTCTGATGTGATTAGGTCCTGTGATGATGTCACTTGAATGGATATGTGGACAGAGCTGGCATCGATAGGTTAGGTTCCTGGGTTAGTGTTTATGTTGTATGTTGGGGGCTGTAGGTGATGGCTAGTGGTGTTCTGTTATTTTCTTTTTTAGGCCTGTCCAAAAAAGAAAATAACAGAACACCACTAGCCATCACCTACAGCCCCCAACTAAAACCTCTCCAGCGCATCATCAAAGATTTACAACCTATCCTTAAAGATGATCCCTCACTCTCACAGATCTTGGGAGACAGGCCAGTCCTTGCTTATAGACAGCCTCCCAACCTGAAGCAAATACTCACCAGCAACCGCACACCATACAACATAAACACTAACCCAGGAACCTATCCTTGCAATAAAGCCCGATGCCAGCTCTGTCCACATATCCATTCAAGTGACATCATCACAGGACCTAATCACATCAGACACACCATCAGGGGCTCGTACACCTGCACATCTACCAACGTGATATATGCCATCATGTGCCAGCAATGCCCCTCTGCCATGTACATTGGCCAAACCGGACAGTCTCTACGCAAAAGAATAAATAGACACAAATCTGACATCAGGAATCATAACATTCAAAAACCAGTGGGAGAACACTTCAACCTTCCTAACCACTCAGTGACAGACTTGAAGGTGGCAATTTTGCAACAAAAAAACTTCAAAAACAGACTCCAAAGAGAGACTGCTGAACTTGAATTAATATGCAAACTAGATACCATTAACTGTGGTCTAAATAAAGACTGGGAATGGTTGGGTCATTACACCAATTGAATCTATTTCCCTATGTTAAGTTCTCCTCACACCTTCTATGGGCCATCTTAATTATCACTTCAAAAAGTTTTTTTTCCTCCTGCTAACGATAGCTCATCTCAATTGATTAGACTCTGCCTGTTGGTATGCATACTTCCACCTTTTCATGTTCTCTGTATGTATAAATATCTCCTGTCTGTGTGTTCCATTCTATGCATACGAAGAAGTGAGCTTTAGCTCACGAAAGCTCATGCTACAATAAATTTGTTAGTCTTTAAGGTGCCACAAGTACTCCTGTTTTTTTTATCTTTAACATAAAAAGAGTAAGATAAGCAGAAATAAGAACTGTGGTTTGTTGCATTTATTACCCTATCATCAAGCCATATGTCCATTTAATAAAGGTTACTGATCTCCCTCCCGCCTCCTACGTTATTCAAAGTTCTTGGAAAATGCACTGGGGACTGTACACAAGCACCTGATCATTCAGACATACATCCTTTTTGTGGATGTATTTTGCAGCCTACACTTCTATCAAATCTTTCATCTGTGTTTCTTCAAAGCTTTTCTTTATAGTATTCCTCTGGAATCAGATGCATTCACACATATCGGTTTCTTGCACTTATCAGAGTGTATAAAACAAATTACTAAGGTAAATGGCACACAGCATTTGTCATGAGAATAAACTGTTTTGAACAGTGAAGGTTTTTTTCTGAGTCATTAAGAGTGTGGATTCCACCCTCTTATTCACTGCTCTCAGCCACTTTCCATTACTGAATTCAAAGTCTGAAAATGTCAGTTTTGGAACCAGTGCCAGGAGCTTTTTCCAGTGTGTCAGTTGTGAGCAAAACAGCTAAATGTTTCAAAGCACCAAGAGCTTTTGATTTTATGTTTGTTATATTAATGAGAAATGAAAACCTTAAACATAAGATCCTACCTGTTTATATTCAGATTCTCTTCCAACCACTACCTGCACCACATAACTGATAGGGTCTCCTTTCATGGGTGGGACCATTTCCCATGTGATTTCACAGGCATTTCCATCCAACTGTGTCACTCGAGGAGCTGTAATAAAATTCGTGCATATTAGACACTAATGTAAACAATGACATTGCAATAAATTATATATATAGGTTTGGAATGATTAGATTTTTATTACTAAATGTTGATTTCACTGCGTACACAAAAACTAACAAAAAATATTTCCATCAATCATAATAGAAATTTACAGATAAGCAAAGTAAGAAAAATGCTGCTTGAGGACTCATTAATTAGAGTTTGATTTAGGAATATTTACTCTGTATATTTGACATATAATGTTGACAATTTGTGTTTTAACAGTTATAAAGCTTTATTTTTTTGAATCTCAAGGTCTATTGTCATTAGTTATTGTCTGACCCTGCCATAATCTACTGTATCTGTGAAAATTTAAATAAATAAAAAAATGCTTAAAAGTAAACACTTATATTATCCAAAAAATTATACAAAAATAAAAATCCAATTCTGCCAAGGCTAATTATACACCTTCTCTCTATACAAAAATCACAGAACACTTTAGAGAGAGAATTGCAGGACTTCACAAGTCTGGTAAGAGAAACTGGAATGTGTTCATCTAACTAAAATATTAAAAATACCCCCTGTACACTAGCTCTTTTGTAAATTTTGGACTAGATCCAGTAATCAGGCAAAACTCCCATTTACTTCAAAAGTAGTTTTGCTGGAGCAAGAGGTGCAAGATGGGGCCTTTAGTCTGAATCGAAGTAAAATCAGAATTGGTTTCTGACTCTTAAGGTCAACACAAGATCTAAATGAGAGAAAATATCTCATTCCGCCCCCCTCCCTCCAAAACATATGCACACACACAATAAACTATGGAAGTGTAGTATGTGAGTGTAGCAAAAGCCTTGGAATTTAATAACTGTAATGGTATCCATTGAATTTTTCAAGTAGAAAGCAATGAGATGACTAGTGACTGCAAGATGACTTTCCATGGAATTCTGTAACACCAGTGAGCTACATCTGTACTACGGGAGCCATCTCTAAGAACACAAGAATGGCCATTCTGGGTCAGACCAATGGTCCACCTAGCCCAGTATCCTGTCTTACAATAGTGGCCAATGCCAGTTGCTTCAAAAAGAATGAAAAGAACAGGGCAATTATTGAGTAAGCCACCCCTTATTGTCCAGTCCCAGCTTCTGGGATCTCTGTATCATCTCTGTAGCATGGTTCACTTGTGAGGGCATCAGATGATGTGGGCAGCAGATACTTGTTGGAGCTTGGTTACTACTACCTCATCAATTATTTTGCTTAGGAAGGCAAGGTTGGAGATAGACTGGGAGTAGGGGGGAGATAAATTTGAAAGATTTTCTGCAATAGAAAATTCTGTAGTCAATCAGAGTTTTGCCATTGACTTCTGCAGAGCCAGGATTGCACCTCAGGAGTAGTTTTTTTTTGGGGGGGAGGGGGTCAGGGAAGGGGGTTGGATTCAACCTAGAACCAAAATCATATGAATAGGTTCAAATACAGAGATTCATATATAAACCCTGCCCTGATCCTGGAAGTTTCAGGGATTAGATTTGAGGTTTTGGTTCAGCGCATATGCTAGAATCTAGGAAAGCATGATTTAGCAGCAGCTGAAATGCTGTCTTCCTCACAAAATGATCTCTTATCAACTAAAAGCCATCAGATTTCACTCTGTGCCCACCAGTAACAGCAAGCTGGCAGGTCAACAGACCACAGAGCTTTGAATGATGGCAATATGTTCACATATACACCTGAGCATCTGTCCTCTGCTGATTTCAAAACAACTGCAGCAGCATCCAGATTATAACAACCTTGCTGTTTGTCAGACAGAGGGAGCATACGGCTGAAAAGTGAAACCGTGAGGCTAGAGAGAACGACACGTGCTGCAATACACTTCAGGAAGCCATTAGCACATGCAAGAACACGTGCGTATTAAAAGTAATCCATTTCCCAGCCCTGTGAAAATACAGTAATATGAGAAGCCATTAAAGAAACTGGTGCTGCGACTGCTGCTGTATAAATTACATCAACCCTAAATTAATCCATTATCACTCAAAAGGGCCTTGTGCATTATATTCAGATCCAAATATAAATATAAATTTGCTTCTCATACCAACAGCTGCCTACTTGGAGAGATGGAGAATGGAAACGTTCATCTGAGCTGGTACACCTCTCACCCTCACACACTCTTTTAGGTTTTTGTCTGCCAATTGCAGAACAAAAACATGGCACCATATACATTTCTTTGTCAAAATCAGGAAAACAATGTATCCCCTTTCTTAAATGAGTCTGGACAATGGAGAGAATCAAAAATGGCCTGTTTTGTTGCCTGACTCAACAGGACTCACCTCTTTTCCATTCAGTATCACTTTCCTGTTGCAGTGTCTGCGGCTACCATATTTGCCGTATTGTGGGGTCTACCACTGCCAGTAACCTGACATTTAGTTATGTCCCTGACACTCCCGCGTCACCCCCTATTTGTGGAATATCATAGCTACTTCACATTCAGTTCAGAATGTGAACCATGCCCAAACTAGGACTGAATACGTAGGCAGAAAAGTACTCATCCATTTAGATGAAAAATGGAGTTCTGATCCAATTATATTTTGGATATGGGACAGCAGAATGGACAAGAAGTGCTCTCCAGTGAACAAATATAATTTATGTCTTAACTTTCTGTCACACAAGTACAGCTTCAAAACAAAACACTAGTAGATTTCAAAAACAATGGGGAAATCCCTGTAAAGATATTACATACCCCCAGGTTATCAGTAAAGGTATTAGCTGTTTGGAGATACAGTACTAAAGCATTACATTGCTCCTGTTGGAATTCCGTGTAGGTGTATAGTAGTTTTCTTCCACATTCACTAAGTTAAATTGGGTGGTTGCAGTATCTTCCCTCTAAATTCCCTTATGATGGTGCCACATCACCACTAAAGAAATTTACTTCAAATATATTGGAGCAGATTGACTACACATGGTAAAGAGCAAAGCAGCATATTCACATGGTTAAGATGTAGCCATGGTGGCATGCAGAATGGACTTCCCTCTTGAACAGTCCCTTGCAAGTCGTCTTCCTTTGACAAGTATCAATATGGGAGGACTTAGGATTCTTAAATCCCTCACAATTGCATCTTCCAACCTCATTCGTAGCTGGCCTTTCTGTCTCTTTCCGTTGACCTCACCCCTATAAAATTTCTGAAAAATATCTCATTCTGCATGTTGGATATGTCCCAACCACTGCAGTCAACCTGTTCTATATAATGCAAGATTGCAACTTGCCAGGAATGTGTATCCTCATTTGTGAAAAAATCAAACCAATGGATAGTAAAAAAAACACCATAACTTGAGACACGGGAAACTGATTAGTTTCCTCACCTCAGCTGTTTTTAATGGACAAGTTTCTGCTCCATATAACAGGGTTGTAATCACTACTGTGCTGCACATTCATATCATAGTTGTCACAGACATCCTGCCATCCAAACAGAGGCCTTTTAAGATGCTGAAATGCCACTGACACAAGACAGATCCGATATGTGACTTCTTTGGTTACAGAAATCTCCTGCTGTCAACCAACTATCCAGATAGATAAAACTATTCACTCATTCAATGTCATTGCCATCTACATGCAGCATTTGGCATAACATTAGTTTTACAGGAGGCATGCATAGCTTTGGTTTTATCACCACTGATCTTAAGTCCCATTAATTCTGAAGTATCAGAGGGGTAGCTGTGTTAGTCTGGATCTGTAAAAGCAGCAAAGAGTCTTGTGGCACCTTATAGACTAACAGATGTTTTGGAGCATGAGCTTTCGTGGGTGAATACCCACTTCGTCGGATGCAATTCTGAAGTTTTTCACAGCTTTTCCAGCATTAACTGTAGTTGGTCAGTAATCTCTCCAAGTAAGAAAACATCACCTGCATACTCAAGATCCTAGGAAGATGAATCTTCAAATTTCACACCTCTTAACTTTTGCCTCAGTCAGCTTTGTCAAAGGTCTATTAGAACATTAAATAATGTAGGTAAGAAAACACATTCCTGGTGTAACCCTGATTCTACTAAAATAGCCTGTAATACAACCACAGTCCCTCACACAGCTAAATGTACAGTGGTTACAGTTCCTCCGCTAGGAACTCCATACTGGCATAGCAGTACCCATCGTGCTGACTAAAGCAGCTGCAAAGTCTATGAACACGATGTTAACTTTCTTCTGTCGCGCTAGTCATTCTTCAATAACACTTCCCAGAGCATATATACATTGTAGATCTACCTGTGTGGAAACCACACTGGTTGTCTCTCATTTTTGGGTTGAAACAATATTTCAGTTGGTTCAGAAGTATGATCGTAAACACCTCCCCTGGGAGTGACCGCAGCATTATTCCACTATTATTTGTGCAAGCTAATTGCTCTTTTCTTTTTTAAAAAATGGGATGATACAGCCTCTTTTCCAATCTTCTGGAATATGAACAGTTTCCCAAACTTTTAAGACAGCTCTGTGTAGCCAGTGAACTAAATCCCAGTCTCCACTATTTAGCAGTTCTGATGAAATAAAGACACACCTATGTCATAGAACTGGAAGGGACCTTGAAAGGTCATTGAGTCCAGTCCCCTGCCTTTACTAGCAGGACTAAGTACTGTCCCTGACAATTTTTTTTAGACCAAGTGCTTCATCATTTTGTAACTATTTGATGGCAAGCATCACTTTCTCTAATGTCACCAGCCTGTTTTCTGATGGGTTCATTTTGGGATTAAGTTGTAGTGGGAGCTGCATCATGGTGGAAATCTATTAATTCACAAAAATACTCATGCCAATGCTTAAGCTGTGCATCAATATCCTGGCAGTATTTTTCATTTTTGTCCTTAAATAGTGGAAGCCATGAGAATGGACATTCAATTAGGACCTTCAAGCTCTCAAATACAGTCTCTAGCTTCAACACGTGGAAGAAAAGGACATCAAAGAAAAGTGTTGTTAGTTTCATATATGTTTTTTTCTGTTTCAGCAGTTTCATCTGCCACTCACAACAGAACCAAGCTCCAGGATTCATCTAAATCTTCTACTAGAGGCAGAGTCATCGGACCATATGATGACGGCTCTTCCATAAACCAGAGATGGAGAAAGATCCCGATATAAAGATGGCATAGCCACTTCTGCAGCAATGTCAGTATCTAAGGATGGGACTGTAGAATGTTCAATCATTCAGAGCCCCATCAGAAAAGTGACTTTTCTGGCTGAAGAATTGGAAATTGAATGCTGACATATGTGGCGTGCAGTAGACATTGTTATATCCTTGGGGCAGCCGGTGTAGGAAGCAATCACTTGAGGCCAGAGAGCAGACAGCTAACCAAAACCTCCATTTTATTTACAGATACAGAGAGCTCACTCAGCCGGTTGAAACCGGCTGAGCTATCCCTTAATAGTCTAACTCAGTTGCCATAGTAACAAAACCCATGACAACCAAATACACAACAGACATGGCGGGGTTTGAACACCAAGAGCACAGCTATGACTCACAGAGATCAGACCTTTTGATTGTTGAATGCCTGTGATACATCTGATGAGCACACTTGCGGTGCTCTAGTTTTGTCCCTGAGGATGTAATCTGCACTACTGGTGTCGCAGCTTTATTCTCCATGCCTGATAATGGCCATTTTCAGTTTGAAGGTAGGACATCTAGTAGTTATTAATGCACATGCTCCACATGATGCAAGGTATGATGCTGAAAAAGATGCTTTTTATGCCATGTTAGATGACACTGTATCTAGAATATCACCCCACCTTCATATTGTCATCTGAGTAGATATGAATGTGAGAATTGGCTATGATGGAACTGGATCTGAACTGGCACTGGAACCACACGACCAACCAGAATACAGATCAGATAATGGTGTGGGTCTACTAGAATTTGCTTCTACACATGGACTATATTTAATGGATACTTGGTTTCAGCACAAGAATTGCCATAAGTATACATTTTGGAATCCATTGGGCAACAATGCAACCTTGTATTCCCATTCTAGTTTGGAAACACTTGACTAAGTTCATGTAGGATGTACATGTATTTAGGAGTGCTGATCTTGCTCTGGAATTTGATTGACTCCTAATAGCAACAACGATGTTCCATTTAATAGAGTTCCAGAGACAGGTATCTACCGCACTGAAACACTTCAGTGTTGATAAGCGTTATTATGAAGCAATTGCTAATAGTTACATGGTAGAAATTTCCAATAAATATTCTGTATTGGATGATCTGCTGTCTACCATGGAGGAAGAGTGAACTTTATTTTGAGTTTCGATCACAGAGATTGCTGGAAAACAACTAATGAGAATGAAAGACCAACACTGCAATACAGATGATACTATCAAATTATAGGAGAGGAAAAAAGGTGTACTGTAGAATGCATACACTGGATGGTCAAAGTCGAATCAGCAAAGAGGAGGAAATGGGCAACAGAGAAAAAGAAATGTCTTGAATAAGCCATCAAGACAGCCTGTAGGAATTATCGGAAACAGGGTAAAACACACTAAAATGGTCAGTCTGTGGTCTGAATTCAACTCAGTTCATCTAATGTAAAATTATATGTGGCTCCTGTATCTTCTTGGTAATGCAACTTCCTTGAAAGGTGCTGTAAAGTGTAAAGGGCTTTAATTTTCGAATGTAGTTTGAATACACTCTGCTTATTTCCTATGGAAAACAAACTTAAATGAGGCTATACAGATGGGGATAATCTCCCTTCATGTGCACAATAAAATGTCAATGGGAGTTTTATATATTAAAGGAAAACTAAACTCTGGAGTGTTAAATGCATTTTCACAGTTGAACAACAACATGTAATGTCATTAGTTTTCAAGCCCCATACGCACACCTACATATACATCCTATCAGTTACGCCCCTCATTAAAATATTTCACGGTAATGGTCCCACACCCTGTAACTTTTGTTAGTAACAGTATTTTTGACCATCTCTGTAGAGTAATTAATCTAGTAAAGTTTATATTGGATTTTCTTCGGTGAGAATTGAGTTTCCTATCATAAGTTATTAGAAAGTTATTTAACTAGTCAACAACCATGCCTTCCCCTTCCCCCCCGTCCCCTACAGAGCATGCATCAGATCCCATTGTTAATCCATACCTTTGATGGCAGGTGGGACAGATTTGGTTGTGCAGAAGGTACATATTTCTGAGAACGGCCCTTCCCCAGCATCATTTACTGCCTGTATTCTAAATGTGTAGCAAGTAGATTCTGTCAGCCTTTGTACCTTGTAGGTGTGACTTGGTCCCCTGTAAATTGGAATAAACCTAGAAACCAGCAAACAGAGAATGAAATTAGTTGCACTTGGGGTGGCAATAGCTTTTCTGAATGTTATATGCATATATACCCAACCATCCATACTCTGAATTGTAGCTCATATCATGGAAATTACCAAACATAATTACAAAAATTAATACATAAACAAGCATATATAATAAATCTATTATTAGATATTAGGAAAACCAGTTTAACGTATATTCTGCAAATAATTCTCTATATTGCAAAATAATTATATCTGGAAAACATCTATCTATATGTTACCTACTAGCGATCTAATCAAAATGGATTAAGTTTACTTTACCATACACCTTCATTACAATATAGTAGAACCTCAGAGTTAAGAACCCCAGAGTTACTAACTGACAACGTTTGGAACCAGAGGTACACAATCAGGCATCAGCAGAGACAAAAAAAAAAAACCCCAAACCCCTGACAACAACAAAAAAAAGCAAATACAGTATAGTACTGTGTTAAACGTAAACTACTAAAAAAAATAAAAGGAAAGCAGCATTTTTCTTCTGCATAGTAAAGTTTCAAAGCTGTATTAAGTCAGTGTTTAGTTATAAACTTTTGAAAGAACAACCATAACGTTTTGTTCAGAGTTATGAAAATTTCAGGGTTACGAACAACCTCCATTCCCGAGGTGTTTGTAACGCTGTACACTGATGTAGTGCTGGTAATTTACAGCACTTCACAAACACAGGGCCCAAGCCTGCAAACTCTAGCTCATTTGACTAGTCCTTACTCATACAAGTAGCCCCTCGCCGCCACCCCCAAGGCTAGGTCCTGCTCTCATTTACATCAGTTTAAACTCAGAGTAACTCCATTTAAATCAACATGCCAGGATTTGCAGAACTGATCATAGACCGGACACATTTCTGTCTTGAAGAGTTTACAAATTGAAATAAAACAAGACAAACATACAAGGCAACAGCTCAAAAGAGAGCATGTCGCAAGATGATCAATATCGGGGGGGGGGGAGCTTGAAGAGGTAGGTTTTAAAGAGTGATTTGTGGGAACGAGAGAGGCTGTCTAGTAAATGAGATCAGGAAGATTGTTTCAGATGTAGAGAGCAGCTTGGGGGAAGACAAGAACTCTAAAAGGAGACAGTGCTTAGGCACTGACTTCCAAAACACTGGTTCTGGCTGGGCCAAACACAAAGAAAGAAAACTCACCTGTATAATACAGTACCCTACATAAAGTACAAGTTGCTAAGCAGAGAGAACCTGAATTCCAGTTTACATTGCTGTCTCCACTAGAGAACATGTCAAGAATAGTCATACATCAGACAGTGATTTCTAGTTCTTTATGCACTCTATAAGGGGTTGTCCCTATAAAGGATTGATCAGAATGGGAACTGAAGGTACAGAGCACATCACAGGACTCACTCAGCCTCTTGGAGCAAATGATCCTTAATTCTCAGTTGGAGAACACAGCTGGTTACTTTTTGCATGGATCCTGAATTTATGAGACTATAAAATTCACCACTGTGAATCATGTGGTCTTCTGATGGTTGAATACATGCATTCAAATATCCTAACTATTTTAGACGATTTGGAACAACTGGGAAAAAGACAAAATGATTCTTTTTGACTTCCCCTCCCCCAAATCTAGAGTTCTATTCTGAATAATAAATCCTGTCCCTTTAGGCTTTTTAAAAATCTTTAGAGAATAATCAATTCAGGGATTTCACAACAAAAGGGCTTGTGCCATTAGCTCTCAGGGGACAGAAACCAATTCACGTTAAATTATGGTACAAATTCATAGAAGTACAAAGCACAAACAGAGGTCAAGAATCATCTGTAATAAAAATAAATGTTTAGGGAGCTCAAAATTGCTGAATTGTACTTTGAGGACTAATTAGGTTTAATACTCCCATAAAGATTTAATGACCCCTCACTTTGATTGTAAATTCTAGATCCATCCTCGAAAGTTATGAAGAGTTTAGGAGAGATCAGATTAAATACTTCTCTTTCAGCCACTTTCTGATTTAATACGTAACTTCTGAAGAGGAAGTGTAGTTCTATTCAACTTTAGACACTGATGTTTTCAGGTTGAATTGTCTTTGCTATCCCACACTTCTGATAGTAATGTAAGCATCAATGGAAAGTTTCAAATGGCCAGGAAAGAGCCTGTTATCACAGGGTAAGTCTTTTTGGAAGTAGTTTTATATTAAATGCTCAAAATGGATATAGCGTAACAGGCTGCAAATCGAGAGAGAGAGTGTGTGTGTGTGTGCGCGCGCGCACACACACATAAGCAGCATTCCCCTCATCCTGCACATGCCAACCTAAACACTAGCTCAAAAGTAGTTTCAGCACTCAGGGAAGTGAGAGGATTCTTCCCTCCCAGCAATCCAGGGCATGTGGATGGCAAGATGGAGGCAGAGACCCAGCCAGCTGCTGCCATTGCCGTGATGAGGAGAAGTAGTTGGGTGTACCAAGGGAAGCAGATTGAACCAACTAAAGGGATGACATAGGATGGGGAGTTGCAGGTAGGTGTTGTGCTTGCTGGAGCACAGTACCTTCCGGAGATGCCCATGCCACAGCATGGCCTTGCATCACCCCCAAGGCAAGCTAGATTATTTGAAAGATCAGATTGTGAATTACACAAAGGCAAGGAATCCAAAAGTGAAGGTTTTGTAGTGGCATTAAGAAGTGATCCAGTAAAGCACTTATGTTTGTGCTTAAATGTAAGTCAGCGGGACAACTCTGTTTGACTGGGGAACTACTCTGCTTCACTAAGGACTAGCTTATCCATGCTACACTCTAATCCCTCCCTCCCCAGGAGGGCAGAGGCCCTCAGCATTTGCATGCACAATTTTTGTTTGTGAAAAGAGAAGATGTTGCAAATACCCATGCAAAGGTGTATTTGCCCTAGTTTTCATAGCGCGTGTCAGGTCCTCCTGCAGTTTAAAAGTGTTTCAGTCGGCCATCCAGGGAGCAGAAAGAATACCTGTGACTTAGGTCACCTAACACTGATGGTGAATGCACAGAGCAATGGGCACAGTGAATATGCTTAATTTTGTCTGCATCCAAATGAAGAATGGTCTTTCAACCAGTTATGCACCCACCTTCTAGTAATTTCGTCTATACCATATTTACTTATGAAAATGGCATGTAGAACTCTGCCAAAAGCCTTATTAAAGTCTTGATGTATCAAGTCAGGTCCTTATAAACTATGCCAGTTATCCTGTTTAGGAAGGAAATTAGATTGGTTTGGCATGATTTGTTCTTCACAAATCCATGTTGACTATTAATTATCACCTCATTATCCTCAAGGTTTGAACAAATTGATTGTTTAAAAATTTAGGCAAAAACTCAGGAAAATTTACGGCGATTAACAACCTGCAACTTTCCACAGAGGACTATGGGAATGTCGCTAGTTAAGTTCTGAGTTGGAGTTTCCGGATTTGCTCCATAAATTTCTGTTCTTAATTTCCTAGACTGATTCTTATTCAGCCCTCTCTGACATTTGGAAATAGGCATAATTATTCCAATTATTCTCTCTCTCATCTCCTTTTCTTTATCTCAAGAAACATCTGTCAGTGAAAGCAAAATGCATTCCAGGAAGAACCTGTATCCTCACTGCAGTACACAACACTGTAATGGTAGCTGATCTAAACCTTTAAAATGTTGCCATCCCTTCTAAGATGACTTGGAGGAAAACAGGCTGCTTTATTGAGTCAATCAGATTCAATTAAAGTTAGAGTCTGCAATAACAATACTGGATCTTAATTATGTCGGAAGATGCATATTGTGATTTAAGAAATGAAAACATTTCATCTTGATTACAAACATTTAAACTTCAAAACACAGCTGACTTTTTTATAATCATGTAGAATTCTATTAAAGCCTGCAGTAGGCACTTTGTATTCCTTGAAAAGTGATCTTCATTACATTTAAAAGCAGTGTATTTTCCATTTGGCACCGAAGCTTTTAATATCTGTGAGACATGTTCTGCAGTCCCTACTCAAGCAGAATTCCTAGGGGAACGCCTATGGGAGTATTCCCTAGGTAAGGATTGCACATGTTTGGAGTCATACTACATCATGCATTGTAAGCTATTCTATGCATCTACAAAGCACACACTGTTCTGTCAGACACCACTGATTGTATGTTCCTGTGCTGTATAGCCAGTTAATGATTATTAAAGATAAGATTAACTGGTTTTCATTCTGACTGTTGCTAGTGAACGCTTTTAAAATCTATAGCAAGTTTTAAATAATATTAAGCTTCTTGAGCTCTATATAACTCTGCCCTTCCCAGCTTGTCCTCCTTGATGAACTTCACATTGCTCGGTCCCCTTTACTCCTGTCATTCCAACCCTTGTTGGATGCTCATTTCTCTGCTTCTTGCACAATCCCTTCCATGCCTTCTTCCACACAGCCCCCTATGCATGAGACAATAGTCCCGAGCCCATCAGCCAGGCCCCCCATCTTGTCTGCATTTAAGACCCTCTTAACGACTCCCTAGCGAAAATGGGTGTGATTTGGATATTAAAAAGTCTTTTCTGTTCTTCCCCTTCTTCTAACCTCTATCCATTTATCTGCCTGTCCTTGGACAGAGAGCAGCTCTGAGCAGTGAATCTCCTTTCGTGGATGACTCCAGGGTACATTATGAACAGCAACATAAACTGATCATCATCAGCAGCAGGTGCCGACAAATACCCCAGCTTTTCCTTTTGTATGAACATTTCTCATTTAAACAAAAGCGATTAAAATGCAAATTGGCTTCTGAAAACATATTTAATAAAGAAAAGAGATATCTAAAAAATTTATGCTATCTAATGACTTCGTCATGAGAGATAGGAAACTCATACGAGCACTGAATGCACAATCCAGAGACTGATTTTAACCAGTTTCCCCTACATGCACTTGCGCAGGAGAACTACAAGTTTGTTTTCACTGGTTCCCCAAAATCCCACCAAACCTGCTTGCTGAGGCAGGGATAAAGGTAGAGAGAAGTCTCAGTCAAGGTGGGCTCATTATCTTATTGGACAAACTGGATTGCTTGTTAGATCAACAAAGTTAGCAGTTGAAGGGAATGCAAGGGAAGGGTAAGTTCTTTTGGATGTTAGCGAACCATGTTTTGCTGAAATCCTTGGACATTAACTCAGATTGGCTTAGTTATGAACATTGCCCCACGTGGGTTATAAATTGGTTGAAAGAATGTAAATGCTGTAACCCATCCTTGAAAAATAGACACAGGTTTAAAATTATAGAGGAAAAAATGGCTCAAACATTCAGTTGGATGGAGCATCTATGTGAACCCCAAAATTATAATAATAATAGGAGATATACCTATCTCCTAGAACTGGAAGGGACCTCAAAAGGTCATCGAATCCAGCCCCCCGCCTTCACTAGCAGGATCAAGTACTGATTTTTGCCCCAGATCCTTAAGTGGCCTCCTCAAGGATTAAACTCACAACCCAGGGTTTAGCAGGCCAATGCTCAAACCACTGAGCTGTGAGGTTTGAGAAATCTCTGGTTCCAGGAGGCTTATTCCCCCCTCAGCCTGAGACCTTTGAAGGCTGCAAGCTATGAAGATTAAAGTCAGGCTTTGCTCTCTGATGTGGGGCAGGGGGTCAACTTTGCTGGCATTTTGTTCAACAGCTCAGTAAACAGCACTGTGTTTACTGTGGGAAGATCACACCATGCAAGTGGACCATTAGTATTAAGATGACATTTTAACTTGAGGTAATATGCCCTCCAACTCAATAAATACCAAAACCTGAAAACAAAAGTGACTTTGTCTAATGAAGGAGACATTCCCCAGAAATTTCCCCCACCTTCTTACCTTAGCAGCTTGAATGATTCTCCCTGACATTCTGTCAAACACAGAAATCATTTATTTATTTACACAGATGAAAAGAGAGAACAGGGTGTCCTAGAAAAATTGGTTGGGAGAGGTTATGTCTCTGATTTTCTCATCAATACTCTTTTCTCCTCAATAAAGATCTTTCTGGGAAATGGTATGTATGTCACAGCTATTTTATTACCCCCACTTAGAGCCCTTCCAGTCAAACAGAGGATTATGAATGTGCCTCATTCTGTCTTCATTCACAAGTCCTCAACTCAGTTTAATCAGCTGGTTCCTCTTTGGGTTTTGCTTAGATTTTGGAAACACATTTTAACATCCCAACAAGTTAATTTGTAAGAAAAATCCAATGCACAGCACTAAATAAGAGAACACTCTAGAACAAAGTACAATGGCATAAACAGAAGCCTGATGCTTTACTGTCTTGCTGCAAACTATGGTGATCTGCAATATCAATGGGCTGAAGAGAAATTTAACCTGGCAACCTGAGGCTTTTTTCTCCACAACACCGGCAACTGCCTAATTTAAAACCAAGGTTCATGCATTTCATGAATCAACAGCGGTTAATGGCTTAATAAAGCAGGATTATCACAACAGTAAAAATGTCCCTGTTTTCTGCACAATTACCACCCCCGCCTCCCACTTAGTTTTTTTTTTTAAATAGATAGCTCCTCTATTCTGTTTACAGAGCACATCAAACCTCATCTGTTTATGTGATTTTCTTTTCCCACCAGCAGTTCCACACACTGTGAGGTGGCACCTAGGAAAGTAGAAGCTGCAAAATAGGAACACAATTCACCGGAGGAGTAAGAGAACATCAAGTTCTTTGCAGGGCTTGAATTGGAAAAACAGAGGCCAGATTCTCAGCTGATCAAAATGGGTGCTGCTCCACTGAAGCCAAAGTGCTGATAGGCCCCCGCCTCTAGACTTCCATCAGCATGAAGTCCTTCCTCACGCACACCCCTGCATCATGACGGACACCCAAATCCTGCCTATTTCCAGCCACAGTTGGTCTGGAGATTTACCCCCTTCCAGTCTCCAACTGAACGTCTCTCCCACTGATGTGAGAAAATGTCATTTTGTCTCTTCTGAAACAGTGGCGGGGTGGGGGTAGGGGTGGGGGCTGATGCACCAGAGGTATGAGGGCAGGTGTTATTTTAAACACCTTCCTAGCAAGGGTTTCAGAAAGATTGAGCAGATTTAAATTTGCAGCCTGGGCTCCACAGGAGCCCCATGAGCTGGGAATAGCTGGGAAATGTGTTGCCGTGTATATCCCGAGGCACCTTGTCATAGGGTCACCCTTGTATATCCCGTGGCACCTCTCCCCAGCCAGTACGACCCATAATCAATCAATACCCAGACAGACAGAATTCATGTATACATGATGTGTATATGCACATGCACACATATCATCCTAAGCACTGAGTTGACCAACTGTCTGGAAAATGCCAGAGCTTTAAGAGCAGAAGTGAACAGAGTATATAAATATTGTTTTGTTTTGGCTGTTTTGTCAAAGTTTACTGTCTGAGTGGTACCAAATTTTTTAAAACCTAGAGAAATCACTGAAGTCAACAGCAGATTAACTGTAAATACATTTTTTTGAACTTAATTTGTGCTGGTTTCATCAGTGTTAGATACTGTTATTGGAGAAAATAGTTCTTATCTGACCCCAATGAGTCTAGCACTACTTCTAATTCTGTTAGCACTGGCACAGCAATTCAGTAACCTAAACAAATGTTTTCTTCCATGCAACCTAAATGAAAGAGCTAGTGCACAGAATTACAGTTTTCAAGTGTTCTCGAAAACAAAACCCCTCACTGGTTTTTCTAAATAGCATTTTTTTAAACTGATCCATATAAACAAGTAATGTCTCCTATGAAAGTAGGCAGATATTTACAACCATATCATTCTATCCAGCTAATATAATCAAGTGCTTCTTCCTTCAGAGTACAAAGACAAAGACAAATCAAAAGAGAAAGAAAGATAAAAAGAGAAATAGGAAAAAAGATTTCCTTTCTTCTGCTTAGCCACTGACTGTACTTTACAAACCAACAAGTGATTTGCAGGAGATCCATGTCGATAGGCTCTGCAGAGTAAATCCACGTTGGCAAAAGATTTGGCTCTAACTTGCATTCTGTGGGTCAGCCTTTCATATGCAGTAGCACCTGACAATATTGTAACCCATACTTATGGCTATGTGCCACTCTTCTAATGACTTGGACTCATTGGGTGGAAGACGTATGTAAACTATAAGAACTTGCACTAGGAGGCCTGTGCATCCCAGGGAAGAATTTCCCCTGTGGAGTGACAGCCAGCCGTACCAACATCCTTCCATGCAGTTTACACCATTTGAGAGAGCTCTGGTTTATGTTTGGTGCTTTATAAGAGTCCTGTAGGCAGAGGCATCATCCAACTGCCTCTGCTATACTGCTCTGCCAGATAGTGCTGCCTGACAGAGGGAAGGTTGCAATTGTTTTCTTACACTGCCCCTGGTGCTGAGGCCCTGCATAATCATTTATGCTCTTGGAAATCGCCATAGGGAGTGGGTGGGTTTGCATACAGCCCACCTTCTGTACTCACTCTGAGACAGGAACTGGAAATTCCCTATTCTGAGAATTAGCCAACATATTTATTTTACTTTTTATTTCCCTGTTTCGGAACCATTACATTAAAAAGACTTAGAGACAGTGAGGCTCTCTCTTTCATGTACTATTAGCCAGTCGACTTTAATGACAAACAAAGTCCTATCCTACATTCTCTATGCAAACAAACCTCCCACTGAAGTCAATGGGGGGTGGGGTGGGGGTGGGGGGCTTTGTGTAAGTAAGAAGTAGGCAGAAAATGGAGACCAGGCCTCTGCATGCTAGTGATGGATTAAATGCTGATTCCAACTTGCTTCATTACAGATATGAAGAGAAACAAGATAATATTTAGGCATAGCTTCATAGATTCCAAGGTCAGAAGGGACCACTGTGATCACCTAGTCTGATTTCCTATATAATGTAGGCCATAGAACTTCCCCAAAACAATTCCCTTTGAACTACAGCCTACCTTAAAAAAAAATCCAGTCTTGATTTTTAAAATGGTCAGTGATGGAGAATCCACCACAACGCATGATAAATTACTCCAATGTTTAATTACCCTCACTGTTAAAATGTTATGCCTTATTTCCAATCTGAATTTGTCTAGCACTTCAACTTCCAGTCACTGGATCTTGTTATATCTTTCTCTGCTGGACTGAAATGCCCATTATCAAATATTTGTTCCCCATGGAGGTACTTACCGATTGTGATCAAGTCACTCCTTAACCTTCCCTTTGTTAAGCTAACCTACTTTATCCACTCAAGATTGACCTACTTGAGTCTATCACTGCCTGCTTTCTAATCCTTTAATCATTCTCATGGCTCTTCTCTGAATCCCCTCCAATTTATCAACATCCTTCTTTAACTGTGGACACCAAAATTGGACCTAGTATTCCAGCAGTGGTTGCACCAATGCCAAATACCGAGGAAAAATAATCTCTGTTCTCCTACTCAAGGACTTCCCCCACACACATTTGTGCATCCAAGGATTGCATTAGCCCTTTGGGCCACAGCGTTTTACTGGGAGCTCACGTTCAGCTGATTATCCACCAGGACCCCCAAATCTTTTTCAGAGTCACAGCCCCCTAAGACAGGGTTGCCCATCCCATAAGTATGGCCTACATTCTTTGTTCCTAGATGTATAGATTTACATTTGCCCATATTAAAGCACATATTGTTTGCTTGAACCCAGTTTACCAAGTGATCAAGATCACTCTGTATCAATCACCTGTCTTCTTCATTATTTGCCACTCCCTCAATTTTTGCATCATCTGCAAACTTTATCGTGATTTTATATTTTCTTCTAGGTCATTGTTAAAAATATTAAATAACGCAAGGTCAAGAACAGATCCCTGCAGGACCCCACTTGAAACACACTGACTCTATGATGATTCCCTGTTATATTTTGAGACCTATCAGTTAGCCAGTTTTTAATCCATTTAATGTGTCCAAGTTTATATCATATATAGTTTTTTAATTGATATGTCATGCTGTACCAAGTCAAAAGTCTTACACAATCTAAGTATATTACATCAATACTATTACCTTTAGAGATAACAGGTCAATTAGGTCAACAATAACCTGGTCTATAATGGCCATACATGAATTAATAACCACAGAAATACATTACAACAGACTTACTACACTGTCTTTTATTTCACTAACATCTGATAGCATCAATGACTCATCACATATATATGTGAATTTTCATCTGTCATTCTCAGTACTGTTAGTTATTTTCCTAACATGATAGCAACTGATAGTTCTATAATCCTTGTAATTAAATCTCATTTAGCATGCCAAGTTCATAATTGTTGACTGAAATTATGGTGCTCCATAGTCCATATAGTCAAGCTCATTCAGAAAGCTAAGTAGATTTCTAGTATACTAACCTCTGCAGAGTGAAGCTAGAACTAACTAAAATAGAGACACATTAGGGAACTATTTGCCACTCACTCTGATCTGGAGCCAGCAGGTATTTTGAATAACTATTTGTTGTGAAATGGACAGGATATTATCTTTCAAATGTGGCTACTGCAGATGCACAGAAACCATCTTTCATTATATTACGGCAGACTGTGGGCTAGATTCTATTCTTATTTACACTTGGTTATACCAGCATGCTAAGGCCTTGTCTACACTACGGGGGGAGATCGATCTAAGTTACGCAACTTCAGCTATGTGAATAATGTAGCTGAAGTCAACTTACCGTAGGGTCCATACTGTGCTATGTCGATGGGAGACACTCTCCTGTCAACTCCCCTTTCACTTCTTGTTCAGGTGGAGTACAGGAGTTGACGGGGGAGCGATCTGCAGTCGATTTAGCGGTCTTTACTAGACCCGCTAAATCAACCGTTGATGCATCAATCGCCACGCGTTGATCCCCCAGTAAGTGTAGACAAGCCCTAAGTTACAATACTGAAGTCATTGGAGCTACTAAAGATGTATACCAGTGAGACTGAAAGCAGAATTTGATCCTGGGTGTTCAGTTTTACTTAGCTCAGTGAGAGAAATTTATTACATTAGGGATTCTTTGAAGTAGATAATCCTGTGCCTCAGAAGAATCCTAAAATAAAGGACATTTAACCTTAGACATCTAACACACCTTTCTCTCTCCCCTCCCTTTGTTTCATCAGGTGAGACATACGTAAACGACTCACATCCACTAAAAGAATGATAAAGTTGTGACTAAAAGCAAGGAAAGAAGGGTAACGGAGGTGAAATTTATCTAAATATTCCTCAGATTGTAAGACCTTCAGGGCAGGGATCTCATCTTTTCTGTGTTTGGACAGCACCAACAGAAAAGGGCCCCAATCCTGATTGGAGGCTTTGGATACTGTCCTAACAAATATGTACCAGTATGTCATACAAAAGCAGCCATCTGTTCAACCGACAAGTACAGAAGTAGAACAGGATGCCCGAGACCTTAAAGACTTCCTGAATGTTAACTTCCTGTCAAGTTTAGGTACTGCAGATTAAACAGGAGAGCGCACATGTCTCAGTCTTAATTGTGAATTTCCTTTTATCATCTTCTTTTCCACCCTGAGAATCCTTCATGCATTTTTTCTACTAATGTTCATTTAGTTATTAATATATTTTGAATATATTTTACAACCCAGTAGGTCAGATATAAATCATAATTGCGGCTAGACTAGGTGTAAATTGTCTCAATTAAATTAAGAGTGTAAATAATTTTCTAATTTGACTGCTTGACACCTGCAGTAACTACAAAATTCAGACAAAGGGAGAATGTTTAGCAATGCATCTATCTGGGTCTATTTCTACAGTATTTCTATTCTCCTTCTCATGCACATTATGGGTCATGAACACAGATTTTATTTCAAAGCTGACATGCTGTAGAAGAAAACTGACCATTTCTTAGTAGAATGGGGTACCACAGTTCTGTTCCTTCACTAGGGACTATGCTACTTAAACCCAACCACAACACTTACAAGGGTGTTGCCTTTTTATACTCAGCGAATGTGTTGAACACGTGGGATACATATATTTATTTTAAACTCAATCTGCACAAAGTCAGTGAAACTTTGTTCTAACTGGCTAAGATAGAGCAAGAAATGGCCCTGTGGCAGCATGTTATAACAATTCTGAAGAAGTGAATGTATCTTCCATATGGGAAGACACGGTTCCTAAACTTTTGGAAACCGAGGCCCTCTTCAGAAAAATGATCCCAGTTGCACCCTTGCAGCCCTGCTTTCTGCTGTATAAATTAAGACGTGTGGGTCTTTAACATCTCCCTTCTTTCTAGTCCTTCACGTCACCTCCACTGTAGGACACACCAGTGTAAATCTTTATGATGCTTTCTCTTCTTTCTTACATGTTTTAATGAACAGCGAAATACTTACAACCATGAAATTGAAAGTATCTCTGGCATCTGAGTTGGCACCCACTGAAATGAATGGGGCAGTTCACACCTCAGAGTTATTCAGACTTCTTGCAAACTCAGGCAGATACCTCTTTAATATTTACACTTACTTCATGTTTGGAATGTTTTCTTCATAAATTTAACAGCTAGGAACTCTGGAGAAGTCTCTCTAGATCTACTAGGGATTCTTCTGTGCTCCCAGGAAGCATGCCTCACATTTTGAAAATTTTTCCGGTAAGGAAACACACCATCAATGGATGATGGAATGATCATATGGGTTTTATCTTCTGAAATGACTCTAGTGTTTAGTCATTACTATTAACAAAGGTGGGGAGTGCCCACATACCGCATGGTCTGTCTACTCTCTGAGTAACAGGTTGCTACTTTAAACAGTGTTTTTGTTAGGTGGAATAAAAGATTACAATGGCTCTTTGGTTTGAAAATCTTGCTGCAGCATTCTACTAATGTTTGCAGTTAGGAATGATGCAGCATCATAAGAAAACTATAAGGTGAAGTTCCAGACCCAATGAAGTCAATGGAAAAACTCCAAATGACTTTAGGTGTGTCAGTTTTTCACCCACAGACTCTAATTACCATGATGGAGCATGTATCTCTTGTGGGAAACACAGGGCACGTAATTCCAGGCTCCATACCAAGAGAGGCACACAGTGCAAACAACATGTGTTGTCATTGCATAAGCACTGTTTACAGAGGTTAGGTGAATGCTATTTTATGATAAATTATGAATTTTCCATTTGTTAAAGACTATATAGCCCCTGTACAGTGCAAATACCTAAAATCTAGTAAAATGTTTGTAATGGTTCAATACACACACAAATCATCTTTGTATATTTTTTAAAGCAAACTACTACTATTAATAATGTTCTACTTACCCATTTATTTATGTATAATTTACAATAAAAGTATTACAGTTTAACTTCTTATCTTAGTGCTTATCTACACTGGGAAGTTATCCCAGAATAAAGTAGGGTGTAAATTTAAAGAACAATAGCTATTCCAGAATAAGAGTATCCACATGAGGAGCTATTCTGGAATAGTTATTCTACAATGGTAATTCCAGCCATTCTTCCTGTGTAGACTAGCCCTTACAGTCTCATTGGCTCATTTGGCCTTTTGAGAAAGTCCCTGGCCTTTTAGCTCAAATCTTGAAATGCAGACTTTCAAAAAACATTACTTATTACTAGGGCCCTACCAAATTCATGGTCATGTAAAACACGTCACAGATGGTGAAATCTGGTCTTGTGTACTTTTACCCTATACCTTTCAGATTTCACAGGGGGAGGCCATCATTTCTCAAACTGGGGGTCCCAATCCAAAAAGGGGCTGTGGGGGGGAGGTCACAAGGCTATTGTAGGGCGGGGATTGCATTGCCACCTTTACTTCTATGCTGCCATCAGAGCTTGGCAGCTGGAGAATGGTGGATGGTGGCTGGCCACCCAGCTCTGAAGGCAGTGCTGCAGCCAGCAGCAGCGCAAAAGTAAAAGTGGCAATACCATACCATGCCACCCTTATTTCTGCACTGCTGCTGGCAGTGGTGCTGCCTTCAGAGCAGTCAGGGGAAGTTCCTGGACGTGGGTCTGACCTGCCCTCCAGGAGTGGCCCCTGCAGGGGAAGAAGTAGTCCCATCAAAAACTCCAGGGCGTGTTCACAGAAACCCTTTATCTAGGTAGAGGCTATATCCTTACAAGGGAGGGTGCTTTAATATCCATCACTCTCATTGAAGTTTTAACTCAACTCATAATGAGGTTTAATCCAGATATTAACTCAAACCACTGGAACATCCTCTCTCTCATTAAAAGCTATAAAGTTGTCCTCAAAGAAAAACCAACTGCTCCTAATGTTTGCAATGTACCGTGCTTGCCAAAAACAGACTTTTCTTCATTTCCACTGAAGGCTGCACAAAACAGAAAAGACAAGAGATGCTAATCTGATATTCCTAAATGTCACATAACGAAGAACAAATGAGACATGTGGCAGGTACATTTGTGATGTGCACACCTTTTTAAGCTAGTACATTCATCAGTGCCAAAAGATTTCGAAGTATCTTGTTTCATCATGTCTTGAAATCAGTGAAGCATTTACTCCACAACAAGTTAACTGTTAAGCTTCATTATTGCTATAGAAAATCTAAGAACTATACTTAATGACCAAGACACACTAAAGAGCATTGGCTGACTATGACTTATGTAGAGAGATAAGGTGGGTGAGGTAATATCTTTTACTGGACCAATTTCTGTTGGTGAGAGAGACAAACTTTCAAGCTCTCTGTGTAAGACCAGGTATTCCTTAAATGACAACTGGCAAGGGAGTTACAGGAATGTTGTGATTTGGGTATGTACATTCTGGTTCGCCAAAGAATGTCATGTGAGGTTATGAAAGCTGGGGTCACACTGGTCATTACTATCATTGTGAGAAGCACAATGAGTTGACAAACAAAGTTTTCTGCCAGATAAGAGATGGTTATTCACCTGTCTCTTTGCTGAGAGGTAAATTAAGCACTGTTAAGCTAACAAACTGGGTATTCATTTACATATAAAGTCAACTGAGAGATGTGAAATGAACTGGAAATGGCACACCAGAAAAATAAGCCATGTGGGGTTATTCTGACTCTGAGCACAGACAATCAATTTTGGGAATATGGAGCTCAGAGAGCTGCACGATAACATTTTTCACTTTTGTATACTCGATCATGGAGGCATCTCATAGACACAGGTGGAACTTATTTTATGGGTAGTTTGGAGGAGAACCACCAGTTTTTGTCCCCCACAACAGGCCATTGCTTCCACTGATTCAAGTGCGGACTGTCATCTCTGATCACCAAGAATAACAGCTCTCTAACGCTCCCTTCCCCTACCCCCGCTAACACACACCATGCCCTTTTAGCAATGCCTCCTACCATGAGAAGCTATACTGTAGGGGACAGAGAGGAGAATATTAGGGTTGGAGGACAAAGGACGTTTGCAGTCTGAAGGATTGGCAGCTCTGAGAGCTCTCAAGGAGAACAGCTGTCATAGCTGACAGTGCAGTGATTGTACTGGTATGTTGCTTCCTGCTGGCACAAAACTGATCTGGCCTGAGGGTGTAGCCCTATAGATATCAGGGGTGAATCAAGCTAATTACTGCCTTCCCAACAATCAACTGACGCACTTTTGTGCATGAATGCAAGGTAAATTTCAATCAACTGAAGGAAAACAATCAGTGTAACTTTCTCCAGTGCAGATAAAGCTTGAATAATTCCTGCTGCATCTTTGAGGTCCCCCATTCGAGCTATACTGAAGCCCAAGCTTGTGAGAGTTTACAGGATCACAGCACACAGGCCAGTATTTAGGGGGCCATTTGCAGTGGAAGAGGTCTGGGCAGAAGTGATAGGATCTCTTATGAAAATCTCTCTAGCTACTTACTCTCTCGACTCTCTGGGTAATATGTTTTATTCTTACAAAGACAAGGTGGGTGAAGTAATCTTTTATTAGACCAACTTCCGTTATTTCTCCTGTGTATAATCAGATTTAGAGCAAGTTAAAGGTTTATCATCTTATTACTTTCAGGGTTAGGTGAAGGCAAACAGAAGAAGCTTTTTTGAAGTAAGTTTCTTTATATTCCACTTCATCATAGTGGCTGCAGGTAATGGGCTCCTGCCAAGTGTCACTGTGCTGTGAAGCTGCTGTTCTCTCACTCATTATTTCAAGTGGGAATTTATATTCATTGAATGCCTCTTGTTGTTTATTTAGCATAGCATCAACTGTGGTGCCATGAAGAGAGTAGATCTGGGAGGTGAGTCTGACAACCAGACACTCCAATGGGAGAATAATGGGTCTGAACTCCCCAAAATAAGCAATTGAATCAACTGGTTGTAGACAATGTTATTGTGTATAAATATGCCAAACAAGGTCTTTTATAAACGCTTGTAATGTCCTGCACTTGATGGTTATTAGGAGATATATATACAGGTTATAGTTATGAATGTATGCATGGATATATTTGTAAAACATTGTAATTTGTAACTTTTACTCCTGACAAAATTCTGCACTCCTCTGGGGGCACAGAATTCATATGGCCTGCATATTTCTGTGCCCCCCGTGCAGAAAAATGCAAAAGAAATTTGCAGGGGAACACATGCCTCTTCCCTGGCAGCGCAGGCAGAGCGTCTGTTCCAGCATGTCTGGAGCAACCTCAGAGACGCAAATCACTGTGGAGGGAGAAGGTCTGGGCATGCGTGCCTGCGGGGGAGATGCTGATCACCATCAGGGAATGGGGCTGGGCGTGTGCCTGCCAACAAGCAAGAGAGTCTCTGTCCCTCTTGCTTGCTACTGCAGCTCGGCGAGGGCTTGGGTGGGTAGGCCTTGTTATTATGCACGAGGAAGGCTCTTTCCCTGACGCAGAAATGTAGCAGCCTTCCTGTTTGTTAATTGATCTGATTCTCTGAGGCAGAAATGCAGCAGCCTGCCTGCCTGCACAGTAACATTGTTAATGTTCCTATTGCTAGTTCACTGTTCCTATTCTCAGACAACTCCCCCAGGAGCATAAAACCTGTAAAAGTTTTAAGGCCCCTACATTGCCAGAGTGATATAAAGCCTTATCAATGACAGTAAGGGAATCAGCTAGGAAGATCTATGTGCTTTCTCACTTTTTTCCTGTGCCAAAGTGGCACAATGGGGTTAGATTACAGCTCAGGATTTATTTTACTTATTCGTTTAAAAAAAAAAAAAATATTTTAAGGACAAATAAAACATTTACCAAGAAGTCAATAAAGCGTCAGGACAATCAGAAGCAAGCACTTCCCAAAGGATCCAGGTCCAAGACAATGAGACTTTTATGAGTGAAAGTCTGAGCAATTTTAAATGACATTCCCCCCCCCCACCCCCGTTTGGTGTTCTGTAATATAATTAAAATAAAAATCCAGGATAATAAGTGGAATGCCAAGTGTTTGTAACTTAACTTTCATGCCTTTAGGACATTCTGAATAGTTATTGAAACTGGTGTGATTATACCGCATTATTTTGACAAATAAAATAAGCAGAATTTTGCAGAATTTTTAATTTTTTGGTGCAAAATCCCCCCCGGAAGTAATCTTTAGTGCAACTACAGCATCACTTCACAGCAGTGTGATGAGGCAATCAGGCAGAGCGAGCATCTTCCAGACCAGGTGTTTACATGACACTGGCTACAAGCACATAGCATTGTCCATTCAGGAAGAGACAATGGTGGACCTTTAAAGTTAATGGGAAACTGAAACAACTTAAAATGGAAAAGAAAACCCCAATCTGGAACCCCGCCCTGCTCTGGATAACCATGAATTACCATAGTCTGAGAAAAAGGGGAAAAAATGCAAACACTTTTAAAAGGGAAGGGTTTTTTTAAGTACAGGCTATCCAGAAACGGAGGGCCAGGCATCTAAGTGGGGGGCTGTCTATGAAGCACTGGATCCCTTCTAGGAGAGATGGCCTACTAGAAACTCTACAGAGGCAACTGGTAACTTGTTTTAGAAAATGGAATTTAGCTAATATAGAAGTGTAAAGCCTGAGATTGTGTCTTTATGTTTATTTTCTGTGTAAACTATGTTTGCTTTTCTATTGTATTTCATCATTGCATCTATGAATTTTCCATTAATACATTTTTTGTTTATTTTTAGCTCAAGCAGGTATCTGTTGTGCAAACTGTGTGGAGTGTGTGTGCTAGAAGTGAACTAATAATTGAGGGCAGGTTTCACTCCCTCAGGAGTGATGAATCAGAGGGGAAAAGTCTGGTAGTTAAGAACTCGGGGAGATGGATTTGGGACCAGAAGAGATTGCTGGGAGGTATTGCTAACACAGAGAAGGACCGGGATATCATACAGGAAGATCTGGATGATGTTGTAAACTGGAGTAATAGTAATAGGATGAAATTCAATACTGAAAAGTGCAAGGTCATGCATTTAGGGATTAATAATAAGAATTTTAGTTATAAATTGGGGACACATCAGTTGGAAGTAACAGAGAAGGCGAAGGACCTCGGAGTATTGGTTGATCACAGGATGACTATGAGCCGCCAATGCGATATGGCCGTTAAAAAAGCTAATGCAGTTTTAGGATACAGCAGGCGAGGTATTTCCAGCAAAGATAAGGAGGTGTTAGTACCGGTATATAAGGCACTGGTGAGACCTCATCTGGAATACTGTGTGCAGTTCTGGTCTCCCATGTTTAAGAAGGATGAATTCAAACTGGAACAGGTTCAGAGACGGGCTACTAGGATGATCCGAGGAATGGAAAACCTGTCTTATGAAAGGAGACTCAAAGAGCTTGGCTTGTTTAGCCTAACCAAAAGAAGGTTGAGGGGGGATATGCTTGCTCTCTATAGCTATATCAGAGGGATAAATACCAGGGACGGAGAGGAGTTATTTAAGCTTAGTACCAATGTGGACACAAGAACAAATGGATATAAACTGGACACTAGGAAGTTTAGACTTGAAATCAGACGAAGGTTTCTAACCATTAGAGGAGTGAAGTTCTGGAACAGCCTTCCAAGGGGAGCAGTGGGGGCAAAAGACATATCTGGCTTTAAGATTAAGCTTGATAAGTTTATGGAAGAGATGGTATGATGGGATAGTCTAATTTTGGCAATTAATTTTGGCAATTGATCTTTGATTATCAGCAGGTAATGCTCAGTGGTCTGTGATGGGATGGGATCTGAGTTACTGCAGAGAATTCTTTCCTGGGTGTTGGCGGGTGAGTCTTGCCCACATGCTCAGGGTTTAACTGATCGCCATATTTGGGGTCGGGTTGGTCCTCTGGGGCAGATTGGCAGAGGCCCTGGAGGTTTTTCGCCTTCCTCTGCAGCATGGGGAATGGGTCACTTGCTGGAGGATTCTCAGCAGCTTGAGGTCTTCAAACCACAATTTGAGGACTTCAATAACTCAGACATAGGTTAGGGGTTTGTTACAGAAGTGGATGGGTAAGATTCTGTGGCCTGCTTTGTGCAGGAGGTCAGACTAGATGATCATAATGGTCCCTTCTGACCTTAAAGTCTATGAGTCTATGAGGTCACCCTGCAATAAGAAACTAAGCTGGTGGAAGCCAGGGTGGGACCTTATGCTTGTAGGCTGAGCATTGGTGTCAGAGTGCTGAACCAGAACAGCGTAGCATTAAGACACCCAAAGCTGAAAGGCAGGTGGTACAGAACCCCTTATTGGTCTGGGTGACCCCCAAAATGGCACAGAGGGTGGGCACTTTCATGGTGGTTTTATTACTTACAATTTGAGCTTCTGGACAAATTCTTCAGTGGGCAAAAATCAGTATAGCTCATTGAAGTTAATGGAGTGTGCCAATTTACACCAGCTAAGGATCAGGACCTCTGTGTGAAGCTGTACAAGGATTATCTGCTTGAGATGTCAATTATTTTTCTGATTAAACTGGTTGAGGGCGAGATGTAGCTAGCTGTGGCCAATCTGCATGTTGTTACAGTTATTCATTAAAGAGAGCCCACTATTATCATGCACTTGTGTGTTGTCTTTCCCCTCACCCTCTCTTATATCTTTCCACCACTGCAGAACCCACTTTAACCATCCCATTCGTCAGGAAACGTTGCTTGTGAAGCACATACTGTATAAGGCCTGATTCTGCATTTCTTGCGTACCAAAAGCTTCAAAGGGATTTTTGTAAGCAAAAAATACTGGATGAGGCCCATGCATTCTTACTTTGCAAACAATGTGCAGTTACCAACCAGATACATTTATATAATAGTATTTATGTAATTTTTCTAGTGTCCAAAAATATTCTAGGTGCCTCACAGAAACAATTCCAGACTAAGGCACTCCCCTATCTTGTCATTCACGTACTTGTAGTCCTTGTGACTTGTTTCTTACTTGCCATTTCAGTATAATGCAAATGCCACTTTTGGAGCAATATCACATTACTTTCTGCATTGTAGGATATATCCCCAGAAAAGAGAACAAATTAGATATGATTGTGAAACACTTGGACTGGTTTTCATAGGGAGAAAAAAAAATCAGAATATTTGCTAAATGTGGACTGTAAAATACTTTTGCAGTTCAACTGTTTTATGACACCAGTGTAACAGGTGAGATCACATAGATTTATATACAGGTTAAACTACATGTACAGAACTTAGATTATTGAATCCACATTAAAACAACAATTTTCACATGTCTGTAGGTATAAGATAATAAGAAAAACAGCAAAATTCCTTACTGTGATTCATTCACATAAATACCTTATGATGATTCATTCGTTTGTCATGAACATTTAAGAACAGAAACATGCACCTCTTACCTTTTGTTTTTGTCCTCTAGCTGCAAGATATATACCATGTCATCGATAGCATGCAGTTTGGAGCTGCTGTCTCCCCATTTCAACTTTAGGCTCTGAGGGCCTGCTGCAGCACACTCTAACCGAGGAGGTAAGGGTGGTAAGGGCCTGGTTTTTGCCGTAATGAAGTGGCTAAATGGTCCAGCTCCAATTTCATTGACAGCCTGGATCCTGATCCTAAAATAAACAACAAAAATAAAGCAGGTTTAAGTAATGTGCTTTCAGAAGGCACTTTATCTAAAAAGTCCCAAGGGACAAAGCTGTTCTTTGCCTTCAGAGTGAAGTCTGGTATAGCATCAATTCAATTGCTCATATGTCCACTCCCAATAGTCTATATCTTGTCTTGGCAAAGCGAAGGGCTCTTTAACCTATCCACTCTTTCCTGCTTTATCACAATCTTCTTTATATCATAGCAGCAGCAGCAGCGAAGACAATGAGCAATGAACGGAAAGGCTAGATGTGCTATACTCTCCAGCTTAATTTCAGGGCCTTAGGGCCACATTGCAATACCCTTACTCACATAGAACAGTACCTATGTAATGAGCTGTCCAACTATAGTCAATGGGACTGCATGAACAGTAAGGCACTGCTCACTGTGAATAAGAGCATCCCAATCTACTTAGATATTCATTTTTGTTACCAATTTAGGGTCATCCTTACTCATGGTGAGTAGTTAGTCACTACGCTAATAGTAGCATTTCCATTACATGCGTCTGACAATGTGGGTATTCACCCACGAAAGCTTATGCTCCAATACATCTGTTAGTCTATAAGGTGAAACAGGACTCTTTGTTGCTTTTTACAGATCCAGACTAACACGGCTACCCCTCTGATAGCTGACATTTCTTCAGTAGGCTCCTTGCAAAGAGAGAGACTATTCACTGTGGCCAGCGTGGCAGAATCTGGTACATGGTGATTGTGAAACATGCAATATTGAGACTGAGGTCCTCTTTTGAGTCACAAACACGAACAGCCTGGAGAATTGTTGGGAAGGTTACTGCAAAGCTATCATCAGACGGTAACACCTTTTTGTCAATACAGGCCGGGGCCAGATTTGAACCACCAGCTAAGTAGTGAGTGGCTTGACACCCTGGTCCCAAGACACTGTATTATTCTAATGGATAGAGCTCTTCCCACAAAGGGAGTTTAGAAAACTGGTATAATCATATCAGAGACCTCAGAATCTATCTGTTTCTCATACAATGAAAACTACTAAGATTAAGCTTTTTCAAACCAAGTGCCAAGAAAAATGTTAGCAGTACGTAGACAGATTATGGGTGTAACTTCCAATATTACATGCCCCCTTTGAATTTTGTATGCTTAAATATTCATGGTTAAAGATTTATTTAAGAACCAGTCAAGAACCTGGTTCATGGTCTCATTTACCAATGGACAAAAGCTTACTGAGCCATCTGAATCAAAATAAGTGACACTTGGGAGTAAGAGGAAGACAAATCAGCTATATAGTCATACAGGTTTTCTTCTGGGAATGTTCTAGTGATTGGGTTAGGCTTCTGAACCCTATTGTTCCACCAGAGTGATGGCTCCTGGCTTCTATTACCATTTCAATCATTTGCTTCTCTGTGCCTCGGTTTAATAATTTGTGCAATGAGGATAAGATTATCTCCTTCGACTGCAGTATGTGAAACTTTATGTTTGGAGAGAGTTTGGAAATCCTTGAACTATATACTATATAAGCAGTAATACCGGCACAGACAAGCCAAATCTATGCTTCAAAAATCTGTTAACGTCAAACGGAAAGGAGAAAAACCTACTGGGCAAACAAAATAATTATGATTTTACAAAGAATGTCCTGGTTTAGATGGTTGGACAGATGCCACCTGCTTTGGAAATGCTATGCACAGCAGTCTAATTTTCTCATGGAAAAAGATTCTTGACAGGAGATGTTGCTTTTTCTGAGAACTACAAGCCACCAAGAAGCCAGTAACTACCAGCAGAAACACAATCATTCACAACATTGCCTCTGCCTACTATAAGGGAAGCAGCATCTATATGGGATCTTTACACTTGACACAGCTACTTACTTAGATTAAAGAACATGGAAAAAATGTAGTATTAAAACTTCAAAAGATTTCTTTGCCTTAGAAGGTTTATTTTCTCTCTTTCATTACAAAAAGCAAGAGGGAAATCATATTTAATCAATGTAGGGAAAAATCATTAACCAATACATCAGTAAAGAGAAAGTCTTGCCTGCAGAGTATGCAGATGCAATACCTCCATACATGTAGCATATTCACAGAATATCAGGGACCTCAGGAGGTCATCTAGTCCAGCCCCCTCCTCAAAGCAGGGCCAATCCCCAGACAGATTTTTGCCCTGGATCCCTAAATGGCCCCCTCAAGGATTGAACTCAAAACCCTGGGTTTAGCAGGCCAATGCTCAAAACACTGAGCTATCTCTCCCCCTCCCATTAATGCAGTGATTTATACAAGGGGCAGAGCATTGTTGTGCTGCCGTTGAGAAGCCTGAGAGGGAGTGTATGATTTAGGGAGCCAGGCTCTCTCTCTTACTCTGCCTACTATTCCAGGGAGGAAGTAAACTGTGAAAGTATACTCATCTCAGTGTATGCTCCCCAGCACACTAGTGTCCAGGGCGCATTGGTGACTCCAGCCATCTCCTCTCCTCTTACTGCCCACCTTGGTGAGAGGCAGATGGAGTGGCTCTGCACAATCCACTTGCCCCTGTGCACAGGAAACAGTAGTACGGCACAGGAGATTAAGGGGGCACCTTATGCCTCCTCTACTACCTGGAGCTGCCAAGTGGGAAGAGCCCTGCTCAAGTTCAAAATGCTTTGGCTTTGGAAAAAACTCTCACACAAATCCTCACAATGCTCCCTTAGGCAAGTATTAACATCGCCATTTTACAGAGGGGAATTCAGACACAAAAGGCTAAATGCTTGACAAAGGTCACGAGGTGAGCCAAAGGTCACAAAAGGAGCCAAAGGAGAGCTAGGACTAGAACTCAGTGTTTCCTGGCTCTCTGAGCCGTGCTTTATCCACTGGCTCTTCCTTGACAGTCTTGTGTTTTTCCAGAAACACTTTGGTTCTAATATTCTAATTCTGTACTTGGAAGAAAAGCCTATTGTGCAGCTAGCTTTGACTGGAAGAATTTATTTCCAATATTTATTCCTATTAAAGAACTAATAGTCTGTCCCTCTTTCCATATACCCACATAACATGCACTGACTTCAGTAGAAGTTATGTACATTCTTAAGGGTAGCATAGACCTTTTAAATGAATATTATAAAGTATACTGAAAATGTTGAAATGCACCATTCTCCCATGCAGCATTGAAAGTAGAATTACTCACAGAGATAAAAATAACATGTTTGACTGTAAAAAGAGAGTCACTTTCTGCCCTCAGATGCATACCTGGAACGCTCATTGGCCTCATCCAGATTTGGGTGTGTTCTGTACAGGTCGGGGCTCAGAGCCTTTTCCTATACAGTACAATATTTCTTGGAGGTGGCAATGTGTTTAGAGATCAAGTATTCGGAATTCATTTTCATCTTTATTGCCTCTCACTTCATTGTTCTAAATTAGAAAGAACCGCTGCATGCTCTTTATTTCACTGTCTTACTTTCCTGTTTTTAACTCTGTCCTGTGCTGAAATAAATGTTCCATTTTGTAAACAGGAGGTCAAGAGAGAAGCCAGGAAGATGTACCAGAAGAATGTTGGTTTCCAAATTATGTTTGTCATTCACTGCTTTTTAAGATGCATTTCTTTAAAAGTCGCTTTTTTGAATGCTCTAATTTCAATTTAAGACAATTTAGTATTAGGAAGTGAAAAAGTATAAATGTCATTTTATTTCCATTTCTTTCCACTCTATTTTCTGCACTAGAGTTTAAATTAAGAGGCCACATACTGTATACTAGATGTTTACATTTAAAGTCCTATATCATAGAAACAGCATGGTTTATTGAATGGACTGAACACTGAACTAAGAGCCAGGAATTCATAATACTATTTCCAGTTCTGTCACTAATTTGCCTTGGACAAGTTATTTTTCCTCTCAGCATTTAGTTGCTCTGCAAAATGGGTATGATACTACTTATCTACATACAACAGTGTTTTGAGGATTAGTTGGATAAAATTAAAGTTTTCAATGTGCTAAGTAGTAGTAGCACTATAGTGATCTTCAAGATTTCTTACAGACCAAACAAGTGCAAGTAAGGAGTGTTTCTTTATTTCTTACGGTTCTGATCTCAGTTACACGAGTGTAAATCAGAAATAACTCTACTGAAGAGAATGGAAATACACTAATTTAAAACCTTTGAGATCAGAACCAGGCCTTAAAGTTTAAAAACTCAATTTCATTTTTGCAATCTACTTTCACAGATTCACAAATACTGTTCTGCATTTGATGATGCAATGGAGGTCACTAACAAATAGAAAAACTATGATATGATTAAGACAAAGCAGGTCAAAAAAGCTAAAGAAAAAGAAAAAAGAAGCACAGACACTGAAACAGACTGACTACTTTACTGGTCTTATGAGAAGCATAATTAATGCAGACTTTTTTCTTACTTCACATTGTATGCTCATTATTTCAGCTTCAAAAGTCATCGTATTAACACATAATGGCTTTCCAAGGTGAAAATAGGTGGAAATAATTTTCAATTTTCAATAGGAAGCTGAGAATTCATCATCTAATAATGACATATGGACAGTGCTATGTGACTAAATTAAGAAATATCAGCTTTTTGCAGGGAGTTTAAAGCAATGAATTCATAGAGGTTCCATTACTTTTACATTTTGCAGTAAATAAACCAAACCTCAACCAAAACAAACCACCTGTCCCCAAATCATTTAAGCTTCAACCATTTCTCCATGACAGTATCACATTTTGAAGAAAGAATTATGAGATTATTAGCAATTTCATTTAAATGTCACCTTGTATTTCTTAAACCTATTTTTAAAGGATGGAGGTGTGTGCATGTATGTTGTATGTACACAGATAGATATACTCATGAACTAGGAAAATTAGAAGGCTGGTGAAAACCGCAGTCAGCCTCAAATCAAAATAAAAGGCATCTTCCCAAACGTATGCCTCGGAAAAGCAACAACTGGTGGTTTGTTTGAGTCTACCAAATTAGAACTTGCCAGGCAATCCTCACTGATGCTATCACTTGTAAGTCTTTGCCAAGTTGCTACTGTCAGTGTAACGCTGGGCATATGGGGCTGTGTGTATCTCCATCTGTTCCTACAGCTGTATGCAATGGGCCAGACTGCACTGGCCTTCATGTGGGTGCATATGAGGAAGTGAGACTCAAGGAATATTTACACTCCCTCTCTCTTTTTCTCTGTGGTACTGTTATTTATTATTTGTATTAAGGTAGCGCCTAGAGGCTAAGACCACATTGTGGAAGGCACTGTACAAGCACATAACTACAATAAGCAAATCACTCATTTTTCAGTTTGGTGGCCGAACTGAAAAATCCCACACCAATTTGGTTAGTTTGGGTTTTTCCTTGACAAAAAAAACCAGAAAAACATTTACTCAGGTCAAACAAAAGGGCTAAAATACTGACATTTTAAAAAACAACATTTCATTTAGAAACAGTTCATTTAAAAAATGTAAAAACAAAATGTTTTAACATTTCTACTTTTTTTTTTCTGCTGAAACTATTTGCTAAATTAGAACCAAATTTGTGAATAGTTTTGGAGTCCTGAAAAATGCATTTTTTGGTAAAATTTCTATTTACTGAAAAAATTTCGCCCAGCTCTACATATAACAAAGCTGGCCGAAACACTTTCACTCTAAGTGTAAGACTACAGGCAATAGATACATAAGACAGATAGGGAGAACAAAGAAACAGTGAAACAATCATTATAAACATCTATATATGCACACAATTTATTTTTATTTAAGACTTTACATTGAAATATTTGTGTTAAAAACCATTCATAAAGTCACTGTTACCCAGCCTTCAACAGTGATTTCTAAGGTAAACTTAAAAATGCTGAAACAATGGAAGGTTTTTTAGGGCTACTTTCAAATGAACCAATCATAATTTTAAAACAAATACTTGGAAAATGTAAGTGGTAAATTTGACGGACATTACCTAATGCCTCTAGTCTTGGCATCAGACCTCTCTATCACTTGTATCCATTTTTGTATTTTTCCACTGGCTCTTTTAAACATTAGATTCAGAAAACGTAATTTTTCACACCAGGCAAATTTAGAAACCCTTATAGGACCTTCAATAACTGATCATATTTTAAAAAGTTCTTGAGCCAGGAAAATAAACACTCTGAAAAGGATGCTATTTTTGGTTTGGTAATGGAATAATTTGTACAGTATTCCATTTGCAAGCTGAAAAATCACTTCTGAAGTATTCTTAAGGAGCCTGACACGAGAAGAGTTTGATATACAAGTTCTCATAAAATTAATGCAATTTGCCCATTCTTGTGAAAAGCAATGTCTAATAGCTAGGATAGCAAATATAAACTCTTCCATTTCTAGAAAGGAGAAAGATCAGAGTGAAAAATAGGACTCATGACTAATACTATAGCCTAGATTAAGCTGAATTAAATATTTTGTGATAGAATAAGACATTATTTCTAGTTTGACAGTGGTACCTGTCAGCTCTGTGATCTTGAGGAACCAGGGTGCAGTACCCAGCCTGTCTCACTCACAAAAGACTTCCCCCCCCGCCCCCAGCCTCTGCTTGAGCCAAAACCGATCAAAAGAAAGACTTACAAAAAGCAATGAAAAGGCAGTGGGAGACACACCTAAACCCCTGGGATAAGGACGATAGGATTAAGGAAACTCCCCTAGCCTCATTTGCATCGAAGATGGGACAAGGAGGAATCTCCATTAGCATACAGAACAGAGAACTGAGATTCCAAGGCAAGAACTGCATGGGACTCTGGGCCCAGAACAGCAGTGCATGATGGGGGATCTCTCCTCCAGATGTTAATGAACCCACACCTGCCCACACCCAGCTCAGTAGTTTATCAGACCCATTCTAGTAATAAATCCTTTATTGTGAGCTCCCTCCAAGGAACGCTGCCCAAAGCCAGGAATGATCAGCTCCCATTGTCTAGTCTGAACAAAACAAGTTTGGTATACTCCCTTGTTTACACATAAACAAACCTAATGTTCTCCCTTGAACCATTGTTGTTTCTCTACAAAACCCCCTACCCATGCTCAGGTAAGAGTTCTGATGCCTGGATCCAAAATCTGCATCAGTTCCATTGGGACTTCATCTTCTCCTGACTGATCGGGCTGGGGGCTCTGCCTGACTCTAGCATTCTGGACCGTCAGCTACCACCACCACCACCTGGGACCCCCGATCGACTCAAGCTTTACCGAGTGGTGAGAACCCAGCTCTCTCTCTAGGTATAGCCTTCTGATCCCGACTTGTGTGATCAGTTGTAGTTTTGTAAACCTGACTTTTATAATCAAATTTAAGTTGGATTTAATATTATCACTGTTTTGTTGTTTGGCTCCCCTATGGTTATTATCTGGCAATAAATAACTTTAATAATTAAGCTGGTTGCTTCTCTCTCTCTCCCCATCATGGGTTTTTTTTGGTCTCCTCATTCACTCTGCAGCAACGCTCCTCGTACCTAAGCTAAAAGATCTCTGCAGCACCCAAAAATCCTGCGGGGTTTGCTCATCAAGTCGGTTACTACCAGAACAATTGTAATGTGAAAGTGCGGATAGAGACATGCTGAACCTGGGACATATAAGGATGGCAGCTTGGAAGTGCTGCTCGACCCAGTTTGCTGAGTCCAGGGGCAAATGAGGGTGGCAGCTTGGAGGTGCTGTTCGACCCAGCCTGCTCAGGCGTGCTCTGTTCCGGTGCGGTACCCCTGGCATATGAGGGTGACAGCTTGGAGATGCTGCTCGACCCAGCCTACTTGAGTCCAGGGACATAAAAGAGGTCAGCTTGGGAGTGCTGATTAACCTGGTCCTCATAGAGGCACTCTGTTAATGTGTGTGTTCGTCTGATTCTGGGGCTGGAAGAACCCAGTCCTGGGGAACCTAGGTCCTGCAGGATAGCTCCATTGGGAGGGAACTTGCAGCAGGGAGAAGTAGAGCTCCGTATGAGAACACAAGTGACACAAGCAGTACATTGATACAAGTACAGAACCTCCCCCCACCCCCACTCTATTAGTTATTAGAGTAACACTAATAAATGAGCATACCCCAAAGTAATGGGCAAAGCTGGTAACAACAGTGACTAACCTGATCCTTCAGTCCTTAAGAAGGCAAAACTCCATTATTAGACTCAAAATTCTACTTTATCTAAGGTATTAATATGGCCCTCATAGCCTTAGTATCTAAGCACACCACCATATTTAATGCATTTATCCTCACAACATTCCTGTGAGGCCCCTTATTCCCATTTTACAGCTGGGAAACTGAGGCACGGAATGATTAAGTGACTTTGACAAGGTGACAGAGGAAAGTCTGTAATGGAGGTGTACTTGAACCCAGATCTCCCAAGTCTCAGGCTAACACCGGACCATCCTTCCTCCCTATGAGCCTGCTTTGGAGCATTGAAATGAATGGGGAGGCTTTACAATTATTTTAGCTGGCATAGCATGAGGTCTGCATTCCTTCTTACTCAGGCAAAACTCCACAGTCTTAAAAAGGAAGAAAGAACCATAATCTATTCAGGACTTTTAGTGGTTAAATACACACACAAAAATTTATAAACATTTGTGAGCTCTGGAACATTGAGCTCAATTTTACAGGCCCTTATTGGGTAAAACTTCTATTGGTAGTTCAAGGTCAGCTGGACTGAGCCCTTTGCTTCAAAACACACAAATCTCAATCCTCAGAGATATTTTCATGTGCATTTCTGTTTTCATTCAGAAAGGTCTTTCCCTTGACATGGTTTACAAACTGCAACTGCTATGTTTTTATTTATATAGATGCTAATAAGCCAAATTTAAAATAAGTTATCCTATTAAAAGAAATACTCAGTAAGACTGCAAAGTATGTCAGTGATGCATACGTAAACAAACACTCCTCAACAAGTCTGCTAAATTGCTTGGGGGTGTGAAGGGGACAGGAGGGAGGGAGGGTGGAATCACAACAGTAGAGCATGGTTAATGAGGAAAAATAGAAAGACAAAACATAGGAACAAAGTGTACTTAACAGAAAAATAAAAGATACTTTTAATTGCTGAATTTTGGGGGAGAAACTACATTTTTCACAATTTTCAGCTGGGATACAAAATCATACAAAAAACAGTTAAAGGAAGTTTTGACAGAAACTACATCTTTATTTGATAAAAATACTGTTGCAATATGTAATCTCAATTTTCATAATTGTACTTCAAAAATATACAAGGAGCTGTACTGCAGTAAACGCTCAGAGAAAGTCTAGTAAAGAAATCAAACTATTGGACCTGATGCAGAAATTATGGGTGGAATTCTGTGGCCTATGTTATACAAGAGGTCAGAACAGAAGAGTTTATTAACTTTCACTTAATAAAAAGTAAGGGTCCCTTTCTGCAAACTTTTAGGTGCTCAAGTACTTTATATCTCCACTGCAATCAATGAGATTACTTGTGCATAGTACAAATTAACTGTGTGAGTAAAGATACGCAGGATCAGGCCCTAAATTTGAGGATGAAGATATATACTTTGTTATTATTTCTGTGAATATACACATACACACATACACACACACAGACACACAGAGTTGGGAGTATTGAATAGGAATAAGGAACGGGTACATCCCCTGTACACAGCACTGGAGAAACCAACACTGGAATACGGTGTCCAGTTCCGATGTCCACACTTCAAAAAGAATGCTGAAAATTGGAAAGGGTTCAGAAGAGAGCTACAAGTATAATTCGAAGAGTGAGAAACCTTTTTGCTGAGAGACTTAAACAGTTCAGTCTCCTTAGCTTATCAAAGAGAATATAAAGAGGTGACTTGATTGTGATCTATTCTGTAAGCATCTACGCTGGGAGATTTCAAAATAGGTTTCTTTAATAGCACACAGCCACATAAAATCTAATGACTGGAAATTGAAGCTTGACAAATTCAAATGGGAAATAAGATGCAACTGAGGGCAATTAATCACTCATGTACCAAGGAATGTGTGTGGTGTATTTTCCACCATTTGAAATCGTTAAATCAAGACTGGATCTCTCTTTCTAAAAGATATGACCTAGCTCAACGAGAAGTTACAGGCTTGATGCAGAAATTACTGGGTGAATTTCTATAGCCTGTGTTATTCATAATAGTCCCTTCTGGAACAAATATCTATAAGTCTAAGCAACAAAGGCAAGATCTCAATAACACATAATATAGAATTCCAAAAAATGCCATTTCTTCTTTAGGTTCAGGGCCTAATTTTGAGAGAGAAAGAATAATTTCTTTGAGGTACTGCATGTTCTCAACACTTTGCAGGATCAAACTTGATTGGAAGACAATGTGTTCAACTCTACAATCAATCCCATTTCCTTTTTAAAAATGAAAGCTTAGATTCTGCAAAACAACAATATTTGCAGAAAGAAACTATTTTCAAAGAATCCACAATTTTTTTTGTGCCTAAAAATTTAGGGTTTTCTTTGTTACACCTTAATCAGGCCTTTATTTTTGCTTATGTCAGCAATTATTTCTATTTCTCATTTATGTCACTTTGAAGTCCAAGTTCCTGATTGCCCTAGTTAAATGGCCTAACTATGAGTGCAAAAATGATCAAGGCAATTATTTGTGCCTGCAAAAATGAAGGTCAGCACATGAAATTTTGCTATAATGCTTTAGTACTAACCAACTGAAATGACTGTTTCCATTTTGTTACAGAGAAGCAGATTCTGGGAGTTGCATTTTGATATTCCATATTTTTCCTCTCTAAAGAGCACAGAAATAAGCACATAATATACAACAAGAGCTTCTGAAGCATTCCATTTTATGCCCTGGCTCAGTGACAATGTCAAACTGTATCATGTTAATTTTAAACAGTCCATTAGTGTGCAGAGTAATCTTGAAATGCACATAGTTGACCATGGGCTTATATAATAAGCCAACAGTATGAACCCTTTCAACAAGTCCATAAACTGGGCTGGAGCCTTGTGACAAACAATTTCCCTTAGTTACGAACAGCTGCACTGAAGAACACCACTTTAGCACATATGGATTTTGCTAGCTACGAGTGAACTCAGAAGCAGTTGAAGTAGAAATTAGTATTAAAAAGATGGTGGGCAGATCATTTTGCTAGATCAGTACAATCTTTGTACCAGACAAAGCTGAATCTCCCAAAGTTCTCTGGGGCAGGCAGGCAGCGTTAAAGTGCAGCTAGTCACATGACCAATTTGACTACCAAACAAACATATCCAAAGTATCTAAATTTTGGGACATATTTACAGATCTTTAAGTGGAAGAATCTGTCACACGTCCTCTCAGATCATCTTCATGCTGTTTACAGTGATTTGCATATCTAAGGGTTTTATTTTATTTAAACTATTTTTATACTATCAGCTCAGTGTGCAGACTTACTTGTTAAACTACTGCTGTGCAAAATACGCATTTTTCCAATTTTGGTTCTCGTTAACTAGAGGTTTGCTTTGAGATTCTGGCTTCAAACAAACCCAAAACCTCGCAGTGAAATGCCACCGAAACCACAGAGTTTTGACTAGTTTTGTTGACTTTATCAAATCCCTTGACAACCCTGGTGTGAGTTTAATCTCCGAGGTCTTGCTTAATGTTTGGGTTTGGAAAGAAACCTAATGCCAGGTAGCTTTCACTTGCTTTCATTGCACAAATTTCACACAGCTTTACTATAGCCCTATATATCATAAAATAATAATACTTCCAATTCAGAGCAGCTCAAAGGGATTTGCAAATGGCAATTATGAAACCTAACAACCTTCTTATACATAGGTAATATTATGATTGGTGCCCTAAAAATATCATAGATAGACTGGATATACACAGATGACAAAAACAAAGAAGGAAGGGGTTAACAAAAATCTACTAACAATTATTTTAAAAGTTTCTTTCTTCAGAGCTATTTTTTATTAGCACAATACTACAAACTCTGGTCAGTGTTGTATGAGCTGCTTCTGCAACTTCGCTTTAGCCCTTTGCTTTCCAAGACAGCTGAGGTATGCTATTTTCTGAAAAGTACAAGATGCCCTGCCGTGTATTTTTGCTTCCTGACTCAGCAGTAACTTCTTGTTGTTCTCATCATACCATTTTTAGAAGCATGGTCCCACAGCAATCATTGTGACCAGTTAAATAGTTAATGTTTATGGTTTCACTTTTTCATTCAGATCAGAGACAATCAGACTCCCAGGCTAAAAATCACATAATTTAATATGGCGCCTTATGAAAAGTAAAGAAGTAAACTAAGATTCAGGGCATAAATCATAGTATGACCTCAATATAATACTCCTGCTCAGAGGGAGCCAGAACAAGAGTTTCAGAAAAAGAACTCCTGTATGATTAGTGAAGAGGAACCTAAAACTTATCTCATCTTTTAGTTCTGATCTCCTTTTCCAGGCTTTGGAGATCAGGACACCTACCTAACAGCAGCTACAGAAGAACAAAACATGAGCTAAAAAAAGAATCAGAATTTTTAGATGCCCCGTTTTCTGTGACCCAGTTACTAATATTAATGAAAAGTGCTGGCTGATTATATCGAGTCACTTGGTGCTGATCAAAGCCTTTTATTTTGTTTTAGTTGCTCCTGCATCTGATCTCACATATAATAAGGAGAAAACAAGATGTTCCAGACCAACTAAGGGCATCACTTAAAAAAATTAAGTAGCAGCTCACAAGACAAACACAGGTTATATGTGATAATACTTAGTCCTGCCTTGAGTGCAGGGGACTGGACTAAAAGACTTCTTGAGGTCCCTTCCAGTCCTATGATTCTATGAAGAGGAGAAAGAGCTAAATTTGATTTTTTTCTATTGATGGCTCCTCTTTTAAAATTTCTAAAGTGAATGTAGTGCTCAGACAACAGAAGCCTCCTCACACTATCCTGCTTCTTCTAGGGACCACTGGTAGGGGGAGAGTAGTTCTGTCTCATACCTAGTCAATCCTTTGAGACTGCCAAGGTGGTCATAGTTCTGATGAAGAATTTTGTTGGGGTGACATTTGTCTAGCTGGATCTGGACTAAAACTTCCAGCTCATTTGATATAAGCCACTGACAGGTCTTTAAATACTAATAATGTTTGGTCATTATCAGTGTTGGCTGCATTTGAACTAGTGACCTGAAAGCGAAAGGCTCCATTTCCCAGTAGCAATCCCTGAGCCATATAGTTGCAGTTTATATTAATGTTTTACATTTCCACAGCCTGGTAGAAAGCTAGACGCCACTATACCATTCTCAGTGCTATTTGTTAAAATTTGAAAAAGAGTGGCGCATTCTAGCTAGGCTACCCAATGCTTGCATGATTATTCATGAAAAATGACTGAATCTGTACTGTACAATTTCTTCAACTGTACAATCAGAGTTTTCTGTATTACATATCTATTGGAATAACTGTTTTTTTTTAAAAAAGAGCTTCCTTGACAATTCCACTGTGTATTACTATTCATCTGCTTGTCACTGTTTAAGATAATTTAAATTCTAGCAGCAATTAGAAAGACATCATGAAAAGCATGAAAATCAGATTAGTTCAAATAATGAATACACATTTGGAGAAGCCATTTTAGAATAAAATTTAGAATTTGAGTTAAGCCAATCACTTTTAATCCCAAATTTCATCCTCGTTAGTTATTTTTTTCATATTAAAGAAAAGGCAAATATATCTACTCAAAAGAACATACATTAAATCACCATTTTAAACAGTACGCAACTTATTCACCATACAAGAAAATTACTATAGTTAATACCTATAGCCACTTAACAGAATATTATCGATTAGAATCTGAAAAATGATACATTGCAATGAACCCAGCACTATGCTCGTTAGAAGCGTTTATCATTTCTGGAATGTACATTTGTCAACTTGCTCTTGGGACAGTCTCTTTAGAGGACTGAGCTTTCCCCTAACTGGTCTCCCCTCTACTCATTTCAAATTAGCCCAGTCCATCAATTTAGACTCCTTTTAGATGATCAGCCCTTAAACTCCAGGGCTTGTAGTCCTCCTTTGTCTTCCTGTCAGTTTCTTAAAGGCAGGCTGCCACAGGTCACTTGCCCCTCCACTAGCCCAGACCATTCTGCCTCCCCATCTTTCTGTTTTTCCTTTATTGCTACACGTTTTCCTTATTGGTCCCAGCTGAGGGTGGATGCCTCCATGACTGGACGTTCTGGCAGCTGTGCTGGAGGCTGGTGAGCCTGGTTGCCTGTAAGCAAGGAAGACCCTCCTCTCCCTGTGTTCAGTATGGGGTTTGTAAACCTCATTAGATTATTATGAATGTTATCTGTCTTGGTCTTGCTATTTGCTAAGATTAACTAATACGGTTTCCAAACACAAGACAAAAACAAGGACAAAGCACATAATGAAAATAAAGAAGATAAATGGGGGTGGGAAATGGAGACAAAAGAAGAAAGAAAAAGGAGAACAAAGAGAACATGTCTTCAAACCTGAACTACTCCAATTCACTCCATAAAGACATCATTACACTTTCGCTAGATGTTTAAGGATAATTACTTTTTTCTTTGTTATATTCTATAAAGATTTCCCATATCTAGTTAATCTGTGTGATATCAACATAAGTTTTCATTACTGTACTGAGAAATGGCAGGATGATGACACTCACCGGTATGAGGTTTCTGGAAGCAGATCATCAATAACATAACTTGTAATGTTACTAACTGGAATGCTAATGTCACCAAGGTCGATGTTGTAAGAAGTAATCTCAGACCCATTATTGCACGGTTCTTCCCAGTTTAAAACAAGGCACACAGAGGGTGATATTTGATAGGCATCCATATGCTCATCCTCCAATACAGAGAGGGTACAGACTGCATCAGGTATTGATGCTGGAGTCCTGCAGGTTACTAGATCGCTGTAGGGTCCAGCTCCTGCCTGATTTATAGCCTGTGGAACAAAATAATGTTTTTAGAGCAACACACATTTCATTTCACAAGGCAAATAAACTTAGACCAATGTACCTTGCAGGGTGGAAAAGTTAGATACCTATCACCTTAAAAATTCATCACTTAATAATTTATGCCATTTATCTACATGAGAACAATTAATATCTTTATTACTCAGAGGTGTCACTCATATAGTCTGAAGTGTCTTTAAAGAATATATAAAATTTCTCTGCATAACCATTTTAATCAAATTTTACAGTAACCAATTTATCAGCAGGAAACTTTTTGTGAGAGAAAATGTCACACATGTATCATGTTGTCAGTGATGACCGTTCTTGTCTAACCAATAGGCTACTCTTGTCTTTTAGAAGCACAGAATCATAGAAATGAAGGGACCTCGAGAGGTCATCAAGTCAAGCCCTTTGCAATGATGGAGGACCAAGTAAACCTAGACCATCCCTGACAGGTATCTGTCTACCCTGTTCTTAAAAACTGCCAATAGGCTGGTGTTAGACTTGCTGTGGCCTAGGGCCAAAGCCCAAGCCTGAGGACTTCAGCTATTGGTGGCATGGGCTCAGGTTACAGGCCCCCTGCCTAGGGTGACCAGATGTCCCAATTTTATAGCGACAGTCCCAATGTTGGGGTCTTTTTCTTATATAGGCTCCTATGACCCCCCACCCCCACCCCATCCCGATTTTCCACACTTGCTGTCTGGTCACCCTACCCCCACTGAGGTGGTAGGGCTTGGGCTTTCGCTCTGGCCCCCCTACCCATGGCGGTCTCAGGCTTCAGTCCCCGCTCCTGGGCTCATGTAGTAATTTTTGTTGTCAGAAAGGGGTCGCGGTGCAATGAAGTTTGAGAACCCGATTATCCTGTGGGTGCTTACTAACTGATTATTTAATATTTTGTTCCAGTATTTTTAAGATATCAAAGTTAAAGTTGACTGATCTACAATTGCCCAGGTACTCTTTGTTTCCCTTTTTAAAGAGAGGTACTATATTTGCGCCATTATATTCACCTGTCCTCCATGATCTTTTGAAGATAACTGTTAATGGTTCCGAGATTGCTTCAGCTAGTTCCTGAAGTGCCTTAGAATGAATTTCAAACTCTGCCGACTTAAATACACCTAACTTATCTAAATATTCTTTAGCCCATTCTTTCCTTATTTCAGCTTGTGTTCCTTCCCCCTTTTTGTTAATATTAATTGTGTTGAATTGTAACCATTAACCTTTTTTAAGATCAGCCCTTCTAAGCCCTTTGCTATCAAAATCCCTGTTACTTTATGGTTACACCTGCAAGGTCAGATGTTCTGCTTACTCAGGTAGATCTCCCTTTGACTTCAGTGTGCATTTGACCTGCTTAAGAGCTGCTACAGTGGGTCCTAATTTAGAAAGTTAATTTGCAAATTTCATACTAAAATAATTTTCATGGAAATAAAACATTACCTTAGCATGGTCTATGCTTTCTTCTAAGATCACACATATAAACAATAACTAAAGCACACACACAGCTGTTCATTTTTTCCATGAGAAAATAGAGCAACTGTTATATCTAACTCCTTGGCCAAATTCAGTGACACCAGTGGAAATCTGAAGTTTCAAAATCTGGCCCAATGTTTCTACCTTTAAAGTACCATCCATTAATCATCCGCCTTTGCTATTTCAACATTTCCATTTGTATACTGTATCACTTATACGGTTACAAAATATTCTAGTAAAATTGATAAAAACAGATTAATAAAACTGTGGTATTTCAGTACTATGGTAATGAATTAGCTAGGGTTCATATGTATTATTGCGCTCTATGGAATTGGAATCAGAACTGTTACGTGTTACAGTGCAAAGAATCCAGACAGGGAATTTGTGATAGCATAGGTTATGAAAGGAGTTCTTCTACCAAAAATCTGTGCAAAGGCATAGCCTTTGAACAGGTGGCTTTGAGTCTCCATGACAACTCTCACCAAACACCTTATTTTGTCCATGGTACAGTGGGGCAAGCAAACCCCACCTTCCCCAACAGAAGAGTAAAGAGCTGCAGAGTTGGGCTTTGCAGCGTCTTAAATAGGAGTAACATGGGCAAAGGACAAACAGAAATGTGTTTTCCCCCCTACATTTTGCTGTATCTGAATAATGTTGTTTACTATGCATGGGATAAATAGAAAACTTCATTCTGTTTTTCTATTAGATGTTTTGTTCAGCTGGTGTATTGAAGGAGGAGATGATTAAGCTGCATTTGTTAGCCTTTAAAAGCCCTTAAAAACAAATCCTGCTCCAGGGACATCTTTTATCTAGTGAAGCGCTCCTATAGCTGCTAAAGCGAGCCTCATTTTGTGGTCTGTCAATGATATTATGTGTCTCGCCTGTAAACCAATGTTTGGCAATCTGTATCTTGCTCCAAGCAATTTGTTTTAGTGGTGCTTATAACTGTTTTATTGGACAACCTCATCAAAGTAATTGATGGGTATTTAATTCTCGTTTGCTTACCAGATGTTTCCTCCTCCTTCCCCCGCTCCTGCTCCCCCAGTAAATGACACAATGTTTCCCTGGGTGGAGGGCATGAGTGTTTTGGGGAATTTTCACTAATACTACTATTTTTTTTTTTAAATTTAAACAAAAGACAAACTAGCCTCCCTCCAGTCATTTATACCTGATTCTCTCCATTATTAGATTAGTATGGATTGAGATAATGATGTGTGTTTGTTAGAAGAAGGAGTAACACGGGTTAGACAAAACTCTTTATATATTAGAGTGAAAAATTAAGTTTTCCTGTTAATGTCTCTAATAGTCACACAGGAAAGAATGGTTTGTATTTTTGCCCTTTATACTTTTATTATTTTAAAACACATACCCAAAGCAAGTCTCCATTAATTATTAACACTTCTCATTTGCCCGTATCTCATAATTCTACTCTCAACCCTGTTACTGTTTAATGCTCTAATGCATTTTGAAATACACTTTGTAAGACAGATACTACACTCTACACAAAGTAAGGGCCAGCTCGGCAGGCTGAGGCCCCCTCAAATTCAATTGCATGGATTACTGGTGGGCTTTAATAATAAAATGTATCTATGTTACTATATATTTTTCTTATCTTCTGACTATGGATTAAACTGTGCTTGAGGTGTTAAAATCTGTGTTAGACATTAGTGTAGTGGAACATTTCGCTGGTGGATAATTTAAAATAAATGTACACTCCCCAACGAAAAATACTATACAGTTGGCGGTTTCCATTTTTTAACACTAAAAAAATCTTAGCGTTCCCCATTCACCACGAAACTGGTATCACAGTGTCCTCCCAGCTCAGTGAGGTCTAAATGCTAATTTAGAAGACAGAAAACAAAAAGCTTTCCTTCTCGGGCATATAGGATGTGTTTTCTGGCTTGCAGTTCCACTCCTCTCACATAGGCTCTTTCAAATAGTTTCCCAAACTAATGACCATACAAAGTGTAGGTCCTGTGAAAATGAAGTCAGAAGAATACAACAGACCATGAGTGAGGATGGGCTGTGGGGCGCTATTTGAGGCTCTTTGGCTTTGAATCAGCTGCTGAAGAACTAGAGAGAATCTTACGGGACACTTGACTTGAAAGAGTTCAAAGAGAAAAGAAAAGAAATGCTTGACTGAGGGCTTGTGGCCTTCGATCAAAGAAATGAACCCTGGGTGGTCCAAGCTAAAAGATTTTCCAGGGAAACAGTTTCCCACCCTTTGCCAGCTGGGTTGGTATATGAATTCTTGGTTGGATTTACTGCTGGTGTCCTGCCTTTGCACATAAATAAACCTTGTGGAGGAGTCTCCAGTGCTGTGAAGGCTTGTGTACAGAATTTGCCTCACTCTTTTTTGCTAAATCTCTTCTATTTTTTTCAGGGGACTTGACAGGAGAAGAATCCAGTTTCATCACAGGATTTAGATTTTAATTTGGTTGCTTTTTATTTGAAAATAATGGGAGATGCGTAAATATCAAAGAGAAGAAGATCTTTACAGAGACTCACTAGACAAGGTTCAATCATATAAATTCAAGAGATGAGGTGGTGAAGATGATGAGTAAATTATATTGCCAGCTGCAACCTCCCATGTGCATAGGAATCTTATCAGCAACTCAGATGGTTTGCTTAACTTAATAAATGAAACAGATGTTGGAGATTACAGTTCAAGATATGGGAATCTTTAACATCCATTTGGGAGGTAATGTCATTTACATACCATTTCCAAGCTTGAGCCAACTCAAAATTTGGGATTTTTTTTTTTTAAGTTTAAAACATGATATTTCTATTTTAGTGCAAGAGCGTCACTATCTGGGATGGCTGTTTGTCAACAGTATTATTCATTGAAATTAAAGCATGTGATGAACAGGAGCAATTTTCCAAGTCTGAAAGTTCTATTAATTCCCTTTGTTCATCAATTTGAGTTGTTCAGAATCTAAATCGTTTGATTATGCCGTAGTGCTACACAATTTAGGAGAAAGGTATATTTCTTCTGACTTACAAAGTACCTCATTTCAAAGCAGTTAATGGTGACAATAAAAAATCCACTGGAAGTAAATTGTGTTTACATCTTTGATTGTGATCTATACAAAATATAATAAGCTTCTGTACCTGTAATCTACAGCAATAATGTGCTGCTGCTGACAATTCACTAATTTCAAAACAGGTATCTGTGCCATTATACATGAGTTCCAGAGATTCCTCATCTTCTCCCCACTCTAATCTGTATTCAGAGATGTCAGCACCAGAGCATTCAGGACTCTGCAAAACAAATCTTTGTATTTAGTAGTTCAGTTGAAAGATGGAGGCCTATCTCATCACATTTGACTGGTTAAGGAGAAGAATGCATAAAAATGAGTTTATAATGAGAATCTATGATCACTGCAAATGGACACATTCTGAATTAGTGCCCTAGAATAGGTTACCAAAATGAGGCCAGCTTAGCAGAACTGTGCCAACTCTATCTGCTTGAAAGAAACTAAGGTCTGGTAGACACTGGGAATTTACATCAGCACAGCTACTCAGAGGCGTGAGACGTAACTAAGCCTTTTCACCCCGGTGTAGACAGCGGTAGGTTGATGGAAGAATTTTTCCAACAGCCTAGCTACTGCCTCTTGGGGAGATGGATTACCTACACTGACGGGAGAACATCTCCTGTCGGTGTTGGCAATGTCTAGACTACACTGAAGTGCTATAGTGGTGCAGCTGCAGCTGTGCCCTTGTAGCGTTTTAAGTGTAGACAAGTCCTAATTCACAGAAGTGAGGACATTTACACAGCAGGAACTGTAGGATTTAATTTCCATCAGGACTTTCCCAATAAAAACTTCTCCCCACTCGGCTGACTGGGTAGCAGCATAGCCTTGAACCAAACAGAAAAGTCTGCTTCTAGACCAGGATTAGTGGTCTTAATGAACCTGGGGGAGAGTCATGGCTAAATTATGTACTCAAGTCATTAAGAAATGAACAATTATATTTCCCAGAAAATCATACGAACCAGAAACTACTGTTTCCAGTATGGAGAGAGGCTTGCAGCACTAGGTGCCCAGTGAAAGCCAGCCATCAAGCTGATGGGCAAGGTACAGGACAGTAGAGTTAGAGAAGCCAACACAGCTAAGGATGAAGGTGAAGTTTAAGCGGTGTGGCCCTCAATGCGACACACACTTCGGTATCACAATATTAAAGACATTTTGCCTTTCATGCGTCCAAGTGAGCAGCAGGATCTCTTCCTTGGGGACCCTCAGGACAACCTGATAACGCACTAGAATCTATATATGTCAGAAAGAGTTCCCAGTTACCGGGGGGAGCAAGGGGGTAAGGAGGAGGAGGGGCTGGGAAATGAACTCAGAACTCCTGAGTCCCAAACTAGTGCCTTATTCACAAGACTATCTTTCATCTCTTGTCCTAATGGTTGAATGTGGTTTTGATATGAAACCAGGTGACATCTGGACTATTTTGGGAGAGTTGCTTTGACATAGCAAATCTCTGAGAGTTTGTTTGATATCAAGGACTCTAGCCTCACATAAAAATGTAGCTGAATAGTTGACTTCATCATTCCAGTTCAGAAGCCAGTCAGTGTATTGGATTCAACATGCTAAAATCCTGGAGAGATTATTCTTTACGGACCTATGACCTATATTGAGATGAAGTGATAGGAGATCCCCTTGTCTCCATTCTCAAGCCCCTAATAAACCTGGATGACTCAAGATCAACTCTAAAAAAGAAAAGCAGGGAAGATTATTGTCTGTATGTACAAGAGTATTTTTGAGTGGACTGAGACTGTGAACTGCTCTTGAATTGGCTTTCAAGTACTGATGATCACATTAGTTTGGACAAGCAAGATGGAAATCACACATACAAAGAGTGTTTGTCTTACCTCCCAGCTTACAAGTACACATGTGTCAGACACAAATGAAAGGAAAGGTGCTTGGCACTGGCCGGGTGGTCCTGCTGCTGTGGTGACTTCTGTAGCTTCAGAATATGGCCCATACTAGAAGGGGTGGAAAAAAATATTACACACACACGTGCAATGGGTTTTAATAGGCTGTACATAGAAATATTCTTAATGTAACAAATTTTCTTGAAGACAGATTAGGCCTCTAATGTAGCCCTTACCAATGTACAGCTTATCTTGGCATGCTTCACTTCACCTCACTGGTGTGTTTAGAAGTAGCCTTGCTTAATGAGAATACATGCTTTGCCTAAAACACCATCAGTCCAAAGCTAGTTCACGGGAAATGGCTCTCTCTTAGCTTTTATGTCAGTCAGAGCAGTTAGCAAATTAGACTTTGATATATACACACAATTAATTAATACATATGAAAGAAACTGATATCTTATCAATTTGCAGGTACTGTTTATTTTTCGAATACCTAAACTAATTTTGGTAGTTCCCCCCCACGATCTGCATTATTTAAAAGCTCTACGTTAGTAAGAGCTGAGTAACTGTCAGCAGGGACCCTGCTGTTGAAGCATACAAATCTTTAGAAACCTAATAGATTTCTTGTGAGCAGTCTGATAGCAGAGTAAGCAATGCATTAGACTACTTGGTCCCACTGAGGATACATTTTCAAAATGCTGGGAACGATGCTCAGACAAAAGAAGACAGGGCCTAATCCAACACTGAAGTCAACTGGAATTCTTCTGTTGATTTCAGTGGACACAGGATCAGGCTTTTAATTCCTAATGGGATTTGGTAAGTAGGTTTTACGAGGAATCTGAAAAAATATACGTGCCCTATGTTAAATTAAAGCCCATTAAAAACTATTAATGAACAAAACAAGTTTTCCCTACTTGTCCAAAGACCTATTTGAAATTACTCAATTATAGGGTTACCAGCTAGCAACTGTGAAAAAACGGGACAAGGGGTAGGGGGTAATAGGCACCTACATAAGAAAAAGTCCCCAAAAACGGGACTGTCCCTTTAAAAATGGGACATCTGGTCACCCTACTCAAGTATCATTTGCCTCTATGAAGGTAAATATCTTTTTTGCTGTTGTTAAAGATGTGTGGGCCAATATATCTCTAACACACTTTAAATGGTAGACCAGTTTAGCTGAACCTATGTTTAAACAGAAATGCCATTCTCAACTTTGCTTTAAAGGGCCACTCTGGATGGGGCCCGCTGAGTCTCAATGCACTGTCTTCTCCCTGAGTTTCTCCAACTCTTTCATTTTATTCTCCACTTTTCTCCTTTCCCAGATACCTCCTTTTCTCTCAACTTTTTTCCTTTTCCACATTCTCCTTTCCCTTTCATCTTTCTGCTCACCAGCTATAGCTGAACTAGTGTATGCACTGCCAGGATAACTGCTCTCCCATATACATGTTAAGAAATGTTTTGAAAAAAAACCCTCTTCTGGCATCCTTCTTCGGACACTGCTGCTCATGCTGCGCAGAACATTAAACCTTACCCCTCCGTCATTCAAAGCTCTCACTCTGAACCGATATGTTGTTCCAGGAAGAAGGTTGCTGACCGTGCACTCTAGATCAGGGCCATGATACACCTCAGAAATAACCTCTTCTGGTTCTGTCATTTCCACACTGTACTCTGAGACTTGACAACCACTTTCTGACATAGGAACATCTAGAAAGAATCAGTATAATTTATTTATTGTTGATATAAAGTCACAGGTGTACATGATGATCATACATTGATTCACTTTGTACCACAAATACGTACCACCTCTAATGATTTTGCCTCTTTGATAAGTGTTCCACATCCAGACATATGTAAGTGGGATCACTCACATGCATCAAGTTATTCATGTCTAACTATTTATAGGATCAGACCCGCAGCTAGCAATTGATATGGGTCCCATGTTGTAAAGCTCTGCTACTCTGCTATTCTAATACTACAAGTAGGCCCATTTATGTCAATGGACTCTACTGGTAGCAAGCACAAGCCCCATGGCATCCTACTGCACACTGGGGGCTGATATCTGCTCTTCCTTTAACTGCAAAGCCATAAAACATAAAAACATAAGACTGGTCATACTGGATCAGATCAAAGGTCCATCTAGCCCAGTATCCTGTCTTCTGACAGTGCCCAATGCCAGGTGCTTCAAAGGAAATGAACAGAACAAGTAATCATCATGTAATCCAGCCCCTGTCGCCCATTCCCAGCTTCTGGAAAACAATGCAACAGTAACTGTACCCTCCTTCAATACAAGGTATAATTACACTAATATTGCTAAATGAAAACATAAGCATATGGTTACTTTAAAAAGTTAAAATAAGGCAATGTATCATAAAAAGCTCAGTGGGGCTAATTTTGCTGTCAATACACACAGTTTTGTGCAGTCCAATAATGGAATGGACTCATTAGCTTTTAAATAATTATAATAAATAGCTCTTACATAATGCTTTTCATCCATAGATCTCAAAACACTTTACTAAAGGTAAGTCAGTATCATTATCCCCATTTTACAGATGGGGAGGAAGGCTCAGTCCTGCATTCTCTGAGCAATTCAAAAGCCTCGGCGGAATCAACAGGGATTTGTGGTGTGCAAGGATCACTTGGACAGTCCATAAGCTTCATTATTTTAACAGCTCACCGATATCGTGGGCTTTATTTTGGCTATTCATCTCCTTAGAATGGCTCTTCAGAAAATACACTATTATCTGCCACTCCAGCTATCCGGTGCTGAGCTCTGCAAAGTGGTGCTCAGCCACAAAGTACTGTTTGCTACAAACTAACATGAGACCTGGAACACCAGTACAACTTAGACTTCATGCTGGACCTGAGATACATTTGTCAAATGGAAATGGTGTTGAGACAGACTGAGTGTAATAGTGTTTCAGGCCTGGTCTACACTGGGGGGTGAGGAGGCGTGGGGTGTGTCGATCTAAGCTACGCAACTTTAGCTATGTGAATAACGTAGCTGAAGTTGACATACTTAGATCTACTTACCGTGGTGTCTTCACTGCGGTAGGTCGACTACTGATGCTCCCCCGTTGACTCTGCCTATGCTTCTCGCTCCATTGGAGTCAACGGGAGAGCGCTCGGCAGTCGATTTTTCACGTCTTCACTAGACCTGATAAATCGACCCCTGCTGGATCGATCGCTCCAGAGGTAAGTGTAGACATGTCTTTAGACACTTCTAACATATAATTTAACAGCAGGCTGTGACCATCTAAAAATGCCACAATTATTATTTCATTCTCACTGAACAAACAAGGAGCTGCTTTTTATAGAACTATGCTGGTGACGTCAACTTAGTATATCAGTTTTATTGCACCTTTGCCTTAATAAAAACTTTAAAATAAAAATTCACCTAATATCTTCAATGTGTTCTGGCTCAGTATAAATTATTGTGTGAAATTCTGAGTGAAACGTTAGAACATTGTGGCTAGGAGCACAATGAAATAAAATGGATCTCAAGTGATGTGATATTTTTGTAATGAAAGGCCAATGGTCAGAAACTTTGTTACAGGCCCTGATCTTATAGTACTCACATAGGCATAACTCCCCATTGACTTCAGTGGGAACAGACTGCAGTATCAGACCCAAAGGAAAAAATAAATTCCAAGAGCCTGATACAAAGCACACTGAACTCAATGAAAAGTCTCTCACTGACTTAACTGGACTTTTAATCATGACCTAAAATGTATTGTTTCATCTACTGAAATTTGACACAAACCAAGTAATAAAAATCAGAATGCAAAATCTTCTATGTATTTTAAATTTATAGCAACGTACTTAGTCTTTAGATCTTGAAAGTAAATTTATTCTTTAAATGGTGGCTGAAGTTTTGGTCCAGATACATAGTTTCAAACCAGGTTTCTGCCTGAAAACTAGAATGGCTGCAAGTACTGATCACTTACCCCACTGTAGCTGAACTTCTTTGTGTTTTGGTTTTCCCAACATTCTTGGTGGCCGACAGTGACCCGGTGCAACACTAAGCGTACGGACGGGTAAACTTTCAGAACACTGGAAAAGAATATGACCTTAGATTAGTAATTCTGCTGAAAACACATCTATGAACTGGGGACAATGATGTGAGTTATGATCTTCACAACAAAGGAATTTCTAAAAAAAAATACTATTTTGCCAGACAAAAAAGAAACAGTAAGAAAAATGTAGAATCAGAGACTATCAAGCGGTTAGTTGATATTTCACTAATATGAGTGCTGACACATTTTTATTAGCATCATTTATATACTGTTTTCACTAGTATTCATGAATATTTTAGTAAAGGATTTTTTACTTTTTTACTGTATTTCCCATGACTCTCAAGAATACTGAGTACAAATAAGCTCTGAAGAATACTGGGTACTAAAAGGCACTTTAATACAGCAGAGAAAGGCATAAGAACCACCAATAATTGGAAGCTGAAGTTAGACAAATTCAAATGAGAAATCAGGCTTTTTTTTTTTTTAACTGATGGTGATTAATCATTGCAACAAACTACCAAGTGAAGAGGTGCATTTTCCCTCTCTTGATGTCTTCAAATCAAGACTGGATGTCTTTCTGAAAGATATGCTTTAGCCTAACACAACGTATGCTTTAGTCAAGCATAACCCAGGGTAATTGTGTGAACAATTAATGGCCTGTGATAAACAGAAGGTCAGATTAGATGATCTAATAGACCCTTCTGGCCTTAAACTTAAAATATGATTTTTTCATGGTAGGACAATGTCAGTAACAGCCGCAAGAACTTCTTTTTTATAACATTCAGTTAAAAAATGCTATTTTCCTTTTCCCCCTATACTTCCTATGGTTGAACCCTGAAAAAGCACTTCTTCTTAGGTACACTATGCACCCCGATGGTGTCCCCAAACCTTAGGGTAATACTTTAAAAAGTTCCAGTGGGAGCCTAAGTTCGAGTGGGAGCCTATAGCACAACACCTAATAAGGTTTGGATCCTTCATATGCATCCTTGAGGAGAAGAGTCACTTGCATCCGCTAGTTTGTGCAGCCCTCTACTGTAGTAACAATAGTACCTCGAGCTTACAAATACTTAACCAGATGCTTAACTTTATGCAAGTGAATAGACCCACTGAAGTCAAAGGGAGTTTTCAGTAGGTAAAGTCTGCAGGATCAGGATCTTAGTTAGTGTTATTATGTAGAGAAATGAACATAGTGCATTGGTACACTACATTCCAGAGCATCTGAGTCCACGTGGATCCAGTCAGTCACAAACACACATGCAAGATCCAAACAGCAGCCAGTCAAACTGAGAAATCCATAACGCTTTTCATTTATACTTTTGCTAAATATATTTAATAAACAATAAACTGAAATAGGGAGATGTCTGAACACAATGGCAAACTATGAACAACTACACAGAAAGCATAAAAATATAATAGCTGCACGTACAAATTACTGGGTGAAATTCTATGGCCCGTGTTATGCAGGAGGCCAGAGTAGATCATCATAAAGGCCCCTTCTGGCCTTAATAATATAGGAATACTTAGGATGTTTTCAGTATGAAGTAGAACATCATTAATTTGTATTTTGCTAAACTACAAGGCCCAGATTTTACACGCACAAAGACAGCAGCACTTTTCAAAATGAAGTAACGTGCACAGGGGCATTAATGGAAATCAGTGACATTTTTACTGTACCAATAATGCTACAATTTTAGCCAAGTACATCATCTATTATTTATAGCAGAAATACTAGCAAACTGAATGTAAAAACTAAGCAAAACTAAAATGTAGGGCTAGGTGAAGCTCTGGAAAATACAAAAATGATAGTTCTCCCTGTCAAACTATTCTTACCTGGCTGTGTCCACCAGTGCTGATACAGCATGCTCGGAGTTTATACAAAGTGCCTGGTTTCAAGTGAGTACAGGTATATTCTGTAGCAGATCCACTATATGCCACTTCCCACTGATTTGCTGTAAAATTAAAATGAACTCATTCAAGTTTGCTTTTGAGAACAACGCGCACTCTCTCTCTTTCTCTGTACATGGCTACTATTCCTCAAGGGAGTTATATATGGGAAAGAAAATCTTTAACATGGTTTTATACAAATACTTGAATCCTTTTTTTGTGAAAATAAAATGTCCATACACTATTAATAACTATATTATTATTGCTTAAATAAATCTTTTAAAAATCAAACTAAGTATAGTCCTGGAACCTTAAATTCCACTGTCCTACAGAAAGGGACACAAAAAAACATGAACAACTCCAAAACAAACAAAAACAACCCAGGTACTCAGTGTCAGCATAATCCAACCTGCAGGCCAGGGCAGGTGGCACTTTAAGGCTGCAGATCAGCACGTGTGGCTGGCTCTTACATGGGATGCAAAGAGGAGCACGGGCCACTTGCATCTTCCTTCATATCTTTCCCTCAGCACTTATGTAAGGAGCAGCCACAATCTGGTCCTACTTAAAGATCACTTTATTTTCCATTAAAAAGGGGCCACAGTCAAAGTACTCCAGTCACTGGATTGTGGGGTAGCCGCTGACAAGTCACTTTACCTCTGTTGTCTAGTTTTCCTGTCAGTAAAATTGGTATAATACCACCTACTTCACAGTGCTTAAAATGGTCTGAGAAAAGTGTGGGGGGGGGGGGAGGGGGAGAGAGCCTATGACAATCTGGGAGCAGCAGATTTAGTAAGACAGTTGTTAATGTGCACCCTTCAGCAACCCAGCTTGATTTTTATCTTTTTTTCCAGGTCTGCAACCCCTTGCGCCTGCCTGCACCCCACATCATGCCCACTTTAAGCAGTGGGTGCTTAATTCATTAAAGTTTGAAGTCTTAGGAAAAAGGTGCACAGAAATACAATGTAATAATGACGATATTATATTAGTAGTAATAATATTCTACAAATCGATAAAATTTTAACCAGGCACAAATGGCACATGCATAACTTAGATAGCCTGCCCTAGGAATCCATGATAATTAATGATAGCAAACATTAAACAGTTTAATAACGTTTTAACTCAGGCCTTGTCTACACTAGGAACACTTTACTGGTACAGGAATACCAGTATGCTATACCAGCAAAATGCTCCTAGCATGGAAATAGCTATACTGGCAAAGCTGTCTTTGTATTGGTACAGTGAAACAATGCCCCATGAGCAGAACAAGCTTTACTGGTAAAAGCACAGCTCTTTGCCTGTATTATTGTGTCTACACTAGGGATGTCTGCTGCCACACCTCTGTCAGTCAGAGATCACACCTCTTTGCACCGCTGACTGACACAGCCAAGCAGCCAGAAGTCTGTAGTGCAGATATAGCCTAGGCCAGAGATTTTTTTTTTTTCAAATTTATGTTTTAATGTAAAACTTGGTTTTATATGTAATGTTTGATAAAATTAATAAACGGTACAGAACAGATGCCAGACTAAACTGTTTATCTAATAATACCATCTATGATATTTGATACAATTGTTTCTTGTATTATTATTACATGAATTAAAAAAAATATTAATAGCTGAAAAAGCCAGGTTTTTTAACCGTAGAATAAATATAACCACAATGTATTGGAATAGATAGATTCTTGTCAAATTTACCTTCAGAATTTCCTTCAGAAATCTCCAATAGGTATTTTAGGATTTCTGAACCGCCATTATCTTGTGGAGGATCTGAAAAATGAGCAACACTTTTGTTAATAAATTAGATTTGAAAAATGGAATTTACAAGAAAATAAAGAATACAGGGACAGATTTTGATCTTACAAAATCACACATATATCTAGCAAGGAAAGCACTTGTCAGATGTACTAATTACAGCATAAAGACCTAATGCTGCATGGTGCAGAGGGCTCTCTGGTCAGCACCTTGCAGATTTTATTCTAATGGACTATCCATACTGTAACAGATTCATTAGGGCACAAATAACCCAAAATAGGGTTGATGGAAGATATTTACTGCAAATAGCTGCTGTATGATTGAATCAACAAGACTAAAGCTGATGATAAAAAAAATTAGACGCTGCCAAATGTGGCATTCATAATTCCAAAGATGATGATTTTAGGATCCACTCTCAATCTACATATCATTTTCAGACAACTTGGAATCTTAGAATACACTGTTGATTTGTTAACCATACCACATACTTTGACTCAGATATTCTTCTCTTGCTATTTGAGTGGAATCAGGAGCTTTAACAGGTTATTGGCATGTATTTTTAATGTTTAACGCAAAGCTGTGATTCCAGGGTGTCTGGTTTTCAAAACCGATGTCTGGAATCCTTTATCATCATCATTGGCTGCTCGTAAACATGTTACATAGTCACCTCACCAAAGACATGGTTCCTGTCTCAAAGAGCTTACATTCTATGTGCAACATGACATGCCCACAAAGGATCTTGAACAGAAAAACCGAGGTGTGGGGGAAGTTGGGAGGGAGAACAGTGGTGACACTAAGAAGACTGCTGAGGCGTGGATGTGCTTAGGCTCTTGCATTACATTATTTGTTTAAGCTTTCTTGTCCATTTCCCTTCTCATAGGCAAGACAGCAGAAGTAAGTTTTTAGGAGGGATCTGACGGAGGAAACTTGGTAGGCAGGAAAGCACTAAGGGAGCACGGAAGAAGACAAAGAGATATTTGTGAGGGGTATCGACAGGGCCGCCCAGAGGGGGGGGCAAAGGGGGCAATTTGCCCCAGGCCCCGGGCTCCGCAGGGGCCCCCAAGAGAAGAGCGGAGGCTCCCGCCTCCGCCCCCCTCCTGGAGCCTCAGCGCATCAAGCGCCGAGTCTCCGGCTGAGCCCCTGAGCCCCGCCCCGATCCGAGCCACGTGGTGAGGGGGCGGGGCTGGGAGCTCCAACGGGGCCTGAGCCCCGCCCCGCTCAGAGCGGCGTGGGGAGGGGGCGGGGCATCTGCCTCCGCTCGGCGTAGAGCTCACAGCCCCGCCCCCTCACCACGCGGCTCTGAGCGGGACGGAGCTCAGGCCCCACCGGAGACACGCTCGGGTAAGAGGCCGGGGCCGGGGGGGGGGAAGCGGGACCCGCCGCCGCCACCGAAGCACAGCCCGGTCTTCGGCGGCGGGGGGCCCCTTCTGTTCCAGGACCCGCCGCCGAAGTGCCCCGAAGGCCCGCGGCGGGGACCCCCCCCCGCCACCGAATTACCGCCGAAGATCGGGCTGCGCTTTGGCGGTAATTCGGCGGCGGGGGGCTCCCGCCGCGGGTCTTCGGGGCACTTTGGCGGCGGGTCCCGGAATGGAAGGGCCCCCCGCCGCCGAAGACCCCGGGCCCCCGGAATCCTCTGGGCGGCCCTGGGTATCAAGACTAACATCATTGGTAGAGCAGATAGGTTGGGATGGGGGCAGGATACACATGATACAGGACCTTGAAAGCAAGAACAGGAAGCCTGAACTTGACATACAGTACAATGGAGAATCAGTGAATTGTCTCAAAGGATTGTGTGTGAGAGAGAGTTGGGGAGAGAGAAGATAGCTGAACCACTACACTTCCACTTTATAAATGTCTTTAAAAATATTTTTGAGCTCTCTGATTATGAAAAAGTCACGGCTTTTCACCACCATCTCTCAGAATGGTCAAATGCTTATCTAACTTTCTCTACAGATTCACCTCTGGGCTGAGAAGCAGCATGCGAAATCTGAGCCTAATGTGCCATTCACATAGGTTTTGTTTACACTTAATTTATGTTATGCCATGAGAAAATTGTGTTACAGCAAACAGCAAAGCTTACCCCATTTAACGCTGAAGCCATGAGATGTTATTGACCCTTTAATAACAGGTCTGGTAGGAGGTCCCGGCCTGTCTGGGCTTGTTGTGCAGACCAAAATTTCACTTGGACAACTCTTTCCTTCCACATTAGAAGCAATCAGCTGAAACAAAAACACAACTAAGGTAACTACTCAGTTCTCTTTTCTGGCAGCTTTGCATGAATTAATCTAATATAGTCCATACAAATATTGCTTATTAAAATAGACAGGACTATCAAATCACAGCAAATTGTGTATGATTCTAACAATAGGTAATTGATCATAAAATTGTTTCATTAGTAAGTACCATCTGAGTTTTTCTCTGGCCCCACCAGTACTTTGTTGTAGTAAATTAAGATAAGAAAATTCTTAATGTCCTTTTTAAAGCAAGTGTCACATGGCAATCCATTGTTATTTATCCGCAGAGAAGGTAAATAATGGTCGTTTCAGAATGTATTACTGTTATTTGTACAGTATTACCATAGTGCTTAGGAGCCCAAGTTATGGACCAGGACCCCATGTGAGGGTGACCAGATGTCCCAATTTTATAGGGACAGTCCCGCTATTTGGGGCTTTTTCTTATTTAGGCTCCTATTACCCCCTACCCCCGTCCCGATTTTTTCATACTTGCTATCTGGTCACCCTACCCCATGTGCTGTACAAACACGGAACAAGAACAACAAAAACATGAGGAGAGTTACAGGCACACCTAACATATGCTAATCTGCACTTATCGAAGCACAAAAGATGCATCTGAAGTATATGTTCTATAGGCCAAATATTGAAGTCTTTACTCAGGAAAAACTCCAAGAGACGTCAGTGGGAATTTTGCTAAACTGAGTAAAGACTTCAGGATTTGGCTCTAAATATGTTGCACAGGAACTGAATATTGAATCAACTATTACAAATACTAATTACAAATATAAACTAGCAAGTTTTTCTACCTGGGAGCTTCAGCTAATCCCCTGGTAGCTCCCCTTTCAATCATCTCTTCCATCAAAGGCCTCAAATTACAAAGATCCTCTCTGCTGAGGGGGTTTGAGCTAACTCTGCTAATCCCAGGGTTGTGAGTTCAATCCTTGAGGGGGCCACTTAGGGATCTGGGGCAAAATCAGTACTTGGTCCTGCTAGTAAAGGCAGGAGGCTGGACTCGATGACCCTTTGGGGTCCCTTCCAGTTCTATGAGATAGGTATATCTCAATATATTATATTATTATTATAAAAAGTTGGATGGGTCTCCCTCCATAGCCAGTTAATGTTACTCCCTGCCGTCAGATGGAAGAGATGGAGCGTGTGTGTCACTAGAAACTGATATAAGTTCTTGGAACAACTAGTCCTGAAACCCACAGGAGGAGAGGATATTCTTGATATAGCTCTAAGTGGAGCACAGGATTTGGTCCAAGAGGTAGATATAGCTGAACTGCTTGGTAATACAGTAACTCTTCACTTAAGTCATCCCGGTTAATGTTGTTTCATTGTTACATTGCTGATCAATTAAAAAACATGCTCATTTAAAGTTGTGCAATGCTCCCTTATACCATTGTTTGGCAGCCACCTGCTTTGTTCACTGCTTGTAGAAAGAGTAGCCCGTTGGAGCTAGCTAGTGGGGGCTTGGAACCAGGGTGGACCAGAAGCCCCCCTATCAGCTCCACTAAGTTCCTTGTGCAGCAGCTGCCCAGCAGGCTATCAATTGCCGGGCAGTTCAGCTGTCCCTCCCCCCACTGCCGTGTGCTGCTCAGCCTCTGCCTTGGAGCCCCAGAGCCTCCTGCTTGTTGTGCAAGGGGGGAAAAGAGGGGTGCTAATGTCAGGGTGTCCCCCTCCCCCTCGCTCCTGTACCTCATCTCCACAGAGCGGGGGCGGGTGTGGGGGGAACGACATGACAAGGCTCAGGACGGTGGGAGCTTGCTGGCGGCTGCTGTCTCAACTTGCTGATCTATTTAAAAAGGCAGTGTACTCAGAGTGGGGTAAGTCTCTGCCATGCTGTCTCCCCTCCCTCCATTCGTGCTGCCTTGTAGAGTGTGAGGCTACATTAACAACAGTGTGTTAACTCTTGAGGGCTCAGCCAAGTGTTAGTTCATCATTTAGCAGTAAGGCATTCCCTGGGAAATATCTCACCCTCTTCCACCCCCTGACTTCATCACCTCAATCAAACTTCACAATCATCACTGCTGTGTACAGTATTAAACTGTTTAAAACTTACAGTGTGTGTGTGTGTATATATCTATCTATCTATCTATATACCCACACATATATGTACATATAAAATATAGTCTTTTGTCTGGCAAATTTTTTTTCCCTGGAACCTAATCCCCCCCATTTATATTAATTCTTATGGGGAAATTGGATTCACTTAACATTGTTCTGCTTAAAGTAGCATTTTTCAGGAACATAACTACAACGTTAAGTGAAGAGTTAGTGACCATAATATAATACAATTTAACAGCCTTGTGGGGAGGAAAACACCAAAGAAGCCCATCACAACAGCATTTAACTTCAGAAAAGGGAACTACACAACAATGATGAAGCTAGTTAAACGGAAATTAAAAGGTGCGGTCCCAAAAGTGAAATCCCTGCAAGCTACATGGAAACTATTTAAAAACAACAGAGCGCCTCAAATTAAATGTATACCCCAATATAAAAAACATAGTAAGAGGACCAAAAATGGGCCATCACTGCTAAATAACAGAGTAAAAGAAGCAACTGGAGGCAGAAAGACATCCTTTAAAAATTGGAAGTCAAATCCTACTGAGAAAAATAGAAAGGAGCATAAACTCTGGAAAGTCGAGTATAAAAGTACAACTAGGCAGGCCAAAAAAGTATTTGAAGAGCAACCAGCCAAAGATGCAAAAACTAACAGCAATTTTTTTTTTAAAGTACATCAGAAGCAGGAAGCCTGCTAAACAACCAGTGGGGCCGCTGGATGACTGAGGTACTAAAGGAGCACTCAAGGACGATAAGGCCATAGCGGAGAAACTAAATGATTCTTTGCATTGGTCTTTATTGCAGAGAATGTGAGGCCATTCTTTTTAGGTGACAAATCTGAGGAAGTTGAAGTATCATTAGAGGACATTTTGAAACAAATTGATAAATTAAACAGTAATAAGTTCCCAGGACCAGATGGTATTTACCCAAGAGTTCTGATGGAACTCAAATGCGAAATTGCAGAACTACTAACTGATGTGTAAACTATCATTTAAATCAGCTTCTGTACCAGATGACTGGAGGATAGCTAATGTGACACCAATTTTTAAAAAAGGGTCCAGAGGTGATCCTGGCAATTACAGGCCAGTAAGCCTAACTTAAGTACCAGGCAAATTGGTTGAAACTACAGTAAAGAACAGAATTATGAGACACACAGATGAACACAATTTGTTGGGGAAGAGTCAACATGGCTTTTGTAAAGGGAAATCATGCCCCACCAATCTATTCGAATTCTTTGAGGGGGTCAACAAATATGTGGACAAGGTGATCCAGTGGATATAGTGTACTTAGACTTTCAGAAAGCCTTTGACTAGATCCTTCACCAAAGGTTCTTAGGCAAAATAGGCAATCATTGGATAAGAGGGAAGGTGCTCTTATGGATTGGTAACTGGTTAAAAGACAGGAAACAAAGGGTAGAAATAAATGGTCAGTTTTCAAAATGGAGAGAGGTAAATAGTGGTGTCCCCCAGGGATCTGTGCGGGGGACAGCACTGTTCAACATATTAATAAATGATCTGGAAAAAGGGATAAACAGTGAGGTGGCAAAATTGGCAGATGATACAAACTTACTCAAGACAGTTCTGTCCAAAGCAGACAGTGAAGAGTTACAAAGAAATCTCATAAAACGGGGCAACAAAATGGCAGATGAAATTCAATGCTGATAAATGCAAAGTAATGCACATTGGAAAACATAATCCCAACTATACATACAAAGTGATGGTGTCTCAATTAGGTGTTGCCACTCAAGCAGAGATCTTGGAGTCATTGTGTATAGTTCTCTGAAAACATTCCCTCCATGTACAGCAACAGTCAAAAAAGCTAACAGAATGTTAGGAACAATCAGGAAAGTGATAATAAGACAGAAAATATAATGCCACTATACAAATCCATGGTACACCCACATCTTGAATATGGTGTGCTGATCTGGTTGTCCCATCTCAAAAAAGACAGATTAGAATCAGAAAGGATACAGATCAATGCAATAAAAGTGATTAGGAGTATGGAACAGCTTCTGGATGAGGAGAGATTAAAAAGACTGTGATTTATCAGCTTGGAAAAGAGATGACTGAGAGGGGATATGATAGAGGTCTATAAAATCTTGACTGGTGAGGAGAAAGTGCATAAGGAATTGTTATTTACTCCTTCATATAACACAAGAACTAAGGATCACCCAATTAATGCAATTAATAGGCAGCTAGTTTAAAACAAACAAACAAAAGGAAATACTTCTTCACAGAACACACTGTGGAACTCGTTGACAGAGGATGTTGTGAAAGCCAAGACTATAACAGCATTCAAAAAAAGAACTAGATAAGTTCATGGAGGATAGGTCCATCAATGGCTATTAGCCAGGATAGTCAGGGATGCAACACTACGCTCTGAGTATCTCTAGCCTCTATTTGCCAGAAGCTGGGAGTGGACGGCAGGAGATAGATCACTTGATAATTGCCTGTTCTGTTCATTCCCTCTGAAGCACCTGGCATTGGCCACTGTCGGAAGGCAGGATACTGAGCTAGATGGACCACTCATCTGACCGTTCTTATGTAAGATCAGCCCAAGGCTAAGTATGCTGCCCAGTCTGCTTAGGAGGGAGGAACCAACATCAACATTTGTCTCAGCCCATCAGGCAGTCTTGGATGGTGGTATCACTGCACTGTCAGTCCAGCCTTGAAAAGCCCAGTTTCAGTATAAAAGTAACTTGCTAAACTGAAGCTACAGGAAAAACAACAACCATCCGCACAAACCACGCTAAATTAAAGAGCACAATATTATGGCAGTCCATCCATGACATCCTGACTCTAAAGTTCATGTAATTTTACATATTCTTATGTGGCATAGAGAGATATTATGTAAACTTGTCTTTACTGCTTGAAGCAATCCTCTTTGTGCAAAACTTTTTGTTTCATCTTTGACTCACTGACATTGTAGTGCATGTTCTTGAGATGAAAGAAATTTTACCCTTTTGAGTTTACAATATTCATACAAAAATTAAACAAAGCTGTTTTCAGATATTTACTCTGTAAAATAATGGTTATGTGCTGGAAGCCAAGTGGATATGAACTTTAGAGGTAATAGGCTCTTTCCACACAATATGCAGTACTTGTAATAAAAAGTGCATGGAGTGATGCCACCTTGTGGAGAAATGATAAATTTACAGGCATGGGCTTTTCAAAGGCCTGACAGCCTGGACTGTTATGTTAGCGAGCAGATATTTAGCACTCCTCTTGCATAAAAATCAGACATAGTAATCCTGGGCATTTTATTAGTAAAATAACACTCAGCACTTGTATAGTGCTTGACATCTTCAAAGTTCTGTATTAATGAGACAGACTTCTGAATTTTGTTATAAGTTAAAAGATATATTTTTATGAGTTATAAAAACATATCTTAGCTAGCGCTATCACTAGAAGAAGAAAACATAGGACATTAAATATAAACTTGCTTGACAATCAGAAATTCACACGTAATAGATGGGAAAGCTTCATTTTCCATACGTTGGGTGAACCTGTCTCCCTGAGTGCTGGGAATGTCCCTGTTTTCAGGGCCTGTTTCAGTGTCCCTGTCTGTTTTCCAAGAACAGTGTTTCTCTGTCCTGGTTTCTGTAACCAGTACAGACTGGCCACTTGAGGGAGTTACACCACAAGGACCACTGGAGCCCTAAGTCATGCTGTTACATGTTGACACCTTGTCCTCCGAGGACACCTTCCAGCAGCACCCCTGCTGCACAAGCCCTTAACCCAGCACCTCCTCCATGTGCACGGAGTGAAATCTACAGGGCAAGCCCTTCATGATTACACTCTGTGGTACGAAGGACTGTATCCTCCTCAAACAGTCTAAGAAATTAACATGTTCTGATGTAAAACATTTTAACTATAACATTATCATCATTGGAAAAGAGACTGTCAAAGGAGGAGACATTTTTTCCACACCTATCAGGTTTTAATCAGAGGAAGGATTTGTGTTTGATAGCTCAGTTTTTCAGTGTTATGGGGTTCTCGTCGTGCAGATCTTTTCAAAATGCGCTGCAACAGACAAAGGAAAGAAACAAACAAGCTTACCCTAAATTTGTATTGTGTGCTTCTTCTGAGATTTTTCACAGTACAGGTTAGCTCTTCTCCAGTGTACTTTGGGTGAAACACGCTATCCTAAAATTTTAATCAAGAACAAACCAAGTTTCTATATATTATCACCAGCATGTATAGATGACATTTGCATCAAACAACACAGCTACGATTCATCGTGTCAGTATGGATTCCAAAAGTTTCTCTTGTTTTCTGTAATCTACCATTGTCATGGTAATTATTTTCTAAAAAGGTGGAGTGATTAATTGAGCTGAATCATGTGCCATTTTGCTATAAAATAGCGTAAGAAAGCAATTTAGTTAACAGTTTAATATATTTAATAGAAACGCAAGTGACAGTCTATTCCAGAAAGCAAGTATCATGCATAGACGTAGGCAGAATGTGGCAGACTGAATTGTTTTAAGGATGAATTACTCCAAATCCTATGACTTTTTCCTTGTGGATTTTTAAGTGGGATTCTGCACGACTCTGCACTACAGACTTGTACCTGACTTTGCTAAGTCTACAAGGTCTCCGTTCCTGGTGCGAAGCAGAACGTTGTCATCTTAGTGTGTGACTCAGGCATAAACAGCCAGGTAAGTCATGCAGCTCAATCCTGCAAAATGTTGAGCACTCCACGAGATGTGGAGTGCCCCCATCTCCACCTGACTACAATCAGAGTTGAAGGCATTCAGCACTTCACAGGAGGGCTCAGGTCTTTGCAGGATCACACCCTTACTCAATGATAAACTGTTTCTAGTGAGTTACCAATGTAACAGAAAGCCGTTTTTTCAAATGGAACTGGGAACACAGAATTTATTTGGATAAAGAAAGGTTGAAAGAAAAAGAGGAGCTTTTCGTTTTGGTGGTTCACCCCAGGAAATATCCCCTAAATTCAGACGCTGGCCTTTTTTTTTTTTTCTTTAATACAAAGCATTCTACTAAACTCATCCTTCTTTTGAGGAGACTTCAGTGAGATCTTGTACAGTAACTATGTAAATATCAGAACAGAAATGTTCTCAATAATACAGGTCATAGTCTCTTCAATGGGGTTGCACCTGTACAAGTGAGAAGAGAATTTGGTCCATGCTATCCACGTTATAATACTACTAACACAGAACTTACATTATCTTCCTCCTGAATTTCCAGGGTGTAAGAAATCACTTCTTCTGGTGTACATCCTTCTGCCTTATTCCACTGCAATGTGATCCACGTGACACCTGCTCGAACCAATCTTGGTGCAGAAGGGGTCTGAGGAATATTACCTGATGTGTAGCACACCACTTCCTGGCTGTACCCACTGTACAGGAACAGAGGGAAAGAAGATATCACATAATTTTTTTTCCAAACTGCATTGTTTGCATATATTGGTATAGAAATATATTGTTAGAATATATAGGCATATACACTATATATAAGCGCATACAGAAATATTACAGTAAAAAGACATTCAGATTGCAAAGTCAAGCACTCAAAAGTTAGGGAATGCCAGAATTAAGAATGCCTATGCAACCTTAATTCAGACCCCTTGTCCACATGCATTATAACACAATCTTTAAGGACATGTTTGCATGCATTTATTTCTACAGGAACTCTGTCTCATTCAGTGCACACAGGAAGGATGGTGCTCTCTGAGTAAGCAGTTAGTCAGTATTTGTTTTCTCCAGTGAGTTGCCTCTATGCCTTACTTACTGCACTCCGTTCAAAACCCGTACTAAACAGTGAATTATTAACTTCCTCGTGGATATTGTTATGGATCTTATCACCATCAGAGTGCTTCAAAAACATAAATTAATTTATCTCCCCTGTGAGGTAGGAAGGTATTATTAACCCCATTTTAAAAATGGGAACTGAAGCACAAGAATGAATAATGCTAAAAGTGTCCACTGATTTTGGGTTCAAAGCACAGCTCCTATGTACTTCAGTGCTGGAGTTGCTCAGCACTTCCGCAAATCTGGCCCCAGGTGACTCAGTCTAGGGTCACAGAAAATCAGGAACACACAATTATTAGCCACCTATGAAATTCTGGTTTAAATGACTTACTTAGCATCACATAGAAACTCTCTGGCAAAAGGCAGAGATAGAATCCAATTTTCCAGAACAACATTTAACTGCCTTAATCATGAGACCAGGGTTCTCTTCCTGCATCCCCATGCTGAATTTGCTACACATCTTCGAACTTCTGCAACAAATGAGGCAGGTATCCTGCAGACAAAAGCCCCATTCACTACACAACCCTGATTCATCCCCAGGATATGGTCCATCCTGTGCATTGAATAAGGCAGGCATTGTGTGGAAAATACAATGTGAGATCATGTAATTAAAGACTGTCTCATAAGGCACATGCCCAGGCAACCTTAATTCTAGCATTTCCTAACTTCTGTGTGCTTGATATTGCAATCTTAAGGTTTTCTATTTTTGTGTGTTATTTTCTCAGTTTTAAAAAAAGCAAATGGGAAAAAAAAATCAGAAATTTCTTTATGCGGTGCCATATTGACACGGTTCCTTAACAGGGTTTGAACCTTTTCATGTAAAACAGACCTCTGCCACTTGAGCTAACAGAGTAACCGTGAGTAGTAGAAGTCTGTTAACCTCTGTGTGGGCCAGCCATTAGAAGAGGATGAGAGACACAGTTGGCAAGTAGGTTTCAGAGATATTTGCTGAGAACAGAGGAATATTAGTACTTAGGAAATGCGGATTCCATTCCTGGTTTGGAGGGAAGTGTGTTCTAGTAAATACAGACCCTTCTGCTCCTGTCCCCTCTCATATATCCTTGACAAATCTGTCCCCTTGTGTTCCTGTCCCTCCGGCTTCTATTTTCCTCTGCTCTTGTCCCACTCCCCTTCTGTTCTTGTCCCCACCAGCTTCTGTTCTGTGGGTCTGTCCTCTGCTAGCCTGTTCCTCTCCAACCCCCTCCGCTCCTCACCCAGGTCCACACTACAGACCTATATCGGTATAACTACATTGCTCAGGGGTGTGAAAAATCTACACCTCCTGAGTGATGTGGTTATATTGACCTAACCCCCCATGTACACAGTGTCACATTGACAGGAGAGCTTCTCCCATCAACATAGCTGCCACCTCTTGGGGAGGGGGATTAACGACACCGATGGGAGAAGCTCTCCTGTTGGCGTAGGAGTGTCGTCATTAAAGCGCTACAGCTATGCTGCTGTAGCCCTGTAAGTGAAGATAACCCCGGAGTCAGGTTGCTTCCTTTTCCTCCATACTATGTGGGTTCCAGTAGGGGGATCAGTCAGAGAGACCATCTGTTTGCTCTCAGTTCCACAGCAGGCTCATGCTAAGGAGCAACTGGAGGAATAGCCCTGCTTAGCCCCGGAATAGAACATGCTCAGTAGGCTCTCAAGGGTAGAACAGAGCTCTGTGGGGGTAGAACAAGCTCAATGGAGATGGAATGTTTGGAGAATTTTTTAATTAGCCTCTAACAAACCTCTATTGAGGTAAGTGCAAATAGCTACTTTGAGACAACTATCAGTCAAATTTTGGTGGATTTTCACAGGGACAGCAAACGGCAATTCTCTGACCCTAGCACCCTCCCTGCTAATTTTCAAGTCCTTGCTCCAAAGTATGAAAGCATTAGAGCTTCTCCACTAAAAGAGTTATGATATGAAAGGACTGACCATGAATATAACCGCCCCAACCCTCATCTCACTCCCACCTCAATAATGTGAGAAAAATTGGGTTTTGGAACACATCCAGAAGATTAACAAAACTGGGATCTGGCAAACCAGGAATGGGGAGGACATGTTCCAAAACTGAGGACCCTTCACAGACAGTGCTCTGTCAGCAGTCCCCTCTCATTTATATTACACCTTTGCTGATAAGAGAGGGGGTGTTTCAGAGAGAAACGATGATCTCTCGGGGTATGTGGATAAGGGAATCCATGTGCAAACTCTTGAGAAATAAAGGCCAATGATATCTAGAGGAAGAAGACAGACATTAACAGAGTTGCTTTATTAAATCATATACAGCGAGGAGCTGCATTTTCAGGACTTTTAAAACGGCAGACTTTCCCCTCAGAAACACACATATGAATCTCTTTGGGTATCTGTACTTTTTCCCTTCATTCTTTTATTTCCCTCCTCAGCTAAACATTCCAAGTCAGAAAACAACGAAAATGGACTAATAATTTTAAAAATAAGTATTTTTGTACGTTTCAAAAATTATTTTAGCTTGTTCAGTGTACGTCCCCCTTCCTCCAATGAGTTTGTATGCGGGCAAACTCTGCGCCAGCTAAAATCCCCACACAGGGAAACAATTGGGTATACTCTGGCGCTCTAGCTGTTGTAACATCTTCTGTCCAGTGGTTTCTAGCAGCTCCCTGATCTTGCAAAACCCATTAGCCAGAGCTCCCTCTGATTCCCACCAATTTCCACAGGCTTGAACTTAACTGCAGGAGCGAGGGAATGGAGAATTAGGGCCCACCCTGCTAAAACCCCCTTGAGCAGTGTTAGCCCACCCTTGCCCCTATCTGCTATTCCATTTGTTTTACTCTGCTGCTGGCTGAGCCACCTAAGGCTTGCCAAAGGAGGAAGTGAGTACAAACTTTGCTGTAGTGCTGAAAGACGACAAAGGAACATCACTTAAAAAAAAAGCAGGATTCTTTTCTAAATCTGTAACAACTTCTAAAAGCGTGGGGTTTTTTTGGTTCCCTGAGATCCCTAGTGGGAATTTTACATAACAGATGTGTGTTCTTTTGGTATTAGAAACAGGCCACAAAACATCATTTAACACCTCCAAAGGGGTCCGTCCTCTTAGATTCATTTCATCATTCTGAAAACTTCAAGTCAGTTCCCTGTGAGGTGAGTGAATGTTCTCAGAGGATCTATTCTAAGAGCACTATTTGTAGAGCAATAAAACTTCAGCCATTTAATAGAGAGCCCAAAGGGAAAAAATCTAGCAGCCTCTCAGTACAGATACTGTCATTTAGAGTTAAGTCTTTTGAATGCCTTTGCCATGGCAGAGATAACATTGATAAGAAATAACTTACCTAGTGCCTATGTCATTCTGAGCTGCTAATCTGAAGGTGTAGCCCACAGCTGGACAAAGCTTAGTCAATTTGCAATGCTTTTGGCTCCCGAAGTAACATTCTCTGAAACCATTGTTTCTTTTTCCCTAGAAAGAAAACAATCCATTATTGTTTCTTCTCTTAACGTACCTAATGAAATAAATCCAGACATATTTTATTGATCATTTTATTGCTTACTTTCTTAGTCACTAAAATGACCAATTATTGACACTTTTGCACAAATTAGCACCAGCAATATTAAAGAGGTCTAAACAATTTAAGCCAGGCAGCTTCATTTTAAATAGGTTTCTAGTGTGTGACGTATTCAATCTGTAATCAGATTGCCCATAGGGCTTCAATCTTACTCTCATGACACAGTTCTTCCAGTTCTGTAGCATCACTTATAGCGAATCCACCTACTTCAGTAACTCTTCAATTTATCCTATTTATGAATCAAAATCAGTATGAGGACAAACCCAATTAAAGGTGAGATGTTCCCACAAGTCAGTGCCACTTTTCAGCTTGACCAAAGAACTACACAGAGCCTGCAGCTATTAGTCCTTGTAGATCAGGGGTAGGCAACCTATGGCACGCAAGCTGATTTTCAGTGGCACTCACATTGCCCCGGTCCTGGCCACCGGTCCGGGGGGCTCTGCATTTTAATTTAATTTTAAATGAAGCTTCTTAAACATTTTAAAAACCTTATTTACTTCACATACAACAATAGTTTAGTTATATATTATAGATTTACAGAAAGAGACCTTCTAAAAAGGTTAAAATGTATTACTGGCACGCAAAATCTTCAATTAGACTGAATAAATGTAGACTTAGCACAGCACTTCTGAAAGGTTGCCGACCCCCGTTGTAGATGCAATCTTCTGACCTGAACCACAATTTTAATCCCCATTCCAGTTCCTAATTCCCCCCTCCCCCCCAAAAGGGGCTCTCACTCCTCATGGTCAGGAAGGTGCAACATACCAATAATATTCTACAGAGATCAGCAGGGGTCCAACCTTTGGCTCAGCTCTCTCAGCTAAGGCTTCTCCCATCACAGAGGAATATTTGGGTGGTCCAAAGTTGATATAGCCAGCTCCCTTTAGAATAAGTGGCATGTCACGGATAGGAAGGGTGATTATTAGGGATGGAAGAGGTGACGCAGGGCAGACAGCATACTCAGCTTCTGAAGGCATAATTTAGAGCACCTTTGAAGCTGCTCTAAGTAATGCTGGGAGTCATTTCAGGCCCCGACCTACCCAGGCTTGGAGGAACAGCAATGGGGCATAAGAGAAACCTTTCCCCCACGCATCTTCCTTCAGCTGCATCAAGGGAAACTCAGTGCAACTAAGAACTGAGTTTATGGTTTCCAGAAGCCCTTCCCTCCCCCATCCCCTTTTTAATGAATAACTCCCAATCCAATCCCACTCTTAAATATTTCATTCAGTGAAAGAATTGAGCTCAGCTTTACACAAATATATTTCCTCGATATCCTGGACTTTCTATTGTAAGCAACTTTGTTTGCACATCTGGTAACAATCTTCTTGGAAATCATTTAGGTTCTGAATTTAAAGTGGACCTGAAAAAGAGACTGCTTAACCTCAAGTAATGTGATTGGTCTGTAGTGCAGTAGCTTTGAGAGGGCTTTTAGCTCTTCAGTCTAGGAAATATTAATGTAAAATTAATTGAGAATAATGTTCTGAAGCAACAGGACATGGAGAGCAGAACACAGTCCCCTCTTCCAGGGAAGGAACAGTCAGGACCACCCAGAGGATTCAGGGGGCCTGGGGTCTTCGGCGGCAGGGGGCCCCCTGAATCCAGCAATTTGGCGGCAGGTCCCGGAGTGGAAGGACCCCCCCCGCTGTGGGTCTTCGGGGCACTTCGGCAGCGGGTCCCGGAGCGGAAGGACCCCCCCGCCACTGAATTGCCGCCGAAGACCCGGAGCAGAAGCAGTTCCGGGGGCCCGAGCCCTGCGAGAGTTTTCCGGGGCCCCCGGAGCGAGTGAAGGACCCTGTTCCAGGGCCCCCGAAAAACTCTCGTGGGGGCGCCTGGGAAAATTGCCCCACTTGCCCCCCCTCTGGGCAGCCCTGGGAAGAGTCATGCTATTACCCTAAAATTGACCCACAAGCCAACGTAACCCTAGTCTCTGCTACCTCTTCAAATGTGAAAGTCCCACTATACAGCTAGTTATTTTTGTCACCCTTCCCTGGGCCTTTTTAACTTTGTCTTCTATATGGGTAAAATTCACACTGTGCAGAGGGCCAATACAACACCTGTGTGTTTCATGTACTGAATGCTGGGTAATAGCATGAGAGGCTGCCACGTTTCTAAAGCTAAACTGGCTTTTTATTAAATAGAACGATTTATAGAGATGCAAGCCACCTGCAAACAGACTGACCTCCCGGTGCTTCCTCAAAACCCTTCCTTCCTACAACCTGTGCTCCCCTCCCTCCAAGTGCCATGCAGGTTGCACCACTATGCACCACTTAATCCTAGTTTGAGGGTTTCAATGACACCTAAGTGGTAAATAAATCCTTTGCTGGCCCCTCTGCACAGGGGAGAATTTCACTCTTTTCCTTTAGACTGCAACATAGAGAAAAAAGCACAAGAGATGGAAAGGCCCAGAAAAGAAATTTCTTTCCCCAGGTACCAAGCCTGAATAGATGAGTTTGGTGCAGGGGCTTCTCATAAAATCCTCTCCCAGCAAGCCAAAGCAGTAGAAGGTGCGAATGGCTGCTGTCTCTAGCTGCAGGTTCATTAGCCCTTTCCCCATTCCTTCCCTGGCCCAAGATTCAATCATTGGAGTCAGGTTTCAGAGTGGCAGCCGTGTTAGTCTGTATCAGCAAAAAGAATGAGGAGTACTTGTGGCACCTTAGGCCTGGTCTACACTAGGACTTTAATTCGAATTTAGCAGCGTTAATTCGAACTAACCGCTCAACCGTCCACACCAGGAAGCCATTTAATTCGAACTAGAGGGCTCTTTAGTTCGAATTTGGTACTCCACCCCGACAGGTGGAGTAACGCTAAATTCGACATGGCTAGCTCGAATTAGGCTAGGTGTGGATGCAAATCGAACTTAGTATCTCCGGGAGCTATCCCACAGTGCACCACTCTGTTGACGCTCTGGACAGCAGTCCGAGCTTGGATTCTCTGACCAGCCACACAGGAAATGACCCGGGAAAATTTGAATTCATTTTCCTGTCTGGGCACTTTGAATCTGACATCCTGGCTGGACATCGGGGCAAGCTCCGCAGCACCTGCAACGATGCAGAGCTCTCCAGCAGAGGAGTCCGGCCAATCCAAGAATAGAAAGAGGTCCCCAGCATGGACAGACCGGGAAGTCCTGGATCTGATCGGTGTGCGGGGCGAGGAGTCTGTGCTGTCAGAGCTGCGCTCCAGCAAGCGGAATGCAAAGACCTTCGAGAAGGTCTCCAAAGCAATGATAGAGAAAGGATACAGCCGGGATGCAATGCAGTGCCGCGTGAAAATCAAGGACCTGAGACAAGGCTACCAAAAAGTCAGAGCGGCAAACGGACGCTCCGGAGCCCTGCCCCAGACATGCCGCTTCTACGAGGCACTGCATGCCATTCTAGGTGGGTCTGCCACCACTGCCCCACCAGTGACCGTGGACTCAGTGGATGGCATAGTGAACCTGGACAGTTCCTCCTCGATGTTCGCCGATGTGGAAGATGAGGAAGGGTCAGTGGAGGACGGCGCAGGCGACAGCCAACACAATACCGCTTTCCCTGACAGCCAGGATCTCTTCATTACCCTCACAGAGATCCCCTACCAACCCTCCCCGGCCGTTAACCCGGACTCTGAATCAGGGGAAGGATCAGGCGGTAAGTGCTAGAAACATGTAAACATTTATTTTTTATAAAACAGGTATAAAAAAATAGAAATACTATATATAAAATTTTCAATGAAAAACTATATGAAAAGTAGGTCCACACATATAGGGATTGAACAATAATCCTCCAGGGACAATTCAAGAAAGGTCTCATTTAGGTCCTCGAAAAGCCTCCGCAGGAGGTTCCTGGGGAGAGGTGCCTTGTTGGGTGCTCCGTGGAAGCACACTCTTCCGCGCCAGGACATCCTTATGTAGATGGGAATCATCGCCTCCACAAGCATGGCCGCATATGGTCCTGGTCTCTGCAGGGCTTCCCTTAGCATCCGCTCTTTGTGACTCCGAGGGACCCGCATCAGGGTGATCTCGTTCATGAAATGCTGCATCTAATTAGGGCAATTAGTGTATTGTTACTGTTGTGAATGGTTGACTTTTACTTTGCATAACAATGACCCTCGCTTAACAGCCACGTGTTGTAGGCCACATAGGAAAAGCATACATTGATCTTTCCCGTGCACTGGCGGGAGTGGCTGGAAAAGGGTCAGAGTATATGATTTCCAGATTGCCTTTAGCGGGAGGGCACAGCTATCCATTAACTGATAAGCAGAATGTACTGTAAGGCTTACCAGGACTGTCTGCTAGACGGATTCAGCTGTCTCTCCCCACTTGTCCGCTCTCCTGTGCAATGCCGCAGCCAATGAGAGCGTATTCCGAAATCTCGAACTTGACCTGAGATCTCGTGAGACTTGTTGCCCTGTATGGTCTTGTTCAGAGAAACTGACTAGACTGTGTTCACTGTTCGCAAACATGTATCTGTTCAAGGAAATCAGTTACTTTTCCCATCACACAGCTTCGGCTCTTTTCCGGACTGCCCCGGCATCCCCCTCGCAGAGGCTGGCGCAGATTAGGCGGCGAAAGAAAAAGACTAGGGACGAGATGTTCGTGGAACTGATGGCTTGCTCCAGAGCCGAGGCGGCAGAGCAGAGACAGTGGAGGGAGACCCTATGTCAACAGCATCGCACACACATCGAACGGGAGGACAGGTGGCGGCAGGAAGACCAGCAGGCGACTCAAACGCTGCTTGGGCTAATGAGGGAGCAAACGGACACGCTCCGGCGCCTTGTTGATGTTCTGCAGGACCGCAGGCAGGAGGACAGAGCCCCCCTGCAGTGTATCTGCAACCGCCCTCCCCCGCCAAAAAGTCCTGCCCCCCCCTCACCCAAAAGTACAAGACGGAGGGGCGGTAGGGGCCGTGAGAACTGTCACTGCACCACTGCATAGCGGTAATGTACCACACACCTCTCACGCTATAAATTTGTAGAAGTGCTTCCCTTACAGGCTCACCCAGTCCCAAATCCAAGTTTCATCCCCCCAGTGTGTATTAGATTATTAAAAGCTGTTTGCTGTTATTCACTGTTTCGGTCACGTCTTTCGTGTCAGAGGATTTTTTTGTGTGTGTGTGGGGGGATTTATAATTGCACGGTATAGCCTACATTACCAGGGTACAGACTATCGGGGGCAGGATCAACTGCAGGGCACACACACACTGCAGTCAGTAGGCACCAGGGTCACTCTGTGTGGTGTATGCTGCCCCGGGTCATTCTGTGATGTGTATGCTTGTCCAGGGTCCTAGCGCCTGCCACCCCCTTAATGTTAAGGCACGCTGCCCTTACCATGCACTTCCACCGTAGCAACGAGCCTCTCCGCTGCCCTGAGCCCCAACAAGAGCCCTCATCCACGGACAGATACTCACCTTTCCCCCACACCCCTCACCCCTTCCTACGCCCAAACCCGCAGCCCACTGCCGTCATCCAAACCCCTATCCAAAGAAGGCACCACTCGCCCCTTCCTGCAAACCCACCCCTTCCTGCAAACCCTCCCCTTCATGCACAACCACTTGCAACCGTCCCCCACCACAGAGACCTATGTAGGAGCAGGAGGATGTCATTCCTCTATGGAACAAGCGGTCTGTACATCAGTGCACACCATGCCCAGCACAGTATGCGTCCATGTTTCAACACCTGAACAGAAATGCAAAGTAAAACAAAGATTTATTAATGAGTGTTACAATTAATTTGCTTTAAAACGTGCTTTGGAAGTGGGGGAAACTTGGAGAACGGGGTATGTAACCGCAGATCGAAATCGACACATACAGACACAGAACCAGGGTCAGTTTCTCTTGAAAGCAAGTGGAGAGTCATAGGTTACCCTGCTCTCCGAGGAAACTTGCTTTCAAAGCCTCCCGGATACACAGCGCTTCCCGCTGGGATATTCTCTCGGCACGTGTGTCTGGCTGAGCGTAAACTGCAGCCAGGTGATTTGCCTCAACCTCCCATCCGGACAAAAAGGTCTCACCCTTGCTCTCACAGAGATTGTGTAGCACACAGCAAGCAGCAATAACTACGGGGATATTCTTTTCGCTGATGTCCGAGCGCGTCAGTAAGCTCCGCCATCTCCCCTTGAGACGTCCGAAAGCACACTCCACCACCATTCTGCACTTGCTCAGCCGGTAGTTGAAGAGTTCCTTCTCTCTGTCTAAGGCGCCTGTATAGGGCTTCATGAGCCAGGGCATTAGCGGGTAGGCTGGGTCCCCGAGGATCACTGTAGGCATCTGCACATCCCCAACCGTTATTTTGTGGTCCGGGAAGAAAGTACCTGCCTGGAGGCGTTTAAACAGACCAGAGTTCCTGAACACACGCGCGTCATGAACCTTGCCCGCCCACCCAACGAAGATGTTGGTAAAAGGTCCCCTATGGTCTACCAGTGCTTGCAGCACCATTGAAAAGTAGCCCTTTCGGTTAATGTACTCGCTGGCCTGGTGGGCTGGTGCCAGGATAGGGATGTGAGTCCCATCTATAGCCCCACCGCAGTTTGGGAATCCCATCGCGGCGAAGCCATCTATGATGTCCTGGACGTTTCCGAGAGTCACTACCTTTGAGAGAAGTTGCTCAACGATTGCGTGGGCTACTTCAATCACAGCAACCCCCACGGTAGATTTGCCCACGCCAAAGTGGTTCGCTACTGACCGGTAGCTGTCTGGCGTTGCAAGTTTCAAGAGGGCTATGGCCACTCGCTTCTGCACACTCAGGGCTTCTCGCATCCGGGTGTCCTGGTGCTTCAGGGCAGGGGACAGCAAGTCACAGAGTTCAAGGAAAGTGCCCTTACGCATCCTGAAGTTTCGCAGCCACTGTGATTCATCCCAGACCTGCAGCACTATGCGGTCCCACCAGTCCGTGCTTGTTTCCCGGGCCCAGAATCGCCGTTCCACACCATGAACTTGACCCATTGCCACCATGATCTCCACGGCGCGGCGTACCCTGCTTTGTGAGAGGTCTGCGCCACTCTGTGAATTCCTGTCCTCACCGCGCTGCCGGAGCCTCCTCGCACGATTTCTCAGCAGCTGACTGTGGAAGAGGTGGACGATAAGGTGCGAGGAGTTGACAACGGCCATAAGTGCAGCGATGATCGCAGCGGGCTCCATGCTCGCAGTGCTGTGGCGTACGCGCTGTAACCGACAAGAGAAGGGCGCGAACAGATTTCCCGCCGGAGCTTTCAGGGAGGGAGGGCGTGATTGACGGTTCAATGACAACAGTTACCCAAAAGCACCCTCGACACATTTTTCCCCCAGGAGGCATTGGGAGCTCTACCCAGCATTCCAATGGGCAGCGGGGACTGCGGGAACTGTGGGATAGCTTCCCACAGTGCACCGCTTCCAAAGTCGATGCCAGCCCTGTTACTGTGGACTCAGAAATTCGAATTAGTGTATTTACTGTGGATACACAAATTCGACTTAAGTAGATTCGAAATAGTCTTGTAGTGTAGACAAGGCCTTAGAGACTAACAAATTTATCTGAGCATAAGCTTTCGTGGGCTAAAGCCCACTTCATCAGATGCATGCAGTGGAAAATACAGTAGGAAGATATATACGGAGAACATGAAAAAATGGGTGTTGCCATACCAAGTCTAATGAGACTAATTGATGAAGGTGGGCTATTTATGAAAGCTTATGCTCAAATAAATGTGTTAGTCTCTAAGGTGCCACAAGTACTCCTGTTCTTTTTGTCAATCATTGGAGGGTAGCCCATGCAGGGTGCTGACATCCGTGTATTGGTGGAGCTTAAGTCTCTGGTACACTGCTGAGTCATACATAGAGTTCCCCAAATTGTGCCTCCCTCCCCCACACAATGAAATTCCATCAGATTAATTATCGACTTGTCTACACTGTCAAGCTTCTGCGTAGTAAAGCAGCTTTTTGCATTCAAACTACACACTGCCAAGCCACTTTGTGCGCAGAAACTCCTCAGTTGCAGCACTGCAAAAAAACCACCTCGACAAGAGTCGTAAGGCTCAGAGGCTCCAGCGTAGACACTTGATTGCTTTCTGCACTGTAACTGGCCTTCAGAGCTGTCCCATAATGCCTCAAGGGACTGCTTATTTTGAACTTGGCTGCCCCGGAAACATGCGCCCCTCGCCTTTCAAAGCACCTTTTCTGACAGCCTTTGCACGCTGTGCTGATCTACTCTGGGACACAAAGCAAACCATTAATGTGGAATGCTTGTGCTGTTGAACACAGATGGTGTGTGTGTGTGAGAGAGAGAGAGAGATTGCTGTGCAGAGAGCCCAGGAAGAGAGACGGGGGCTGATGTCGGGGTTTTCCCCTCCCCCAGGACTGGTTGCTTCCTGATGGTGTCTGAACTTACAAGACAACATGCTGAAACACACTCTGTCCCCCAAAAGACACTGTCTCTCTTACCCCCTCTATAAACACACACACACTCCCTCCCTCCCCCTTCAGTTGGAAAGCAGCTGGCAATGTAGTAGGATGCCCATGGAACAATGAGATTGGGAAACCTGCATCATGTGATGCTGTGCCTGTACCATGAGGCATTACAAACCCTTCCCAAAGCACCCTGCAGCCAGTTGCACAGTGGGATATCTACCACAATGCACTGCTGTCTTTGCTAATGTCGATGTGCTCCATCATCACAAGCAGCACAATGCGGACATGCAACCACGGTTTAATTCCAGCATTTTAATAAAAGTGGTATAACTTGTGGTGCGGAAACTTTCCAATGTAGACAAACCCTATGTCTAGAGGCCTCTGCAGTTGTGGAAGAAGGGCCAGGATCTTTCCCTGGAGGCAGTGGGACCTGTAATTTTGTTAGCATCGGAGTGTCCTTTCCAAGGATTCTACAAACTGACAACACTTCTGTAACTATTGAACCAAACTACCTTAGTGTAATTGGCACTGATCCTGCAAGGATCATTAACATACTGTATTCACCTGAAAGAAATGAAATGGCTGCTCATATTTACCTTGCACAATACATTAAATGCAACCAACTTATTCCCAAAAAAATGTTAGCAGACCTCAAATTGGCATAATCACAGAAAGATGATTCCAGGAGAATCTTTCATATGTTTTAGTGTCAAATCTAGGTGACTGCATTTCCATAGCAAAAATAGTGGACCCAATTCTCCACTCCTTGATCCTGCACAATGTGGCAGTCAAATGCTTCTATTTTGAACTGGTAGCACTTTGCACTCATCTGGCACACATGTGAATGAGTATACACAGTGCAGTGCACTGGAGAATCAGGCTCCATTTTGTCACTGCTATGGAAGCACATGAAAGGGCCTATATCACAACTCTGAACTTCAAGTTCCTGAGAACGCCCCAAGGAGAGTGTAGCACATCTAGAAAGTATGTGTCCAAAAGCTCAGAACCATCATGCAGACCTCCTGTGATGCACAGAACTTGGAGTCACATAAGGGATGTTCAACACATTGACAAACAGCCCTATCTTACTTTTATCCATACGGTACCATTCTCCATTTGCTCAAGTACTCAGTTTAGTGCACAATCTATTTAGATGTTTCCCAGCTGCCCTGGCTGTAATTCTGCTACACAGCTCAGCTAAATTAAGGGAAAAACACTTTAGGATTCGTGACTCTTATCTAAACTGATGCTTATTTAAAAGATACTTATAAGCTAGAAGTAGTTTATGACATATTAAATCCTTTGACAAACACAGCTATTGGATAGAAAACATCTTGGAGAAAGAATGGTAGGTGACACTTTGCAGTTCAGGGGCAGCATGTCTCAATATGTAGGTTATACAAAATCTTTGCACCACACCCACTGTATTGAAAAAGTGCAAGTTAGAAAGTGCAGGGTTATCAAGAGAAGGTCTTTCTTCTTTTTAAGAAACACTCTTCTTCAGACTCAGATGCTTTTAATGATGATTTTTTTCTACAACCCTTTAAAAACTGTCCTGATTCTATTACGTTTGATGCATTTGCAGCAGTGGTTTTTGTTCCTCTTTTTTTGTTTGAACCTCAACTTTATTGATCATTTTTCTTTGATTATTAACTATTTATCTGGCAGACAAATGCAGACCTGAATGAAAATTCTACCTTTTGCTCCCCTCACCAAAAAAACCTCTTGCGGATTGGAGTGAGCAAATGATGAGTGGATTGATTAAGGCATACAATAAGGAGAGTCCTAGCTGAAAATGAAGCAGTCATGGGAGGTTCTGACACAGCAGTATAAATGCTAATTTCTGAATTAGGAGCCAAGGGCCATCTCCAAAGAATTCCAGCATATTATATCATGCAACTATAATTTTCATAAAGTTTGGTCAAATCTTTGCAATTCTGCAATCTGTTCCCCAACTTCCCTGCCCTCAAAACCCCTCAGCATACTGTAGATGACAATGTTCAACTTTATAATAATATAAATCTGTTCATGTATACATTTGCTGGCAGAGCTGGTATTGCACATTATGCTGACCTAGTCTGCATTTATTGGTATTTCCAATTACTCAGACTGGCTGGTATTTCAGATTCTATTGGCACTAATTGGAGAGGCTGGCTGATATTTCTAATGATCCTGGCATTAATAGCCTGGAAATAGTCCTTTTTTAGAGATTTATGAAAGCTTTAATGCCGGCATAATTTTGGAGAAGAACAGACAAGTTGGCACTGGCTGCTGCCCAGGAGTGGTACAATCTTCCCAGAATCCCCCTCTTATCCTTCAAATATTCAGCTTCCAAGTTTTAATCTTATAAAGTTTCATAAATTGCTTTCAACACACCTCATCATTTCCTCAAACACATAGCACCGAGGGAGGAAAGACATGGACAGCAGCCCGTGACATGTTCACTACTGCTTCTTTCTCCAGTCCTAAATTCCAGGATGCTCAATTCCGCTCCTGATCGTTCCAATGCTAAGTATCTGCTGCAGTGAGAGTCAGAGCCTGCTCCATGAAACTGGATCAATGCAGCTCCACCAGTCTGGTAGAAGTTGCAAATGAATTATAATAGAGAGTAACTGCAACCAGCCGAGTGGATTCCAGAAGGAAATTAAAAGTTTGTGTCCATCTATATTGGAAAGGGCTTTTTTTTTTTTAATAATAAAAAGGCAGGAATGCCTTTGTCTTTTGTATTATTAATCTCAGCCCAATCATCGTTTACCATAGGTTTAGTCCAGGGGTGGGCAAACTTTTTGGCCCAAGGGCCACATTTGGGTATGGAAATTGTATGGCGGGTCATGAATGCTCATGAAATTGGGGTTGGGGTGTGGGAGGGGGTGAGGGCTTTGGCTGGGGCCAGAAATGAGGAGTTCAGGGTGTGGGAGGGGATTCCAGGCTGGGGCAATGGGGTACGGGGGGGGCTCCAGCTGGGGGTGCAGGCTCTGGGCGGGGGCTGGGGATGAGGGGTTTGGGGTGTAAGAGGCTGCTCCAGGCTGAGAACAAGGGGTTAGGAGGGCGGAAGGGGGATCAGGGCTGGGGCAGGGGGTTGGGGTATGGCGGAGGGCTCTGGCTGGGGGTGCAGGATGAGGGGTTTGGGGTGCAGGAAGGTACTTGTGATGATGTATCCCATAATGCTTTATGGGAATATGACATAACTGGAGTAATGTATCTCTGCAAAGGTTGTGGTTTACTGAATCTATTCATCCTATTTGTACACATATATAATTTTTGTACTTGAAGTTATGAATATTAGCTGTATACTTGCTTGATTTCTAAGTAAGCTTTATGAGGCATTTGGTCAGCTTCTTTAGAAAGGAATTTGCAAGGTTAAGTGCCCAATCAAGAAGCACTTGGGGAACAATGCATCTTGGAATGCTCCAATCCACATAAGAAGTCTTCCTGGAGACATACAAGATACCATGTGGGCAATGGCTTCTGCCTGTAAAAACTGTGAATCATGCATGGATGTGTGACTTGCCCAGGTGACTCCAGAACTCCATCTTGGAGCTGGACTTTGCATAGGTGAGGGGAGGGGGTCTCTACCCACAAGAGAAAGTCTATTTAAGCCCGTGGGAGACCCCTCCATTGGTTTTCAGCTGGCTATAGAGAGAGCCTCTCCACCCCAAGGATATCTGAAAGAAACTGGAACAAAGGACAATAACCATAGGGGGTGTGAGTGATTGCTGGACCCAGACTAAAAGGAAACTTGTCTGTAAAAGGAAGCTTATTGGTGAGGTTTTTATCTGTACTCGGCTGTTAGACTTAGATTTGCGTGTTTTATTTAATTTTACTTGGTAATTCACTTTGTTCTATCTGTTACTACTTGGAATCACTTAAATCCTACTTTCGGTATTTAATTAAATCACTTTTACTCATTAATGAACACAGAGTTAATTACTTAATTACTTATTAATTAACCGAGGGGGGGGGGAACAGCTGTGCATATCTATCAGTAAAAGCAGCAAAGTGTCCTGTGGCACCTTATATACTAAGAGACTTATAGACTACGTCTGTTAGTCTATAAGGAGCCACAGGACTCTTTGCAGCTTTTAGAGATCCAGACTAACATGGCTACCCTTCTGATACATATGAGTTTACCCTGTATAAGCGTTATACAGGGTAAAATGGATTTATTTGGGTTTAGACCCCACTGGGAGTTGGGCACCTGAGTGTTAAAGATAAGAACATTTCTGTAAGCTGCTTTCAGTCAAGCCCACAGGTGTTAGGGAACGTGATTCAGACCTGGGTCTGGGTTTGCAGCAGGCAGGGCACTGAAGTCCTAAGCTGCCAGGGCAGGAAAGCAGGGGCAGAAGTAGTCTTGGCACATCAGTTGGCACCTCCCAAGGGGGTTTCTGTGATCAAACCCGTCACAGTATTCTGGCCTTGACCGATGGGTTTGGAGGGTGAATCAGGACTGGGGCAGGGGTGCAGGCTCTGGGCAGCATTTACCTCAAGTGGCTCTTGGAAGCAGCGGCATGTCCCCACTCCGACTCCTACGCGGAGGCGCGGCCAGGCAGCTCTGCTGCATGCTGCCCCATCTGCAGGCGCCTCCCATGCAGCTCCCATTGGCATGGTTCCCGGTCAATGGGAGCTGTGGGGCCGGCGCTTGGGGTGGGAGCAGCATGTGGACCGAAGCACCCTGGCTGTCCCTACATGTCGGAGTCAGAGGGGGGACATGCCACTACTTCTGGAAGCCGCGCGGAGCAGGCCCCGACCCTGCTCCCTGGCTGGAGCACCAGACCGGGGCAAGCCCCAGACCCCGCTCCGCAGCGGGAGCTTGATGGCCGGATTAAAATGGCTGATGGGCCGTAGTTTGCCCACCCCTGGTTTAGTCAGTGTCTGTTCAAAAAGGGGATAAGGGAAAATCTGAGCCACAGGGAGGAGTTTTCACGAATGGCTAGTTCATTGCCATGCTTACTATAGCTGACCCCATATCACAGGGAGCCCAGCTAGAGTTCAGAAGTTCTCTGGAATCCCATCTGAATTCCAAAAGAGTTGAAAAGAGGGCCCAGTTCTGATCCTCTCGAAGGGGAGGCTCTATTAAGCAGGCATGGGTATATAGCAGTAGGCACTGAGTTGGAGCAGTACTTCGTAAAATGCACAGATTTTATTGTTAAAAACCAGTCACTATTAAACCTTCAATTATTTTAGGGAAACCATTTTTACTAGTTAAATTCTGAAACCTTTATGGGTCTGGGAGCTCAGTAGGAAAAAGAAAATAAAGGTGCCACTCTAATCTTTGTCATTCTTTACAATTTTCAAATTCTACTAACTGAACAAGCAAACCAACAAACATTAAAGCCAGCCTAATCCAAATAGGAAAAAAGAAAAAAATAATAATTCCTAATCTGGATTGCAGTGTTGTTATGTTGATGTTCTTAGTCTTTAGTTTCTTCTTATCATATTGGTAGCAGACCCTGCAGCTGAGGAAATCCTTCAAATCCCTCATTTGGGGGAAAGAAGAAGAAAGCAGGATAAAACTGGCATATAGAAATATTAACGAAAGTAATAACGCTCCTGCTATATGAATAGGATGCAACACCCCTTGACTTCAACTACCTGAGAGCACAACTCAGTGAGTCTGACCACCTTTCTAGCAAGAACGCAATATCTGCAATTCCACTAAAGTAACAAATGCCAGTTTATTTGTGCTGTGATCTAAAACTGGTGATCCCAAAGGGTTAGTGAGGATTTTGGAAATCCCCACAAGATGATGCAGGAAACCAGATAATAAAAAACACACCCCTCTAGGTCAATTCAGGTCTCTTCGTCTAATCAAACCTGTATCCCTTGAGAAGAAACAGTTTTAGAAGAGAATATTGACCCTATATCTCTTACACAGGCTCTCAGGGACCACTGTCATGTGCCTGGTACAGATAAAAACTGTTCGGAATCCAAGCTGGATCCTAGTCCCAAATTGCCCACGTATGTGAAGCATTAGGCTGCACAATTGGGCCTTCTGGATAGTAACTGCCACATTTATTCTCTGTCCTACTGAGAAAATAAAATGATAATTCACAGTAGAGGTAATGATCTGCTCTTTTTGGAAGACAAGACAATCTGACTGAATGTTCTTTGGATAGCTACTTGAGCCACTTCAGGAGAGCCTTGGGAATGTGGTATGTACACCCCACACAAGGGCAGTTCTGTAGTCCCGTGTGCTATGTGTTCGTGTGCTATGTCCTGATGAAGTGCTAACGAGACCAGCTGAAATCTTTAAATAAACACAAGCCTGGAAGTGTCAGTGACTGTGGCCATCAATGGATTTAAAGTGCAGTCCTCTTGCTGCATTTTAGGGTACTGCCTAGTCCCCTGACTGGCCAGTGTTATATCCTTCCTGCAGCAACAGTTTATTTTTAAATTTGAAAATGGTGCTATCTGCATTCCTGGAAGCATTTTAAATGCTCACAATCTAACTGAAGACAGCCTGTAAAACAATAAGGTTTTGCTTCAGACAGAGTTTAACATTAGACACACTCCAAGGTTTGAAACATACCACAGAGTGATAGCACCTGTTGCTGGTTGCTGCTATAAAGTGATAATAGGCTGCTAAAAAAAACCATCATTAATGTGAATAGATTGCATGCTTTGTTCAGAAGTGGTTCTGTGGCAGTCCCATGCTTTTTCCAGGGGGAATGTGCCAGTTTGCATGACTTTTGGCCCCGTGCCTTCCCTTGATCAGTTTTATTGCTCTCTGGTTCTCACAATGCCGATTTTGTTTCTGTAGCGTGAAGCTTTACTCTTCCAGGAGTAGGTCTGATAATCTGTATTGCAGTTCCCATGTTCAGAGGGCTTTTCACAGGGAACTCTCACACCATCCCTCATTATGAAGGGGCGTAATTTTTTGAAGGCAGATTATCAAATAAATACAATTAGAAAGCCACCCTGAGAATGGTAGATTTCTCATTTTCCATTCATGCACAGTTCCTTCTGCTTACAGACATAATTTAATTTCCTTCTCATCACTGATTTTCCTGTGTTTATATTTTATTCTGTACCCTGTAGCTAATGAATATTGCTCTAGCTGAGACCTGGCTAAGCCTTTGCTGTTTCCTGGCAAGTGTTCTCCTCTTCCCCTATTTGTGTCTTGATTTCACTGAGATACAGTACAGCATTGTAACAGAAAGTCTGTGTTTTCCCCTACATACATTTGGCATAACTACATGAGAGGGTATAGAATACTGAGTGTGCACTCTGCTACGTACTTGGATGCCATAACTCGTATAGTGAAATATGAATGCAAGTATACAGAGACATCAGTGAAATGTCAAATGAAGGAATCAATGCCTTGTCTTCCGGAATACATTTCTTTCAGATGGAAAAACAAGTTCCTGCAGAGACAACTGTCCTCTTGCACATCACCTCCTGTACTTTGGACCATAATCTATTTTCAGGTCACACATCAATTCAACAGTCCATTTCTGTCTGCTAATATTATTTTTTCGACCAAAATACTTCTGTGTATGCATTCCTATCTGACCACTAGAGTATTGCAACAGCCATCTTGTTTGCTCCCCACTTTCAGTAGCTCTATATTTTAATCCACTCAGAGTCATGTCAAATCATTATGAGGCATGCCAACTTATTGTGTCCATTATTCTCTCTCATCTTCACTGGCTGAGGATCCATTCATGGATCCAACTGCAATGTTATTACTAGGGAAGAAATGTAATCTAGTAGCTAGACCAGGGGTAGGCAACCTATGGCATGCGTGCTGAAGGCGGCACACGAGCTGATTTTCAGTGGCACTCACACTGCCCGGGTCCTGGCCACCAGTCTGGGGGGCTCTGCATTTTAATTTAATTTTAAATGAAGCTTCTTAAACATTTTAAAAACCTTATTTCCTTTACATACAACAATAGTTTAGTTATATATGCTAGACTATAGAAAGAGACCTTCTAGAAATGTTAAAATGTATTACTGGTACGCAAAACCTTAAATTAGAGTGAATAAATGAAGATTTGGCACATCACTTCTGAGAGGTTGCCGACCCCTGAGCTAGACCAAAGGTCTAGGAGCCAGGACTTAGCTGAAACACTGTGTTGCCTGGGGCAAATTACTTGAGACTCTCTGTACCTTAACTTACACTTCTGCAGAAGAGTAGTAGTACTACACATCTTTAAAAGATAAAAATGCTATTTAAATGCAAAGTATTATTATTATTCTTGGTTAAAACCCTTTCTATGTTATTATTTAAGAGCTCTGTAACAGTGAGAATGTTTCCATGGTCCTCTGTGGGTTCTGGATCAGGCTCTAAGGCAGATGATAGAAATTTACACCCTAACCAGGTATTCACATTCTATTATTGGTATGCTATCAGTTTCCACTCTCTTTCATTCTCTTTTTGCATTTTAGAAATATCCCATATTTTCACACCTCACCTTGGTTTGGTGATATGCTCCCATTGAAATTAAGAGGAGTTTGGCATGAGAAAGGACAGCAGTATTTGGATCTGGTTGCAGAAGGTATGATGTCTTACAGGACTTATATCTCTGATTATCCTGGCCTAGATCTTTTTGGTTCTCCTGACTCATTTTCTGCTTTATTCTCAGTTTCATTTTCTGCTTTGCCTTCCCTGGATTACGGTGCATGAATTTGTGTATGATGCTGAACAAGTAATAGATGAGAATAATAAATGGAAAGATTTTTCCCCCCACTGAACTCTTCTCCAGCTTGCTTTTTTTTAAAATGGTCACTAACCTTTCCTTACATTGTGCACTGTGGGCAGCGAGCCATTCTGCAGCTATTGTTTAATTTCTTTAGTTCAGTAGGGTTCTCTCCATGCAGGGACACTTGCTGTGATACTGCACAGAATGAATGTTTGCACAGTGTGTGCTTTCAGATGTCAGATGTAGTATAATGATCTGGAAATATGTCAGTAGCACAGCAGTTGAAGACTGCTCACAAAATAATATCCTTATATAAGGCAGGTAGATATGTTTCACACAGCATAACTAAACCCAGACCGCCCATTCCTGCTTTTGGCACCTGATTTCATGCTGGCCCAAAGCCTGGAAGCCCTTCTGTGACCCCACTATGATTCTGTCCTCACGTCCGTAAAGTCTCCTTTCAATACACACTTCTTCCATGAAGATTATATTCCCTAGACCGGCCCTCGGAAAAGTGGTGCCAAAATATTACTGGCATAATGGAAGAAAACAAGAGGCATGCTCAACAATTCCGTTCCGTCACCTGGTTTTTTCCCTCCCTGCCGCCCCAGGGCTATATTGTCTACTTAAAATGTAAGTTCTTTGGGACACAGACCTCATCTTTTTTTATCATTTCTGTAAAGCAACCAATAGTGTGTTCACTATATAAATGACACTATTAATTTGAAGTCAATAGGAATTTTCTATGAGAAAGGACTGCAGGATCAGATCCTAAGCTCTTTGGGGCAGGGGCTGTATTTTTGTTGTGTGTCTGTACATCGCCTAGCAGAGGGGGGTCCTGGTCCGTGACGGGGGCTCCTAGACACTACTGCATTGTAAATAAATTAATTAATAAACTCATTGCACCAAACACCTGATCTCAAAAAAAATGAACGTATAAGGTGTGAAATCAAAAAGCTATACATAAGAACATGTATGGAAAACCAACTTCTCCATCTTTCTTCTCTGTTGAATGCCATCAGGAGTTCATTTTCCTATGGTTTGGTTCTCCAGAGTTTAATTCTTTTTCTTTACCCAGCACATCCATCAAATCAGAATGTTATTTAATAAGTCATTTCATTTTTTAATATTTCTGTAACTAGTTACCACTTACCTCATCCCATTCTAACAGGTAGCTGGTGATTTTTGAACCGTTGTCAATGGGTGCCTATAAACAAAAACAAAAAATGAGATCTTGGAAAGAAGTTTACAAACACATTTCCTTCCCCCAGCCAAATGGCTACGTTTTAAAATGAAATCAGAGCTCTTGTTTTGCACACAGCTTGGCAAACATTTTGGTGTGTAATAAGAAGAGGATGAAAGTAATTAAATATATTTTTAAAAGTCAGTCATTTTAGTGTTTGTGAAAGGTACTACATTGAGAGACCGCAAATATGTCATCTTTAAAAAACCAAAAAACAAACCTGCAGCATGGGCAACACCAATGCAAGCGGTCATATTATCTGGCCATTATGCCTCACCTGGAGGGACCAGATCTCGGGGTTTGAGGGCTGTCCAGACGGCACATTCTATTTAATCATTGAGAATGGCAACAGAGCGCTCAATAGTGCCACCTGTCTACCAGGAAGTGAACTGACATTGGCAAAATTATGGGTAGGCTTGGAAGGATTCGATTTTTATTGCTAAATGTTGGCAAATGCCGATTTCACTCTACACACACAAACAGACAAAAATATTTCCATGGAAAATAATCAAAATATACAGATCAGCAAAGTAAGAAAAACGCTGCTTGAGAACTTATTAGACTTTGATATAAGGATATTTACTTTGTATATTTTGACGTGATGTTGACAATTTGTATTTTAACAATTATATAGTTTTTACTTTTTGCATCTCAACATGTACTGTCATTAAATAATAATTGTCTGGTCCTCCCCGCCCCTTCCTCAATTTCATTCAACTGTGAACACTTAAAATCAATAAAAATAAAAAATGCTTAAAAATAAACATTGATAATGTCCACCAAAATTATAAAAAAAGAAAAAGAAAAATTGAATTCTGCCAACCCTAATTATAGGTCATCAAATAGTCATCATATAGTAACAAAATTCCATCACTAGTCAACAAAGTTTGGATTTACAACTGGCAAAAGGTTTCAAACCTTTTTTCAAGCCTCTAATACATGCAGTTTCCCAATATATGTAATTTTTTATTATTATTTTAGGATATCTCAAACAACACAATGAAATATTTTAAAACACATCATAATTCCCTCAGTGGAAACCAATAGTATCACAGCACTAAATAATTTAAAATGGTTTCACTGATTATAGGTAACTGTATTTCACTTTGTTTTTCTAGGTTTCAGATACTTTATGTTACTCACCTTCCACTGTAAGGTTAGTGAACTTTTGGTCCTGTGTGAGGATTTGGGTGGAAAAGGACATTCTGGAGCACAGCTGTGAGTGGTGAAGCTAATTGGCTCTGAACAGGATCCCTTTACTGAATTGTACACTGCATAGACCCTGAAAATGAACATGTATGAATTTATGAATTTGCTGACAATTAAAAAGGGAGCTTTTCATTTTCTCAACCACAGCATTTTACTAGCAAAGCATTCATACTACCAAATGCTCATGATTTTTCACATCCCAGCTCTCCCTTGTATATGTTATTCGGTATGAATGTTCAAAATAATTCACATCAGAAGGTACGTATTATAGTGCTAGTCTAAATACTTCCACAAGCTAATCATTTCCTTCCGCTGGTGGAAGTTTCTGCCACCATTTTTCTTGACTACTTCAAATGTTTGGCCCACTATGCTAGAATCTTCTTGAGGATATAGCAAGAGAAGGGTCAGAAACATGGGGTGAACTTTATTAACCCATTCGCTGCTGAACTAGCATTCAACTCTCATTCAGCTGTGTTAATTTAAGTGGAGTATCCATATGAATGTGCAGTTTGCTTCATATAGCTGGTTGTCAGTCGAGTTTGTAGAACCTGGACTAATATGCATTGAGACTGGGTTCAAGATTTGCTGTGTTTTGTGTACTCGGGAGGAGGAAGTTTATACAGTGGTCAAATACGTTTCCTTCAAACAAGCTACAGTTGAACATCAGCTTCAGTACTCAGAAAAATAATGGAGCAAATAATCAAGCAACCAATTTGCAAACACCTAGAAGATAATAAGATGATAAGTAACTCTCAACTTGGATTTGTTAAGAACAAATTGTGTCAAACCAACCTAATAGCTTTCTTTGACAGAGTAATAAGCCTGGTGGATTGGGGAGGGAGGGGGGAGTGGTAGATATGGTAAATCTTGACTTTAGTAAGGCTTTTGATACTGTCTCACATGACCTTCTCTCAAACAAACTAGGGAAATACAACCAAGATGCTGCTACTATAAGGTGGGTGCAAAACTGGCTGGAAAGGAATAATGAGTGGGGTCCTGCAGGGATTAGTTCTGGGTCCGGTTCTGGTCAATATCTTCATCCATGATTTAGTTAATGGCATAGAGAGTACACTTGTAAAGTTTGTGGGCGATCCCAATCTGGGAAGGGTTGAAGTGCTTTGGAGGATAGGATTAAAATTAAAAATGATCCGAACAAACTGGAGAAATGGCCTGAGGTAAATAGGATGAAATTGAATAAGGACAAATGGAAAGTACCCCACTTAGGAACAAACAATTAGCTGCACACATACAAAATGGTAAATGATTGCCCAGTAAGGAGTGTTGCACAAAGAGATCTGGAGGTTGTAGTGGATCACAAACTAAACAGTGTAACACTGTTGCAAAAAAAGCAAACATCATTCTGGGATGTATTAGCAGGAGTGTTGTAAGCAAAACACGAGAAGTAATTTTTCCACTCTAGTTCATGATAAGGCCTGAGCTGGGGCACTGTGTCCAGTTGTGGACACCACATTTTAGGAAAGATACCAATCTTTCAAAGAGATTCCAAAGGAGAGTAACAAAAATGATCAAAGGTCTAGAAAACATGACCTATGAGGAAAGATTGAAAAAAATGGGTTTGTTTAGTCTGGAGAAGAGAAGACTGACGGGGGACATGATAACAGATTTCAAGTACCTAAAAAGTTATTACAAGGAGTGAAAAATTGTTCTTTTTAACCTCTGAGGATAGGACAAGAAGCCTGACCTTAAATTGCAGCAAGGGAGGGTTAGGTTGGACATTAGGAAAAAACTTCCTGTCAGGATAGTAAAGCACTGGAACAACTGTCTAGTGAGGTTATGAAGTCTCCATCGTTGGAGGTTTTTAAGAACAGGTTAGACAAACCTGTCAGGAATAGTCTAATTACTTAGTTCTGCCTTCAGTGCAAGGGACTGGACTAAGTGACCTATTGAGGCTCATTCCAGTCCTACACTTCCATGATCATTAGCCCAGACATTCCTCTAACCACAGTTGGCATCGCTTCCTCTTCAACACCAACACAGAGGACCCCCCTCACTCATCAGGTAGAAAAAAAGTGAACTGTGTGCTAGTAACTCTCCCATTTCTCCTGGACCTTCGAGGGTGTCACAGGTGCCTGCTCACTTCATCTTTTGCCTTTGTGGATCCACCTGCCCACCAAAATCACAAGAGTCTTCTAGAAGTACCAGAGTGTAACCTGACATTCCATAAAAGTGAGACTAAACCTTTTCTCTCTTACTGCAGGTGTCTAGGAGTCCTCTAAAGGTTCCCTAGCTATTTTGCTAGATTGTTGAGCATTACTTTCCTCACAGGTTTAGTGCTGAGCTTGAGGGGCGTCCTAGTTTCTGCAGACAGCGTGTATATGTGTGTGCCCACAAACAGATGGGATTGGGACATACCTCAATAAAACTAGGATCTACTTAGAACGCAAAAAACAAAAGATGTGGCACTGCTAGCTTACACTTCCCAAAGTCTCAGGAGACTGTCACCAGGCCTCAGCTGAAGACACTCACTAGAGGTTGCAGGATCGATACATAAGGTGGGACAGTCTTTTGGAAGCATGCAGTTATTGAAAACAAAAACCTCCCAGCCAACCTGAAGGGGCTGGTTCTTAGAAAATCCCTTGCAGACTGAAATGAAGGGCTATTTTGTGGAACCAAATGCTACAGGTTTGCATACCTGCCTCAGTACTCAACAGGTTGAAGACTTGTCAAAATTTTTATTTAAACTCAAGACTTTTATTTTCCCATGTAGATCTTCTGTACAGCACAGCAAATTAGTCAGTTGCACAGCTTTCTGATCAGAAATTGTTCAAACTGGGTCCAGACAGTGACTTCTGGGTTGGCTTTAGCCACTGTGTATTTGAATGTGGACTTCATAAATAGGCAATTACCAAATTTGTTTTGGGTAGATAAGAGTAATTCAGCCTCTGGGGAACAAACAAGAGCTACTTGCACTCATGAGAAATGCTTTGTAGAATTGCCTCTGGTATCTTCCAATGAGCAGCTAGGAGTCAGAACAAATGTAATTAATTGAGTCCCCACCAGGTGGCTTGATTCATTGTGTGTTTGTCTCCTGTGCATCCCTGCAACCAAGAGTCAAACCAACATCAACATGAGCTGCAGGCATAAATTCGAACTAGGTGAGTCCTAAGGGAGCCTCTTTTTAGCCAAGACAGCAAGACCTGCATTGTGTTAGAAGTTAGAAGTTCTTTGCATATTGACACTCAGGACACATCTTTGCTCACTCAAACTGCTATAACAGCGCTTCAGTGTAGATGCTACCCATGCTGACAGGAGGGCTTCTCTTATAGGTGTAGATAATCCACCTCCCTGAGAGGTGGAAGCTAGGTCAATGGAAGAATTCTTCCATCGACCTAGAGCTGTCTATACCAGAGGTTAGGTAGGCATAGCTACATCTCTCAGCGATGTGGATTTTTCATGGTCCTGACAGATGTAGCTATACTGATGTAAATTCCCAGTGTAGACCAGTCCTTACTCCTTGGTGATTTCATGCCTGAAAGGCTACTGCCTCCGTAGTGTCTAATGTTAGATTTGCAAGATCAGAGAAAGTCATGAGGAAAACTTATCTGAACCCTTACAACTGGTGTTAGGAAAGTGACTCTAAATTTCAAGTGACCTGTGTTTCTGAAGTTGTAAGGCAGAATGCACCTTAAAAAAGACATAAGTGCCTTAAAAAGTCCAGTCTTCCCTATCACCCATAAGTGCTATATGATGTATATATGGAATCTCATCAAAAGATGAGGGAGGTTGCATTTGAAATGGCTGCAATAAAATATATTTCTTGAAGAAACTAAGATATAGGTTCATAGTGAAGCTATGTAAGAGCCTGCAGTTTTTTTGTGCCTAATACATCAGAAATTTTTTCAAGAACAGTGTGGGAAAACGTAAAGCCTTGGAAATCTGGCCAAGGTCACTGAGACCTAGGATGATCTCCATATTAAGTGCTGGTCATGCACATTTATTTATGGGCTTTACACATTTACTAGGGCTGGCCCGAAAACAAGAATTCTGTTTTGTAAAATTTTTTTAAGGTTTTTATATTTGTTTTCATCAGAATGAAATGGAGACGCTTCCAAATTTCTGATTAAAAAAGAGTGAGATCCCACATCAGAATAGCTAGTATCCCCGGGGTGGGGTGGGAGGGAAAGGGTTAGGGCATTCACCTGGGGTGTGGGAGACTCGGGCTACGTCTTCACTACCCGCCATATCGGCGGGTAGCAATCGATTTCTCGGGGATCGATATATCGCGTCTCATCTAGATGTGATATATCGATCCCCGAACGCGCTCCTGTCGACTCCGGAACTCCACCAACCCGAACGGCGGTAGCGGAGTCGACATGGGGAGCCGCGGACGTCGATCCCGCGCCGTGAGGATGGTAGGTAATTCGATCTAAGATACTTCGACTTCAGCTAAGTTATTCATGTAGCTGAAGTTGCGTATCTTAGATCGATTTCCCCCCGTAGTGTAGACCAGCCCTCAGGATCAAGTGCCTGACTCAGAGCAGAATCTCCCACATCCCCGGTGAGTACCCTCACCGCCGGGCTATTGGCTATTCTGGTGTCAATCCATCTCCCTCTCCACACCTCCAACTCCGCCCCCACCCCTCATATTGGATTTGAAAGCGTTTCCACATAAAATGTTGGTTTTAACAAATCAGCATTTTCCAGCTAAAAAATATTCCTGATCAGCTGATATTTACTGCTTGCAGTGCTTTAATACACAACCCCAACCTCACCAAGAAAAACACATGGAAGAAAAAACATTATTTGGTTTTGTAATGTTAGTTTCCTTCTCCTACTACTTTCTGTGCTGCCACTTTGGGGCCTGCCTTTCATATCTCACAGTCCTATATTCTTCCTCAAACATAGTCACTGCAAACTGTTCACCTCTGATTTGTGATTTGACAAACTTGCAGGAGAAGTGCAGGGGTAATTTAGGTAGGCAGAACAGAAATTACCTGCACTGAAACTACTTGAAAATTGGCCTGGACACTGGTGTAAACACTCCTAATGCTGTGAAAAATTGCACGGTATGTCAATACTACTCTATTATTCTTATTACTACTACACTAGGTGAAGCTTGCTTTAGAAATTATGCTTAACAGCCTGCAGTAGCTATAACTTTCTTCTTGCTATTACTGTGACGCACTGGCTCCTTCGCAAAGGGTCCTATCACCTCAGATCTGACAAACTCACTACACTAAACACATGCCTTCCAGGATATTTATCAATAAAGAATAGTATGTCAGGTTTCTACAGAAAGTGTGTAACTTGTCAAGATTCATAATCAGAGAGATGTAAGTATGGGAAATATTTAAGGAATGACGTAATTATATTGAAAGTATGCTTTATGGACTTGGAGTAAAAGTTAGTCACCGGGGGCCATTATGTCTTGGTGATGTTCCTTTCAAGCATGGCAAAACATCAAAGACAACTGCAAATAATCAAAATCACCTGGAGAGTTAAAAAAAAAAAAAAAAAAGGAACTTTACAATAAACACAGGTTTGTCCTGTCTGTGAATAAAGACAAGAAACTGATATATGAGAGACACCCTCTGCATCCTTTTACTGAGGAGACATGTTGGGGAGCAGGGATGTTCTCATGAAAAACTGGATCCTAAGTTACTTTATTAGATAGGAAAAGTAACTATTAATAAAGTGTAGACACAGGTTCGCATTTTATGATTTTGTTTTTTATTGTAACCATTTGTTTCCGCCACTCTCTCTTGTTTCTAGTTAACACTCCATTCTATCTTAAATAAATCTCCTTTGGTTTCATTACAAGTGCTCTGTGTACTACAGGAGCAAAGATTTAAAGTAAAACTGGTAAGCTGGAGTACTCTGCTCCTTTGGGAGCAAGGATCTGAGATTTCTGTGAGTAGCCAGTGTCAGGGACTGGATATCACAGGGGAACGCTTCAAAGGGACTTGAGAATAGGGGTGCACCTCTTGTTAACTTGCAAGGGGGGAAGGGATAGCTCAGTGGTTTGAGCATTGGCCTGCTAAATCCAGCGTTGTGAGTTCAATCCTTGAGGGGGCCATTTGGGGATTGGTCCTGCTTTGAGCAGGGAGTTGGACTAGATGATCTTCTGAGGTCCCTAATAATCTATGATTCTAAGGCAAAGGCAGGGCTGACACCCAGTCACCATGGGCAAAGACTCTCTCTCGCTAGAGACACGGTAACAAAGTGACTCACAGTCCTGGGTACCTTGAGAACTATCACAATTCTCTGCTAGTTACTATGGCTGGGACACTTGTTTGGGACCCAAAAGCATGCTTCTTCCATAGATTTGGAAGGAGTTATTTACCCTCTTGCTCTTCCATTTGAAAAATAATTATAAGATATTCCTGGAACTCAGTGATGTATTTGTTTTTAAAAAGTTTTAACACCAGCCGATTGACATATGTTTGATATTTTAAATTCTGAAGCAATCTTCTGTTTATTAGGTTATGCCATTACACAGAGTAGCAGCATTGATGGGAAAAAGGGTGCCAGACTTTGTCTTTGTCTAGAAAACAGAAGGAAACAATAGACAGAAGGAGTGAAAGGAGATTTTGTTCAGGATATTGAACATAAATGAACAGGATGTGAATTTGAGGCCTGGGTTCATTAGTAAAGTCTTAAAGAAAGCCATAAAAACACGGATAATAAAACATGGTGTCAAAATATCAGTGTGTGAAACTGAAACACGTGTTAACAATGAAAAATAACTGTGCAACCAACATGTAACTCTATAATTTACGGAGAAATGGGATCTAGAAACGAATGGCTTCTGTTGGGTGTTAATTTGTCAGTTTTAAAGAGGCATATAAACATGCAGTAAAACTTTTAAAGTATCAAGTCAGCTTTATAAAATATACAGATTCTTTCTGACATTATCCTTATAGTTTGAATACTGATAACTGATCATCTCTGAAGAGTATATCCTTCCATCATTCTGCATATAGAATCTTCCATTACAGATGATCCTAGTTCTGCAAAAAAAACTGATCTGGCAATATGAATAGACACCTTCAACAGAGTTTGCATTTGTCATGGGGTCTCAGCTTAAATTCTTAAATGCAATTTCAGTGCAATTTTGTGCACCAATATTTCTGGGCTCATAATTTCCCCATACTCAAACAGACCTTTAGCACAAACTTTTCTTTTTCACAGACAAGTTTTGCATAGCCAATATCTGCATTATTAAAATGTACTTTTCATTTGATTTTCAGTGTAAAGTTAAAATCTAGGCAGCTCATAATCACAGAGCTGACCTAAAATATCCAGATGCTGGAAAAATGGTCAAATCAATTTTTTTAGAGACTAGTAAAAGTAATAAAGGGTAGGATAGGTAATGGATGTAACCTACTGGGGAGTCAGTACTACTTATAAAAAAATAGGTTTTATTTACTTTGGTTTTATTTTTCTAACAAACAAACATGATGACACATTGGACAGATGTCAGTCGCTTTATTCAAACACTTTGGCAAGCCTGAGATACACTTTCATACATAGACACTTTAAGGCCTGTTATATACTCTCTATCCAGTTGACACAGCTATACATCTTTTCTTTCACTTTAGTGATGACAACACTATGATAGACAATGCATTGTTTGAAAATCTCTCTCATAATTTACTGCCTGAGAGATGGAAAACTACTACTGAATACTTAAGGGCTGTTGAGAAAGTACTGTGAAATTCTTGAGCTATATCATGCAGCAGTCAAAAAGCTCCATTTTTTTTTAGATATAATTGAACAGATTATATTTAAGAGATTTTCAGATTCATAACAACTCACCTGACATGATAATCTGTTGCTGGCCTAAGGTCTTTCAGGTTATATTCTAATTCTTCTCCACTGCAGAAAGAAATCATCCATATGTCATGAAAAACAGTACCTCAGTTAGTACAGCTATTGAATTTCTGACATCTAGGGGCTCCTACAAATGATTCATTGAAAAAAATAAATAATTTCCAGGGTAGGAAAATAAAAGTAAATAATGTAGGACCAACTTGTCAACAGACTGGAAATCTTTACAAGTTTCCATATTAAAGGAAAGAGAAGTAGTTATGTTTTCCATTTATAAAGTAACCCTATCACATGGATTTATTTCTACAGTCTTTATCTGTACAAACCTATGTCAATTTAACTTACTAGGCCTTTCAACTCTTCCTGAGATATGCTGAAAATGTGACTCAACCATACCCCAGTTCCATGATGTTTTACTTTTATTATTGCAAAGTACCTACTTCAGAAATGCTGAATCATCAAACTGGGTTGGTGAATATTATATCAAAAGATTCTAGCATGGCTTGAACTTCAGCATCTTGCATTAATGCTTCACTTGGGGCCCTCATTTTGAGGTCCTGTCCAATATTATATGCTATATTTGGGCTTGACAGGGAAGTACATAATCTCCATTACTAATAACCACAGTCTGTGCCCATTCAAGTCAATGGCAAAACCAGTGGTTCAGAATTGAACTTTAGATATTGAATGGTTAGAGCCATGTGTTAAGCTACAGGACATCCTGAGAATGGAGATGAACTTGGCCACAAAAGGTCATTATTATGCTACCTGGATCCCCTTTAGTGAAATTTGTGGAGGACAATTACTTCATAATAGCCAATCTGGCATCTCAGCACTTTTTAAAGTGCACAGAGGATGATTTTGTTGGGGAGCCTATGTAATCCACTGGTGAGTGTATATTACAGGTCCCCCTGTGTGCTGATCTGCTGAGGATATGAGCTGTTACAATCCCCAGCTACAGAAACATGGCTGTTAAACTCACACTGTAGCAGCTCTTGGTTTTAGCTCTGGCAGGTGGCTGTCACATCAGGAAAGTACATGTGAGAGAGTTTCGATAACTTGAGGGACAGGAAATGTAGCTCTATTCTTTGGAGAGGGACGAGGCAGAAAGTGACAACATGTGCCAGGTCTGCTGGGGGGTGGCTCCTCCCACACACACATGCGCTCAATCAATTTGCAGGAAACTTTTTCAGGTGCGGCTAGAATTACCAAAACTGGGCCAAAATACTTTTTTTGTGAAATTGGTAGGACACAAGGGCAGGACCTGAAGAACCAGGATAGCTCATTTTTAACTAAAATATAAACATAGAACAACACATGAAAAAAAGTACATAATTACCTGTAAATTATCTTGTACTTCCCATCCCTCCCTTTGTCTGATAAGGCAACCTCGTAAGTACAAGTGTAAGGCAAGCCATTATTGTGTCTATCCGCACTTAAAAGGCCAGTTGGAGGACACCATGTTAGTAAAACTGTTCTTGCTTGAATATTTGAAACCTATAAAAGAAATGTTAGTCAGTGTGAATTCCAAGTACTGTGTTCTCTTATGAAATATATTTACTCTTTACCAAGTAATTGCTTATGAATACCACTCCTAAGAGTTATTAAGGAAACTAAGTAGTCATTGGTGAGAGATGAAGAACTGTAATGAACTAGAAACTGGCTGAGAGACAGGAAACAAAGACCTAGGCTTCGCTGGGGACAGTTCAATGATAACCACTTCTCAGGATGCAACATTGATCCAAAAATATCCACAGTGGTATACACAGACTGGAAAAACAAAACAATTTAGGACTGCTTCGGGCCATAAGCCAATCTCTAACTGACAATTGCTAAGAAGAAATTTCCCCTGCTGCAAGCTAGTTATTCCATCCATAATTGTCCATTTAGGGATTCCTTGAACCTTCTTCTGAAGCATAAACTGCTGGCCACCATTGGAGACAGCATACTAGACTAAATGGGTCACTGGAGGTGCACCTGTTAGGAATTATCATGGTCCTGTCTGACCTTAAAGTCTATGAGTCTATATGTCCAAATAATCTTAGAGCAGACAGAGCCTAAAACTAGCACAGCTTTTTTTTTTTCTCTGCTACATTCCTTAACAGGACAATCCGCTGGCATAATGCCAGAAGCATCATAGGCCTGTACAGTAGCTTCCATTTGAACAGACTTCTGAATCCATGCTGAGAGAGGAAAAAACGTTAATGCTTCTAAAAATCAATGTTTACAGTGGCTATCCTGGAAAGAAAGTACTGTACTTCTAAGTAACTCTTCTGAAGAAATCCCTGAGAAATCATTTTATAGCCCTGAGCACTCTGCCACATCATCACTTGAGTTTTAGATAATGAAAATGACTAATCTCTTAAAATTGCAATGTCAAATGTAACAGTGAAAAAAAATTGCCTACGTGAGGAGGAACTGAAGTTACATTCCAGCACACAAGGTTTTATGTTTCTTATTAATTTCTGCTATGTCAACTTTTACAAGTTTTATCATTCTAGCAGATTCCTCCAAAAAACTTATAGAGCAAAAATCTCTGTTATTTCAGAATGTGTAAGAAGCTGAATGATTTAGAGACTCAGTTATAAATTTTCTATACTTTTCCACATAAATCTGGCACTCCTCTCCCATTAATGATAACAGTACTTGCAAAACTAATGTGCTGTGCAACTGTTCTTGGAATTTACTCTTTGAGGTCCAGCATAGCTTTCAAAAATGTAGTTTCATTGGGAATGTGGTTGGAATATCCAAGTTTAAAGACTCACTTTCCTGCAAGAAAGAGCTCTGGAAATCTCTAATGCAGATCATTTAACATCTCATCTGAAAAATACATTGCCTCTAGCTGAAAAGCACCCCAGCTATTGTTCCTGATCTTGATATATTAAGCAGATGCCTTCTAAACCAACTCCTAAATCTGAGATTTTTTAACATACTGAGAAGGGGGTGAAACCATAAAGTGTTTCTCATCTTAATGTAAACATTGCTCACAAAGTTACCAACAACATTTTAGTTTAATGTCAGTAAACTTAGTTAACCATGCCCAAAATAAAATATCTCTGCAACATAAGTTGAAATTGTAGAACATGAAATGTTAAGTAGTATCAAAAAATTTTCTCAAGAACCATTTGCAGATTAGTCTTACACCAATTTTCTTATCATTTCTTGTTCTCCTACTGTTGTCCTAGAGGTAATACAATCACTGTTTGCTTCAAACAACTCAACTGGTTAAAAATTGCACTGGATTAGCCAGACATCTATAAGAAAAGCTCAAAGTCTCAAGTCAGACAAAGCAATTGAAATCTCTTAGGTATCCTAACAGAATGAAATCATAGCCAAAACTAAACACATTTACAGTTAAAAAATTACATTTGATATCAATTAAGTATTTTACAGGCCAAAGAGAATTTAGCAATAAAAAAGATCCAAATGGTATTTTTTTTTGGACATACATTACTACCAGATGAACTACTGTGAGATTTCTTCTGTTATTATGGACATATGCTTGCATAATTGTTTTTCATACATTCAGACAGGGATTTGGAACTCGATACACAATATCCAGCCAATGTTCTATTGAACATTTTTTTTATGACTACTAGCTAGGACACACGTATATATGCTCTCTATTTGGTAAAAAGCCTTGTCCTTTAATGAACTTCAGTGATTTGTAGAAAGTCAAGTTTCTCTTAATGTAAGAGAAACAGTAAATCGTATGGGCAACACACAAGAAAATACAGGTACACATTTAATACTCTGAAGTCAACAGGGCTCTGCACAGGCTGGTTCACATAAGGATAAAAGCTTACTATGGCTATCAGCTAAGGGAGTTGTTCCATTAGCTGAAGTGCTACAGGTTTAAGCTTTTGGTGCTGAATATCCAGGTTTCAATTTTTCTACTGACTTGTGATGGTGGTGGTGGTGGTGAACACACAGTAATGGCTGATGTCACAAATTGAGTTTTAAAATAAACAGGTAACCAACAATTAAAATAATTTCTAAGTAAACCCTGAAAGTGTCAAACAGGTTTTCTGACACCCTCGCAAAGCCTGCATGGCGCGCACTAAAGGTTATTTATACATAAATGGGATTAATTGTTAGATGAAGTGACAAACTGTAATTCGGAGTCCACATTTTTAGCATGGCAAACCACAATAGTACTATCCTCAGGAGAGTGAGAATTTGGAACAAATAAATTTGTATGACTTAATGGAAATACAATTTGCTGTCCAGTGAGCCAACAGGTTCAGTCTGAAACCACAGTCTCCGGCCACAGGTTGTGTATCTTCAATGTTTTCTTTAATGAGTGGCTAAGTTGCTTCTGCAAGGATCAATGAATATTATGCTTGCTATGGAGGAAAGAATATAGGCCCAACTATTCAACTTCCAAACAATAGGCATGATTCTGAAAGGTGCTCAGTGCTATTTGTCCCAATGGCAGTTGAAGGAGCTGAACACCTTTCAGAAGATACTGAGCACTTGGGCAAGATCTGGCCCAATACCTATTCTTGAACTGTTTCTTTATGCGTATGAGAGCGTCATAGCTATTCCAAACCCACTGAAGTCAATGACAAAGTTCCTCTTCTCAAGACAATGCAATTAAGAACATCAGAACAGCCATACTGGGTCAGACCAAAGGTCCATCTAGCCCAGTATTCTATCTTCTGACAGTGGCCAATACCAGGTGCTTCAGGGGGAATGAACAAAACAGGTAATCATCAAGTGATACATCCCCTGTTGCCCATTCCTAGCTTCTGGCAAACAGAGCCTAGGGACATCATCCCTGCCCATCCTGGCTAACAGCCGTTGATGGATCCTATCCTCCATTAACTTATTTAGTTCTTTTTTGAACCCTGTTTATAGTCTTGGCCTTCACAACATCCTCTGGCAAAGAGTTCCACGGATTGACTGTGCATTGTGTGAAAAAATACTTAATTTTATTTGTTTTAAACCTGCTGCCTAATAATTTCATGTGGTGACCCCTAGTTCTTGTGTTATGAGGAGTAAATAACACTTCCTTATTTACTTTCTCCACACCAGTCATGATTTTACAGATTTCTATCATATCCACTGTGAGTCATCTCTTTTCCAACCTGAAAAGTCCTAGTCCTATTAATCTCTCCCCATATGGAAGCTGTTCCATACCCCTAATAATTTTTGTTGCCCTTTTCTGTACCTTTTCCAATTCCAATAAATCTTTTCTGAGATGGGGCGACCAGATCTGTACGCAGTATTCAAGATGTGGGAGTACCATGGATTCATATAGAGGCAATATGATATTTTCTCTCTTATTATCTATCCCTTTCCTAATAATTCCCAACATTCTGTTAGCTTTTTTGACTGTAGCTGCACATTGAGTGGATGTTTTCAGAGAATGACTCCCAGATTCTTTCTTGAGTGGTAATAGCTAATTTAGACCCCATCATTTTATATGCATAGTTGGGATTATGTTTTCCAATGTGCATTACTTTTCATTTATCAACATTGAATTTCATCTGCCATTTTGTTGTCCAGTCACCCAGTTTTGTGAGATCCCTTTGTAACAATTAGCTGTCTGCTTTGGACTTAACTATCTTGAGTAGATTCGTATCATCTGTAAATTTTGCCTCCTCACTGCTTACTCCTTTTTTCAGATCATTTATGAATATCTTGAATGGTACTAGTCCCAGTACAGACCCCTGGGGGACACCACTATTTACCTCTCTCCATTCTGAAAACTGACCATTTTTTCCTACACTTTGTTTCCCATCTTTTAACCAGTTACTGATCTATGAGAAGACTTTCCCTCTTATCTTACTCCAGCTTTCCAAAGCTTAAACCGGGAGGTCAGATTCTGATCCATTTCATGAATTTCATTTCATTATAACATCTACTCTTCTTTCCTCAGCCAGTCTGTGACTGTTAACCAAAGAATTTTTTTCAGACCAGTTTTATATGACTCAAGAGAAGAAGGCGCTTCCACTACTTCTCCATTGGAAATAGAATGCTTTTATTCTATTAAACACTGAACTTGCAGTACTGGTATAAAATACTTAAATGTGGTATTAATTCTAAACAGGAAATACTTCTGCATAGGATTTGTTCATTTTTAATGCTGTCTTAACTCTACCCTACCAAAATATTAAAAACTGGAAGATTTCTTTATCATTTGGGGAGATGATTCCCCTTTGTGTACTGTCTTTACGCAGATAAGGCCCATGCTGTCAGAAGTACCTTTTCCAGTTGGGTAACATGACCCACTTTGTCCTACAAGCTATTGTATTTGATTTTTACAGAGTTTTTTTTTTTTAAGGTCGAGAAGTAACTACACATTCTTTGTCATGGGAGTTTTCTGTGTCTAGCAAAAAGCACAGCTAATTAGTTCCTGCAAGCTTCTCAGCTTACATGGTAAATGTCTGCTTTATAAGCTACCGAAAAGGTGGTGGAGCAAATAAAGAATCCCAACCCTTGCACTACTTTATTAAAGTTACAAGACTGATAAATATCAGTTCTTTCAGTCATTCAGGTAATGAACAAGGGCCAACATTTCCATACAAGTTTACTTTGAGATTTTGGGCTAGTGTTCACAGGCCTTTGGTGATTTGGGGAGGTTTATTGTAAGTGTGCGAACTACACTGAATGAAGCATTCCTTTGCTCCCCAGAGGGCAATGTTTGAAGGACTTGTGGGTCGAATGAGCTCATGGCTTTTACGAGGTCAAGTTTTCCCTTTCAAATCATGGTCTGACACTGCAGTCCTTAATCAGGCAAAAATCCCAATTACTTGAAAGGACAGCAGGAACAGGCTCTTTATTACAAAGCCAGTCTTCATTTGAACTCAGACCCACCATACCAGTATTGCTTCTTTACCTCCCCCCACACCCTCCTACACAGCAGTTGTCAGCATTTGCTGAAAGGATGCAATAACCTTTCAAGCATCTCTGCAGCCACTTACATCTGTTCCATTGTAGTTGAACACAACAGCGGCACTCAGCCATTTTTGAAGCTTTGCCTCGGGTTTCTCCTCTCTTAGGAAGATGGCTGCTTCAGAGAATGAGTACCTTGTCTGTGACATTAGGAACTGGAAACTCAGTAGGATTTCAGGTTAAACAAACAATCCTCGGAAAAATCTAATCCTTTAAAGAGCTGCCTTATAAAAGAGAAAATTTGGTATGATCTACGTGAAATCTCCCAAAATAGGTGGCAACATTAGATAATGTCTCATTGCTTGAATTTCAGTCCACTCCCAATTGATTCATTGATGCCTCCTTACTTCATTTGTTTTACATACATGGTATTTTGTTTATTAAACAATTTTATTTTTCTCTTTTATAAACGTTCTGCTTGGGCTACAAATATTTTACTACTATTGAAGCAATGGCATTACACACCATTTTTCTCAGTAAAAACTACATGTACACATTATATACAGGTAGAGTGTATATGTTATATACATGTACATGTACACACACACAACAACAAATGATGGTAGCCTATGTTATTGTTATGAGCTGAGTGAAGTCTTGTTATGGGTTGAGTTAAAACACCATTGAGATTGATAGGTGTGAACTCACCCTTCAATTAATATAACTATAAGCATATGCGCCACCTAAGACAAAAGTAGTCAGCACCCACTCAGCAGCTTTTGTCTGAGTATTGTTTCGGATAGGTGTGTGTAGGAAAAAAGATCACGCAAACTCAGGACAGACAGGAACAGACAGAGAGAGACAGTGAGAAAGAGACAGCCTGAAGGGGCAGATGAAAATATGGAAGAAACTTGGGAAAAAGTTTTTGGGCCAGGGTGCAGATAAGAGTGTGCTCTGGTATTGTGGAGCAAAAGAAGCTGTTTTCTTCTATTGATTCTCTCTATGTTCAAAGTCACAGGACTTCATTCGTTCTTTGAAAATAAACAAAACTGCACCAAACAAATACCCGACTATCAGAAATTTCTACTCCTTTCTGGAACGCCGCCAGGGCCCCAAACTTGGATTAGCCACTCAGGTGAAAAAAGGGAAGCAATATAAATTTATTATTAGCATGAGGTTGTGATAGCCTTGTTACTTATGAGTGTTAAAGTTACAGGGAAGTACGCGGGTCATCCCAAACATGTACCAATACAAGGGTCACACCACACCATCATGTATTCAGCAGGTGCCCCACCCCCAAACCCCTATAAAAGCTATTTTAGGAATGTTCTACAGAGTTTAAAAATAGTACTACTGTTTTATCCCTCTGCCTGTAAAGCGAAGTTTCTTAGGCTTTGTCTACACTGGACTTTCGTTGGCAAAACTTTTGTCATTCAGCCGAATGACAAAAAGTTTTGCCAATGAAAAGCGCCAGTGTGAACAGCACTTTGTCGGCAGGTGAGCGCTCTTCTGCTGACAAACAGCGGCTACGCTGCATGCCTTTTAGTGGCATGGCTGTAGTGGCACAGCTGTGTCGCTAAAAAGTACATAGTTTAGACATAGCCATAGTTATCATGAGTCCAATTATACAGGATTCAGAGGTAACCACAGAAACTTCTAAAATAGCTTCTCTCTACAAAAAATGCCAAAGAATTTTCAGGATCTTCCAAGGTTAGATATTCCTCCTGTCTAATGGTATCAGTCTCCTGCATCTAGCTCTGGAATATTCCATGATACTCTGAGTTCCTTTCCCAGGTCTGAAGAAGAGCTCTATGTAGCTCAATAGCTTGTGTCTCTTACCAGTAGAAGTTGGTCCAATAAAATATATTATCTCACCCACCTTGTCTCTCTAAGCAGACATTAAAACAGCCATTGATGCCATTTTGGGCCACTGTAACTTTGAGTGTGCACGTTTGAGGAATGGACAATTCCACATTTGAAGGGGGGGGAGGAAGGAAGGAAAGTTTCTTTTTAAAATGGTGGCTTTGGGGACTTGTCAGAGGTTTAGAATGTTGGCCGCAGTCTCAGAGATGGATCAGTGGGCAAAGTGCCTTTGAGCATATCCCTTCTCAGGCCTCAAGCCATCGCTAGTCTTTGGGTGGAATCATATGATTCACCCATTCTCAGGCCAGGCCTTGGGCAGCATTCCCTTGGTACTAACTGCATCTCAGCAGGTCTGATTGACCCTCAGACCCTGCAGTTCTGTTCCCTCCAGGGGCAATGACAGTGGCATCCAGCAATCAAACAGCCTTTTTAAAGCAGAGTGCTATTTATTTTGAACCAAAGCATTTAAGAGAAGACAGATCTTAAAAAATAAACCAGTTTATATACTGGTACATGCTTGTCTTTTGTTAAGGCGCACCATTCCCTGGATCTGAGAAAGCCCCACTCCTTTAGAGTCCCTCTGGGGAGTCTCTCTCTGTGTTAGCTTTTCTCCCTGAATAGCTGCTGACAAGTGACATGCACATACCTTACTCTCCTGAGAAGAGCCTTTTAACTGTTTAGTGTTCTTTTGATCTCTGGGCTTGCTGCCTGGCAATACAAAGCTTGCACCTTCATTGGCGACAGGATATATTAACCTCAAAGCTAACAGTTTCCCTCATTGTCTTGTCACTGCCCCTCAACCATTTGTTTGGAGATTCTTACCAGGATCCACTGGGTTGCTTCCCTGCTTGTTTTTCCCACAGCCCTCTATTAAGCTAGAACAATATATTCATACTGGAAAGTCTTACAACCCATCATACAATAACAGCACCTCACTAACCAGGTCACAGATAGTGTTTATAAATTATTTCGTCTCAATATTCTTAGAGTATACTGACTACATAGCAATTCTACAGCAGTCACGACAGTGAACTAGTTTTCCTCTGCAGAACTATCCACTGCTCATGAATATACACCAAGGGCATGTTACTGGCAATATAACAGTACAGAGGAGTTAGCCAAAAACTATGAGGTCAATCACATTTGTCATGACAATTGTTTGTAGGGAAAAAATTTAATTGGGGCGGGGGGTGGGAGGGTGGAAGGCTGCATGAACCATTGCAACTTCAAGTCAGCAGGGATTTAGATTCCCCATTTATTCCTTCATTGCGTAAGGCCCTGATCCTGCAAACAGATGCATTGGTGCAGACTTTAAAGTGTATGGAGTTCAGACTATTATGTGAACATAATGTCTGCACTGGTGCATCTGTCTGCAGGACTGGGGTCTAAACTGCAACAGAAACATATTTTCCACACTTTTCAATGTTATTAAATAATACAATTTGTTTTTTTCTTGTCAGAGTTTTGGTTTTTAATTCCTAATTTATTATTTAAAATTAAAGTTTTTTGGGGGCAGGGGACAGGAGAATTGATATCAAGTAAATAAGTATTTTTATTATTTATGTTCTTATATGTGCATTACCTTATACAACACATTAATTAAATTAGTAAAATTAATAAATTCATCCAAGGATTTCAAAATGCTCTACAAATAGCCATTAATTAAGCTCCAGCATATGCTATAAGACACCTAGAAATTATGCCCACTGTATGGACTGGGATTTTTGCCTCAGTATGTACTTTGGACTGCAAAACTGTGATCCATAAAAATGTTCTTGGATGAAAATACATTTATACAACATTCTAGCATATAATAATTCAGATGCCACCCCGTATTTCACCAGCATTATACCATGGACAAAAAAAATACACTTGGCATATTTGTGAAGTCATCTTTTTTTGTAAATCTGGAACACGTACCTGTGGTTTCTCTATTCCAGAAAGAATGTCTTGAACTCTTTTGGTTTCTGAGTCATATTCTGTAAAACAGACAGGAAAAAAGTAAATTACCACCATTAGATGGCAATAATGTCATCAAACTCTATATTCCTCCATTGTGAAGTTTTTACTAGGAAAGAGACAGAGAACAGTAGGACTGGTTCATAAGAAACAGTTTCTTGCGGCAGTTTGCTCTTATGTAACAATGGCAGAAGAAATACAATGTATGGTTCCTTATATATGAATATGAAAAATATGGTATAAGAATGAATGGCCAATGACATTTTCAAGCCTTACTGACTGCAGCTACAGAGCTGACATTCGCAGACTTCCTAAACCGATTAACTTTTGGTTTCATGTGGCCAACCCCCGGCCCACCTCCCCCAAACACACATAAAAAACTTAGTTCCACAAATATACTGCAAAAAGACACAGGGTATTCTATAACTCAATTAATGTTAAGATTAATCTGGCTTATTAACCAAAAATATCTTTATTCTGTCATCCATGGAGCTCCACTGCAAGGAGAGTCCTCACTTTCTTACTTAGAGCCCATTCTGCTGGAAAATTAATAGTCTTTTTATTTTAATGGAAGTGTGCTGGCCAAACATATTATCTTTCACAAAAAAATAAAGTAATTATACCACAAACAAACAAACAAAAACAAAATGAGCAGGACTCTTGAGATAGCAGAATAAAATTCTGGCACAGGGAATTTCGAAACTCATGAAGAAAAAAACGGCAGGTTTAAATCAAAACCTCCAGAAATGGTTACTCCCCAAAAGGCTGACCTATTTCTTGAAGCTCAAGAATTTGCCCATTTTTGTCAAAAACCTGCTTGGAAAAAAAAATACCACCACCATTTAAAATAAGTTCCATGCACTAGCATGCCAAAAATTTAAAACTGGTTGAGTACTGACAGGCAAAACTCCAATGTAAATGCTCATCTCCTCCTGAAAGAATGTGCCTCAGTGTGTAGTGGGAACGACAGCCGGACTGCCTCCTATGATCTGGAGTGCTTTTCCGTCTAAGCCACTTGACAAAAATTAACCTAAGCTAATTCTGAATAAGAGGAAGATAGCAGGACCATTTTTTTCCCACAGTCTTAACACACTTTACCAGTTGTCCGAAGCGTATAAATTAGCATGCTTCTGTATGGCTAAGACAAATCTGACTTGACAACTATACAGATGGGCATGACCCCGCTGAGAGAAGACCCAGATGTTGATCCAAATAGAAAGTTCGTCAATGATTAGGGACTTTGGGGATTCAGTGTTCCCTGTAGTTCTACTGCAGAAGCAGCCCTGAGCCAGGAAATTTGGATCCAGATCTGAAAATTCTGAAGGGGTTCAGAACCAGTGCTGTGGGCCCACCTCTAAAGAATGTCAGTATGAAACTGCTTCTACGCCTACAGTGGGTAAGAGAATGCTGTTACTATGCCACTGAAAGTTTCTTTTATGGTCATTACGTCACCCTCAATTACAGCCCCAGAAGCTAAGTTTGAATCTTTCTTGACCTTAAATCCTGAACATGTGGGCTGAATTCTCTCTCCTCAGTCTGCTTTCTAGCAAGGGTTCTATCTGTGGCACCCTAACTAAGAGATGAAAATCAACCCTAAAGCTCAATGAAATTTCACTTCCCTCTCCTTGTGAAAAATGATAGCTTTGTACAGTAACTAAGCCCTTTTTGATGCCTTGCAGACAAAGGGCTGCAGGCTTAAGCCATTCCAAATCCTGGAGCTGAATAATGAGACCTAAGAGAGTAGGGTATCCTCAGCAATGACAAAAATGTAAAGGCATCAGCTTTCTAACCAAAGTTAACATAGCCCTGATCCTAGGGAAGCTTTTGATTCCAGTTCACTAAGTACATAGTCTGCACACGTGCACACGCCTGCTACCTCAGCCACCCACACTCCTCGAGGCTCAGAACAGCTTGGTGCCAGATGCACAATGCCTGTCATCATGATTGTCCACATGCAGTAGAGGTCAGTTTAGAGCTGGAAGCAAGTAAAAGAAACTTCATCAGAGAACTCAGGCAAGTAAAAAGACCAATGTCGATGTAACTCAGGAGAGATGAGAAGTGGCAAGGTGACTCATCTATGAATGAATTTAATCCACATGACCAAACAGCTAACTCTTTAAAGGACCACTGATGCTCAGCACTCGGTATGGAAGGTTCTGATGGCAAGATGTTTTTCCCACCCTGAGGGCACTCACATAACACTTGAAAATTAATTTATTTAATCACAAAAGTAGCCCTGACCCCCACCACTGACATTTTGCTGTAGAGTGCAATCATTTGGTGTCATCCGCAGCAAAGCATTCCAGTACAAAAGACTACAAACCACCAACATCAGTGCTAATGGCACCCCTGCATGTTGGCAGTTTCATGGGGGGGGATCAAGGTCTGATGAGTATCAGAGATTGATTTGCCCTTTTTTGCACTTCCAGTTGTTTCTGTGGTTTGAAGCACTGAGGCACACAGTGGCAGGGAAACATATTGAAACTTGCACTGCCATTACTTGTGCTGTTGAACAGACAATGTTCTCACAGAAGTTAGTCCCACACTCAAATTACAACCCAGTTCCAAATCTGCTTTTATATCGGTTTAATAAACCAAGGAAGAATTTTCATTTTTGAACATTCATTTAAAAAGTCAACCTCAAGGGTGTTCTGCAAATATTGAAACAGGCAGGCAATGGGATACAGAATGCACTGCAGTCCTTTCCCGTATCAGCAAAAGTGCCAGGATTGTGCAGGAAAAATATAAGACTCACAAACTTAATGCAAGGAACACATAAATGTCAGACCTAGTTGAGGACATCTGCATATTCCATTCATGACGTTCGCACCATTCATTCATGATCCCTGCACTCTTGGAGGTATGAGTTACCTTAGGCTTACTCCACTGCTGCTAATACCATAAACCATTCTATCTTAAGAAAGGAAATAATTGCAACAATGTATACAAGGAGAGAGAAGAGCTGTTCATCATATGAACTTTCAGATCACTATATTATACAAAGTGGATGCCTGGAAGGTTTAAAAGGCACCACGCTGCATTCAGGCACAATGATAATGATGTCAAGTATCAGAGGGGTAGCCGTGTTAGTCTGGATCTGTAAAAGCAGCAAAGAATCCTGTGGCACCTTATAGACTAACAGACGTTTTGCAGCATGAGCTTTTGTGGGTGAATACCCACTTCGTCCGAATACTTCGTGGGTGAATACCCCTTGCATCCGATGAAGTGGGTATTCACCCACGAAAGCTCATGCTGCAAAACGTCTGTCTATAAGGTGCCACAGGATTCTTTGCTTCTTTTAATGATAATGATGATGACAGATCATAGACCTTAAATGGGAGGAAATATAAACTAAAGAGATAATGGACAATAGAGATGCACATGAAAGTCAAGTAGTAACATAACACTAGTGGAACTGACATATGGCAAAACAGCAACAACTTTTTAATTAAAATGATTAGTGATATTAATTATTATTATTATAATAATACAGGACAAAGTCACTCACAGAGGTGACAGTTTTTATAGCATTTCTTTAGGTTTTTCATTTACTGTTTGATGAACCAGATGAATTCTTATCAGGCTTCTGTGGCTATTGAGGTCTGTTCAATAACAAATATGATCATCCACATCCTTCTGGGCTACACTAGTCTACGGTGAACTAGAGAGATCATGGATCCTTTTCTCAGCAGGATGCTGGTCCTATTTGTCACCAGATGGGGCCAGTCTCTTTGCTAACAACATATTCAAGTATCAAACTTGAGCTCTTTCGCCTGGGCCAACAAGGAACCTTGGGAGCCCTTTGGAGACAGCACATGGTGGGGAAAAAAGAGGATCTTGCATGATTCTAAATGCCTCCCTCTGGCTAGCTGTAGCACTGCATTGCCAGTCTCTAGAAAAGGCTGCATCCATCCCCCATTAACAGAAGGCCTTAGGAAGAATAATGACACTACTGGGTAGTACAGAGCACATAAAAAATGAGTTCTCAATCCAGAGGCCGCAATTTCCAGCTCATGCAGGTGTAAAACACCTAACCATGGCTGTCCTGTGCTAATAGAGTAACTTCCACCCTTTAGGCTGAGGAATACAAGTATCATGCAATGACTGTAAGTATGGTAGAGAAGAAGGATCACAAACCCTGCTTCTAATGGCCAGCAAATTTTTAAAGACAAAAATATTACCCGTGATTGCTTGAGAAATTGGGAATATGCCCACTTGTTAAAGGGAATCCAGCCTCAAATGGCCAGTTTTGTTTGTTTTTAGTCTCTGACCCCTTTCTCACTCTTCCTGGCCTGTCTGAAGTCAGCAAATGAAAGCTGTGTGCGTCAATCTCTCCACATTAATACTAGGAATTGCAGGGCCAAGTAGCTGGCATATACTGTCCTCCTTGTTTGACATCAGCAACAGAAGGTCAGGGAAGAGCTCACTCCAACACTTTGGATCATTGTCTTCTTAAAAGCTTTTCTACTTCTCATCTGTTTCCTACATCTGTCATGGCAAAACTGTCCATCATAGAAGGAAGTTGAAGGATTCCATGAGTGCTCAGAGGAACCCTCAAGAGGACAATATAAAACCCTCAGTTATCATTTATGAAAAGGGGATACTTCTGAATGCCTCCGAGATGCTATGACTAGTCCCGAGCTATAAAATTTGATTCCGAATCCAGATCCTGAATTACTCCCAAGTTCTGGGTTGTTTGGATTTGGGGTTTTGGTTTGACCTTTTATAGTAAAGGGACCAGCTGTAAAATCTGAATCTAGGCTCACATTCTGTTCCCCCGGCCTCCAAAGTTTGGGGGTTTGATTCTGACCCACCCAAACTCACCAAAAGTGAATTTCCCCCAAGAATATAGGGAGGTGATTCTTAATGCTAGAAGCTAGTTCTTGCTGAACTGAAGCCTATAAATTTCTGTTAGCACAAGTCCCTGCTTCTTCCTGTATATACAGTCCAAACATAATTCTTCTACCATTCCAACAGTGCTTTATAAAGCAAGGCAAGTTTAAAAAAATACAGAAAAATATATATTAAAGTTTAAACTTTCCACAAATACTGGCTTTCACATTTGCTTAAATAGCAGCTGTTTATGCACAATGTTTGAAATAGCTACAAGCCCTAAACTAATTGAAATTTCTCACCATAAATACAGTTTACTGATTTTAGGTTTGTTCTGCATTTTTTCCTTCACAGAAAAAGAAGAGGGCCAGTAGATACTTAGCTGCTGGCTACAGAAAGTATTTACTGTTTCAACAGCTCCTCCATTCCAATGCAATGACATCAGCATGAATGCCTTGCAAACCTTATGTCGCGTTTTCAAGCACAGCACCACGCTTGCAGATACGCCAGTCATAACACAATATGCTTTCTCAGAATTTGTTCCAGATTTACAGGGCTGTGAGTGGCTCAAATACTAGTAATGATCTTTTATCAGTCACATAAAGTGCAAGCTACAATTTGAAAGACACTAAACTCCCCAATATACTATCTGCCTCCTTGATAAATTTCTAACTACTATTAAGCCCTTTTTGATATCAAAGCAAGAGACTCACTAGAAATTAACACACAGAGATAGCTGTTCTATAATCTTTGAGATTTTTAGAACCGAATGAGCAAACAATTATTCACACATGAGAACAGAACGCAGAAAAAATAGTAACGATATTGCAATTATTAAATTACAGTTACATTCTGGCTGCTATAGGTGCACAGATGAGCCAGAAACTTAGCAGGCAATTTTCCTCTCCAGTCTGGCTCCAATCTATAGAGAGAACACACACAACAGGAGTCACAAGAGTGCAATCCATGGCACGGCAGGACAAGGCCAAGGGATCATAGGGAACAGTCAGCATCCTTAGATATACACCTCTTAAGCTGGTGATACGAATGATATCCCCAAACCATGAAAAGTATGCTGCGGCTAGCAGAAATAATCACTAAGAGTGGGGCCTGTTGTCATAACATGGCCACGGTAATACTGCTTTTGATATGCTGTTGTGCACTTTCATAGGAAACATTTTCAAACTCAGCCAGAATTAGGGCCCATTATAATGATATGCTTATTAAGGAAACACTCAGAAACCTTCTCTTCAAAACAGCTGTCCCAGTCTAAAATATAAGCAGAGTTAACCCCCAAATTGGACCAAAAATCACTGAAATATTATTTCCATATTGGGGTCTTGGAGATCCCTTTGCACGTCAAAATTGGGGGGAAACCCCACTTAAAACTGACTTTATTAACCAGTGAACTATAAAACTATGAACAAGTTAAAACTTTCCTAGATTCAGAAGCACACTACACAGTACTTGTGCTGGGGTCTAACTGACCCCATGATCAAACACATTTAAAAAAACCCTACACACTATATAGGTGTTGGGATCTAACTGGCTCCATGTTTCGACTTTGAAAACAGATAGCAACAGCACCAATATAAAAGGCACACAGTAAAGTGGCAGTAAATGGCCTCCTACTTTGAACAAATGGCACAAACAGATAATATGTTCTGAACACACAAAGTTCTTACACTTCACATGTTTTTGATGTGTTTTTCTGTCTTGTTCTTTGGAACAGCTGTAACATTTTTTCCTTTTCTTAGGCTCTGGATCAGTACCCAGCACACTAGATGCTGCTTCCTTAGAAACTTGAGGTAAGTCTGCAATATTCCGTTGCTGCACCAGTGATTTCACCATTTCGGTACCCAAGTCTCTGAGAAACATCCCTCTCTTACACAAAGATTTATTATGCCACACGCAACTCAACAAAATCCAAACGATAGATGCATTCAGACATGCAATGTGCATGTGCAATGCAACAGTGAGCCTTTGTGCCTACCACAGCATCTGTCAAGCGTGGGCTTGCTAGAAAATGTATCTGATGGGTATCTTTGCCAGAAACTCTTCCTAGCAAGTGTAGGCTTCTCAGAAAATCAATTTGACAATGTTATCGTCACAGAAACTCAATTTGCTGGAAAATTGTGATGATACACGAGGCAGACCCTTTTGGCGCATTGCTTTTGAAAAACAAAATCCACTGAAATTATGATAAAAACTATGCTGAAAGATTAATGTGATCATATCCTAGCTGCTGCCTCAAATAAAAACAGTTGTGTCAGAGGAGACGTGTGGGGGGACACGCAGGGTCACTTGCCACTCCCCTCCCAGAATTCCGCCAGGGTTTGCCAGCCGAGCCTCTCCCTAGGTGGCAGCTCGTGAAGCTGGTCAGCTGCAAGATGCAGCTGCAGGGAAAGGTAGCAGGGAGGGGCCGCTGAGGGTAAGAGAAGGGGCGTGACTCTGTTGGGGGGGCGGCGGGATCTTTATATTGTCCATTCTCCCCCTCACCCCCCAACTATCAGCAGTTACCAGTCTCCTCTGCTGAAGCTGGAATACCTGAGTAATTAATTTGCAGTTCAACTAACCCCCAATACCTTTTAAGTGTCTTTTTTCGCTAAACTAAAACCACCACAGGTATGCAGACAAAACCAATGCTAACAGGTTGTCCTCATCATCGCTTGAGAATACTTAAAGAAAGAAGAGGCAGTGGTTTGTGTCTCACGTTTTATTAAGTTTTTGTATGTGTTTGGGGTCCAAGAGAACACCAAAGACCATAGCAGTGTAGTACTTCCAGTCTCCCCACTGACTAACACTGAGGCATCTACCTGACCTTCTTACCTTTTCAGTGATTTTTTTTTTGCTACACAAAAAATACAATAGGTAGGACTATAAAACCAGTGTGAAAAGACTGACTTCACCCTAGTTTGAGAATAATTAATGTATGGAGAGAGACTGGTTCAGCACAAAAATTTTGGTTTAGACTTTTGTATGCATTAGGATCAGTTAGATCCCAAAACAGTACGGGGGTTAAGCCATGGTCAGGGATTATTGCCAACTATTTCCATAGATACTTGTGTTTGCATTTTCAAATCTAAATATTAAACATTTCTGAGCTCTGCAAACGATACTGAAGCTAATATACATCTTATGAAACACAATGACAGTAGTTATAGTTTTCAAACTTGAGAGCTCAAAGTTAAGCATCTCAGTTTGGGCACCTAAATAAGTGGTCTGATTGACAAAGGTGATCAGCACCAACATCTTCCACTGTCTTCAGTGGAAGCTGGGATTTCTCAGAACTTCTGAAAATCAGGCGACTTCTACTTAAGTGCCTCAGAATGGCTCTAGGAGTCTAACTTTAGGCACTCTGGTTTGAAAACCATGACCTATGCCAATGATGTCTTAAATAAGGACATTCCCTAGATGCTTGAAGACAGCAAGAAACAAACGTTAAAAGTGCAAGCCTACGTTTTCCAGAACTCGACACAGCATCCCTATTCAGGACAGCACTTACACACATGCCTAACTCCAATTGAACACAATGGGGCTTAAGCACCCACTTAAGAGTTAGACACTTGCTTAAGTGCTGTCCTGAATGGGGATGGAATTACAGATGTGCTTCAGAGCTTTCGGGTTACTCAAGGTATGTCTACACAACAAAAAAAAGAAAAAGAAAAGACAACCACTGCAACAAGCCTCAGAGCCCAGGTCAGCTGACTCAGTCTCACAGGGCTCATACTATTGGGGCTGTGCAGATGTACCCTCAGTGCTCCTCCACGTACCACAGTCAATATTTTGCCATTCAATGGAAACAGGATCAGGCCCGAAAGGATAAAGCGATTCTTATTTTAATTCACTTTAAGCAGCTCTGCCCAGTGCTTAATGAAACTAAAAATATTCGACAATATGGGCAAGTACCAGGCTTGTGAGCAAGCTGGTGTGCAGGGAATTCAAACAAGCACAACGAGAGAGACGCCTGTTAGGGCTATTTTTGATCAAATTAAAGTGGATATAATTTAAAAAAAAATCTTCAATTTTGATATTTTTTGTAAATTAGAAAAGTGCAAAGAAGGATATTGGTTGCCTCTCCAAGTGGAATGAAATGCTGGATGCAAGGGTCAAATGGAGTGTGAGAGTGGTTTTGTTCTTTTCCACCTCTTTGTTGCTACTGCCAGAACACAGCAATAACAACCTCCTACTTTACTGGCTAAAATCTGAGTCAACTCCTGCTCTGAACATGCAGTTGGTCCACCAGAAGGCAAAACGGGGCTTTCTTTGTAAAATGCAAGTACAAAGTCTATATTGCATCAGTTTTACATCTCAAGGAAGTGCTTTGTGTCTTACAAAGACAGTAACAGATGCAGAGTATCACACATGGCTGCAGCTGGTTGTTTCTGAAGAAACACCAAATTAAACAGTGACATAACCCACAAAAATGGATAAAGTACAAGTTAGATATGCTTGTATGGCAGACAACTTATGCCCTAGTCCTTTTCTCCCACTATAATGAATAGCTATATGTTTGACCCTTTTAGCTAGTTTTCTGTGTCAGAAATAGTCTTTTATTTTTGGACAGCTTCTACTACACTATTATACAACAGAAGTCTGCAAGATCTTTGGGCGTACAAAGTAAAGGCTGATACTTGCATAAAGGAAATAAGGGCTCGCTAAACATGGGTTCACGAACTGTGTGTGTAAAGATTTATGAATGTGGCCACTCGTATTTTTTTCTTTTTGTAATGTGGATACATCTGTCACTACAAATAAACGGTGTTTAGAGGCCTGTGTCAGTCAACATATTTAAGTGTGTGTAGTTTCTAAGGGCTACATTTTCAAAGGACCCTTTTAAATTGTGTTGGCAACCTGTTTGAGTAGGCGGACTATATGCAGGGTATGTAAAGGTAAAGATCTCTCTTTGCACATTCCCATGTGTGGATATGTTACAGCGGCCATCAGGGTTTGAACTGGAGATCTTCAGAACCAAAAAGCATGAGTGTGCCTACAGCTGACAATATAACACACTCGTCCTTTGTGGATTGGTCAAAGAGGGAACACTCAGCACACACTGACCAATTGGCTAAACATTCAGATTTTCCAAGAATAAAATAGGAAGAGGTTTTAAAATGAAATTACTCTATAGTGTTGTTTCTAGTATATGAGTATTATATACAGTGCTATGCTGTATCTCATTACACTTTACAGAGTATAGCTTCAGCTTAGAATGCAGTATGTGACCATAAAAAAACCATGAGCAAAAATCATCCCTGATACAACTCCACTGCCTTCAATAAAATGATGATTTTTGTCATTCCTTCTAATTGTGAAATACCAGGCTGCAAAAGCAAAAGCAATGGCTTTTCCTCCATGCTGCCTTGTTTAATTCCAAGAGTTGTCTCCCCAGTCACACATTAAGGCTGGTGAGCACAGAACTAAAGAATAATTGTGAAAGTCTGTTGTTTTGACAAGCATTGCCTCTGTTCTTACAATTCTTGCTCCTGTGATTTTTTTCTTTTCTTTACCTCTTCTGATTGGGACAGGTTTTTAATATTTGTGGATATATATGGTAGATCACTACAAACTCTCCCCTGCCTGTCCTTTTCTGGATTTATAACTTCTCTGACTGGAGTTGCCTTCGTGGTACTTAGTACTTCTCAAACACCAATGGACAGCACTTTCTGATTAGAGAAAGGCAGAGACTGGGAAGTCCTTTTAAATCTCTTACCTATGGGAATGCAGGTACAGATATAGCATTTGAAAATAACATTTGTGTGAGCCATCAAGAAGGAGAACTGCAAGTTATTTTTAACTCCGTCCCCAAGCTCCAACAGTTACTGCTATAATGCAATGTCCTCGACACCCTGTGATGAATAATTAGGGTGACCAGACAGCAAATGTGAAAAATCGGGACAGGGGGTGGGGGTAATAGGAGCCTATATAAGAAAAAGACCCAAAAATCGGGACTGTCCCTATAAAATCGGGACATCTGGTCACCCTATGAATAATAATGACAGTACCACCACAACCTAATGGTATCATTTATTTATTTCTTCTAATTGCTATATTGCATAGTGCTTTTATAGTGGGTAATTATTATTCCCTTATTACAATCTGGACAACGGAAAGATAGAGCTTAAGTGAATCACCCAAAGTCACAGAGCGAGACAGTGGCACAGCCAAGAACTCTCAACTCCCACTTCTCTGTGGGTGTCTCTTTTGTGCTGTTTCAGATACAAACTTGGACAAAATAAGGTAACCATTTCTAGGAGAAAAGAGGGCCTTAGAATACTTTATGCCCTTCTGTGGTGGTTGGGATGTGTGTCGGTGCTACATACTATCCTTCAATTCCCTTCATTTATTTGTGCACTATTTCTTATTTTCTTTCTCTTGGTTCCCCTAATTTATTTTCTGTCACTTGAATCTGTGCTTGTCTCTCTCTCTCCTCCCTTCATCAGTATTCAGGAGCGATGGCACACTCTGGCAAGAGAGTCAGAAGCAACCCTGCCAGTCTGATGAACTGAGGAGTCATTCAGAGAAGGTACCTTCTGAAAAGATCACTAAGTTACTACTACTACTACTACCAGTTGACACAAACACCACATGATCAGAAAATCCCAAGGGTTACCTCAGTCCTAGCCAAGATATGCAGAGCAGCAGGGTGGGAAGTCAGGATACTGAGCTTTCTTAAAAAATAACAGTGACCCATGAGAAATCCTCATTGGTGCCAGCTGTGAAGTGAAGTGATCTGGAATTTGCTGGTGCAAGTTTTCTCCTCTGAGATAAAAGGTTCCCTTAAATTTTAACATGGCAACTGGCTTCTCTGATGCCAGGAGGAGTAAGAGACTAAAACCCAACACAGTTAACAAAAGGAAGTATGGATTTATTTTCCCCCCCTTAAGTGAATTCAGTGTCAATGAAAAGTGACAGGCTGATAGCACTACAAATTGAAGCCCTCTCTTCAACCACAGACAGCTTCCCTGCTACGTGCCTCAGTGCCAGCTCTAGAAAGTCCAGAGAGGGAAAGAGCAATTTTGTCTTTCTATCTTTCAGACTTTGGTTTACCTGTAAGGCAGCTAACAAGAATACCAATTGTGGGGGTGGTCTTTGTATCTTCTGGGAATTGAATAAAGACCAATAAATCACATAAGCCGCAGACTGTTACAACGTTCAACTGTTACTGGCATAGTTGGGATTCAAACCTGCGATCTAGAGGTGAAAGGCTCTGTATCCCATTACTGATGCCCCATGCCAGCCAGGAAATATATTCCTCTGAAACAGGGTTCCAATGAAGGGAAAGGCTCAAGGGTGTCTATACTGAACCTGAAAGAACTTATTCTTTCTTAATCTTCAAAAACATAAACATGCCATAAATGGTCAAAAAAAACTTTGATAAGCCATCCTATTATACACAATAGCAGCTATTTTATGACCAAACAACAAAAAATAGCAAAATAATCTGCAAATCTGCATATTTGCACAGGGAAAAAAAATCAGACTGCACAGTCGAAATGAACTCCATAGGAGCCCAAAACTTGGTCTGGATTAAAAAGAGCTCTGCAGCCAAAACTAACAATCTGCTTGGCAAGGAACCTTGTAAAGCCATTGAGTTGCTAAAACAACATGAAAGGCAGTAAAGCACTTTACAAATGCAGAGGCAAGAGGCTGCCCATAATAGTCTGAAAACCTTTAAGATATTACTTGGGGCCAATTCTGCCCTTAGTTATAAGTGCGCAACCTCACCTGAGGGCAGGTCTAAACTATGGCAAGGATCGACAGTCTGAGATGGATCCACCAGCGGTCAATTGAGTGGGTCTACTAAAGACCCACCAAATCGACTGCAGATCGCTCTCCAGTCGACCTCTGTACTCTACCCCCAACGAGAAGAGTAAGGTAAGTTGACTGGAGATTTTCTCCCATCAACCCCCCACAGTGTAGACCCCCTGGTAACTTGACCTAAGGTATGTCGATTCCAGCTACGTTATTCACATAGCTGGAGTTGCACAGTGTAGGTCGACTTACCACAGTAGTGTAGATATAGCGTCAGAGAAGTAATTAAGGGAGGAATTTCCCTTTGGATTTTACTCTGAGGCAGCTAAAGGGGATGGTAGATGTCAATGTTTTAGCAGTACTTTCTCTCTCAACTATTTATGGATGGTTGATCATTCGTTAGCAGAATTTAAGCACCCCACTCAAAAGAGGGATGCAGACTGATGCTGAGATACACATTCAAAGCCACCTTGGGTTCGAAATTTGATATACTTGCAAACATCAGCCCACGCTTGCCAAAGTTCAACAAATAAGGGCTGTTCACACAGCTGGAGAGCCTATGAGCCTGCCTCCCTAGAGCTGGCCTCACTTGCTCCCTCCCAGCCAACTGGGCCCCTGACAACAACCAGTGTTAGAAACTGGTGCCACTGAGAGGAGTTGCGTTACCCATGCCAATTCAGTTGACTTCCAATCTTAGCATCAAAGAGCAGGGTTCACTTTGTGAATCCAACTTCTCTAATGAGACACCAAAAACGGAGACAAAGGCGGAAGGAATGCTTAAAATATTGTGGATTCCTTCATAAACAACATTCCTATAACCTCGTTTTCATTAGAGTTTAAAGTTTAATTGAGATAACCTGTATGAATAAAATGGGGTAAAAACTGAGGAATCCTGAGAAGTAGGAAGAACCATTTCAATAACATTCCCACCTATAAGTTAGTGCTGATCATGTTGAGAACATGCACAAAACCTCATTTCTTAGTCATTTTGAGGGCTGGCTGGCTGGCAAGCTAAGCGAGCTCTATTGTTATTCTAAAGGCTAGATGGTTAGTCACATGACTCATTGCTGCTCCAGTAAAATGTTTTTATAGGAAAATGCTGTTTCTTCTTTTTATTCTTCTCATCTATGAATGTAACATTCAGGGTACTCAAACACTGGAATAACATGGATTCTGCAGCAATTGTTTCTTTGCTGCAGAAATGCACGTTAAGTTATTTTTGCAGCTGACAATGACGTTGGTGTAGGGAAACTGTGTGGGTCCAGAAGGGGAGTGAATATATTGATGGGATTAATCATTACAGCTGTTTGCAGTATTCTTCCACTATAACAACTGGTCTGTCTGTATGGAGTCAGTTTCCAGAAGACTTGCTTATGCTGTTGTTACCCTCGACACTTTTGGCCGTACACCAGTAGTTCTCTTTCAAAGCATGTGGCATCTTCCAGGGTCTGTCTCTGTGCTACACATTTCTGTAGTGGTACAGATGTGAATTCTTTGTGCACAGCAAGCTGTAGTTAAATAACCAGTTCAGAGGACTACTAAAATGTAGCACCATCGCTAAAATAATGATCCAGGTGTTACAGCGATGGTCACAGACTGGATAAATGCAAAGACAGATAGGCTGACAGATCCATTTACTTCAGCAATAATATCAAGAAACAGGCAATAAGAATGGAGAAACACGGAAAGCCTAAAACTAACAATATTTTAAGGCAGCAAAGTTGTTATTTTTTATTATGATGATGTAAGTGCTAGTCATGACTCTATGGTTAAGCATGAGTTCTGTTTTGCATTTACAGTAGGGATTCAACAGCTGTTATATATGAAAACTACAACGTAAGCTCCCCAATTTTAGAGCATTCACTCTTTGAATAAAGAATGAATTTTCTGAGCATTTACAAGTAAATTGGTTAATTAATGAGTTAAAATTAATTAAAAGCTGCATTATTTAGAAAAGCACCCTTAACTACAGCCCGCTAGTGATGTCATGAGGGGAAAATATTCAAAATGTGTTTTTGAAAGTCACTAACCTAATCTGGGACCACAAATACACCACCACCTTAATTGCAATTGTTACATGACACCAGTAGAGGGAAAAATTAAGGCTGTTTGGGTGCCTTGAGATGTTTGGATTTCTTTTGAGGGTGGTAACCTTAACTCAATATTTCCTGGGTTTATAACATTTGACTTTGAGTTGCATACAACATCCCCATAATTTCCTTAAAATTAATATATATTCCCAACTGTAACTCCATTTTAACGTAGGTTTTTTTTTCCTGGGATTTATATTATCATAGAGCACAGAAGCTACTGTCATGATCAGGATCTCACGGTGCTAAGAGCTGTAGAAACACACAGGAAGAAACAGTTCCTCCCCCCTCAAGAGCTTACAGTCCAATATGAAGAAAGAGGCAACCAAATGGAAGAAACAATGTGATGGATGCATAGTGAGTACAAGAGTAATTACAATAAGGTCAAATGCTTGCACAGATTAGTTCTGCATGCAGCTTGATGGTTCTGATGTCATTTGAGAGTTTTTTGGTGTTTTTTTTCCAGTTAGCGCAAACCGTCGGTTAACCTTGCTGTTATTATAGTTGGCTGATTTCTTATAGGCAGCACTACAGAAAAGTATTTGTTTACAACTGCCCACGGTAATATCGGGCTCTAGTTAACGCTACCCAGCTTTACTTCATTAGCTAGCAGAGGGTCTTTAAGTGCTTCACTTAACCTGTGTGAAATACTTACAATGAAACCATGCAAAGCCTCCTATGTTAGAGCTGGTTGAAAAACATACAATAGAACCGTTTTTCAGTGTAAAATGCACTTTTGTTGTAATGAAATTTTCACAGCACTATGTAAATGTGATCAAAAATTTATAATGGGAAAAAGTCAAAACATTTTTGTTTCAACTTAATCTTGTTTTGACTTATAATAAAATGTTAATTTTATCATGTGGACTATTCTGCGCATTATATTAATATTTTATTATAATATAAATGGAGTATTTCAGAATTTTTGTTTTATAGAAAATTTCAAAATTTTGGCTTTTTATTCTGATTCAGACCAGTTTTTTTCCCTCCAAAATGTCAGAATTTCCCATGGAATGGAAGTTTCAGTTGCCAAACAGCTCTACTGGTTTCATTAACAACTCATTAAATGAGTTGCAAACTTTTTGAATGAACTCTGGTCCTGTTTCAAAGTCAGCCTGAGACACTCAATGCTTTTTTCATGAAAACCCATGAGAAGTTTTTGATTTCAGACTGCTTCAAAATCATACCAGATGAAAACGGGAGGTTTTGAAGGGGTTGCCACTGAACTTCACTTTCACCATTTGGGTTCACTGAAACCCATGTGGATCGAACCTTTGATTGACTCAAAATGCAAGAAAATATATCACAACGGCATTGCAATGTTGGTCTTGCAAAGAGTCAGAAGTCAGGCAGTGAGGAGAATACCACAGCAATGGGTGCAGTATGAAAAGAGAGTGATTAGGTACATTGCACAGAGCTACCAGGTTCAGAGCTACTTTTCTGTTTCACTAATCTCTGTAAGAAGCCACTGGGGCCTGGTCTACACTAGGCGTTTAAATCGGTTTTAGGAGCGTAAAACCGATTTAACGCCAAAACCGTCCACACTAGGAGGCACCTTATATCGATTTTAATGGCTCTTTAAACCGGTTTCTGTACTCCTCCCTAACGAGAGGAGTAACGCTAGTATCGGTATTAACATATCGGATTAGGGTTAGTGTGGACGCTGATCGACGGTATTGGCCTCCGGGAGCTATCCCACAGTGCACCAGTGACCGCTCTGGACCGCAATCTGAACTCGGATGCAGTGGTCAGGTAAACAGGAAAAGCCCCGCGAACTTTTGAATATTTCCTGTTTGCCCAGCGTGGAGCTCCGATCAGCACGGGTGGCGATGCAGTCCGAAATCAAAATAAAAAAAAGAGCTCCCGCATGGACCATGCGGATGTGATCGCTGTAAGGGCAGGCAAATCCGTTCTATCCATTCTATCAGCGCTCCGTTACAGAAGATGAAATTCAGAATCCTTTTTTAAAAATCTCCAGACAGACGCCATAGCAGGGACTCAGCGCACTGCAGCGTGACAAGCGTAACGGAATCAAATGGATGCGCATGGACTGGAGGACTGAAGCTATCCCACAGTTCCTGCAGCCTCCTAAAATTATTTGCATTCTTGGCTGAGCTCCAAATGCTTCTAGGGTCAAACACAGTGCCCGCGGGTCAGGGCATAGCTTGGCAATCTACTCACCCACCCCCCCACCCACCCCCAGAAGCGAAAGGTAAAACAATCCTCTGACTCTTTTACATGTCACCCTATCTTTACTGAATGCTGCAGATAGACGCGATAGTCTGGGCCACAGCAAGGAGTGTGGTGGGAAGCTGCTCCCTTTCGTCCAGCCCAAACATCTGTGGCTGGACAGGAAGCCTATGCCAAAATACTATCCTGCTGATGGGAAGCACAGTTCATTAACAGCTTCCCAAATTAATGATATTGCAAGTCTAAATTACACTACAGTCCAGCCTGAATGATAAACGATGACTATCTGAATTAGAAATCTATTAAGGAGAACATATCTTCAGGGCCAAATTTGACTAGAGTTATGATCCTAGCTGGAGAAAAAGAAATGAGCTAGTAAAGAAGCAAACAGACTTTGTGCACATTTTGGATTATGGCTGAGTTTGGCTTTGAAATTACAAACATTCCATCTGCTCACCAGCTGTGTTCCCTAATCCCCTTTAATAACTGCAGCTTGCACCTCACCATGAGAATCCAGAACTCTTCAAAACTTTACTTCACACTCACTGCCAGGATTGATTTTTAGACATTTGTCTCAAGTGAATGCAGGATAAACAAATTGCACTGACAGGTGCTAGCTTTCTAGTGTACAAGAGAAAAAAGAACAATATGAAGTTATCAGGAACACCGCATTGGTATGGCCTGGACACTACACTCAAGCACAGTGTGTACAAAGCGGGTCACTTTGAATCCACAACCAATTAGAAATATAAATTAAAGGTAGCCCCTAAACCCTGCATCTGACACTGCAATTAGCATACTCTACATGAACAGAACAGCAGTTAACACTGAAGATTTACAGATTCATTTTCACCACTGAGAACGTTTTCAGATGTTTAAAGGTCTCACTGAAATGGACTCCTGAGTACAGCTACCTGAAAAGAATTCAATAAAATTAAGGGAATTCCAACTTGATTTAGATGAAACTCAGGCCACGTTTGCTAACATTTTGCTACAGATCACACATGCTTACCCTAGCCTAGTTTTAAGCAAAGCAGAGCCAAGTTTTTGTCAAAACTAAAGGGAACTCGGTAGCTATCACTAGGGTTCAACTTTGAGTTTTGGTGTTCACTTTGCTCCACTTTTGGAGTTTGCTCATTCAAAACTACCAAATTAAAATCTGATGGTGCAAATCCGGATCATGCCAAACCCATGAAAAAGTTCACATGAACCTCTGTGAACAATGCCTTTACTACAGCTTCACTTCTGATGTCTTTTTACATAGAGCAGGTCAAAGTCTTGCATAATATAACTGGGAAGAAATGGAACGGCGCTGCTCATTTAATAGAAAGCTGAAACCATTTGGTTCAATGCAATGCTAAGAGTTTGTCTACACTACAAGTGCTACAGCAACTCAGCTGTAATGTTGAGGTAATGTAGATGCTTCCTATATCCATGGAAGGGGTTTTTCCATTGATGTAGTTAATCCATCTCTCTGAGAAGTGGAAGCTAGGTTGATGGAAGAGCTGTGTCTATAGTACAGGTTAAGTCAATCTAGCTATGTCATTCTGGGCACAAAATTTTTCACAGCCCTGAGTGACATAGCTAGTTCAATCTAATTTATAAGTCTAGACCAAGTCTAAGTGAGAGAAGAATCTCAGAAACCTTACAGAAGTACCACTCGTATAAAGACAGCAGATTACAAAACTTTTATTCATTCACACTGGCATCTCAGATAAGACACACCAGGTTACAGAAACCTTGGATATCAATTTCCACTTTAAAGGGAAACTTTAAAGATGGGATTTTCAAAGGAGCCTAAGAGAGTTAGGGGCTCAAATTCCATTGACATTCATGGGATCTGAGCACCTAAAACCCTTAGGCACCTTTAAAAACCCCAGCCAAAAGTTTTGAAACATCTTTTAAAATATGACTTCTGATTGTTAGACCCAGTGGTGGGGATTTTGGTTTGTTTGATTTAGTTTTGCTTTGTTTTTTAAATACATAGTGAGAAAGGCAGAGAAGTTTCCTCCCTCTAAATACTCATTCCCCTGGCTCTCAATGTTCCAGATCCTCCCAGCCAGGGAAAGCATTTTTCCCCTCCTCTGTATATAATTTTCTGTAGTTTGCATTATCATGTGCTAAATATATTACAATACACTGTTTATCTTGGTCTGAAACGTTGAGACCTTTGCATGGCTTTCTTCTCCCAGCATAGGGATTTCTGGTAAATCAGTATTAAAACAGGATGGAGAAGTGTTTGACAATTTCTTTTGTTGGTCTAGTGTCTAGAAATGGTTTAAGTTCCAGGCACAGGGGAAGCAGTGTAGTGCTTTCCACTGACCTGTTGGAGATCTGGATTCAATTGTCAGTTGCAGCAGTGTCTAAATAGCATTTGTGTGTGTGTGTGTGACCGTGTCCCTAACGTCCTTCAGCAGCAGCCTTTCTGATAAACTGTGGGACAGTGGTAATAGACCTCAAAAGATATCCTATCCAGTCTTCCTCACCCAGAAAGATGGTGGTAGCAATATGAGCCTAGAGCAGGGATGAAAGTATATGAGGGGAAAATAATAAAGGAATCCATAGGGCTTTATCAGGAATGTGGGAAACAACCCTGTTAAAAAAAAAATCCAGTCACAGTAAAAATTTATTATGCAGTTAGAAATGGGGACAAATGAGAACACTGGATCTGAATCTCCCAATCCAGATCTACGCTTTGCTAGTCTAACCTCTCTCTCTAACTGGGAAACCAAATGTAAACCTCCACGGACTCTGACAAGGCTCGGGCTTGGGCTCAGATTCAGTGCTGGACCCAGTTTGTTATTCAGGAGTTTCTGTATCAGAAATATACTGCAGAGTTTATATTTCACAAACTCACAGCGTGAACTTTCAGCAGTTACCCAGGGGGCTGTATTCTGTTCTTATGTATGCCCAAGGAACCCATAAAGTCAATGAGATGTGTGAATAGGAGATCAGAAATTTGGCCCACTGCTGTTAAGCAGCGTCGTGAGGTTTCAGTTTCAATTAGTTTCATCAAAGCTTTGACAGTTTGCATAGATTCAGGCACAAAGAACATAGACTGTGTATGATGAAATTAAAATTCAAAATGAAACCAATTAGTTTTGTTTATTTTGCTCTGTTGCCTGTAGCTTTGTTCAGTTCAACTTTTGTGGGATCCAGAAAGACCTTTCAATGTGAACGACTGTCACAAAAATGTTGTTACAAAACCAAACTGAAGCATGAAATTAAGTCTCCAAAATTTTGTTTCTATGAACAGATAATGAAGGGTTTTATTTAGATTTTCAACTACAATTTCAAAGAAAATATAAAAATACTGGAGTCTGTAGTTATCTTGTTTATGTTCAGCCTCAAACTAGCTGAGTTTTGAAGGATAGTTAGTTTTGAAACTAAATGTTCACAAGGCTTGGGTGTTAAAGACATTATAGCCTAGTTCAGTAGTAAAGTGCAGGATTTGGTACAGAATGTTGCAAGTTCAAAAGCTGATGAGATTGTGATTTTATTTAAAATTCTAAATAACTATGTTTTTGTTCCTGAAATATGGGCACTGTATGAAATTCTCTCTATGGTCCCAATCTTGAACAAGCACACAAACCTTAAAAGGCTGATATTTCCTTGAAATTGTTTTGCACCACAGTGGGCTTAAGGAAAAGAATCCTCAGCGAGAAGGTGCTTTGTGAGGCCAATGTAGGGTGGGTGGGAGCCATGTAGATAGCCAATGTCTGAAATTCCCAGGTCTCGAGTTGGGTGGAACAAGAGCCAGACTACACAGATCAGCACTGTGAATGGACCCTCTGGCCAGTCCTCTGCTTGGTTTGTGACATGCCTCCTTTACCCCTTTTCATTTTCTCTGCAGAAGCCGATTACAGAAATGGGCTTCCAGTAAGCAGAGGGGAAGGAGTGCCATGTGAGTTCTCCAAACACTTGTTCCCAGCAAAGCATCTTTATCAGCTGTATCTGACAAACATCTTAACCGTTCTCTTTGCTGAAGCAAAGCCATAAATTTAGTCTGGTTTTCATAAATTTTTGCATGCATGTAGACTTTGACATGAACTTGAGAGTGCACATTGCTTGAAATGTCAATATGTTTAATACATTTATGGGGCTGTATGAGCTCACTCAAGTGGCTAATATACATGAGTGTTATTGGCTTTGCTTTACTAAAGTATCTGAGTGTCTAGTGGATACAGTTGACTTTGGTACACAAGTCTGCGTGTTCACGGCATACGAGGGGTACAACTAATCTTTTAACAAACATGTTAATATTTGTTTTGCTCTGTATAATATGGATACATACAGGTCTCATACATATTTTAAAGACAAAAAACTTTTAACATGTAGAAAACAACCAAGCTAGAAAATGAAAAATGCCAAGCTCCATAAAAATGTGAGAGCTATTTAAAAAAAAAAAAAGAAGATAAGGGCCCAATTCTGCAATCCTCACTCAAACTGAGCAAGCACTTACTCCCAGTAATAGCCTCACTGACTTCCCTATGATTATGGACTGCAGAATAAGACCCCAATCTTGCAACTGAACCCAAATGAGCCTTTAAGCCTGCACTGAGCCTCACTGAAGTCAATAGGGGTCTATCAATGCATATGCAGGGGATCTACATCAGATAAAGGAACATGTGGAATATATTAATACTTCAGCTATAGTTAAAGACAGAAAGAAGAACAACTTCTCCCAGCTTACACCTAAATATGCCTGAAGTCAGGGTGACCCAAAAATCATAGCACATGCAGTTTATTCAACGTAAGAGAAGATACAAAAACAAAGGAGGAACAAGTCCCTGAGATGAAGCTTTTCACATTCACAGATGAACATTTCCCACTATTCTTGATCAATTTATTTGTATTTGTCTATTTTAGGTGCTTCTTTTGTCCCCATCACTGTTGTTACTGAGTGCCTTACAATCTTAAATGTATTTATCCCCAGCCATAGACAGCCTAAGGTTACATATGAACTACAAAGCATATAGTGTAGACACAGCATTTGCCGACAGAAGGTGTTTTTCTGCCACTGTAGCGATACTATCTCCCTAAACAACGTTAGCTAAGCCAAAGAGCGGAGCTATGCTCCTAGCAGGTGTGGCTTTTTCCACAATTCTGACAGCCATAGGTATGTCAGAATAAATTTTAAGGGCAGGCCAGGCCTAAGTCTGTAGTGGAGCAGAGAATAGAACAGTGGCATCCCACGTCCTAGGTTAGCACCCTAAACATAAGGTCATCCTTCCTCTCACTCTTACTAAACCTAATTACAAAAAATGAATTTATATTTCCAACTTTTCTGAAATATCTTCTAAGTAGATAAAAAATTGACTGGTTCATCCAGATACTGTTCATAGCAGAGACCTGTGAAGGAGAGCGGACAGACTAGAAATATCGCTCCATATTTCATATACAACACTAATCTATACACTCAAGCTTCGGCATATTACTTGTATATTTGGGGTAAAGGTTGTGTTTCACTGCTCAGGGGAATACTGAAATTCGCGTACAATGACAAATCTATTTAAATCTTCACAGGGTGGTTTTTTCAATATTAATAAAGTCTACTATCAGCTTTGACAGTTTGTTTTCAGGAGACAAATCTGCTCTGTCTCCCTATATTACAGAAGCAAATACACTGAATGAACTAAAGAGTTGCAAATTCACCAGAGGCATTGATGAGCTAACAGAAGAAACACAGTTTATGACGTGTTCTGAACACAGAGCATTTTTACATTGCCACTACAGTCCTCGGCCAAGTGAACATAATTATTACTATTTCAAGGTGCTTGCATCAGTGATCAAATGGTAAACAATTAACTGGAGGAACTCATCTTCCTTTAAGCTCTGGGATATTTTTATAAGGGGAACTTGGCTTCCCTAACTTTCCTTAAATTCATGCTACTCAAAAAACATTGTTAGGGTTTCTTATGACCCATACTCGTCATTAAGCTTAAAGTGGTTACGAAGACTAGAATGTGACCATGTGTGCAAGTCCATGAATGCATCTAATATTAAGACCATACCAAATGCCCACATGCTGAGCAAGAGTCTCTCATTGTACAACACCTTCTCTCTCTATCCATCTGTTGTCTCTTGTCTTATACTTAGATGTCAAGCGCACTGGGGCAGAGCTGCGTTTTTGTTCATTGTTTGTACAGCACCTAGCACAGGGGGTCCTGGTCCATGACTAGGGCTCTTAGGTGCTACAGTAATACAAATAACAACATATTTGCCTCCTTCTGGACATGCCACAAAACCACGACAGATTCCTGCTCAATCCAACATAATTGTGAAGTTCAAGGTTCAGGACTGGAATAGCAAAAGTTTAACAAGATCAGGAGTGAGAGGCATTGGAGGAAATCTGCCTGGCATCTGCCTGCACTGTATTACCTCTACCTCCGGTCAGTACTTCATTTCCCTCACTTTCACAAGCTCTAGATACATTTGTGAGTGTAATAAACATTTATTCTTAAAAGAAGACCAGATTTATTAGGCCTAACCATTTGTAAAGAAGACAGCTCAGCATTTTAAAGTTGTAACAGAGACAAGTATATCTGTATCAAATTCTGAACTCCATTTTGTATCGTAACCTCCATTTTGCAATGGGACCTCCATTTTGTATGGGGTGCTGAACACATCACCTTGCCAAAGATTATTGGATTGCATTTCAGGAAATGTACTTGACACCTCACCAAAGGACAATCACAGAACAATTTGGAGCCATCAACTTTAATTGTCTCTCAACTGCTGGCTCAACCCCATGGAACAATGGATCTTCTACACCAGGGGTCGGCAACCTTTCGGAAGTGGTGTGCCGAGTCTTCATTTATTCACTCTAATTTAAGGTTCCGCGTGCCAGTAATACATTTTAACGTTTTTAGAAGGTCTCTTTCTATAAGTCTATAATATATAACTGAACTATTGTTGTATGTAAAGTAAATAAGGTTTTTTAAATGTTTAAGAAGCTTCATTTAAAATTTAATTAAAATGCAGAGCCCCCTGGACTGGGGGTCAGGACCTGGGCAGTGTGAGTGCCACTGAAAATCAGCTCACGTGCCGCCTTCGGCACCCGTGCCATAGGTTGCCTATCCCTGTTCTACACAGAGGTGCCTGCATGGCTCCTAGACCTCAGCTTGGACACATGGGAAAAGAAAGGACTCTGTGTTTAAGTGGGGGTGCTTCTCTGAGCAGTGGAGCAGACCATCACCATATGTAAGTCAGAATGCCTGGAGAGACAGAAGGCATTCTGCCTAGACTGAAATACTGACAAACAAACCTCAGACTCAGAGGAGAGGTGAGAACAGTCTAGGGGAGGGTGTGTGTGTGTGTCAGGACTTTACTTATTTTGCATAGATCTGTACCTTTCTAGGGCTTTTTACAAGTAAAGTGACTGTGGTGAAGAAATTCCTTAGCCAAGCCTGTGTTCTTTGCTTCACTGCCGTATCATCCCCAAAGGGGTTAAATTAGAAGCCAGAGTCCCCACAGCCCTGTGGAATTTTGAGGGAGCAGGTGTTAATGACTGGGGAAGTTGGAAGCACTGTTTTCAGGGTCTAGGTCAGCTAGATTGTGGAGTCACACAGCCCAAAGAAGGGCTCATATGAGAGGTTTGAGCCTCAGTGTGCCCTAGGAACTCTAGAGACAGAAAGAGTGATTTGACTCCATCCAGATCTAGTGGTCTGAGAAGCATATGGGGTCCAGCTGTTGGGTCCATTCACAGGAGACTGGTGCACAAACAGTGCGATACCAAGCCAGGTTGTGACAAAAATATTTTACATATAATCTTAGCTATCTCATAATACTCTTGATTTCACATTTTGTTTTTCTACATGTATTGGCTCTCCATGTTAATTATTCTTACCGGCTATTGTACCTAACTTGTTAATCAGACAATCATTTCGCAGGTGCGCAAATGCATACTATTCTAGGTTACTGCATTAAAGAACATACTACAAGAAAATTAATTTTTCTTCTTTGAGCTATAGTGACTCAGCTAGTTCTGCATCCAACTTTATCACCTGCTTCAACTGCCTGCTGTAATAGACAAAGATTATTTTTTAGCTACCATAAACGAAAGTGTAACTTCCAGAAATATTTTCTAAGGATATGTTAGGCAGCAGATAGATATTTATTTTAATACTAAATAAAATTTGACCTAAAGTCATGAAACCAATTCTTTATGTTTACGGAACAAACACACTGAGCCACATGTTTAAATGCAAGCTTTAAATCTGGGAGCACAATTTCACAGAAAATAGTTTCTGTATGTGCATTTTTTTTCTAAATAATCATAGGGCAAAGTGTGAAAAAAACATGGCTGCGTGCACATGCTATGCTATATTTGTATGTGCAAGTCAACATATCCCTAGGTTTTTACATGCATAAAGGCAGCTTATGTGCACAAACCCAAGTTTGCAACTATTGGTCAGGAGGGAAAAAATCATTCCTTTAATTTCTGAGGTTTGAGTTGAAGCTTCCAACAATTTGGCCCATGCTATTAAATAGTCTTTTTATTTTGTAGGGTTTTTGTAGGATTGTAGGGTAAAATTTTCAAAAGCACTGATATGACTTACGAGTCTAAGTCACATTTTCAAAAGTGACTTACGGCCAGGTTTCTAAAGGTATTTAGGCACCTAAAGATGCAGATAGGCATCTACTGGGATTTTCAAAAGCACCTGGGCATCTAATGCCCTTTGAAATCCATGGGAGTTAGATACCTAGGTGCTTCTCAAAATCCTACTAGCTGCCCATCTGCATCTTTAGGTGCCTGAACACCTTTGAAAATCTGGCCTTTCGGCACTTTGGAACCTATGTCCCATCGACTTCCAGTGAAACTTGGGCTATTAAGTGCCTACTTTGGAAAACAGAACTCAGAATTCCAAGTCACTAGACTGAAGGGTAACGTTGTCAGAAGTGCCTGTTTTGCATAGATACTCCACTGAAGTGACTAGCAGTTGCTGAGGTGGACAGACAAATATGAATACTACTCCCTATCATTTAATAAATGACTGAAAGCGAGGGCTAGACATGAACTATTTTATCAATGGTATATGTGTGTATATGTATAATGATGGTACAGAAAGCTCTTTTATCTATCTACAGCTATTCTTTTAACTACTAAATCATCTTCTAATCTTCCCCTCTTTGTTCTCCACCCTCTGCATTAGAGCATGTCAGTACCACTTACAAGAGACCACCTGCTTGCAACAATGAGACAGAGACAAAGCTAGTAAAGCACACTCCCCAGTAATCCTGTGGCTGCATTCATCACTCCCAGGGCAGCTGTTAGTGCCATGTCTGCTTGCCTGATATGTTTAAATAGGAAACTGCATGACAAGATGTTAGGAACAGAACTGTACACACAATAGCTTCTGCAAACCAGGTACATTTTAAACCATCTCAAACTTATGAAGTTACCTCCTGACCCCCACAATGGGTTTCTTTAATTTATTCTGCCATCTCATTTCCAGTTTCCTCCCTATTCTTGGATGAGGACATATGTAGAGATTCCATTTCTTGTTTCTAGTTTTATTTTTGGCTACTTCAGTGTCTTAAAGTTGCAGGGAAAAATCTGGTTTTATGGGTTTACATGGATTCTGATTACATCAGTTTGAGCAATGAAATAAACATTATAAAACTATTCAAAGCCAACCTCTCTTCCCACACTGTCTATAACCACACATGCAAAACCCCATAGCCTATTAGGCCGCTGACCTACATGACCAAGAAGGAAATCATGGGGTTTCTGAACAGGAAGTGACACAGGCTGTAATTTACAGAGGACAATGTGAACCGGATAGGAATTCCACTGACTGCTCCTCTGGTAAGGGAACCTTGCAATAAAAAAAAAAAAAAAAGATTATTTAAGACAGTTCTTTAAAAAGTTTATGGTTTAAAAAACAGAATCCCTAGAGCATAAGCGCAAGAGCCCCTGGTCCATGCAAGGCAGTACTCAAGCTATCCCCAGTGTTCAGAAGGATTTGCTGCACTTTCAGCAATTCGTTCATATTAAATCAATTTTCCTTCCTCCTTTCCCCATCCCTCACCCAGGGTCACTCCTACCTTTAAAGCACATTTTACAACTTTCCAGCATACACACCATTCTCTTTTACTGACCATCAACAACTTCTACCTTAAGGACACAATTCTGCCCCCACTGGAACCTGCCAGTCATAAGAGTCTGGGAAGAAAATCTACTGTAGCAGTCAGTAACTCACTCATGCTTCTAACTGAAATTGTCATCTCTCTGCTAGCCGGGAGATACAGAGACCATAGCATCATGAAGCTTGGCCACAGAGCCAGCCTTAAACAGGAGTTTGTAAAAGAAGACTGGCAGATTTTTAAAATACCAGTAATTATGAATATCAGTATATCCTGAGGTGTTTAACAAAGGTCATAAATAATTATTCTGATGGGCTTAAACAACAGATTTTCACATGATTATAAAAGCAAAAGATTCTGGCACCTACACTGCATGACCATATTTCAAACATTTTAAGCTGTAACTCAGTGATAGCATATTTCTGACCTATGAAGCCCAGCACTATTCGTTCTTTAGGTGCTACAGCTTTTCAACAAATCCAGAGAATCTGGCTCAAAAGAAGTAAGTATAAACCATGCATTCTGAAATCTCCAGGCATGTACTATAACTTAGATCGGTCATTTCTCACAAGATGCATAATCATCAAAATAACAATGCTGTATTTTAGTCAACATTTTAGTTCATGCAACACCATCTCATTGGGTAAAAAAAGTAGAGATAATTATTTGTTATATGGATTTAAAAACATTTTAACATAACAAATAAGAAATATGCTTAAACGGTGTGTTTTCTGTAAGAAATTATGCTCCCATTAGCAGAACCTCCTTTCTCATCCCACCTCGCTACTCATCTCCCACATGCTCCATTGCCATTTTTGTGGGCTCCACCACATTGATTTAAACCTTTTTGGGCAAGGATTGAGTCTTATTTTCCTTCAACGCATCATGAAAAATAATTGCACTATAAAAATAATAGATAATTTGTTATAGGATAGAGGATACTGCTCAGGTTATAGTTACTAATATGAAAAAATGGATAACTGAATAGGATATTAGTTTAGCAAACATAACTAACAATTACAATGTATTTTATAGTTCTGTACATTTTGGGTGCTACGTAATAATACGGTCCCTTACAGAAAAATTATATGGAATTTGATAGAGAACAATATGAAATCTCTAAAATCAACCCACAGAAACAATATCATTCTCTATTAAATACTATGGACATTTTAGAGTAGTTTCTACAGAATCTTATTTGGGCCCAGATTCAGGAAAGTATCCCCATTCTAGACCACACTTACTCATGCTTTAAAGGTGCATAAAGCTAAGCACATGTTTAAGTGCTCTTCTGAATCAGGGTTTCAATTTCTGTAGAAACCTATTGATTTAATTCCTATTAAAAGAATAGGGTTTTTCCACAAGGGCGCTGTCACGCCATTCCTCTTATTTTTAAAACATATATTATTACCACCACCAGGCCATCCCTTCCACCACCAATCCCTCACCCCCTCCCCGTGAGCTGAATCAGCTCTTTGGAAAGCCCCGTATTTCTCTTAGCATGGGAAGGAAGCAGTGAAATATTGACATGAGGCCGAGTTTTCCAAAGTGCTCATTCAGTGCTGTGACAGAAAAGCAGAACACTTAATATACATTTTAAAGATTGAGTGCATCGGTAGTCTGGGAATTACAGACCCTGTGATTTGTAAAAAGAACAGGAGTACTTGTGGCACCTTAGAGACTAACAAATTTATTTGAGCATAAGCTTTCGTGGGCTACAGCCCACTTCATCGGATGTATAGACTGGAACATACAGCAAGAAGATATTTATACATACAGAGAACATGAAAAGATGGAAGTAGCCATACCAGCTGTAAGAGGCCAATCAACTGAGATGAGCTATCATCAGCAGGAGAAAAAAAAACTTTTGAAGTGATAATCGCGATGACCCATAGAAGTCTATGCATCTTGAAGCCGCACCCAACTTTGGGGCCCTACTGTCTTAACTAGTGTCCAGATACATAATGATTAGGGTTACCAGATAGCAACTGTGAAAAATTGGGATGGAGTGGGGGGTAATAGGAGCCTATATAAGAAAAAAAATCCCTTTAAGAATGAGACTGTCCCTTTAAAAACAGGACATCTGGTCACCCTAATAATGATACCCTTGGTCTTTAAATTGTGAACACAGGGACTGCGTATGAGGAGAAAATGACTTGTTTAAGGTCATACATTTTATTTTGCTTTTAACTCTCACCCGAAGTCAGAGCCAGGAATAGAACTTGTCTCTCCTAATTTCCAGGCTAGCACCCAATCCACTAGACCACATTGCTTCTCCAATAAAACACCCGCTCCAATTACCCTTTAAAAAGTGTCAAGTTAGGAGACACTGCTACTGACAGCATGCATACCACTCTGTAAAAGACAAGAGCTTTAAATGTGCCTGTCAGTAAAAACATGCCACCCAGAATCTGAACAGAGAAGTATCAGAGAAAACCTGGGATTCCAAATTTAGAACACCACAACTATTCTTCAAAAGCCCATTCCCTTGAAGAAACTGATTTCTACACCATGTAGTCTAGCATTGGTGTTAAATAGCGTCGTTTCTGCTCTCAAATGAGACCACCAGAATCCAGTACCTGAGAGTTTCTGCACCAGTTATGTATAGGGATCCTAAAGCACCATCCCTTGGCAGCCAGTGTGGCAACAAGACTGTTGTTGTTTAAATGACAGCAACATGCCTGCCAAAATCACATCACAGAAGCTGGCTTACCAGATGGCTTTGAATATTCAGAATGAGCCTGCCAGCTACTATTTCATATATACATCAAGCAAACTGAGGATCTGACCTACAAACTTTAAGTACTATAAAACACATCACACATCTAGTTTTGTGAATTTATGGAAGGAAACCTATCACCTATGGTACTTCTGTTTAAAAGGTTTCCCTCGCCCAAGTTTGTACCTTCCTGTCTTACTCCTGAAATCCCAAAGATTTTTACAAACATCTGCTAAATCACTAAAGAGACTGTGGAAATTATTCTTTTAATCCTTTCAGTAGTAATAATTTCCTCCCAGGATTATGTGTAAATTTGGAAGCAGCAGCAGTCAGCCAATCAAACTTCTGACTGTTAATAGGCTTTGATCCACAAAGAAAAGCTTGCAATTTAAACAACTTTGCTGCTTGTCACTTTCGGCCATTTTATTTTAGTGCTCTAGATACTGGGTTGGTTCCCACTAACAAAGTTATCAGATTTGATGTTTTAGTTTGCTTTTAACATTCATCCCAACTACTAAAAGAGATCACGTTGTTTAACCAGTTATTGATAAACCTGCACACAATTCAAGCTGAAACAAAATACATGTAAATACAAAATAGCAGCTGTAATTAGAGGGATGCGTTGTACAGATATCAAATATGGAACTTGAGGTGGGGCTCTGTTCATTGTGAATTATTTTTGGGCCCCTCTGATTACCTTTCTGCATATCTTGCCACCACACCTGACAAGTCAATTAGACAGAAAAATGTTCAGTGCACAGGAGGCTTTTAAAATATATAAATTAGTATTGTGACATGTTTGGCTCCAGGCCTTCCCAAAAAGCACTGCCATGGGCTGAAAAGCTCATACTAACGAGCAGCACATTCCCTGTGGAAAATTCCTCCTAATTCTGAGGAATTGCTTTTTATTCCCCTTTTGTTGCCCATAAGCAGCATTTGGGCCATGGATTTAATGCCAGATGATTCTTAGACTTATTTCAGTGCAGCCATAGTTGGGAATGAGCTTGTCACTCAATTTCAAAATGCCAGCGAGTTGTTTGCTTTATTAGGTTGGGAGGAGATAGAGTGATGTTAATTACCTGGTCTCCTGCCAAGAAGGATTTTTTTCCCAGTTTGATGGAAGACACCGTGTTATTTTCCATCATTTGGTCCCTTTCCACTTTTAAGACTCTTCTTGGCTGACAGAGTGGACGTTCCATGGCCGTGACTTCACTAATTTTCTTGGCATTTCAATTGTACTCATGTTCCACAGCTGTGGAGCAGTGCCGGCCTGCAGAACTCCCTGGCCTGAGCAACCACAGAGGCAAAACTGTAATGCAGAGAGGCCCCAAGATAAAAGGGGAGATGACAAATGTCCAAAATCCATAGAAGGGTCCATTTCTCAACATTGTGAGCAAAAGGAGGCTCAACAGCCACTGGCAAGAATCAGTATTGTAGGTCTAATTCCTTGTACAACAGCAGAACATCAAGTACAAACACAGTTTATAGTGAGAGGCCTAGTCTCTGACACACAACCCATTTTGCATTGTTCCTGACAAAGTGGTGAATAAATGAATATAGAGGCCCTTCCATTCACTTCTCAAGGATAGCTCCCCTGGCAAGATACTAAAAAAAAACCCTGTTTTAGTTTTCTAATTTAAACTACAGACATTAAAAATTATCTGTTTCAGTCAATGGACATGGTAAAACGTTCCAAAGCAAAATGAAAGAAAAGCCTTTGTCTGCAGCCTTGACATGCCAGACCCTATTAACATTAGACACCGTCATTGAAACAAAGAGAACTACTGTGAGGACAGCACAGGTGTGCTGTTTCATAAGCTTCATCATGGCTACAAAATCACGTAGGAGGAAGAACTCTGTCATGCCAAGACAACAAACATTAGAAATCTTGCTTTTTTATTCCCTAGGTAAAACACACACGTGTCTAACAAAACCTAACTAATTCCCACTAAGCATTGCATGATGCAACATTTATGCACACAAAAGGTACGGACAATTTATTTCACATATTTGTTGAGCCAGTTATATAGACAGCAGAATATGAAGAGGCAGGAAAGTGTTATATTTTACTGAGATACATGCTCCTGATATGGGATTATATTTATATCCCCATTATCTTCTCTACTCCTCTCTTTCTCCCTCTTTCTATTTTTCATCCAATTTGTCTTTTCAGGTACAGTTTTTACATGCCTGAGTCTGGCAACACTGGTTGCAGCAGGTAGCAACAGCCAATGCAAGCCTATACTCAGATTCCTCTCACGCTAATAATTCAGCATCAGAACTATGTACTGTATTAGCAGCTCCGATGCTTTCTTTGGAAGGAAGGTTGGCAGCCGAAGTGGGGAAGGGCTGGAATTTTCCCATCTCTCTTGAAGATCTTCCTTGGAAACTTAGTACTTTGCGGTAATTATATTCTATCTAGTCAGCAACACTAGTAATCAATTTGAGATACTCAATATCAGTTGGGTTTATAGCACATGACATCAGTTTGCGAACCTAGTAACACAAAGTTTGTATGGGATGTAAGGTTCTGCAATATTAGCAACAGAAAAGTTCCTTTTCCATTTCTATTGAAGACAGCTGTACAAAATTAAGGGGCCAGCCTGGCAGCCACTCTGCACATGGAGCTACTATTGGTTTCAATGGAAAATGTATGAACAGCACGGTGTGCAAATTAGGCCCCTCGATTGGAAGTCCCATAAGAAAAATCTTTCCACATTCTGCCAGTATAATGCACAAACAACAGCCATTCAAAGGATATAGGATTACAAAGTGCCTGGCCTAATGCAGGAGTGTCCCCCACTAGGGACTTATCTGCCCCTCCACACATTTTCTTCTGCAAGCTCTGACTCCCTTCTTTGGGTTTTCTCCCTTATTCTGTTGTTTCCCTATCCTGGAAGCTGTTTCATTCCACTCCCATTTGTGGAGCACATGATGCTTTTACAGAACAGCAAATGGCTTCAACAGTGAAATTATCTTTCTTTGATAAGTTTCACTGCTGTCCACACAGTACCGCTGTTTTCCTCATCAGAGGTGAGTAATGACAATCCTATAAGTTTAGAGTGAGAAAAAATAAAGATGGGCAGAACTGTGCCGGGGGGGAGGGGGAAGGGAGGGGAAAGAGACAAATAAATAGGAAGACATAATCCAAATCTCTAGCCTCAAGTAAATCTCCCTCGAGACTCGACAGGTACGTCCACACCGCAAAGAAAAAGCCACAGTGCCCAGTCTCAGAGCCTGGGTCAATTGACTCAAGTCACAGGGCTCAGGCTACAGAGCTAAAAAATAGCAGTGTAGATCTTCAGGCTTGGGCTGGAGCCCAGGGTTCGAGACCCTCCCTGGGTTTCAGAGCCTGGGCTCCAGCCCAAGCCTGAATGTCTTCATTGCTCCTTTCATCCCTGCAGCCTGAGCCCCTCTGAGACGAGAGGTGCCACAGGTTTTCTTCCATAAACAGCATCCTGAAAATTAGACAAGTACAAGGGCCCTAAGACATCATTAACCTAATAATTAGGATAAAAGACACACGTCAAAGAAAGCTAAGAGATTTCTAGTCCTTAAATTGTGTGAATCTCCTAGCAGATACTACACCTCTACCTCGATATAACACTGTCCTCGGGAGCCAAAAAATCTTACCACGTTATAGCTGAAACCGCATTATATCGAACTTGCTTTGATCCACTGGAGTACACCGCCCCCCCCCCCCCCCCCGAGTACTGCTTTACCGCGTTATATCCAAATTCGTGTTATATCGGGTCGCATTATATCAAGGTAGAGGTGTATTTATTTATTTTGATTTATACCAAAGTGATTATTTGCACTACATAATCCTACAAGATAAAAAGCACACCTATAACAATCCCAATACAAATAACAAAATAATCAGGGAACTAGGTAATCAAATACAAAAAGACCATGCCATAGTCTCCAAAGACCCCAGCTACCCATGCCACGTGCAGAAGAGAATCAGATTATTGACAGTTATTGTAAAATTCAGGATCCAAACAGCATTTAGAACCTATTAACACCGTTACAGTCCAGATGGAGTTGAAGGTGGCAAAATTCTATGTTCTATTACGGGGTCAATATTTGTCTTTTCACAAATTGTCTTTTCACAAATATGAGTTGTCCTCATCTGCTACACCCTATCAGACATAAAACAATGCAGAATCTTACACAATATTTTACTAACAATCAGATGCTCCTATAAACTTATTAGCAGAAATGCAGTTCAAGTGGCCTGTTGGCTGCACTCAGATGTAACACAGCCTGTAGTTAGTCAGGTCTGCCATTACCAACTGGTGCTGCTGAAAGCAAGCAACAAATTAGTGTGCCCTAAAGTCTTTCATAGAATCATAGAATATTAGGGTTGGTAGGGACCTCAGGAGGTCATCTAGTCCAACCCTCTGCTCAAAGCAGTACCAATCCCCAGACAGATTTTTGCCCCAGATCCCTAAATGGGCCCCTTAAGGATTGAACTCACAACCCTGGGTTTAGCAGGCCAATGCCCAAACCACTGAGCTAGATGACCTTAAACAACAGGAAAATAATGCAATACAGCAGTGCTTAGTCAGCATTCTGAATTACTTCATGTCTTCAGCCTAGCACCACGAATATACTAAAACAGATCCAGGCATCACCAGACACTCCCTTCCCAGCTCACACGTCAGATGACTATTTCCTTGTCTTTACTCTGTTGCTGAACTTTAATGCTTTTACCATGTCCCCTTGCACATACACTGCACTTTGTTATTCCAATGAGGACTTCTATTTTAAATTTCCTGGCTTAAAGGGTCTTAAAACACTATTGTCCCCAATTTTAAAAGTTGAAACAGATGTGTGTGTCTCCCTCCCTCCCTCCCCTTTACTATAGTAGGCCAAATTCTGTTCAGTTACACCCATGCAATCTCAAGTGACTTTTACATGGGTGTAGCTCAGGCGAAAAGTTGGCCAACTGTGTACACATATATTATACAGACGGTGTACTATATGTATACCGAATATATAATTATAGATGCAAATATGAAGGAACTGGAACTACTCTGTATTAATTTAATATTGTATTTTCACCAGGCTACTGGGATGTTAACTGTATGAATATACTGGGCTTGTTTAAAAGCAGAGAAAAACAAGTAGGAAGGGAAGTGAATGGCTTAAGATCAGCAACTTCTGTGCAAACACTTGAGGGCTGTTAAGGGACAATATCCTTACCAGGAAAGGCTGGCAGACACCAGAGATCAAAAAGACTACAGCAATTTGAAAAAGGGTCTCTTTCTCAAGAGACGGAGTGCTGTTCAGGAGTCCCAGACTAAGACACAGGCATCCTTTGGAGTGTCTGAAGAAGTTAAGCCTACCTAGCTCACCATCAATGGATGATCAGACTTAAGGGAAAACAGACATGTGTAGAGAATTATTTTAAAATCCTGTTTTTCTAAATGTTTTGTTCTTACCACAAAGCTAACAATTCCTTGGTTTAAGAAGATTTTTTGGTCACTATATTCACCACTTGCCACAGATTCCTGAAGAGAACGTAGCACACCTGATACACAGGGTGTGGTCGGCTAGGGCCCTGTCTAGGAGTGAGAGAATTGTGGAATTCCACCCCAAGCAAGATAGATAAAGGTACGAGGCCTGATGCCTAAGGGGATGCACTCAGGGAAGTGGACAGAGGTGCAACTAGCCTAGTACCTGTGATACACACATTACAGTATGAGCCAAATTCTCTGCTGGTGTATAAACTGGCACAGCTACATCAGCAGAGAATTTTACTCAATATATATATCCCCAAATTAATATACGGAAAGAGCCATTTTAAGTCACAGGAGCAAATATACACAGTGTGTGCTTGCTCACACCTTTGTTTACACTCTTATTTTACTACCGTACCTTATTTCTGTTTTACCCTGTACAATATTCATACGATAATTTCTATACGGGATGTTTTAGGGAAACACTGTTTTTTTACACATGAAATTAAAATACATGTAAATAAGGAACAATTCTCCTTCAAACAATAGTTTCACTGTACAGTGAGAGGCTGAAAACTCTCAGTCTGTTTAGCTTATCAAAAAGAAGATTAAGAGGTGGCTTGATTATAGTGTATAAGCACCTTCACATGGAGAAAACACCAGATACTAAAGAGCTCTTTAATCTAGTGGAGACAGACATAAGAACCAATGGCTGGAAGCAGAAGCCAGGCAAACCCAAATTAAAAATAAGGCACAAATGAGGGTGATTAACTAATGGAACAAACTACCCGGGAAATGGTGGATTCTCCATCTCAAGACTGGATGCCGTTCTTTAGACAAAAGTTACTGGGCTAGACACAGGAATAACTGGGAGAAATTTAATTGCCTGTGGTATACAGGAAGTCAGACTAGATGATCTAATGGTCCCTTCTAGCTTTAAACTCTATGAATAGTAAGATTCCAGAAATGGATCAAGAAACCATTCTTGATTGATGGTACTCCTGGATTGATTAGGCTTAGTCATTTGTGTATTTAAATTTGCCAAGATTAAACATTTTTATCCTAGAATCTCTTTCAAATCAACCATTTTGGTTCTCACCACACTCCCCATGAGGCATATTTCAAGCAGGAACATTTCTAAATTGTCCAATACGTCACTTAAATCTAATACATTTACATACTGAGATGCAATGTAGGGACACAAAGGGCAGAGTTGGTTTACAATTCAGAGGTGCTTTAAGGACTTACGTGAAATGCAAAGTCATTCAGAACCAGAAAGTTACCCAGATCACATGCTGCAAAAAGATGTTTTTAAAAATGGGGTTATTAGTGGGAGCTACTCGTGAAAGACAGGAGGGAGATGGTTTCCTCTTAAGTGCAAGTTTTTGCAAGCCTGAGAAGTGTAATAAAGAGGAATTTAAAAACATAAAAATAATAATCTTTCAGATTACCATGTGGGTCTTGCTCGTTAGACTTTGGGCTGCTTCTTGCTCTGCGCTCTAGTTTTTTTACTCCTGGTGCTCCCCCCGCACCTCCTCCTCCACTGCTTGCTCCATTGTGACTCTTCGTGTAACCATTGTACACACTTGTGCAGTTGCCTAGGTGGCTTTTATAAATGGATGAAGGAGGGCTGTTAAGGCGGTTCTGGCGATCAATCTGTCTGTCTTTGAGTTTTTTGTGCTGTGGTTTGCTGTACTGATCTTCCCTGGTAATGTAGCTGGACATTCCATATAGTGGTATAATTTCTGAAACAACAAGAATTTATCCACATTAACTTAAAGCTAAAATCATCATTATTTAGAAACAGAATCACATCCTGACCTAGATCTCATCAACCCCCTACCCATCTCTAAATAAAGCAATGAAAAACTTGTCTAAGATGGATTTTCCCAGCAAACCTGAGATTCAGCCGGGTTACATGCAAGGTTGGCAAACTTGTTGCATAAACCCAGCCCACATATTATTTCAGGTTTCATGACATAATGCGATTAGCATGGGAAAGCAAATAAATGTAGACGTTTTGGCTGAGTTTTGATCTGAGTCTTTGTGCTTCTTACTGGACCTCGCAGCAAAACCCAGGAAGAGCTAAAACCCAGGCAGACTGAAATTGAAGAAAAGGTTCCACACAAATTAACAGCAACCAAACCTACAAGGTTTGCACAGCCCTAGTGTCACCAAAATGCGTTGCCGTGCAGAGGGTTCAAGGACAGTTATTGGCTGTGTCCCTCCAGGTTTTCTAGGACAGCCAGGCTTTGCAATACTCTCTACCACCACCCACAATGGCTGATGCACGTAGCTGCAGCAAGTGAAGGTACACCATTATGTGGGAGCTGAGATGAACAAATAGGACCATGAGGGGGGAAATCTTAAAAAGAAAAGTATCATTAAACGTTATTTTCTAATGTTAAAATACATAAAGTTTCAAATAACTTTAATATGAACTTCCATGAATGGCTGTGTGAAATTTAGTAACTTGGGTTTGCAGGAAATTATGCAAACATTTTCTCATTTTTCCCTGACAAGGGTTCATTACCTTTGGATTGTGCTTTGAGCTTGGAGTGCGAACAAATTCAAGTTCAAAGCAAAATGAAAACACACTTTTGCTTTATTCCAATACAAAATGCCGAAGAGACCCAAGTTTCATTAAAGCTCAGTCTAGATTAATTCAATAATCATCCTAGTTTGCAAACTGAGCCAGCATTTTGGTTTCCAAAGCAAACATTCTGCCCAGCTCTAGTGTTAATCCTTTGTTTTTGAAGTGGAGTTTGCCATGCAGACTGTAAGGCCTGGTCTACACGAGGGGGAGGAGGGGAATCGATCTAAGATACGTGACTTCAGCTACGAGAATAGCGTCGCTGAAGTTGACATATCTTAGATTGACTTACCTCCCATCCTCATGGCGTGGGATTGACGGCCGCGGCTCCCCCATCGACTCCGCTTCCGCCTCTCACCTTGGTGGAGTTCCGGAGTCGACGGCAGAGCGTTCGGGTATTGATTTATCACGTCTACACGAGACACGATAAATCGATCCCTGATAGATAGATCGCTACCCGCCGAACCAGCGGGTAGTCTGGACATACCCTAATAAGAACTTGTTGAATAGCTCCAGTTGCTTGGTTCTTTTACTTCCTTTCTTTTAGAAGTGTCTTGTCATTTATTTTTCCTCATCTAGTAACACGATCACATTAAAGTGCTTGCATAAAGTAGCTTTCTATATATAGTATTCCAAGAATGTGGTACACTAAATGCAGTCTATGTTGGAGGGTTGGAAGACGGAGCTGATAAGGAAGAATTTACAAGCAGTGCTTTTCAGAAAAGAAAATCAAATTTAATTGACGTTTTGGTTAGTGTATAATCCATTTTGCATTGAAACATGTTGGGGACAGTGAATTAATATTCATTAATACAAGAGATCATTCAGGTAATAATCAGAGTTTAGATTCTTTAGTATTGCAAACATACATGACACCACTCCAACAAAGCGGGCATCTACACTATTTTTGTACGCTGTGAATTTGTACAACTGACTGGTAACCCCAGGTTACAGAAATATTTACCACCTACAGTACTAGCAGCTGGTAGTCCAAATGTCTACCTAATGTACTGAAGCTTTTGTATTAGCTTCCCTATTAAGCAAAACAAGGGTATTAGAGATAAGTAACTTGTGCCTTTGTAAAAGGGAACAGTAAAGTTCCTATCCTATCTGATTGGATACTATCCTACTGATATATCATGCCTAGAAACTGTGGCAGTATCATTTAGCTTTAAAAAAAAGTCCTGACTTTTCTAAAAAAACAATGTACATAAAACTAGAGTTGGTCAGTTCAACATTAATCTGCATCTGCCTGAGCTACTGCAGTGCCTCATGTTTCTACTGAAAATGCTAAAGTGAAACAGTGACTTTTCAGTTGTAAAAAATTGTAATTTTTTTACAGGATGGAAATGCCACAATTTTTATTAGCTCTCTGTGAAACATACACAAGTCAAGGTATGTGAGATCTTGAGTTACTTGGAAAATTTGTTCCTTATGTTTTTGGCTATGATATTGTTTCTGATGAGGAAATGACATCTAAGAGACAGAGTGCAGAGTTATTCTTTTGTCTAATCAAATTCAGGATTATAATACTCCATTCTTGGTAAGAAAATTAAATATATTAATCGACATAAAATTGAGAGGGGGAAAATAAGCCAGACAGATACCCATGTCTATAGTTCTCAAAGCCAAAATTCACTCTGATGATTCAGCTGATTTACAGTTTCACAGTGTTGTTTAGAAAAATTCTATGAATTCTGTGAAATTCCATAATTTGGCAGTAAAATAAAAAATGTGAATCTACAAACAGAAACTTGCCATGTTAAGCAATTCAAGTAGTTTTGCTGATGTAGGTACAGTAACTTCATTTCTTTTTGGTTAACGCAGTTTTAGACCACACAGACTATCTCAAGGGTGGAACAGACATAATAATGCATAGTGCAGACAGAAATAAATTGTGCTTTCACTCCTTTCACTTGAATTATTTACTTAATCTGTGATGATTAGGGCTGTCATGTTACCGTTGGGGACCAGATAGTGCTTTTTAAATGACCTATTGCACATTATTAAGAAGCAGATTAACCAGAAAATCCCTTTTTGTTATTTCTGAGATGTCCACTGCAGCTCTAGCATGACAAGGGGTCAGGAAGGTGTATCATCTTCATCCATTAATGCCGAGAGGAAGTCTTCTATTAGCTTTTGACAATGATTGCCATAAGACTTGTCAAAACTAATCCCCCTTTCCTATGCCCCTCTGCCTCCATTCCCAAACATGGGTTGGCAAAATCTGAATACAGGACAAAAAACGCTATGTCACAGTGCTGCATGATGATACAAAAGCTTGACTCGCAGAAGCACTTTGAATCATAGGATGGAGTACTTTTTTGCCCTTATAACAAAACTGAGTTGGGAATTAGCTTTGCATCCTGCACCCTATGTTTTCAGGATGTGATGTTCTTGAGTTCTTTCAGACTGGGTGCATCCACTCCCCAATACCTTGTCCATTCTGTAGATTAAAGGAAGGAGTCCAGTTCATGTGGGGGAAAACACTGACCCAACAGTTCATCTGCAAATCTCCACTTTCCCAGCACTGCAAATATGTTGGATACATATCTAAAACATACTGATTTCTTTCTGCTCACCTTGTTCTCCATATATTGTAGGGGGAAGATGATGCTGTGGGAAAAATTGGGGTGGCATGTCTCCAGGGCCGGTGACAGGAGGGTAGAAAGCCGTATGAGAATTGTGAATGAAATGGGGGTGGTGTGTCAGATAGGGAGGTAAATGGTGGGTTGGCGAGATGGCAGAGGGATAGCTGGGAGGATAACACTCTGGAGACTGGGGTGTAACCACCACCCTGCGAACGCCCGTGTTGTCTTCTATCACCTGAAAAGGGAAGCAGGGAAATTAATACATCATGTATCGTTTGAAATACCATTTTGAAAAATAACATTGTTTATCTAAATGAGCTCTCCTTGGCTAGGATCATAACACACGTTTCTACAGTTACGATCAGCACGAGCAATCTTAGTGGTACTGTGGTTTCTAGTGGAGACTCAAGTTAGCCACGCCAATTAATTAATAAACCTATTGCAGTTAGTTAGATCTGCAGGGGCAGTAGGAGAGAAAATAAGTACAGCAGACACTTGTTTACAGCAACACCTTGTAAGAGCCACCACCGGTTACAGACAACATTTCCCCACTGCGAATCATCCACTCGGTAACAGCAACATAGCCGCCTCATAAGAGCATCATTTGTGATGCTGGAACGTCACATCAAGGGGCACAGATGGGAGGAATGCAAGGGCCTTGCCCTCCCTAAACTGCACTTTTCAGCACAGCTCCAGGGCGCACAGCCCCGTCCTCTTGGCCTGCCTGACCAGGCCTGCCCAGGAAAAGCAGACAGGGCCACACTCAAAGGCTGGAGGCAGCAGGAGGCCCTGTCCAGCCAGGGATACCAGTACTCATGGGGTGCATTTTTCCACTCCCCTCCCGACCCTGGCCCTTCAGGGCAGCTCCAGGGCACGCAGCCCCATCCATTGCCCTGCCTCACACAGCCTGTGTGGAGAGAGGTTTACTGGGGAGCTTCGGGGGAGGGTCTGGAAGAAAGGGATTTTTTGGGGTGGTGGGGAGCTCTGGGGAGCAGCAGAGGCACAGCTGGAGGGTTTCCTCCTTGCTTTTCTCAGCGTCTGGCTTACAGGTGGCCGGGGCTGAGGGGTTTGCTATTTTGCAGTGGGGAGTATCGGGGACCCCCCGCCCACACACTGAGCTGTCCCCTCCATCTCAGTTGCTGGTGGCAGGGTGTGGGTGTGCTGTTTTACAGTGGGGGGTTGGGGGACCTCCCTCCCCAGAGCACTGACCTGTCCTCTTCTCCCCTTCTGTCTCCATTAGGAACCACCCCTGCCTCCATTGCAGGCTGCACATGGTGCCCTATCCATCCATCCATCCATCCCTTGCCAGCTGCCAGCAGGAGCATCCATAGCCTATCCCCGGCAGCCAGGCTCACTCAGTCATTTTGGCTGCTCCCCCTCCCCCTCTTCCAAAACACTCAACTCTTCATATGCCTTTGGGCAGATGACACTCCCATAACAGCAACAGCCGTCAAGGAGCAACATAGCAAAAGGGCACCGATATGTGGCTACTAACGAGTGTCTACTGTTTCTGTATGTAGAGCACAGAACAATTCAGACATTACCAGAAAGTAACAAAATAAGAATGTTTTCATTAAGGGGCAAGTTTTACCTTACGTGAGTTATCTCACTGATGTCAGGAGAGAGAACAAGTATTCATCTACACAGGGAAACTGACTTGCATACCTACAGCAGTCCTATAGCTACCTATACCTGTAGCATTCTGCTACAGCTTTTCTGGAATAGCTCCCAATATGTCCCACTAGTCCAGAATAAAAGTGACTTTACTGCGGAATAATTACTCCACTCACAAAGTGGAGAAATTATTCCACAACAGACTGTCCACGCGGTGGGCTCTGCTGAAACAGCTATTGTGGAATAGCTGATTTCAATACACAGCTATGCCAGCCAACTTTCCCTAGTAGACAAGCTTCTAGATGTGTGTGATTTGGCCTTAAGTATCTTGGACAAAACATGGGGCAATGTGTGTTATTAGAGGGGCAAACAGTTTTAGCATAAATAATTTCAGTTGTTTATCATTTTTTCACTTGGTTTTACTTTTGGACTGAAATTTGGCATGCTTTTTCTCAGATTTGGAGACCATATTTTTTTTCTTATTTAAGCCAAAAAGAGTCTGTGATTTTTGGGAACAAAGACTGACAAAAATCCATCATCATTTGGGGGAAAAAAATGTTTTAACCTTTTATTTATTTTCTGAACAGCACTAGACCTTCAGGGGTATGTGACAAACTTGAACAGGAAGATTGTCCCAGGTCATAGATCTGTTTGTTGGTGGTTTGGTGAAAATTGGTTGTGATTTGTCAGAGGTATAGGGATTATAAAATGTACTTTGCTCAAGTATTCTGAGTTTAATACAGCCAGGTAACAGCAGCTAATTATTATGTACTATTTGCAGTATTACACTTCCTAGCAGCTCCAGTCATGGACAGACAAGACGCCTGTTGTGTTAGGCACTGGACAAAGACCGAACAAAGAGACAGCTTCCGCCCCAAAGAGCTTACAATCTAAGTATAGACAGATCGTTGTCTCACAACTAAAGCTGCCTAACAGTTCCCAAGTTATCAAATGACGGCAAAGGAAAGTTTCAAGGAGGGTTTTGAAGGAGGAGTTAGTTTTGCGGATGTTTATTCGGCGTTTCTTACTGGGAACATTTGTGAGGAGCGCTTCCTATATCCCAGCATGTGAAGGTGCATATGGAGGGAGACACGGCAAGTTCTGAACTGAGCAATGGAGACGGGTGACAAAGAGAACCTTCTGTACAATAAATCAGTCTCAGGGTTCTGCCACCTGCCACACAGTTAAAGGAAGGATGTAGGGAAGAAGCCAGGGCCGCTGACCCATTGACTATCCAGACAGTACACAATGTCCTGGTGGTACTACTATTTGCACCCAGGTGTTCTTATCACAGTTCATTCAGGATAGACTCATTCAGGTTCACACTGTTCACATGAGAGAGATTATTAATCAAACAAATACCTACAGGAGACACCCCACCTTTAAATGAAATTTTTACGGAGGAAAAATTAAGAGTCAAAAGCATGGGTGTGAATTTGCGTTTCTTATGTATTACTAAGCCCCGGTCTACACTATGAGTTTAGGTCGAATTTAGCAGCGTTAGATCAATTTAACCCTGCACCCGTCCACAAGATAAAGCCCTTTTTTTCAACTTAAAGGGCTGTTAAAATCGATTTCAGTACTCCTCCCCCAACGAGGGGATTAGTGCTGAAATCGACCTTGCTGGGTCGAATTTGGGGTAGTGTGGTCGCAATTCAATGGTATTGGCCTCCGGGAGCTATCCCAGAGTGCTCCATTGTGACCGCTCTGGACAGCACTCTCAACTCCAATGCACTGGCCAGGTAGACAGGAAAAGGCCCGCGAACTTTTGAATCTCATTTCCTGTTTGGCCAGCCTGGCGTGCTTTTAAATGTCCAAATGCACATTCTACCACCATTCTGCACTTGCTCAGCCTATAGCTGAACAGCTCCTGACTACTGTCCAGGCTGCCTGTGTATGGCTTCATGAGTAATGGCATTAAGGGGTAGGCTGGGTCTTCAAAGATAACTATAGGCATTTCAACATCCCCAATGGTTATTTTCTGGTCTGGGAAGAAAGTCTCTTGCTGCAGCTTTTGAAATAGACCAGAGTTCCTGAAGACGCGAGAGTCATGTATCTTTCCCAGCCATCCCACACTGATGTTGGTGAAACGTCCCTTGTGATCCACCAATGCTTGCAGCACCATTGAAAAGTACTCCTTTTGGTTTATGTACTCGCTGGCTTGGTGCTCCGGTGCCAAGATAGAGATATGGGTTCCATCTATCGCCCCACTACTGTTAGGGAATCCCATTGCAGCAAAGCCATCCACTATGACCTGCACATTTCCCAGAGTCACTACCTTTGATATCAATCTCTTTGATTGCATTGGCTACTTGGATCACAGCAGTCCCCACAGTAGATTTGCCCACTCCAAATTGATGTCTGACTGACCGGTAGCTGTCTGGCATTGCAAGTTTCCACAGAGCTATCGCCACTCGCTTGAGAACTGTGAGGGCTGCTCTCATCTTGGTGTTCTTGCGCTTCAGGACAGGGGAAAGCAAGTCACAAAGTTCCATGAAAGTGCCCTTACACATACAAAAGTTTCACAGCCACTGGGAATCGTCCCAGACATGCAACACTATGAGATCCCACCAGTCTGTGCTTGTTTCCCGGGCCTAGAACTGGCGTTCCACGGCATGAACCTGCCCCATTAACACCATGATGTCCACATTGCCGGGGCCTGTACTTTGAGAGAAGTCTGTGTCCATGTCCTCATCACTCATCACCGTGCTGCCATCGTCTCCTCGCCTGGTTTTGCTTTTGCAGGTTCTGGTTCTGCAGGATAATGTGTGTGGTGTTTACAGTGCTCATAATTGCGGCAGTGATCTGAGCAGGTTCCATGCTTGCCGTGCTATGGCATCTGCGCTGAAAAAAGGTGCGAAACGATTGTCTGCTGTTGCTCTGATGGAGGAAGGGGTGACTGATGACATGGCTTACAGAGCAGTCCCCTCAAGGACTGAACTCACAACCCTGGATTGAGCAGACCAATGCTCAAACCACTGAGCTATCCTTCCCCCCACTATTAATAGAGGGAACGAGGGAGGGAGGAGCAAACGAATACAAAACAAATCTGGTCTCTTTATTGTTTTGATCCACTCCATCTGTCTTATACATCTTAGACTGGCAGCAGACGATGCAGTACGACTGCTAGCCATCGTCTCCTGGCTGCTCGCCAGAAGACGGTGCAGTACGACTGCTGGCCATCGTTGTCTCCCATTTATGTCCAGGCGCCCCTGGCCGACCTCACCGAGGCCAGCCAGGGGCACACGTCTGCCCAGGCGCCCCGACCGACCTCACCAAGGTCGGCTAAAAGAGCACCCAGGAGACAACGACGATGGCTACCTATCGTAATGCACCATCTGCTGCCAAAAGGCAATGAGCTGCTGCTCTGTTGCAATGTAGTACCATGTCTGGCAGCACCCAGGGGACATACGGAGACGGTGAGCTGAGTTGGCTCCATGCTTGCCGTGGTATGTCGTCTGCACGGGTAACCCAGGAAAAAAGGTGACAAACGATTTATTGCTGTTGCTTTCACGGGGTGGTGTGTGTGTGTGTGTGTGTGTGTGTGTGTGTGTGTGTGACGACATTTACCCAGAACCGCCAGCAACAATGTTTTTGCCCCATCAGGCATTGGGAGCTCAACCCAGAATTCCAATGGGCGGCGGAGACAGCGGGAACTGTGGGATAGCTACCCACAGTGCAATGCTCCAGAAGTCGACGCTAGCCTTGGTACTGTGGACGCACTCCGCCGAGTTAATGGTCTTAAGAGGGGACACATACAATCGACTGTATAAAATCAATTTCTAAAAAATTGACTTCTATAAATTCGACCTAATTTCATAGTGTAGACATACCCTAAGACTACTATAATACCTGGTAGGTGCTACTCTGTATAAATCAGAATACAAAGCATTTAGTTTGATATATCTGGTCATTAACCTTTAGCCCTACAGTGTAGGTCAGCAATTTGAAAACTGTCGTTCTTAGATTTCAGAGATTTATAAAACTCCAGACAGATACTGAATGGGACTTCAGGGATTCATTTAGATCATAAGATTACTTTAATTGTTGTAATTTCAGACTGTCAATCTTTTATATTCTGCTCTCTTCAGCTTGCATGACATCCCTTATTCACCAGCCACATATCAGTTCTGGACAAGACACTGAAGAGAAATTTGGGTTAGGAGGGGGAAAAGAAAAGTCCAAATGCTCAGATTTTAAAATAAATACTTATGTGTGTAGTGTAAGAGTTTGTAAAGAAATGTAGACTCTACTTATCTCATGTTCCTGACTGGCATTTAAAGCCCCAAAAATTCTAGTATGAGACAGAGCACGTCTTTTCATCATTTGGCTTTAATTAGGCCAAGGCTGAAAGAAGGCTTGGAATGTACCAGGCAAGCAAAGTTAGATTAGATTTTATGTTTTCGATGAAGGAGATATATAAATAGGTCGACAAATAGACCAAACAGAAAGATTGTGGTGTGTGTATTTGGGTGTAATGACAACTGAAAATTAAACTGTGATCCGTCTTCTAGAAGATGAATCCTGAAAAAAAAAATGCTCAAGGCCCTTTTGAAGACCTTCAGATGAATTTCTGCCGCTGGATGGAGCTAAGAGATATCAGCATATTTGAGAGGTCGGGGGATCAGCTAGTTTTATAACTGACTGCATCAAGGAGTGAACAGAACACATCTTTCATTTGTTTATTCCCAAATTCATAAATGTTGGCAACTCAATTGTGTCTGCGGCTGTTCCAAATCAAACCCATATACACCAATGCTCTGTTTACATGGGCAAAAGGTCCTCTGTGTGGCCAAATGTGGGATTTGCAGGTGCAACATGTACCTGTCAATTTTGCAGGTGCAGGTCAGATGTCTACTTATGACATTATGTCCTTAATAAATAAATGACAACCCTATATATTATATGTCAGAGAGTAGGTAACTAAGCAGAAGTTAACACTTCAGGTGGTTTTGATTTTGTAAAATTCATGTTGGACAGATTTTAGTTTTGCAAAACCATACTTGGAGATGAAATCCAGGTCCCATTTCATCCAAACCTGCCAAATAAAAAGAGTTTATTCCCATCTAGTTTTGATCCATTTCTATAAATAGCACAAAGAATGGGGAAAGTTAAATTTTGCTATTTAAAGAAAGTCAGCAAATGTTTTTGTTCATCTATACCTGTTTGCCTGTCTTGCCTTTTAGACTGTACGTTCCTTGGGGCACAGACTGTTTTCTATTATGTGTGTGTTCAGTGCCTACTACAACGGGTCCCCACTCTGACTGTGACCTTTAGGTTCTACTGGAATATAAACAACTTGCTGAAAGATAGTTACCTTTTCTGTAACTGGTGTTCTTCAAGATGCGTTGCTCATGTCTATACCACAATAGGTGTGCGTGCTCGCCACGTGCACCAGTGCTGGAAGTTTTTCCCCAAGCAGTACTTGTAGGGGAGTGTCCCTAGTGACCCCTGGAGTGGCGCCTCTATGGCACCGTATAAGGGGCTCTGCATACTCCCTCCACCCTCAGTTCCTTCTTGCCAGAGAACTCCGACAGAGGGGAAGGCGGGCGGGATGTGGAATAAACACGAGCAACACATTTCGAAGAACACCAGTTACGGAAAAGGTAACTGTCTTTTCTTCTTCGAGTAATTTCTCACGTGTATCCCACAATAGGTGATTCCAAGCTATATCTGTTGGAGGTGGGTATGAGTTCACAAATTCTCAGGACGGAGCACAGCCCTGCTGAACCCGGCGTCCTCCCTGGTCTGGGAGACGATCACATAATGTGAGGTGAACTGAAGTCCACGTGGCAGCCCTGCAAATGTCCTGTATGGGGACATGGGCTAAAAAGACAGCCGATGAGGCTTGCGCTCTAGTCGAGTGTGCCCTTACAATCGATGGTGGATGGATTCCCGCCAGGTCATGACAGGTACAGATGCACGAGGTGATCCAGTTGGAGAGCCACTGAGTGGAGAGTGGCTGACCCCTCATGCGTTCGGCCGAGGAGATGAACAGCTGCGAAGACTTCCTGAACAGCTTAGTCTGTTCCAGGTAAAAGGTCAGAACCTGTTGTGATTTTGCACTCTATATGATTTTATGAAAATATACTAATGAGTTTGAATATAATGTAAGTGAAATATGCTTCATGCAAAAGGTCTCTTGTAAGGTATGATTACAAAACTTATACTCTCCTGAGTGTGGTCATCCTATTTGTATAAATGTACCACTCTCGTATCTGAAACTAGAAATATGAAATATAACTCTGAGGGCCTATTGTAATTATGCAAAGTGTGGGCTGTTAATGGTGGTCTGGAATCTTGATGGCTCCCATCAACCAGGACAATTGTCTGCAGATGGCTCTGTTTTACCTGTAAGTCTTCCTGTATACATGTGTGCTGGCAAGTGGGTAATGAAGTCTTAGAGTGACATGGGGCCCATTGGTACCACAGTGCCGGCCATGGAGCCCAGTGCCACTGTACCTGCTGTGGCACCGGTGGAGCAGGCTGTTCAGCCTGACTGGCCTGTCCCATCTATTGACAACTATGAAGAGATGCCGGGTTGGCGTACGACCTGCCACTGTCCCTGGACCGGGAGGAGCAGTGGCACTGGGAACGGTGCTGACCACAAGACCGTGATCTCGACGTGGAAGAACGGTACCACCGGTAGCAGCTGCTCCTTGAGCGGCTCTGGCGGGCGGATCCACGATGGTCAGGTGCCAGAGATCGGCACCCGGGATTGCGGGAGCAATGGTATGCCGTGGCGGAGTCCTGGAGCAAGACAACGAAAGGGAAATGCGTTGATGCCCGTATCATGACAGGTTACAGTTTCCTCTCAGATACGAAGACCTCCGGTGCCATCTATCGTGGTTTCGATGGGGCCCGCTCCTCAAGGTGGAGCGTAGCGTGGAACCCCTGTTAGTTGGAACCCAGCCAGACAACCTGGTGAGGGTTGATAGTGAGCAGTGTGGACTACGCATGGGACGGTTGCTGAGCGGCGAATGGCATTGGGAACATTCCCTTAACCGCGAATAGAACCAAGCAGAAGGCGACTGCAGAGATCCAAGCTTTGGCTTGCTTCTGGACTGGGGAGCCAATGGTGGTGGTGCCCCTGGTACCAGCAGGGATATAACGTCCCAAGCCACTTGCAGGGCCTCTGGTGTGGAGGGCATCTGGACATCTGGGGAAGCCTGTTCCGAATGGGCTGGGCTACTCTGCTTGACCTGAGTCGGAGGCCTGGAGGCCAACGGAGACCGAGGACTGCCCAACGTGGGTCTAGTCTCTCTCCCAGTCTTGCTCCAGTGCCGCGGCAGCGAAGACCTCTTCTTAGCCTTCTTGGCGTACCCCTGGGCTGGGGAGCGGTGCCAACTGGTAGAAGGCACTGAGGGGTCACCACGCATTCACGCCGTGGTACCTGGTGCTGACTCGGAGCGGCGCACTGGAGTCGGGGTCAATGCCGACTCCATCAGAATGGCTCGGAGCCGAATGTCCATTTCTTTCTTTGTCCGAGGCTTGAAAGATCTGCAAATCTTCCAGCAATTGCTGAGACGGGCTTCTCTCAGACAGCATAAACAGTCTGTGTGCGGGTCACTCACTGGCATCGGCCGCCTACAAGTGTTGTGCGACTTAAAGCCTGGGGCATGGGACATGCCCCGACTCGGGCGCACTAGACTAAACTAACACTAATCTAACTACTTCAACTACAGGTACTACTACGACAAATGAACAAGAGTTCCAGGGGAAAGCTGCAGACAAGCTGGGCAGGGCAGTTCCAATGCACCTTCACAGGTGACAAGAAGGAACTGAGCGTGGGCGGAGCACGCAACGCCCCTTATACTGCACCATGGAGGTGCCACTCCAGGGGTTACTAGGGGTGCTCCCGTACGGGTACTGCTAGGGGAAAAACTTCCAGCACCAGTGCACATGGCGAACACGCACACCTATTGTGGAATACACACTGTCATCATCATTAAGTCACTGTGACAATGTCAATTCTATCAAATTGTGGTTGTTAATCTATTCTGAAAACATAACTGCTCTGTATGCTCATCACTGCTTTTGCCCCCACTAAACTAAATATCTTAACCAATTAACAAAATTCAAAGATGTTAATTCTAGCCATAAACTTTCATGTTCTCCTACAGAAAAAAAAATGAGAAAGTAGCTGAAACCTACGTTAAGTACAGATACTGCACAAACTTTTTAAAAGGAATTTAATATACCTCACATATATTGTATTATGTCCATGCAAAGGACTGAATCTTAGTTGTATAGAACTTGTTTTACATCTTCATTCAAAGTATACTTTAACTTACACACCACAAAATAAATGATACTTCAGAAAGCGTAACTGGAACAATAATTGATACACCAACATGGTTAATTTCTGATGCACATCAAGAAGGTGCTGATTGTGCAATACTTTATGATGGGGGTTAAACAGTCTGGTTTTTAATTGTTATTTTGGGCACTTTATAAACCCATTTGCAAATCAGTTCATATATCAATTTTTAGCCAGGAAAAAGTACTGAGTAATGAGCTTGTCTCCAAGAAACTGGGTGCCTTAACATTTTTATTTATTCACTTTGATTTAGCAGAAGTCTTTATCCAAGCTCATGCCAGTCCTGACAATTTCAATGCCAGATTCTTGGCATCCATCACTTAAAAACACTCACTATTACATCTAGACGTCTAGTTTAGCTAGTAGACGGTAGGAATATGCATATTGGCTTCAATGACATAATTAATTATTTCTTAAGCGCTGTAATGATTTCTGTATATGGGGTTGATATTTATGAACTAAGAAGGATTACTCTGCAACATTTACTGTAAGGATATTTGCAACCTGGCAAACCTACCTTACACAGAGAGTTAAGAAAATTAATATGTTTAGCTTATCAAAGAGAAAGTTAAAAGGTGACTCAATCACAGTGTGTTCGTTCATAAACAGAAGAGTTGTTACTAGAGGACTCTTCAATCTAGCAGGCAAAAACATAAAAGATCCAATGGCTGGAAGCTGAAGCTAGACAATTCAATTGAAAATAAGGTGCACTTTTTTCTTTTTAGTGACGGTAACTAGCTGTTGGAACAACTCATCTAGGGATCTGATATATTTTCCATTACTTGAAATTTTTAAATCAAGATTGGATGTCTTTCTAGAATATACACTTAGCTCCATCAAAAGTTATGGGCTTCATGCAGAAATTACTGGGTGAAAATGTATCGCTTGTATTATTCAGAAGGTCACACTAGATGATTATAACGACCCTCTTTGGGACTTAAAAACACCTGTGAATGTATGCATAATGTGTGTCATATGAGTACAAAAGAATTGCACAGGCATGGAGGGACAAAAATCAGAAAGGTTAAGGCACAAAATAAGTTACAACTCCCAAGGGACATAAAATGCAATAATAAGAGGTTCTATAGATTAATTAGAAATAAGAAAAAGACCAAGGAAAATGTAGGTCTATTACTTAAAAGGGAACAAGAGCAAACAATGGATGACACAGAGAAGGCTGAACTATTTAATGCCTTTTTTGCTTCAGTAAGTTAATTGTGACCAGGTGCTTAACTAAATTAATATTAACAAGGAAGATCTTGAGCTAAAATAAGGAAGTTGTGGAATGCCTCTCATTGAAGATTTTTTTAAGAACAGGCTAGGGAAAAACCTGTCAAAGATGATCTAGTTATACTTAATCACACCTCCACGTGGAGGGGTGGGAGGGCGGAGGAGTGTTGGACTACAGGACCTGCTGTGGTCCCTTCCAGCCCTACATTTCTATGATTCTATTTCAATTAGGCATGTGATGATTTTTTTTAAACTGATATAGCTATATCAGTGTGGACACAGTTATACCAAGCCTATTTCGCTTTCGGAACTGGAAGAAGCTATACCGGTATACAGTAACTTGAGGGGAGAAGTTCCCACAGATGGACACCCAAAAATTGTTAATTTGGCTTGCACACAACATTCCTATGCAATGTTTTGAGACATTACCAATGTCTTAATATGATGACACAAACCAGGTATTTAATGAAGATCCTGCAAATAAAACTATGTACTTTATTGAACCAAATGTCAAAAATACACCCAAAAAGCTACAGATGAGAGGAGAACTGTAGTGTGCAATCTCCTCAAAATATATGACATTTACAGTGCAGCTCTTCATGGATGGAGCAGAAGGTAGGTACATTTCTTTGCGAGGATTGGAAGGGGCATGTTGGGGGAGACAATCTGTGTCTGTTAGCACATACTCCCCTGATCCCTTCATTCCCTCCTCTCAAGAGGAATGTTACAGAAAGGTCCTGACATGGATAATCTTGGGTTGTGCCTCTCCATCTCAGACTGGCCTGAAGACTGATTCATATTAATGATGCTCCTCTGTGTTTATACGAAACATGTATATGGACTGAATTTGCCCACTTGTGTGTGTCAACAGTGTGTACTTGTTGCCAAGAATGATGATGGCATATTGGGCTGTATTAGTAGGAGCACTACCAGCAGATTGAGGGAAGATTATTCCCCTCTATTCGGCACAGATGAGGCTACATCTGGAGTATTGTGTCCAGTTTTCGACAGAAAGGATGTGGAGAAATTGGAGCGAGTCCAGCAGAGGGCAACGAAAATGATTAGGGGTCTGCAGCACATGACTTATGAGGGGAGGCTGAAGGAACATGGCTTATTTAGTCTGCAGAAGAGAAGAATAAGGGGGGGATTTGATAGCAGCCTTCAACTACCTGAAGGGGGGTTCCAAAGAGGATGAAGCTTGGCTGTTCTCAGTGATGGCAGCTGACAAAACAAGGAGCAATGGTCTCAAGTTGCGGTAGAGGAGGTTTAGGTTGGATATTAGGAAAAACTATTTCATTAGGCGGGTGGTGAAGCCCTGGAATGGGTTACCTAGGGAGGTGGCGGAATCTCCATCCTTAGAAGTTTTAAAGGCCCGGCTTGACAAAGCCATGGGTGGGATGATTTAGTTGGGGTTGGTCCTGCTTTGAACTGGGGGTTGGACTAGATGACCCCCTGAGGTCTCTTCCAACCCTAATCTTCTATGATTCTGTGTGTGTGTGTGCGTGTGCATGTGTGTGCGTGTGCATGTGTGTGCGTGTGTGTGTTTTTCTTGAAGACTACGAAGACATAAAGCCATAAAAATATTCTAGATGATTAACAGATTCCAGCAGCTACATTAACTGTGAGCAACTCTTTCCACTTGAATTAAAAGTGACATAATTTATTACATCTTCTGCCAACTGGTTCAAGAAATATTAACACCATTGTATTTAAACTAGCAAAGACAGGAAATTTCAGGCAACTGATCATGGCTCTGATTCAGGAAAGGATCCCTATTCTGGAAAGCACTTAAGCACATGCTATGCTATCGGTCCCATCTGATCCCTGCTATAAGGGATTATTTAAGTTTAAGCTTGTGAAGTTAATTAAAACGCCCATATCAGTTGCTGCTGTCTATGATAGGCTCTCAAAGAGAAGGACACACACACACAAAATTAAAAACGTGCAATCCATAAAAATTAGCAACACATCAGCAAAGTAACTTGATTATAATTACCTCAACCCTTTAATACAGAGTCAAACATAATCTTATCCTACTCTAATGCTTCTTTTTTCTATCCCTTTTGTTGCTTTACTGCCTCAATCAGAATTGCATATATTTCTTTGCATCTTTTATGAATTAAATTTAACACAAACTACAGTACACTTAGTCTGAATATCAGGTTCTATAGAGGGACCAGCTTGTCAGTCATTGTTGACCTCCTTAAGATATGTATGTGGAGAAAGCAGAAAGTTGTGAAGAAACTGGGTAAGGATTAATAAAGCAGGAGGCTGAAACAGAGACATGATAGGGATGAGCGCTACACACACACACACTCTAAAAGGGGAAGATAGCACTTACTGTGAGAAAAATAATAATGTGTGCACTTCAACAGTGTTTTTCATCTTTAGATCCTGAAGTGCTTTACCAAGGTGGATAAATGTCATTGTAATATTACAGAGGGGGGTAATGGAGGCACTGTGTCACACAGCAAGCATCAGTGGAAACCAGGAGTAGAACCTACATCCCCTGACTTCCATTACCCAACAGCTTCCCCATCACAAAGAAGTTGGCTAGCTGAGAAGAAAAGGAACCTGGTTGATGTCCTATAGTACAAAGTGACTGGCTGTACTGTGCCTTGCTAAAAATAAACAACAACCAAACATGGGTGATGAGAGCTGTTGGTGCATGTTTCCTTCCATTATTTTCCTAGATTTCTTCCTCTCCCGCTTAAGACCTTACACTGTGAAACATTCTCTTGACTTTTATAACAGAGACAAACCCCTCTTCCTAATGAAGACCACTCATGTAGTCCTTGAAGCCTAGAAATAGATTCCAACTGTTTTACTGTTCACTGCCAATAGACTTGGTCTTGCAGGGCACAGAGAGACATCCTGCCAGCTCCCTTTCACCGAACGTTTTTGCAATGCTGCAGAGGTAATGAAGCATCATTTTAATCCTGGGTTGCAGTCACTGGATGGCAAATGTAATGTTCAAGGCTAATACACTCAGCTCCAAAAGCTTGGCATAACAAAATGGAAAAAAGTTTTCATGGCTCTCTCTTAATAGAGACGGTTATTTCTCCACAGGGTTATTTGCTTTCTGCCTGAGTCTGAGATGTACACTTTGAGGGCAGACAAAACCATAATAAAATGTATTTTTTATTAACATCTTGGAGTCCCGCTTATTTGCTTTACATCCTTGCCCAGGCTCTGCCAAAGGAGACAGAACACAATTCAAATTATCATGCAATAAACCCTATTAAATACCAACACAACAGAGCAAAGGCAAGAGCGAACAACACACACACAGCTAGTACATCATCAACTAACCAATTTGACTGCTGTGTTCTTTCAACTATTATTTAGCATGAAGTCATCTGTAAGGCAAAATATTCATTTTCCACATGACAGAAAGGACATTCTGAGGCTTGTAAAAATTAGTATATAGTTTCCCCTAAAACTTTGCAATATGCATTTCCAGCTGCTTTCTTAGAAAGAAAATATCTTTTAGAAGGTACTTTAAAGGCTTCTTTGGTGTAGATTATTATTGGTGGTCTGCAGAAATGCTTGTGAGTTGAAGAAGTGGCACTGGGTTGAGAAACAAGTACAATCTGTGGATTATTACTGCCAAGGGCAAATTTTGGGAGATAAATGTCAGTATATTACCGAAGTATCTTGGTAGAGTGTGAACCAAGATGAGAGAAAAGGAGTTTAGTACTAAAAGGGTTTAAAAAGAGGAGAAAACGAATTCAAAAAGAAAATAAGCAAATCTGTTTTTTTTTAAATAAAACCATTTAAATTATTATAATCTTGTATTTTTTCCAGTACTGTCCATCAGTGCTCAGGGCAGATTTTATATTTTATTCACTAAATAACAAGATTTTTAAAGGCACAAATGGCAGTTAGGTACCCAATTCCCATTTGGGTCTGAAAATATTCCCCATAGATTTCTGTAAAGTACCTTTCACAATGGCCCAAGGTATTTTTAGAACACTTAAAATGCACTAAGAAAGAAAGAAATTAAATAATATATATATTACTCCAAAAAATAATATAAATACCCACATCTACAAACAATGCCCTTAGAAAAATGATGAGTTCTGCAATGTGCCCTAAATATTAACAACTTTAGGCTCTGTTGGACCAAATGAAAAGGACAGGCAAGGTCCAGAGTCAAAACTCCCTCATGGAAAAAACCCTACCTCCAGCTCCTACCCACTGAAACCAAAGGACTGATCCCAACTACAAGACCATCACAATGGAAAAGAGGTGACCTTTCAGGTAGTCAGGTCTCAAACCAGTTACCCCTTTTCATTCCACTTGGAAGCCAATCAGAAGCCAGAGTGGACTATGGAGTATCAGTGTAATGTATTCTCTGTATGACGTTCAGTGGCCAGCAATATTCAGCATAAGCTTCAGCTCATGAATGGCTTTAAGGAGTAGCATCACTTTTATGCATACTCTATGAGATAATCTCAAGGTGACTAGGGTTCAGTTGCATAAAGCAAGGTCATTTCTCAGGGTGCAGAAAAGGAAAACAAAATCAATGGCTCTTAGCCACAGCTGCTACCTGAACATTCAAGAGCGGCCAGGATTTAATAAGATCCCCTAACGGAGAGCCTGCATGACAAAGAACAGATGCAGTCTCAAAGTTATGATCTTGCACATGGATTTATATGCACCAACACACTCTCACCCACGCAGAGGTCAGCACTTATTTAAGCCTTTACAGCAGGGGTGGCCAATCTCTGGCTCCAGAGCCACATACAGCTCTTCAGAGGTTAATATGCGGCTCCATAAACAGGTGCCAACTCTGGGGATGGAGCTACAGGCGCCAACTTTCCAATATGCAACAGGGTGCTCACTGCTCTACCCTGGCTTTGCCCAGCCCCCAGCCCCACTCCACTCCTTCCCCCAAAGCCCCCACCCCTTCCCCTGAGTCTGCTGTGCCCTTGCTCCTCCTCCCAGCCCCCCAAGCCTCCTGCATACCACAAAACAGCTGATCGCGGTGTGCAGGAGGCGCAGGGATGGAGGGTTAGGTGCTGCTCGGCAGTGCTGCTGGCAGGTGGGAGACACTGGGGGCAGGGAGGGAGAGAACTGGGTGCGGAGGATGCGGATGTGTTACTGTGGCTCTTTGGCAATGCACATTGGTAAATTCTGGCTCCTTCTCAGGCTCAGGTTGGCAACCCCTGCTTTACAGCATTGGTGCTTGCATCAGAACCTCCATCAAACCTGGTGGCCCCATACAGAATGATTCATAGAGTTCCCTAAAACCCATCTCCAGCACCGCTGGCTCCAGAAGGCCTAAGGAATTGGGAGGAAGCTAGAACTCTGCCATAGAAAAGCAGATTGCACTATCTGCTAGGCCATTAGACCAGCCTACAATCAAGTCTTTCATGAGGTCTTTCAAATACATATGGCTATTATAGATTCCATTTAAACTCAACCCACACATTGTTTACTGGAGGAAAAAAAGACAGAATCCAGTCTATTCCTATTAAAAATACAAAAAGATTTGATATTAAAAGAATTACAAATTTTCTTTGGTTATTTAAAATTTCAGATAATTTAAAAATTAAATGTATGTGTACACTTCAGTGGGACTTTTACCTAACAAAGTCCTAGGAGTCATTGAAATGGCCATAGGATCAGGTTTATTGTATCACAACCAGAGTCAGGTTACTTTGTCCAACCTCTTTACTTGAAAACTCATACGAGTTTGCAGAAGACGCAAAGAAAACAGATTTTTAATAATCTTATGTGGATGTCTTATATGGAATAACAATTACTGTTTTTAAGAGACCAGGCAGATTATATCCTAAAAGAGGGCATTTTCCTTAACACATTTGCCTTTTTTTTTTTTGCCTTTTTCATAAATTAGAAAATAGGAGACAATTCACAGCCTTTTAAAAAACAATATGTGTTGGTTATTCCGCATTATTTCCTGCTATGACGACAATGAGGAGAAATAGTGCCTTTTGCAGGTAGTATAAATGCACTGGGTTCTTCTCCCCACTTCTCTCTTGGCTCGTACACTACCTAACTGATTAACTGAAACTTGCTGGATAGGAGATATTTTGAGGAGTTTATTCTCTACTAAGTGTGTATGTGTAGCTTTTATTACTAGAATATAGGTAAAGATGGTATTTTATTATTTTGTATATATACACAGTTGTAAAGGGGGAAGAAGAGCATTGCTTTATCTACTGCAGAAATGGTAGTCACCTCTGGGGTGAAAATGCATTATACATTTGCCAGCATAACTACACTTTCCAATAGGAAGTGAAGAACATCCTAGCCCAGGGGTCGGCAACCGGTGGCTCGCGGCTCGCCAGGGTAAGCACCCTGGCGGGCCGGCCCGGTTTGTTTATCTGCCGCGTCGGCAAGTTCGGCCGATCGTGGCTCCCACTGGTTGCGGTTTGCTCTCCCAGGCCAATGCGGGCGGCGGGAAGCGCCGCAAGCCGAGGGATGTTCTGGCCGCGGCTTCCTGCCTCCCGCATTGGCCTGGGACCGCGAACCACGGCCAGTGGGAGCCGCGATCGGCCGAACTTGCCGACGCGGCAGATAAACAAACCGGGCCGGCCCGCCAGGGTGCTTACCCTGGCGAGCTGCGAGCCACCGGTTGCCGACCCCTGTCCTAGCCAGACTTTTGAGAATCAGGGCTATTGCCCTCATATGCAAATGTACACCTTAAAAATCAAAATTAGATTTCTGTTGCTGAAGAAACATACCTGTGAGATATAACCTGGAGGCACATGTATAGGGGGAATGGATCCATTGGGTGACATCATGGGAACCTCCGCCGGTCCTAGTTGGAAAAAAGAAAAAAAGATTTTTATTTTTTTTTTAACACACTGAAGCTCATATAAATTGTGCTGACAAACATTACCAGGTTAGAAACTTGTAACAGCTGAAATTGAACAGTTCAAATAACATTTAGTGTCTGGCTAATTTCTCTTGGGCCAATACACTTGGGCCATTGCCATATCGCTTTAAAAAAATGCTTTTAAAAAAATTGTTAAATGAATGTTTGAAGTTATAAGAGAACTAAAAATGCAGCCCTTATGTTGTTATCCACACAGCAAAGAAGATATAGGTAAGCAATAATATGACTCCCCTTCCATAGGCCACAATTCCTATACATCACTAAGGTGAATGGATTTTCCTCTTTTAGAGATCTAAGGAAATTGGGACTGCAGGTTCTAGACAGCTCCCGAGTAAAGCCTCCAATTATACCCAATTTCACATATGTGAAAGAGTCTTTTCAAGAACACACTAGGACCAAACTCTTTATCTCAGCAATTCAGACTAACCTTGGAATGTGACTTATGTAAGCAAGAGGCTTATAGCTTGCACTCAGAAACCCAGCCCCAGATGTACTAGTTCCATTTTGAGGTATCAAATACAACTACAATAAAGTAAGTGCCATAAGTATTAGATTATTACAAACTGAGCCATACAACTAAAAAGTAGCTAGGTAAAATGGAAAATAGAAATTGTTCACTCAATAATTTAAAGCAACATTTAAATAGCAGCAGTTAAGATTAGGAAAGGCAATTAATAGAGATGCAGAGCTGTCAACAACAGCAGATGTTGTCTCGATAGTAAAGTGCCAACCAAATCTCAAGGGATTTTTTTACTGGATTGTTTTGAAAAAGTATGACGCTATCTAAGTAAATTCTTATTACATATCAGTTACAAGTGATATTGTAAATAAATATTGTAGTGGTGCCTGCCAATGATGCTAGATTAATAACGTGTACACATTGAAGCAATCTATAATACCCAAATACACTTGACAAAAGTATGGGAGAACTCTGCTCCCACTTACAGCACAGTAAAGGAAAGTGTAGTTTGGTCCTATATTTCTATACATGAATTTACAGCCTTCGCTGAGGTCCAACATAGCAGCCATTTAACAGCATACCTCAACACCAGGGCCAAATTAATGCAGGGGCTTTAGGGGCTGCAGCCTAGAGCCTCAGGCTAAGGGAGGACCCTCAGGCAGCCAATGCTTCTTTTCATCCAGCAAGTCTCCACGCCACAGGCCAGACACCAGTACCTGAGCCTCGCCCCCATCCCACACAGGGCTGGAGCTGTGAGTGCTGGTTCGCCAATGTGCCTCTGCGATCCCTAGGTGAGGGGTGTCCAGAGAATCTCTGCGCGCTGCCCCGCCCCCAGTGCTGGCTCCAGTACACGGCCAATGGGAGCTGCAGGGGCGGCGCCTGCAGGCACAGGAAGCGTGCACCGTGCAGAGTGGCCTGGCCTCTCTGTCTAGGGGCCGGACATGCCAGCCACCTCGGGGAGCAGAGCAGCACAGAGCCAGGGATCCTGCCTTAGCCTTGCTGCGCCGCCAAATAAGAGCTATCCGAGGTAAGCGCCTCCCGGTCAGAGCCTGCAACCCACAGCCCCTCCTGCACCCCAACCCCCTACCCCAGCCCGGAGCCCCTTCCTGCACCCAAACTCCCACCCAGAGCCTGCCTCCAAACCTCCTGCTGCACCCCAACCCCCTGGCCCCATCCCAGAGCCCACTACTCAGCAGGACCCCCTCCCACACACCAATCCCCTGCCCCAGCCCTGAGCCCACTCCCCCACTCCAAACCCCTAGGAGCCCCACAAAATCTAATAGCCACGGGCCCACAGGAGAGTTCATCTTACCCTGCTTAACACTACCCAGCATTTTAGAAGAGGAGTCTAAGAATACTGCATCCAACAGCAAATGAAGGAGGGAATTTAGATAGGCAGAATGTAATTACCTAAATTGGAATTGGCCAGGACACTGGCACTGAGTATTCCTAAAATTAAGAAAGATTCAGCGAGATCTTTGATCACTGAAAATGGTCTGGATCTTGTTTTCATATTTCATTCAGAAGTTGGCACCAACTGCAGCAGTGTCATCTAATCACCAACCCCACTTTCTACAGCAAGCTGGGTATCTCTTCTGAGATTTCCTGTCTAAGTAGTAACCAGATCTGGCCCTGCTGAGATATTCTTGCTAAACACCTGAGAGAAACACATGACGGCTGTCAATGGACCAGCTGCAATAGAAAGTGATACAAATGGTGATGCAAGTTACACATTGGTAAATGCATCCAAGTTCCTGCCAACCCCCCAAAAGGTACAGGGCTGAGGTTATAGCACGTACAGCAACCAGCGCAGTCTTAACTAACCCAGTCTCTACACACCTTATACTATCTTGCTGTCTGGTTTTCCTTTTGCCTTCTCTGCATGTAAATTACACCAACTGACTGGCATGTACCATTTACATCCCCCTTCTGAATTTGGCTCAAATAAATAAATAAATAATTTATCATCCATCGATTTTGACATTAGGGGTTACACCAGATAGATATAGCTCTGAAATGTGATTAACTTGGAAGATTTAGCCAGACAAATAAGAATTTGATAAAGCAGTTTCTGAGACGATCACGGGACAAAAATATGTGGCCCATAAAACGGGCAAGACACTAACAGAAAAAGTGCTCTTGTATCCCCTAGCCTCCTCCCTTTTCCATACCTGACCTACCGGGGACCTCACCTGCTGTGCATTCTCTTTCCTAAGGACAAATCCCGATGAAGAATAAAGGAAAAGAGATAATCCATCTTTCCCCTTTATTTAGTTTGAGCCTAACAAATCCTGGCATTTCTTTTCCTTAAAGATCACATATTGAACTCTTTATCTTGCCTCTATTTAAATAGAAATGGAACAAAAGCAACATGGTCAGCATTAAGTAGCAATAAATTTGGGAGTATTATTGCCATCTGCAATGGCTTTATTTTAGTTCATCAAAAATATGAAGTGGTGACCAGTTCAGAGAGGCATGTATCAGAATTCCCATTTGAATAATTAGATGGGAAAAATGTAAATTGTCTATGTGGTTTCATTTGTATAACATATTTTTCAATTTCTATCCTAAGCCACTGTAGACTGTACACAACTGCCAAGTTTCACCCCAGAAGTGGTTGTATTTCAGCAAGGAAAAATTAATAGTTTATATAGACCTATATAATATCTAATACATTTAATACACACAGTCAATTTTGCTAATGGAACTTGACCCACATCACAATAATGAGGGTAAATAATTAAAATTGTCCCATGTACATATTGCGACATGAGTCATTCGTTGGGTTTTTCACTTGAACAACTGTTAGAAAAAAATTACTGGATAAATTGAAAATACCATAACTTGTAATTTAAGTGACCAGTAATTCAGTTGCTATAAAGAATTCAGTGAATGTTGCTTAATGCAATAAACCCTGTAAAACATTTCATCCATTTGAAGCCCTCCCCAAATTGGGATCCGCTTGTAGCTGGCGGGATCTAACAAGCAGTGGCTGCCGTGTGATTGGAAATAATCACATAAAAATACATGCTCCCGCTCTGAACTACATTTAAAAAGAAACATTTTTAGTACTTCCAAATACACAGCAGGCTCTAACTACTCTTCAACTAACCGAAACACACTTAACTCCACTTCCTTTAGAACCTTTTACATTAAAACATCTGCCAGTTGCTCATATGGAGCAGCAATCTTCTTGCAGAAAGAAATCAAACTCCTGTACAACAGATGCTGTTGACTGTAACGCTGCCAGTTCAAAAAAAATATCGTGTTTTATCATCAAAATGTGCACCATGCAAACAGTCTCTTAACCTCAGGCTTGACCCTTAAACTGTTACAGTCATTTGGATAACAATTTTTAAAGAATGTTAGACAGGTGAATGATTTACTGCTAGAAAATGTTTTCTTCGCTGCTTTGATTTCAAGCCTCACTAAATTACTTTAGCATACATTATTTCTTCTCTCTCATCGTTGTTATCAAAACAACTTCAAGTGGTATTGCATAACAGACAGAAATCAGCTCCAAAGAGGGACATGTCCTGGGAGCTGTTAAAGTCTGTTCTCTGTAAGAAAACCACCTCTAGTGAGTATTGAACAAATACAAAAAATTGAATGTAATTTTTAGGGAAATTAAACAACAGAGATTGGTAGAACACCAGATGTTACTCCCATTTTTCTTAAAATCAATAAATATTTAGAGTCAGAGATGCATGCTCATATTTCCTTAAGGAGTTTGAACGCAATGAATTTTATTTCAAGTTTCTGAGCAAAACCCCAAAATTCAAAGTGAAATTTAACTGAAAAAGCCAAATTTCACTTTGTTTTAATGCGCAGCCATATACTGGTGCCAGGTTTGCTTGAATGTTTTACTAAGCCAGGGCTGTCTCTCGAGTTTGTAACAAAACACAAAGCCAGAGTAGTGTGGGACACCCCTACTTCCAGCACAATAGGCCAAATTCTGCTCTAGTTACACAGGTGTAAATCCAAAGTAACTCCATTGACTTTCAAAGGCCTGCCCCCAAATGCTATGGCCAGATCTGTTCAAAATGGAGGAGTACTTTATAACGTAAGGCTAGGAGGTGTGGTTAAGTAGCAGAGCCACCCCAACACACACACACACACACACACTCTCAGCAGACAGCCAGGAGACTGGTGGAGATGTGGTGAAACAGCCACCACCCAACAAAACACAAGAGTGTGGGATATGTAATGGAGGGTATGAGTGTGCACTCTTTCTCTCCTTCCCATAATCACAATGGGAGGGAGGGTTCAAATTTATCAGACACATTAGCCAGAGGCCATTACAAGATGGCAACCCTGTGGGAAGTACCTGGGAAGATTCCCAGCATCCTCCCAAACTCTCAGCAGATGACAGGTGCAGGACTGATCTTACATAAGAACATAAGAACGGCCGTACCGGGTCAGACCAAAGGTCCATCTAGCCCAGTATCTGTCTACCGACAGTGGCCAATGCCAGGTGCCCCAGACGGAGTGAACCTAACAGGCAATGATCAAGTGAACTCTCTCCTGCCATCCATCTCCATCCTCTGACAAACAGAGGCTAGAGACACCACTCCTTACCCATCCTAGCTAATAGCCATTTATGGACTTAACCACCATGAATTTATCCAGTTCTCTTTTAAATGCTGTTATAGTCCTAGCCTTCACAACCTTGTCAGGTAAGGAGTTCCACAAGTTCTCACCAACTACTGACCATGGACCTTCCTTGTTGGTGTTCCTCTCCCCCAAGTCTTCTGCACTGCCCGTTGACTAGTAGGTTCAGTCCAGTGGCTAGCAGCTGCCTCATGAAGTTTTAAAACATTGTGCTGTCTGTAAAGTGCATCTATCTCTATTTTAATGATACACCTCTACCCCGATATAACGCGACCTGATATAACACGAATTCAGATATAACGTGGTAAAGCAATGCTCTGGGGCAGGGCAGGGCAGGGCGGGGGGGGGGGGCAGACGACTGCACACTCCGGAGGATCAAAGCAAGTTCGATATAACGCGGCTTCACCTATAACACAGTAAGATTTTTTGGCTCCCGAGGACAGAGTTATAGCGGGGTAAAGGTGTATTCGTAGCCCTAATTGTGTCATTGCTTTTTTGATATTATAATGTAATAATACTGCCCTGATGCATGAATTGTAGATTAAAAGTGTGGCTTAACAACACATTCTCCACTTCTGTCTCTCTCCAAAAATGTGTCCAATTCTGTCATGAGCAGGTTGACAATTCTACCTATTTCCCCCTCTTCCCCCAAGTATAAAGTGATGTCTTGTTTCAGGAAATTCTGCCTCAACTGCTTATAGGCTCACTCTCAGGCCATGACTCCTTTTTTAATTAATTACTGCACAGTGACATTTTTTGGCAGAGAGATCGGGTCTTTTCCTGTTCCTGCGGGACCTTTTATTTACACATTAATTAAATCTCTGTAGTTTACTCTCTTTTCTTCTTCTAAAGTATAGAGGCCAACTCTAGTACATTTTTTCTACCTTGAATAATTTCAGTTGCTTTGCACCATGCCTTTGCGCTTTGCCAACTTCTTTCTTCTCATGTGGAATCACATAGCATCTTTCAAATGAGGCCTCACGAGCACACTCTACAATGGCACTGTGTTATTCTTCCTTCCTCCACTCTTCCACCTAAATGTATTACTTGCCTTGTTTTTATTTCTAAACAACATTCAGAGTACAATATTATTCACAGTGTGTTCCAGGATCTGGGCATAGGCTCTGTTGTGTGATACCGTTAACCATTTTACCGCGACCTATTATTAGGACTCGGAATCCACCTGGCTTCAGAATAAAACTTCACATTCAGACCACATTCACTGAAAGCTTCACTAAGTTTCATGAATTTCACAAGAGAATTTGGGCCAACGTACAATCTTACATTGAAATTAGTGAAATTAATGGAGAAATTACCTGAAACTTGTTGATTTCAGCTGAGTTTCACTTTGAAATTGAGAGCTGCTGGGAAGTCAAAATTTAGGAGGAGTGTGAACTTACATGGATTGGCTCAGTAAACACTGACATAAATCCCTGCAAACATAAATCCCTGCAAAGTAAATCCCCTGAGTTTTCTTTAGCTTTATGATTATAATTTGAACAGAAAAAGTGCTATGCATCACTCCCATTCACACTAAAATTTATATGATCTCTTCTTGGAATACAGGGCATGTCTCGGGAAACGCATCTGTTAGGCAAGAGGTGTGACCAAAATGGGGGGAAGATAATTAAAGGGCATGTTGGCCGGTGATATACACCTGCTTCTCTAAAACAAATGACCAGAACTTTTTCAGAGAACAGAGCAACCCAGGTCTCTCTGACCTTGGCAGCAATCCAAGAGTTTGCTGTTTCCACATGGATGAGCAGCTGTTCCAGAACAATTTCCTCAATGAAGCAGGCACAAACAGGATCTCCTTCACTATTGTGAATATAAGTCTTCTCTTTACACTCCATTATCATCAAATAAACCTATCATCTACTATAAGGGGGACACTGCAAAGGAGAATCAGACTCGTCTGTTCAGCTCTTAGGCGAATGGGCTTGCTTCCCTTAGCGCATCAAGTTCCAATACTGTTTTTTTCTTTGCCTACACAGTGAAGTTGTGTTAGTTAGCACATGTTTGCTATGGCGTGATAAAAAGTTTAAGTCATTCAGACCATTATAAAAAATCCTAACTCTTCATACGAACATAAGTATGGCCATACTGGGTCAGACCAAAGGTCCATCCAGCCCAGTATCCTGTCTACTGACAGTGGCCAATGCCAGGTGCTCCAGAGGGAGTGAACCTAACAGGAAATGATCAAGTGATCTCTCTCCTGCCATCCACCTCCACCCTCTGACAAACAGAGGCTAGGAACGCCATTCCTTACCCATCCTGGCTAATAGCCATTAATGGACTTAACCTCAATGAATTTATCTAGTTCTCTTTTAAACCCCATTGTAGTCCTAGCCTTCACAACCTCCTCAGGTACGGAGTTCACAGTTTGACTGTGCGCTGTGTGAAGAAGAACTTCCTTTTATTTGTTTTAAACCTGCTGCCCATTAATTTCATTTGGTGGCCCCTAGTTCTTATATTATGGGAACAAGTAAATAACTTTTCCTTATTCACTTTCTCCACATCACTCATGATTTTATATACCTCTATCATATCCCCCCTTAGTCTCCTCTTTTCCAAGCTGAAAAGTCCTAGACTCTAATCACTCCTCAAATGGAACCCATTTCAAACCCCTAATCATATTAGTTGCCCTTCTCTGAACCTTTTCTAATGCCAGTATATCTTTTTTGAGATGAGGAGTCCACATCTGTATGCAGTATTCAAGATGTGGGCAGACCATGGATTTATATAAGGGCAATAAGATATTCTCCATCTTATTCTCTATCCCTTTTTTAATGATTCCTAGCATCCTGTTTGCTTTTTTTGATTGCCGCGGCACACTGCGTGGACGTCTTCAGAGAATTATCCACAATGACTCCAAGATCTCTTTCCTGATTAGTTGTAGCTAAATTAGCCACCACCATATTGTATGTATAGTTGGGTTTATTTTTTCCACCATATTTATCTCAAATACCTGTTGTCTACAACAAGGTGCCACAGTTTTAAGGTGAGATATTTCACAAACCATCAGGGCTATATCAGATGTTGTATATGTTACTGGAAAACCATGACTCATAGTTGTCTAATGAGTTGGAGCTTTTGAACCTGATTCTCCACTGCCTTGCCCCTTGTGAAGTCATTTACACCTGTGCATAGTAGGTGTAAAATGTTACTAAATCAGAATGGCAGTGATTTCTATGCACTTGGCTCTCTCCCTGCACAGGTGTAAATGACATCACAAGGTGTAGGGTAGTGGAAAAATCAGGCCCTCTGTCTCTAATCTTGGTTAGCGTGACACTGGATCTTAATGTCAGTTGTCCAGAACTAAATGTTTCCAGTCCCAGATTTTGGATTAGATTCCAAGTTCAGGAGAAAAAAGGAGAAACTTTTTTTGGTGGCAGGTGCTTGAAAGGAAAAAAAGACCAGCTATTTGTAAGCTTCTAAGGGCGGGGTTGGAAAATGAGAAACAATCCTCTATGATAAATCAGTGTTAGTGCAGGTGAGGCACTCAGAAGTGCAAAATAAATACAGTAATACAATCTATCAAAATACAGAAATAGTAAAGGAATTTATCACATGGCTTATCACCTCATAAACACACACATTATACATATATAGACACATGCTGTACACACATACACAGCAGTCAACACTGAAAAGTCCTTAAATGATGCAGAGATGGGAGCCACATAACCATCTGGATATATAAACTGATGTGACACACAAAGGCAGTAGTATACCACAGTGCATCAGCTGCTGGTTAATATCTCCCGCTTCCTGAGATTAAAAATGAATGAGTGTGTGGTAACTGCTGACTTAATAATGAACACCTCTGTGTACACAGACGGACAGACAAGTAATCCATTAGGATGCATACACAACACACTCGCACAGAATATGCACACAGATTCTAATCTGTCTTGTACCTTGTCTAGTCATATACATTATAATTGGCATTTAAACAAAAGTGCATTTTCTTAAGATTACCAAAAAATAAAAATAAAAAAAAAATAAAGGCAGTCGTCTTCTGTGGTAATAATGTATTTAGGTGCTGAAAAATGATAGGCCATATCTCTTCAAAAATGTGATCATTTTGGGACAATTTTGGGGGATAATGTCTCAGAAATCTACAGGACTTTCAGTTTTGTCCTGCTCTGAGATTTATAAACAAAGGGTGAAATCCTGGCTCCAATGAAGTCAATGGAAGCATTTGTAGCCTCAGAAAAAGGATGGACGAAGGTATCATAACCTTACACATTAGAGGCACTGGGTGTCACACATACGTATCAAAGCTTTAGGTTAAAAACAGGTATGTTCTACAGCAGGGGTCGGCAACCTATGGCACGCGTGCCAAAGATGGCATGCGAGCCGATTTTTAATGGCACATTGCTGCCTGCCGGGACCCCAGCATGCCATTAAAAACCCCGCCCAGTCCGGCCTGCTCTCCTCTGACCTCCGCTCCCCCGGCGGGGGCAGGGAGCAGAAGCATAGGCATGCGCACGGGGTGGGCAAATGGCCCCACTCTCCCAGCGCGGCAAGCCGCGGGCTCTGCGCTCTCGGGCCCAAGTGCTCGGTTGAGCACAGCAAGCCGCCAGCCCCTCCCCTGGAGCCCTGCCACCGCGCACGCAGCACTCTGGGGGTCAGGGCTGCGTGCTCCCGCGGGGCAGTGTTTGGCTCCACGGGGGGGCAGACACGCTCCCCGCTCAACTGGACAAGGAGCGGGGAGGGGGTTGGAGGTTCTGAGGGGGGCAGTCACCCAGCCCTCTTCCCTGAGCCCCACACCCCTGCACACACCCCAGGCCCCTGCCCTGAGCCCTGTATCTCCCTCATACACATCCAGCCCTCTGCTTGACTCCTGAACACCCCGCCACAACCCCAGCCCTGACTCTGGCACCCCCACATATACCCAGCCCCTCCCCTCCACCCTGACACCTGCACCCCCCTCACATGCCCCCAGCCCTCTGCCCTGACTCTTGCACTCCCCCACATCCCCATCCTGAGCACCAAACGGGAGCTCCTGCACCCCCCCACATTCCCACCTGCACCTCTCGCATCAAATGGGAGCTGCCCAGGTAAGTGCCCACACCCAAACCTCCTGCCCCAACCCTGAGCCCCCTCCCTCATTCTAGCTCCTGGCCAGACTCTTCACCCTCAGCCCTGTGGTCAGTTCACTCCCACCCTCAGCTCAGTGCAGAGAGAGGAAGAGAATGGGCCAGAACCAGGGAGAAGGTAGGTACCCACTGTATGTGGGCAGGGCTGGGACCCCAGACTGGCAGTGGGCTGAGCCGATCCGGCAGCCAGGATCCCGGCTGGCAGGAGCCAGCAGATGGAACCCCTGAGTGGCAGTGGGGCTGAGCTGCTCAGCCCACTGCCGGTCTGGGGTCCCGGCCGCCGGCCCCACACAGCCTGCTGCTGGTCTGGGGTTCTGGCTGCCGGACCCTTGCCAGCCGGGGTCCCGGCCACAGGCCCCACTCAGCCCACTGCCAGCCGAGGTGAACAGAACCCCAGACCAGCAGCGGGCTGAGCGGGCCGGTGGCGTAAGATCAACATTTTAATTTAATTTTAAATGAAGCTTCTTAAACATTTTGAAAACCTTGTTTATTTTACAATACAACACTAGTTTATTTATATAATATACAGACTTATAGAGAGAGACCTTCTAAAAAACGTTAAAATGGGCGAAACCTTAAATTAGAGTGAATAAATGAAGACTCGGCACAGCACTGCTGAAAGGCTGCCGACCTCTATTCTAGTCAAAATGAATGAATTTAATAAGTTCCTAGCCATAGGGTGCAATATTTTTGAAGTTCTTGTTAAAATCTTCATAGACAGTCTTATAAAAATGTTTTTTATCTGACCTGCATGTTTATTCGGTATATAGTATGGCAGTTTGGTGACGGATGGGCACATGGTTAAGGCCATCTGGATATTTCTAAGGATGCCGGCCAAACTTTGTTGTTGCTGTTGTTTTTGAATCTATAACTTAAAACAACATTGACATTTGTGCTGATTTAAAAAAACGACAATGATTCCTTAAGGGTTTCCCCTTTACCCTTAAGAAAATTATGGATATTCTAAACCTTAATTCCAGTTTAATTACATTAGACTTGTACTTGTCTTAAAATATGAGATGATCATGCTACAAGTTCCAAAAACAGTCACCAAGGCTGATGATTGGGCTGTTGACAAGTCAAAGGCTTCACTATCTTCTCACATCAGTTTTACACAACTTTAAATGCTATTCACTTGTTATACCTGGATTTACAGAGGTGAGGTCAAAAATTGATTCTACCCCCCTCCCACCCAGGTTATAAAACGTTAAGAAAATATTTTAGAATTAACATACAAAAATTAAGTTGTCAGTGCAGTTACTCAAGTTGTACATGCATATGTGGCGTTTGGACGCAGATTAAAATACCTTTGTTGTTGCCAAAATATGCCTGTCCAAGTCCTCTGTAACTTTTCTAGGTTCTTTTGCTACACATTAGTGTGAATTCCACCTATAAATCCTATGACACTTTATTAAGAGGGGTGCAGTGAAAAAAAACCCCAACAACAAGAATTTCAAGTTAATTTGCCAAAAAAGCATATTCTAAAATAATTAAACAAAAAGAAGCATTTTTTTAAAAAGGTTTACCTTCAGTATTCCAATGCCATTTCTCTATGAATATCTAGAGATATTATTATCTGTATATCTAAACATGCAGATCTGGTTTACCTGTTCAGCACATAGATACTACACTGATGGGTGCTATAATAAAATCCAAGCTAAAATCTGGATTTGATTGATGTCAAACATGTGTAGAGAAACTGTCTCAACCAAAAATCAGACCAAAATCACTTAGAATTGGTGCCAAGAATATCAAAGAGATGTGCTTAGTGCATTCTTTTGGTCTGTGTGCATGAGATCTCTTTGCCTCTATGCTACAGGTCCTTCAAAATAGATTACTTTACCTGCTTTTTCTACTTAACCTACAGGTACACAATGGGAAGCTCAAGCAGCTTATTCAAAGGTGGATCTGATCTATAGTCTAGGAGCAGCATAAGACTACAGGAGTTAATATTTTTAACAGCAGTGACCAATCCTTAGAAATATTTTAATAATTAACGTCACAAATCCAGAACCTTCCTAATCAACAGCATGATATATCACATAAGTATGTATGTGTGTCCCAGATACAATTTTCTAGTTTTAGGAACGTTGTACATAAGTTAAAAATTAGAGTACACAGTAACAGAAAATTAATTACATTAGTTCAGTCTCATTGAACATTCTTTGTCCAAAACTAACACAACAGGACAAGTTTATTATGAAGAGGCTGCATTGCATCCATAACTGAAGTTGAAGTTAGTTTAAATGCTCAATGTGGACCTAAATATAACCACAACAAATGGATCCCACCTGAAATTTTGCATACCAGATGTTAATCCAGAATAGAATCTGGGAGAAATCAGACCAGATGTTTTGGAAATAGTAGAAGTTCCCCAAATGAAGAGGTTTTACCTTTTACATCCCTGCTATTGGGTGCCCCCCATCCCCCGCCATCACATTCTTCCCCTAGTAATGTACTTTTTCTGCAGCACTGGTGAGATTTTAATTCTCTAATATTTGGGGCCAAATATAGGCCTCCTTAACAGTGCCCACAATGGTTGTGGGAACAAGTGACAGCACATGTAAAAATAAATAAAAAATCCCTCACTAATTTATCCTCATATAGGCCCATTACTTCAAAGCCATATATTTAGTTTTAGGCATGTAAATAGTCCCTTGAAGTCAGAGGGACTACTCACGCACTGCAGAGATAACCTGAAAATCTGGAAGGGCCCAGAGCATTCAAACAGACACACTTGCACACATCATAAGCATATTTATACTGGACCCTTTAAAGCCAGGTGCAACCAATGCACCCTCCTCAATGGTGTGCACACCCCACTGAAAATGTGTAGTTAGGTTTGTAGTTAAAAACACCTCTATGCATGGGCAAATGCAGACCTTTGCAAGCATAGCAGGTGAAAAAACGGTTACCCACCTTTTAGTAATTGTTGTTCTTCGAGATGTGTTGTTCATGTCCATTCAAAGTAGGCGTGCACGTGCCGCGTGCATGCCAGCAGGAAGATTTTCCCCTAGCAGCGTCCGTAGGGTCGGCCCTGGCGCCCCCTGGAGTGGCGCCACTACAGCGCCCTATAAAGGGGCCCGCCGACCCTTCACCCCCTCAGTTCCTTCTTGCCGGCACTCCGACAGAGGGGCAGGAGGGTGGGTGTTGGAATGGACATGAACAACACATCTCGAAGAACAACAGTTACTAAAAGGTGGGTAACCGTTTTTTCTTCTTCGAGTGGTTGTTCATGTCCATTCAAAGTAGGTGACTCACAAGCCTAACCTTAGGTGGCGGGGTCGGAGATCACTGCTGACTAGAGTACTGCACGACCGAAGGCTGCATCATCCCTAGCCTGGTGTGTGATGGCGTAGTGGGACGAGAACGTGTGGATGGAGGACCACGTGGCCACTCTACAAATCTCCTGAGTCGGGATCTGAGCCAAGAACGCCACAGAGGAGCAGGGCCGGCTCCAGGCACCAGCTTATCAAGCAGGTGCTTGGGGGGGCAACTCCGGAGAGGGGTGGCACTTTCACGAATTCGGCGGCAATTCGGCGGAGGGTCCCTCACTCCTGCTCGGAATGAAGGACCTCCCACTGAATTGCCGCAGATCGCAAGCGTGGCTTTTGGGGGGGGGGGGGGGGAGGCTGCTTGGGGCGGCCAAACCCCTGGAGCCAGCCCTGCAGAGGAGGCCTGCGCCCTAGTGGAGTGGGCCGTGACCGGAGGGACAGGGGTCTTAGCTATGCGGTAGCATTCCCGGATGCAGGTCGCGATCCGCGAAGAGATTCACTGAGAGGAGACCGGGAGCCCCTTCATCCTATCCGCCACTGCGATGAAGAGCTGAGTTGAGCGTCTGAACGGCTTGGTACGCTCGATGTAAAAAGCTAAGGCCCTGCAGACATCCAGGGAATGTAACCTCCGCTCCTCATTGGAGGAGTGTGGTTTGGGATAAAACACCGGGAGAAAAATATCCTGACCCATGTGGAACTGTGAGACGACCTTGGGGAGGAAAGCCGGGTGAGGTCTAAGTTGGACCTTGTCCTTACAGAAGACAGTGTACGGGGGCTCGGATGTTAACACCCTGAGCTCTGACACCCTCCTGGCCAGGAAGGCGGTCTTATACGACAAGTACAACAGGGAGCATGAAGCCAGAGGCTCAAAGGGAGGTCCCAAGAGGGTGGAGAGGACCAGATTCAGGTCCCAAGCAGGGGCCGGCTGACGAACATGCGGAAATACCCTGTCCATACCTTTGAGGAAACGCCTGACCAGCGGGTTTGCAAACACCGAGGTACCCCCCTCTCCCGGATGGAAAGTCGAGATGGCCGCTAAGTGAACACGAATCGAGGAGAGGGAGAGGCCCAGTTGTCTGAGCAAATAGTCTAGGACAATGGAGATTGGGACCCCCAGCGGATTGTGACCTCGCTGACCCGACTATATGGAGAAGCGCTTCCATTTGGCCAGGTAGGTGGCCTTAGTTGACGGTTTCCTACTACCGAGCAGCACTTGTCTGACCTGCTGGGAGCACTGCATCTCCACTGGGTTCAGCCATAGAGCATCCATGCTGTGAGGTGAAGGGACTCGAGGTTCGGGTGGCAGAGGGAGCCCTGGTCCTGCGTGGTCAGGTCCGGGAGCAGAGGCAGTGTCAGGGGCGCCTGAACGGACATGTGCAGGAGTGACGTGTACCAATGTTGGCGCGGCCACACCGGAGCTATCAGGATTACCCATGCATGGTCCCTGCGAATCTTCAAAATCACCCTGTGTATCAGGGGGATCAGAGGAAAGGCGTAGAGCAGACCGACCCCCCAAGACTGTAGGAAGGCGTCCGACAGAGACCCCTGACTGCAGCCCAAGAGGGAGCAGAACCGTCGGCACTTTCTGTTTTCCCTCGAGGCGAACAAGTCTAACCGAGGAAAGCCCCAGAGCTGGAAAATTGAGCGTACCACGTCCCATCGGAGGGACCACTCGTGACCCCGGAACGAGCGGCTGAGGGTGTCCGCCAAACCGTTCTGCTCCCCCGGAAGGTAGAACGCAGTCAGGTGGGTAGCATTGTGGACGCAGAGGGCTTCCTTGCACAGGGGAGAGGAGAGTGCACCCCCCCGTTTGTTGATATAAAAGACTGCCAACGTGTTGTCTGAGAGGACTGAAACACATCTGCCGGCCAGGTGGGACCGGAAGGTCAAACAAGCCAGGCGAACCGCTCTCAGCTCCCTGACATTGATGTGCAACTCGAGGTCCTCCGGCGACCACAAGCCCTGCGTCCTTAAGTGTCCCAGATGCGCTCCCCAACTCTGATCCGAGGCATCCGTTACCAGGGAGAGGGAGGGTTGAGGGGCAGCGAAGGGGACACCCATACACACTTTCTGTGGGTCGAGCCACCACCGCAGCGAGCTTAGCACCAAGTGGGGAATGGACACCACTGAGTACAAGGGGTCCCTGGCCGGGCGATATACTGTCGCTAACCAGGACTGTAGCGGGCGAAGCCGGAGTCTGGCGTGGTTTACCACATAGGTGCATGCCGCCATGTGACCCAACAGCCGGAGGCAAACTCGCGCTGTGGTAATTGGGGCACGGTGCAGTCCGAGGATGAGCTCGGAAATCGCACGGAACCTGGATTCCAGCAAGTACGCTCTGGCGTGCGTGGAGTCCAGAACTGCTCCTATGAACTCTATTCGTTGCGTCGGAAACAGGGTGGACTTGGCTTCGTTCAAGAGGAGGCCGAGATTGAGAAAGGTCCGCCTGATGAACGACACCTGTGTCTCCACCTGCTCCTTGGAGCGGCCCTTTATGAGCCAGTCGTCCAGGTAGGGGAATACCTAGATGCCTCGCCTGCGCAGGAAGGCCGCCACGACTGCCATGCACTTCGTGAAGACCCTTGGAGCAGCTGACAGGCCGAACGGAAGCACCATGAACTGCAGATGGGCGCCGGCCACGACAAACCTGAGGTACCGACGGTGTCGGGGAATTACGGCAATGTGGAAATAAGCGTCCTTTAAGTCAAGGGCAGCATACCAATCTCCTGGAGCCAAGGAGGAAATAATCGAGGACAGGGAGACCATGCGGAACTTGAGCTTTCGCACAAACTTGTTCAGCTGCCGCAAGTCTAGGATGGGTCTCAGGCCCCCTTTCGCCTTCGGTATTAGGAAATACCGGGAGTAGAAGCCTTTGTTCCTGAGCTCCCGAGGGACTTCCTCCACCGCCCCTGCCTCCATGAGGGACTTCACTTCTTGACTTAGAAGTTGCTCGTGAGATGGGTCCCTGAAGAGGGACAAGGAGGGGGGTTGGTGGGGCGGGATGGAGGAGAACTGGATAGAATATCCCCTCTCTACCGTGCAGAGCACCCTGCTGTCCGACGTGATTCAGGACGAGGCACGGTAGAAGGGGGACAGACGTGACCCAAAGGTAGGGGTAGAAGGATCCAGAGTCGCCCTCGACCGTACCATCAAATAGGGGGTCTAGGCCCCGATGGTGGTCTCAATTGACCGGATGCCTGGCCGGAGGGGGACTATACACAAGGATAGGACACTGCTAACTTGCTATGCGCAAGAGAAGTTCCAGCTAGCCATCACTGGCGGTAAGAAGGAACTGAGGGGGTTGAGGGTCGGTGGGCCCCTTTATAGGGTGCCGTAGTGGCGCCACTCCAGGGGGTGCCAGGGCCGACACTACGGACGCTGCTAGGGGAAAATCTTCCGGCTGGTGTGCACGCGGCGCGCTCACACCTACTTTGAATGGACATGAACAATCACTCGAAGAAGAACATGCATTTATGTAGCTGCATTAATTGCATGAGCATTTTGCTAATCTGTCCTTCCAATGTTGCAAGCATTCACTCTTCACAAGTATCTTCTGCTCAAAGCATCAATTTAAGGAGATACCACCAGAGCATCAGGATGTCCAATTGTAATAAGCACTAATAAGATTAGTGTGTTTTACAGGTACTACCAATATCAAATGTATTAAGCATCACTATGAAGATTAACTGTTTTGCTGCCCTAACCTGCATGATTAGTTAGCATGAATAAAGATTTCTGTTCAGCTACTACAATAAAACTCTTCTGATGGTTGGCTCATCGGTTGCCACTGCATAAACACTTGCAGAGTATGTTGCAAAAGTTTAAGCATTGAAAATAGGCATAATCCCATGACAATTCACCAGCTGGGTTACAGTCTATAAATCTCAATTGTCTAGACCATAAAACAAGAAACAAACATCTGTCTAAAATTAGTTAACTAGAACAGCAAATGCTGTTAAAGAAATTAGAATTACTACTGAAAGAAATGGTGAAAAAAATATATTGAAAATCAACCCTCTAAACTTAATCCATTATCACACAAAAACATTGTGCACATGATCAAATTCTTCTCAGTAACCTGAAACTAGCAGGCTGCTGACTACATGATGAATAGAAAGACAATGTGGGTGAGGTAATATCTTTTACAATATTGGACCATCTTGTGTTGGTGAGAGAGCCAAGCTTTCAAACTTACACAGAGCTCCTCTTCAGGTCAGAAGAAGCAGCTCTCTGTAAACTCGAAAGCTTGTCTCTCACACCAATAGAAATTGGTCCAATGAAGATATTACCTCATCCAATTTGTCTCTCTAATAACCTGGGACCGACACGGCTACAACAGCACAGATTACATTATGAATTTCAGGATAGACTTTCCATGACATTTATATAGAAAGCAAATGCATCAACCCCTGCCTCATCATTCAGTGCACAGGATGGACCTGTTCTGGCTGTGTAGTAAAGGAGGTTGTTGTTCATAGGATCCCTGCCTCAGTTCTTGCAGAATTTGGAAGATGTGTAATAAACAAGTCGCAAAGTTGCAGAAAAAGAAAGGAAGGTCTCATGGTTAAGGCCAGAGGTGAAAGTAAGCATCAGCCCTGAAACAGAGGTACTTCTATCTGCAGAACAGATACAGTTGGAAGGCATGGTTTTGTGCCATCAGAATCCTCATTAGAACAAACACATTGACTGGCACAAAAAATCCCCAAAACTTCAGGTCAAGATTTTTTTTTCATGCAAAATTGTTTCTAAATGGATTATCTTTTCATATATTAGCAGTCTTCCTCTTACTATGCACTTTCATGTTAAAACTATAAAAAGATCAATGCACCATACCTTTATAAAAGTGCTTTGTGGCCTACTGATTTGTCCAAATTAGCAGTGGAATGAAACATTCAAGGGCCTAATCCTGCATCTAAGGACCAAATTCCTAATGGGAGTTTATGACTCTAGAACCAAACTTTTCGAGCAGGTCCATACACTCAATCTGAGACACAGTGCAAGATATATCTGTTTAATCAGAATTTTTAGTTTGGGAGGAATTTAATGCTCTCTAACAGAGACTGAGATGGGGGCAGCTTGATTTTTATGGCCAATATTGATTATGTGTTAAGTAATATCCATTTTAATGCTTATATTCCACATAGCTACGTACAATATGTATTACTGTATTAAGTGCCTGACGCTAATATAGATCATTTGTTGGTAGAGGGACACGAAGCCACTAAACACTGGATATGCTGTAACCACCACAAGGAATGGAAATTAATCTATGGACACATGCTTTTGCCATTGCAACCTCAAGACAACAAAACAACACATGTCAATGATGCAATGCTTTTTGTTGTGGGTGTTAATTTTGTGGCATGTCACACAGAATGCATTCATTTACAGAAGTTTTGCTTTGATCACATCCTCTGTGAAAGATTACTATAATCACACCAATACCAATTTTTTGTGATATTAACGAAACAAGACACATGCTCCAATTATTATTTATAATATAATTATTACATTACCATGGCAACACCAACATGATTGTACAGTCAGATGTTGTGTAGGACAGCAGCAGACACACTACCAAGAAGATACTTCAAAACAAAAACTTATAATTTCGACACATATTTTCATTAGATGATAATTAGGCGACAATGGTTATTTGGTACTCACCCACTCACAGCAAGAAGCATTGAATAGCTAAACAATGCAACTAAAACTAAAGCCAACTGGCAAGACAACACCTTTCTGGCCCTGAAAGGGCATGATTAATAATTGGAGCAAAGAACTGAGGTGCTAGGACTAATGGGTTCTATTCCTGGCTTTACCACCAACTCAGTGGGGCCTTGAATGAATCATCTGATCTCTCTGGGTCACAGTTTACCCATCAATAAAATGGGTAATAATATCTACCTACCTCACAGGAATATTACACATCATCATTGGTACAACATGTTGAGACCCTTAGGTGACAAGCACTATGTGAGCACAAATAAATTAAGAAGTGATCACAGAAAATAGTGTGTCACTGTCCATACAGGAGAGAGCGCAGCCCTGATTCCAGGAAGCGGTGCACTATAATCCGCATTCTGGGAAAACCGAGTTATGATCTAAACCTGAAAGTACAATTTAGAGTCATCACACCTCTACCTTCTCTTCATCTTGCTAGTCCATTCATTATTATGCCAGCAGCAACCTTTCCCTCAATGTGCATATGTACAAATGCTAATTTCAGACTTGAGTAGTGACAGTCAGGAACTGGGGGTCAGGTTTTTATATACAGAGGGCATCACTAAAATACATAATTACCATTGGCTAGGAGGTAGAAAACGAGGATCTATTGTAGTTAATATGGTAAATGGTCATTTCCCTGAGGTGGAAGCACATATTTAATGCCTGCCAATGTCCATTCCTTACAACAAGTCAAAATTTTAAAATAGCACTGCACATTTTTCAAGTCAGGGCTGGGAGCTTGTTTTTTAAGGCCTTGAATTTACCTCAGAATAATTTGGAAAAAATGTAAAAGCCAAGATAAAAAAGTGAAACAAGCAATCTAGTGTTCTGAAATCACAGTTGTCATGACTTCAAAGATATTGCTCGCTACCTTTACTACTCATGAATTTAATCATTGTGTCTTTGTAAGAATCTTCTCCCCCATTTCTTATAATTTTTCAATAATATAGAAATGTAGACACTGAAGCAGCACATTTAAAAATCACACCTTAAACACAGAGCCCAAATCTGCTACTCCATTCATGTACTGATCTCTGACCGGGGGGCGGGGAATGCAGGGTCACGTATCCCCCCATTTGCTGCTTGGTTGTACTGAGCATGCTCACAGCAACTGAACATGCTCAGTAACACCGCTGAAGCCAGCTGCCTTCTCCTGTTCTCTCCCCCCCCCCCCCCCCGAGCAGGCATGGGTCGTCTCTGGTCGGGAGGATTATATATACACAAACACTGGAGGTGACCAGACCTTTACTGCAATAAGATCAGAACAGTCACTTGCAATAACTTTTCATGGTTCCTCTTTACCTTCTGCTGTGTCAGGCTCTCCTTTTTATATAAGGCTCTTCTATACCTTGGTTTGCTCTTAGCCCCCTTTGGATTGGCTTCTCACTGTCTACCTGCTTCTGCAACAAAAAGTCCCCTTGTTATGTGGAATAGCTCAGTTGGCCTCCTCACTCGCCCCACAACGTTGTTGGCCCCTGAATCTCACTCCTTCTCGTATTTCCAAATTGGACCGTTGGGGGAACGGTGTTCATTGTGGCTCCCATTTGGTACTCACAGGAACCTCAATGAACAGCTTTCTGAACTACACTTCCCACTTTAATACCTTTAAAAACAAACAGCATTTAAAATCTTGCTTCTAGACTGTGATATCACTATATTCTACAAAATAAACATAAGTACCAAACATATAGACTCATTTTTCTATGGCCCTGGACATGCAAACCCCGCTGATCTAATGGTGTAGCATGATGCAACAACAGAATTTTATTAAATGCCGAAAGAGAACATTAAAGAATTAACTGTTTACAAAACGTAAATATAATAAATTATGTTTTTCTAGTTATCACTGTGATTTTTTAGTTCAAAACTGAGGCTCCTGAATATCTCAATCTGGTAGTACTTCTAAAATATTGTAAACACTCACTTGGAATATGGGGAGTCGCTTGTCTGCTGGTATAGGAATTAAATATTGACTGTAAAATTCATTTGTTATTCTGAAACATTTATCATCTAGCAGTTCTACAGATATGACAATCTTTATCCTCCAGAGAAACAGGATTTCTATAACAGCTTGTAATCTGGAAATCATTTTTCAGATGTTTATTGCTGAAGGATTTTTAGGAGCACAACATACAGTTTAGATATATTTCATGAAGTATGTTGGTTATTGACAATGTTTTTAAAATGTATGAGAATAGCAGTGTCAACTCAGGGGTTTATACTTCTTTGGCTTGCTCATTTTCAGCCAAGAGGAAACAAATACTTTCCTTTAAAGAGAACTTGTTTATATAATTCACGCAGCTTGTCAAGGTTTTCACGGGTGCAGTTATCATGGAATAATCACACTGATACGGGCCTCCCCACCACCGACGTTCCCAGAGGGGTTACCACTCTAAACAACAGAAAGTCAGCTAGGACTAAAAGTCTGGAATCTGTATAAAGCAAATGGGAGGGCAGGAATGCATCCTCTCTTTGTGAATATTTAAGGAATGCTCTTGACTTCATCGTAACAACTGTAAATTGAAAACCTAATTAAATATTTGCATTTCTTGGTTCTTGACCTTCAGTGTCAAGATTTAAGGATTCAGTTACCTGGCTTAACAGTACAGCCTTGAGTGGACTGAGGAGTTTGTTTTAAACAGTTGTTACTGCAATATTATGGATATGAAATTTCTCCCCACCAAATTATTTTTATTAAAAGGCTGTGAAATGCAGTGCTATTCTACTTACTGAATAAACCTTTTTAAAATTTTTGAGTGACAATTTAGCATTTTTAACTGAATAAAGGTCAAAATGGTAATAGGTGAAACGCTCAGGCCGAATTCATCGCTGCGCTGGCAGGAGCAAAGAGTTTGCACAGCCATTAGTGAGGGACTGCTGGGAGCTGTTTGCATCAAAGAAACAGATATTATGAAGAAAAGGTTTCTCATTCACTAATAGGACCATATTAAAGAAGGTCCATTTTCATTCAAAAATGTTTCTTGGAAGAAAGTAGAGAAGTAGTACAGTATTTCACAGGAGATTCCCTCTCTTTCTTCCCCCTAAGGCTGGTAAATTAGTTCAATTTAGTGAAAGGGAATGAAATATGAAAAACCCAAAATAAAGTTTTTAGATATCATTGTGAATATTAGCTACAGTCCTGCCTCCCTCTGTCTCACACACAAAGGTGGAGATTGTATATTAATCTGGGAGCATGTGAAATTCCATGGATAAATTAATGATAGAAAGGTGAGGGAGGTGTCATTTGATTTGTAAAAATCTACAGAATCATAATTTCAGTGGGGTGTCATCCTCTATAGAGTGTCGGAGGGACTCACTGCTTGACCAGTTGGAGGAAATTTTATTAATATGTCATCAGAAATGGGTTGAGTTGGGTATAATTCAAAAGCCCTTTCTCCCACGAACACAATGGTACCAAATAATGGCAAACCTGGAACAATTATGTAGCTCTATAGTCAATAAAAGTTTTTTTTTAAAAATGGTTTTAAATTATACTTTAATACGAGTATTCAAACACGGCGCCCTCACAAACTTAAACTGTGTTATCAGTTAATGCTCAGAATAGGATACCTAATAAATTATTTTAATGTTACAGAGTACTATAAATGGAAGGAGTACTTCATGTTGATTAAAGAAGCAATTCGGTGGTACTGAATACCAGCTTTATTATTAAAGAGTTGTAATGAGGCACTGGTTAAGATGCTGGTATCCAGCCAGAAATTAGGGAAATCCATCCACAAACTGTATGCATACCATTACATAACGTGCATTACATGGTTAACTATAATCCCAACGTCATTAATTATAAACTTCTAGTTTTTATTTTGCTCTTGATCATTTTTAGGCATGAAAGGAGAGAGGAAGAGTACCAACTAGAAGCTAAATCTTTGGAAAATACCATCGCAGAGGATCTGTTTAAAAACAACGCTCTGTGGCATTTTATATGCTATAAACAGTGCACACACAAACTGAATTTGACACGGCTGAACAGGAAATACACTGAGCATCAGGAAAAAATTGAAGATGCTGGGACAAGTGCCAGCTGAGGGTGAGACTCACCTTATACTAGGTCCCCTGGCATACATTTTGAGAACACCTGCTTCTTCTGTAGTAAGCTGGAAGCCCAAAGGCATGCATTGATCACAAATTCAACATGTGAGACAGGAGAGAAACTGTATCAAGCAGTCATTCTGAACAAGAATGTTGTATGGAAAGTAAAGTTAAATGGGTGCATGGACCCAAACAAGACCCGTGCATACTACATTGTGTATCACAGAGTGCTACACCAAGAAGACATGTAACGTGTTGCATCAAAAGGTAAAAGCAACAGAAACAAATACTGATTTTACTACTACAAACCATGAGGTTCAGCTGGAGTTCATTAATTGCCTAGCAGAGGCGCTAATGGATGGGAAAGTGGTGACAATGGCCAAAGCAGAGGCTAAGTACAGAGAAATGTGCACTTTGAATGGGACTGAAGAGGAACAAATGCTTAGCAGAAAGGCTAAATTGAAGATGAAATGTGGGATATGGATGTAGTTTTCAGCAATCCTATCTGCAGAAATGAATCACAGCACATATCCTTAAAAACTAAAAGGCATAGTGCTATCAAAAGTGGAAAAAGCATCAATCTCAACAGTAATGTGAAGAGACTGATTGAAGCTGCCAAATTTTTATGGAAAAACATTTTGTTTTGCAGTGTGTGGGAGTTTCAGGGACCATAGCTGATGCCAAACCTGAAAAAACAATATTGCATGCCCTGTAATTCTTCTTTAAGTGGTGCATCAGCAGTCACAGAGACTTCAGAATGAGCAAGTATGACAATAAGCATGTGGAGCACAAAGCCTCACATATGAGTGCTTGAGTGAAAGGCAGGTTTCCAACACACACACACACACCAACTGTGCGGCATGTGTGTAATCTACCACTGCAAGTACCTGTTGGAAAGACCAAATTATGTTACTGGAAGGTGTATGATTCAGCCTCCAAAGACACACTCTTGCTTTAAAGGTGCTTGAAACGGCTGAGACAGTCACTGATGAGGTCATAAATATACTGGAGGCGTTCATATGCTGAGTTTAACATTTGAAGATCAACATTACACTTGCAGAGCTATGCAGGCGGATGTTTTCCAAGATGCAGACAAATGGAGAAAAACTGCCACCCACAAGGGGCGCATTTATACCTTGTATCAAAAGGGAAAATTATCAAGCAATGGAATGGCTCTGGGATGATCAAGTGCATCCAAAACTATCCTCCCCTGTCAAGTATGGATGGATTTTGGAGGATAGATTGATCACACCAGTTGTGTGTGAAATACCATGCACTTCTGAATCAATCCTTCAGCTAATCAAATGCTCCAGGGCAAAGACCAGAGATGCTCACCATCCTGCAAATGTTTGGCTAGCAGCCTGTGCTGTATGGAGATATGCAAATACAGCGTGGACGAGGATCAGTGGGACAACATTCTATCCCTAGACAGAGACAACACTGACAATGACTTTGATGAATAAATGTTTCCAGTTCTTCATGCCAAGGCTAACTTTCCTAGGATTACTAAAGGTCGATGTGGGATTTTTTTTAATGTAGGCAATGAATCCCTGTGTTAAAGTGCCATTAAAAAAAATTTTTATTTTTATTTTCTCGAATATATAACTACATAACTGTTCTTGGTTTGTCGTGTTTGGTACCATCGTGTTTGTGGGAGAAAGGGCTTTCAAATGATACCCAACTCAGCCCATTTCCGATGACGCTGTATTATCAAAATTTCCACCAGATAGAGAACCTGGAGCTGGGTGCCACGGAGTAGGAGCAGCAAGTATTCCCTGCCAGGGCATCGAGGGTGACAACACTGAAATTATGATTCTGTAGAATTTTTACAAATCAAATGACACCTCCCTCACCTCATCATTAACTTGCCCATAAAATGAGATTTCACCACTTTATGCTCCCAGACAATATCATTTAGTTATGCTGCAAAAGTAAGGCTTGAAGAATGAGGTCTCTAGACCAAACCACAATTCCAAGGTTCTCACAGCTTGCTGCACATTTTATTAATAGCATCTTACACAACAGTGACTAAAACAATACATTGGGTCATACAACTCGGCACATCAGTCCTTCCAGTCACAACAAAAATAAATGAAAACAATCAAGACTGGGTGACTCAGAAATTCCATCACTAGTTCTGAAGAAAGCCCTGCTTACGTAATAGCTCTTACTGCTTGAGTAATGATGAAGTTCTGTCCCCATGAAGAACTCCAGGGCTTGTGACTCTGCTACTTCCACTGTACATGGTTGTGTAAATTACAAATCCAACAGTAACTTTTTGTGGTGTGTGAACATCAGTATATAAGCTATTAAAAAAAAGAAAATATAGCGCTACACTAGACAGTGATGCCAATTGCAACTAAGGTCAGGCATTTTATTGAATTAGAAAGACTAAAAAAAAAAAGATCAGATTTTACCATATGTTAATTCTACTTGAAGTTTACAAGAATTGCATCTCATTAGCTCTTTTCTGCTCAAGTCTTCACTTTTAGCATAATCTTTCAACTAGAAATTTAAGATTTCATAGATGCTCAGTAACTTATTTAAGTGTTTGAGATGCATATTAAGAAAGCTTACTGAAAAGCGCACACAAATATGTTAGCTTCTTGCCTTTGTTTGCATTATGTGTGCACTCCTAGTATCACTGAATACTTAATGCAGCAGCTTCAAAAGCAGAGATCTCAAGTTCCATAGAATATCAGGGTTGAAAGGGACCTCAGGAGGTCATCTAGTCCAACCCCCTGCTGAAAGCAGGACCAATCCCCAAACAGATTTTTGCCCCAGATCCCTAAATGGCCCCCTCAAGGATTGAACTCACAACCCTGGGTTTAGCAGGCCAATGCTCAAACCACTGAAGTGATGGCTGTGTCCCTTTTGTCCCCACTCTTTGAGCCTACCCTTGGCTCGTCCTCCCTAGTAACAAGGTTACACACTCCAGACTTGGGAGGCAGGTTACTCACGCAGAGACCGGAAGGAACACAATGGTGAGTGTGAATGTGTGTGGCGACAGTATTCACACTTCTTTTTTATGACTCAAGGTATTTAAGAAAGGCTATAAATTGTGAGGTTATAAACGCATAAGGTTATAAGTTGTGCCATATTACTTAATTTATTTAATTCTCCTCCACTGATGAACCACTATGGTGAGAGGAGAAAATCAGCCAATCTTTAGAAAATAACTTCATCCAGTGATGATAGAAAAATGTGTACTGCAGGCACAAACTCTCATACTTCAGTTATGGAAGTGGGGGTCTCAGGAGAGGACTAAGCATTTCCACACTCCCTTTCATTCTACCCTACCCCACTAGAATTTCCACCTCCATGAGCCTCCCATCTTTCAGCCCTACTGATGTTCTCTATGAGCAATGCACACTTCTCCAGCAGCTGGCAGGTTTGTCCTTTTAAATAATTCAGAACATTTCAAGGCTTCCTCATATCAGTTGTTATAAAGTGCAGAGGAGAAATGAGGGCTGACACTTTTCTGCTGAGACGGGAAGCCCCAATGACATTTTATTCTAGCCTCTGAGAACCAGAAGTGCATGAATCTTTAAGTCCAGTACTGAATCCAGGATGTCTAGGAGCTACCAGAAAACAATAAAATTTGTTTATATCAAAGTTATTTACTAGGGAAAAGATTAATAATAAATAACACTTTGCACTTTCATAGCATCCAAAAATCCCAATAAAACCTCTCCTGAGTTAGGTCAGTAGCATTATTCCTTTTTTAGAGAAGACGAAATTGAAGAAGATTTGCCCTCAGTCATACAAGTGGAAGAGCCAAGATTAGAACCAAAATATTATGATTTTCAATTCTGTGCTCTAACCAGCATATCACACTTTCTTATTTCTTGGAGGGCCTCAATAAGTCCTATAACCTTCCATACTCGCTCAAAGCAAAGAGTTATAAAGACTTTTCAGAAAACATGGCTTGTCATTGTGCATTCCGAGTACATCTGAATTATATTAACTCAGTACAGATCCTATTAGCAAAATTATATTTTCCAAAACATAGCATTTCAGCATAAAGGAAAGCTTATTTTGTACCATATGTTTTAAAGAACTTTTTTTTTGCCATATACACAATTATGAGTTACTAACTAATGGCAAAACTTGAATCTACAAACCTGACATAATTAACAATTTAAGGTCAAATATCAATACATTCTCTGTACTATATTGTATGATACTGACTCTGCTGTTTGCTGCAGTCCTTTGTGTTTGAAATCAAAAGACATGGTCACTATCTTGCAATATATTATTTAAGTGAAAACATCTCAGTTCTGGGAATTCCTCCGTTTCATAGTGTAAGCAAGCACAAATGACCTACACTTTTTTTTTTTTAATAAAGTTAGGGCAAAAGTGTGATTAGCCTACTTAAAGGGATAAATTCAAAACACCCTACGGAAATGTATACAAAAATATAGGTGATTGTCTTGAATTGTATTATTTGATAGGGAGTTGAGATCAGCATACATGAATATATGGTCAGTCCAGTTTTAAAATTTGGGATTCTAAGATGGATGATGAAACTCCCCATTTGAAAATTCAAATCAGCACGGAGGTATACATTTATATTGTCTATGTATGTTAAATGTATATTTGGAGGCCTAAATACCCATTTGAGCACAAACTGGATTTTTCATCTAATTTAGGCTTCTAAAGTTGGGAACACAGTCTCTACTTTCAGTTCAATTCCACATTTGCAGGAGTTACAGATAACCAAGGTATCAGATGCTAAGAAGTTCACAGGACAAGTGAAAAAAATCAACAGCGCAATTCTCTATGATGGTGAAAGTTTCGAGACCTGCAGGGTGCCATTACTCTGTATTGTCATGCAGGGTAAATACCAAGGTTCCAACTTCCATCCCACTCTCTTGCTTTCGCATTGGGCAAGGAGAGTTGCAGAGACAGTATACCAGGCTCCTGGCTAAAGTGACCCCCTTTGGCAGATGAAGGAGCATGACTGATACATTTAAAACTGAGGATGTCTTTTGCTAGAAGACTATTGGCTGCAGTACAGTGTTTATGGATTATGGGTCTGATCTTTTCAGGTGCTGGGAACCTGCAATCATTAAATTAATAGAAGTGGCAGGTGCTTGGCAGTTCTCAGGTTTAGGCTCTAAGTGGAAATTTGGCTGTCATACAATGCACAATCAGACATACGTCCAGAGATTGTTGTGTTTTAGGGACTGCACTATGAGCCTAGATGATTGTGGGGAAAATACAACACATTCTCAGAAGAATGGAAGCTATAAGTGCATGTTAAATGCATGAACATAATAAAGATTAGAATTCTCTGTACATACTGGTCTCCACAGAAAAGAAATAATTTGATTTCATTTTCCTGCAAATAAAAGGATGATGCAGTTTCAAACCAAATGAAAATTTTCAGAAAATACCAATAGCTTGAAATTGTAACATTCTGCAAGAACATGATGGCAGGCTGCCAACAAACCAGGGCTTTCAGGCTCCCAGGACATTAGCAATCAAGAGCCTGGAAGCCCTGGTTCCTGGTTTCACAGCTCCTTGACAGCCCAGTCCTTGGCAAATTGTTCCAATAGTTAATTACTCTCACTTAAAAATGTACGTCTTATTTCCAGTGTGAATTGTCTAGCTTCAACTTCCAGCCATGGGATAGTGTTATACCTTTCTCTGAACGGCTGAAGAGCCCATTATTAAATAGTTGTTCCCCACAGAGGTACTTATAGACTCTGATCAAGTCACCACTTAACGTTCTCTTTATTAAACTAAAAAAACTGCGCTCCTCGAGTCTACCACTATAAGCAGGTTTTCTAAACTTTTAATCACTCTTGTGACTCTTCTCTGAACCCTTTTCAATTTATCAATGTCCTTCTTGAACTGTGGACACCGGAACAGGACACAGTATTTCAGCAGAGGGCACACGAGTGTGAAATACAGAGGTATAACAACCTCTCTACCCCTACTCGAGACTCCCTTCTTTATGCATTCAAGAATCACATTAGCTGTTTTGGCCACAGTGTCACACAGGAAGCTCATGTTCAGCTGATTATCTCCCACAGCCCCCAAATCTTTTTCAGTCACAGCTTCCCATGATAGAGTCCCCCACCTCATAAATAAGGCCCAAATTCTTTGGTTTTAGACAGATACAAACACACATTGTTGGCCAGTTTATCAAGTGATACAGATCACTCTGTATTAGAGACCTGCTCTCTTCATTATTTAGCACTTTCTATCATCTGTAAACTTTATCAGTGATGATTTTGTTTTATGTTTCCTTCCAGGTCATTGACAAAAATGTTAAATAGCAAAGAGCCAAGAACAGTCCCCTGAGGGACCCCCTGGAAACATAGCTGCTCAGTGACCATTCCTTATTTGCAATTACATTTTGAGACTGGTCACTTGGCCAGTTTTTAATCCAGTTAATGTTGCCATGTTAATTGTATACTGTTCTAGGTTTTTAATAAAAATGTTTTGCAGTACCAAGCCAAACACAGAAATCTACGTATATTACATCAACACTATTATCTTTATCACCCAAATGTGAAATCTCGTAAAAAATGCCAAGTTAGTTTGACAGAATCTATTTTCCATAAACCCATGTTGACTGACATTTATTATATTACCCTCCTTTAGCTCTTGATTATCTGTATTCCATTATCTTGCCTGGGATGAATGTCAGCCTGACAGGCCTACAATTACCTAGGTCATCTCATTTACCCTTTTAAAATATTGGCATAACATTAGCTTTCTTCCATTCTTCTGGAACTTCTCCACTGTTTCAAGACTTACTGAAAAATCAGTGACAGTCTAGCAAGCTCCTCAGCCAGCTCTTTTATACCTCTTGGATTAAAGTTATCTGAACCTGCTGATTTTAAAATGTCTAATTTTAGTAGCTGCTGTTTAACATCCTCCTGAGATACTAGTGGAATGGAAAGAGTGTTATATGATGAGGCTACATCATTTGTTTTTTTCCTCAAATACAAAGCAGAAATATTTATTGAACACTTCTGCATTTTCTGTATTATTATTGATAATTCTACCATTTCTATCCAATAATAAATCAATACCATTGTCAGGATTCTTTTTGGTCCTAATATACTTTAAAAATTCCTTCTTTTAGTCTTTAACTGTACTGATCCTTGTGTCCCTTTGCTTCTCTTATCAATTTTCTACAATTCCTAGCCTCTGATTGATATTCATCATCATCAACTTCCCCTTTCTCCCATTTGTTTTTATTTACACACACACACACACACACACACACACACACACACAAACTTGTTATAATAACCTTCACTTCCCCTCTAAACCATGGCCTTTAAAAAAAACAAACCCCACACATACGTCAACCTTTCTTCCTCAATTGTGTTTTTTTTATGTTCTTAAGCAATTCCCAATTATCATTCAAATTTTTCTGATTAAATTCTTCCTCCCAGCTGATTTGGCTCAATTTTTTCAGCTTTGCGAAACTGGCCATTTTAAAAGACCAAGTGTGTATGTGTGCATTTTGGACTTTATTCTATTTGCACATTACAAATGTGATCAAATCAATTACTTGTATCTAAGGTACCATTAATTTTTAGCTTGTAATCAGTTCTTTGTCTGTTAAGGCTAGGTCTAATACAGAATAATTCTGTGTTGGTTGCAACAATTTTTTTTTGATGTAGGAAAATACAAAATAGTAAACAATATATGAAATAACAAACAGTGGAAATAAGGAAAAGTTATCTTCAACCTAACGGACATGAAGTACTTTACCTGCATCAATTCTCTCAACACCACTATCCCAGGATAAAAATATTTCTAAGTATTCATGAATGATGTACTAAGACAAGAAATAAAGAGCCCTGTCCTGGGACGCTCACAGTCTAAATGGCAAACACAGACAAGACAAAATAGATGCACCAGCTGATCCATAAAAAAGTGCTCTCTCAGTGTGTTTGTTTTTATTTCTTTAGTTCTAATTTTAAAATTTTTCCCATCCCTTGTTTTTATTTCCCCATATCTTTTATAGAACCTTGGGGTGGAGAAAGCATTTTATTGATATGAGTTAGTATTATTAGACCCACTTTAACAATGGATAAACTCACATTAACTATTTTTACCTAAGGTCACATCACAAAGTCAACAGCAGAAACCAGGAGATCCAGCCTTTGTTCTAACCACTTGATCACATATTAAGTCACGCATCTTTGTTCTTTTAGTAAGAATCAGCTATGTTAATTTCATTTAGATTTTCCTGCTTGTTTATAAAAAATCAGATTCAGGAGTCAGGCTGAGAGGCTGAATTTTCATAAGTACATTTTGTTATTATATAAAGCATTGCTTTTCCATCGCTCATCTACTTCTAGAGAGTAAAAATAACTTGATTTACAGCTTGTCAATTTAATGGTGAAGGGAACAAATATTTTTAAAACTCCTTCAACTGGTCCCGTAAATTCTACTTTCTGTCCCAATTTTAAATGATGCAAGGGTCAAAGTCCAACAAAGAACCCCTTTACCATGTCAAGAACTAATATCTGCAGCTTCTCCATTGGTCTCTCATTCCTGATCCCACTTGTAGAACTTCAAGAAAATTGAACCATGGTTCTCAAAAGCAGCAGAATGAACACTAGTTTCAAGCTGTCTATCATATTGAGCCAAAGAAACAAGTTATAACCAGACATGTTCTAATAACTTCAGTCTTTGGAATGTGTGTAGTTTCACCATACCATGAAGAATCTATGCTATTATGCAAATCATCTCTTCCTCCACTAGAAAAAAAAGTGTATCATGTTCAGAAACTTAACTATTTTATGGGTATTTTGTAGTCAAGTAATACTGCAGTGAATGCAGAAACCAAGCTCATTTACAGGTATTTTATAGTAGTGTGTGCTATACTCAAGTAATTTGCCAGTATTTAATTGTGCAGTATACCACAAGGACCTCAGAAAATGAATTAACTTCCAGCTACAATTTATAACTTACTGTGAAGTGCCTATAAATTTGTGTATTCAGAAGGCACACTAGATTATATAATTAATGTTGGGTCTTGCAAGGAAAGTGAAAGGCATGTGCAAATTTAATGTTTTTTACTGTCTCGCCACTTAGTTGTGGTTCTGTTTTTCCTCTTTAATTCTTCTTGCCATAAACAACTGACTACACTTTATGACAATAATCTCTTCAGAATCAGCTGTAACTATAGAAACAATAGAGTTGTTAAAGCAGTGACTTTTTTCAACAAACGCTTAATAAAAAGTGCTTCCTTGTTTATCTCCTTTTATGTGGGGAGAGTTATGGACCAGTGGTACAGAACATAAACCTGAGACCAATTTTGATCCCAGTTTTAAAAGATTTCCTCTTTGGCCTTCTGTAACTCTGTGCTTTAGTTTCACCATCGGCAAAACAGGATACTTCATTCAGCTGTGAGAATTAATTAATAATTGATTGCAAAGTGCTTCAAAAATGGAAATTGATGAGCCATACTCTGAAAGGAACCAAGTGCTTATTAAGATTACATTTTTTAACTACAGAGCAGGAACATTTCTTTTTTCAGTGTAGAAGGAAATTTTAGTATTGTTGAAAGTGAGCAACTAACACGATCAGGTGATGCAGACTCTATGAAAGCTTCCCTATCCAGCTCTCCAAACACACCTCGCTCCTAACATGCACTGAGTGATCTGTACTATTCCAAAGATATTGCACTGATTTATGGAAAGGATAAGTTAGGCTCGCATAGAGGCCACTGAAGTCACTGGGTTCAAAGACCTGGCCACACAAATCCTATTGTAGAAGCAGGGCACCACTGTAGTAGTTTTGCATACGGATCAGTGTTGACAAGGAGTAATACCATAACAATATCGTATTTAGAACCTAAGTCTCAGAAGACAAAAGGACTACATGTATAAACCCATCATACCTCAGCCTCTATTAACTGAATTTGTAAAAGAAAATTAATTCTGCTAGAATGTATGTCTGGTCCCATCTGTTAGGGACACAGAAGGAATAAATTTTGCAAATCAAATGAATTGTGTATTAATTCTTACATCTACAATTTTTGCTCAGGGAGAAATTGCAATACGTCCCATTCTCTTTGCAAGAACCAAGTTTAATTTATCAAAAACTAGCAACAAACAGTAAAATCAAGACATTGCAATAGTTCCTTCTTTTTACTTCTTCCCCTTTCTATCTCCTCCTTTGAGAATGTCATCTTTGGTTCTTATTTGGTCACTAACAGTTTGGTGAGATTATGGATAGATCAGTGAAGGCTGAAAGAAATATTTCTCAAGTCAGAAAGTCTGAACACAAGAGGACCTATTCAAGCCATGATGGAGTGCCTCACAGAGCCTGCAATATGTTCAGAGTTGGCAAACACAGATCTGTTTGGACAGTAAGTACAGCCATCCACTCAGCAAATATCAGCATTCCTATTAGTCCACAGCAAGGAGAACCAGACACTGCAAGCCCTTCTCTAGGTTTCTAGCAACCCATGGGGATAGGTCTCTAGAACAAAAAGGTCTTTGTCTGAAACTTAGAATTCAGTAAGTACAACAGCTTTTGAGAAAGCGTCGTCTCTCTGCTCAGCACTATGTTTAGATCTAAAAATTATTAAAAAGTTGAAAAACTGATGGGAAATACTTAAGAATTACATTTAAGCGCATGCTCAATAACTTAATCCTCGGACAGAACTACAAAACTGTCTGTCTACGCACTTATCTGGTCCCACCAACGCAGTATTTAAATGCCTTCAGATAGAAAGGCCAGTGAATTACAAATGCATTGCACAAGGCTATGCCCCATTAAGAATTATTTTTGCAAGATTTTGTTTTTAATCACCGGCAATCAGAGCAACAGCAAGTTTCAGCTTTCACAGGGAATCCGAGGCTCTCAAAAAAAGTTGACAATGTTGTAAGAGCTGGAAATATACATACACTCTGACTCCTCACCATCGTGCCCAGGGTAGCATTCCTTTGTCCCAAAGACTGCAACACAATTGTCAGCCTCCCCTAATTACGCTCCTGTCACCGATTGTTATTAGCTAGCTCACAGCCAAGGCAATGAAATAGGAACAGTTCATATAATGGTCTTTCACTTCTGGGCTCTTTTCATGTTACAGTAGAAAACTCTACCATGTTAATCAATTCTCTTCCCCTCCTCCCCCATTATATTTGTAAAGACATTGCTTCTGCCTTTACAGAATTTCTAACTGATTTGGGAATATGAAATCAGCTCTCGCTACAAGAAGTTGAAATGCCTCGTTAGCACACAAAGAATGGGATATGATGGGCCAGTAAGCCTTCAAGCTACCAGTTGAACCATTTCCCTTTACTTACCCCCATGTACACTTTCAACTATTGCTAATTTTTATATTTGTAACTATTAACCTTGATAGGGAGGCCTAGTTCACATTAGATGTACTTGCCAATTGTCCCACTTCCATCAGAACTGTCTCAGGATTTTAAATGCAGTTAGGATGTTCACAGTCCCAGGAAATTCATACTAGATTAAAAAAAAATAACCACTACATTAAAAAATGTTTTGCTTGCAAAGTTGTGCACCCAGGCTCCTTTCTCAATCCACCCCCTCTAATCCCTACAACCTTTAGAGTCTGACTCTTATCCCCTCTGCATTCCAGTCCTGCTGTTTCCTCCTCCATGTTGCCTGAGCACCAACAGGAGAGACAAGGAAGGCACAGGCAAGGCAAGGCAGTGTGCCCGCTCTCAGTTCCAGTGCCCAGGCCTAGTTCCAGTGCACAACAACTTAGAAGCAGGAATTGCAGGGAAAGTCTTGCTCAGCCCCTGCATCCCTGGGCTGGAGCACGCCCAATGCAAATGGAATCTTTGCAGAATTTAGCTGCTAAATACTAACTAGTCCCTGAGTATGCGCAAATTGAGAATTTTCAAAGGCTTTATAACTTGGCCAAATTTGAAGTATTTTTCACATCCACAGCAAAAGACTTCGTTGACAGAAGGGCAATCCTCCCGCCAAATTTCAAGTCTCTAGGGCCACCAGTCTTTGGAGCCGAGCATCTCAGTGAAGTGATGGAAATTGCTTTTTTTGTTTGTTTGTTTTTTAACATGAGCAAAACAACATTTTCCCCTAATCTCTCTCAGAAACAACTGAACCGTTTTTTGCTGAAACGCCACCAAAAAAAAAAAAAAAAAGGCAGCCAGAGACAGACATCCGGCATAGGAAATTTCATCTTGAACAGCTGAAGTTTGGCAAAGTTATAAGCAAGTGAAAATAATTTCATAATGGAAAGTGTTAGGCTGCCTTAACTAGAGGTGGTGCTACCACCTCTGCCTATAAAACTTATTTAACTGGTGTCATCACTATAAATGCTATGCTAAACAGGCAAGGGGCTAGTGTCCACATTCTGACTTTTTTGTCCCTCTCTCTGCCTTAGGCACACTCCAAACTTGGGCTGGGAGAAGCTGATGCAGGAAGTAGGGGGAGCAGTCAGCCTCCCTCAGCCTCGTGGTTGGCCTGCACAGCAACCAGGGCTGCCAACTCTCCTAATACTGTCTTGAATACTAATTTTTTTGCAACATGGCTATTGACCTCTCGCAATCTCGTGAAAAGTTCCTGGCAGTTCGGGATTCCTGCCTGCATAATGGCTGTAGCTGCCACAAACTGCTGCTGGGAGACTGAGCAGACAGCTTTGAGCTAGAGGCCGCAGAAGGCGCTGCTCTGCTTGCTGCATCTTGACCCAGCTTTTCCTGCTGGGGATAAAGACAGCCACCCATGAGGCAAGTGGAAAGCAGGGAACTGGCTTGTACCCATCATCTCCCTCTATCCACCACTAAGTGGGGCAGGGAGAAGGGGATCCTAGGAAAATGGCCTCTCCCCACTTGCCTATCAACCCTACAGGGAGTCAGCTGCAGCCTGCTTGCACTCTCCCAGAAATGGGTAGGGGCTGGGGCTGGGGCTGGAGGTGAGGAGGAAGTGATTTGGAGCTGGGGAGAGGCAGTATTTAGGAGTGGGGGTGGAGACATGGACAGGAGTCAGAGACAGTGTTCTGGGGACAGGAGGAGCTGAGCCGGGGTGGGGTGAGGATCTGAGCAGGCCCTAATCCCAGGAGGGAGAGATAAAGGAGCTGAGCAGGGGGCTGTAAAAGGGGTGGGAAATGGGTAGGGGCTGTGCCCAGCGGAAATAGAAAGAACAAGGTAGGGGGCTGTTGGAGGGAAGTGATGCAGAGGGCAGGACACTGGGGAGTGAATGGAGATCAGTGCCTGGGGAAGGGATGGTGTGGGGTTTTTTAGGGGAGGGAGGAATTCGGGGGGTGGGGGAGCGGAGGGGAAGATGTCCCACCTTTCAAACACAACTAAAAGGGAGGAGGTCCCCCAACGTGTGTGCGCTCATGTGTATATTGTGCATTGAAAGAGGAATTTCCTGAAACACTCACTCACAGAAGGGGGTGATTCCACCTCAGAAGTTCAGAAATCACCAAACCGACCAAAAACAGCATGAGGGGTTTAAAAAAAAGAGCCCATCATGATTTCAAGCCAATCTCGCTCCTCCCTCCTGTCCTGTGATTTTTGGACTTGTAGGTTGGCAGGCAGCGTTGTTCCTCTTCTCTCCACCATACACAGTGGAAGCATCAACATAACTTCATAGGAATTAGGAGAGCTCTTTTTTTTTTTTAATTATTTTTTGAAAAGCTTATAGAAAAATTCTAAATTCTCACTGTAATAAAACACCACCCAGTCTAAATCTAAATACATATTCTTCTGTTTAAAAGGACATAATATAAAATTCTGTCTAAAAGGCTTTCCTCCAAATGTGGTTTTTAGGGTATTTTTTTAAACCTACAGTATAACAAAATTATTTCCACAGAAACTTTGGAACTTTAATCAAACCTTACTGAAGAGTACTGTATGTCCCACTGGATAAATAGAGACTCTGATAGGGTTAAGTGCCATTTCTGGCCCTAAAAGGTGACTAGGCATTAGACCTTAAACCTGGCACTAGTCCAGGACATAATACTGCATATCCTACACCCTAAACAGTGTACGGGGACACTGTCAAATAAATATTTGGGTGAAAAGAAACATTTTTGTTGAAATTTTCATTTTATTTTATTTTCAAAATCGCGGTTCTCTGCAGCTTCTCAGAAGCTTGGAATGTTAGAATAAATCCCAGGAGAGATGGATTAGCGGGCAGAGAGCAGGTGAGGCAGTCAGATGTAATGTATCCTATGGATACTGCCACCACAAATTTTATGTGATTTAGACGGACAGATCACTATCACAATTCTTCCATCTATCACTGAAATGAAGCTCTCCCTTTGGTGAAATGCAGCAACTGTTTAACAACACACAGCAAGACAATGACATTCTAGGGCAGAAAGAGAAGAAAGGTACCATAAACTAATTGAAACTGCAGGAGAAAAATTTATGTAGGCTGAATATATATTGGAATTCAGCCAGAACACCAGATCTAACCACCCCATCCTTTATCAAGCTTTAAAGGGGAAGGAAAAAAAGGTCTAAAGAAAGAGACAGCAAATTATAAGATTCACACGCTTAAGAAAAAAAAAATCACAATATGCTAGCACTTGACTTCTTTCATGTTTTTCTGCTGTGTATATTAAACTGTATCATTGCCCTTCTCTTACAAAGGAATATCCAATTTCCTAGTGGACAACCTGAGTAGCCAAGTAATTTTTTGCACACTAGCCAGCATACTAATTGAGCCTGTGGATCTAGAATAAAGAACTGTAGCTATATAGGGCTGGAAGGGAACTTGAGAGATCATCTAATCCAGCCCTCTTCACTGAGGCAGGACCAAGTAAATCTAGATAATTCCTAACAGGTGTTTGTCTAACTTGTTCTTAACCTCCAATAACAGGGATTCCACACCCTCCATTGGAAGTCTATTCCAGTGCTTCATTCTCCTTATATTTTTAGAAAGTTTTTCTTAATATCGAAACCTTGCTTGATGCAGATTAAAGCAATTACATCCTGTCCCACTTATATTATAAATAAATATTTACAAATTGGCCTCATTCTGCAAGGCGCTGAGCACTCTCAATTGCCATTTGACAGAGTTGAGAGTCCCCAGCAGGTCACAGCGGGCACTCAGCACCTTGCAAGTATGGAATCATATATTCTGGCTCTGACTTGAATCAAAAGCAAATTCTCTGTGTATTGATGTGAAGAACTGGTCCAATTACCAAGAGCTGAGCAGGGCTCAGCACTTGCCATAGGCAGAGATTTCTGCCGACAGTTTCAACCGACAGGAGGGTTCGTGTCACAGTTTTCATGTTTGAACCAACCTCAAAATGAAGGTATGTGAAACAAGCCAAGTTTAACATAGGTAGGGTGAAATGCACTCCTCTGAAGAGGACCCCCTGAAGCTTTAACGGGACTTATGTACTGCACTGGCCTTATGCTGCTCCTAAGCACAGGGGTGAATTTCACACTTCGCGTTTTACATGTTTGAGACGCGAGACTATAAATCAGTTCAGGTTTGATTTAGCAGCCTGGGTTCTCTTGAAAGGTGTGTGTGAAGCTCAATGAAGCTTTCAATGAAACCTTCGTGATGCCTCCTCCACAGCAATGAATAATAGAGTCTCCATAGTGTGCAACAGCACAGAGAAGCCATTACTTCACCAAGGTAACTCAGTAACTTAATGAAAAGGGTTCCTTAGCAACACAGCAGCAAGCTTTTGACAAAGCATTAGGATTAATGTACCTTGGAGGCTTGTGGACATAGTTTTGGGTAGAGGTCTGAATTTGGCTTATCAAACTAGGAATCAGAGAACACCCAAAAAATGCATTAAAAAACCTCTAGGAAAGAAAATTTTAAAAACAATTATTGACCTAAACATTCAGAAATGATTAAACCATTGGATATTTATGGACAGCAATTTATATGCTATGCATTAGAATGAATTCCATAGCCCTAACTCCATATTTTAAACCACTAAACTTGGAATTCAAGATCTATAGCATCAGCAATCTCTTCATTGAGATAAAACCCTGTATTTAACCAGAAACCATGCCTCTGTCCATATATACAAAGTAGCTTTTGTACTAAAAGGAAAACCGGATAAAAAGCATGGAGAAATTGTAATAATCTCTACACTAGAGATTATTTAACTTATACTGAAAAGAACCCAGGCCTTAAAGAGTTTTATCTGTGGAGCTTTCTAAGCCCCATGAAGAAAAATGCACAAAGTAATCCTAGTAATTTGATGTTTACAAGAGTATCATACTAAATCACTTACAGAACAGGCTTATATAATACATTGTTTCTTCAGTCTTTTCTGTTAAGTGAGTTACCTTCTGTTCATTATTTTATCTCAGAGTAGCAATTCTATTATAAACATGCCAAGCATGAAAAGAATTCTAATCACACCAGGTAGAGAGACCTGGAAGTTACTAGCCCTTCTGGTACCAGTTTGCTTCAGCACATGCTAATACTGTGTGAATCATTTATACAAAAAAGCAGAAATTCAGTGTCCCAATAGATGACAAAGAAAATTATTTTATTTGCAAGTCACTTCATTTTTTGGAAGCTTAACCTGGTTATCTATTCATCTTCATGGACAAGACACTGACAGTAAAACAGCTTTCCTTTGAAACAGATGGTTTTAATACTTGGTGTTATGAGCAGAAGCTCCTAAAATAACAAAGTTTTTGAGATGGTGAAGTACAGTACAACTTTTAATGAAGTATCACTGGATGAAATCCCTCTGCCTACATTCATTTCTAACCACTGATGTTCTTAGTTTTTATAATTTTAAATATGGAATTAAGACAACCTGCTAGAAATTAGTCTTGTACGCTCTCAACAGCCTGACTGGATTCCTTGTACCAACACTACTCATGATCTGCATTAGAGTCATTGTGAGTAGAAGATTTCTGGGTTTTAATGAACCATGCTTTGCCATCTGGAGACTGAGCAAATCAGAAGCAACTTCACTACAGTCACGGGAATTAATTACACTGGTATAAAATCATTTAAAATTATCACAAAATCTAGGCTTTACTGTTTTAAAATCTTGAAAATAGAACAGGTAATCTTATTTGATTTTTTTATGCCATCATAGATTAAATGAGAACTACTGAATTAGTCAATCTATGATGATTTTTGAGCAAGAAGTAATTGATTCCAAGAGGCAGCCAACAAGTACCAAAACCAGAATAGAAATTGGATTAAGGGACTGCATAAATACACAGCTTTACAATAGAACTCTATCAGTTTATGTAGGTGTTTAAGCTGTGCTCATCCCCACAGTATCTGAACAAGAAAGTTCATTGGTGTAAACACCAGTGTTGATATGCTTAGTCACAATTTTAGTCAATCTGCTCTAGCACTTGTTTGACAAGTCTCAGGAACATTGGCCCTTTGCTAAGATTAGTAGTGCTTTTCTGTTTTGGGGCTTTGTAGAAAAACCACAAAACCCTCAAATAATTTCTGTATTCCTATTTTTACAGGCCGACTTCCTTATTACTTAGTACCTATACAGAAATCAGCAGCTAATTGTAGTAGTAGATCATTACCTGATAAACTTATATACACAGAAGTGTAGGGTTTTTCTTAATTATTAATTTTAATTATTTAAAACATACTTTTTGGGCCTCGAGAATATTTTGGATTTGTTGACGGTACAAACCCAAGCCCATACCTGCTCTCAGGTAGATGTGAATCTGTAAAAGAAAGAATACGCAGGAAGAAAGAGAAAGAATTTAAATACAAAGTGGATGTTTCTGAATATATTTACAGCTGATCAGCTTAGGGCAGACTACCTACTTTAGAATAATATTTGTTAACTCTCTTGCATGTACAGCTGTCCAGTTATGGCATAATCAATCTTCCAATGACCAGAGTTTCCAAATCTGGAGGTTGCCAGATTGATCCAGGGGACACATAGGCCAGGAAAAGCAGCATGTAAACATTATGAAAGTGGCTCCCTTGCAACCATGAACCCGTGCTGTCCATTCATGCAGTCAGCTGGGAAAGGAGTTCACTTGTACAGACTAGGACATCAGTCCACTGGCATGAGGCTTCTTTTTTCTGTTTTCATGGTACTCCACTCAGCCATGGAACCATGAAGCCATTGCATCTCACAAATGAGCATTTAGTGAGTGACAGAATGGGGAGGAACAGGCACCACACAAATAAAAAAACAATAAAAAGAGCAAAAAAGAAGGAAAAAGAGAACAAACAAAACAAGAAGGTGGGAAGGGGAAGAACAGAGACAGAAAAGGCCAACAGAGAGATTATGGACAGAAAAAGAAGAGCAGACAGTAACCAGGAACATGCAAGGCATCAGAAGACAGACTGGAGTTGGATCTATCTGCAAATCTTTTATTACAAGGAGAGTTCTGACAAAAAGTTGGGAACCACTGCACTGACCATCCAGAGATAACACTGAATATTAAGTGTTTCAAATAGTTTTGAAAAAAAATTAAAATGGTAAAATGATTTCAAAATCAAAAGGCTGCAATGACATTAAAAAAAATCCCTACTTTGTATAGCAATGGCACTTGTTGCTAATGGGCATCTGTTGTGTTTTTATAATGAAAACTAGATCAAATTTTAAAGTCCTCACTTGAAATACTGTGAACAGATGAACAATCAATAGTGCCAGATTCAGTCCCCACACCACATACAATTACAAAGTTAGCTTTAAATGTAGCAAAGGACAAACAAAAAGAGGAAGCAATTAGACTTTGACACATTTCGTGTTTGAAGGCAAACTTAGTCCAGGTCTACACTACAAACGTACACTGGTATAACTATGTTACTCAGGGATGTGAAAAGTCCACACCCCCTGAGCAGTGCAGTTATACCAACTTAGACCCCATCGGCGTAATAGCATTTTCATTGAAGCGCTACAGCAGCGCAGCTGCACCAGTGTGCACCAAGAACACGTAGAGGCATGAGGGGACAGACAGGGGTTGGAGCTATCTGCACATCACCACTGCAGCATTTTAAGAGTAGACCTGCACTTAGGAATTGCTCTTTATTGATGCCGTGAGTCTTACAAAAGTGAAAAAAATTGGTTCAATAAAAATAGGGATGGAAGGAAAGAGTTTAAATGCAGGTATAACACAGCAAAGCATGCTGTACCTACTGAATGCTCAGATACGTAAATATTTCTGCAAGATAGTCATAAATACTGCAGTCAAACACATACTTCATTAGGCCCTGATCCTACAAATGTCTGTTTGGTCAGATACCTGTGCCCACACAGAATCCCACTGATTTCAAAAGTGGGGGTGCAACTTCACCATGCCAGTTGCAAGATCTGGGCCTTAGTGGTTATGCATTAAGATATAGATTATGAAGCACTGATCACAAACATACAATACAGATAATCCATAAAATTATAGCTAAACAAAACTGCTACCTATGATAAACCAGGTATCAGATCACTCTGTACGTTGCAATGGTTTTCTTTAAAACATGAAGCACATTCTGTATTGAGAGGTACTGTAGTAACTCCAGCTAATGGCCTATCATTTAAACCTTATTAATCAATGGTGCATTATTAACACTTTCATTAGTGGGACCTTTTGTTTTCTCGTAAGCAGTCCCTTTCTTAGTGAATGAACAAATACTTACATTGGAAATACTTTATGTAGGGGTTTAGTGAGGATGTTTGCAAACTGTTTTAAACACAAGAGTATTTGTATATACTATATAATACACACAAACACACACACAACCTCCTCAGGCAAGGAATTCCACAGGTTGACTGTGTGCTGTGTGAAGAACTTTCTTTTATTTCTTTTAAACATACTGCCCATTAATTTCATTTGGTTGCCCCTAGTTCTTATATTATGGGAACAACTGTGACGGGTTGGATCACAGAAACCCCTTTGGGGCTGCCAACCAATGTGCCAAGACTACTTCTGCCCCTGCTTTCCCTGCCAATCTGGGACTCCAGAACCCTGCCTGGTTGTGCTATACACGCTTGCCAGCTACAAACACAGACCCAGGTCTGAACCACATCCCACAAATTGCAGGCTTAACTGAAACCAGCTTAAGAAGTGTTCTTGTCTCTAACAACCAGATGCCCAACTCCCAATGGGGTCCAAACCCCAAATAAATCCGTTTTACCCTATATAAAGCTTATGCAGGGTAAACTCAAATTGTTCACCCTCTATAACACTAATAGTGAGATATGCACAGCTGTTTGCCGCCCCTCCCCCCAGGTATTAATACATACTCTGGATTAAATAATAAGTAAAAAGTGAATGTATTAAATACAGAAAGTAGGATTTAAGTGGTTCCAAGTAGTAACAGACAGAACAAAGTGAATTACCAAGCAAAATGAATAAAACATACAAGTCTATTCTACTGCCTAATACAGTAAGAAAACTGAATACAGATAAAACCTCACCCTCAGAGGTATTCCAGTAAGTTTCCTTTTACAGACTAGTCTCCTTCTAGTATGGGTCCAGCAATCACTCACCCCCCTTGTAGTTACTGTCCTTTGTTCCAGTTTCTTTCAGATATCCTTTGGGGTGGAGAGGCTATCACTTGAGTCAGCTGAAGACAAAATGGAGGGGGTCTCCTAGGGCCTTAAATAGACTCTCTCTTGTGGGTGGAGACCCCCTCCCCCCATGCAAAGTCCAGCTCCAAGATGGAGTTTTGGAGTCACGTGCAAGTCACATGTCCATGCATGACTGAGTTCCTTACCAGCCAAGCCACATTCCTGGGAAAGCTCAGATGTGGACTGGCGTCTCCAAGTTCACTGTTGGCTTAAGGGCTTCTTGATTGGGCACTTACTGAGAATAGTCTCTTCTCAGGAAGCTGACCAACTGCTTCCCTGAGGCTATTTAAAATTAAACAAGTATAAAGCCAATATTCATAACTTCGAGTACAAAAATGACACATGCATACAAATACGATAAATATATTCAGTAGATCATAACCTTTGAAGAGATATGTTACATGGCATATGTAGCATAAAACATATTCCAGTTATGTCATATTCCCATAAAGCATTATAGGGTGCAACATCACAACAAGTAAATAACTTTTCCTTATTCACTTTCTCCACAACACTCATGATTTTATATACTTCTATCATATCCCCCCTTAGTCTCCTCTTTTCCAAGCAGAAAAGTCCTAGCCTCTTTAATCTCTCCTCATATGGGACCCGTTTCAAACCCCTAATCATTTTAGTTGCCCCTCTCTGAACCTTTTCTAATGCCAGTATATCTTTTTTAAGATAAGGAGACCACATCTGTACGCAGTATTCAAGATGTGGGCGTACCATGTTTCCTGTCTTTTAACCAGTTCTCAATCCATGAAAAGATTTCCCACTTATCCCATGACAACTTAATTTACTTAAAAATCTTTGGTGAGGGACCTTGTCAAAGGCTTTCTGGAAATCTAAGTACACTAAGTCCACTGGATCCCCCTGGTCCACATGTTTGTTGACCCCTTCAAAGAACTCTAATAGATTAGTAAGACACGATTTCCTTTTACAGAAACCATGTTGACTTTTGCCCAACAATTTATGTTCTTCTATGTGTCTGACAATTTTATTCTTTACTATTGTTTCAACTAATTTGCCCAGTACTGATGTTAGACTTACCGGTCTGTAATTGCTGGGATCACCTCTAGAGCCCTTTTTAAATATTGGCGTTACATTAGCTATCTTCCAGCCATTGGGTACAGAAGCTGATTTAAAAGACAGGTTACAAACCCCAGTTAATAGTTCTGCCATTTCACTTTTGAGTTCTTTCAGACCTCTTGGGTGAATGTCATCTGGTCCAGACTTGTTACTGTTAAATTTATCAATTAATTCCAAAACCTCCTCTAATGACACCTCAATCTGTGACAATTCCTCAGATTTGTCACCTACAAAGGATGGCTCAGGTTTGGGAATCTCCCTAACATCCTTAGCCGTGAAGACTGAAGCAAATAATTCATTTAGTTTCTCCACAATGACTTTATCGTCTTTAAAGTGCTCCTTTTTTATCTCAATCATCCAAGGGCCCCACTGGTTGTTTAGCAGGCTTCCTGCTTCTGATGTACTTACAAAACATTTTGTTATTACCTTTGGAGTTTTTGGCTAACCGTTCTTCAAACTCCATTTTGGCTTTTCTTATTACATTTTTACTCTTAATTTGGCAGTGTTTAGGCTCCTTTCTATTTACCTCACTAGGATTTGATTCCACTTTGTAAAAGGTGTCTTTTTATCTCTCACTGCTTCTTTTACATGTTCGTTAAGCCATGATGGCTCTTTTTTAGTTCCTTTACTGTGTTTTTTAATTTAGGGTATACATTGAAGTTGGGCCTCTATTATGGTGTCTTTGAAAAGTGTCCATGCAGCTTGCAGGGATTTCACTCTAGTCACTGTATCTTTTAATTTCTGTTTAACTAACCTCCTCATTTGCATAGTTCCCCTTTCCAAAATTAAATGCCACAGTGTTGGGCTGCTGAAGTGTTCTTCCCACCACAGGAATGTTAAATGTGATTATATTATGGCCACTATTTCCAAGCGGTCCTGTTATACTTACCTCTTGGACCAGCTCCTGCGCTCCACTCAGGACTAAATCGAGAGTTGTCTCTGCCCTTGTGGGTTTCTGTATCAGCTGCTCCAAGAAGCAGTCATTTAAAGTATCGAGAAATTTTGTCTCTGCATTTAGTTCCTGAGGTGACATGTACCCAGACAATATGGGGATAATTGAAATTCCACACTATTATTGAGTTCTTTATTTTGATAGCCTCTCTAATCTCCCTTAGCATTTCATAGTCACTATCACTGTCCAGGTCAGGTGGTCGATAATAGATCCCTACTGTTATATTCTTATTGGAGCATGGAATTACTATCCATAGAGAGTTTATGGAACTTGTGGAGTCATTTAAGATTTTTACTTCATTTGATTCTCCATTTTCTTTCACATATAGTGCCACTTCCCCCCTCCTCTCTCCCCCCCCCGCCCCCCATGCCCTGCACGACCTGTTCTGTCCTTCGGATATATTTTGTACCCTGGAATGATTGTGTCCCATTGATTGTCCTCACTCCACCAGGTTTCTGTGATGTCTATTATATCAATATCCTCCTTTATCACAAGGCACTCTAGTTCACCCATCTTATTATTTAGACTTCTAGCATTTGTGCACAAGCATTTTAAAAACCTGTCACTATTTGTCAGCCCTTTTCTTATGTGTCATTCTTTTTTATGTGAATGTTTCTCGTCTGATCTGGCCCTTACATTATCCTCTTCCATCCTCTCCTCCTGACTAAAACCTAGAGAATCTCTATCAGTAGACTCTCCTCTAAGAGAAGTCTCTGTCTGATCCCTGTGCTCCTCTGCAGCAATCAGCTTTCCCACAGCTCTTAGTTTAAAAACTGCTCTGCAACCTTTTCAATGTTAAGTGCCAGCAGTCTGGATCCACTTTGTAGAGAACAGTTACTACTGACAGACTTGTTTTATCAAAGGAAAATACTGGTACTGATAGCTCTTTAAAAGACCTGTCTAGTTAGTTAATTTCAGGGGAAATTTTTAAGAAAGCTGCATTAATATTAAATGAACTCACCATGATTAATGTAATTACAGTAAATATTAAGGAATTAAATTAATAGGCAGCAGGTTTAAAACAAAGATAAGGAAGAACTTTTTCACACAATGCACAAACTTTGGAACTCATTGCCAGGGGATACTGTGAAGACCAAAAGCATAACTTGGTTAAAAAAAGAATTAGATAAGTTCATAGAAGATAGGTCTATCAGTCGCTATCAGCCAAGATGGTCAGGGACGCAACCCCATGCTGTGGGTATCCTTAAACCTCTGACTGCCAGAAACTGGGACTGGATTATATGGGATGGAACACTCAATAAATTACCCTGTTCTGTTAATTCCCGTTGAAACATCTGGCACTGGCCACTGTCAGAAGACAGGATACTGGGCTTGATGGACCATCTGATTCAGTACAGCCATTCTTACCATTACATCATCCTATCACATTACAGAACTATTGAATTCCTAGGAATGACAACCACACTATATCTAGAATTCCTAGAATTCTTTGGCACCATCAGGCCAGTATCATGACAACAGCAACTAAATTCTCGAGTGAGTTTGTCAGAAATCTGTTGCTAGCATAACTGTACATGGCAGTTTGGCAGACAGTAAATGGCAAGAAATAAGCATTGTCAATAAGGCTTCCAAATCAACAGATTCCATTTCTCGACACAATAATAGATACTCTAAAGTGAAAAACTATACTCATTATAAAACAGCTCAAAAGCATATTAATGCTTACACGTTTGCTGTTAATCCTGTGGAAGGATTGCATGTGTCCTGTTTTCCCATATGCCGAGAGACAGCATCCAGCTGGAGGAAACAGGAGTGCCATGCTGAATTCAAGTCTGCATTTTCCCCGGCCATTCACATTGCTGGGCATGTGACACTTATCATATGAGAGTACCGGGTTTATGAAATGCAAAGTAACCTTGGTGGTGGCCTTCTGCTCACTGGAGACAAAAGCATAACCATGCAGAGTTTTGCTGTCACCAACTCAAATTTCAGACCAGAATTGTTGCTGAAAGATTTGCTAAAATTCATGATCCTTTCAAAACGAACCTCTATATATTTATGAATTTGCATCCATATCCCGCAAAAATCACTCTTTCACGTGGTTCAGTCTGAATTTTGCCCATTTCAGTGGTGTCACAATGTGAATTTTTGTATTTTATTGAAACCTCAGAGTGAAACTTGGTGGTGTCTCGAATCCATGTAGATAAAAACCAAAGGAAACGCTTATATGAACTCCTGCAAAGTACGTGTGATACTTCACACAGCACTAATGGTTACAGTTCGAGTCCTGCAAAACAACAAGAGAACTCCACATAACCTTATGTGGGTTCAACATGATATACTGTTTGTCAATGTTATAGCAGGAGCACTAGTTGTTCAATTAAGTATTATATTCAAGGGTTAAAATAAGGCAAAAATTAGGCCCAATTTTGCAGCTGTCATTCACATGGGTAATTCATATCCAGAGAAGCATCCCATTGTAGTCAGTTGACTAAGTAACAACAAGTTCTGAGAGTCAGTTTTTCAAGTTTAAGCCTATTATGTGTTATTCATTATCAATTATATGGGGAAGTGTGGTCTAGTGGATAGGACACTGGGCTTGGACTGAAGAGAGCTGAGGTTTATTCCCGGTACTGCCACTGGCCTACTTGGTAACCTGGGATAAGTTACTTCACCTCTGTATCTCAATTTCCCAAACTGCAAATTGGGAATAATGACAGTGACTTCCTTTGTAAAAAGCTTTGAAATCTACTGATGAAAAGCACTACATTATTATTTAAACAATACTGTGTCATTTGCAAAATAATAATGTAGCAGTATAAAACCAAAAGGGACACATTCAGAACTAATATTTTTTTAAAATTTAATTCACTGTTAATCCTTCACGGTTGAGTTAGCCAGTGCAGCATGCCAACTTCATCAAGTAATTACGCATCACAATGTGTACTGATTATGCAATATGTAACATAACCTGTGCATGCTTAAGTATGCACAACAGGGAAATAGCAATTTTTTTTCTCTTTTTAGGGGAATATAACTATATTAATAAAGTTAAAGAAAGAAATAACAGGTCACTTTAGTATGGTTTTAGGCATCAGAAAGTGAGAACACGTGACCTCACACCGTGTTTCAAAGTGACACATGTTTTAGCGGTCAGCAGGTAAAATTACACTTTAATCTGAGAAGTCTCATAATAATTCATTTCAATTTATAGGGTACGTATGCCCAAAGGCCTCATAAAATACTTTAGTAATCTAGTAAATCTTTCAAAACAATACAGCCACTTAAACATGTAGCATTAGACATACTTTTTCATTTGACAGCTTCATCTAGTCAGAAATGTGCACACTGAGCCCAATTTCTAAAAATAGCCTGCAAAAACGCAGACCGATTCTGCATTTACAGAGGCAAATGAACACTTTAGGCTGCAGAACAGCATCTGCAATTTTGGCAGGCACTCTTCTTTGAAAATTGAGCACCCAATATTACGAAAAGTACATGCAAATGAGCTTCTCAGAATGTAAAATAAAATAACACAGAGCTTATAAGACGAGACCAGTGTGACACAACAGAAAAGATGACAGCTGGCATATATCATTCTCATTAGCATCTGCAGACTTATTTGTGAATAAATTACAAGACTGCCATGCAGAGCAATCACAGGATTCACATATTAGCCAGATGTTTATGTCTGACTTGGGCAAAAAGAGAATTTTAAAGATTAACCAGATGTATGTAGAAAGGCACTGACAAAGAAATGCTATGAAAATTTTAGGGTCATGAGAAGTTTTGTGGTTTTTTGTTTGTTGTCCTGTTAATAAATACAAGGGCTTTATTAAGTATTTACATAGTGCTGTAATTTTCCTTGGCCCTTTGGTAGAGATTTTTTTAAAAGACAGTCTCTGCCTTCAAGAGCTTACAATTAACAGAGTGAAGCCAGCAATCCCTCAATCATGCTAGCTGTGTTACTGAAGTAGGTAGGGCTATTTACCTGGATAAAGATTACTTACATTAGTAAGGGACTTGCAAACAGGGCACAATTCTGTACTAGTGTTCCCACTTAAGAAATTTAGGGTCAGAGAATCCCCACTGGCTTCAAAGGCACCGGGTGCAATGCAACTGGAGGAATGCAAGAACAGATACTGTGCACAATTCATTTGGCCTATGAATTTAGAATCCTAGTTAGCATAATAGCCAGCTACCCAAAGAAAACAGAACATCATTTTTAGGAATTAGGGATAAACTTAAGAAATTGTGATGCATCTTATACAACGTTCCTCTCTTTTTAGGTGGTTTGGTGGAAACCCTGAATACTGAACCCAGGATTTGCTGTTTCTAAGTCAATTCTGTTAATAACTGAGGGTGTTTAAAAAAAAAAAAAAAGTTAACAAAGCATTTTCAGTTGACCTTTCAGTGGGTTTGCCCTCCTACTGCGCCGTGTGCAATCGGTACAGGTATTGCTGCACATCTTCCTTTTGGTTTAGTTATGAAGTACTTTATATATGAAATCTTTAAAATCCCATTTGTGGACAACCAAGCAAGGGATAAAGGGTGGAACTCTGCCAAGGAGCTGCTGCTCATTTGCCAGTCTATTGCTCTAACAGTTTTGGTCAGTCTCTACCAGAAAGTATTTGTTGGCACACAGATGTGAAATTCTTAGATTATAACAAGCTTCCGGCAGGAAAAGAAATATCAAAGGTGTAAATAAAACCACAAATGTTAACTGGATGTCTGGTATTCTAAAGCCGGACAGGCTGGAATGCATTTTCTTCTGAGTTGTAAGTCATGACCTTCTTAACATTTATACGTTCATTGATCAGCATGTACACCAGGGGTGGGCAAACTTTTTGGCCCAACAGCCACATCTGGGAATAGAAATTGTATGGCAGGCCAAGAATGCTCATGAAATTGGGGTTGGGGTGCGGGAGGGGTGAGGGCTCTGGTTGGGGGTGCAGGCTCTGGAGTAGGGCCAGAAATGAGGCATTCAGGGTGCAGAAGAGGGCTCCAGGCTGGGGCAGGAGAGTGCGGTGCGGTGCGAGGGGGGGGGGGCGGTTAAGAGGGCTCTGGCTGGGGGTGCAGGCTCTGAGGTGGGGCTGGGGATGAGGAGTTTGGAGTGTAGGAGGGTGTTCCTGGCTGGGATCGAGGGGTTGGGGTGCAGAAAAGGATGCAGGCTCCAGTTTGGGATGCAGGCTCTGGGGTGCAGAAGGGGGCTCCGGAAGATGAGAGGGGGATCAGGGTTGGGGGCAGGGGTGCGGGAAGGGGTGCAGGCTCCAGGTTGGGGTGCGGGCTCTGGGGTGGTGCTGGGGATGAGGGGTTTGGGGTACAAGAGGGGGCTCCGGGCTGGGATCGAGGGGTTCAGAGGGTGGGAGGGGGATCAGGGCTGGGGCAGGGGGTTGGGGTGCAGAAAAGGATGCAGGCTCCAGTTTGGGGTGCGGGCTCTGGGGTGCGGGCTCTGGGATGCAGGAGGGGGCTCCGGAAGATGGGAGGGGGATCAGGGTTGGGGGCAGGGGTGCGGGAAGGGGTGCAGGCTCCAGCTGGGGGAGAGGGCTCTGGGGTGGGGCTGGGGGTGAGCGGTCTGAGGTGCAGGAGGGGGCTCCGGGCTGGGATTGAGGGGTTCAGAGGGTGGGAGGGGGATCAGGGCTGGGGCAAGGGGTTGGGGTGCAGGGAGAAGCTCAAGGGCTCCGGGCAGCACTTACCTCAAGCAGCTCCTGGAAGCGGAGGCCATGTCCCCCCTCCAGCTCCTACGCAGAGCCGCAGCCAGGCAGCTCTGCGCACTGCCCCATCCACAGGCACCACCCCTACAGCTCCCAATGGCCACAGTTCCTGGCCAATCAGAGATGCAGGGGCAGCGATTGGGGCAGCGGCAATGTGCAGAGCGGAGGCCCCTGGGTGCCACTACACATAGGAGCCGGAACGGACCCATGCCGCTGCTTCTGGGAGCCACGTAAAGCGGCCCCCAATCATGCTCCCCGGCTGGAGTGCCGGAGTGGGGCAAGCATCAGACCCCACTCCCCAGCGAGACCTCGAGGGCCGGATTAAAATGGCTGGTGGGCTAGATCTGGTCCATGGACCATAGTTTGCCCACCCCTGATGTACAATTAGGGCCCTCACTTTTCATTTTGAACTGATATTTACCTGGTGAGTCTCTTAAAGGGTTTAGTTATTTTTTTTTAAATGTGAGTGACTTTTCAGTTGCAATCCTGATGCTAATCAGTCTCACAAAACATCACAACTCTTCTGCTCAGACCTAATGGATCCTCTTAGCATGAATCTGACTTAACTATGAGATGGATGACCAACAGGAGAGCAAGACACAAACTAAAGGCCAAAGGACATTAGGTGCCTCTACAAGTAAACAAACACTAGTTTAAACCATCACACTGTACATCCCCCTTTTATCCAGAACAAGGGCACCTGTAAAAATGGCACCACACCTGTTTTGCGGGGGGGGGGAAGGGGGGGAGAATCTACACACACAAAACCCTGCATTTGAGCAAGAAAACCAGGCAACTGTGTATGCAAAACAGATTTATGTGCTATCACCTGATATGTACATGCAAATATGGGCCCTTGAATGTACAGTGCTGCGTGCACATTTTTGCAAGTGCACCACTGCATCCTGCTTTGAAAATTATGGTTAATTACGTTCTTATATTGTCAATTCTGGAAACAGGGTGCAAAAATAAATGTGTAGTTACACATGAATGTGCTACAACATTTTAAAAATATATATTAGCTCTTTAAGGAGTGCTGGAAAATATACTCTAAAATATAAAAAGACTATAAAACAAAAAAATGGAAATGGAAATCTAGGAATTCACATGGAGGTCTCAGATTTCCTACTGCTTATAACTACAACTTAACATTTTCTTATGTGACAGTCACTGGAGAGGTCATTGCTGATATAATCCAAACAGATGGGTATGGCTGCTGAAGGGGAAGCAGACATGATCCAATTCTGTCTACACCTGACTCTGTTCTGCCACATTTGGATCATCAGATTCTCTCTGAATGTGCATGCTATTGCACTGCTTTTCAGGACTGGCACGTCATTCTGTGCACATTGATTATGACGACCTTTGCATCTCAGCAAAAATGGAATTAGCCTTGGAATGAAAACGGTTTACAGTGCCTGTTCACTCAGATAAGCACAGTAAATAGCACGCACTGTGTATATATAAATAGCAGTTGAGACGAACACAGAGATGGGGAAAAGATAAAGACAGAGATAAAGATAGATATTAGGATACACATTTCCCAGGATAACACCACAGAACGAAAGCGATAAGCAGCTTCCTTGCATTTCATATATAAATCTAAGACAAAGCAATCACAGAGGTATTTAAATAAAGAATTCCACGTTCTTTGACATGCCCCGTTTTCTCAAACCTGGTCTACACTAGTAAATGAGGTTGGTATAACTATGTCACTCAGAGATGTGAAAAATCCTTTCCCATGAGCAACACAGTTAAACCAATGTAACCCCCTGGTGTAGACAGCACCGGCTAGATCGATGGGAGAATTCTCCGGTTAACCTGGCTACCGCCTCTTGGGGAGGTGGATTACCTATGCCAATGAGAGATCCCCTTCTCAGCATAAGTAGCATCTTCACTGAAGCACTACAGCAGCACAACTGCATTGCTGCGGTGTTTTAAGTTTAGACAAGCCCCTAGATCTGTCCACACAAAGAAAGTGCTTGAATGATTTTATATTATAGTTAAAACCTAAAAGATTTTAGCAAAGAAAATGAATGCAATTTATAATTATCATCTTTGACTGGCTAGATCTTGCTTTACTCCCTTCATCTAAGTGGAGACCTAATTAATTTTTTGTGTGTCAAACACATGACGTGCAATTAAAGCATTCCAAAACTGAAATCAGTTGTGCAACATGACTCAGTATGACTTTCCTTCTGTATTATATCGTCAGATCTGAGGTATAGGAATTGTATGGAATAGCGATGGGCTTGAAACAAAACCCTGGATCCAAACACCCCTGTAATCTGGGAAAGGACAGGTCTTGATCCAACCCTGCAGCTGTCATCTCTCTCTGTCATGGACCAAACCAAACCCCCAAATTGAACACCCCAAACTCTGAGGAAACTTGGATCTGGATCTTACTTTTGTAGCTTGGGCCCATCTGTAATAAGAACAGTTGCCAACTCTCATGATTTTGTCACAAATCTCATGATAATTATTGTTTTCCTTGAAGCCCCAGCTCCTGAAGTCAAGTGGATATGTGATGATTTCAGCCTTCATTCTTAAAGAAAAAGCAAGTTTCCTGCCCTCATGACTGTGGAGAAGGATTCAAAATGTGACCCCCAGTGCACCCCTAAAGGCCCCAAAATCAAAAGGCAAATAAAAAGAACGCCAAATCTATTATTTTTACATCATCTCATGATTTTTGCGAGCCTGACTCATGATTTTTGAACATTTAGGGCCGGCAATACTGATCCCTCTCTGTTATAAAAGGACACAGTTATAAACAGTGGCAAGAAAATAAAAGTCACAGCTTAGTAAGCTTATTGGCATGGCTAAAATAGCTATTGGCATAGGGAAACACACCATATAAAATACTCTATAAAATGCTGACAAATTTGAAACATGTATGGGTGACCAATATAAGCTTTTAGAAGTCAGTAACTTTGCTAGGGAAATAAAACGCCCAAGCTCCTATGGACTCCCATGTTTCTGTGTTGATTTAACAACCCGAGCCTGAAGTCCATGAAATTTGAACTGTAATCAATGTTTTAAATTATTTAATGACATTATCATGACAGTTGGTCTCAGAACCATGGGAGACCAACGAATAATAAAGAATTCTCCACTGGCATCTGTTGAAGGGGGGATAGGTCATTCTAATGATTTCCAACTTTTGCAACAAAAGAGTCTAGGACAAAATTCTGTCCAACAGATTTATGACATTGAGATGGAAAAGTCAGTGGAATTATTCTGGATTTACAGCACTGAAATAAAACAGATTTTGGCAATAAATGTCCATAGGATCCTCTAGGTCCATCCTTTAGGATGGGTCAGGGACACACGCAGGGGGGCTAGGCATCAGGACAGCAGGTTCCAACACTCAGAGGGGGATGGCAGATACAAGCTCTGCATCCTGAGAGTGTAACTACAGACTCTGAGATTGGGGAAGTGGCTGGACTCCATTCAAGCTCCAGGGGCTTGAAACACTCTGGGGATCCAGGGCAGCAGAGGCTTGGATTCTCTGCACAGCAGATCTAGTGGGTAGCTGGAAGGGGTATTCACTAGGATCTGGGACAAAAGGGTTTCTTTTTCTTGAATTGTATCATCCTCGCTATTGCAATGCAGTGTTAATACATCAACAGAACATCCACATCCAGAAAAGTACTGCTGACAATCATCATCTTGCAAATATTTGCACTAGTCAGACATCAAGAAAAATGTACTGTTAGGGAGGCATGATGATTTGCAGCTGTACATATTGTCCAGCTAAAACTTTGGGTGTTTTTTAAATGTTGATACTATTAAAGAGTGAGGCTTGAAATGGGATACATCTAATTCAGATGTTCTTACAACTATGTTAAATCCATGAATGCAGGGTATCAGCAGTAATAGAGTTTGGGGAGTGTGACACTTATAATCACTTAAAATCTATCTTTCTGTAGTTAATAAATCTGATTTATACTTTACCTAAAACAGTGTATTTTGCTTGAAGTGCTTATGAAATCCCAGCTCAGGTTACAAAGACCCCCTCTCCCTCAACATGGAGAGTACCACATAATAAACTTAAACTGGTCAAGCTTCTGACCAGGGCAAGACTGTACAGCTCTGGCGTGTAAGGCTGGGAGGAATTGGCTGGTGCCTTTCTCCGTGTGATTCATGAGTGGCTCTGGGAGCATTCATGCAATCTAGCTGAGTGTGGGACTCCACATGCTGTTGTGCTGAGTGATAACACCTGGAAGGGTTTGCTGCTGATCACTAGCAAAGCACTGTGATAGACAGCTGAGGCTGGAGAGTTGAGGGAGCTCAGTGATAGCCCAGTTCCAGGTAGTATCCTGGGGATCTCATCACAGGAAGCACCTATAGTAATGAATACTTTGTTTATACTCTCTGGAAGGTTTGGCTATCTAGAAAAGTATCTAACCAAGATGGAAAGCCAACAGATTATCCCTTATTGTCACTTGCTAGCTTTAAAATGAATGGTTTGAGAGAGAAATGTATTTTCATTCTTCTGACAACAGAATTGTGTGTCCTCAACTGTATTTATAGAGCCCGGGTCCAATTAATGAGTTTGAGCTCTAAAATGTTCACTGCCAATGAAAGTAGAGTAGCAAGCTGGGCATATTTCAATTATTTTTTTTAAAAAGCTTCTGGTTTAGAATGATTGTTAATAGGAATAATCAGAAAAATATTTTGATCTATTGTTGATCAGAAGCCTCAAGTGAACAAATAGGTCTTTTTGCCTGATCACTTGACAGATAATCCCCTAAAAGCATTTCATTTGACCTGCTGAGAGTTTTGCCTAAGTATTGTCCTATTGCTCCTCTTCTAGGCATCAGAGTAGTTTCATTACTATCTCCCCAGCGCACACCAGCCCCGAGCCCTTCATCCCCAGCACATACCCCCAGCCAGAGCCCTCACCTCCACCCCAACCCTTTGCCCCAGCTCTGAGCCCCCTCCTGCACTCCAAACTCCTCGCCTCCACCCCCACCACATGAATTTTGTTATGTTCACCGATATGAAGGTGATGTGTCACGCATCACCTCCATACTGGTGTACGTAACAAAATTCTTTCTGCAAATAGGTGGGAAATATTAGAGGGAACACTGCCTGCAACCCCTCAGGATTGTTTGTATTGTTCAAGCTTTTCCTCTGGATACATTTTCCCTTTATCCTTTATTCTTATCATTCATCTCCTATAGGTATCTCCTCAAGCAAAGCTTTTTTAGTGTCAACCAGCAGTCCTAAGTTTCTTGCATTTCTCTGACAGCTCGAAGGGTAAACATCTGAGAAACTTCTCCAAAATCTAGGATATGAAAATTCACCAACTATCAGCTGGTAAGGCAGCTGTGAAACAGATGACCCCATTGATACCGGAAATCAAACTACTCATTGATGTTCAAGCATTGTACCAACTTCTAAAAAGCTATTTTGATCACAGTAAACTATTCAATATGTGATCTTTCAAAAAGGAAGGTTTGGGTTTTTTGTTTTTTTTTTAAAAATGAGTTCTTCAGACAATCACAAGTAATAACGAACTTTTTGTGCCCTCTTAGGTTTCTACACAGTACCAGCTTTTTTTCCTTCCCTCCCTGGCTACACAAACTTACTTTGATTGTCAAGCACAGTGTTCTTTCAGGCCATTTTGTTAGATACTCTAGCTGACTGCTGACCTTTAATGCTGACCATTGTGATGTCAGATGCATATTATACTGCTGCTTGCCAATCAAGCATTGAATTATTATTGTTTTGGTTGGGAGTGGGGAAATGAATTCTTACTACCAGTTTCCTTACGTGCATTCTGCTGTACAATACATATTTTCCCATGTGTACTCAACAGAAAACTGTTCCACTTCCAGGGAAAACTTGGGAGGTGCGTGGCAAATTGTAAATCCTTTAAATCATCTGTTTACCAACTAACAGTAACGAAATCCTAGGAAATTATTTAGATGTGCTTGGTATACATGTTGGGAACAGAGTGTGTGTTTGCATCCACAAAATATTTTAGTACTAAAAAAATAAGGCAGAAACATTTTCTTACAAGATGTTAAAATTTTCCAGCTGATAGATCACCCTGAGTCACAACACAACTATTCCATCATACGCTTATAACAAACGCATCTATTCTTGAAAGCTATATGGCAAACACCACACCTACAAGTCCATAGGAGCATTACACGGTTTGCAGATGTAGCCAACGTGAGGGAGGCGGATGGCAATCTCTTGTACACATCTGTTACTTGTGGGAAAAATCCATGCTGGTGTTTTGTCAAACTGCCTCTATTAGTAATGAATACAGCTGTTTTGTGTTGGGTAATAATCAGTGTTGCAACACTTTAAGTAAATTAACTCCAGACAAAACTATGCCATGCTGTTCATGCTCAGCTGTAATTCTGATTATCCAGGGAAATGCCACTGTGCTTTTAAAAAAATGTTTAATGCAGCTGTATTTGCTTCAAGGAATGTCAAAAGAATTTGTTTTTCTCCCATGCATATTCTTCACTCTACTGCAGCGTGTGTTTTGAGACTAACACATTTGCCCATTCATGTAGCACAAACATTTATTTTACATGAGGCAGTATTTCTTTGTGCTTTGAGCCTGAGATTAGACTAGTGGTCACCTGGGTCCTAGTCTCAACTCTGCCACAGATTCACTGCCTGGCCTGAGACAAGTTCCTGCTGCCCCGGGCCTCAATTTCCCCACCAGTAAAAGGGAAATTATGACACTTATCATTTGTTAAGTATATCAAAATCTCTGGATGGAAAAGAATTATCATTAATATTACACATTCATTTGATGACTCACATTAGAATAAAACTATATACCGTTCTTGTAGAATATGTTCATGTCTCAGCTCTCACTGAGGTTATATCAAACATGCTTTCCCAGATGCATTTCAAAGAAACATTAACAAATATTAAGCCTATCTTCAAGTTAATTATGTGATGAATTTTTAAAACCGGTTGCTGTAGGCACACCACTGCGCCCCTTTGAAATGCTTGCACTACAACCTGAGCATACCATTTTTGTATACTTTCCCCACAAAGCTCAGTTTACAGCCTTTGTGAAAGGTACACAAAACAAATCAAGCACAGAAGCCCTTTGTATGCCTGTTCAGGATGGATATCTTTGTGCTGTTATTGGCAAAGGCCTCCAGGGACCCTCTTTCTTCAGTGACTGAATGCATCAAGAGTTTTATTTTACAGCAGATACAGTAAAATATTTAACATTAAAGAAACACCATTTTCACCATTAAAATAAAGCTTGTGGTAGTATTTTCATTATAAACACCGCCACATTTTCAGGAGATTTACAGGCAAGTGAAAAGACTGCAAAGTGTTCCCACAGACTGATTTTTTTTGTTGTTGTTGCACAACTTTGGCAGGCCGGTGGAGGTGGGAGGAGGGGAACAGAAGCTGTAGGAATGCAAAATTTCTACCTGGAAATTTCCATACACACTTGATTCACTCATCCAGTTCAAAGCAGAGCGGAACCATCTGACGGTACTGCCTTTAGAAATAAACAGCTAAATTCTAGGGCAAAATCTGGCCTACAATAAATTCATTTGTATTTCAAAGACCACTTTGATGGGTGCAGTTCTTGTTGTCTCAAGCAGAGCCCAAGAAAAAGGGGATGAAGTAGACAGAATCCTCCTCCAACTCATAGCTAAAGGATGGGGGACACACAGCTGATCTGTGGCCCTTACTACAGTCCCTTGCTCTTGCGGAGCTGGCTGTGCACCAACCGCTTTCCCTTACACAAACACAAGCATGTGCCACCGCCTGCTCCCACCTAGTGAGCTGACACAGAGTTCAGCTCCTCAGTACACACAGGGCTGTATAGCCTTCTTACATGGCCTTTGAAGCTGGGGCCCTCCTCATGCAGGGGAGTCACAGCAGCCATACTGCTTTCGGGTGCCTACCATAGCCTCTCCACAGAAAGAAGAACTTTTCTTTCTCAGTAGAATCATAGAATATCAGGGTTGGAAGGGACCTCAGGAGGTCATCTAGTCCAACCCTCTGCTCAAAGCAGGACCAATCCCCAACTAAATCATCCCAGCCAGGGCTTTGTCAAGCCTGACCATAAAAACCTCTAAGGAAGGAGATTCCACCACCTCCCTAGGTAAACCATTCCAGTGCTTCACCACCCTCCTAGTGAAAAAGCTTTTCCTTATATCCAACCTAAACGTCCCCCACTGCAACTTCAGACCATTACTCCTTGTTCTGTCATCTAGTACCACTGAGAACAGTCTAGATCCATCCTCTTTGGAACTCCCTTTCAGGTAGTTGAAAGCAGCTATCAAATCCCCCCTCCTCCCCCCCCCAAATTCTTCTCTTCTGCAGACTAAACAATCCCAGTTCCCTCAGCCTCTCCTCATAAGTCATGTGCTCCAGCCCCCTAATCATTTTTGTTGCCCTCCGCTGGACTCTTTCCAATTTTTCCACATCCTTCTTGTAGTGTGGGGTCCAAAACTGGACACAGTAACTCCAGATGAGGCCTCATCAATGTCAAATAGAGGGGAATGATCGCGTCCCTTGATCTGCTGGCATCAATGGAAGCAGATTTTCAGTTTGCTGTTCAGTAATGCACTGAACAATCTGAGACTTTCCTGCTACTTCACTAGAGACAGTTCCTCTGTTTCTAAATTCACTCTAAGCAGGTTCCATTGTACAGCTCTTCCTTCTTCCTCTAACTGAAATATTGATGGGCAGTTAGTACAGGTTAGTACACAATGCAGGTCAATAAAGCTCTTCCTTCTTCCCTTAAGGAAATACAGGGCAAAAATGCATGTATGGTCTTTTTTTAAAACAAATACAAAAGCTTGATAGGGAACTTCACTATAGGGAAGACTTTGGATGCTTACATATAGCAGAAACATTTACATCACAGACAGAGCCAGTGTGCTCTAAGATATGTATGGTTTACTAACCAAACTGACACCAAATCAGCTTTCACAATGGACTACAGCAGGGGTAGGCAACCTATGGCACACGTGCCGAAGGTGGCATGCAAGCTGATTTTCAGTGGCACTCACACTGCCCGGGTCCTGGCCACCAGTCCGGGGGGGCTCTGCATTTTAATTTAATTTTAAATGAAGCTTCTTAAACATTTTAAAAGCCTTATTTACTTTACATAGTTTAGTTATAGTTATATAATATAGACTTACAGAAAGAGACCTTCTAAAAACGTTAAAATGTATTATTGGCACGTGAAACCTTAAATTAGAGTGAATAAATGAAGACTCAGCACACCACTTCTGAAAGGTTGCCGACCCCTGGACTACAGTGTCTCATGTTATGAACCCATATGGAAAAGCCATGTATAAAGTACAGAATGATGATGAAGATTCCCTCGTGTGTTTTAACCCTAAGGAAATTTTAATTTGCTTTAAAAAGTTCACAGTCATATATAAACACACACACACACACACACACTTCCATTTCTAATATATGTTTTTTGAGATAGGGTGACCAGAATTGCATGCAGTATTCAAGCTGCGGGCACACCATGGATTTATATAGTGGCATTATGATATTTTCTGTCTTATTATCTAGCCCTTTCCTAATGTTTCCTAACATTCTGTTAGCTTTTTTCACTGCTGCTCCACATTGGGCGGGTGTTTTCAGAGAACTATCCATGACTCTTGCATCTTGTGGAGTCTTTACACCTGTGCAAAGGGAGCACAGCGAGGGCTTGTCTACACGTACAGTGCGGCAGTGGCACAGGTGCAGCTGCACCGCTCTAGTGCTTTAGTGAAGATGCTACTGCGCCGAAGGGAGAGCGTCTCCCATCAGCACAGTTAATCCAACTCCTTGAGAGGTGGTAGCTATGACAGGAGAAAGTCTTCCATCAACATAGCGCTGTATACACAGGGGGTTAGGTCAGTAAAACTACATTGCTCAGGGGTGTGGATTTTTCACACCCCTGAGAGACATATTTATACCACCACAAGTTTATAGTGCATACCTTGCCTAAAACACTGCCATTCTGACTTGGTTATGTTTTATATGCATTTTGCACTAGTGAAAATGACCTACAAGGTGTCAGGTTTCAGAGTGGTAGCCGTGTTAGTCTGTATCAGAAAAAACAATGAGGAGTCCTTGTGGCACCTTAGAGACTAGCAAATTTATTTGGGCATAAGCTTTCATGGGCTAGAACCCACTTCATCAGATGCCTGGAGTGGAAAATACAGTAGCAGGTAAATATATACATAGAACATGAAAAGATGGGAGTTGCCTTACCAAGTGGGGGGGTCAGTCTAATGATACAATTCAATTAACAGTAGAATACCAAGAGAGGAAAAATCACTTCTGTAGTGATAACGAGGGTGGCCATTTCAAACAGTTGACAAGAAGGTGTGAGTAACAGTAGAGGGAAATTAGTATGGTAAAAATAGGTTTTGTAATGACCCAACCACTCCCAGTCTTTATTCAGGCCTAATTTGATGGTGTCCAGTTTGCAAATTAATTCCAGTTCTGCTGTTTCATGTTGGAGTCTGTTTTTGAAGTTTGGTTGTTGAAGAATTACCACTTTTAAGTCTGTTAAGTTACCAGGGAGTTTGAAGTGTTCTCCTACCTGTTTTTGAATGTTGTAATTTCTGGTGTCAGATTTGGGTCCATTCATTCTTTTGCATAGAGGCTGTCCGGTTTGGCCAATGTACATGGCAGAGGGGCACTGCTGGCACATGATGGCATATATCACATTGGTAGATATGCAGATGATCGAGCCCCTGATGGGTGTAGCATGCAGTATTTTGTAGCCAATGTTGGTCCCAAGATATTAGAGAGACAATGTGGGTGAGACAACAACTTTTATTGTACCAACTTCTATTGGTGAGAGAGACAAACTTTCAACCTTACACGGAGCTCTTCTTCAAGTCGAGGAAACTAGCTCCAAGTGTCAGTGCTAAATACAAGATTTGAACAGATTGTTTAGCATACGCAGTGGACACATATTTCAAGGGACCATTCAAGGTGAAGTGGCCCATTAACACTCCTCCAGTGATTGGCAGGAAAGGAAGGAGGGGAAGCAACTGAGAGTTGTAATAAGCCATAAATCTGGTGTCTCAGTTCAGTCCATGACTTTTAGTATCTAACAAAGTTATGAATTTAAGCTCCCAGGCTCATCTTTTGAGTGCATGTGCAGGTTTCCTTTGAGAATGTGGACTGACAGGTCAGATATAGAGTGATCACTTTGTGACAGGTGTTTACCTACAGATGATGGGGTGGTTTTCTCTTTTATCCTTTTCCTGTGTAAGTTCATTCACCCACAAAGTTACTATAGGAGGATGCTGTATACCACATGTTGTGGTAGGCATGTGTAGAAGGATCCATGAATCTTGAAAGGTGTAGGGCAGTAGAGGATCAGTTCCTAAAGAGGAATTCGAAGATTCAGTACTATGACAAGAAGACTACAAATGCACTAGAAAGGAGGTCCTTATGTCTTTTGGAAATCTCTGCTACAAGGCTGCTGGAAACACTAACATAAATATGAAAACCAAGATCTGAGAACTAACCGTCCTTATCTGCAACATTATGCTGATCTGAGAGTTAAACAGCCAACCACAGTGAACAAGTGTGATTACGATGAAAAATCGAGGTTATTGTGAGGGTTACTTTTTCTTGGTTTTCCCCATGCATGGTGTGCTATTACACTACATGAACTCACAAGACAACAGGCAATGAAGGCCTACTTGAGCAGAGACAATTTTTCATTATCCAACTATTGCACCTGGCTCATTGCCGCATAAGACTTTTTGCTTATCCATTGTAATATCTATTCCGAGACATCACAGCTGGTTAGACTGAAAGGGGTAATTTTTTTGCTCTCATTAATTGTATTTGCACCTATGAAAATATTTATACATCAAATAAACCAGTTACTGATTATTTTAAATTAATGTTTTATACCTTTATTTTAAATAGTGAAAATATTTTATTTAAAAAAAACGGTTGGAGAAAGTTTCTAAAGATAAAATGTAGTTTCTGCAAATGTAACAACCTGTTAAATATAAATTAACAAGATCAACTACACCCTTTGCTTGACACACCCATCCTTAAATAAAAGGACACCATGGAAAATAAACTAATACAAAACATTGTGCACTTGCTCTTTGCTGTATTAGAGATGACACAAATGGAGATGAGACGCTGGACTGGGTGGGTCAGTAATCTGAGGTGACACTGAGTATTCTCTCACACACATGATTGGCTGGCTGGCTCTTGTTCACATGCTGAGGGTCTAACTGATCACCACATGGAGGGTACAAAAGCATTTCCCCCCCCCCAGGTCAGACTGGAACTGTCCTTGGGGGTTTTTGCCTGCCTGTGCTGCATGGAGTGAGTGTCACTTGCCACGATTATCTGGGTTAATCGCATTTAATCGATTCCCAGCCATTGCATGGAACTCATGAATTGGTGCACCTTGGTCACTCCTATTCTCTATCTATGGCACATAACTGTCTAGTCTCTTGTGGGATGTAATACTTTGGTCTAATTTTGTTTGCTGGGTTTAGTGTGAAGGTGTAGGGTGGTGTTGATAGCCAAGAGGTAAGACCAGATGATCTAGTGGTCCTTCCTGGTATTAAATTCTATGGCTGAAAAGCAAATTCAAATTAATATTTGAACCTCAGTTGTAAATCTATTCTATTGCATCTGAGTAAAGTAGTTCACATTATGCAGCATACACACTAGTAAAGACAAGGATTAAGTGTGAAATAATAGATACCAAAAACCCTACAATGTGCTATTCATCCATAGCTCTCAAAGTGCTCTGCCAAAGGTGGGAAAGCATCATTATTCCCATTATACATATGGTGAAACTAGGCACAAAAGGGTTAAGTGAACGGTCCTGTCATGCTTGAACCAGCAGAAATACCAAGAACAGAACCTAGGTCTTCTAACTCCAGGTCCTATGATCCTGCCATTGTACTATGCTGTCTCCACTACCAATCTAACTTTATATATACTTGGTTTATCATTTTGTCTCAGTTTGAACATGACAGTTATAGAATATAATTAACACTACGGTGTAGTTAGTTGAACATGTGAAGGTCCTCCTCCCCACTACCTTACATGTTGGTGTAATTTAATAAATTTAACAATTTAATAAATCCTAGTCTTGTTGAATGAGTGGGTGGCAAAAAGCATTTCCCTGGAGAAGATGATTTTCTGGCTGAATTGGCCAACCCTTAAAATTGTTTTTAATTATTTTGCCTTGGCTAAGCAGCCAGGAAATTTGTGACTCATCCTTATGGCCTTTCCAAGTTGGAGTACAAACTGTCACATAAGTCGCTGCTGTAAACAAAACTGGCCTGCTTTCAAGAACATTCCTTCATGAAAATGTTTAGCCTGCAGTTTTACATTTTATAACTTCTCTAAAAGATCTCAAGCAAGATTTCTCCTTTGATACTTTAAGGCAGCCTTTCACTGTGCTCAGAATGATGCAACACAATCCAAAGTAATTCTCAGGCAACCCTTAAAAACTCTTTACAAGATCTGTTATGCACCTCTGACCAGGCTTCAACACTGACTTTATTGTTTTAAAGAATCTTGAAGAGGCATGTGAATGAAGAGGTAGGGGAGTACAGTGTTGGGCTCAGTGATGGAGAACATGAAATATTAACAATTTACTCTCAAGTTTACCTTGAGGAAAACACAGTTGGCCGAGCATGGCACAAGCAGGGATATGTTTCTTAAAGGCCTCAGTCACCAGTCTTCTACAGCATCGCATGTCATAATGTTAGTAAAACTACAAAACTTGTATATAATGATAGCAGGCCACACTTCAAGTCTGAGAGAAATTTAAAGTATCAGTCAAGCAAGCCACACAGTTATAGAGCAGAGGAGTAGGTTTCACCAGGAGTGTCCTGGAATCGGGCTCTATCTCCCAGAGGCTACTGAAGCCAAACCAGGACATTTTAGGCTGCTAAAAGTCCAGTGGCGCCGCGGGGCTAAGGCAGGCTCCTTGCCTGCCCCGGCCCCGTGCCGCTCCCGGAAGTAGCTGGCACGTCCCTGCCAGGGCCGGCTCCAGAGCCCAGCGGGGCAAGCTCCTGCCTGGGGCGGCCGTTTCCCGGGGGGGCGGCAGGCTGGGCCGGCGGACCTGCCGCAGTCATGCCTGCGGGAGGTCCACCGGAGCCCCGGGAGCAGCGGACCTGCCGCAGGCATGACTGCGGACGGTTCGCTGGTCCCGCGGCTCGGCTGGACCTCCCGCAGGCATGCCTGCGGCAGCTCAACCAGAGCCGCCGGACCAGCGAACCGCCCGCAGCTGCGGGAGGTCCAGCCGAGCCGCGCGACCAGCGGACCCTCCGCAGTCATGCCCGCGGGAGGTCCGCTGCTCCCGCGGCTCGGGGGCGCCTCCCGGGCATGACTGCTTGGGGCGGCCAAAAACCTAGAGCCGCCCCTGGTCCCTGCAGCCTGCAGGTGTGGGCAACACATGGAGCCCATTACCGCTCCCCCCCAACCCCTCCCAGCAGGGGCCGCAGGGATGTGCCAGCCGCTTGGAGCAGTGCAGGGCCCGGCAGGCAGGGAGTCTGCCTTAGCCTCACTGCACTGTCGACGTGGAGCCAACCAAGGAAATCACCTCCCAACCAGAGTCTGCACCCCGCACCCTCTCCTGCACTCCAACCCCTGCCCCAGGCTCAGTGCGAAACCCACTCCCACACTCCAAATCCCTCAGCCCCAGCCCACACCCCAACTCCCCACCCTAGCTTGGTAAAAATGAGTGAGGGTGGGGGAGAGCAAGTGATGGAGTGAGGGGGGATGGAGTGAGCAGGGCAGGGCCTTGGAGAAGGGGCAGGGCCTCAGGAAAGGGGCAGAAACAGGAGCGGGAAATGGTGCTTGGGTTTGCATAATTAGACAGTTAGCAACCCTGCTGGGGAGATATAGCCAGAGGTGCTGAGGGACTGTGGAAAGTGCTGTGAGAGGAGAATCAGGCCTAGCATATGCAAGAGGGCCTAGCAGACTTCTTGGTTTCTGAAAACACTTGGCATACACTGTTGCCACCCACACCACACTCAAGAGGCCTCTGAATGCTGTGCATGACTGGGACATTACTATGCAATTGATGTTACTGTAACACACTTATTATTGCTACAAAAGATAATAGTATCTAAAAACCCTGCCATCAGTTATTCCTTGCCTGTCCAATATCTTGTCATGTTTTGAGATAAGACCGTATGTTTCCATACAGAAGTTTGAAAAGGTCACAGTTTAATTCAAATTCTGCCACCTGTTATAGCACTCCTTCAAAAATCTGTTATCACCCTGGTGCACATATGAAGCAGCAGATTTTGAGCAACACTTATCTGGAAACTTGAATGGTTCTCAATATAAATTGTGTGTGTTTTGAATACTAAGGGCTCGAATGAGGAGACCTTATGCACGTTGCTGAGAACCTACTCACACAAGTCATCTCTTTGATGCCAACAGAACTACTGGCATAAGTCACTTATCACCAGCACACTTGGGTCCAAAGCATCACTCAGAACAACACTTAGCCTGCCTAGTGTCTTTTTGATGTACTGTATTGGGCAATAAAACTTCTTATTTATGGAAAACTTCCTACAATAAAAGGTCTATTACAGAATTAGGAGAGACTCCCTCGAAATCTGCCTTTAATATAACAAGACATATGCAGCAGATTAAGGGACAAGGATACCATACTATATCCTCATGCTATCGTCTGTGGGGAGAGGAAAAGATGGTTCAGGAACCTCTGTGATGTTCACTTCATGGCATTTAATGTTCTAACTCTTTTGGGGGACAGTGGACGAGGCCAAACCCCCCAGATCCCAGAGAAGGGGAAACACTCTGAAATAGTGCAGTTCTATTCCCTTTTGCTATTTGAGGGTGTTTTCAGTCCCACGTTGCTCTTCTTTGTTCCACTCTGCACCTCACAACTAAGGAAAGCACATAAATATGGCATGAGTTCTCAGACTAGGCATCATGACGCCCAGAGAGTAGTGAACTAGTATCAGGAGGTTGCACTCACCCTGACCTTCCCCTTAATGCTAAATAAGAGGAGGCTGTCAACTGGATCCCAGATGGATGGAAGTGACATCTGACTGGGTTCTTGGCATGTACTCCTGGGGGAATTCTGCACCACTGCATGTGCACAGAATTCATGTCGCCCGCAGGTTTCTTTGCTTCCCTGCAGAAAAATGCTTTTCTGCCAGAGAAGCAAAGGGAAGCTGCAAGACCAGTCACGCACCACACCCTAGCTGTGCAGGTACATTGTTTCAGGCACCCGGAGCAGCCAGCAGAGAGTTAAATCTCTACAAGGCTGGAGACACACCAGTCAGTGGCTCCTACCCTGAGCTGGGTTCAGCTGCTAGTCCCAGCTGGGCTGGAGGCAGGAGCGGATGGGACTTCCTCTTCCTCTGCAAGGAGTGGCTGGGGCTGTGTCAGGCCCATCCCCAGAAACTTCCCCCAGCTACAGGAAGCTCAACATCCTCCCCGACTTCCTGCCCTCATCGCTCCTCAGCTGTGGGGGGAGGGGTCACTGTATGGGGAGCTGCTCCCCCATCCACCCAACCCCTGTGCATCTGGACCTCCCATAGCCTGACACCCCCATAGCCTGTTTCTGAGGCAGGTCTAGGCCTTGTGCTGTGTCAGGGTCAGGTGCAGCCTCACTGCTAAGTCTGTGTACTGGGGATGTGTGGAGGGGAGGCTGCAAGTGATCCCCACGTTCGTACAGCCAGGGCTCTGTGCTCCCCACTGCCATGGTGAAGGTTCTGCATTTATTTATTGACACATAAAACTTGAGGAATTTTAAAATATTGTGTGCAGAATTTTTATATTTTTGGTGCAGAGTGCCCTCAGGAGTATGGTATGGAAAGGGTTTGGGAAGCACTGAAATAGAACAGAATCTAGCCTCTTTATATTTCTGATCAAAACACTAGACAGCGTTTATTTTACTAGTGGTAACTTTATTGACTGGAGTATTGTTAAGTTAGGCCAAATCTAGGAACAGTAATTAGCACTTAACTACCTGCATCTGTTTAGTGAAGTAACTAAAAGATTGTTATGACAATTGTACTTCAATAAGGCCTCAGTTACTAGAATTTTAAGTAATTCTGTACTGGAATTCTGCATTTTGCAAGAAAGCCATCAGAATGTTCTACATGATAGGGAAAAAACCCTTCCAGTATAGAGTAATAACTGCACCCTCTCCAAAAAAGCACTTTGCAGGCTAAGATTCCTTGGCTGGGTAAGTATAGGAAAGCACTCCATTAGAAAGTTATAAAAAAAAACCTCCCTCATAAGCAGAGGATACCAATCACTGAGGAGAAGAATCCTGTCCTTTAGGCTGAATATTTCTCTTCTCTTCTCAAAAAATATGACCAGGTAAAATACACATTTTAAAAGGTAAACAAATTCTGGGGCCATGGAACTCCATGATCTGGGGTTATAGTGTATCACAAATTGAATATGAGCCAACAACATGATGCAGTTTTGAAAAAAGCAAATATCATTCCAGGGTATATCAACAGGAGCGTTGTAGGCAGGACATAGGAGGTAACTGTTCTGCTGTACTCCGCAGTGGTGAGGCCTCAGCTGGAGTGCAATGTCCAGTTTGGGGCAAAGATGTGGACAAATTACAGAGATCCAGAGGAGAGCTAGAAACCCGAAAAAAGGTTTAGAAAACCTGACTTGTGAGAAATAATTAAAGACCTGGGCATGTTTAATCTTGCGAAAAGACAACCCAAGAAGAAGAGGGGGACACACCTGGTAGAAGTCTTCCAATATGTTAAGGCCTGTTACAAAAGGGATGGTAATCAATTGTTTTCCATGTCCACCGAAGGTAAAACAAGAAGTAGTTGGCTTAATCTGCAGCAAGGGAGATTTAGGTTAGATCTTAGGAAAACCTCTTTAACTATAAGGATAGATAAGTATTGGAACAGGCTTCTAAGGGAGGTTGTGGAATCCCCATCACTGGAGGTTTTTAAGAAAAAGGTTGGACAAACAACGGTCAGGGATGGTCTAGGTATACTTGGTCCAGCGTAGGGGGCTGGACTTGATGACCTCTCTGTGTTCATTCCATTCCTGCATTTCTATGATTGATAAAAAGGGGCACTGCACCCATAAAAATAAGCAGAGAGGAGAAGGGGATTCAAAGAAGAAAAAAACCCAATGAATTAAAATGAGTTATGAATATAGCAAAGAGGAATGACACAGGTACATGCCTGAGAGACATCATCCAACCAACACCAAATACACCTTTACCCCGATATAACGCTGTCCTCAGGAGCCAAAAAAAAATCTTACCACGTTATATCAAACTTGCTTTGATCCGCTGGAGTGTGCAGCCTCGCCCCCCCAGAGCACTTTACTGCATTATATCCGAATTTGTGTTATATCAGGTCACATTATATCAGGGTAGAGGTGTATACCAGCATATAGGAAAGTTTTGGGGTGAGCCACAGAACAGCCCACTGGGTCTGTGATTACATGGATCCAGTGGTTGGGAACCTCTGTAGAAACTGAAGCAGCAACTGTAAAAAAGTTGCACTGCAACCTGTTTACAGCCTTCCCATGAATGGTGTACTTTTCTCTCCCTCATACCTGACATCCACAAATCATATTAGGAGGGAACACCAGTAACGTCATTTATTATTGGGGGAAAATGCATCACAGAAGAATCTGAACACAGTGATAAAGTACGTTAAATTTCAAAATATATATTGCAATATATAAACACCACATTACAAACGCAAAAACAAGTGCAATCAGGGAACAGCTAAACTAGTCCATCCTAAGAGGTGATGAGCATTTCATGCCTCAGTTGAAGTTAGCTGGAGATTTGCCATTGTTTTCCATTTGACTTAGGCCCTGGAGGCAAGAGAAGTATCAGCTATCTATAAATTACTGCATCAAAATATATAAATATTCATAATGGTGTTATAATGTACAAAATAAATAATAGGTATCTGGATCATGAAAGGAATCAGCAGCACATTCTTTAAAAAATATATGGAGATATACTTATCTCATAGAACTGGAAGGGACCCTGAAAAGTCCAGCCCCCTGTCTTCACTAGCAGGACCATGTACTGATTTTGCCCCAGATCCCTAAGTGGCCCCCTCAAGAACTGAACTCACAACCCTGGGATTAGCAGGCCAATGCTCAAACCACTGAGCTACCACTTCCCCCCTTTAAAGTACAATATTTTCTTCACCTGACATTTACAGTTTGTTTAGTTGTTCCTGACATTTTGGCCATCATACAGCTCTTACGAAGAAAGAGCAGAGATAATAAAATCTTTAAACCCAAAAGAAAGCTTCAGGAACAGCCTGATAAAACAATTATGTGTCCCTGACACATAAAACTTTCTGAGACTTTCCCAAGTGGAAATTTGGAAACGAAGAACAAAGTATTTGTTTAAGTTGCAATTAAATTGTTAAACAGAGATCAAAGTAACACATTATATGAATTACTCCCTAATTGACTGCATTTGTAGTAGAGCCATGCAAACTGCTACAATAATATCGACTGTATGCTTTATACAAAATGTTTGTACTCATCTGACATACAGCTCAATGCACAACAAACACCAGTCTCTCATAGGTAATGTAAAGTAGCCCAATAAAACACATCCTTGCAACCTCTGCATGATACCTTCACTTAATTTTCTGGAAGTTAAGTTTTCCTACCGACATTTCAGATCTGTGATTGCTACTCCAGAGACCAAGAGATCACTTTTCTTGGGAACCTTCTCAAGTTAACTCTGAGTCTTATTTCCAGGGAAGTGAAAATACTTTCATTGACTAAAGGCTTTTAGGTCTACAGTTTATGACCCAAACAAAGGCAATAAAATGTGATAGGAATCTAATTATATTAATAATTTACTTTTCATGAAAAATTAATGCAAATAGGGATCAGAGAGAAAAAGAAAAATGAATAATAGGATAAAAATGTGTTTATTACAATCATGGGGGACATTTTTCTTTTAAGCCTCAGGTTATTTATCACTGGATATCTGAATGCATCTTGTCTTCATTGTGTCTAGTCTCCAGGCCCCAATCCTGCAATCTGAGCCATGTGGGTGGTCCCTGAAGTCTTCAAGGAGCCTCCTAATAGTCAGTGGGGTTCCACATGCACACAGGAGTAGGCATGCATGGGTCATATCATTGGATATGGGCCTTGGATTGTAAGCTCTCTGGGGCAGGCTCTTTGTATAAAACTAACAGCATGCTTGGTGCTGTGTAGTAAATCAAAATAAATAAATAATTAAATAATGAACAAGGTCAATAAGAAAGCACATAATTATAGTTTGCAGCTTTAAAAAAAAAAGGAAGAAAGAGCAAGACATCCACAATCTGTACAAAAGCTTCCATAATGCAACTCTGCATGTCACTAAGCATGTCCAATTTTTAAAAAGCCATCCCCATACAACTTGTTCTTTTTGTGTCTTAAATTTTTCTTTACATGGAATTTGCAACTGACACTTAACTCACCCTAAGGCTATACAAATACAAAACACAAATCTTTATCTGACAGCTGAGTATAACTGATCATTAAAGCTGTAGTTATAAAGCTAACTTTGTGCTGCAATTCTATCACAAGCTAAACAGGGTCAGGCCAGGTCAGTAATAGGAGTGGAGAGCTCCAGGGAAGATGCAGGTTGCTGCAGGAACTGGTATTGACAATTCAGTAGACCACAGTTTCCTGAGTCGGTATCAAGTTCATACCCCAGCACGGTACTAGGGGGCACAATGCTATGTTTAAAGGAGATTTAAAACAAAGATCTCGACTACTTGTGGTTATGAAAGATACTATGACACTTCACGTAACTAAGTAGTTTAGGTGTTCTGGTCAAATTACAACTCAAGTATTTACATTCTTCTTACCAATCTGTACACTGTATATGCTCCCTCAGTGACACACATTATCAGTCTTCACTTTCTGTCCTGAACTGTTGTGTAGAATTCTGCATTGTTATGGCTCAATCCTGCTCCCAGTGAAGTTATGGCCAAACTCCTATTGATTTTAATGGGGAAAGGCTCAGACACTAGAACGGCTGACTTGTTCATTCTGCACAGCACTATAATCAAAACAGGCAATTGTAGCTGAGAACTACTACCATTCAGAGAGCTCTTTAAGTGAAACATCATCTCACTACCTGTAAATTAAAGAAACACCACTGAAAGAATCCAAGGCCCTTTTCCTCCACTTTCCCTTGGCCTGATAATCTAGAAGAGGTCCAATGGCAAGAGGCAAACAAGAGTCTCAGTTCCGCCCAGATACCCAGCTCCCAGTTTGTGTTGTAAAAGTAAGATGTCTTCCATAGTAAGGTGTGCAATAACTACAGCAACTGCAATCACAATGAGACAGTTTTTGTAAAGTGGGAGTTAGTGCAATTTTTCTAGTCAACATCTTCTGGGCCTCCTACGTACACACCAGAAGTAAAAACAGTAATATGATAATTCTTTAGCACTAAATGCAGAAGGCACCACCTGGCAGGATGGCACAGTCTGCTTCAGCTATTTAAAAATAGAAAAAGCAGCAGCAACCAAAGCATCCAGTCACCAAGAAAATTACGATACTACTAATTATACTAATCAAGTTTCTTGATATGCCTGAAGGATTAAAGTGGGACTTGTTTTAGTTGGATTTCATACATTAACACAATTGGTTTCAATTTAACTGTTCTTCAAAATTGTATTTCATAGTTCTTTGACCAAGTAACCACAAATTAGGCTCATTCCATTTTGCAACTGACTGATAAATGTTCAAAATATGAGAATTGTCACCCAAGGGAAACCAATTAGTTCTTACTTGTTAAATACTCTTAGTGCCCTTAGTGAAAATCCTGTAGGCAAACTACCCAACGTTTCCTCACCATTTGTAAATTGTTACCAAAGACAGGAAAGAAGCTCTAGCCTATGTCACAGAAACAGCCATGCTTGATTAACATGGTTTGAAGTACCTGATAGCCAAGTAATTGTAATTCTTAAACTAATTAGGATTACCAGTCATTGCATATAAATAAAAATGGTCTTTAAAATATCCATTTGATTTAGTATATACCTTTCTCAAGCATTTAGGTAATAGGGTCCAAAGTAATAGGTGCAGGGAATTAGAATGGAAAAGTTACTAGCCCTTCCCCACTTCCGCCCTGCCTGTAGCGTCTCACTCATTTCAAAGCTCTTAGTTTGGACAACTGCGAATGACGGGCATTGTGTTTTTGTTCCCTCCCTTGGCACAGCTCCAATATTTGAAACAGAATTCTGCTAGAAATTTACAAAAATGTTGTTATGAGATAGTATCTTCTGCTGGGAGTAAAATAATATTTTACACTGTTACACCATATTCACCTATGAAGACATCAGCAGGGGTATAAGTGCCGTGGGGAGCACACATCCTTCTAAACCTTTGATTCATTGTTTTTATAAGGATTATATGGCCTAGGACTGGCCTCATTTCACAGTACCACTTCCATGTTCCAGTGGTTTTGAGATTACAACAAATACAAATCAGCTCACAAAGTAATAAACAGATCTTACAATTTACACCAAAGCTGGCATAACTGGTTATGTTTTGTTGAGGAACGCCAGTAGAACCCTGGTCACCTGCACCACATTCTGTATTACCACACATCACAGCCACATGCAGAACCTGTTGCCAAACACACGTTTAAACTGTAAAGATTACTAACAGAAGCTTCCAACCCACATGCTCATTTACTTTGTATTTGCAAGTTTCCAGATTTTCTGTTAAGTCATGAGAATTCTATTAAACTTTATCACTCACTTTCATGTAACACCTCAAGGCTCAAAAAGACACTAGATATTAGAATACACTTCTGGCCATTTTTAAGACTGTAATAATATCCTGGAACACAACAACAGGAAAAAATTTGGTCAAAATACAAGCTGGAGAAGAAGGAGAACCTATTTCCTTTATGCTTGTGCAATTTCTGAAACAGCATAAATACACAAGCAAAGCAGATGTAGTGACTTCATCTCAATGCCATCCAATGAGCACTTTTGTTATTTTTCCTCAGACTATTCTGAATAGCTATTAGAAGAATGAGTGCCAGTGACAATTCTCTAAAGGCCCACTCTCTAACTAACAGCTGTCTCCAGGTAAAAACAGAGTTTTACCATTTGGCAGTTTACAAGATAAAATTAAAGTGCCTTCGCTCCACTGTTTTTGTTTTTTTTTACCTTGAGACAGCTCACAAACATTAGTTACCCAGAGGTAAAAAATGCACCTTTTTTGGCAGTGAAGACAAGCCCTAAGGGCTTGTCTGCGTGGGCCATTAGTGCACACCAGTGGGATGCGAATTCTAGCCTGCACAAGCGTGTTGTGTGCTAACTGGTCTACGTGGACCCTGCTGGCATACACTAAAAGTTCCCTAGCGTACATTACTGTACATTAAACTGTACCAAATTCTAGGTGGAATCACTTTCGCTCTCATAATGTTTGTTTAACCTCCAGGTGATACTATATCATCATGAGGAACAAATAAAACTTCTCAGAACATAAACTATACAGCATCACCTGGAGGTTACACAAAAACATTCCGAGAGTGAATGTAACATGATTCAAACACTCAGAGAGGAAGTGATACAATTCACTTCATCAACAGGATCAAGTACTACATCAGAGACTTTGAACATGTGGTATGTATTTCTTTTTGATGGGGTGTATAAGTTTAAGTAAATTTAAAATCCAGCAAAACATAATTTTTCCATCAAGATGTTTTCAAGGCAATTCAATTCATGCAAAAATACGACACTGCCCGGAGGTATCACTGATACAAGTCCTGACTTGTCTCAGGCCTTTAGGGACATTAATGCAAAAAGCCCTTAAAAGGTTGAGTGGCATTGTGCTTTCCCGTGTTCCCAATCCACAGGTCCTACCTGGGTTCCATGATGAGCTGACAGAAGTTCTTGCATTGCTCCATGACGTCTCTGCCACCACTGAACATAGTGATCTCAGCCTTGTCTAAAGTTTGAGGGCAGCCTTAGTTCCCCAGAATTTTCAGTGCAAACCTAGAGTGTCACCAGCATGATCCTAACAGAGGCTTCGGGATAAGCCTTGGCTGTCATTTGGAAGATCTGGTAAGTTATTCCAAGTAGGTGACTTGTGTTAAAAGCACAGAATCTTTCAGTTTCTACTTGACTGGGGTAAGATTTTGCCTACAGGAGGAGGAAATGGCTGCCTGAGCCATTTTACAATAATATTCAATATAATTGTTCCAAAGATAGTCACAATGGAACATGTGAAGTTAATAATAGTTTTGAAACTGGCTGAACTTGTTAATATTGCTTTGTGGGGCATATAAAGTTCCACTTCTACAAGAAAGCAGTTCTTAGCATTCTAAAATACAGAAATCATGTCATTACTCCACACGAAAGAATGATCCTCCTGACTGCAATGGTTTCCCACTCCCTGACAGTTGTGTACGGCGCACACATTTGCCAAATACACTTTGAGAACTAGTCCTTAGAAGGCAGCAAAATCTGGAAAAAAACAAATGATCACACAGACATAATGACTTCTCCTCTGGAATGTCTAAACTAAAGATTGGGCTAAATGCAACAAATAGGCTACTGCCCCTAGCTATTTATTCCATCCTAACTTGAGGTCTTTGCTTTTGTTAATGTGATGGTTTAGCTAAAATATTAGTGGACAGCAGACCTCTTTACAAATAAGCCCGCAACATATGGCACAGACTGCACAGAGGGGGACCCAAGACAGAGCTGAGATGGACACCACATTTCTCCTTGCATCTGGATACAATACCCTCGCTTCAGATAAGGCTTCATGTCAATTTGAATCAGACTTGCTGGCACTGGTTTTAGGCCCGAGGATCAGACAGCACTTCAGATACCAGCTCTACAAATCCATTAGATTTTGCAATCTATTAATTCAATTATCAATCTCAATAATTCAGGTGGATTTACAAAACCTGGTGTCTGTAACAGATATCAATCAGGTTATAATCAAGTCAACATACTTAAAGAAAAAACAACTGTATCGTGTCTAATTTTTTCTCCCAGATATCAAATTTCTCCAGAAACTGGATAAAGCTTTTCCTGTAAACACTAAGCTTTCTGAATTACAGCAGCTCATACTAGTTACATTAAATATTATACAAAGCTATTATTTTGCAACTCACTGTAGGATTTTTGTTGCAACACACAGAATTTGCATTGCCTGTGCAAAACAAACATTACTGAAATGGTGAAAGGGACAAAGAAGAAACAGTGATAAGGAAACAAGCCATTTATCAGTGAGACAGAAGGTAGGTACTGGAGCTTAATGAAGCTGATCAAATCAATTCCAGATCTGGTAAAACTGTTAAAAAATACAATGGGAGTAAGTCTTGCTTTACTGATTTAGGACTATGATTGTATTTGTGAACTGTATTAAAAGAATACAAGGACTGTTGGTTTGTGCTTCAGTTGTTTGCTAAAATGCAGTAGTACTGGCAGAGCCGTCCGTTGGGTACAGCGACTCGGGGCAACTGCTCCGGGCCCCACACTTGGGGAGCCCTGCAGGCTGGTGCACTTGGCCGACACGGTTAGTCCCAGAAGTGACAGGTCGATCTCAGAAGTGACAGATTCGTCACTTCTGCCTAGGGCCCTGCACCTCCCTAGAGACAGCCCTGAGTACTAGGCAAAGAATGTGGAGTTTGGATTTTAAAATACTGACACCATTTATTGGAATGTAATGGAACTACATTTGGAGAATTCTTTACACTTGCACAGATTGCTATATAACATCAATATCTTCATTAATGATCTGGAGGATGGCGTGGATTGCACCCTCCGCAAGTTTGCAGATGACACTAAACTGGGAGGAATGGTAGATACGCTGGAGGGTAGGGATACGATACAGAGGGACCTAGACAAATTAGAGGATTGGGCCAAAAGAAACCTGATGAGGTTCAACCAGGACAAGTGCAAAGTCCTGCACTTAGGACGGAAGAATCCCATGCACTGCTACAGATTAGGGACCGAATGGCTAGGCAGCAGTTCTGCAGAAAAGGACCTAGAGGTTACAGTGGATAAGAAGCTGGATATGAGTCAACAGTGTGCCCTTGTTGCCAAGAAGGCTAAAGGCATTTGGGGCTGTATAAGTAGGGGCATTGCCAGCAGATCGAGGGACGTGATCATTTTCCTCTATTTGACATTGGTGAGGCCTCATCTGGAGTACTGTGTCCAGTTTTGGGCCCCACACTACAAGAAGGATGTGGAAAAATTGGAAATAGTCCAGCTGAGGGCAACAAAAATGATTAGGGGGCTGGAGCACATGACTTATGAGGAGAGGCTGAGGGAACTGGGATTGTTTAGCCTGCAGAAGAGAAGAATGAGGGGGGATTTGATAGCTGCTTTCAACTAACTGAAAGGAGGTTCCAAAGAGGATGGATCTAGACTATTCTCGGTGGTACCAGATGACAGAACAAGGAGTAATGGTCTCAAGTTGCAGTGGGGGAGGTTTAGGTTGGATATTAGGAAAAACTTTTTCACTAGGAGGGTGGTGAAGCACTGGAATGGGTTACCTAGGGAGGTGGTGGAATCTCCTTCCTTAGAGGTTTTTATGGTCAGGCTTGACAAAGCCCTGGCTGGGATGATTTAGTTGGGGATTGGTCCTGCTTTGAGCAGGGGGTTGGACTAGATGACCTCCTGAGGTCCCTTCCAACCCTGATATTCTATGAGTCTATGATATCAGTTCTAGTATTCCTGCAGAGCTGGATATGACATTTCCATAGGGTCACACTGAAAATTCTTTATGAAGAATGTCTACACTGCAAAGAAAAACCCATGGCACCAAGTCAACTGACTTGGGTTCACGGGTCTCAAGCTGTGAGGCTAAAATATAGTAGTGTAGACGTTCCCGCTAGAGCTGGAACCCAGGCTCCGAAACCTGGTGAGCTGGGAGGGTCTCAGAGCCCAGGCTCCAACCCGAATCTGAATGTTTACTATTTTTAGCACTGCAGCCCAAGCCCCACTAGCCTTAGTGCCGTGGGCTTTTTATTGCCATGTAGATATACCCTATGTTGTCTAAGCATATAGCTGCCATTTTCAAAGAGTTCTGCATTATGTCTGCACACAGCAATTCCACACTTGCTGATCCAATCTGAAATATATGCTAACAAGTGAGATAAGTAGGCACCAAGGCCCAGACCCTCAAGGGTATTTGAAATCAGTGGGAATTAGGCACTTAAATACTTTTGAAGATCTGGGCTGCAAACTCCAACTGCAAATGCTGCACATTGACAGACTCAAGGATCTTTGAAAATACAGCCTACACTGTATATTCTAATACTGGTCTTGAAAAGTAGAAATTCATCTATGGGCTCGAGATAAATCAATTTCCTCAGTGGTGGATTCATAGAGATTAAAAAAATTCTTCAGTTCACCAAAGGAATTATGTTTGAACTGTTAAATTTAATGAAGTCCTTCTCTGTTTGATTGTGTGTTATTCTGCTATGAAGCAAAATGTCTTGTTTTTATATACTTCTAAACTCAAATCGTCGGAGTTTGAGCCTTAATTTATTTCTCATCCTGTTGATGATTCATCCTTTGCCCCTCTCCTCCACATTATACTGAAGCTGCTCTGTTCTGCTCCTGTTGTGGGAGGCCACGTCAGCAGGAAACAGAGCTGGTTGCCAGGTCACATTCATGACTGTCTGGAGCAGTCAGCGTGCAGCACAGAGTCCATTTCTTTGGTTTTCACAAGTGAAGAGGGCTCCGAGCCTGGAAAAAGACTCGCCTCTGAATATACATATCACTATATAAGCCCAGCGTTTCACAGCTACTGTATGTTTAAAGTTTCCATATTTCAAAAGTATTCCAAAAATATTTCCAGTTACACAGAGATTTTTCTCTCTCCCTGGAGTATGTACTGTACAACATCCAAATTTAGGTATTTGGAAAGGACTAATATAAGCCAAATCAAACTTCATAGTTTTGTTTGTCTGATTTTCTTTAAAGGCCCGTCTCAAGAGGATTGCATCAAATAAAGAGTTACTAATTTACCATCCTTACATCAAAAGCGATTTTTTTAAAAAAGGAGTCAATATACAATATTCAGTAAAATAAACTGATATACTGCAGGTGAGAGTTACAAAATATTAATTCCACAGACACACAAAAATCCTTGGGTATTATTTCTCCATTGGAATTGCAGATTTAAGATGGAAAGGAAGAGCAAACAGTTTATTCTCACAGCACATGAAGCATCCTCCTGTTTACTTCTGATTTCTTGTACAACAACCTACACTTGGGTTTCTTTCCAGCACACTGGCGTGTCTGATTAATGCTGCACTTTTTCATATAAACTTTCCTTCATAAAACTACAGTTTTACTGGGAACACCATGCAAGCACACTCCAAAGATGTCAGTTCCTTTGTTAAATGATGCTTCAAACTAAAAGGCAAAAAGTACAAAAACTCAATACTATCCTCACATATCTGGAATAAAATTAGATTAGCAACTATGGAGAGAAGGATTTAGAGGAAGGAAGTTTGCAAATAAATGTACCTTCTGGGCAAATACCATTGGCAAAAAGGGGGAAGTCAAGCAAGACAGGGCCACATTAAATACTTTGCATGTAAGCATTCAAGGCAGTAAGATTGCTGTCTTGGGGCTACACCTTTTCAAAGGGTACATACGCTAAGAGTAATATCACAATGAGAGGGACATGACTGAAAAAGGAAAACATTTGGGGATTTAAAAATGCCAGAATGCTAAATTTACTAAGAGAATAAAGCAAATAAAGCAGAAAGATGGGTGGCAAGATCTCTGAGGGATGATATTGAGTCTGCAGAGAGAAGAGACATAAATATTTTGGCTAACATAGCAGGACAGGAGTTAAGAACAATAAAGAGTCATGTGATTGTTAGGAGTGACTACTGACCTTCACTGTAGTTTTTTTTTCTGGAGAACATTTTTGCAGATGATAAATCCAGGGCAAAAGATTGGTTAATAAGAGGGATTTTAATTAGCTGAACATTTGCTAATTGGATTAACGAGTATGTAACCGTAATACTCTAAGGAGGGTGACATAGTGCAAGCATGTTTTCTCCAGGCTAACTAAGCAACCTACACAGAGTATTCTGGGGCTAAAGCTCGAAAATGATATGCTGTATCCCCATATTTAGATCTGGAAGGACTCAGTTTTGAGGTGATTTGGGGGCAGTTGAGGGGCTATGATGTCCAAGTAAACTAAAAAAGTCTAAGAGTCACAAACCAATATAAAGAGCCTACAAGTAACAGCTATACAGTGCGTTAACCAGAAATATATCATCACGAGCTGGAGACAGGACACCAGTACATCCTCAACACTGAGAGTATAATACAAACAAAGACTAACACTTTCTATTAACAAAAAGAACAAGGAGTACTTGTGGCACCTTAGAGACTAACAAATTTATTTGAGCATAAGCTTTCGTGGGCTAAAACCCACTTCATCGGATGCATTGTTAGTCTCTAAGGTGCCACAAGTACTCCTTGTTCTTTTTACTTTCTATTAAACAGCACATTTCAGCCACAAGGTTGCCAGTGCAACTTACTGACTCTCCATATCAGCAAACAGGTAGGAAAAGTGACAAGGCAAACATCAGAACAAAATGCATAGGTGGACCATAGATTTTCAGGATGCAGACCCCTATACATGAGGCCTTACCCATCACTACCTATCCATGACACACATGCCTCTGGACACCTCCTGCCTGCAATATCTCCTGACAACTCTTTCACACCATGTTTCTCCTCCACACTGGTTGAGGCTCCGGTGGATCACTCCATCCCCATATATATCAGGAAACGAAGGAGTGAGTTGAAGGCAACTTACCTAGTAGAGTTGGTAAGTTAGGGAACTTGACCCTAACTAGGTGTGAGCATTGGACTCAGTTAGGAATTAAGCATGTCATTCTGGCTGGTGAGTTGTAAGGTGTATATACTGGTGCCTTTTCCTGTCTCAAGGAAGTGCTGGATCCTCTGAAGCCCCCCCAAGAGGTAAGAGTAGCCCATGGTGGAGGAATAAACAGTCCAGAAATGTATGATTAAAGATCAATTTAAAGGGAACAAATATTGAGTGCATTGGTTGTTCCTGCTTCATCTGTTTCCTACGCATCTCCAATATGCTCTGATCAGTACATTACTTCATAACAAAAAAAATATGATTTTACACACACACACACACAAGATTTTCAGAAGTGCTTGGCACCTGGTTTTCATAACAGCTCAACTCCCATTTAGGTACCTATATTAAGTACACAGATTTTCAGAAACACTCAGCACCTTGCAGATCCTATTGAGAACAATAGATGCTGCGGGGTGCAGAGCACTTGAAAATCTGACCGCTTAGGAGTCTACATGGGAGCGCTTTTGAAAATTTGGCCTAGAATATCCCTTTCTTCAAACTCTTTGCATATGGTTAACTAATTGACTGCTGCTGAGTATTCCAGGTAGGGTGACCAGATGTCCTGATTTTATAGGGACAGTCCCGATGTTGGGGGCTTTTTCTTATATAGGCTCCTATTACCCCCCATCCCTGTCCCGATTTTTCACACTTGATGTCTGGTCACCCCAATTCCAGGTCCAGTATGTCTGGGTGCCATGTAGCTCCTGTGCTACTGAACATTCCAGGTACACTGCAGCAATCCACTGCCTTCAGTGGAATGTTAATAGACAGTGGCCACACAGTAAGTACAGGGAAGTGCTTACAGGAGTTACATGCCCATTAATTTGATGGAATGCAGGTTAATCAAAGTTATACTTCTGGTTTTCTAGAAATCTTTTAAAGCAGTATGATTTCAGCATTGATATTTCATCTCACACAAAGTAAACTATACAGGTGCACAAGTGATCAATCTAGTAACCATGTGTGTACCTGCCAGGGGCAGCTCTAGCCATTTCACCGCCCCAAGCACGGTGGCATGCCGCGGGAGGCGCTCTGCCGGTCGCTGGTCCCGCGGCTCCGGTGGACCTCCCGCAGGCGTGCCTGCGGATGCTCCACCGAAGCTGCGGGACCAGCGGACCCTCCGCAGGCACGTCTGCAGGAGGTCCATCGGAGCCACCTGCCGCCCTCCCGGCGACTGGCAGAGCACCCCCCGCGGCGTGCCGCCCCAAGCACGCGCTTGGCGTGCTGGGGCCTGGAGCCGCCCCTGGTACCTGCACAGCAATGGAAACACTTTCAGGAAACAGTACAGCTGCACATTCATTCCCAGAGTTCGCTCAGAGAGAACTAGCAGTGCCTTAAAACATGCAACAGCTAGTTGGATTAGTATTCTTTTTATCCTGTTTTCCAAAAGCGCTCCACACATTTGCTCCACCCTACATTTCTGATCCTATATCCAGCAATTCCCCTGGCTGCTCCCTCCACTCCTCCAATCTTGATTTCCTCTCAGTCTCCACCCAGCAACAGTCCACAGTTATCAGCCAGTCACTCATTTGCTTGCATGATGTCCTATCTATTTTCAACTATTTCCTTCCCTCAGAGAAACTGAGTCACTTCCTCTCTTCCAATTTCACACACTACAACATTCTGTTCACTTTGGACTACAATGGACACTAATGTTCAGGTCCCAGCTAGGAACACACACTTCTTCCCACATTACTACTGTAACTAGTCTGCAGGAAGAACAAGCAGACAAACACACTACTTGCTCTTTCACTGTTTTCCCAGTCAGTTTTCTGTTTACTCTGCTCCAGCTCCACATGTCAAAAATCACATCAAACTGAGAATAAGCCTCTTAGCAACTTTTCCTCTTAATTTACAACATTATACAAATATATTCAAGTAACATATTAGAAGAAAATGTGCAGAAAATTAAGGATGACTTCTAAAAAAAAAGTCATTAATTTGAACCATGATTGGAAGTTTCAGCATGCAACTTGCTTTCCTTTTAGAATACTTGCATTTAGAACCACAAGAAGCTAAAAGATGCTGTTTAAATTCACACTCACTCTTTGCTTTACATGACAAGAAAAACCAGAGAGCCCTTTAGCACTTTGAAACTCTTGAATAACTGGAAAAAAATACCATTTCAGAGAAACAAGCAAACAGCAGCTTATGAGCATGTGCCCTTTTTCAGTTGTATTTTCATTCAAATCCCATGTAAAGCCAGTATTCAGAGTCAATGACAAACTATTGGCAAATACTAGTCATTGTGGTTTCACAACTGATAAGAAATCCTAGATGTTTATAATTTAGTCTTTATGGTTCAAAATGGGAAACCAAAAGAGAGGCAACTGAGGCCTGATCTACTACAAAAATAATCAATCTCACATATGGTTGTGACCTTACATGTTATAAGCAGATATATTTTAACCTGAGATTCCACCACGTTTAAAGCACCGTCCCCCTCACCTGGGTAGTACATTTTCTGATTAGGCAGAAAGTGACAGGTCACAAATATGTTTCACACACCACTTTTAAATGGTTTCCCTATTAGCATCTTGGCCAACATTACCTAAGTAAAATACACTCAGCAATTTGAATTCCTATTACATTTCTCCCTCCCTTTCCCTCCTGTTCTATACTTTTTGTTAAATGCTTTTCACTTGCCTAACTTTTATGTGTGAACATTTACAATAGCAAACTTTCAGTTTGGCTTATTTGTGGCAGAAAATAAGCTTGGGTTTCATTTAGATTGATGGCAATATAAAAAAATAGGTTTAGCAATAACTGCTATTTTGTGGTGTGATCACTGGTTAGAAAGTGTTACACCGTCTATATCAGGGGTTTTGTACATATGTAATCTCAGCATGGAGATGACATGCAAAATTCAAGCTGTGCCAAAATAATCATTTCGTCCATATTATTCATACCATAGTGCAGTATGTATGACAACTTGGCATTACTGGCTTCCAGAATGAAAAAGCACTGAACAGATGTTTAACTAGACGTCTCTAACCCCCCAAACTAATCCCCAGCCTTAGACTTTTTCAATAGGTTAACATATGAGATTTTCTAATGCAATATCTAAGATTCAGCATGAGATATTAAAAATACTTGACTACAAAACATCAACCCGAGATCAGCCACTTGGGATGTGTACATTTGTTTGGATAAAGTCAGAAAACACTCAGAGGTTCATTCAAAGCTCTAACCAAGTTTGAAATGATTTTGTTCTAAGATTCAAAAGTAGAATTACTCTTTCATATAGTCTAGGGTTTGTTTGTTTTTTCCCTTCTTTCTTCTGCTCCACCTCAATTTCTGGGTTCACAATTAACGGATTTCAGAAAACCTTATCCAAATGGATTAACGGGTTTTAAAGTAGATTACGAACAAAATGTATGTTTTATTTAAAAACAATAAATAAAGCTGGCAGGGGTAGGAGATGGAGAAGATTACAAAACCTATTCTGAAAAACAACGATTCCATGAAAAAAAAATGTAATTAAATGAAAGCAAAATTGGTTTTGTTTTTATTATTTCCTTACAGTGTTAAAACTCAAACAAAAGCACTGAGTTAGTGCACAAGAACAGAAAGTGAAACTGACCAGTCTACTTTAATTTTACATATTGAGATCTATCACTGCTTTTAGTCACTTCAGAAACCCACTGGTCCAAAAGGAATTTCATGAGGCTTTGTGCTCCTTAGGAAAAAAGCCCTTTATGAACAGCAACATATGCTTTCTTACATAGACAACCAGATCCTTTAGTCCGTGCAGAGTGCAACGGGATCATAACCCTAACTCTGCATTTCCATACTTTAACATGTTGTATTTCTTTAAAGTTTAGTCTCAATTCTGGAATTTCCTGCAGTTAGAACATCTGAGTTTGGAATAATTACACCACCTCTGTAATGTAATTTACCCTAAATTACTAATATGTATGCTCCACTTTAACTCCAGTTTAAAATAGTTTTGTCTGGGAACATCCTTGCTTGTCTTTTATTAAAATTTTCGTACATGAACACTGAACAAGAAACTCAGAGAACATTTAAAAATATCCCATAGAAATAATCTGTAGTTATAATGTGTCAAACTTAAAGTCATCCATTTGGGAAAGGTAGGCCCAGGAAAGGTTACCAGGAAGTAGTCTCTGAACTCAGGAGAGTGCACTACAGATGTGGCTGGGCACCGAATGCAAAGGGCATTCAAGGGCGTGATGGAGAGTTTCTTGTGTTCTTCCTTCTCCCTTGCAGAGCTGGTAACAAACAGGTCCCAAGTGAATGTGTGAAAAGGAAAGAAACAAAAACTTCCTAGGAAAGTCATATAGGGCCATAGGCCAACACTAAGAGATATGGATGTCTAAAGTCAGGCACCTAAATCTATATTTGAACAAGTGGCCTGATTTTCGGAGATGCTGAGCAAGTACAGATCTCAATGATTTCAGGGGGCAGGGGTAGGGAGAGGAGTTGTACCATCAGTCAATTAGCTTTTCCTTTACCTGTGGAGTTAATAAGGTATTCTGCAGGAAGTATCGTTTGTTACCACTCTACACAGGGCATTAAAAGACATACTCAAAGATTGGTCATCCAAGGTTTATAACATACAAATAAAGGATGCCAATTATATTTCCATTGTATAACACTTAATTCAGTCCAGATGATCCGCTTCATCTTCCAACAGGCACTCAAACTTCTACCAGTACCCAAAAGAGGCAAGAGAATAAGTCTCAGATTTGGTTAAAATCGGTCAGTGACAATATCTTATAGCCACTGAGTTTTTAATGACTCCTTTCTTTTCATTATTTTGTTTCCTTTTGCTGTGTCCATCCAGATCATCTTACAAATCTCCCTTTTTTGCCTATTTCTTTTTCTTTCGCTGTCTCCTTTTGCTTTGTAAAAATTGTTTATAATTTATAATCTTCATTTTCACTTCCAGTCTAGTACTTTAAAACCACCTTTTCTCCACTTCCATTCCATTTGTTTTATGCTTTGTGTACCATGGAGTTATTTTGATAATTATTTATCATCTGGTGATGTCACTTTTTCTATCATGATTCTTCATTTTATTTGGATGTGTAAGAGAGTGGCAAAATTCTCCTGTTGCTCTGTCCTGTTAGCAAGCATTTGAATCCAGGTTAATCAGTGCTAACTTCTGGGTGCAGGTGTCGGTCATCAGACTTCACCCTGAATAGAAGGGAAGCAGGAACAGAACACCACACAAAGAAACATGAGAGCACACACTAGGGTTTGGGAGAAACGGAGGACAGAGACAGGGTTGAGAAAGAAGGAACTCTAAAGACATTCAAGTCTACGGAGCAGGCATAGATTGGAGTTCACGTGAGATTATTTTGAATTTGCCATTTTGTTTAAAAAGGCAGATGTTAGAACGGGTTACGGAACGGTTTCAACCATTTCACAGCTCTGGAAGGTATTAAGTCAGGGTAGAACATGCCTGATCTGCACATGAATGTACCAGGTAAACTTCCAGTTGTAACATCCCTCTTAATGCAAAGTTAATGAACAACATCAGCACAGCAGAACAATCAACAGTGAAAGTATGAAATTGACATTTTGTGTAACTTCACCCATAGTTCACCATCAGTTCTAAGAGAGACTGAAAAATTCTGCTTTTGCTATGATAGGGTAACACAGTTGGTGCACAACCACTGAATCCCATAAATATCTTGCTACATGTAATATATACCATGTTTATTCAGATATTTTGAATTCTAGGACAATACTGGTATTTAAAATGTGGTTTCATTTAAAATATATCTGGGCCCTACATATTAAAATAGTCTAAATTTTTAGGGAAAAAACACAAAAGCCCAAACTCTTACTGGACAAATTTAAAAGTTTCAATTACACAGCCGTCTCCATGTCTTTAACCAGTGATTTACCTCACGTACACACACACACACACACACACACACAAATAGGATAAGATTTGAAACTGAACATCTTCTATCGGAGCTATATATCTTTAACAATCAGGTGATGAGTTCCCATTAAGGAAGGAAAACTCTCTGAGAAGCAAAAAGTGTCCAAACTTCTCCAAAAGTGGCATAAAAGTAAGTTACTTTAAAGTGTGAGACATTCAAAGGAATATTTATGCTATTCAAACTGCTATAGCAAATGCTCGGAGAGTGCTATAAGCAATTTCTCAAACACCAGAGATATAAATGTATGTCTCCTCTTTTGTCATTTTAAAAATATTAACAGGTTTATTGAACAATTACACTTGGAATGTTTTAAGACAGATATCTGAGATATTTAAATTCCATAAATATTTTTTCACAAAGTTTTTTTCTTCAATATTTTTAAAATGTCTTTAGATGCATTAATGTTTTTCTGCACTTGCCAATTTTTATTCATTTTTGTTTATACATTATGATCATGTTGTGCAGTAAGGACAAATGAGATGATAGACCCATGTATGATTAAAGACGGGAATCAACAGGTCACAGGTTATCTTCAAAGCATTGCATAAGGAAAGCTATCCCAGAATAGGATACCTGAGCTTAAATAGCGGATTCTAAAATCCTTAGAAAGCAATACAAAAATGTTTTTCATTTAAATAAGTCATTCTCTTTAACCAAAATTAGATACAGCTGCTGAATGGACTCAATGTAAATAAAAGTGTTCAGATTTCCTGAATGGGAAATGTGGAAGTGGACTTGTCAGAGATTAGTTACATTAAATCAAAGTGTTACTGAAACAGCTCACCCAGTTTAAACTGATTAAGAATGATACAGCATATAATAGGCAGTGCTTCCTAATTTGCACATTGGTTAAATATGAATGCATTCCATTTACAAACATATCTTCACAGAGCATGTCAACAGCTCAGAAAGCAGAAATAAACAGTTTCAATTCCACGTAGAACTATACTGTCATGAATTGACTTGACTGATACCTCTTTATTCCATGCAAAACGTAGGGCCTTCACCACTGCCATTCAGCTTGGCAGTCTCTTGCTGTGGTCTTAGGTCCTTCCCGTGTCATTTTAATGATTTTCAGTTCTGCTTCTGTTGTGCGTTTCCAAGTTGTCCTTGGTCTACCTCATCGCCTCTTGTCCTAGAGATTCCAGTCCCATGCCTGTCTTGTTATGTTGTTCTATTCTTTCCTCCATGGGTGTCCTAGCCATCTCCATTTTCATTCCCTAATTTCCTGTCCTATCAGTTTATGTTTCATCTTTATTTTTTCTGGCTATCTGATGTTGAGGATTTGTCTCCAGCAGCTGTTTATTAAAAAAAAAATAGTTTATATAGTAAGGTCTTGATAAGTCTCCAAGATGCATCACCATATACTAAGGCAGATTTTACAATGGTGTTAAGTATGCAAAATTTAGTTCCAGGGGAAAGATTTCTGTTTCTTCAGCTCAACTTTAGGGTTGCAAAAGTATGTCTGGTTTTCGCTATTTTAGCTTTAATGGCTTCATCTGTTCCTCCTGTTTTGCTTATGATGTTGCCAAGATATGAGAAGTGTCGGACCTCTTCTATATCAATCCCAGAAAGTGTTATTGATATTGTTTGTTGCCTGTTGACTCTCATAGTTTTTGTTTGTTCAGTGTTGATTTTCAGCCCTATTAACTGTGCATAGGTCAGAAGATCATTTGTTTTTGCTGCATATCTTTGTGGGAATGAGAGAGCAAGTTGATGTTGTCTGCAAAGTAGCTGCTGTGTAAAAGTCCATTGTATACTCCTTGGTTGTTCTGTGGTCTCATTACCCAAGCTATTACCAGTAGGAAGGATATGGGTGACGTAAGACATCGTTGCTGACACCGGTAGTTAACCTGAATAGCTTAGTCAGTTCTCTACTGACTGGGCATGTCATATTTTCATAGAGGCTCTGAATGATATTCACAAATTTCTGGGGGATTCCACAGTGGCGTAGCAACTTCCATAAAACTGTTCTTTCCAGTGTGTCAAAGGATTTTTGGAAATCTAGGACAATGACGTATAGTGATAACTGCCATTCGATTGACCAGCCTATGATGATATATAGGGTTACTATGTAGTCTACGCACGACTTCTCCTGCCTGAACCCTCATGGTCTTCTTGTAGCCTTAAATCTACTACTTTCTTTCGTATGTCTAGGATAAAGTGTGTAAGTATTTAATTATGGAAGGACAGCAACTGAATGCCAGTCTAGTTTTTACACTGACTGAGGTTTCCTTTCTTTGGCAGCTTCACTATAATGCATGGGAAAATGGACATAAAGTGGCTCCAAGAAAGTCACACCAATGTAATGGGTAATAATTTCTGCCCTCAAGATTGGGACCATATTCATCTTCAGAACCACAACCTCCTTTGTGTTTTCCTGTCATTCGTAATTTAAAACAAACCAAAAAAAGCACATCAAACAATATACAACAAAAGTCTCTTGGTGCTCTCTCAGTGGAGTAGGCTAGTATTTTGTGAATCTGGCGTGAAAAGATAATAAACAAGTTTTAGAATATCTCATTTCAGAAAAGTTCACTGATATTTAATGACAATGCTCTAAGATTTGCCATTTCTCAAAATTTAAATTATAGTTATATAATTATCAAATGACAAATTCTACCATGAAATAGGCTCCCTCTGCCCCCCAAAATATTCTTTGAGGATGGAAAAACAATGTGATCAATAATTTTAGAATGCATCTGGTCAGCATTTTAACAAAAGGATCAGGCAGTTTAAATACTATAAACCATTATTCCGTTTTAAGCCTCAGATTTCACACTTTAATCAATAAAACAATACTGCTGAGAGACAAACATTCTTCCTACAATTTAAGATTTGATCATAGGAACGACATGGTCAAAGCCGAAATCAGGGACATTTCACATGGTCTCGTATTAAGGCATTGGATTTTACTCTCTAGTACTATACTTTTAAGAGTTGAGATCTTCCAAAGGAGGGATCAATGTATGTCAATCACACAGTTGAGGCTGCAGCGGCACCATAAATTGACCTTTTAATTCATGAAGAGAGTTACAGCGTGGAAGTGGCAGGGCATGAAATCTTTTAGTACTGATTAACAATTGTTTTCAATTTCAAGTTAGCCCACAACACAGTCAGGGAGCCAAGCAAGGTCAAAAGAAGAGAGGTCCCACACTGCCACCAAGTTTCAAAACTGAGGACTAGAAAAGCAAAAGGTAAAAGAACAAAGTTCTCAACAAAAATATAATGAAAGTTCCAATCCAGTAAAATCTTTCTAATGGGATTACTTCTGTGAGTTAGTATTAGTCACAGAAGGAAGGTTTTCCAAGATTAGGCTCAGAGAAAAAAAGAAAGGCAGAGACAGTTGCCCCAGCTTTAAATATGCTTATGAACACAGATCCAATCACATTTAAAAAAAACAAAAACGTTAAACAGACACTTTCCTGGATTTGTAAGTAAAGAGCCAGAAAAAGAAGAAACCGTCATTTAAAAACAGCTCAAACATTACAGCAGTCATTGGCTTGCTGAACTGGTTCTGCACCACTATTGTGCCATTGGTGCAGAGAAACTTCACATGGCAGGAGACAGGATGGCTCAGAAAATACAGATTTAGGTGTAGCTCATTGGTTCAAAACTAGTCAAATTCAGCAGTCATTGGTATCTGATTATTCCATGCCTTACTGTAAAAATAAAGCAGTGGGTTCAGTGGATCTCTTGGTGAAAATGTGTATATATTACATCAAAAACTATCATCAGAATAGGCATCCCTGTCAGCAAATTCAGGAGCATCTCTATGCTGAACACTCTCAGATCTAGCTCTGTGCTCCAGACCTGTCTCCTCTCCAAAATAAAATCTCTGATATCTTCCCATGAATGTCTAGTGTCAGTTTAAGCTCAGGTCCTGACAAATGCAAATTTTGTCCTGCCCACATCCACCTAGAATCCTGATGGAAAGATCACTCCACTAGCCTGTGGCTTTGACCAGATCACCCCTCTTTGAATCAATCCCTTTACTAGTTCCTCTTTCTCTGTCACATCAAACGTAAGCTACTTGTTTTCACTTCCAAGGCCCTTCCAGTCAATCCTCCTTTCGCACCTATTATCCCTCGTTCACTACTGAAATGTTGACTCCTACCTCCAATCATTCCAATATGTCAGCCTCCGTTGCTCACTATTTAAATTTTCAAACAAGTACCTTTGTGCTTTCTCCCAGGCTGCTGCCACTCACACTCAGGAGGTGCTCCCAATAAACATCTGCAAAGCTACCTCATTATCCTCCGTCAAATCCCTCCCCTGACGTGATGCTTACACAAAAATTGACAGGCTGCTGATGTACCACCACCTATCATCCTGATCATACTGTCTCATTGTTTCCATGTACTGTGTCTGTCTGTATCCAGCTGCTGTCTCTTGTTTTATACTAAGATTCTCACACTTTTTTGGGCAGGGATCATCCTCTCCCTCCCCCCTTTGTACAGTGCCTTGCCCAGTGGTAATACCACTATGGTAATACCAAGACTACTCTATGAATACTGATAGTTTAGATTCAGGAGCAGTATAAAGAGCAGCATATAAGGTTTTGTCATAAAAGGTTTATGTAATAGTATCTATACATAAATGTGTCCGCTTCTTTAGCATTTGCAGGGGAAAACTACCAATTACAATTTCCAAAAACATACCATATAAATATAGTAGTGATTTTCTAAACTTATTTTAACACAAAACGCTGATAAGTGTTAAGTGGCAACCAAGCACTATTAGCACAAATGCAATAGCAACAAATTACTGAAAATACTAAGAGGCTCCAAATGACATTCATTGTTAATGGGATGTCTATATAACATTTTGAACAAGAAAAATGTTAAGTACTATAATGATAAAAAATGCAAAGTACCAACCAGTATAAAGTGCTGTGTCCCAAATAAAAGGATTAGTCAGCTTTATTAGCCTGTTAATTCTCATGTAGGTCCTCCCCTTATCACACAGCATGCTGACCATTAATCTTAACAAGTGGTTTTAGATTACTCTCATCAAACAAGCTGTAGATACAGTACTATCACTTGTATTACTAAACTAATCTAAAGTGCGTTTCATATAAAAGAGATAAATAAGCACATCTGGAAACAAATCAATAGAAACTGCAGCACAGTGTTCAGCTCGACTTTCAAGATCAACAGTTTTTAATGATAATTTTTAAAACATCACAGTCACAACTGGAACTGGCACAATTTGTCCTAATTTTATTTCTTATATTTTCGGTTATGGAAAAAGTGATGCAATCCATTGATTTTGACCTGCTCAAATTAGAAAAGAAAAGCATTTAGGACTAAACCCTCCATTGGTGTAGCTCCGCTGACTAAAGCATCTATTCTAATTTACATGAGCTGAGACTCTAGACCTACTTTTTTAGTTCAATTGTGCACATTCAATTAGCTCCCAGACCCTTTACCTCTAGAGATCTGGAGGATCAATACCTAGTTTAAGGCACAAGCAAAGGTAGGTTTGGTGGTCCCACTCCAGTCTATTCATTCATATAACAAAATATCCCTACAAGTTGGCACAATTAATTGGATTGGAATCCATACTGCAAATCAGGGTTGAATAATGCTAGTACAGCTGTTTAGCGAAACTTTCATAATGCCTAGTTCGAATCATTAGTTCCTTACTTCCATAAGCATTAACTTTAAGCAAACAAAAATACCCAGCCTCCAGATGATTGAATTAACATGGCTCACATATGTATGATTGATAACACTACATTTCCCAGACCACTTAAGCATCACAGGCAGTAATGTTTTTACAGGAGTGAACTCTGCCTGAATAATTTCTCTCGTGAACACTATTAAACACAAATGTGCTCTTCTTCAACATCGAGCATGAATATTTTCTTGACAAAAACACTTTTATAGTGGCCATTGCAAGGAAAATCCCACTTGACATTTATCTTTAAATTTACATATGAATCTCAAAGAAACCTATGGTGTAGAAAAGCTGGAGTGTAGGACAGGAACTTGTTCAGAATCTATAATTTCTTTATAGGATCATTCTTCTAAATGCTAAAGCCATAGAGTTGGTTACATGATTTTGTAACAATACACTTTAACTGATTTAACACTGAAATGGGTAGTCTTAGTTTGGCACATGGAGATAGAGACTGACCCCATTACCTGTACATATGTAGTTACATCAGCAACAGAAGATAGGGAGCCACTGGCTTAGAGATGCCAACATTCTCCACAAAAAGAGTAGAACATGTTGAGGAAAATCTTGATCTGGCTTGGGGAAAGTTATTTGAAAATTGTCCTGTTTCTTTTATAGTCTATCCTCCCCATTATGACCTCACCTGGTCTTTTATGCAGTCAAAAGCGTTCTGTGCAGATTTGAAATCATCATTCTAGTATCAGAATAACTAACACCTACACAACAGCCAATATACTGCCCTGTTATTTTGGAGAGTCTACTGGATGATCAGTACACAGAGAATGTTAACAAACATCATGAGGAAATCAAAACATTTTAAAATGCATAAATGTATGCACCAAATATTGGTGAGAATGGCTACGAAGTATAATTGTTATGCTAGGTCCCTTACATTATCTAAACTATTTCCCTTTAAACTTGGAGGTAAAAATCAATATGCTTTTGCTAGACAATTCCTATGCCCCAGAGAAAATGTATGTTGTTCTTAGTCGTATTAGACAGAGTGTCAAGCTGGCTAGAAACATCAACTTGTTTAGTACTTCATATAAGCTGTTTATAAAAGCATGGCTTTCAGAATTAGAATTAGAGACGTCCCAAAACGACAATAAATATTACCAGACAAGGGAAATATATAAACTCTGTTCTAAGTTGGGCTTTATTGTATAATTCTGTAAAAATGACAATCTTCATAAGAAGGTTTTGGCCTATTAATTTCAGTGTCTGCATAAATTACTTCATGCACCTCTAACTGAGCCGATGACAAATTGTTTAGAAACAATTTGGCTTCTATAGCATACTGTATAATTTCTGTGTTTCTCCTCCATTCTTTATCACCATAGGCCTGGCTAGAAATGAGTAACTGGACATGGGTGAGGCCTCATTTTTTGGAAGACAGGGTTAGGTGGTAAATGGATCAGCAGGCTGCAAAAAGAAAGTTGGTAAGATAAGAGGGAAACACCTAGGGAACCAATTACAATAAACAAGATAACAATGGAGAAGATAAGCCTGGAAAGGAAGATGAGGTAAAGAGTAAGTCATGCATGGCCAATGAGAGATTGGTTCCTACAAAGTGACCAAGCCAATCCCCAAAAGTGTAATGCAATGCAACGTGTAAACATGTATAAAGGAAGAGGTTTGCTGTGTCACTTTGGATGTTTGGTATATATAATACTTATATCCACTCCCTATGCTTGAGGCTGATCAATTCAGCATAGCATTGCTGTATGCCAAATAAAGAAAACTGAGTGACAAGTCAGGAGTTGAACCGAGTTCTTGGGGAACTGAGTGGAAGTGGTCTCAGGGAAACCCTGACAATCACTAGAAACACTTGCATGTAAACAAAATCACTGTTTCTTAGACATCCATCCAGTCCTGTTGCTTATTCCCCATCTGATTCATAATCCCATTTCTGACATTAGAACTGGCAGCTATGGAAATTAAGATGTCACTGACTGAGAATTATGGCCTCAAGTGAGAAATAAGAGAGAAAAGCAAATTCACTCTTATTAAGCAAAGATCCTGCTTTCCTGTAAATATCACTAGTAACATAGAATAGGAAAATACCATAAAAAAGAGGAAACTAATAAATATTTGGCCAACATGTAGATATTTGATTTCATCCGGAAGCAATACAAAGTAGAAAGACTTTTGCATTCAAATATTTCTCCCTCGTGGGGAAGTCAAGCAAAAATTAATCATTCCAAACGTTTAATTGACATGGCCAAGTTAAAAAAAAAAAAATCAGAAAACACAGAATTTCCTTACTTAGGTTAGATTTATTAACTTATTATCTTAGACGACAAAATATTTTAGTTTTAGTCATCTTACTTTCCTCAATATGGACCACATAACAGACTAATACATTTCTTTTTATTTTGATAGTTACTTTCTACATACTTTCACTTTCTGCTTCTTACACACTACTATAAAACAGCAATGTCTGGGTTGCAAATACTCCAGAGGATTATGCATTAGTTAAAAATGTTTCCACCTGAATTTTTATTATTATATTAATTAACATAGATATGTCTATTGATCTTAGGTTTTGCAAAAGCTTACTTTAAAAAGTGAAACGCTGGGAAGTCACTTTTTACCTAGTAGTATCCATTAGAATTTGTAAAACTCCATGATTCATATTGAGGCACTGAATTAAAACCAGTGTTTCAATAAATCCTACAACATACACAGCTATCCTATACACAGCCTCACACTCATACCAGTACACAGCTTTGTGGCACAGCAATTCACACTCCTGTCTGAGTTATAAATCCCTAACTTTTCACAAAATAAAGCCAAGTAAATCTGTAGACTCATGTGTACTATATTTTACTTTTTTTTTTAATTAAACAAAGGTAGATATAAAGAAAAACCATGACTAATCCACTGAACACATCAATTTAGGGATGCTCCATTATCAGAAGGCTATTTAGAAAAAAAATCTCTCTTACCTTGAATACACTGAAGTGTTCCATCCTCAGCCCTTATTGTAAAGGTTTCACCTGGATTAACTTGAACCAAAATGACCTGCCAAAATAAAGACATTCATTTCAATCTGATGCTCAAATCTCATCGGGTATATTCATTCCAAAAGTTTTCTTACCTAAAGTTATGCACTAGACAAGATGTAAAGAGTAAAGCAGGCTGGATTAGCCACAGCTTTGGGTACTAGCAGAGCCCGGAATTAGTACAGGATTTGAAGTTTGTCTAAATAACTAAATTTATTCTGAAAATAACAATATTACCCAAAAGGGATGGAATGTAAAGATGAAAGTTGGAATTTTAGGCCCCAGGTCTGCAAATACTTAAGCGAATGATTGTTTTATTGCATACAAGTAGTCCCATTGAAGTCATTGGGCTGATAACTTGCTTAGAATTCAGCAGATATGTCTTCTCAGGATTGGCACCTGAGAGTGGATATTGTAGGACAGACTGAGCGACATATTTTGGGCCATATGCTTTTTCCACAGGAGTAAGAACTGGATTTGACCTGGGACCCATCCAACATGATAAGAGATTCTGGCCCTTTGTATTTGTTTTTATTGAAAAGCATCCAGGCATAATGGGAATGGGGGCAGTAAAGTACATAAGCAATTTATTAAGAATAAATAATAAGCATTTTAGAATGAAAGGCTTGGTCCCACTCCTGGTTTCCCACTGCTCAAGCCACCAGATAATGGGAATGCTACAGGGTCTAGAAAAATATCCTAAGGCATAATACTCACTGCCCCTCTCTACTAACTGTACAGAAAAATGGTTTCAGAATGTGCTGCATTTGCCTGTTTTACTCATTTCCAGACACAAATGTGGAAAAAAAGCTATTTTTATAGTGAGACTGTAAAAGAATGTTTACACTACATGACTTAGTAAGCAGCAATATCCTGATCACAATGTGAGGCTGTCTGTGTTTATTTTAGTCAGCCTCAAATAAGGGTTGTCCCTGATAGCACTCTGTGTGCAGAACACTCATTGACTTCAATGGAAGTTCCCTGCAGATCAGATCCTAAATCAATACAATCATTCATAGTACCAGCATGGTTTTAAACTAATATACAGTTTGGAGTCTGTTTACCAACCATTGTGTGGAGTTTTGGTGTGCACAACCTCCACTGATATCAGTAAGACTCACATGGCTAAAACAACAGGTCATGTTTTGACAACTTACCCTTCAGGGTCACATTTCTTTAAATACATGTTTTATTTGGAATAAGTTGATGTTTTACCACATACTATATATTAAATGTGTTACATACACAATACTTTATTTCAAACATAATGTCCAATAGCCGCAGGGTTTGCTGTTATTGTAGTCACATAAAGAGAGATTCTCATTATAATTGAGCAAGAGAAATTATTGGATATGAAAAATTCACTTCTGGATCCAGATTTTGATCACTCAAAATTCAGGATTACTTAGATCCAGAGTTTGGTTCAGCCTAGTATGGACATTGAGATTCTGAACCAGCCCTTAGGTTCTGGGGTGTTTGGTCCCAGCATTTCTGTCTAGGCCCATCTGCAATATGGATGTTAATTAAAGGATACTAGGTCATGCTTTTAGAAATCTAACTTAAAGGTGTACAATAAAATAATTACTGAATATATGAGACTTCAAGTTACAGTAATCCTGCAAAAGCCCACTGTCATGGTTAATTTTTTTAACACATAAATTATAAGTCAATTAAAGAAATGACAATATGTGAGCAGGGCCGGCCCACAATATTTTGGCACCTGAGACAGAGAGATCAAATGACGCCTCCATGCCCCCTCGCTTGGGCCAAAACTTTGAAAGATCTCAGTTCTGCCTTCTTCCTGTTCTACTCCTCTCATGGTACTGCTCTGCTACCTACCCCAATAAAGGAGAACTAACAACTTTAAATGCCTTGCTCAAAAATTTTAAACACCACTTAACTTTCCAACGCCTGAACGGCAAATGTAACTTTTCTTGTCTGAATAGTAAACACTGGCATTTTTATCTCTTTGAATAAACAAAGTGGTGCTTTCCCTGCCTTCTTGGTTGCAAAGATTTGAACTGATTCCTGAAGTTCCAGTCTGGGCCAGCTCATGCTCTATTGAGATGGTTGCAAGGCCGACCAGCCTCTCCTGTGTCATTGTGGAGTGTAGATGTGTTTTTATTAACTTCAGCTTGGAGAAGCTGCGTTCTCCACTGGCAACTGTTACAGGAAGGGTTAGAAGTATGCGCAGAGCAACAAAAGCATTTGAAAAGAGGGTGGTCATCTTATTCGTGCACATATATTCCAGAACAGCCTTTGGAGTTGATCCTGCTGAAATGTATCTTGAAAGGGCTTTCAGTTCATCACCTAAATCACTCGCATCAATATCGCGCATGTCATCATGTGTCAACACTGTCTCTAGTGCCCTGCATTGCTGGTGTAGGTCTTCTTCAGGTATAGTGAGGAGTTTTGGAATGTCATACAACATCCCAAATATACTGCTGTGTTCCTTGAGCTGCATGAAACGTTCTTCAACTGTCTGTATTGCACAATCCAGCACCTGGTTAAAGAATTCAACTTTGAATTGTTGTTTGGGGTCTCTTATGGGATTATCCCAAGCCTCGTAATCAAAAGTTCTTCTTCGGTGACTCTTGTATTCTTGAATGGGTGGGAAAATAGCTTCAGTGTGAACTTCCTCTGCCAATTTCTGTGCACTCTTCAGAACATTTTGAAATCCCTCATCTGACCGATAAGATTGTAGGTATGACTTTGCTTTGTCCAGTTGTTCCTTGCTCCAGATATATCAAGGTCAACACCTTGGAGTCTCTTGCTTACAACATTTATTTCAAACAGTATGTCATGCCACAACACTCAGCCACACAGAAATTTGAAGTTATGTACGTTTCTGGTGATTCCATCTCCCTCTGCCACTGTTCTCCCACAAACAGTTCCTGTCACAGTATTATCCTCCATAATGGCAACTATGGCATCATCTATCTTCCCAATTTGGTGTTTGATAGGCTTTATCACCTCCACTCGACTTTCTCATCGTGTGGCACTCAGTGGTTTCAGTGTGAGAGAGGATGTTCCCAGATGTTGCTTCAAAATTTGCCATCAATGAGTTGATGCAGAGAAAAATACATAGATGCATTGAATTACATTAAAAAATTCAGCAGCCTCACTAGAAGCTGATGCTGCATCACTGACCACGAAGTTCAATGAATGAGAACTGCAGGGGACAAAAAAAGCTCGAGGATTTAACTCTCGGATCCATGTCTGCACCCCTCTGTTCTTTCCTCTCATGTTGGCACCATTATCGTAGCCCTGACCTCTCATGTCAGCTATCGCAACTCCCATATCTCCCAGCTTTTTAAGATGCTCTGAGAGTACAGCATCAAACTCAGCCATCAGCTCCACAATTTTAAGGAAGTTTCCATTGTTTTGGCATGTACAGCTGATCTGAAGTGCCACAGAGTGCTAGGTTTTGGGTAGCAAGCATTCTCACAATGGCAATGGGACTTTTCAGAACATTTTGCCAGTAAAGAGAATCTCATGCAATCTTCTCTTGATGCTGATCTATGCTGGCCTTTAACCTTAGTCTCATCTCAAGCTCTTTCCACCTATGGTGATTTGCTGTCTTCTCACGGCATGCCAGATGTCTAGCCACATTTTTCCAGTCCTTTGTTCCTGTAGAACCCAATGTGGCTGGAAGATTAGACTGGAAGAGTTTGCAACAAAAACAGTATGCAGCATTCTGGATTTTTGAGTACATAAGCCATGGCCTCTCCACTTTGTCACCATTGGGGATTTCACACCAGTAATGTGTTGGATGGAAACTTCTATTTTCATTGTCTTTGGGGAACATGAAGTTTTTCACTTGCTGTGGCCCATGCAGTACAAGGAAGTCCCTCAGGCTACTGCTCAAGTGGGTCCACAGTCCTGGATCATCTAGACTTAAAGAACTAAACTCAGCAGCAGCTGTTTCTTGTGCCTCCACTACACTCTTCTCTGATCTACACTTTTCTTCAGGAATGTGCATGGCTACATCCATTTGAGATGGAGATATGGACGCTGCAGTAGCTGCCAGGTCACCTGCACTCTGACTAACTGGAAGATCAGGCATCTCCTCACCACTAAACATCCTCTCTGGGGCCGGAAGGCTCACCATGAACATTTGTGTCTGTGTGTCTCAGGAGAGCTCCTTCCTGCTTAGATAGAAAAGCTTTCTTTGCTTGCTTTCTTCTTCTGAATGCTGCCCCAGAGGGGCGTTTTCTTGTTTCACTCATGACTGCTGTTCTGTGCCAGCTATAGTGGCTCTCAACACTCAATTGAAGGGGACAAATAAGCAGGCTGGTAGCAGGGCCTGAGTGAGGGACAATATCAGCGTCTTAAAGGCCTACGTGGCTCCTACTAATTCAGTTGACTGCCTGTTCTCCTCAAATGAGTTCAGGGAAGCAGCAGGAAACAGGAAGCTCCCTGAGAAGCTGGTGTCAATCAGTCCAGGCTCCTGGGGGTGCTAGAGAGGTACATAAGAGACTCCTCCTTCTCTCTCTCCCTACAGCTCCTGCTGCTTTCTGTTATTCCCTCTCACCATTTCTCCTGCCTGCCTGTTTGGTCTCCTGTGCCCTCCTTCATCCAGCACAGCACTCCACCATCTCTGTGCATCTAGAGCAGAGAGAATACATGTGCACCAGCAGCAGGCACAATTTTCTACACTCTGGGTCCTAGTGGCGCCCCCCCCCCAAATTGTCTGGCACCTGAGGTGGCCACCTCAGTTCACCTCATGGTGAGGCCAGCCCTGTATGTGAGCCATTATTTTAGGTTGCAACAATCGTTGCCTCACAGAACATTAATTAAAGTGGAGTTAAGCCAGTAGACACAGATAGGGTTGACAATGTTCTAATTTTAAAAACCCGACACTCCTGCAGGAGTGCCGGAACCTCCCCTGCCCTGCCTCCTCCTCCCGGAGGCCACGTCCCTTCCCCGAAGCCTCCAGAGGAACGGGTGTTGAGTGGGTACCGGGTGTCCACAGTGCTGGACTGTGACAGGGGAGGAGTGGAATGCTGTGGGTACAGAGGGGAGTCGGAGTCACAGAGCACAACAGATAAAGCATTTCACATCTATTTTAAAAACTCAGAAATAAAACTATTGCCATGAAGTATATGTCATTCAGAATGCCAAAAAGTGTAAGCATCCCACCATTTACTGCAGAGAAACAATAATCGTCTCTTATACTGGGCCACTCTTGAGTGGAGGCTAGCATGGATTGCTGAGATTTGCACTACCGCAAGCAGAGACCACAAAATGCTTTTCACTTAGGACCTTGGTTTGGGATTATCTATCTATCAGGCACCAATTAACACACACAGTGCCCCTTTGACAGGAACTGAGAATTTTAGAACTATCAGAAAAGCAAATGATCTTTTCAAATTCTCAGTAGGTTGTAAAGAGCCACTACTATCAAGAAAAACGGCTGGGGGGAGGGAGGTGTGGAATGTAGAGTACTTTAAGCAATTCCTCTAGTCAGCTTCCCTCACAGCCCATAGTAGCAGGATCACAGAAATGCTCCAACAGGTTCTCCTTTTTATCCTCCCCACATGTAGGGTGACCAGATGTCCCGATAGGGACAGCTCCGATTTTTGGGTCTTTTTCTTATATAGGTTCCTATTACCTCCCACCCCCGTCCAGATTTTTCACATTTGCTGTCTGGTCACCCTACCCACATGCCCATTTATTGTAGCTTGTAAATTAAACAAGGTCAAGCATCAAGGCATTGCTAAAATGGCTGATGTTTGAAGTATTTAAAAATGCATTATGAAATGGAAGAGCAGCCTTTGGGAGTGGCTTTGAAGCTGAAACTTTTAGGACAGTCAAAGCACTCATTAACAGTTTTGAATATTCTTCCATCATCGCCTCTGAGTTTTCTTTTTCTATTTCTTTGGGGGTGGGGATGGGGAGGCTCTCTGTTCTCTTTTAAAGGTGGGCTCAGTCATCTTTTCAAAACACTGGCATGGAACTTTGGCAGACACTTGAGGGCAGCTTCCACCTCTTTTCTCCTGCATTTTCTATCTCACATTTGACAACTCTTTTCTTCTCTGCCTGCATGAAGCCACTCTTGTCAGAGAAGAAAGTCATAATTTCCCTGTAGAAGAACTCCTTTTGTCTTTTGCAGTTTCCAAAATCCATTCATATCTAAAAATCAGTCTTGGTTTAAAAAAAAAAACCAGTTATCACCATCTCCACTATAACCAACAGCAGCAGGTTTACTGATCAATTATAAAGGTAGCAGGAGCTCTTCAAAAGCACAAATGGAAATTAGGCACCTGCCATGGCTGCTTTTAAAAATCTCCCTCTTAATGTCTAAATTCAATATCACAAGAAAATTTGGGGCGGGGGGGGAGACAGAATTGCTTTTTCCATTTCATCTTGCAAGTACAAGATCATTACATTATTACTTTCTGGGTTTCTTATCCAGTTGCCATAAGTAATTAGGACATTAACATCATTCTTTTATTATTATCTATTATTATTATTATAACATTACCTGGGAGGAATACTTTATGTTGTAGTCAGCAATCTAAAATGGTCACAGTGAAACTACAATGATGTCTAAGTAAGATCTAATAGATCTAATTCTTTCCCATCGAGATGAAAGTTTCTCACCTTTAGAGTTAATGAAATTCTATGTTGCATTCTTAGGACACCTTTCATCCCAGGATCTCACAGCACTTTGCAAGTAATACCTAACTGGGCTGCAACTCATAACATTCCTGTCAGGTACTTAGGACAAGCTTTTTAAAGGTATGTAGGCACCTAAAGATGCAGACAGGCACATCTGAAAGTCCATCTCATTGCCTAAATCAGGGGTCTCAAACTCAAATGACCCTGAGGGCCGCATGAGGACTAGTGCATTGGCCCGAGGGCCGCATCACTGACACGCCCCCTTGCTGCCCCTGGCCCCACCCCCAATCCACCCCTTCCATGAGGCCCCGCCCCTGCCCTGTCTCTTCTCCACCTCCTCCCCTAAGCGCGCGGCTCCCCGCTCCTCCCCCCTCCCTCCTGGAAAGTGCTAAGCGCCACCAACAGCTGTTTGGTGGCTTGGCGGCGGGGCACTTAGGCGGCGGGTCCCGGAACAGAAGGGGCCCCCCACCGCCGAAGACCGGGCTGCGCTTCGGCGGCGGCGGGTCCCTCTTTTCCCCACCCCGGCCGGTCCCGCTTCCCACCCCGGCCCCGGCCGGTCCCGCTTCCCTCCCCCACCCCCCGGCCCGGCCCCGGCGGGTCTCGCTTCCCTTCCCCACCCCCGGCCCGCCCCGGCGGGTCTCGCTTCCCTCCCCCACCCCCCGGCCCCGGCGGGTCTCGCTTCCCTTCCCCACCCCCGGCCCGGCGGGTCTCGCTTCCCTTCCCGTCCCCCGCCCCCCCGGCCCGGCCCCGGCGGGTCTCGCTTCCCGCCCCCCCCCCCCGGCCCGGCCCGGCGGGTCTCGCTTCCCTTCCCCCCCCCCACGGCCCAGTCCCGGCGGCTCCCGCTTCCCCCCCCCCTTACCCGAGCGCGTCTCCGGCGAGGCCTGAGCTTCATCCCACTCAGAGCCGCGTGGTGAGGGGGCGGGGCTGGGAGCTCCACGCCGAGCGCAGCGCTCAGCCCAGAGCTCCCAGCCCCGCCCCCTCCCCACGCGGCTCGGATCGGGGCGGGGCTCAGGCGCTCGGACGGAGACGCGCTCGGGTAAGAGGGGGGGGTAAGAGGGGGAGGGAAAGGCTCCAGGAGAGGGGCGGAGGCGGGAGCCTCCGCTTTTCTCTTGGGGGCCCCTGCGGAGCCCGGGGCAAATTGGCCCCGTTGGGCCCCCCCCCCGCCGGGCGGGCCGGGGGGGCTCCGCGGGCCGCACTAAATACCCTTTAAAAAAAAAATCTATCCCATAGTTACTATTATTCCTGTGCATACAAATACACAGGCCTAGTTTGACTTCTCTAGCCAGGCCAACGGGGCTGCGCATGGGGGACAAATTCTGCGCCTAAGAATGTTTGGTGGTAAGTGAACTTACTTGAAGATTTATTTCCCAAGTCCTCCAAAACAACAAAACAATATTCTGCATCCTGGAGCAGCTTTGTGACTCCAGCTCTCTTCCCAAGGTTATGCATAAGTGATTTTTAAGAGAGCTCATTGTTTCTGAAACCTAAACTTAAAATCTAGGCAAAGACAGAAGTCGAAGCATAGTGCCTTAAAATGTAAAAAAAAAAAAAAAAAAAGAAACTGAAAACAGCATAAGGAAATAAAGGCATATTGTATACCACAGCTCATCATCCTGCAAACATACCCTTAACTTATGAGACCATGCCGCCTATTTTTCACCCAGAGAGGAGGCAGTGATTGAAAAATCAATTTGGAACCAGCTGCTCCTTTGCTCTGGGCCTGGCTGCATCAATAAGTTGACCATTTATACAATAGTCTGCTTTCCAAAAAAGTGCACTCCTTAAACTACAGAGGTGATTAGCAGAACTGAAGCAGAACATGCACAGTGTTTGGATTAAACACTAGACTGGAAGGATATGAAGACTGACTTGGACCACACCTTACACCACCTTGTTAACTGAAAAATATTTATTAACTGAACTGTTGCACAATAGAATGCTCCCCACTGTTATCCTAACTACTCCTTATGCTGTATTGTTTTTAGAGATTTTAACTGTTAATTTCCATCTTTCCACTGGCTTGAGTCACTACCATAATATTTTCAATGCAGCATTTTATGTATCTTTTTATTATTATTATTTTAAAAGGGATGTAATAAGGATTACATTTGTAATGGACTGTCCCTTTACAAAAAAACCTGTGCTATTCCTCTCACTTCCGAGAAGGTTCACTAAATGCTGTTAGAGACTGATACTGGCTACTGGGCAGAACCAGCATGTCTGAACTCCTTAATACTCTGTGTAACAGTGTGTATCACATACTTTGGATTCCAGATTAGCTCCAGCTCCCTTTACGAATTATTCTAAGGGGACTTGGGAGACTAGGGACAGCAAATTTGGCCATGTTAAATAATTAGTGTACAGAAATAAATATTTAAAACTAAGACAGTTAAACCAAGCTCTCCAAAATGTTATTAATCCATTCTCATTTTGTGCTAAGTTCAGTCTCACGGCTTTCCCACCCTTATGGAGTTCAGGCTTTAAAATTTGAAATTTATGATGACCGAGTTGTAATAATCTTGACTATAGTGTCACTGGTCACTTGCTGGAAGGTTCTCTACATCTTGAAGTCTTTAAACCATGATTTGAGGACTCCAATGGCTCAGACACAGGTTTGATACAGGAGTGGGTGGGTGAGATTCTGTGGTCTGCGTTGTGCAGGAGGTCAGACTAGATGATCATAATGGTCCCTTCTGACCTTAAAGTCTATGATTCTATCACCACAACACTAACTTTTTTTTTAAAGCACCATTTACTTTTTGGTAACTATTTGTTTAATGTGAGAAATTAATATAGTCACACAGTATTTAAATTTACAATTCCCTGGCATTCTGTTGTAGGACACTTGCGATCTTAGCAAAATACACTTTGGCAATAAATTTATTTTTACATTTAGGATTTTAGCAAAGCTTTTGATACGGTCTCCCACAGTATTCTTGCCGGCAAGTTAAACAAGTATGGACTGGATGAATGGACTATAAGGTGGATAGAAAGCTGGCTAGATCATTGGGCTCAACGGGTAGTGATCAACAGCTCCATGTCTAGTTGGCAGCCAGTTTCAAGCGGAGTGTCCCAAGGGTGAGTCCTGGGGCAGGTTTTGTTCATTATCTTCATTAATGATCTGGAGGATGGCGTGGATTGCACTCTCAGGAAGTTTGCAGATGACACTAAACTGGGAGGAGTGGTAGATACGCTGGAGGGTAGAGATACAATACAGAGGGACCTAGACAAATTAGAGGATTGGGCCAAAAGAAACCTGATGAGGTTCAACCAGGACAAGTGCAGAGTGCTGCATTTAGGATGGAAGAATCCCATTCACTGTTACAGACTAGGGCAGCAGTTCTGCAGAAAAGGACCTAGGGGTTACAGTGGACAAGAAGCTGGATATGAGTCAACAGTGTGCCCTTGTTGCCAAGAAGGCTAACGGCATTTGGGGCTGTATAAGTAGGGGCATTGCCAGCAGATCAAGGGACATGATCATTCTCCTCTATTCGACATTGGTGAGGCCTCATCTGGAGTACTGTGTCCAGTTTTGGACCCCACACTACAAGAAGGATGTGGAAAAATTGGAAAGAGTCCAGCGGAGGGCAACAAAAATGATTAGGGAGCTGGAGCACATGACTTATGAGGAGAGGCTGAGGGAACTGGGATTGTTTAGTCTGCAGAAGAGAAGAATGAGGGGGGATTTGATAGCTGCTTTCAACTACCTGAAAGGGGGTTCCAAAAAGGATGGATCTATACTGTTCTTGGTGGTACCAGATGACAGAACAAGGAGTAATGGTCTCAAGTTGCAGTGGGGGAGGTTTAGATTGGATATTAGGAAAAAAAATTCACTAGGAGGGTGGTAAAGCACTGGAATGGGTTACCTAGGGAGGTGGTGGAATCTCCTTCCTTAGAGGTTTTTATGGCCAGGCTTGACAAAGCCCTGGCTGGGATGATTATTTGGGAATTGGTCCTGCTTTGAGCAGGGGGTTAGACTAGATGACCTCCTGAGGTCCCTTCCCACCCTGATATTCTATGATTCTAGTGGTTTTAGTTTCACAAAGATGACTATGCTCTTTTAAAACAATGATTAATGTTACTAAATTACATACAGTTTCTTAATTCTTGCCAAGTTTTGCATATATAATCACACGCAGTGAAATTTCAGAACTGACCAAATTCATTTTGCCTATGTCCCCATTCCTGCAATCTGATCCACAAAAACAGATTCTTATGCCCATATGAGACTTGCAGACACTTTATGTCAGCATGAAAATATCCCACACGGATCAGGTGGCAGGATCAAGGCCTAAATTTGGGCATAAGAAACCCTAAATTTACACAAGTGAACAATCAGGTATGTGTACAAAACAGGTAACCACACACCTAAGTGATCAACAGCAAGTGCTGTTGCTTATTTTGCATATGCAATTATCGGTTTAAATGCACAACTATGGATTTTAGCACATGCACACACACACACTTAAGAGTGCATAAAAATTCAGTTTGACACTGAAACCAATCCTCTGTGCAAAATACATATCTGTACACGCAACTATCATACGTGTATGCAGTTACTTGTTTTGTACATACATACAAATGCCTAGCTGCAGGTATGAAGAGGAGTATTTGCATGCACACATTTTGCACGGGTCATTTAGGCCTCGATCCTCAAAAGGTGACCCTATCAACAATACATACCACTTCACACTTCATGTTCCCAAGTTATTGATGATGATGATGAATAACAAATAACTTACAATAGAGAGAAATTCTTATGCACAGTGTTAGTTCTTGAGCCTCAGTTTGCAGTCCCATTCCACTCCAGTGGGACAGCTAAACAATTCAGGCTATTCTCTCTGTGTTGTTTACTCTGATAAGGAATGTTGCTGCCCTGCTCTTTCTTCAGTTTACAAAAAGCGAGGGGAACAAAAAGGAAAAATAATTTCAAGGAGGGAAAAAGTCAGATAATACATGATAACAATAAAGCTCCTTCATCTGAGGCTCTCAAATACTTGAAGCCTTAGAATAATTCTCTGTAGTATTATCCACCTTTCTATACAAGAGAGGACACTGAGGGTAAGTGAGGTCACACAGGAAGCCTGTGGCAGAGTCCAGAAGAAAACTGAGATCTCCAGAGCCTGTTATTTACCACAAAGCCTTTATCTGAAAGTAGACAACTCACAATGACCAGTTCAGAAGAAAGGGAAAATCCAGTATCCCTTTGTAACACAAGTACTCTACTAGGCAGGCAATTCTAAGCCTCATGATATTTGAAAGCAATATACTGCCATTGTTGAAAACAAAAAGAAAAAGGTAATTGTGCAAGAGGACAGCTGGGCAGAATTCAGTCATCAGCATCCTTTGCTTAAAGGCATACTTCACTAAGATGATAAAATTAAACTTGCGATGTTTAGAAAAAAAGTATGTTCTGAGCTCCACAGACGGGCTTTCCAAATAAACTTCATCCATGGGTTACTTCTGTAACTCTGCCTGCCATTGTCAGCAATCCTGGATCTCATTTCTTTTTTTAAAGTGCATTGGAACAGTTTGAATTCCCCTGTGTTTAAACCTATTGATTTTAAATCTTGCTTTACATCTTCCTTGGACTGATTAAATCCTAAAATGCCACTCAACAAAGGCAGCTTAGACAGGTCATGATTACAAAGCTTTGTGGCTCCCCTCTTGAAAAAAAATGCGTATCATCCTTTTCCCACAGAAGAGATTGTGCTGGAAGACAGTGTATTTTCTTTGGGTATGTCTACGCTACAGCTGGGAAAATGCTTCATAGCATGGGTAGACAGACATGTGCTAAAGATAGCTGTGGCAGCACAGTAGGCAGCTCAAGCTAGCCACCTACGTACAATCCCATCCGAACCCCTAGGTACCTATTCAGGCAGCTAGCCCAAGGTGCCACCTGTGCCAGGCCACACTGCTACCTTTAGCATGCTAGCATGTGTCTGTCTACTCATGCTGGGAAACACCCTCCTAGCTGCAGTGTAGACATACCCATAGAAAACTCCTTTTCTTCTTCCATAGATATAATTGTTATTTCTGCTGCGAGTAACTCCTTTTTCATGTCACTGATTCCTTAGCTGAAGAATACAGGAAAACTCAGAAGTAGATATCAGCAAACTGAGCTGCTTTATAAAAAGTCATCTACTGGTGTAGAGAAGGAAAAGGCCTCCAGGGAATATATACCATTGGTGATATGAGAAGCTGCTAAAAGGCTGAGAAATATGGAAGAGAAGTAGTGTCAGAAGAGAGACGATAACTTTAAAATGACCAGAGATGGTCTTCTGGATCTACATTAACAAAGAATATCCCAGAAAACTTAGTTCCTATTATAACATGCATATATACAAACACAGAGAAGCTGGTTCAAGTCTCCCAGTGAAGGCTCTTTTACATATAGCAGGGGTGGCCAAACTTACTAACCCTCCGAGCTGCATATGACAATCTTCAGATGTTCAAGAGCCAGGATGTGCGTGCCGGTGCTCGGGGCTTCAGCCCCACGATGGGGTTGTGGAGATAGGGGTTTCTGCCCTTGGGGGGGGGCCCTCTGGGCTTTAGCCCTGCAAAAGGTGCCTTTCTGAGCTCGGGGCTTCAGCCCCGCTCCTGCTGAAGCACCGAGCCCCGGCAGGCGCACCCCAAGGGGTTGAAGTCCCAAGACTCCCCTCCCTGCTAGGCAGAAGAATCCTCTAGCCCCACCACCTCATCACAGGGCAGAAGTCCTGAGGGCCCCCCTGCATCTGACAGGCAGAAAATGGAGGGGACATGGGGGTGGGCTGTGAGCCACATTTTAACTGTAAAAGAGACTCATGCAGCTGGCGAGCCACAGTTTGGCCATTCCTGACATATAGTTGGGCAGAATCTTGATGCTAGAAAGTAGATTTGATCTTGTTTTAATACCTTTCCAGAGAAAAAAGGTTAGTCTATGTTCCTGATCTATCAAATAAAGCTGCACTTGACTCAAAAGAGGATCCTGTATTCTCACACTCTGGTTGACCTTTATCTGTTTTTGTGAACAAAATGCAGAAGCAATTCAAAACAGTAAGCTGATTTGAAGTACTGTATCACAAATATTTGTAGCTCCTTAGTTCATTCAGCTTCTAAAGAAGTCCTGTTAAACAGCTGCATCTGGACTTATTAACTACTGTACAGGAATGAAGCTGTTAGAAGCCTGCAAGTTCTTGCAAGGTTCCCAGCAGAGTACTCAGATTGGTTGCACTTCACTATGAGTGGGCCACATCCTGAGGTAGGACCAGAAAAAGGGGAAGTTAAAATCTCACCCTAAATGTGAGGGCAAGTACAGTTAATTAAGTATCATGCAGGGTCTTCTATACGCCATAGTGAAATGATGCATCTCATGCACACTGTATATCAACTCCCTTCACTGTATGTCAACTAGCAAAGTGCACAGAGTAAAAAGTGATGGGCACAGAACTGGTGATTCTGAAGCAACATGGGTGTAAGTGTGCTCTTCATCATGATAAGTAGGCACCTCTCTTGGGGACCTACTAGCAATATTAGGCAGCAGTCACTTGGTGGCTGAGCACTTATTAACACAAAATAAGATTTCCCCTGTGCCCCGGTCTGGCTCAATCCTTTTAAACTGATGACTAAACAAGTATGTACAACATTCTGTACATACACTGTTCAGAATTAGCCTCTGTGGAAAAAAGCAAGCATAAAAGATGTATCCGTTCTGTAAACATCATCTGGAATATTATAAATCATTTCCATAACTTTTCCATCATTAGAAGTATATTGGAGAGTTGTAAATACAGGTCTTAAAACCACAACCGTATATTAGCAAATACTGCAACATTCAAATTCCAAAACAGAAATGTCATTCAAGAAATCTATTGTACATGAGTTTAAACTAATTTCATGGAGCTCAGTCACTGTCTATTTCACCTCAAAATTCATGTCTGGGGCTCTTTTTTATAACCTTTCTTGAGGAGAAAAAAATCATCATTACTGGAGACTAATCTAGATTCAAGATGATGGTTCAGTATCTTTTCAAAAAGGATTCAGGTCTGGATTTTGAATACCTCAAAGTGAAGTGATGTCTGGATCTGAAGTTTTGATTCAACCTATTATAAAGACAGCAGGCCATTTAATGGAACCTAAGGCTAGCAGGGACCATCAGATCATCAAGTCTGACCATATCACTGGCCACAACCATCATCTGCATATTAATCCCAAGGTATAACAGGAAGCTGAACTATCATGTGCCACAGGCAGAAAATAGGAGGGACGGTAATGCACTATTTGCATAATCCAGATACAGATCTGGGTTGGATTTCAAAACACACTCCCAAATTTTACAGGTGGTTTATACACGGGTTTCAGTTCAGGTCCATCTCTATTAAGTTCTTATAGCCAAATTGTTCAAACGTAAGTGCCCCAAATTAGGCCTCTAAATCCACATTTTATTCATCCAAAGAAGAGTTGTCTCATTTTCGGATATGCCCAGCATCCTCAGTTTCCCCTGAGCACTGCACAGCACCTCTGAATCAGGCTACTTCCATTAGAAGGCCTGTATTCTCCATTTCTGCAGTGCAGGCTGTATCTCCCCAAGGTGGTGAGAGTAATATCCAGTGGTGAGCTGGAGCCGATTCCCACAGGTTCCCAAGAACCGATTGCTAAAATTAGACCTCCGTGGAGAACCGGTTGTTAAAGAACCAGGAGGTGGGCAAAGAACTCCGGTCCGCGGGCCAGACCATCCTGTTGCTCCCAGGATTCCCAGCTGGGGAGGCTGAGGCTCTCCCGGCCCTTCCCCCGCTTCCCCCCAGCTGCAGCGTGGCCAGCTGCCGGCATCAGCTGGGCAGCTCAGCTGAGCTCCGGAGTCATCCTGCTGCTTTGAGCTGCCGGCAAGGTAAGGGGGGAGGGGGCTGCAAGCTGTAGGGCTGCCAGGGGGAGCAAGTGGGGCAATTTGCCCCAGGCCCTGCAGGGGCCCCCAGCCCCACAAGTATGTCTCCCCCTGTCCCAGCCCCTCTCCCGCCCTTAAATCAGAACTTTTTATAGGGAACCGGTTGTTAAGATTTTGGCAGCTCATCACTGGTAATATCCTCCTCCCATCCCTGTTGAGGAGCAGTATCAGGTGGGATTCAGGGTATTAGGACAGCAGTTCAGGCTGACAGGCATTCCTATCCCTTCCAGGTGAAAAAACTCGCAGTGCTCTGTAGCCATACTACCTCTGGCTGTGTGCATAGCTCCCATCAAAATCCATAAAGGCATCCTCTCATCCTCCATCAAGTCCCTTCTCTCCCATAATTCCTTCAGTGAATTACAACATCATAATGGCTAGGCCGTGATCACTACCATTACCTGGCTAAAAATTGTGAACATACTATTATATCTGTTACCCTTCTGACCCATCCCAACCTGACTATTTGTGTCATCCACCAGTTAAGCCTTGTCTTGTAGAGTTTTAAGCTCTTTGCAGCAGGGAATGCCATTTATTTTATGTTTGTACAACAACTAACACAACAGGGCCCAGTGGTTGTGACTCTAAGGTACTACTGCAATACAAGTTTTTTCAAATTATTGATGACCCATATTAATATTATTATGGAACTAGATGCCTAATTTCAGGCAACAAAGTTGGACAATTTTGTCCCATTATTTTGAATTCCAGTGAATATATTTAAACACCAAATGGAACTGATCACTGCAAAAGCAGTGATGCAATATAATATCCAGGCCTCGGTGTAGGCATTCCAGTATTTGGGTCAAATTCTGCCTTCAAATACATGGCACAGTTCTCCGTGAAGTTAATGGGAGCCAAACACATGTGCCAAGGTCACTATTTAGCCCTTAGATAGGTCACATTCAGACCATTCAATGGCTCTTAAATTCCCACTCATCCCACAAGGCTTACTCACCTGCTGTGATCCGTCTCCATTCACTATGTGAGGCATCATGGCTACCTCCCCATTCAGCAACGGTGGCAGCTCCAGCGGGATTTGGTCGGTCATCATCATTGTGACGTACATTCATGGAGAATTTTCCTCAACGGGGTTCCTGCAATAAAGACATGTTTTAAATTAAATTTCTTTTAAATGTAGACTAAGAAAAATCTATTCATACTTCAGTAGGGTGGGTACCCTTCCCATTAAGACTACTTGCTTTAAAAGGTATATCCTGGGCCGAGGGAAACTGGATGAGAGGACTGTTAATGGCTTTCAGATCATGTCATGGATAAATCCATTGCTCTCTAAGAGGAAACATTCTAGAATTAGTATTCAGCAAAACAAACATGGTGAAGTCTTTACTCTTTTTCTTCAGGGCTTTTCAAGCATTAATATCTTCAACCAGAGCCTTCATCCCAGATCTGAAATTTCTGAATGATAGTATGAGTAGCTTATGGTTCAGTTTGTTGATTTGTAACAACACAACACTCACACTGGAAGCTGCTCCCTTTGCATATTGAACATTCATAAGAGATTCTATTACTCTTGACATTAAGATACAAGTCTGTCGCATCTTAGGCGCATTTAACATGCGTGATTTCAGTTTTACGCGGTCAGCAAAAACAAGAGAAAAATAACAATTTAAATACTGTTTCTGTAGTGCGGGCGATTCTACCTGCCATTACACTCAATGTAATTTTGACTATACGCAATTTTCGCTTTACGCGCTGACTGCGGAACGTAACCCCAGCGTAAGATGAGACAGACCTGTACAGCAAGAGCTAAGTGCTTTTAATCCCTTGATAGCACTTCTACAGATAACATGAATTGAAAAGAGAGCAAATTTTCAGTGTTCAGAGGTCTCCACTTACTTGTGACATAAGTGAAGAGAAAGCTCTTGCCTAGAATCTTATCCAACATGTAGAAAGTGGACCACTATGTACGACGGCACGCAAGAAGAATTTGTAATGAAACACACCACTTTCACTATACCACCATCCCTCGCAGATAATTATCTGGAGTGTTACATAAGAAAAGTTGCTAAAAATCACGAAAGCTTTGTAATAAGAAGTTTTATAATTCAGTGTTAACAGTAGCATCATGCTGTTTTACAAGGCAATAATCCAGTTCCTTAATGAATAAATGACAGGACCTAAAGTCAACAGTTTATCCTAACAAAGGAAGCAGACTTTTGCACAAATCCCCATGGTCCTAATGCTAATTGAATTTATTTAATGCCTTTCATGCCAAAGAATCCGAAATGCTTACAAATGATTAATATACAATATCAATAAAAATCAGTTGGAAAATCTATCAATTGTGGTGAAGTGTAGTAACCAGGTAGATAATTGGCATACACAATGCTGAACAGCTCTGCACAGAAAGGAAATTTGGGGGGAAAACACAACGAAGGAAAGCCTATTTATGTGGAGAGTGTTGTAGGATCCAATGTCTCTGTGGAATAGACAGGACTTTGCTCTTTAAAGTTACAGCTACAAGAGCCATACAACATAAATAGTGTGGAATTCAATTTATCTGCTATAGGAAGGGTAAGAAGCTGAGTCAGCCCTGCCAGGATTAGAACCTGTGGTTCCATGGAGTCTAGATAGTTATAACCTGATACACAGACCACTAAGCCACTCCCTCTCCTGCTGCTAGTATTTAAATTTAGATTTTTAAAAGCCATGTTTAAATGTAAATGGATGGGAAACTGAACTATGCTCTCTCTTCACCATTATATGCTTATTTACTTAGAGTTGTTGAAAATGAGCCCATCCAGAGCTCAACATTAAAATCCAGTCAGCTGCGGAGCAATCTAACTACCAGAGAATAAATCAGACCATGAGTGAATATTCTGATTAACTGTGACAGCCCACTTGTGTAATGAGAATGTTTAAAGTGACTATTTAAAACTCTGCACCCCTTAAACTGAATAGTGTTGAACCTTTCACTCTTATCATGTCAAGTATCTTTACACATAGAAAGTAATGGTGAACCAACCTACATCTCTTCTAAAACAAGGGTCCTGCTCACCACCATTACCATTCCTCTGGCATACATCTGTAAAGGCTATTTTGATGTAGCTGATGCCAAATTTTGCATGATTCACATAGTTTTCTGATGTTCTCACTACCCTGAAAATACAGCGTTTCTAATTGTCACTCCAACTTGATATAAATAGAGGACATCTATTTCAAAATGAAAGACTCTCCTCCTTTTATGTGAGACCCAATTATAGGACTCAAATTCTCACCAAGTTTTGAAGAGTAACGTAACGTAACACACAAAAGGCAGACATATATCAACTAGTGATCAGCTAAACAATAAGTCCATGTCTTTGTGCTTTAAGTCTCATTCTAGGCCTGGGTCAAGCATTAGTGTGGGCCTATATCACAACCCTATACCATTTTCCCCACATATTGACCCACAGTGACTACACACATGAAAAAGGAATCTGGAAACCAAATACATCCCTGGCTCACAACATCAAGCACCATGATCCAACCCATCCATCATCTTCCAAAATCTCCTTGGCTCTGAAACGTAAAGCTGGCAGCTGATAAAGTCTTCTCTACTTGTCACGTGAGTGACACATGTCTGCTTGAGGCCTCCCACACCTTTCCTCACCAAGGCAGTTTTGCCGAGTCTTGCAGTATCTCAGGGGCTTCCTAAAGCCCCCATATCCTGGAGCCAGGTGATTACATGAAAATCTCAGCTTTCTTTTTTTTTTTTTAAATTTTCTAGCCCTCGTGATTGTTGAGAAAAGTTTGAAAACATGAACCCTACAAGTTCAAAACCCAGAATATAACTCAAACTCCAAAATTATTTTAAATCTCAAAATTTTGGAGGTCTCACAATTCTTCATTATTAATCGCTGGGAATTGGCAATACAACCAAGGTCCTGCAAAACCTCGTTGTAACCATTTTGTGTCCTGGTTGTACAGATCACTTAGGAAAAAACATGACTCTAGTTGTTTTCCAATTAAAGTGGATTAATTCATGGAACAGCTAATTGTATCCCTGGTCCATGAAGACTTTCAATGTAAGTTCATCAATCATACATAGAGGATAGCTTCACAATATGGAGCCTTTTCTGGCATTTATTGGCAAGCCCATCTAGAGCACATATGTCCTCAATTCATTCCTGTTTTTTTAAGGTATATATATATATACACACCTTCATGAAGGAGTTCTGAAAGGATTGCAAGGCTGACAGGAGCCATTATAAACACATTAAAATGCACGTACAAATACATGACAAATCCATCCAGTCTGAATCTGGAAGTTTGAGTTTTAAAAGAGACATTTTTTATCTCAAAATAATGCACGTCATTTTTATTTATTTAAACATAGACTGTAGTTTGAAACTATATTTTTCCATAGTAAATTTCACCACTCCAGGCACAACAAACCAATGTGCTGACGTGTATTTGCTGAATGTCATTATTTAAAGCTTAGTAGTTGCATTCTCACTACGGCCATGTCTACACTAGTCTTTTTTTCAGAAAAGTTTCCTCCTATTGCCAATACTGGTGCAACTCCACCAATAACGGCAACACTGGTTGTTGACAGGGCACTGTTGGCCATTGTCATTTTCCAACACAGTCATCTAGACCTGTTCTCTGCAGGGTTAGACAGCATGCTTTTGAAATCACTGGCAACCATAGGAACCATCTCTACACTAGGTGGAAGTGCACCAGGTTTCTAACAATGGTGAGAAATTTTCACCAGAAAGCCCTAGTGTAGATACAATTGAAGTCCCAATTGAAATTATACCATAGACTTTCATGTATCAAGCCCTAAAGTTTTAGAACCAGTTTCAGACACTGACCCATTAGGTTTCTCTTTCTTGTTGATTCTTGATTAACAAGAGAAAACAATGTATCTTTCAAATTTGCCAACATCCTCCACACAATGCAACAGTTGCTCTCACATAACCAATTTCATTAATTTGATTGACATACACAGGTCAGTATGCAAGCACTGTGATCAACTTTGTCTCTAAGAAGTCAAGCACGCTACTTGCAAGAAAACTCCAGACCAAAGGGCTGGGAAAACAAATTCAGAGTTCAGGACATGAGAACTTCTTTGCTTTGCTTAAAATATGAACTCCATATACTAACCCAAAGCCTGAATCAAACAAAACCCCAACATTTTTTCTGGTTCTAAAAAGTTGAATAAATTTAAACTTTTAGAAAATATTTCCTGTGTGTCTGCATTCCCTGGGTTTGGCTGGAACAGGATGCGGAAATACCACTATTCAGTGAGAGAGGCTGTGTTTCCAAGCTAGTTATGTCCAGGAAATACTAGAAATTTCATAAGGTTTCCAGCTCAGTTTCTTGACCAAGGAAGTAAGGATAAGCATCCAAGCTTCTGGATGTTTCTCCACCCAAACTGAGCTTCCAAAACTTTTGATGTTTACTAGTCAATACTGTGAACCTGATCTTCTACTTTGTAATGCAATGTCCCACCTCTCACAAAATAAGTTGATGATCCTTAAGTTTCCTTATTGATTCAATATGTGAATTAGTAACACATATAGTAGTTGCATGTGACAACAGATGGAAACTTAAAAAACACAGAAGAACAAAGTAGAACTATCCAAAACAAAATTCCATGTATGATGAATTAACATGACCCAATGTGTTAAGACACAATTATCCTTAAATTACAAGAGGAGTGTAAACATATTGAGATAGCCTAACAGTCTATTTTTTCTTAGAAGGTTTTGACTTCACTTTAATTATGGTACAAGTCAAGATAAAGGTGGAAATATCATGAATTCTTTTACAAAACTAAAAAGCTTCTTCCAGCTAAGGCAGACAGAATTTCAAAATGAGAACCTAGCAAAGTAATAGTTCTTCTAAATATTGAGTTTTATTAACTGGTTTCTATAAAAAATGGTTACCTGCCTTTCATAACTGTTGTTCTTCAAGATGTGCTGCTTGTGGCCATTCCATTCTAGGTGTGCGTGCGCCCACACATGGAGCCAGCAGAGATTTTTGCCTTAGCGGTACCCGTAGGACCAGCTGTGGTACCCTCTAGAGTGCCACGCTCATACTGCGATATATCAGGAGCCACCAGCCCACACCCGCTCAGTTCCTTCTTGCTGACAATTCTGACAGAAGGGCAAGAAGGCGGGTAATAGAATGGACATGAGCAACACATCTCGAAGGACAACAATTTGAAAGGTAGGTAACCGTTTTTTCTTTTTCGAGTGCTTGCTCATGTCGATTCCATTCTAGGTGACTCACAAGCAGTATCAATGGAGGTGGGCTCAGAGTTCACCATCATGCAGCTCATAGCAGTGCTCTGCCATAGCCAGCATCATCTTGAGCCTACTGGGTCAGCACATAGTGCGACGCAAACGTGTGAACGGACAACCAGGTGGCAAGACAAATTTCTTGGATCGGCACCTGCACCAGGTCGGGCTGCTAAAGGTGCCTGTGCTCTAGTGGAATGAGCTGTCACAATTGTCGACAGGGGTACCTTCGCCAGCTCGTAGCAGTAACTGATGCAGGCCGTGACCCAAGACACAAAGGACTCCCTGCAGCACTGACTTGGGACCCAGCCACCAGTCCATGGACAAGAGGATGGTTCGGTACCGTGACCACTTGGTCCAGGAGGAGTCTGCTGGGAACGTAAACCATTGCTAGCCACATCTGCAGGGGTCTCAAATGAAGCAAAGCGTGACTGACCACGTAGTGCATGTTGCCACGTGGCCCATCAATCGCAGACATGTGTAGGCCGTGGTGATCAGATACCTCCTTATATGGGCTATGAGATCCGATATGGCCTGAAAGTGTACTTTTGGAAGGAAGGCCCTGGCTGACATGGAGTCAATAACCACTCTAATAAACTCTATGCACTGGACTGGCATTAACGTCGACTTTCCTACGTTTATTAACAGGCCCAGGTCGCTGCAGGTGGAGCGCAGCAGATCGAGGTTTCTTTGCACCTGCTCTGGAGACCTGCCCTTGATGAGCCAGTTGTTGAGATACGGAAAGATCTGGATCCCCCAACATCTGAGGTAAGCTGCTACTGGCACCACGCATTTAGTGAACACCCTGGGGGCCGAGGACAGGCTAAAGGGTAGCACCATGAACTGGAAGTGGCACCCATCCACTATGAAATGCAGGAAATGTGTGTGTCCAGGGAATATGGAGACATGTTAAGCATCGCTGAAACTGAGAGCAGCGTCCCTGTCCCCTGGATCCAGGGAAGGGATAATGGAGGCCAGGGAGACCATGAGGAACTTCATCTTCTTGAGAGACTTGTTGAGGCCACGCAGGTCCAGGATGGGTCTGAGGCCCCCCTTGGCCTTCAGAATTAGGAAGTATCAGGAATAGAATCCTCTTCCTTCCATTTCCTGAGGAACCACTTCCAAAGCCCCCAATTGCAGGAGCTTGTTGACCTCCTGAACCAGGAGTTGCTCATGAGAGGGATCCCTGAAGAGGGGCGGGGAAACAGGGGGGAAAGTAGGGGTATCCAAAACTGCAGGGTATAGCCTTGAGCTACTATGTCCAGGACCCAGTGGTCCGACATAACCCATGACTAGGCAAACCGGTAAGGAAAAAGACGGTTGAGGAAAGGATAGGCACGATCCAGACAGATGACTGGGACGTTGCTCTCGAGCGCACCCTCAAAATGACTGCTTTTGGCCCGCTAGGTGTTTAGCAGGTCCAGACTGGGCTGGCAAGCGGGAGGAAGGAGGGTGGCAACGGCTAAACCAAACGTCCCTTCTTCTTGAAGATCCCTGACGGGCTTGCCAAGGTCTTGATGACAGCAGAGTCCAGAATGGCTTTCTAGCAGAATGTGGGGGTATGCATGCTCAACAAGTGAACAGTAGCCTTAGTGTCCTTCAACCCATGTAGCCTGGTGTCCATCTAAAGAGAGAACAGCCCAACTCCATCAAAGGAGAGGTCCTGAATTGAGGCCTGCATCTCCTGGGAGAGGCCCACCATCTGGAGCCTGGAACTGCGTCACATGACTATAGCTGATGCAACCACCCTCACCGCTAAGTGCCATGCCATTTGCAGGGAACATCTGAGTGCCGCGGTACCTTCCTCTACCAGGGTGCCAAACTCTTGAGCCTGACCCTGAGGAAGGGAATCCTGGAACTTTTTAAGACTGTCCCACAGATAACAATTATATTGGCCCAGCAGGGCCTGATGGTTTGCCACCCGGAATTGTAGGCTAGCTGTTGAATAAATTTTTCTGCCAAATAAATTGAGTTTTTTGGCTTCTTTACTTTTGGGAGAAGGGCTTGATGCTCCCTAAAGTCATCTGGGGGGCTAGCTCTGGAAGGTTCCACACCCTCCTTGTACGGGGAAGACGAGGAAGACTTGGTCTCCGGTGGAGGCGCTGAGGGCTTGGCTGCTGCAGGAGAGGGAAGTTTAGGGATGGGTATGGGATCCTGACCTCGGAACGGGCTTCCAGTACTGGGCCCAATGCCAGTAGGACCACCATCTGTTGCTCCTACGTGGCCACCAAGGAGCAATGAGAAGGGGTCATCATCATCACTGGAACGCCCCATGCTCCCCAATACAGCCACTGCATTGGCCACTGGGCTTGCTGCCACTGCAGTGCCGTGGATGACGGAGCAGGCTCCAGTGCCCAATCCCATCACTGCGACCAGGGCAATGGGCTGAACTGGGCCTTCGTGCCAGATGAACCACCTTTCGGCAACCAGGGAGGAGCTGTCAATGCCTGCGTCCGTTTACTGGTAGTGGCTACCCGTGATTGCTGGCCAGGCGTAACTGACTGGTGACTGTACCAATGAGAGTGGTCCCGGTGCCTGGGAGACCTCCATCAGGGGGAATGGTGCCAGGGGGACCATCAATAAGATGGGGAGCGTTCCCAGGGTGCCAGCGATGGGGACTGACGTCTAGAGGTAGGTCGGCGAGAGGGTGAGTGATGCCAGTCATAGTACAGGAAGCATCGACCCCATGCCAGTCCAGGACAAGGAGTTTCCGGTCATCACCGTCCTGTTCCTGACACCACTTGCTGATCACCAGAGATGTCGGACTGGAATCTGGAAAATGCCTGTATGTGATTTCTTGTAACATGGGACACCATTGCACACCAGTGTTCACACAGTACTTGCCAGGAGGAGGATCATAATCCAAAGGCAAGGAAACCAAGATGACTGGAGACCTTCATCCTGTTGCAGCCTTCATCTGCCTTCACAGCTATTGAGAGAAACTGTCTCTTCATCCACCTGCTCTGCCACTGACGACTTGTCAAGTGGGGAGAAAGAGGAGGAGGGAATTGTATCGCTGGTCATCTTGAACCTCACCTTCCACCTTGTTACCTTGGAGGACTCTGCCAGGAATGACAGAGACTCCTGATGGCATTGCTCTCAGGACCATGGGAACACACAAGCCGTTCCACCACATCAAGGTCACAATCCACTGGGGCACGTTTCAAGGATTTCAGTATTTAGAGATCCAACAAAGTCAACAGGAAACAGGGAAACAGGAGAGGAAAGAATGTACCACAGCCTGACTCAACAATCCAGATCCAACCTTTCCACCAGGAAATGTCTGCCTCAACTGTGACAAGATATGTGGATTCCGGATTGGTCTCATTAGCCACCTGTGCATCCACCAGCAATAACTGGCTATCATTTTATGGAAGACCATCACTCTCAAACTCTGAGGGATTGCTGCCAATGCAGTCCTCTCTCTCTTCGAAGTGCTTTACAAACAATATCTAATTAATCCTCACAACCTCCCTGCAAGACAGGTAAGTAGGTACTATACTAATATTACAGATGGAGAAACAGGCAAAGAAAATCTCAGTGACTTGCCCAAAGTAACCCAATGAGCAGAGAGCTGGAGAGCTCCAGAATTCAAGAGCGCCTAGCTTTCTGTCATGTTCTCAAACCACTAGATCATCCCATTTCTTAGATCACCACATATGAGTTTAAGATTGTACATTATTGCCACCATAGATCCCCAGAGATTGCCGCACGAGAAAAATAGAAGAGGATTGTTGCAGAACACTTCCTCAATTACCTTTAAAATGCATGGCTTTTAAACAATTGGTTTTTAAATTTTGAAAATTACTTCTCAAGATGAAGTGAACATAATATTATATTGCCATAAGAAAGAAATCCAAACAATCAAATCTGGGTCCACCACACATAGTATTCCAAAACACCAGTTTTATCCAAAGAATTCTGCAACAAAAGTTGCTCTACCTTTTTATTCCAAGACATCTATTGCCTTTAAAAAGTAATCATCCTGACTCACACTTCAGGATCCTGACTCTGCAAATGCAGTTGCACTTCCTGACCCACCCAGAGATGCTAGAAATAGCTTTTAGATAAGTACTGACTGGCTAAAAAAGTAACATAATAGAATCTCAAATGAAAACAACTCTCATGGTAACAGCTAAAGAAGATAATCTAGTTGGCTGTAATTCTCACATAGATGCACATGACGGGAGGGGATTTTCTCCATTTTGAATGTGCACCTGAACGTTTTAAGATATAATCTAAAAGACTCTCCTCCCTGCCATTTACATTCCAGCAACACTAACCATCTTCTGCAGGAAGTTAATTCACATCCTTCCGATCTGCTCATTGCCAACACCTACCCAAAAGCAAAGTAGCCAGGGACAGCATGGACATTATAACTTCACAGGAAATTATCAGAGGCTATGCATATCATGCTGGCAAACAGAGAAGTTAAGAGATAATATAAAAATAAGGCCAGGTCTACACTACAAACTTACAATGGTATAACCACATCACAAGGGCTATGAAAATTCCACACCCATGAGCGACATAGTTATACCGACCTAACCCGCAGTGCAGACAGCACTCTGTCGACGGGAGGGCTGCAGCATTTTTAGTGTAGACCTGCCCTAAGTGTCTGATCCTGGGAGGTGATGAGCATCCTTACGTGCAAAGAGGCCAAACCTTGAGAAATTCAGACCTCTGCTAAAGACCTCTGGAAGGTTCTCAGTGCTTGTCAAGATTTGTCCCCTTGAAGTCATGGGACTTAGTATCTGAGACGTGTTATCTAGCACTTCATAAGAACTAATAGTCAAATGTTTCCAGAAGTACTTGCAGTAAGAAAAAAAGTAAATAAATAAAAAGGAGGCGTGGTAAGGGAAAAAATAATTTTATTTCACTTTCCTGCATTGAACAGACATAACTGCAGTGCAAAGTATTTTTCCATAAAAAGGAATGTTTCCTTGGTACAGTTTAGTACACTTCTAGAAAGCATGCTAGTTCTTTTAAATGTATGAGCGTTTGTAGCACAGTAGTTCTGTCTCGCTAATTAGAGAAGTCAGATTCCCAACATGATAAGATTAGGGCTTTTCAACTGGGATGATTTTGAACTGCCTCTGCTGGAGAAAGAGAACTGAAAAGCGCATGTTAGGCACCCAGCCACTTCAAGTTTTCCCATTAGTAAGGCTTCTGACCTTCCTAAAGTGCTTCTTTTATGTGTTGTTATTAATAATACTCAGCACCAGCATACTAGCTTCAAAGTGCTTTTACAAACCCCAGTTAATGAATCCAGTCAGCTTTTCAGATATTATTTAAAAACATGTTTCACAAAATGTATCTAAATCAACACATACAGTGTGATTCTATTTTTATTCCAGGTGAACAGTATACTCCGGCTCTGCAGCAAGTGTAGCTGTATGCAAGAAAAACTCTTGCCACGGCTTGCCACTTGAATACAAGCAGGAGCAGTGATAATTGTTCATGTAGGAAAAGCCTCTTGAGACATGAGCAGTACCTGGAGGTATGCACACAGCTGGCTGGTCAGGGAACAAATAGTCTGGAATTTGTCTTCTTGTCTGATGTGTGTTCATTAGCCTAGTTAAATCACATCTGTCTGAAAGACGACTTAAACCTAAAAGCATTCTTTCTATGTCTAATTGCAAACATGGTAGATTAATCTGAAAGCAACCCAAGAGACAAACCTATTTGTAACAATTTATATGTTTTAATTGGATTGGTTAGAATAAGACAGATCTTTGTGCCAAACTGGTCTTCATCCTTTATTTCTGTTTTAAAAGAATATAAGACGCAGGAATGTCTGAATGAAAAACTAACTGGCATTTTAGAAAATGGATGGCCATTATTTCTCTACTACAGTGTCACAAATATCAAATTGCCCTATCAGAACTGCCCTGTAGAAAACACTCAAATAAATGAAAACAAGTGGATAAGTTTAAAAATATATATATATAAAATGTGGTTGGTTAAATGGTGTATTACAACTTTATAACAGGGGATAATGGTTGAGATTGTCAAAAGCACCTATATAGAGCTGGATGGAGGACAATTCCTTTCCCAAAATAATTTTTGAAGTTTGGTCCCCCCCACACACACGGGAACAAAAATAAAACCTTTTGAACATTTTCACTAAATGTAATTTTGTCAAAACTTCCAATTTTTTTTAATTTAAAAAGTCAGTTTTCCGTTCGGGCCTATCTTTCTCGTTGGAAAGACCAACCTGAACCTCAGAAACCTCCCCCTCAGAGACTTCATCAAAATCAATACATTACTAAATAGCATATTTCAACAAAAACAACAAATGTTTAATCGAAAATATTCCAACCAGCTCTACACCTGACTTTCAACCACCAGTCCCCCTGACTCCCACTGAAAGTCAATGGGAGTTGTGCTCCCAAATCAGGTAGGTGCTTTTGAAAATCCCACCCTTGAAGTCACTGTTCAGATTGGACTTCTATGTGGCTGCACTCACACAAGTTCAGAATCAGAGCCAGAGTAGTCATTATTTGTGAATTAAGCCTCCTGTATTTGGGAAAGAATCATTTTCCAGTACAATCTCATGTACTGTATGAATAGGTTACTACATGCATGAGAAATGGGCCTAAACCAGCAACTTGGCTCCTAACTTTGAATTTAGGGAAAGGGGTGAAGATCAAAATCTGTATTTAAATTTGCAGCTTTGACCCATCTCTGATCTAAATAGGTTACACCATTCTATTTCATGGACGAGCATTTTAATTTACTCAGTGAAACTTTACAATAACCTCAGGTGCTAAACGCTATTCTAATGTCTAGCCCAGCAAAAGAGTCAATTTTGTGCACAATATCATTTTTGAGAATCAATTTTTCCAGTCTAATGTTTGCACTATTTACATTTATTGAAGCCAAAGTAATTAGAAAAGAACCTGGCATTCAATAAATCAATTATACAGGAAGGAGGCACAGAGAACATCCAACGTGTTGTGTTGTTAACTAGCTGCAAATATCATGACTACAACAGCACATCAGGAAAGGAGAAGTTTAAGAATGAGATTAGTTTAAATGGCATTATACTGTGAGGAAACTAAAACTAATCAGTGTATGATACCTCTGACCAAGTACCAGAACAAAGTCAGCAGGCTGGTACGCAGAGGAGTCCTTAATCATTAAAAATATAATGCAACTCTGCTAGCCTTTTTCCATATTGTTTTCTATTGTCCCAAGATACCTTGTGCAGTGTTGAAAATTTACGTGTGTGTGTGTCCTACAACATTTACATGCCAAAAAGGGATATGAACTCAGATAAGACAGAATGACACCAAACTCCTTCACATCCATAAGCTACACCAGGAGCAAATCTGGCCTAATAAAATCATTTAAGATCTATAATGAGAACACCTGAACAGAAGAACTCCACTAACCATGGGGAATAACCCATGGATTCACAGCATTCTCATTTGCATATATTTGTATGATAACTAAATTAACCTGCTGTTCTGAAAAAATCAGTTACTTTATAGATACATCATTGCTCTGTGAAATGAAAACAGTGCTTAACGGACAGTGTCATTCAAACTGTCATAGGCTTATATCACTGAAACTACAGAAAGCCAAACTACAAATAAAATAAAGTGCAACTTTAAGGTATAACTGTCAACTACCATTTTATGAGAATTTTTTTCTTTACCTTTTTATAAATGTCTCCTAGGAGCTAAAAATAGTCTTTCCTTGTCTATTGTATTCTTCCCCTTCTCCTCAAAAAGAGCATCTTTCTTCCTCCCTTTCTAATGATCACAGGATGCACCATACTGCCTCTTAAAAAATACACCAGGCAGACCTAACCCTTCTTACACAGCAGTGGCTATTGGTGATTGTTGAATTTTCAACTATTTTGTGGCGTTTAACAAATTATAACAGTTTTAAGATTGACTCAGGATCAATTTGACCTTTTTGGCATGTCCCTTTAAATTTCTGCCAAATTATTATTTTATAAAAGGTAACAGCATTTATACATTTCATAATCTTGTATGTGACTTTCCTCAAATATGGATATTCATTAGCTTTCTCTCTCCCTGTTACCATCTGAAGAACAAGAACAATGTCTATTGGCAAGATTGTAGCCAGCTTCCATACAAGTTCACAAGATGAAACGGGTAAGAGCACATTGAACCATATTCACACTACCCCTCTGCTCTTCTGAACTACTACAAACCACCCCAAAGAGGGCAGAAAGGAAGCAGGACCATCCTACTCTGCAGCTTATTGCTACAGAGCTGGCAAGCCACAGAAGGAAGTGTGCGCTGTGCCACTTTAGGCCTCCCACTGGAGTCAATAAGGCATAAAGTTGAGTAAGGACTTAGGCCAGCAGTTCTCAACCAGGGGGCCGCAAGCTGGTTTCAGGAGGCCACAGGGCCCCTCGGGTCTGAAACCAGGAGCACAGCCATGGGAAGCACCAGCCCCACCCGCAGGGCTGAAGTTGTAAATGGAGCTGCGGTGCCTCAAGCCCCAGTGCCCTGCAGAGCTGAAGCCAGGAATGGAGTCATGGGGCTGAAGCCCCGAACCCTGGCACTCCCCCTAGATCTAAAGCCAAGAGCCCCGGGGCCCTGCCCCGCTGGGCTCTGGAGTTTTAATATACTATGAGTACAGTATGTTGTGGGAGTTCAGAAAGAAAAGGTTGAGAACCCCAGCCTTAGGCTATCTGTATCACAGACAAGCATGTTTCTCACATGTAATGTTCATATAAAGACCTGAAGGCAGATATGGTACATGCTAAATTTTTTTAAGCCCACAGCTAGTGTCTGAAAAGTAACTAGGGTCATGGTTAGCTTAATGTCATAGTTCAGCGACGCAGTCCTCCACTCCGACCTTACCCTCCTCCCCTTTAAAACTGGTTTGTTAAGATCATGAAAACATTTCTTGTCTCATTTAAATTATTAATATTTTGTATTATCACACAAAAATGTCAAAGGTAAGCCAGTCATAATTCACCTACAGTAACTGATTTAAGTCTATTGACATGGATCAATTTAACTAAAAAGCTACTCCCCCCGCCCCCACACACACAAGATTTAAATGTTTATGTACATCTCTAGCAAACAAGCAATAGAAAACAAATACATCAGATTCCATTAACTACTTGCTTTCAGCACACCTTTTTGCAAGGCAGTCTTCTTTACTTCAGCCATTTACTGTTAACCTGGCCCCCTGGCTGAAGTGGTATTGACAATGAGTAGCACATTGTATTATTGTGGGAAACCACTTCACACAAATCTCTCATTCAACCCAGAGATTGAACAATAGACATTCACATAGAGAACGTGGACCAGCTACTGGAATGGAGCACCTCTGTATACTAGCCGGAGGAATTTCTAACACTGGGAATGTTGAACTACTGTAAATGTCACATTCTCAGGCTCTAATTGCCTGGATTTCAGAATAAAACAAATACCTTCCAATATCAGGAGGCAAAAGCAGAAGAGCTAAAATATCCTCTTGTGCTGCCTCAGTTTGGTACAACGGAGAGCAAAATGCTCCAATAACTTCTTTGATTTTCTGAGTTGCTTTGTGGAGCAAAATGTACAAAATGGTACAACACAAAAAGATGCAATACCTTTCGGTGGTTTTATGTATGTTTCAGGGTGGACTAAAACAACACAACATAACAGGCAGAAATTATGTATTCAATTGAAAATAATAATAATGATAAAAAAAATCTCTCTCGTGGCAAAAAGGGCAATTCATTGGAACTTAAGAGGAAAAGCAAAAGACTCAGCTTTTCATATTAGTTACAACTGTAAAATGTCAGACTATTAAAAATAATGATGCTTGAAAACCAATAACAAAAAGGTACTTACTGAACACTTTTTATTAATAAAATGTGAAGTTGAAGAAATAGGGCTGAATTTGATCTCACTCCAGTTTTACATGACTGCAATGCCAATGGAGTTAGTCCTGATTTACAACAGTGTGCAAAGTGCCAGGAATGAGTGCTCATGGCTACAATCCAGACTGGAGATAGATCAGTAATTTTTCAAAAGGCAACAATCTAAAATTCTACCAATGAATCTCGAGAGTTGAATAATGGAGTCATAAGTCGGTCAGATGATGCTCATCTGGATGACACTTTCAAAGTGACAGTGCACTTGCAGATATCTGAAGTAGTTTCTAAAACAAAATAATTTTGGACTTCAAATTGCCCTATAACAGAGCTGGAAGAGACCCATTATATTAAGTCTATGATTTTGCAAAAGCAAGACTGAACCCTCAAACCCTGCTGGGTACTGAACCCTCAACACCTGTTGTGTAATGTATCAGATAGTAAACTGACATAATTGTAAACCGGACCTAAGCCAAAATATGGTCATTATCATACAAGACCTCTGATTATTTTTTTTTTACTTACAAATAACTGCAATCATCCTATGTGTAATAAAACACTTCATGAAGAAAATCTAGTAATAAACTTACCCATGTATGTAAACTGCGGAACATCTAAGTCTCACTGAAGTTAGCAGGAGTTAAATTGGGCTCCTAAATTGTAAAATCATTAGGACAAGGACCAAGTCTTACTTGTCTGTACAGCACCAAGCACAATGACGAATAAATGAGAACAGTCTTACCAGCATCTAGGCCCGGGGTCTCAAACTCAAATGACCATGAGGGCCACATGAGGAATAGTACATTGGCCCGAGGGCTGCATTTACTGACACCTCCCCCACGCTGCCATCGGCCCTGCCCCCACTCCACCCCTTCCATGAGGCCCTGCCCCTGCCCCGCCTCTTCCCACCCCTTCCCTGAAATCCCCATCCCAGCTCCGCCCCCTTCCTGCCCCCAGGGGCTGCAGGAGAGGTGTGGTGCGGGCTCAGGGCAGGGAGTTGGGTGTAGGGTGCAGGAGGGGTGAGGGGTGCAGCAGGGGATCAGGGTGTGCAGGGTGTGGCAAGGGGCTCAGGGCAGGAGATTGGGGTGCAGGAGGGGTGGGGGGGGTTCAGGGCAGGCGGTCAGGGTGCAGCAGGGGGTTGGGGTGCAGGAGGGGTGCGGGGTGCAGCAGGGGGCTCAGGGCAGGGGGCTCAAGGCAGGGGGGTCGGCTGCAGGAGGGGTTCGGGGGGCGCACTCCGGCCCGACGTGCACCAGGGGCAGGGCAGGCTCCCTGCCTGCCTGCCTGCCCACCCTACCCCCGCGCCGCTCCAGGAAGCCGACAGAACCTGGGGAAAGAGAGGTGCGGGGGGGGGGGGGAGTGGCTGTTGCTTCAGGCACTGCCCCCAGCAGCTCCCATAGGCCGCAGTTCCCCGTTCCCGGCCAATGGGAACTGCTGGGGCAGTGCCTGAAGCAACAGCCACACACACCCCCGCACCTCTCCTTCTGCAGGTTCTGTCGACTTCCCGGCGCGGGGGCAGGGCGGGCAGGCAGGCAGGGAGCCTGCCCTGCCCCCAGTGTGCATTGGGCCGGAGCCGCTCTAGGTAAACGCTAGAGCAGGGCCGCGAGGAGCTTGCGGGCCGCAGAAAATAACCCTGCGGGCCGCATGGGCCGCATGTTTGAGACCCCTGATCTAGGCAATCTTGAAGGTTAGTAATGCAGCCCACGGGCCTGATTCTTTAAGGCCTCTTATATTACCAGAACAATTTAAAGCAGCCTCAGTGTAAATGAGAATCAGGCCCTAGGTATCTGAGGTATAACCAGAATGTTTCGCTAGAAAGAGCAACTATATAGCACCAGTTCTCTTCCCACCTATCTCCAGTCCCTTTTTTAACTGGCATTATTTTACCTCTGAATCTACCCTTCTCTTGCAAAGCTAATTCAGCACATCTGGCTGCAGGGTCTCCTGTCAGTCACCTCTAGAGGTGCTGATTCATCAGTGCAGTGGGAGTCAGAGGTAGCTGTTGTCAACAAAACTAAATTAGCACTGTTCCTGGTGATAAGAAGTATGGCCAATTACTAGACAAGTTTTGATATTAAACTAGAAAATGACTCCACTCAAAAAAAAAAATACACAAAACCCAGTACTGTTGGTTGAAATGTAGCCGGGTGGCACTGAGCCAGGGGAAACAGATGCCCTTCCCTCAGTATGCCCAGTATGCATTCAGGAGCAACATTCCTAATACGTGGGAGTTATTGGTTAATAAGTTATGAATAACTCTTTGTAAATGATGATTTCTTAATATTCCAGCTTAGGGACTTACTGCAACTTTCAAGGTAAAGAGGAGATGAAGAGGCACCAAAGTCTTTAAAATAAAAGCAGGAGCAAAAAGGAAGGATAACAGCAGAACTTATGCAAACTGGTTTTCAAGTATTGAAAAATGGCTGAAAAGTTCCAGAAAGGTCACTTGATCTCTACTACACAAACTAAAATTATCGGTTCATAGCACATTATTTTCAGAGAGTCTGGATAACAATCTTACTGAACAAATTTTTCAAAAAAGGTATGAAAGGAAATAAAAAAAATTAAAAATCAGTTTCTACTACAGAAATGCCCAGAGGCCCCAAGTGAAACCAGGGCCCTATTGTGCAAGGCTTTGTAAAAACAGAGTAAAAGTAATTGCCACAAAGAGCTTATAGTTTAATTTAAGACAGCAGCTGTAACAAACATTCAGAAGGAAAAAAGGAAGAAAGGCTGCAAGAAATCTTAACAACATGCTTTTAGAGAGGCCGCCTATATACACAGCTGGATGGTTTCAAGACGGTTAATTTCTAAAAACAAACAAAAATAAATTATCAAATATAAACACACAAGATAAATAACTGAAGTCCGTACTTGCCGTCTACCTAACATTATCACTTGGCAGTATCCTGTTGGCATCACAGTCAAAATAGGTTCTGAAGAAAGATTTGATGTAGGGTGCGTAAGTTACTTTATGGATCAGTTGGGATAGGGCATTCCAGGCCTAAAGAGAGGCATGGACGAAAGTGCAAAGCTAGGGAAAAGAAACCTGTTTTAATGTAATGGAGTCAAATAAGGGAAGAATTCTGAGAAATACAGGGCAATAATGAGAGGTTAAAAGCGAACTACGCTTTGGACCAACTTCATCCCTAAACTTTACTGACTTCACCACAGTTACACCAGGGATGACTGTGACTCCTAATTTTTAATAAAAACTACAAACAAGTAATTGTGAAGGATGTCTGAGATGGTTAAGCACATCTTGGTTGACTGTTTTCAGTCTATATTTCCCCAATGATACCCAGCTTTAATGCACTCAAATTAAATGCTTTAAAATAAAATTATTTATATCCATATTTAATCTGAAGTCTATACCTCTGGGGCAGAGTTATGCCGTTTGTGTTTTCATAGTATGCATTCAAGTGAATGGATTCCATTAAAAAGAAGATGGCTATAACTGTCTAGCTTCATGCAACAGGCATATCCCCAATTTCACTTTTATTTAGAATACTTAGGGGTATATTTTCTGTGTATGGGAGAACAGGGTGTAGGAATGTGTGATTTGCATTAAAATCCCTGAGAATCTTGCAGTTAAAGCTCTGCTGTATTCTTTGAGAGCTGTCGTAAGTATTACTTAAGATGAAAGCTCGCTTTTGCATGAGGGAGGCAGCTCTATGGATCCGACTGTAAATGGCAATGTTGACTTGGTCAGGGGAATGAGAGCTTCATTGCAATGGCTGCGGAATATTTTTCCCCACCCTATTCTGTTTTCTCCCTCCTAAAGCATAATATTGCATATGCTTCAGAGGGCAAGTTCTCCCTGAAAAGAGAGAAATGCTTTTCAAGTCTGCAGAAAACTATACATGCCTGCATGTAAATGTTTAGAGTATATGTCAGCACCTCTTTGTAATTCTACTCAATAAAGGAACAGCTTGGAATAAACTGCATTGAAAACAATTTAAAAAAACAACAACAAAGGCTACTCTTCATATAAATTGCTTCCATCAAGCGCAATATAATTAATTTTAAAAATGCCAAAATGAAATCATATTTTAATTGTGTGTTTTATATCAGTCAGACACTTAATTATATTAACAGGCATCCTAGGCAAACAACAGGGCACTCAATTTATGTTCAATTGTTTTTTTTCCAGCTCAAATATCATCCTAATATCTTTAATATTGTCATAGCAACCTAATATTCTAATGAAACAGCAGGGAACTGTAAACTTCCCTGTCTTCCTATTGCAGGGAGGATATTTCTTTCAGCACTCCTGCTGAAAAGCCTTTCATACCACAACTATACAAGAATTCTCTTCTTTCCACACTCCCATCTATCACCACTGATTACTAGTAAAGAAATTTACCATCTTCCCAGGTTAACTTAACAGTTACAAACAACCAGAAAGCCTGCCACAGCATAAAACAAAGGCTCATGTATTATACAGTCCTAGGGATGTGTTAGCTGAAAGAACATGGAAAATAATCATGGATAATCTTCAAATGGATGGGGAAGTACCGTCCATTTCAGACAAGGGTCCAAAAGTCTTGACATTGATTGAGACTTCTCAAGTCCGCATGCCTAAGATGAGAAATTTCTTGAGACCAGACTCTCTCACCGGATTTCTGTCTCAGACAAAAATACCATAGCACATGCTTTCCTGCCGCATTTTAGTGATTCTGGTTCTAATCCAACTAGAACTCACAAGTGCAAATTATGAGAAAATAGGGGGAAATAATTCTGAACTTTTAAGAGTCTCTAAAACGGTGGCTAGAAATCAGCTCAAGAAATGGGCAAAGACTTGGCTGGGGTGGGAAGGTGGGGAAAATTAAGTGGTAAAAAATAAAAAGCAAGCTGTTTTTGAGGCAGGTGCGTAGGTAGGAATGATGCACAATCCCATCATAATTCCAGCAATCAGAGAGAGCAAGATGTTGAAGCTCTTCAAAAAAATGTTCAGAACTTAGAGCTATCCTCAGCAATGAGACACAAGGTACTTGTTGTTTTACCTGTGCAACAATATTTAGGAAATCTATCAGGAAGCTTTTGTTTTCGGCAATACCTTACACAATGTACGAATAACTTCCCACAATTGTCCCCACTTCACCATGTTTAGTCTCTCTCTCTCTCATCTTCAACATTTTCTACACATATACATCACTTTGCACAGCACAGAAGAAACCAGAGCAGATCCCGATGGAGTGAAAGACCTTATTCTAGATCCAGGTCTTTTTTTGAAGGAGTCCTTCCACTTCAGCTCTCCACCACTTTAAAGCAAACAGTAGTGATTAGCGACTTTCAGTACCACCACAGTTCCATCTCTTTTGGACCAAAACTATACGGATTCTCTGTTGACATGTGAGGTTCTGGAGAGTCTCACTTGTAACAGCAAATGAGGACATCTTGGCAGCAGCTTCTCTTTGGACAATTGGAGTAGAAGCTGAAGGAACACCAGCATCAACAGATTCTGTCATAGGGGCTAGCCTACACTGGCAACACTAAAGCACTAAAGCACTTTAAAAACAAAAAACAACACCTCAACGAGGGGCGCAGCTCCCAGCACTGGGGCACTGTTTACACTGGCGCTTTACAGAGCTGCAACTTGCTGCGCTCAGGGGGGTATTTTTTCACATCCTTGAGCAAGAAAGTTGCAGCGCTGTTAATTGCCAGTGTAGAGAAGCCCGGAGTTTACTTGGAGTCATGGAGCCAACCTGAAGCCATTTACTTCAATAAAAATCACACTAACTTAATTATGGAGCACATTTTCTAAGTGGTCTGTTGAAATTTAGCTGTGTTTTGAAAATCTACAACACAAGAGGCCATTTTTATCTTGATAAATAATGGAAAAGGCATATATTCACACAAGGACGTATTCTGCTGCCTTCTAAAATCCAGAAAGGACATTGCCCATGCACATATCTATAAGTCTGTGTTCGCAAGCAGGAGACTGTCACATTTGTAGCACAAATAGAAGTGCACCCCCTCACTTTTCCTGAACTCACACTTGTTTGACAGCACAGAGCAGAAAAATATGCAGATTTTTTACTAACAATGTGAAGAATATATCAACAAACAGAACCCTAGTCCACTAAAGCATGCATCTCCAGGCTCTACTCTCGCTCAAATCTGGAGAATGAGCTGAGTCCTACTCTTCTTGGCAAATTTCTGGTTTGGGGGGAGGGTGGATGTTGTTCTTTTGTTATTAACAACTCTTTCCTTACAGCATGTCTGAGATGTTTTCATTTCCAGTATAAAAATCAAACAATATTATCTGATCATTCAACTATAACACATCCCTCAGTTATTTTTCTCATGCATATCCAGTCTATTCAAGAAATCTAACATAAAGACTCTTAATACCAGTTATTCAAGCAAATGGAAAAACACAACTCTTAAGTCGTGTGTGTGTGTGTGTTGGGTTTTTTCCCCCAAATCTGCTGATGACTATGTAAGCACTGCATGGTGTTCCAGGGAAACCCTCCAAACCTCTGTAGACAGCTGTACAACATCTCATCCCCCACTCTTAACGTTCAACTAAGGAAATTTCCTCATCCTTAATGAATTCTGACCAATTTTTTCCACTGCCTGAGAAAAGCTCTGTGGTCAAAACTTCACATCTAATCTTGTTTGTGTTCCTAGTTACTGACTTTATCAAAAACCCATTATGTATATTCTAAATCATGGACTTTGGGGTATACTTCTTTTTTTGAAGATCATAAAATTATTGTCAACACTTAAATGGGGTGGCCAGAGCAAAACATTGCACTTACTACAGAAAATGGTTTACATCAACTCATGCATAATTATGAATCCTGCAGCCTTTCAAGAAGTATTCCTTGTTCACTGTAGTTTTAAAGAGAAAATGGTACAGTGAAAATCCTATTTATTCAAAAGCTAACTCTCTGAAATTCAACACCATGACAAGTCACTTCACTCTCAATGCTCTCTCTGTCCAGGGAAGAAGAAAACAGATTTCATGATCATTTAAAACAGAAGCCTGAATATTGTATAGCTTTTGTCTTTGAATCTGAATTCCTGTTGCTGAGAAGGCAGCTGAAAGCTTTCTATGTTTTTATGTTGCTGTTAGTTTTAAGTAACTCCCATCTCAAAGAATACTTTGTCAAAAAATAATGAATGAGATAATGGTGTACCTAAAATGGTCTCGCTACCGTATTTTTAATAAGAATGCTTTGATATATAAATCAAGAATATCGCCTTTGTACATTTGTCACATTGGTTAAAAAAGAAAAATTACCAACAAAGTGGCTTTTCTTGTTTTTGACAAACACTGGTGTGTTGATCTTCTGTTATTTGACAGTTGTCCCTAGAAAGCAACTGCTCCAGTCTTATCAAACCAAAAGGAAGTTACAGTATGCATGCCCAACTGCATTCGAGTTGCACCATAAGTGGTGAAGTATCTCTTGGTGCTAAGTGCCTCACAGTATTCTTGGAGATTAATGGAGAAGACAGAGTCTCTGGCTGGCTTCACCCTGAAGTTGCTTTCTCAAGACAACATGGGATCAAGGAGAAGGGTATATGGACCCTAGTGCCCATGGATCAGGAGGTTGGTCTCACTGCACAGCTCTGGGTATAGTTTGCTGCTTGCCTTTAGACAAGTCAATTTAAGGCCTCCATTCCTCAGTTTACTCATCAGTAAAGGGGATATAATTATACTTGCTGTCATCACAGGATTAATTAGGAAACTTAATATCTGAAAAATAGGTTTGAGATTAGAACATGATGTGTTAGAGACATTCAAAGATTTATTAAACAAAATCTCTTATTTTCCTCTCCCATTTTCCATAATTTAGCCTGACAAAACTCTGTAGCCTGTTAAAAGTCCCCATTCACATTTTAACCAAAGCATGTCTGTACATCACAAATCATTACATAGCATTCACATCAGAAAACCAAGTGTACTGTAGGATTCTGCTCTTAAACAGTAGCCCCTGGCACATACCAAAGATTCCAAATCATATTTTGACATCAGTATTAACGCTCTCAAAGTTGGGCCTCTGTTTTAACATGTTACAATGTATACCAATCTAAAAATGCAACCTCAGCACTCTGAGTTTCAAAACGTAGTTTCAGGAAGGGTTTTAAGAAAAGAGTTCAAAAACACGATCCTCCTGCTTCTAAAAAGCACAGCTCAGCTATAAGCTCTCCAAAAAAACACTTCGCAAATTCCTCTATTCCTTATCACAAGGAAGATAGCAAGAGGAACAAAACACTTTGTTAAATGTCTCACCTCCTGATTACACTGGATTCTGTCTGCAAAGTTTGACAACAAGCTGCTACATCTATGCTGTTAACAATAACTCTCAGAGAGGTCTATGGGTAGAGGAATCTCTTTTTAAAATGCTATTGCTGAAAACAAATACAAAGGAAAAGTTACGGTATGTAAATTAGAAGTCCACAATATAATTAGAACTTACTGATGGGATTAAGCCCTTGTTAGAAATGTCCTTTCCGAAAAAGCGCAGGCACATTCATAAGGTAAGAGGAATTCTGTCTTAAATTCACAAGAGCAAGCCTAATTTTCAAAGGCATTTCCTCTGCAGGAAGTTGCAAGCACCTCTCTGCCACACCTGGGGCTGACTCCAAAGGTATGCCACTGTAATATGAGTGAACCATGAAATGAAAGAGAGGAAAAGAGCAGTAGCGATAAACACACTGGAGTTTTATGTTGCATCTTGTCCTTTAGGTTCAAACGGATCACAAACAGTCAATTAGAACGTACTCATGAGAAAGAAGTCTATAATGAACATAACCAATCTTTTTACCATCACACACAGAAGTAAAATATGCACAGTTGTGAGTGGAAACAAGGAATGTTTTGCATTGGCATGACACTCCCAACTAAAGGGCTAGGTTCCATGGAAAATAAACTATTTCTTTTATTAGCACCACACTCAAACTTTTCTTCCTCATCAAAAATATTTTTTTAAAAATCCAGCAACTAAATACTGACAAAATAAGTTTAGGCTTGAAATTAGACAAAGGTTTCTAAGCATCAGAGGAGTGAAATTCTGCAATAGTCTTCCAAGTAGAGTGGGGTGTGGGGGGGAGGGAGGGCAAAAAAACCTAACTGGCTTCAAGACTGAGCTTGATAAGTTTACGGAGGGGGTGGTATGATGAAAATGACTACTATGGCATGTAGCTAATCTGCAACTGCACATATCTCCAATGGCTGGTGATGGGACACTAGATGCGGAAGGCTCTGAGTTACTACAGAGAATTCTTTCCCAGTGACTGGCAATTGGGTCTTGCTGAAATGCTCAGGGTCCAACTGACCACCATATTGGGGTTGGGAAAGAATTTTCTCCTGCGTCAGATTGAGAGAGACCCTGGGGAGGTTTTGCCTTCCTCTGCAGCATGGGGCACAGGTCGCTTGCCAGTTTAAACTAATGTAAATGGTGGATTCTCTGTAATTTAAAGTCTTTAAATCATGATTTGAAAACCTTATAACACAGCCAGAGGTTATGGGTCTATTACAGGAGTGGGTGGGCAAGGTTTAGTGGTCTGCTATGTGCAAGAGGGCACACTAGATGATCATGATAGTCCCTTCTGGCCTTAAAGTCTATGAGCTCTTATTTTCCAGTTTTCCAAACCTAATCTTTCCCATTTCTCCCCTGGAGCAGTTAAGTAAAGGGTGGGGAAAACACCTAATTCAAGTGCTAGTTTTCCCTCAAGTTCACTGGCTTTTCCTGCCAAAATTATTACTGGAAAATGAAACTTCTGGGGACGTGAAATATGCTAAGCAAATGATATTGAATGTTAGGACACTTCAGATAGTGTAAATACTCTCTCATCTACGTCATTATGCAGCACAGAAGTTCATTTTCAGCGTATGAGTGAGTGCATTACTCACTAACAGACATATTGAAAGGGCTACTCTCTCTACTCATGCATTCCAATCCACCACAGTGGTAGCCATGTTGCAACATGTTTCAGTAAATCAGCTCTTCAAGATTTCCCTTTCAACACATTTCACACCAGTCATTATATACAGTCCAAACGAAGAGAGCAGCCCATCTCCTAAGCAGCAGTGGCCACCAAGAACACATCTCCCAGGCACTCTGCTCACCTCACAGTCTGCCCAAAAGAACACGTAACTGCCTATAGAAGGGCATATTCACCTTTGGAGCACTCTCCTGCATCCGGATGTAATGTTGTCAGGCTCCTCTGCTGCAGCACCTCCCACTGGCTGGCTGCCTTTGCCTCCTGATCTTCTGTGACTCTGCCCTCCAGGCAATTGATGAAGTTCAAATCCCTTCTGAGGTATTACGAACAAGTGCAAACGAATCTGAATAATTCTTCTGCCCTGCTGAACTACTGAAGTCTTCCACATGCAACATCCTATCTCAGGGCTTCCCCTTGTAGGAACCTTGTACCCGTGCTGCTTCCTTCCCCACTCCCCCCATTATATCTTGTCTGTTACCCTGGGCGATTCTCTGGTAGAGAGAGACCTGTCTCCTCTGCACTCTCCCTACAACTGAACTCATTCAGTCCACTTAGGCCAGCCATGAGTGAGTGCAGGGGACTGAAATAGATGACCTCTTGAGGTCCCTTCCAGTCCTACGATTCTACTTAGCAGGACTTAGCTCCACCCTCTCTGAACAGGAGACAATTAGCTACTCACCTGCCCAGGTGCAGAGCATGACTAATTGGGTGCATACCCTAGCCTTGTACATGATGGGGATAAGCCCCATCACAGCACAGCAGTCCAACAGTTATATACAACAATCCTCATGGCCTGGTCCTCAAAGATGAAATGCCGAGACACCTAAAAGAGCACCTTCCTCAGGCACCACTAGCCTAGGACAACCACGGTCCACAAGAACAATGACACTGTCAATCTCAAGGGCAAAACTCAGAGAAGCAATGAACAGACCTCTCAGCAATGAGGATAGAGAAAGGAAGAGGAGATGACACAGTCAGAAAACCAAAACAGTTCCAGTAACCTCCTGATCAGGAAGGAGAGTCAACAAGTGGAATCTTTCCTGCTTTAGTTTGTTTCTGAGAAGTGCTCAGATACTACAGTGACGGAGATAGTGATAGAGAGTGACTGTATGATAACCAAGCCCTCTTACATAGCAGGACTTTAAGTTACAACTCACCAGTATCATTTAGGCCAGAGTACATCTACAGTATCATAGGCGCCGACTCCATGGGTGCTCCCCGCCCCACCCCAGCTCACCTCCGCCTCCTTCCCTCAGCACGCCGCCACATACCTGCTTTTCCCCCTAGCTCCCAGCGTTCGTGCGGCAAGTGCTAGGAGGGAGGGGGGTGGAGGGGGAACGCGGTGCGCTCGGGGAGGAGGTGGGGCCGATGCGGGAATTTGGGGAAGGGGTCCAATAGGGGCAGGGAGGGGGTGGAGCTGGGGCAGGGACTTTGGGGAAGGGGTTGGAATGGGGGCAGGGGTGGAGTCGGGGTGGGGGGGGGGCATGAGCACCCACCAGCACCAGGAAAAGTTGGCACCTATGTACAGTTAAAAACAAAAACAAAACAAAAACAGCACCGGGTCTCAGAGCTCAAATCAATTGACTCAGGCTTGCAGGGCTTGGGCTGCAAGGTTAAAAATAGCAGTATAGACATTTGGGCTCTGAGACTTGCCCACCTTACACGGTCTCAGATCCCAGGCTCAAGCCCGAGTCCAATCATCTACACTGCTATGTTTAGCCAAACCCTGTGAGCCAGAGTCAGCTGACCCACGCCAATGCTGTAGCTCTTTTATTGCAGTGTAGACATAACCCAATTTCCTGCAGCTTTCCCTACTAGACCAATTAAAGCCTTAAAGATTTGATATCTAAGCTGATGAACTCACATCTCTAACATTTCCTGCTGAATAACTGCTTGTTCATGTTTCTTAACTGGCAACAAAGTAATCTTAATAAGACGATCGGTATTAAATCCTTGTATTAAGGCAGTCTTACTCTCAAGCAGCTTCCTCTCCCTTCTTATGATGAGAAACTCAAATTCCATGAAGGCGGCAGCAGAAAAGTAGTTGAGGTAATGCCAAAGAAGCCTAATTTGGAAAAAAAGGCCAATGAAGTGAGTTTGGCTGAACGAAAAACTCAATGCTTTGTTTAACTCAAAGGACACAGGCAATTTTTGACAGTGCAGAGTCAACTATGGAACTCTGTCCTTTAACAAAATCTTTAATAAATGTTGGTACTATTATTATGATGAAGTGTTATTTTATGGGAAAAGAACACTTAACCCACACTACCCCCTTACACATGCTTAAGAAAGCGTGTGTATCTTACTACTCTCTCTCTTTGAAATCTGTTTGAGCTTCCATGTACCTTCTTTTAATTTATTGTTTGTGAATTTTTTTCCATCTGATCCTTCATTTGTAATCATGAGTTTAAAAGCATCAAAGATTATGGAGCATTAAACCAACATGTTGGCAAACCTACTTCTCTGATAACATCTAATATATTTAATTAAAAACATTAACTCAATTTCCAGTGAACTGTATTCACAGCACCTGACAAGCTTGTGGCTGAACTGAATACATTAAAAAGTTAATTGTTTTAAAAAACATGCCATGCCATATGCAAGGTTTCTTGTGCATGGATCCTTCATGCATGTTACTGCATATAAATCTAGTCACCCACACAAAGCCCAGATTTCTGTGGGGGTTGTAAAGCAGCGCCAGCCACAATACAACAACTACTGTAGGCTATGAGGTAGAATGGTAGCCCTAGCTAAGGAAGATTTGGGGTATATCTCTAGCCCCTTTCTCTAGCATGCCTTTGTTCCATTTTGCCCTGATTTATTTAGGGCCAGGACAGAGACCCTTCCATAGTATCCATGCCTCACAAGGAGTAGGCAGGCATGTGATTTTCATGGATACTCCACCCTCACTCGCCCCTTACCTCAGTGGGGGAATTTAGTGGTGTGGAAGGCTTTGCATTCCCCCTTCAAATATAAGAACATAAGAATGGCCATCATGGGGCAGACCAATGGTCCATCTAGCCCAGCATCCTGAATTCTGACAGTGGCCAATGTTAGGTGCTTCAGAGGGAACGAACAGAATAGGTAATCATCAAGTGATCCACCCCGTCATCCATTCCCAGCTTCTGGCAAACAAAGGCTAGGTACAATTCAGAGCATGATTTTCCATCCCTGCCCATCCTGGCAAATACCCATTGATGGACCTACCCTCCATGAACTTATCTAATTCTTTTTTGAACCCTGTTATAGTCCTGACCTTCACAAGATCCTCTGGCAAAGAGTTCCACAGATTGACTGTGCATTGTGTGAAGTAATACTACCTTTTGTTTGTTTTAAACCTGCTGCCTATTAATTTGCTGACCCCTAGTTCTTGTGTTATGAAGAGTAAACAACATTTCCTTATTTACTTTCTCCACACCAGTCATGATTTTATAGACTTCTATCATACCCCCCCTTAGTTGTCTCTTTTCTAAGCTGAAAAGTCCCAATTTTATTAATCTCTCCTCATATGGAAGCTGTTCCATATCCTAATAATTTTTGTTGCCGTTTTGTGTATATTGGCCAACTCCAATATATCTTTGGAGATGGGGTGACCACATCTGCATGCAGTATTCAAGATGTGGGCGTACCATGGATTTATATAGAAGCAATATGATATTTTCTTTCCTATTATCTATCACTTTCCTAATGGTGTCTAATATTCTGTTAGCTTTTTTGACTGCCACTGCACATTGAGGGGATGTTTTCAGAGAACTAGTCACAATGACTCTAAGATCTCTTTCTTGAGTGGTAACAGCTAATTTAGACCCCATTATTTTATATGCATAGTTGAAATTATGTTTCCTAATGTACATTACTTTGCATTTATCAACACTGAATTTCATCTGCCATTTTGTTGCCCAGTCACTCAGTTTTGTGAGATCCTTTTTTTACTCATCACAGTCTGCTTTGGACATAACTATCTTGAGTAGTTTTGTATCATCTGCAAATTTTGCCACCTCAATGTTTACCCCTTTTTCCAGATCATTTACGACTATGTTGAACAGTGCTGATCCCAGTAGACCTCTGGGGGACACCACTATTTACCTCTCTCTATTCTGAAAACTGATCATTTATTCCTATCCTTTCTTTCCTAAGTTTTAACCAGTTACTGATCCAAACAGAATATTTTCCCCTCAGTATTTTGGAATATTAAACTTATGGCCACTTAACACTCATCTTATAAAGAGCAGAGTAAAGCCGTATGTTGGTGGCCAGGGGTGTCCTATCTTATATAGCTTTGATGATTTTTCTAAAGGAAGAAATGTTCATAACAATGCTTTATAATACATTTTTAAAAGGTATTGAATGACAGCATCAATAATAAATATTTAAAGTTTTAAGCAAAAATGGTAAGTATTCTATACTCAAAGGGAATGTCTACAGTGCATTAAAAGATCCATGGTGCAAAGTCTCAGAGCCTAGGTCAAATGCCTCAGGCTTTTGGGGATCAGACTCTGGAGTTAAAAATAGCAGTGTAGATGTTCAGGCTCAGGCTGGAGTCTGCAAGGAGGATCTCAGATCCTGGATTCCAGCCCAAACCCATTACAGCTGACCTGGGCTCTGAGCCTCGTTGCCACGGGTTTTTCTTTGCCATGTAGACAAACAATAAGTTGCTAAAACATTTAAAAATACAACCAACAAGAAGAATAAAATAAAGCAGCAGCCCCTAAAATTACCATAAAAAAAACCAATAAGCTGATCAAGAAAATACATCACCCTTCAATGGCATTTTCCATCCCAAAAGCTCCCTTCAAAGGGTGAACTTTGCAACATGGCCTGAAAGTTAACAGATCTGGGCTACTTCAGGCCAAGATTTCTAAGGAAAGAGGCTGTGGTACTGATTGCATTTGGCAAGTAACTCACACCTGAAACTTCAGAGGAAAGCAAAAAAGAAACCCAGCAATATGTCCTGCCAATCTCCTCAGAGAGGCAAGACAATGTCTTCATGATCCCTAAGGCAATCAATTTTGTCCTGAAGCATGAGATTTGGTCACACCTGTTTAAACACGTGTAAGTACAAATGTAAGCATTGGTTATATTTAAATGCTCTCGTTGGTTTCCTCTTTCTTTATGCAATAAACAAAGCTTTGAACAGGGCATTTAAGACTATAGCTTGCAGAAAGCCATTCAAACTTGACAGTCTGCATTCTGAAAATATACGCATTCAAAGCATGATTCTTCTCTCAGAAAGGTCAGTAATGAAACTCCCATCACCTTCAATGGGGAAATGACTGCGTTCTCAATTTCTGGACTATTTCTAAAATCTACATTCTTACTTCTCAATAGTCCTAAATATCACTGAGTTTTGTTATCCTCCTGTGGAGAAATTCTCTACCACCCAAGACTTGCTATTGCAATTTAAGAGTTAAACGTAGGCCTTATTTTGCTAGTTATCAGTAATATTCTCTTTGAAATGTAACTCTACACAGAAAAGTGACTTTAAAAATTGCTTTTGAGCTCTGTGTAAGCTCAAAAGCTTGTTTCTTTCAACAGAAGTTGGTCCAATGAAATATATTATCTCACCGACCATGCCTCTCATATCCTGGTACCAACACGGCTTCAACAACAATGTAAAAACATGCATCTGACAAAGTGGGTATTCACCCACGAAAGCTTATGCTCCAATACTTCTGTTAGTCTATAAGGCACCACAGGACTCTTTGTCGCTTTTTAATGTAAACACTGTATCTTTCTACTCCACAGATCAGGTCTCTGCACCTATTCAATGTCACACTTAACTACTTTAGTGACAAAAATAAGATTTTAGGGCCAGATTTTTAGAAATATTTAGGTATCTGACTTCCATTGATTTGAATGGGAGTTAGGGGCTTGAATGCTTTTAAAAAATTGGGCCTTTCTGTTATTACTCCTGGTAGCAATGAAGAACCAACATAACTCAGGCCTGGTCAACACTACTCAGTTAGGTCGATGCAAGACAGCTTATGTCAACCAACCTGTGGATGTGTCTTCACTTAAATTTGTCTCCCGCTGACGTAAGTGCCCTGCTATGCCGATTTAGTAACATCCCCTCTCTGAGCAACGTAGAATCATGGTCGATGTGGTTAGGTCGACTCAGTGAGCATGTAAACACTGCATTATTTACCTCGAGTGCCTCCAGCAGCTGTCCCACAATACCGCAAACTAACTGCTCTGGTTACCATTGTGAACTCCACTGCCCAGGGATCAGGAAGCCTGTGTGACTCATTTCAGCCCCATCAAGCATTGCAAAAATTTCCCAAAAGACCCTGCACTTGATGGTGGCAAACTGCACAGTGAGATACCTACCCACGGTGCACTGCACTCCGCATTGATACAAGCACTCCTGGTAAGGATGCACACAGCCAAGTGTGCGCATACACAAGCAATGTAATACTATGGTGGTTGTATGCAGACGTAACTTATGTCGCCATAATTTTGTACTGCAGACATGTCCGAAGAGTGAGCTAGAGTCTACTCTGGCTTCCACTTCAGCAACCTACTTCCCAACTAAGTCCTCTATTTGCTGTCAGATTCTGCCTTTACCTGTGTAACCCCAGAGAAAAAATGGGGTTTCAGAGGAGGAAGTATGGGCAGACAATGGAGATAATGGATTTGCATAAGTGTAAATGAGAGCAGAATATTTATTACTGGAGATAATACACAAACCAAGAAAAAAGCCCAGCCAGCCTTGACTTTCAGATACCAGGCTTAATTTTTAAATCCAGCAGTTGTTTTTGTTTGTTTGGGGGGGGGGTGTTTTTTTTTGGGGGGGGGGGGGGGAGAGACAGACATGTTTTTACTAGTAAACTGAATAAAAAATTATCTGGAAGTCATTGGTGACACACAAATGGAATCCAATCCAGTTATATTTAGAGTCACTTTACAGAGCAGAGCTATTAGGTTAGGCCCATTTCAGATAAAAATTCCCATAACCAATATTAAAGACCTGCAACATCAGTAATATTAAGGACTTGTCCACATGGGGAAATTCGTAAGCATAGCTATATTGAAATAAACTATTCCACTACAGCTATTCCAGAATAACTCCCTGTGTGGACACTTTTCCAGAGCAAAAGTAACTGTATTTGGAATAGAGTATCCAGCCAGGGAGTTATTCTGGAATAGCCTATTCTGATATAGCTCTGATGGTCAATTTTCCATGTAGACAAGCCCTAACACAGCAATTTTTCATCATGCCTTATATGTACTTACACAGTCTTTTGCCTTGGTTAATGGCAAGTGGAAAGAAATGGTAATGGAAGAGGTGGAGTTTATTATGCCCTTAACTGACACTAAATCAATACATATGCTAAACTCATTATGCAATTAATGTGTTCTCAGTTTTATATGCTTAAGGAAGCTGTATAACTGCATTTTATAAACTGAAATAATGAATTGCCATATATGCTTGTTTATTAGCCCGTTCGTTTATAAGCTGACTCTCAAGATGGTTAGGTAAAAACAGCAAAAACTGTATGACCCTTTCATAAGCCGACCCTATATTTCAGGGGTTGGCAAACTTTGGCTCCCAGCCATCAGGGTAAGCCGCTGGCGGGTCAGAACTTTTTTTTTTTTTTTTTAACTTGGAGCGTCTACAGGCATGGAGACCCTCATCTGCCTGTGGCCGCGGGCCTGCAAACGCTCCAGGTAAACAAAACGACAATTTATTAGATATTCAATTCAATGATTCCATAGAGTTTAAAATCATCACATTTTGGTGTAGACCCATTTATAAGCGACCCCTGCTCTTTGATGCCAAAATATTCAGCTTATGAACAAGTATATGTGGTAATCTTTTTCAGAGCAATCAGAGAAGTTGTTAATGTTCTTTGGAAGTGTAGCAGTCTTTAATTTACATCTAAACATAGGTCTAATGATGGCATGAACCTGAATTAATACATTTAATTAAACTGTATCAAAAAGTGTCAAATATATTACAGCAGAATACACACCCATAGAAAAGAACCACTTTCCAAGTTAATCAAAGAGACATTTTAATCAAACATTATTGTTGGATAAGGGCTAACGTAAACAAAATAAAATTACTTTCCTAACAGACACAAAATCTCTCTTATCAATTAGATTTAGCCAACTTCTACTCTCCCAGACCAACTTTAAACATAAGAGTGCAAAAGGCTATTCCAAACTCCTAGAAAAGGAAAGGCTCTATGTCCGATAACTGAATATTGTATCTTTGAGTGAAAGCCTAGTTCCACTGAAGTCGTTTGCAAAACTCCCATTAGCGTCAATGGGGCCAAGATGCCAAAGGGGACTCATTGTTCAACACTGGTCATTATTACTATAACTGACATTAAAATTTTCTTTTAATTTAATGTCAAACTTTCTTCAGTTATGCCACTGTGTTAACTGTAGTACATATACACATTTAAGAATCTGTCAGTAAGAAAAGCAAATGTTCAAATCAACACAATTCAACCTGACTCACTCCAATTGGTGTACATTTAATTTAAAAAAGTTTTAAAAAAATTAAAGATTAACTGCATATAGCATACCTATGGTAAAACTTTGAAGTTGTCTGTAGCACTTCAATTTCCAAGTTTACTTCCATCCATTGTTACTTCCGTAACAATTCTGAGAAATATGAATAGTGAACAGATTTTTAAAATCAAGCTTTTTCATGCACAGAAATAGAATGTACAACATTAGTGCACACTGCAAGTGCAATTACTTTGGATTTAAGAGGACGGAAGAAACACTGATAACTTTATTCAGGTCTGACCACAGGCCCCATGTTGAAATCCTTCGTCAGTCTGAAATTGCCTACGAGTTCAACAGCAGTTTTGCTCAAACACTACACAGCCCATTGTTTTTAAGCTGAAACATGGAGGAAACAATTCGTTGTTTCCAAGTATAGACTCTATCCTCTCCTATACCGATTCTCTGAATTGGTACTTCTCTCTTGGTGCCTTAGAGAACACCCAGACACAGCAATTATTAAAACAGTTAAAACTATTATCTGATAGTCTATTTCTGGCAACTGCAGTTTCATGTCAAGAATCATTCTCCTGAGAATTTAAGTGTCCATTATTCCCAGTCCTATAGGGCTGTGTCCTTTGAATGCTTCTACCATGTTACTTGGTTTTGGAAAACTGATTCTAGTTTATCCTCTTTACTTTACTTCTGCCAACACTAGAACAACAAGAAAATGACTGACTGGGGAGTTAAACATTATGGGCCGGATACATCAGTCTCCCAGATTCACTTTGCCCTGATTATGCAGAGCAGAGTGAACTCACAGCAGAGAGAATTACTCCTTGGAGAATTCTCATAGGGGGAAAATCACTGCCTGCATAAAGTTACAACCCAACACACACTGCCATTTCCCACACCACCTTTGTCCTCCACCTCCTGCACCAGAACTCCTCTTTCTGGCATGGGGGCGACAGCAGAGTGTACTGGGGGTAGAGAAGCAGCTCCACTCAAGTGGAGAATCAAGCTCTTTGTATCATTTTAAAGCAGCACACTTCTTTAAAAGAATTAAGTAGCGGTATTTTCTTTTATTGTACAATAGAAAATAAAAAGGGACAATTCTCTAAAACACAAGTAAACCTCTGCTACTTTTACTGGTGAGTTCACAAATTTTTATATGTCTCCTAAATAAAGATAAATGTAAAGAAAAGTTGCAAAGTTTGGAAAGAGTTCTGAAATGTCTGTATCCCTCACGATTATATGAGTAATACAGTTTTCTGTATGGGAAATCCAAGTGAGAGATGGAGTCAATATAAATTTCAGGCTTCAGAGAGACCGTCTCCTTAGAAGTCAGATGCAGGGGAGTTGAAGCAAGGAACTCCTGAATTTGAATCCGAGCTCTGCCAATGAGTTGCTTTGGATAGGTCACTTAAGCCAAAATATTTAAATTTTAGTGCTTAACTTTAGGCACCAAACTCCATATTCAGGTGCCTAAATAGGCCCAATTTTCAGACGTTCTGGACATCTGCAAGTGCACAGTCTTATAGAATCTGCAATTGTACAGTATCTCAGAAAAATCAGGCCATTCATTCAGGCATTAAAGTGTGGAATTGGGTGCCTAAAGTTTGAAAATGTTGGTCTAAGCTTCTCCATATCTTGGGTTTCACCATCTGTAAATAAGAAGTAAACCATGTCTACCTACCCACACCCGCACAGAAATGTGAGAGTTAATATTGATACAGTACATTAAAAAGTTGTAAAGTAAAGCGCTAAGTAACAGCTATATTTAATTCTATTCAGCAAATTCCATTTTTAAAATAAGTGATGTGACCTGCCTGATTCTTGCAGCAAAGTTTGACTATCTCAATGAGTCTCAGTCCATACAGTAAGATTCCAAAGATTATCTACCCAAACATTTTTTCTCACACTCATCTCTCAACTTGTAAGAAGTCTCTGTGCGAAAAATGAGTTGACATTTATTAATCAGGATTTTTGAGAATACAAACTTATTATAGAAAGTTAAATAGGTTTTTTAAAAGATTGTATGACTAAGAAATGTTCTTTCCTCATTCAAAAAGATTCCCAATCTAACAACAAGAGGACCATGAAAATACTTGGATAGTTTTTGGAAACATCTTGAACAGCTACATTACTCCAGATCCACTCTGATATTCATTTTAAAAAAAATCAAATATTTATAAATCTGTCTGGGTAAGGCAGTTGATTATCAAAATCCCAAATCCATGTTCTGTCATCACTTATTAATTACAACTTATCAAGACATGTGACTACTGTTGTATTGAAACAGCTAAGTGATCTTGTTTTACACACAAAATTACTCAAAATCTTCTATTAATGAACAACAATATTACCTACCAGTCTTGCTACACCAGTTTGAGAAAGAAAATAGTCTGAAAATACTAACGGGGTAGGATGTTCTACTAATTTTCTAACTTAAAAAGCATGAGAAGTTATTTATTTTTGATAGAATATGGGAATTAACATGGTTGGACATAACAGATTGTTAGTAAATCATCCATTTTACCCATGTTAGATATTTCTAGGACACCTATCACGGATATCTAAGCATCATACTAAGAATCTAATGAACATATAAAGCTAATCTAAAATGAATGTCACCAGTTTGGTCACCTTATATGTCATTGCAACCATTTAAAATGTAACAATTCTAAGGACAGATCCTCAGCTGGAGTAAATTGGTGTAGCTCAACTGAAATCAATGGAGCTATGCCAATTTGCACCAGCCAAGATACTGGCCCTATGTTCCTAATAAAAAGAGGTGTTATGTATGCCACTGTAGAAGAAAAAAAATGAGAAATGTGAGATTAAACTTGAAAAAAGAGAAAGAAGGATAAAAACCAACAGAGCATTTAGGAATATGGAAATATGAAGTCCTTTCAGACACCATGCTAACTTTAATTATATGTACTGCGATTAGGTACCATCATGCCTTTGATTTCCCTTTCTAAGAATTCTAGCAAAACAGGTTATTGTGGAGTGGAAATTTCAACATGCAAAATTCAGGTACTAAATGCCTCCTTTGTGTCCCAGGAAACAGCAGTACTATCTTCTGTACGGGTAATAACATTGCAAAGTTTGTGAGTGTTGTCCAAATAAGTCTTTCCTTAACAAACCAACCTGATCACGTAGAACAATGTTTTCTATTGTAGGTCCCAGACACTAAGCCTCTGTGTCAACAAGGACAATGCCCACTGAATTCAATGGGATAGGTGCCCACTTCCACCAGGGCTGAACTGGGTCCTAGTTGTCAGAATTTTTGCATAGATCTTAAAGTTATGGTTAGATGAGTAGTATTGGAAAGAAATTTGGGCACTAACAGATATTTCTTTTGCTGTTGTTTTAAGAAAAAATAATTAGTGATTTAGACAGAAAGAATTGTCGGTTAGAATTCAGAACAGTTGATATGTAAAACCCCATGAAAGTGTTTTCCCCAGATACAAAATATATTGATTGTTTCTAATACAAACTTTGCTTTGTGGTAATTGAAATGGAAAGGTCTACAGATGGACTGGAGTACCCAAACTTAAGCTCTGAATTTTGAATTCCCCCCAAAGTTTGGAGGTGTTGAGATCCTAGGATTTGGTTCACACCTACTTACAGAAGAAACCTAATAGATTATAGTTCACACTCCGCAAGGAAAGGTATAGAGGATATATCTGGGAAGTAACTACAAGTACTTCAATAAATTCAGCCAAAATCAACAGAGTTAAGCCCATTAACGCAATGCACACAATATGGTAGATATTGACTACATATGTAGGAACACACAACAGTACACACCAACCCAAAATACGTAAATTCTAGGCAGGCTTTGCCAAATGCCGAGAAGCAGAGCAACACATTTCTTTTTGTATGGGTTCTAATATTTGGGACTTTTCTTGTCCCAGCAAAAAGATCTAAGCTTCTAGTAGTTTTCAAAGTTTTAACATCCCTTCCAGAAATTGCTAAGTATATAAACACAGATATCTGTCTTTGATAATTTGTTCATAATTTGGCTTTGTTTTTACACTATAATTGCTGTATGTGCTTCAAAAAGTGCTACCCTCCCTTTCATGAAGATCCCAGTCATAAAAATCCCAGTGTAGCCATCTCATTTGTTTCAACAATATACCCTACAGTAGTTCATGCTAAGGATTTTAATGTGACTACTAGTAGATTAGAGCTGAGTTGTATTCCATCTGAACTTCTGTTTATCTTTCTGGTACTACAGTAATTACCTTTGACAAACAGCAGACACATATTAATTAACAAAAAAGACCAGGCTTTATCTATTAAATTCATTCTTCACATTTATCTGAAGTTCAGCCTCTGTTTAAAGAGTGATTAAATGCCAAATTCTAGCACTGAATGATCAGCAAAGAGCCATAGCCCACAAGAAATCCAGAATGTGGCTTTAAAGCCATAGCCACATACCCCGGGGGGAAGGGGGTACACTAGCAGCCTCAATGGCAACTTTTTCCTGTGCCCCAACTTCTGATACCCCCCAACCATGTTACCTCTGGAACATACCGTGCTAGGGATATTTAAATGCTGCAGACTACCCAACCTGTGAAGTTCTGCCCTTGAAATGGACATAAATGCCCCAATCAAAACTAGTCCCCCATGCACTTGGCACTGTACAAACACAGCAAAAGGCATGGTCCTAGCCTCAAATTGCTCAGAGAGGAAGGATGGCCTTGGTATTCTCTCTGTGGGAGGAGACTCAAGAGATCACTTCAAACATAAAAGATACAAGAGGCCAGGGACAATTCCAAGGAAAGAGGAAGTAGAGACCTAAGAAGGCAGGTGATTATAAAGACACCATCGGGAGAACATCAAAAATTCTGAATATATATCCAAACTTCCCTGAGACAACCACAATGTTTTCCACCCATCTCTAACCACCCAAGGAAAGTTACTACTTCTCTACACAGCAGCACATTTAGCCAGGGTTGACAACTTCCCGGGAAAAAAGTAGCTTAGGACAGCGTTCTGGTAAATAACAGTTTAAACCTGGTTTAAATCAGAAAACTGGGAAAAATTAGTGCATCAGTGTCCAGCAAGTTAAGCAACCTTAGAATTAATCTTTTCAAACTTTGGATACATCCATTCAAAACTATGGAATAGGCTTGGTCTTTCCTCTACATCAGTGGTTTTCAACTTGTGGCCTGTGGACCCCAGGGCGCCGCAGACTACATCTAAGATTTCCAAAGCAGTCCACACCTCCATTTGAAATGTGTTAGGAGTCCAAAAATGAAAAAAAAGGTTGAAAACCACTACACTATATCCAAGTTGGTCTCTGCTACAGAATGCTGCACAGCCAGATGGACCTGGACTGGTTGTCTGCAACTCTGCATGCTTCTGATTGTTTAATGCTTCAAGCCTGCAAATCTGCATTACTGTCATTCTCACATGATCAAATGTTTTTGACTTTTGTGTATATAATATTGAAAAAAACTGAAATGTGGGTCATGATATGAACCAAAATGTATACATATAGTATTATAGTTACATATGAGTATTACCGCCACCACAATTTTACTTATTTGTACAAATGCAAATTAATCTACAGATCTACTGCTTTATGTAACCACAATTTGAATATCTAACTAAAGCTAAGTGTAATGTAGTGTGCATTAACAAAACAGTTTTTAAAACAGAAAATGCCTTAAACTGAGACTAACTAGTTTTTCCATGGGTGGGTAAAATCATGGTTTTACCTGGTAAAAACCACCTCTGGTAAATACCATGTCGGCCCTGCATTTAGTAGCCCCTGCCGGAAAGGTGGGGGAAGATTGATTAGGAGAAGTATTTGTTAATGATGTTTCAGTTCCTATAACATTTTTGTGTTTACTGGGGGGAAGGTTGGAGAGGGAGGGCAGGCACAAAGAGCATTCACTGAGCATTTGGATTGCTCTTCCTAAGTGCTGGTTGCACTACAAATGTCTAAGATAGATAGCTCATTCAGTGCCAAATTCTCCCACTTCCACGATTATATCTCCAAAAATATTCCCCTCTCGTGCTGGAAAAGTATATCAGTGACTGCTTCTGCTTTGGAATCAGGAAGTTGTTTTGTTTCCAAAGACAAGTAGATGTGACAGGGTCATTATTTAGCATTCAATGATTTGAAAGGAAAAAAAGGAACAGACTCTGAAACTCTTTGTATTTAAAAGGAGGGGACCAGTCAAAAGCTGCAGCTGACTCCGCTTAGTTTAACATAAAATAACCGCATCAATTGTACAAGATGCATGTCTGCAAGACCTTAGTTGTTGCTATCCATTTGGTTTTTTAAAACAATCATATGACTGTGGCCACTAAAGCCAGAGTCATTGGCCAAGCTTTGCATGCATAGCAGCTATGACGGTTTTCTTCCTCAGCTAACTTAAAGAAATGCATTGATTTACTTCACACAAGAAAAATCAGACTCAAAGAATTCTAACATGGCTTTAAAATCATATGAACACACGAAGAAAAACAAAACCAATTAATTTTGGACATTTAAAGGGATATTGTTTATATCCTGCAATTTTTGCATGCACAAAATTCTTATCAACTAGAAGTTTTACTTTCGGACATTCGGACAAAATAGACCCACACATTCAGTCAGGTCAGCCAATGAGACTCTTGAATTATGCCCATAACTATTAAAAGAGTTACTATAGGAAAACTAATTTCAGTCTAAATTACCTACCTTGGGTAGGATCTGGTGCAGCAATTCCTGTTATCTATTTCAGTGAGAACAAATAAAACTCACTGTTTAAAATATTAAAAGTGAAAAGTGAGAGGAAAAACTATTAGGACTATTCACTGTCGACAGGAAAAAGTATTCCAAAAAAATATTGTTCCAACCTCTGTATTACTCATTACACCTGTGTTCTAACTACTGGTATCACTATCAGATGAGATACCAACCTGACCAGAAAAAACAGAAATTATGTTACTTAAAAAACACCATAAAAACAGCAAGTTAATCTGGCCTGAGCTTCAGAAAACCAGTTCACCTGAAATCAAGTTCCACCAATTTTATGCATTTCTAATGATGGTACCAAAATGCCAGTGCAGTTGACAGAACATGAAAACTCCAGTTTGCTCCCATCTCTAACAGATTTTCCATAATAAAGTTCCATGGGTTAATTTCTCATTCAGAAAAAAAGGGAGATCAGTGGTAATCTGTCAAGTGACACTCTCGCTGAAGTAAGCACATTCAGTGTTGCCTCCTGACCCCGATATTAGTCTGGGGTTGTGCATCAAAGAATTAGCATTTATTAGGATTAAAACATAGTTTTTCTTACCATTTACAAACTTAATCATCACACTGGGTCACCATGATTTGCTTTTTGTCTTTCATAACATTTCCTATGCACAAACTGTAATTCTTTATTACAGGAAAGTGGAATAATTACATCCTTTTATACCTTAACAACATTTTGGCACGATCTTCCATTAGTAGACATTTTCAGAGGTGTACTCAAAGAACATTTATAGATCCCTGAGGGTGGCGCCTTGTCGTTTTCATTTTGGAAAGGAGAAAAAAAAAAGAGAGCGAGATCACACAGACTCCTCAAATTAAAATTACAGTGGGGCTTTAACTACGACACCAAGCCTGAAACACCTCCACCCCAAGCATCAAACTGTAGAGAAGTTCAGATTCTAATTCCAATATTGTAACTCTAAACTTTCCCGCTATACTAAGCTGAATAATACCACTTCACAGCCTTAGGGAAGTTTAGAGTTGGATTAAGATATTATTTAAATCTTACAGTTTCAGTCTCTAATTAAAAATATTTATTACCATAATTAAAAAATATTTTACTCTACTTTTGCAAACAAAATAGGCAGTCTGACCTAGTGGATAGAGCCCTGGACTGGGAGTTTTATTCACTGTTCTGCCACAGGCTTTGCTTAAGACATTGGGCAAGTCATATCACTTCTCTGTGCTTCAGTTTCCCTAACTGTATAATGCAGATAATATTTACTCCTTTGTAAAGTTCTTTGAGAGCTGCTGCTGAGGTGCTACACAACTGCCAAGTATTATCGCTATTAAAATTTGGTTAATGAATAGGTAATGGGATAAACAGCCTACCCAGGACAGTAGGGGTGACTAAAGGTGCCTGCCTCCATGATGCCTGCATTGTGGCCTGTGTGATACCAGTTTCAAGTCTGCAGACTGTGAGATCTCGACTGTCTTTCTTAAATGTTTAGAAAATGCCTCGCAAATCTTGGATGCTACTGCAAATAAGTCAGTCCATCTCCTCAGAGATATGTGTCCACATTAAAAAAAAATGCTATCAACACTCTGGACACGAATTAGCACCCTTGTTAAGGGAGAGTGACCACAATGCAAAATACCATGGGACTTGCCCCATGCCAACGCTTCCCAGCAAATGCTGTTTACACTTTAATTGCATTAAATTACTGCAGCCTCAATATGATACTAGGGTTCCAGACAGCAAACAAAACGAGGTTTGCTGGCACAAAAAAAGATGCATATGAAACCACCACTGGTTTTTAAGTCCAAGTCAAACTCAAGCCACGGTTAATTCTGCATTGAATGTTCATACAACTCTAAAAGGGGAGCATCTGGTCATTCTATAAGCCTGGAGTACTTGCAAGCTAATTCTCACTTTGTTTGCAAGGAATCTTAGCCACAGTTCTAACAGTGATCCCACAGGTTCTGTTTCAGCACCACTGTACTTCTTCATGCTCTTCAATTAAGTAAACACTAATAATGACAAGAGTCCAAACTCATAAACAAGGAAAGATGGCTGTTTTGTAGATGGCTAAGTGGTACAGAGGCAGACACAATTATTTCTGTTAAGTGGCTCATACCCAGTCTCTGTCACATCTGGAAGTTTGCTTGGCTTTTGTTTATATCTCTACTACTGACGGATGAACACAAGCGCCAAATTTATATTAATACAAAGAGAGACAATCAAAACAATTGCTATCTTAACCTGAACAAGAGCTCTGTGTAAGCACAAAAGTTTGTCTCTCTCCCCAATAGAAGCTGGTCCAATAAAAGGTATTACCTCACCCACCTTGTCTCTCTAAGGTCCTGGGACCAACATGGCTGCAACAACACTGCATAATCCATGTTGTCTCATTTAAAGTGAAACCTGGCATCATCTGCACTGATTTATTTTCCTGTTCTTTTTAGAGAAAACAGCTTTGTCAACAAGATCCGGTGTTCCCATGTTGTAAGAGAATAAATCAGATGAAAATGTGCATGACTATTTAATCCATATTCTTCTGCCCAAGAAACATTAACCACTCACTGTCACAAGCATTTCTGTAGAGAAAGAGAACACTGAAAGTCAATATCAAACAAAGCTAGTTCAGCTTGGCTCCAAGCAATTAGTTAGATAATACTTCTACTGCTTACTTGTACACGCTGATTTTTCCCATTCAATGTATTGGGGCTAGCATAAACAGCGACTCACTATTATGCGTTCCAGCTCTAAAGTTGTAAAGACCCAATTTTATTTTTTTCAATCAACATCTTTCCTACTTTGGAGGTGCACATGTGAGTCTGCATCCACAAGGAACTCTTAACTAGTGTAAAATGTATTTCTCATAGATTCAAAAAAATTGGAAGGGGTTTGATCAATCATTTCCACGCAAATCCCTTCACTTCTTCAGCAAGATGAAATAGATGTTTTGATTATCATAAATATTCTTTGACCGCAAAAAACTGGCCTGGTTACCTTTTAACTAAAATGTAAATATGTTGATTGGCTTCATGTAAACAGAGTATACAGTGTAATCTGATTTATATTAGAAGTTCACATATGAAATGGGAGCGAATAGGCAATGTACTCATTGTTAATGACTTTGGATCCAGTCCTCCAGTCTTTACTGAGGCCTGTCATGCACTGCCTTCAAGACTGCAGGATCAATCCCATATTTATGGAGAAAATATTCACTGTTCAACTTCTGTTGTTCAAGCTCTTTGAAAATAATCTAAGGCCCAGCCTACACTTGACATTTAGTTTGACATAACTAAGGCACTCAGGAGTGTGAAAAACCTACACCCTCTGAGTACAGTATTGTAGCTATATTGACCTAACCACAAGTGTAAGTGTAGACTTAGCTAGGTGGACAGAAGAATGCTTCCACTGACCTATCATTGCTTTGGGAGGTGTTGTACGCTTTATTTACACTATGTGTTATGCCAGCATAGCTTCAGCACTTTAGCAATGCCACCATAATCCCATATAACATTTAGGCCATGTCTGTACTATCTAAGGACACATCTTCACTAGCAACTAGCCACGGCAGCACTTTAACATGGCTTGTGTAGTCGTGTAGCTCTCCCAGCGCTATAAAAAACCCCACCTGTGTGGCTCCCAGCGCTGGTGCACTGTCTACACTGGCACTTTGCAGCGCTGAAACTTGCAGCGCTCCAGGGAGTGTTTTTTTTTCACACCCCTAAGCAAGAAAGTTGCAGCGCTGTAAGGTGCCAGTGTAGGCAAGCCCCAAGTGTAAGAGTCTTTGGCATTCAGCAAAAAGGTGAAGGCCTTTTCTAACATGTCTGTAAACCTAGATGTTATTATTTATCAGTTGATATGCAGAAACTCAAAAAATATACAACTTAAAATCAATTAATAATCCTTTTTACCACCTTTTGAGTAAGCGCCAAATAAAAAGAGATTAGTTTATTAAACTACTATTTGTACTAAACAACAGCAACAACAACAAAAAAGAAATCAAATATTCTTCAGATAGGGTTAATATATTTTTGGATAATTAAACAGCAATGGAAATACGCAATTCTTAAAGATGACTAACTAATATAAAGCAAATTTTACATGCCCAGAAGGCAGCCATTCTAATTGCATGGTTCCCTTTTTCATGATTTATTGCTGACAGTTCTGCAACTTCTCTATGACACATGTACACGCACTATAGCGATGTTAGCATTTTCACATGACACAGTTCTTCTGCACTTGACTAATTCTTCACAAAGCAACAGTAGGGTGGCTTAGCTCAGCACAACAGAAAGAGAATCAAAGGTCATATTTGTTATCCTAACTATTGAGAGATGGAGAAATATTTTCAAAGATATTGAACTCTGTTGATGTATCCAGCTCTAAGGGAAAAGCTGGCTTGTCCAGTAGGAATAAAGCTAGGAGGACGAAGAAACAGAGCTATAGCAGCTGACCAGACCTCACTGGGGTCATTTTACACCATCAGGCATCCTAGCTTCCCTCTGTGCACACACCAGGTACAACATTCTGCAGGTGTGCAAGGACATGAAGAAGGGGAAATAAATCTCATTAATCTCCCTTTCTCTTTGATGGTAGTCATACACCTAAATCTCTTAGTGAGCTTTGAAAAATCCCAACCTTCAATATTTAGTAATGCTTCAGCAACACCCGATCATGGCTAGAACAGACTATAGCAACCATATTAAATGTTCACCTATTATGGTTACAAGTAGCTCCTAAACTGAAAGATTAGAGAAAACAATATTTTTTTATTTCTCTCTTCTCCCCCTACCCTGGTTGCCTACTTTGTGCATGACAGCACTTTTGAATAATGTCAGCTTCACTGTTTCCCCTTCACAGTCAAGTCAAATTCCTTTATCATTTATGTGGTTCTTGAACCAAGCATCAGGGGAGAGAAAAAAAACTTTTTTTTTTTTAAATAGGAAAATGAAAAAATCCTAGTACAAAAATAGAATATATGTTCAGATTATCTTGGGCATGATAGGTATAATAGAAAAGCAAATTCTGTTCTACTTAAAATTAAAGACTTAGGAACTGGCTGAAACTCAGTGATCTATACTTGAGTTTACATGTTCATAATCTAGAACAACTATACTAAACGGTACTAAATTTGAAAATAGATACAGTAGTCTATCCTTTTAGTTTCTTTAGAGAAGAAGCATGTGACCCATCACTTTAATATATCCAATCCACTGCGAGGTCAATGCTGCATCCCATCTGCAATAAGGCGTTGATTTTACTGTATGAGATGTGGCAGGAGACCTGGGGGACTGCATTTCTATTTAATATATTTTAAATGGTCAATTAAATTATCAGTTTGTTTTGATTTGTCCAGGGAATGGATTGCTAATGAAGTTGATACAAGCTTTAGGGTCTGAAGAATCATACAGAAGATATTAATTAAATGTTCACTAAATTGTTTGCGTCTGTCAACCAGTGCAATCTACAAACACCAAGGACACATGAAGATCCTGTCTGTGTGTTCACATTAACACCATGTGTAACCATGGGTACAGAGGTGTAAATGAAATATAACACTTTCTTAATGATCTTCAAACTTCCTACATTAATAAATGGTCAGAAAAGCATTGCAATGGAACACAGTGTGTGAGCATCCAGTATTTAAATACAGAGTATAATCTGAATTTTGAGACCAAATTAAAAAACAAACAAACAAAAAACACCATACCCTCACATACACCCTAAACACATTTTAAAGTTTCCTCCCTTAAGGAAAAATTTTTTGACTGTGGGTGCTAAAAAAAATTTAAAAAAAAAAAAAAGTATTTCTCAACACTTACATCCTGAAATCTTTAAACATAATTATTCTCAATGGTATCTTGTATGCAGTTTCATCTCTCTCTGATCCAGTGTTCAGAGAAACACCTTTAGTTTCATGTCATGCAACTAAATCCCATATCTTCATGCAATTTTGGTGCATAAATACTTTTGACAATCTGGGTCTTATACACTTTGTTGAAGAACCAGAAACATTCCATCCAACATGGACCTATTAGAGGAGGCACCAACAAAAAAAAAAAAAAATTTTATTTTTTTTTTTTTAAAAGAGGTAGGTGGCCTCACGCACTAGCCTTCTACTGTCTTGAGCCTGGGCACAGCTGAGCAGTCAAGGCAATGAATTGAGGCAACCATTTTTCACATAATTAATAGAAAAATAACTCTGCAGAGAATAGAAGAGGAGAAAAGTGGACCGATCCAGCCTGCAGTTCCAATGTACTTTCTGACTTGAATACAAAATCTTTTCTGACCATCTGGAGCTAGACCAGGCATTGGGCCAAAATTTTGTAATTCCTTCTCAAAGTAAAATGACAGATCAGTAACTGCCACATCGCTAATGCATAGCCGGAAGGGAGCACCTCATATCCTATCCAGCACTCCCTGGAGTTTTACAGATGCAATAAAAACAAAGTGTTTCCAAATAAATCTGCCCTATCCTCAATGCTAAAACCAAACAGTGATAATGTCACCTTTGAGCAAAGCCAATCGTAGTCACATATGAGACAGGATGTTAATAGTTTTGTCCATATTTCATTTACAGGATACTGTAGGTTCTTAAATGATGACAGGTTCACAAAGCCAACAGTCTCAAAATTGTGTCTGGTGCCCCGAAGGAAGCACTTTTCACTGCCATGCAGACACAACACCTGAGGAACAGCATTTCTAACTCTCCAATGGTACATAATATCTGATTCCAAGTTTGACAGGGAGGAAGATATGAAACCCTAAAATTATCACTGGTCCATCAGTTTAGGAGGGGGGTTCTTTGGCACTTGTCGAACAAACTATCTACAGCTTGTCATGGATCTTGTACTATTGTAATTATCAATCCCTAACACAACTGATCAAAAGTGCTCCAAAAACGCCAGCCCCCCCCATTTATCAGAAATGGTGCTATGCTCTCTATTCTCAAACTGCTCCCTCCCTTCAGCTTGCTTCTGCTTACACTCTCTCTCTCACCCCTCCATGTTCTACCTCTCCCATCTTTTCTATTTCCGTTTGCAGAGCAGACTAGTACCAGTAACCCTGTTCGCTTTGTCTCCTCATAGCCAATATGACACTTTAAGGTATGTCACATTTAATAAGCTGGGTCCCAAACAACTTACTGGCCAGCTGGATAAGGGACATGAAGTTGGCTCAGACAGATATTTAAAACAATAGCACTGCCAACAGAAAGACTGTGCAACAGTTGGCAAACTGGAGAAACTGAAACTGTCATACAGCAGCTCACTCAAGGTCTAGGATATTCCTTTTTCTGAGTGAGCAAGAAATATAAAGAGGAAATAAAACAGTTGATGTGTAACTTCAGTGTTTATATGTTTATATATAAACATTGTCCTTGAAGGCCAATCCAACAACTCCCAGCGACATTTTGATGCAGGCTATTCAGACAACACTGGAAATCAAAATGTAGTCATCTCTAAATGGTAAACAGATTGTGGTTACAGAAGTTTCTCAATGACCAGGCTCACTCTTGCATCTTGTGTTATTATCCAGAACTAGATGATCACTGCTGTGAAAAAGATCAGAGATCCCTTCGGTTATATTACCCACACAGGTCCTTGCAGTAGGGCTGCATAACTTGCACAAACATAACCATTTCTCCTAGCCACTGCATAAAGCAGTTTAACAGATCTGGATGCTCCTGCTAAGATCATCTCAGGCGAAATATAACTGATAAAATGTTGCCCATATAAAATCTTATAAAAACACTAAGAAAATCATGTAGCTACACGATTTCTCTCTATTTCAACACTGCCAGCAAGCACAGCCATTGTCACGGCTCTGCATAGCAACCACTGCCACCTGTAATATATCTCCATGTGATTAATGGATTTTAAATGAGTTACAGTGTATGTTCTATGTCTAAATAAGTCTCAGATAGAACCAAGACATGTATCTTCTGTTTGGTTATTATGATAAGCACCAATGAACTGGCAAAGTCAGCAAAAATATAAACCTGTTAGAACAGTTTATGGAATAACAAAAATATCCCCAGCCATAAATTCAATAGGGCCTAATCAAACAAGTAAATTAAGCCACAGACGTGAGAAACTAACATCAAATCTGTTTTATTTAAGCGCAGGCAGGGTATTTATTTAACAGTTCGGGTCATTTTTCCCCTTTATTTTGGACCAAAGTTCTGTGGGAGTTTTGCTCCATTAAGTACTACAGAATTTGACCCTTTATTTCTTTTTACCTAACACTTCAAATATCATGCAATTTATGGTACACCAGCAGCAATTCCAGGTGTTCCAGGTGAAATCACATTAGAAGAATCAAATTGTTAGACTTTCATGAATCAAAGCTGGAACATACGGTACAGTGACAAAATTTGAATCAACCATGAGCTCCTTGCCTAGTAACAGGATTTATTATCCTAATGTAATAATAATGGCGTGGTGTAGCACTGATGGTGTCTTATTGAATTCTTATTATAGTGGCACTGTTTGTGAGGCTCTAGGTTTTTTTTGAGATTTGTTATAACTCCAGCCATAAAAATTTGCAACAGCCTAAAAGATGGCATTAACAATGTCAGTTTAGGAGAGAATGTTTTTATACTAAAACCAGAGTGGGATTTATAAATTTAGCAATTTTAAAAGTTTCAAAGCTCATTAATTTAGAACTCCGAAACTCCAGAGACTGCTCACTTTCTTTTAACCCATTGGAGACTTTGGATGCAGATACAGGGCCAAATTATCTGCTGTCATAAATGGAAACAAATGAAACTGTGTCCACTTACTCCAGAAGAAAATCTGGCCCATAATAGACAAATTATTTGATTTAGAAAAATATATTTAAAACAGTACCTACGCAAACAATATCCAAACCATTTTTACTATAGTGGACTTAGTGAAAGTGAAATAATGAAGTTGTTAGACTATCATATCAATAATCCGTCACTGAACACTTTTTAAAAAAATAAAAGCATATTCCATTCCTTTGAAAACATATCTGCATTTTCATCATGCAAAATATGAAGAAAATAATACGCAATTTGAACATTTCCTTCTCTAACTTCCTACAGGATTACTTTTTGAGTAGCAGTTAAAAAGCAAACGCAAACCCATTTAAACACACAAATCACAGCTAAAATAGTTTGGAATTAACATTAAACTGGAAATTAAAATTGGAAATTCATAGCTGAGGCTCACACTCTTTCTTAGCTCACCATCTGCACCTTAAGAACACTGCACACAACGATCCTACATCAGGGAGGGCCTCAGCACAAACCGATTTGATATTCTGTGTAAACTGCTGTAGCTCAGGTACCCTCACACAGCAAAGTGAGTTATGGATTTAATACCAGCCCGAATTATGAGTTTACTGGATTTTGATGGGGTGTTGATTTTAACCTAGCTATGCTAAATCTGCATAGCTGTAACTGCTCTCCAGGATGGGGGAGGTAATATCTGTTATTGGACTAACTTCTGTTGGTGAGAGAGACAAACTTTCGAGTTTACAGCTCACCCACCTTGCTCTCTAATATCCTGGGACCAACACAGCTATAACAACACTGCATACAGCTCTCAGGAGTCAGAGACCAATATTTCCCCATAAGCTTTCATAAATGTCCATGACTTTTGACATTTTGTGGACTTGTGCGTGCCAGTGAGTGGGTGGATAGGAAGGTGAATGAACAGGTAAATAGTTGAACAACATTTATGGAGCATTTGCACAAAAAGGCTGATTGAGATCAGCGAACATGCTGCAGGGGGACATACCCAACCAGGCCAATGGATACAATCAACTGAGGATCCACAAGCATGAAGGGCACAATCCTATTTCCTTTGAGGTTACGAAACAAAGCAAAAATATCACCTCCTACTGGAGTCACTAGGATCAGGATCAAGTCCTAGAGAAAAAGGCAGTATTAAACTAAACCAGGTATAGCACAAGAGTGGTTGTCATAAGGCAGTCTAAGACAGCTACCAGTCCTGACATTCATGGGAGGGACAGTGTCGATTTTTGTACTGAAAGAATCCAGAATTTGGGGTGAGGATGCAATGGTGGAATGCTAGGAAATAGCCTTGATAACTTCTATGATTTGAGTCACCATTACAGATTCGCTGTGACGTTTCCTGAACGTTAACACAACCCATCTAGAGTCCACATAAATATGAAAACAGCAGTCACTTTATTTTTGACATATAAGTTGCTCTCTGCTGAGATTCAGCTGATATGAAGCACCTTTTTTATTTGCTCTTTTACTTTATTGACAAACATAGCCTAAGGATGTTAAATCAAGCATTGTGCAAGGAAGTGACACAGGTAACAGCTGTTCCAGCATAAGAGCAGGAAGACTCATAAGCACATGGACAATTCTCAAAAAATTCTGTTGTGCTCTGATCCTTAGAGTAGATAAAAATGAATTACTGAGACTACCAGAGCACCTATAATAATCTAGATCAAGAATTTCCACTGTTTTGGCACAATGAGATATACTGTTATGTCTAACAGCCTAAAGCGTTATGAATCTAAATGGCAATATATTCAATTTTTAAACCGACAAAATGAATCCTTGTCTTTATGTCCAAGACATCTACTGTATTTCTTGTCCTCCAACAGAAAACAGGCCAGTCTTTTTCCAAAGAGAGCTGAAAACATGCAGAAGTAGAGTATAAAAAGTTAATTCTCCTTAGAGGAGCATTCACTTAAATTAACAAATCATTTGGACCGCACAAGATTTAAGATCCCATTTTTTCTTTAACCTGTTCTTGTAACAGTACCCTGTTTGTGGCTCTGATGCCTCTTCTTTCTTCTCCAAAACCTCATGATGTCACTTATTTAAAGGGAGGGGAGGGACAAAAAAAGATGTTCGGCTCCAGAAACACAGCGTAAGGCACTTCAGAGTCCCTTTCTGACAACACCTCCTGAAATTTGTACTTTGAAGTTTAATTTCAGACGCAAGTTTAACGCCTCGTTTCCCCACTCTCCCTTGCTGTTGGCAACACTATGGCACCTCCCTGCCACCCAGAGCATAACCTGGGTGTCTTGACTCCAACCTCCCTCTTGACCCACACATCTAGGCCATATCCAAATGTTGCTGTTTTTTCCCCCCTCTATAAGAGCTCCAAAATACATAATTTCCTTTAGTGCAAACAGCTAACACTGCTATTCAGAAACTCATCATCTGCTGTCTCCTGCTACTAAAACCCAATTACTGAAACCTTCTCCACTTAACCCTCCCTAACACCCAACTCAATCCCTTCAGGTCCATTCAAAACACTGTGAAGATTATCTTGTCTAGTCATTCTGACCACATTGTTCTCCCCTGCTCTTCCCCTCATACCCAAGATCCCCACAGGATCATGTGCAAGTTTCTGGTCTTTACAACTTAGCTCCTTCCCATTTATCCACTTGTGAAGCATCCCCTGCTCCCCACTCTACCAAGGATGCCAACTTCCATATCAGTTTGTTCACTTGTCCCACAAGCGATATCACTTTCTTCTATGCTGCTCCTTATGCAAGGAATACCCTCAGCAAATTAATCAGAAAAACCACTGCACCACTTGCAAATCTCTCTTCAAGCCCTACCTACTTCTAACTGATGCCTATGGGAAACTTATCAATTGATTATGTCTATGTAAATTGCCAGCAGGCACTTTTGACATTTGTATTTTTTTCTTTTTATGAATAAGATATAAATCTAAAACAGCTATATCTGCATAGAGCTGGCCTATTTAAATGCATGTTTGTTTTTTTAAAAAAACTCAGTTAGTATAGTCATTAGATCATTAGCTCTTCAGGAGAGGGCCCCTCTTTTCTTGAATCCTTAAAAGACTGGGACTCTGAGGCTGCCTAGGGTCTCTAGGTGCTACCATAATATAAATAATAATATCACTGCATAGTAAAGATGACTGAACAGCTGCTCTTTTCAGCTGACTGTACATGGAAAAATAACAAATCTATCAGATGTGTGCTTGATTAATGAATAAGCTAGATGGAGCAATCCACTGAAACACATGATGGTCCCACAGATGTAAACATCTCATTAGCAGAAGGAAGAGTGCTTTGTTTTTTAATATAGAATAAACAGTTACTTCCTTTAATGCATTTTGCTTTGAGATACAGTATTTTCAGACAAAAACTTTCCACCATTACAAAATAACGCTTGCAACAGTCCTCTTCAAGGTAGCCATTGCAACAATTTCCCTAGTCAACCTGCCAATGCAGAATACTTGACAACAGCTAGTAGTGCCCCGTTACTGAACTTAAGAGATGACTCAGTGGAAACTGGCATTTGAAAAACTTGTTGTCATCCTACACTAGGTTCAATTGAATAGGAACAAATTTCTCACCTTTGTTAAAGCAACAGCCTTCCAACCCAGCCACACTTAACTATGGTATGGTGAATTAAAGTAGCATTTTCAGGCCCAACAGGTTATGCTTAAAAATGATTTTACAAAATCTAATTTAATAGAAAGACTTTCATTAATTGTATGTGACTGGAAAGAGGGAGTTTTATTTTAAACTATTGAAATAAGTATTCCCTTGAAGTGTTGGAAACCCAGACACATCAACATTGTGTTAGCACCTGCTAAGTTAAACTGAATAGCAACCGACTGAAATGGACCAATATAGTTTCGCTATCCAAGCTGAGGAAAGTTCAGTAAGCAAACACATTAAAAAGTAAATCAGGTTCCATCTGGCAATGCAACTGTTCCTATAGAATTGCTACAAAAGAATGAGCATGTTACACTATCATATATTGTCATACAAATTTATTTTTAGCTGAAACAACAAACTTGGTTCAAAGTGCATTCCAAGCTTCTGTTTTTATGATACTAGTGTTATCTTGTCAGTAGTTTCAGCCCTTGCTATAGCTTAACCCGTCCACAGTGTCAGAAAGTGCCAATTTATTTTGAACTAACATGCCCCATTAGTTACCCAACTCTTCACACTGCAATCACTCTACTTATTGAAATGTATTTACTTGGAAAGGTTTCAGTATTTCCACCCCAATTATAAAAAATAATTAGATGTCAGAGACCCACAATAGGTAATGTCGTGCCCTCTATAAAGCAAAAAATGTTATGGGGTGGGGGAAGGCAATTCAGCCAAGAGGCAATGATTATGAAAGGAAACTTTTCTTCCACTGGAAAGTGGCTCTTTCTAAATCTGGTAGGGAAGTACCCCTCGTCCAGTCTTCCCTGCCCCAGCTCAGTTTCGCTGGCAGCAGGGCCAGCTCCAGACCCCAGCGTGCCAAGCACGCGCTTGGGGCGGCGTCCCGCGGGAGGGCAGCAGGAGGCTCCGGTGGACCTCCCGCAGACATGCCTGCGGAGGGTCCGCTGGTCCCGCGGCTCCGGTGGAGCATCCGCAGGCATGCCTGAGGGAGGTCCACCGGAGCCACGGGACCAGCGGACCCTCCGCAGGCACATCTGCGGGAGGTCCACCAGAGCCGCGGGACCAGCGACTGCCAGAGCGCCCCCCGTGGTGTGCTGCCGTGCTTGGGGGCAACGCAAATCCTAGAGCCGCCCCTGGCTGGCAGTCAGGGGCCATGGATGTCATTGTTATGCAGGTCATAGCCCTGGCCAGATATGCCACCTCAAAAGCCACTAACACTGTACGCAGTTGGTAAATAGCCCCACTGTCTCTGTACTGACAGTTCATTCATCCCTACACCTGTGGGAGGGAGGAGGAAGAGCTTTAAGTCAGTCAATGAAGACATCTCTGGAAAATTCATAAGCTCCAGAAGGAAGTGTGTCTAGCACGTCTGTTATAAAAAACACCACCACAATTTGGACATAACACAGGGTGTTTTTATTAATCATTATTATTTGTATACCAATCAAATCTACAACTCCTGTTGTACAAGTTACTGTCCAATCAAAGAGAAGACACAGTTTCTGCCTCAAGTAGGTAACAAACTAAACGTGGGAGAACTAAATGGGAAAAGTGAATGGAGGGAAATTTCTCTGGGTGCCAGCAAGGACTTGTGGAAACCTCCTCATCCCCTCCACACATCCAGAAGGGGTTTTGGTGGACAAAGGAGGAATGTATAAAAAACATCAACCTGTTCAATGAGCAGACATACCATACAGTAACACAAATCATCAACTATAATTCCTTTCTTGAAAGTTGTCCTCTAGCTACCTGCTTACTTAGGGTTTTCTATAGCACCCTCCACCACAGTATCTCCATTCATAGAATTGAATTTAGAACCTAAACTTAGTTTGCTAGATGCAAACTATTAATTGTGCATCCAGGCATACATTATATAATGTGTACGGAACACAATCAACCATGGGCGTTTTGGCTACCCAACCACACTGTCAAACAGAAAGCTGGTTCTCCCTCAGACCCATATCAAAAGTGGCACAAGCAGCTGACATACTCAGGACCACTCTTTACTCCTGGGGGAACTCTGTACCACATCGCATGCACAGAATTTAGTCCCTGCAGATTTCTTCGCTTTCCCACAGAAAAATTACCTTCTGACAGGGAAGCCACAACAGCAATATGTTTTGGGTGCCCAGGGCAGCTGGCAGAGAGGTAAATCACTGTGGGGTAGAGGGTGGGAGTGGGGAAGACCCGGCTGGTGGCGCCTACCCTGCGCCAGGCTCAGCTGTTAGTCCCAGCTGGGCTAGGGAGGACAGCACTTTCTCTTCCCCTGCACAGCATCCGGGACCGGGTCAGACCCACCCCCAGATTTCTCCCCTAGTTGCAGGAAACTCTGCAAACTCCCCCGCTACCCCTCCACACACATCACTCCTCAACTGCAGGGGGAGGGATCCCTGTACAGGGAGCTGCTTCCTCATCCACCCAACCCCCATGCATCCAGACCCCCTCATACCCAGACCCTCCCACAAGCCTCACTCCCCCGCACTCAGAACCCCCCCCCAAATGAGCCCCTCTCCCCCTGCACCTGGACCACCCCAATGAGCCCCCCACACCCAGACCCCCCTGCTAAGCTCTATCCCCCCTACACCCAGACCTCTCACTTAGTCCCAACCACCTTCACCTAGACCCCCCTGCAGAGTCCCATTATCGTTGCACCCAGAACCCCCCAACAAGCCCATGTGCATCCAGATCTCCCGGGTATCCAGATTCCCCCACACAGAACCCTCTCAACTCACACCTGGATCCCCCACACTAAGCCCCTCCACACTTGGATCCTGCCTTGTTGAGCCTGCCTGCCCACACCTGGTGCACTTGGCACAGAGGGGCAGGGCCCTGGGGTGTTTCTGGGGCAGGCCTGGTCCTTGCACTATGTCAGGGTTTTGTGCAGCCACACTGCTGAGTCTGTGTCCTGGGTGGGACGGGATGAAGGACACACAGTGATCTCCTAGTGATCTCTCCAGTGGTCTGTGCTCTCCAATGCCATGCTGGAGCCTCCACATTTATTTGACAAATAAAATTTGCAGAATTCTAAAATAATGTGTGCAGAATTTTTAATTTTTTGGCACAGAATGCCCTCAGGAATAACTCTTACAATGTGAGAGCACTAGGAAGGGCTCAGTGGCTCACACACAACATGACTGTAGTTGACTGCCCAAGCAGGAAATTGCACAGGTTTTTTGTGAACATATGTCAAGACCTAAGTTCCCTCTAAGCTGTGCAACCGCGCAGCTGCCTATTAAGTGCCACGCAAGCGCTCAGGGCTGCGGCAGGGAGAGATTCCTCTCCCCCAGTTCCGGGCCACAGTGCCCCTCCCCAAGCCCTCCCCACCTCTCTCAGCTAGTCGGCTGCCTGCCAGTGATAGGGACAGGGGGCGGATGGAAAGGGGCCCACAGCCGCTGCAGCAGCCTGGACTGCAGATGGACCTGCCACAGCCAAGGGAGAGTCCAGTTGGTGCAGTTTACAAAAATTCTTCCAGCCCTATCGCACATAAATTATACCAACCTGGACCCCGTTAGACCTACTTACCACATTGTAACTTACACATCACCTCTGAATCTAACTCAGTAAGTTCACAGAGAACCACTATGTGCTTTATATCTTTTTCACTACATAAACTAGTACCAAGCAGAGAATAATGGGTCTAATCAAGAATAATCCCCTACTGCTGGGTTTTTTCAGTATTGCCAAGTCCAAACATTCAAAAGTTACAAGTTATACCATACAAAATCATGAGTTTGGCTTAAAAAATCATGAGATTTAAAAAACAAAACACACACTGGGTTCTTTTTATCTGCCTTCTGATTTGGGAGTCTTTGGAGTTCACATTTTCAAACTTTTTTTTCTCCATTGAAATGAAAGCTGAGATTCTCAAATAACAACAAGATTTCGGGAACTCAGGCTTTATGAAAAGACACCCAAAATCATGAGACTTAGCAACAATGCTCACTTCCAAGTGCAAATGCACAATTCGGGCTTGATTTTCAAGCTTAGTACTTACATTGTTAGATACATATCTAAGTCAGGTATTTGAGCGTCTAACTTTACGCACACAAGTCTGAAATCCAGAACCTTTGTGTTTTGGGCTCTGTCATCTTTGCTCTATTGATCTGACCCTGTATGTAGCTGCTATTACCTGCTATATGTGTGCTCTAAACTAGAATTCCTGAAAGCATTTTTCTTTGCTCATGTCTGTTTAGACACCTCACATTATTTGATTTCCTGGATACTGCCTAACAGGAAATATATTTAATGCCTTCAAGTATCCATGAAAGCTGTATCTTCCTTTCCTTTCTTGTTCTATTACTCTACACTGATAAATAACACTCAAGAGGCACGTGACACTAATGAGGCACCCAGGCCAGAGACCAAACTTCCTACAAGTAAAGTTACTTACCATGTTATCCAGGCTGCCCTCTGACACTCATCTTTTGTCATAAAATAGGCATGTACTTTCCTGACAATGGCATCATAATACATGAGCATGGGTGCAAGTAGCTGAGCAATCAAGTACTAAATGTGGATCAATGAGATGGAATCCCAAAACAAATCATACCTATCCATTCTAATTCAGCTTCTGCATCCAAGGTTCAGGAGCTCTACCATCACACCTTATAGCAGGGCTCAGCTTAACTAACCAATACTACAAAAACGTGGAGATCAACAGATGTGGAATTTGCTTTGTTCTATAATGTAACTGAATATTAATGCTTCATTAGAGGAAGCAGGAGGGGAGGAGTAAAAAAAGTTACCACTCCTATGCCAGGCCCTGACAAAACTGACTAAAAACTCATTAAATGGGATGTGTCTGAATTTTTGTTGACTAGATTACAGAGGTGAGGGAGACTGTTGCATGACATTCCAAGAGCTACTAGGCGTAGAGACCCATTTCTCTCACTTATCTTTTCAAAATATGCTTCATGAAGCATACTTCCGAAAGCATAAAGCACATTTTTAGAGACAAAACATACTCCTTGTTTATAATTCATCCTTCCCTGAGAGTCTAATACACGTGTTCAAACTAAGCGTTAGATAGACCATTCCAAAAGAATTCCATATACTCCTATATAAAGCAGCTTTATGTTATATAACCATAAGGAAAGGAAAGTTATATACCCTTTAGCAAGGGAACAACTACATCCTAAAACTTAAATCACAGAGTGGAGAAAGCAAGGAGTCATATAGATTCCAGAGAATTCCCATGTTCATCTTTTATGATGAGCAAAAATGCAAAGTGAATCATTTAAATTAATTGTTGGCATTACTCCACTGAAGTCAACAAAGTTACACCATTGATGAATCCTGCTCAAATGCAATAGGAGGTGCCTGGATAGTGGATGTCAATATTAGCTGCATTGTTTGCTTTCTCCAGAGAAAAAAAGCAACACAATTATTATTCATAATGTTAGATTTATGTATTGTAAGTCACTCTGATAAGATGGCATTGTAATGATTTCAGTTTAGTAAATGGAAGATTGTCCCAAATGGTAACCATCATTCACTAATAACTGCATGCCGCTATAATTATAAGTCAGTATTACTCAGGAAGGCAAATAGGGAATATTTATATACTGTAACTATAACATGTATTTTTATGCAGCTAACTGCTGACAAATACAAGGGTACATTATTTGTCAATGGCTTGTGAGTTTCATAACAGATTGTATGATATAACTTAACAGAAAATTAGTGATCATAAAAAAATCTATAATCTTCTCCAGTCCTGTTTCTAGCTTATTTGATTATAATTCAGTAGACAAGGGAAAAAGTGTGTTTAAGTATCAATACTTCACATGTACTTTTAACACAAATAAGAAAGCTGCAAGAGTCAATTTTTGTCCTCAAATGCTTCACTGGGAACAGCACATGCATATAAGGGCAAAATTTAGCCAAAAGTATTTTAATTTGCTCTAACTCTTTTATAAACTTACCATATAGTTATTAAATATATATAGTTAAATATGATATAGTTAAAATATCAACATCTTAAATTAAGGATCCTTTTAGCTTTCATTCTGAGTCCTTCATAAAGATAATTCTACTATATTTTACTGAAATCTATCTCAAAAACATTTACAATATACACTTCTGGGACCGAATCCTATTGCCCTTACTCAGTCATTACCTTGGGCAAATTCCCACTGACTTAAATTTATAAATAGACCTGAACAGAGTCAAGTAAGTACCAAATTCAAAGTTTGGCTTTTTGTCATTAAATTACAAAAAAAGTCTACTTAAGTGTTATATTATTAAAGTGCTATACTTATTCCAAAATGTACATCTATGCATGCAGTTTCTGTGACTTTTACAGCTTTGACAAAAGTATATTGACAGAAAATGCTGTTATTTTTGAGAATACCGTGTTGAATGTATTGTAATACATTTTTGTTGGAAAAGGACTCATATTATACTTTGTTAAAATTGACATTTTGCTGTTTTTATGTTACAGATACAGATCTTGTTTTCAACTTTTGTTTACTTAGACGATACCGAAGGGGTGAATTACAAATAAACTGTACTGCAGATAGAAGGTAACAAGATTATTAATTAGTTTAAATACAGAAAGTGTGCCACTCAAAAACTGGTATATTTTAACCTTTAAATTTTTTAGTAGTGTGTGTGATGGCAATTTATCCTTTCACAAGGAAAGGAAATGTAAATTGTGCTTCAATGCCATATCATTAAGAAACTCTACAGGCTTTTTTGTGCAAAACTGAAGTTTAGAGTGATTGCACTTAACATTATCAGTATGTTCACTAGAAGATATGGTCTTGCATCCAGATTATGGGCACAGATTTAGTATATGTAACAGCATGCTCTCAAAGGAGACTAATCTCTCCAGTGTGCTGTTACAAATTCCATAACAAAGCACAAGTTTACATTATCTTTTTTCCTGGATATTTGTAATCCAATAAAGAATCCACTATGCTGAGGGAGGATATGTTTAGAACTGATGATTCAAATGCTAACTAACACATCTCAACTGGAAAACTGTTTAAGGAGTTATCTATTTCCAAATTCACAAACATTCCTGCCTGTAGATGGCCTGTTACCGTTGTGTATCTACTGGCTCCTATTTCCACTTTGTTGTTTGAAGAACTTCCCTCTTCCCACATACCTTCTGTCTCCAGGGGCAGATCACACGGTGACACTAAACCATGGTCATAAACAACCCTACTTCTGATATTCTTGTTTACAAGGATTCCCTGTTGCTCAAGTGCTGTATCTTGGTAGTGCAGGGAAGATCAACTAAGCACGTTAACTGCTGATTTAAGAAATCCTTCAGCTCCACATCAGCTTATACAGCAGAAATGAAAATTTCAGTCTTGCTGACTTGCAGTATGTTTCACCACACAGTTATGATCTACAGAGGCACACAAGTCCCCAGATTTAATGGCCTGATACCAAACCATTCTTTGTGGAGGGTCCTTGACTCTGGAATTAATTTGCCTGGTAGTCTGACAGATTCTGAGTTTGCCGGCCCTTGTACTGATCTCAAAGGTCAATCTCTTTTCTCAGGCTTTTGCTTGGGTGGGAGAGGTGGTTAAATGGATTGAGAGACAAAGTCATTTGCTGTATTCAGTTGTGTGGTACTTTTTGTAATAATATACATTTTAGAAGTTAAAAAGTAAGGTCCCAATACTGAAACCATTTACTCATACTGAAAACTTGACTCATGTGTAAGTTTTTGCAGAATTGGGCCCTATTTTTTGGGCAAAAAAAACAATTAAACAGTTCACAAATGAACTGTCTCTCACTCTCACACACGCACACATACTCTTCATATATTTACTTGTGTAAATTTAACCCCCTAAATTTACACAAGTCCAGACTCCCCATCCCTTTCCTTAGGGGTGCTGATGGAAGACAAAGTGAGCAAATTAATGTAATTTACATCTGATGAAAAATTTATGTGCACAAAGTTTCTGATATATTCTGACTTCTAGGTGGTTACTACTACCATATCCTGAAGAGCTTTTATGAAACTGGGAGCCGGAGTACAATCACTTCCAATTAAAAATGTAATTAACAGACAGCATTATTGAGAAGATAGTTTCAAACTGCAAGCTTCTCACAGACACAACCTCAAGCTTCCCATCCAAAATATATTTGTTATTACTGAGTATATGTAAACTATATACTCAGTTATAACAGTTTGTTTTGGAAGCTGACATTCTTCATTTATCTCCTGGCCAGGTAGCGGGTAGGATAACAGTGTGAATAATCTCACCAATGTCCCAGCAGTGACCTGAAATGAACCCACATGAGCCGAGCCACTTCAAAAATGAGAACTGATTCAGCTTCCACGCCTTGGGCTACATTAAGAGCATAAGCTACTCAAACAATACCAAATTGGGAGGAATGACACAGTGCACTTTTGGGCCAGTGTCATATTAGGCTCTGAGATGTAACCACCAAAACAAGTGCCCTTGAGACTGATGACTGGCAGAGCAGATATTAGAAGAAACTGGGAGAAGGGCACTGACAGGTTGCTTCTGTGTAAGACTCCACTGAGAACAGGGTGTAAGGACAGAACACTTCATAGCCTGAATGACCCTGGGCATGCTGCCAAGAAATATCTTCCTCTTGTGGTGGCAACAACAGCATACTTCCCTAACTAGCTCCTCTATTATTGCCCAGAGACACGCAGGTGGTAAGAAAGGAGTGGGTGAGGGAAGCAGAATGCTACCACTAATAGAAGGAGCCATCCATCTTACCAACCCAGCTGACTCCTGTGAGATATGGGGGATGAAGATAGGGATAGCATGTCTTTTACAAGGGAAGCTGTCCAGCCAGTATTCTGCCCATGTCTAGACTAGGAAAATAGGTCACATGCAAAAGCATAATAGCTAACATGTTGTTAAACTCTAGTGTAGACAGTGTTTAACACCTTTTAAAAAATATTATCTAACTGTGGTCTACCCTAGGCTTCTCAGCAAGGTAAACAGTTAGAGGGTACAACGAATATGATGAAGGCACGGGAACCAGGAAACCTGAAATCTGTTCCCAACTATGGCACTGATTCTCTGTGGGACCTTCAGTTACATAATCGCTCTGTGCCTCAGTTTCCCCATCTGTGAAATAGAGATAGTGCTGCCCTACCTCCTTAAACTGATTACAGATCCTCAGAGGGAAGGTGTGATTAAAACTTCAAGTTATATATATTATCTAAAGAATATGGGTGGGATGAATTGCTCCTTACTTTAAACTCCAGACCACACAACCTTAGCCAAAACGTTAGTATATAAACGGAACATTTGACACGAGTGAGGGGGGAAAGAGCTAAGCTGAGTTTGAAAGAGGATAAACTTTCAAGAAATGATATTTTTCAAGCTCTTTCTCCTGGTAATGTGCCATTTTTAAAGGTGTCTGGCAGAAGAAATAAAGTTTCCAGGATTTTTTCTTGTCAAAGTGGTGTCAGCAAAGGAGGGGTTCTGAGAGGGAGGCTCGGGATGGGGAGGATGTTGCCTGGCTCGGTCTGTCTGTCTCTCGCTCTCTTTTTCTCCAACGTGCCCCCTGGATCCAGACATTTTGGAAAGAGTTTGTAGATAGCTGGAGACTCTGCTGGTGCAACGAGGAGGAGCCTTGGCTTCTTCACCCGGGTGACATTCCCCAAGCCGGGCAGAGGGGCCAGACAGTACGTGCTGGCCGCAGAGGGGAGGTTCTCCCCCCCACACCCATCGCCTCCTGCTCCCAAACCCAGCCGCAGGGCACAGACTTCCAACCTCCCTTCTAATCTCACACACACAGCTCCTCCTGCAGGGAGCCAGAGGCTGGGGAGAAGGGAGGGGGGAGGAGGGAGGCTTCCGCCCCCCAAAAAACCTCTTCCAAGTTGAAAGCCGATTTTCCATTCCGGCTCCGCTTGCCATTGCAGGATGACTATCAAAAGGAAAGGGGGGGGGGGGAGCCGAGGAGAGGAGACGGGGCAGGGAGTGCGGGCTGGCGCGGTGATGCGGAGGGGGCAGGGAGAGGCCAGGCAGGCTGAGTCCGGCAGCGCTCCGCGGAGACTCTCTGGATTACTAGGCGCTGATGGAGTGTCTCCCGGCCCCCAGCCGAACTGCTGCTTCCCCTCCCCGGGCCGAGCCCTGACACCGGCCAGCCTCCCCCAGCCTGCTCCGGAGCAGTTCGGCCACCACCCCCAGGGCTGTAAACGTCCCACTTGCCACCCTGGAGCGCCGTTCCCTCCCCCTCAAAAAAAATCACCCCCCCCCACTGCAACGTGTGGCTACAGGGGGCCGCCCCAAGAGCGGCCAGACGGTCCCGGCTGGGTCCGTTGCCCCCGGGATGCTGTGGGGGAGGGGGCGTTACACGAGCCCTATGGTTGGGGGGCAGAGGGATAAGGGGGGGGCACAAATCGGGGAGGGGGGGCACGAGGACCAAGCTGGCTTGTCTCTCCTCCCGGCACCGGCAAATCGGGGAAACTTTCTGCGAAGTGCGGCCGCTTCCCGTGCTCCGTGCCAGCCCCCGGCTCCGGGAAGCGGGGCGCGCCCACCCGCGCCCTGCCTCGGCCCTTCCCCGCCGAACCAAACCGGGTGGGGGGAGCCGCGGACTAACCCCGGGGGGGCTCCGCTTGTGCCGCCCCAACTCCCGGCTGCTGCCGCCGCGGGCACTCGGCGTGAGCCCCGCCGCGGGGCTGCCCCGCTTCGCGGCCGGGCCAGCGACGCCGCCTTACCTCCGCCGGGGCTGAAACGGGGGCGGGGTGAGCGGCCCGGGCGCGGCGAGCCCGTCCTCGGCAGGCAGTGCGGCGAGAGCCCGGCGGGGGCTACCAGGAGCGCTCGGAGGGGGATTCCGCCATGTCAATGATGTCGGGACCACATGGGGACTTGCGACCAGCCCACACTACCATACAGTCTGGAGTAGCAGCTACTGTGGAAAAAAATCAGCGGCGAGAGGCGGGCGAAGGGAGGGACCCGCTGCGCCGGCCCGACGCGCTCGGCAGCCCGCTGGCCGCCGGGCTGCTGCCCCGCCTGGGGCCGAGCTCAGCGCCCGGCAAGTCCCCGCCTGGCCCGTCGCGGCCCCCTGCCCTCGCCCCCGCCGTGGAGCCGCCCGAGCCAAGCGCCCATGCACCCCCCCCCCCGCAGAACCCAGCTGGGCGGGAGAGCCGGGGGGGGGGGGTGTTGGGGGAGTGACCCTTGCGGGGAGTGGGAGCCTGGAGCAGCCCCTGCCCCACTGTCTGTTCACACAGACTGTCTCCTTCTGCCCGCCCTGCTCCTCCACTCCCCTCTCACCCTGCCTGCCTACCAGCCCCCGCCCCATCCCCTTCTGCCCCCAGCCCCACCACCCCTTCATCCCTTCTCTCTATCCCCATCTCCTTCTGCTCCCAGCCCCATCACCCTTCCCCTCCCTCCTGACCCCCAGTCTCTTCCCCCAGCCCCATCACCCTTCCCCTCCCTCCTGACCCCCAGTCTCTTCCCCCATCCCCTTCTGCCCCATCCCCTTCCTCCTGACCCATCTCTACCCACCCACCCCTTTCTGCCACCCAGCCGCTGCCCCATCACCCCTTCATCCCCTTCTGCCCCCAGTATCTACCCCACCCATTCCCTTCTGCCCCATCATCCCTGCCCTCCCTCTGACCCCCAGTCTCTACCCCCATCCCCTTCTGCCCCCAGCCCCATCACCCTTCCCCTCCCCCCAGCCCCCAGTCTCTTCCCCATCCCCTTCCTCCTGACCCATCTCTACCCACCCACCCCTTTCTGCCACCCAGCCGCTGCCCCATCACCCCTTCATCCCCTTCTGCCCCCAGTATCTACCCCACCCATTCCCTTCTGCCCCATCATCCCTGCCCTCCCTCCTGACCCCCAGTCTCTACCCCCATCCCCTTCTGCCCCCTTCCCCTCCCTCCTGACCCGTCTCTACCCCATCCCCTTCTGCTCCCTGTCCCATCCCCTCCCTCCTGACTCCAGTCTGTACCCCAGCCCTCCCCTTCTGCCCCCCCAGCCCCATCACCCCTCCCCTCTCTCCCTACCCCCAGTCTCTACCCCATCCCCTTCTGTCCCCCAGACCCTGCTCCATCACCCCTTCTCTCCACCCCATCCCCTTCTGCCCCTGCTGCATCACCCCTCCCCTCCCTCTTGACCCCCAGTCTCTACCCCACCCATCCCCTTCTGCTCCCCAGCCCCTGACGCATTCCCTCCCTCCTGACCCCCAGTCTCTATCCCACTCATCCCCTTCTGCCCCAGTCCCTGCCCCATCACCCCTTTCTCTCCCTCCTGATCCCCAGCGCCCTACTGGGGAATCTTGATTCCATACATTTTGTGTAGATTATAAACTCTTTGGGACAGGGACAGTCTTTACTTCTGTGGCTTATAGAGCACACTGCCCGCACAGGAACCACAGAATACATGCATACAGTTCTGCTGCCAAGCACTCTCTCTTCTTCCTGATTGTGCAGAGGCCTCTGCAGTAATGAGAGGGGAAAAACACCTCTACAGATTCCCCTTGTCAGGTCCTTGGTATGGGATTGAGGGGAAGAAACATCTTGGCATCCACCTTCCATAGTCCCTGGAGTGAGGAAACCACCTCAGTGCAACCCACCAGGGACCTGTACTTCAATCTTCTGGTGTAGAAAGGGCAAGAAGTAACCCATCCCAGCACCTGTGCAGTGGGAAGGAAGAGATGTTTTCCTTTCTGCCCTAACATCTAGAGTAGAGTGGGGGGAACCACACTTAGTAAGTTGCCTCTAAACACAGCACCCACATGGGCGTGAGACAATATAGGAATCTCATCTAAAACTTCAGTCTGGCTGTGGATCCCCCTGGTCCTACCACTCTGAGACTGGGTCTCTGTGCTGCAGTCCCAAAGTTTGCAACTGTGTTCACAACACAGGCTCAACTCCCTTTCACTCCAGGGACTTGTGACCAGTGAACTGTTCACCTCGCACTCCCCATCAATACCCGGCCCGAACCAGGGAAGCTAATGATCCAACCAGCAGACCAAATTCAGCGATGAATCCTGGTCACATACCACCTGAGGCATGTTGCGCATACACGAAGAGAAAGAGGACTCAAAAACAGCCTCTTCAGAACGAAGCATTATTTATTCATTCCTCATGAGTACAAACCACACAGAGAAAAGGGTACAGCAATATGGCCTCTATATCTGGGAGGGACTTACACCTTAAACATTCCTTGCCAGCTTTTGTAAGGTCCCCTCTGCCTGGCTAATTCCATCACTGGCAGGGTGAAGCAGACTGTCCTGCTGCAGCAGGATCCCCGTCTCTGTGTGTCTCAGAGAGACAAGGTGCCTCAGTCTGTCAGCTTTCACTGACCGCCTAGGACAGCTTCTAGCAACTCACTCAATCCTCCTTCCTTTGCCGGCATCTTTGAGGCTTCGGATCCATATTGATCCTCAGCTTAGCCTTGGGAAAAGCAGACCACGCAGGCCTGGATCAGGCGACCCCTGGGAAGGGCAGGAAGGGTCAGACGCCCCTCCCCAGATGTCTGGGTGGGGACACATTTCTGCCAGGTTCAGCGCAGTGGCTGCCTGGGAGAGTGCTTGGCTGCGGCAGCAGCAGGCTGCTCCACGCCCAGGCTCAGATTCTGGGGACCATGGTCGAGCAAGCTGGAGCCTCCCAGCCCCTCTGGCATGCTCAGAGTCGGGTCCTGTCCCCAGAAGCTGAGCCTGGGCCGGGGGCAGCCTGCTGCTGGTGCAGCCTAGCGCTCTCCCAGGCAGCTGCTATACAGCACCAGACAGCATCCAGGAGTGGCCCCAGGGCCTGACTGCCAGGAAGAGAAGCCCAACATGCCAGGGGGAGCCAGTGCAGCAGGAGGATAGAGCCCCTCCCCAGGTAATGGGGGATAGGGAGAGCAAGGGGGCTGGGAGTGGGAAAGAGTCATGTGGGGAGGTCACGTGCCCCCTCTTTAGCTGGTGCCCCCCTTTGTGTCCCTCCCACGAGTCATCCATCATGGGGTATTCCCCAATTGATAGCTCCCTCCCATTATTTCTTCAAGGTGCCATTCAGCGGCGGCTCCAGGCTCCAGTCCCTGCGAGGGCGGCAGTCAGGCTGCCTTCAGCGGCTTGCCTGCGGGAGGTCCGCCGGTCCCGCGGATTCGGCAGCAGGTATGCTGAAGCCGCAGGACCGGCAGACCTCCCGCAGGCATGCCGCTGAATCCGCGGGACCGGCGACCTCCCGCAGACATGCTGCCGAATCCGCAGGACCAGGGACCTCCCACAGGCACACCGCCAAAGGCAGCCTGCCTGCCGTGGTTGGGGCGGTAAAAAAACTAGAGCCGCCCTGGTGCCATTGTTTGGTTTCCTGTAGGTTTCCTCCTTTACAGCCGCCTATGATTTAACTCCTGACATTCAGACAGGTTACTATCAAATAGATAACCAGAGGGGTATATGATATTTATAAATAATACTAAACATAACTCCCACATTCTCCATACGTGGCTTGGGCCATCCATGCTACAAATTGCCAAAAACCAAACCAAAACCCCAGCAAATAAAAAGAATTTAAAAATGGACATTTCTATTTATACAAAATAGCCATTTTCCATTACAAAAAAATTTCAATAGAAAATTTTCGACCAACAGTAAGTGTAGTTTATTGCTAGAGTTGTGCAAAATGTTTGTAACAAATAAAACCCCAAACCAGGAAGATTTGTTCTGTGTTTTGTTACAAAGCCAAAACATGGACTTTTTGGTGATCCTGGGTTGAATTTAGAGAATGAGGTTGAGCTAAATTATAGAATCATAGAATCGTAGGACTGAAAGGGACCTTGAAAGGTCATCTAGTCTAGTCCCCTGCACTCACAGCATCGTACTTTTGGGAGGGAATGCAATGGTCTTGTGAGCTAATTCAGGGGAGCAAGAACAAGTGGCTCATTGTGGAAGGGACAAATCAGTGACCTAAGTTAAAATTATTAATATAAACTATTTTCTTTGTCAAAAATAACACTCTTCTGTTTATTCCCAGAAGGAGTAGAGCCTGAACAGCAGCAGTGCAAGTCTTTTCCACCTCACACTGCCCAGGAGCAACAATGCCTAAGCCCTGATGCAGAAGAGGAGACTGAAAGGGGCATTCAGTTTCCAACATGCCCATACCTTCCTTAGATCTCACTTCTGAGCCTATGCACCAGTTATGGTGGTATCTGTGATGCAGACAGTTATCCACAAGGAACTGGATTGAAAATACCAACTCCTAACAGGCTTTGAACAGCCATCAGAGGGTAACAACTTGAAGTCACTGTTGACTGGGGCTGGATTCAAACTGGTCAAAGGTTCTGTATTCCTTTTTCAGTCCCTTCAGCCATCTGTCCCACTAGCTGAGAAATTCCAGAGAAGTGGCTGTGGAAGGAGAAGAGCTCTCTTAGTACAATCATAATAACTCTGTGTGACGTCTTAGGTAAGACATAATTTCAAAGGCAGCGTGGACTCTACAAGAGATTCTTTATTCTCCCAAGACATCCTCCCTCAGGTTTCTGGTGGGATTATGCTTTAATTTAGACTGCTTTAATAAACTGTACATACTGTATTTGGGAAGGCAAGTAGGCTGGGATCTTGGCATCAGTTCTGTTTTACACTGTACAGAGAAAGCTTTGATTAGTTTGTTTGCTAAATATTGTTGTTTTACCTGAGGCATGCTGCCTTCAGTCATTTTTTTAAATACCACATCGCACTGGTGTGTACAGATGATGGCTCTACCCAAACACTGGATAGACTGTACCACAGGACTTTTTTCTCTACACATTATTATGCCTTTGGAATAGCTGTTCATAGAATCATAGAATATCAGAGTTGGAAGGGACCTCAGGAGGTCATCTAGTCCAACCCCCTGCTCAAAGCAGGACCAATCCCCAACTAAATCATCCTAGCCAGGGCTTTGTCAAGCCTGACCATAAAAACCTCTAAGGAAGGAGATTCCACCACCTCCCTAGGTAACCCATTCCAGTGCTTCACCACCCTTCTAGTGAAAAAGTTTTTCCTAATATCCAATCTAAACCTCCCCCACTGCAACTTGAAAACGTTACTCCTTGTTCTGTCATCTGGTACCACTGAGAACAGTCTAGAGCCATCCTCTTTGGAACCCCCTTCAGGTAGTTGAAAGCAGCTATCAAATCCTCCCTTATTCTGCTCTTCTGCAGACTAAACAATCCCAGTTCCCTCAGCCTCTCCTCATAAGTCATGTGCTCCAGCCCCCTAATCATTTTTGTTGCCCTCTGCGGGACTCTCCAATTTTTCCACATCTTTCTTGTAGTGTGGGGTCCAAAACTGGACACAGTACTCCAGATGAGGCCTCACCAATGTCAAATAGAGGGGAATGATCACTTCCCTCGATCTGCTGGCAATGCCCCTACTTATACAGCCCTAAATGCCGTTAGCCTTCTTGGCAACAAGGGCACACTGTCGAATCATATCCAGCTTCTCGTCCACTGTAACCCATAGGTCCTTTTCTGCAGAACTGCTGCCTAGCCATTCAGTCCCTAGTCTGTAGCAGTACATGGGATTCTTCCGTCCTAAATGGAGGACTCTGCACTTGTCCTGTTGAACCTCATCAGGTTTCTTTTGACCCAATCCTCTAATTTGTCTAGGTCCCTCTGTATTGTATCCCTACCCTCCAGCACATCTACCACTCCTCCCAGTTTAGTGTCATCTGCAAACTTGCTGAGAATGCAATCCATGCCATCCTCCAGATCATTAATGAAGATATTGAACAAAACCAGCGCAGGACCGACCCTTGGGGCACTCCACTTGATACCGGCTGCCAACTAGACATGGGGCCATTGATCACTACCCGTTGAGCCCGACTATCTAGCCAGCTTTCTATCCACCTTATAGTCCATTCATCCAGCCCATACTTCTTTAACTTGCCGTCAAGAATACTGTATCAAAAGCTTTGCTAAAGTCAAGGAATAACACATCCACTGCTTTCCCCTCATCCACAGACCCAGTTATCGCCTCATAGAAGGTAATTAGGTTAGTCAGACATGACTTGCCCTTGGTGAATCCATGCTGACTGTTCCTGATCACGTTCCTCTCCAAGTGCTTCAGCAGAGCCAGCTTTATGAACTGCAGGGCCAGATTTGAATACCTGATGGCGGTTCGGGGCTTCAGCGGCAGGGGGTCCGCTCTGGGTCTTCTGCGGCACCGAAGTACCCCCCCGCCGCTGAAATGCCGCTGAAGACCCGGAGCGCCTCCCCACCCCCGCTGCCAAAATGCTCCCAGAGACCTGGACCCCTCCCCTGGGTGCCGGGTGAGTAAAAAATAATTTTTAAATTAAAAAGGCGCCTAAGGTGCGGGGCCCTCTTGGGCACAAGCACGGGGCCTGATTCCCAGGAATCAGGGGAATCAGCCTAAAGCTGGCCCTGTGCTTCAGAACTGATTCCTTGAGGACCTACTCCATGATTTTTCCGGAGACTGGGGTGAGGCTGACTGGCCTCTAGTTCCCCAGATCCTCCTTCTCTTTTTTAAAGATGGGCACTACATTAGCCTTTTTCCAGTCATCCGGGACCTCCCCCAATCACCATGAGTTTTCAAAGATAATGGCCAATGGCTCTGCAATCACATCCTCCAACTCCTTTAGCACCGTCGGATGCAGCGCATCCGGCCCCATGGATTTGTGATCATCCAGCTTTTCTAAATAGTCCCGAATCACTTCTTTCTCCCCAGAGGGCTGGTCACCTCCTCCCCATACTGTGCTGCCCAGTGCAGCAGTATGGGAGCTTACCTTATTTGTGAAGACAGAGGCCAAAAAAGCATTTTTCCACATCCTCTGTCACTAGATTGCCTCCCTCATTCAGTAACGGGCCCACACTTTCCTTGACTTTCTTCTTGTTGCTAACATACCTGAAGAAACCCTTCTTGTTACTCTTAACATCTCCTGCTACCCGGAACTCCAAGTGTTATTTGGCCTTCCTGGTTTCACTCCTGAATTCCTGAGCAATATTTTAATACTCCTCCCAGGTCATTTGTCCAATCTTCCATTTCTTGTAAACTTCTTTTTTGTGTTTGAGATCAGCAAGGATTTCACTATTAAGCCAAGCTGGTTGCCTGCCATATTTACTATTCTTTCTACACATCGGGATGGTTTGTTCCTGCAACCTCAATAAGGATTCTTTAAAATACAGCCAGCTCTACTGGACTCCTTTCCCCTTCATGTTATTCTCCCTCATGTTGGGTGGTCTGGCTGAGTATTCCAGTGGCTGATGCTCTTCACTTACATTGTAAGAGACCTGAGTTCAGGCTTTCATGCTCAGAGCTGCAGAGGCTGAGAGTGGGAAAAGGGGCACATTTGGCTTCACCTCACTATGTAGCAAACCCACTGACTAGCCTAGGGGACTGATGGATTCCAAAGCAGTCCCCAGTCAGGTCTTCCTCTGCCAGAAAGGTTTTTGTGATGGGCAACCTTGGAGTGGACAATGTACACAAATGAAATAACTGAATGATTCTCTTCAGAGAAACTCCAGATCAAAATTACCCAGGAGGCATTTTTCCCACTTTAAGACAACGTAACTTACTTTTCATGTTGTATATAGAAGTTGCAAAGGGTACAGTAACCTGCTTTACTTGTTAATAAATCCTTTTTCAGGCCACTGTGCTAGACCATTTGATGTACCATAAATAATAAAAGCGTTCTACAAATTAAATAGTTAATTATGCAAAGAAAATCATACCTTTGCTGCTGGCTGCAGTGGCTCTTCTCTAGGTCTGTTATCTGATTAAATGGAAATTGAAATGTAAGTACAGTGTTAAATGCTGTATATTGGAATAACTGAATTCCTTCCATTTTCACTCGTCTGCTTTCGGGCTCTAGGGAGGACAATCACAAGCCAGAAGAAATGGGTAGGTGGAGTGTAGAGGTCTTTATAACAAATCTTATTGTGGGATCCAAAATTCTGCAGGTGACTAAGTCTTGCAGAGCTAGAACATATCAACATTAGCATGAATCAGGGTTTCTATGTGTACATCTATATTTCGAGCAAGTGAAACCCAGTAATTGAGTGATTAAATGCTCAAAATGTACTTCAGTAATTACTATCTCCATAAAACAAAGTAAGTTCCAAAAGGCAGCCTGAATTCATGTTATTATTTACACAAGTCTTTTCCCTTTTTAGAAGACCTGTGACAACACATGCTGAAATCAGAATCCAGAATTTTATTGTCAGGGTGAAATATGAAGACTAATTACTCCAAGATTCTAAAATAAAATTGTTCTGGTCTCTTTTTTAGTGGACTACATAGTAATTTGGCTTTACACATTCATCTAGGGCACAATCCTTTGTCCACTGAAGTTATTGGGTGTGCTTCCATGGCTTAAACAGGCTTTGGAGCAAAGCCTTTAGTTTGGCATTCGAATCTTTCAGGCTACTGCTATGCCAGTGGTTCTCAAACTTTTTTTTTTTTTTTTTTGTGGACCACTTGAGGATCTTGGTGAACCACTTAATAATCTTTCCAAATGTTGTTGGTACCATTAGCTAACTATTGTAAAGCGCTTTGGATAAAAGCGCTATATACAAAAAACTTAATAATAATTAACTTTTTTTGTTCTTCAAATAAAAGCACACAACTCATATTTTAATATCAGTAGTCTTACCCTTCTAATGTGATGGATATGCCCTCTCTCCCCTGACGTGGCAGCCCCCAAGCTGGGGCTCAGAAGGAGGGGGGGTCTCTCCTCTCTCCCATGCCACAGCAGCCACAGAGCTTAGGCTGGGAAGGAGGGTCGTCTCTCCCCGGCAGCCACATCCCTGGAGCTGGGGAAAATCGCCTCTTTCTCTGGTCGCCACAGCCCTGCACATCCCAAATTCCCCCCACTCCCTCTTCTCACCCCACTGCCCCCTCCCACTACCTTCTACCCCCCCCCAAGGCCACCACCTCACCTTACATGTGCATCTTCTCCAGGGTCCAGGCACCTAATTATGTGGGTGGCCCTACATTTTTTTGTGTGCAGCTGCCCAGGCATGCACCTTAGAGGGAACTATCTGCGGGCCACTTGAATAGAGCACATGGACCACTGGTGGTCAACAGACCACAGTTTGAGAACCTCTGTGCTAGGCAACATCGACTTGGTTCAGCTCCCTTAGCAGTCAGTAGAAAGACTCCCATTGACTTCAACAGGAGGTAGTCTGAGCCTTCTATATGCAAGTCAGCATAGTTTCATTGTACTAATGGTTTAATTTGTGAGGTATCAACAAAGGTAGCTGGTGTTCAGGAACATTATTCTACTAGTTGTCATCTAAGCTTTGCAAGGGCATCATAGGAAGAATTCTTTTAAAAAGCTCTCTCTAATTGTCCCCTCAATCAGAAGCATCTTTGTTCTTGTAATATGTCTGCCTGCAAGGTGAGGATGTGCATACTACATTTTTTGCATTATTTTGCCTACATTGTGTTTACTAAATAAATGGTTCCCACCTGCCAAGTGTCTCCAAAGAGCATTGACATTTACCCAGGTCAAGAAGCTTGCTACATAGATTACACATAACTGATGCTCAGGCAAGACAATTTCTGACAGAATGAAATACAATTGCACAGCAGTCTCAAAATCATTCGTCTTCTCAATTTTAGTTCCACTTCTGCCAAAGACAAGGATGCTCTTTTGATTTTCCTGCACATATTCAAGTCAAATTCCCTTAGCATTATGCAATTCTTTTGGTCCCTTGGTTTTGTTTGTTTGTTTGTTATAAGCTCTTCCTTCAGCTCAGGCAATCTGTCATCAGTAAAGAAAGCGACAGAACGTTGCTTTCATTGTCAAAACGAAAAGCAGGGCCACAGAAAATTCTTGCTGGAAGTTTTTGCAGATTGATATTAATAAAACAACTGAAAATGAAGCCTAGAATACTAATCTTGTCCAGTTGCTCCTGGTCATGTTGTAAATTCAGGAAATCCATAATTAGATGCTTATATCCCCAGTGTTTCCCCTGCAGCACTTTTTACAACTCTCACAGTTTCTTCTTTCTTGTGATTAAACTCTGCTTACATATACAAAACATTCTTCTGACCCGAAAGGGTCAGCCACATTACCAGGTCAATATGAGTTTAGATCCTGCTCCAAATACCACGCTGCCAGCCAATCCTTTCGCATCTAAAACTAAAGATTTATTTTAAAGAAAAAAGAAAGAACAAGAAAAGAGTTTGTTAAATGGTAAAGCAGTCACATACAAAGACCTCAAAGTCCATATATCAGGTTCTTAGCAGTATTAGTGAGTTTACGGCTTGAAAGTCCCTCTGGAACACATCCACAGCTTGGAGGGGTCATTCAGTCCTCTGTTCAGAGCTTCAGTTTGTAGCAGAGTTCCTCCAGAAGTAAGAAGCAGGAATGAAGACAAGAAGCAGGATTGAAGACAAAATGGAGATGGTGCAGCTGCCCTTTATAGACCTTTTGCCATGTGTCTGGTACTTCCTTTGTTCCAAACACAAACTCATAGAACATGGCATTGAAACACTGAAAGGCCTTAGGGCTGGTCTACACTGGGGTGGGGCGGGATCGATATAAGATACGCAACTTCAGCTACGCTATTCACATAGCTGAAGTCGAAGTATCTTAGTTCGACTTACCTGGCCGTCCTCACGGCGGCGAGTTGACTGCCACAGCTCCCCTGTCGACGCTGCTTACTTCTCCTGCTGAGCTGGAGTACGTGCGTCGATTCACAGATCGATTTATTGCATCTAGATGAGACGCAATAAATCGATCCCCGATAGATCGATTACTACCCACCGGATATAGATGTACCCTTAGAGTTCTCTCCATAGGCATGTCCCTGCATGACTTGCTGAGTCATAAGCTGTAGTCCCTGGCCATTTCAATGGGTTCATTGTACAGTTGATGTCCCTTGATGGGCCATCAAGCAGGCCTACTGCTGAGGCCAATATGTCTGGGGTCATCACCCAGAAACACAGCACAAGTTTGAAAATACAGATATACTATACATATCTATAGCCCATAATACAAAGGTGATACAAACATAGAAACAAGATGATCATACTTGGCAAATTATAACATTTTCACAGATACTTTATATGGCATATCTGGTCAGATTCCTTGCAATTTTATAATATTGGTATTAACAATATCATAATGCATCTCCCAGGTTCCAGATAGTATCACACTTTCCACTCATTTACTTCATGTTAGATATCATCATATCAATGAGACTTTTCCTAGAACTTCCAAAGAGTACATGAAAGTGGCTAAAAAGTTGCTTTAAAAAGTACTTGAGCTATGAAATGATTACATAGTTTATAACTTTTCCAGAATTAAAAAGTAATGCCTGGAATAATTTGTCTATCAGCATCTTGAATCTGGATAGTCAATTTCCTGTGTTAAGCCGCTTAACCTAACTGTGCCTCAGGCGTCCTCATCTGTAGTTATATACTATTTTATTTGGATGGATACAAAACAGGTCAACATTCCAATCTATGTATCTAGGCACCCTTGATAATATTAAAAAATAAAACGCTTACAAATTGCAACTCTGTCATTTTCACCTAACCAATTATAGCTGGGCAAATCACAATCAGCTGATCCATGTCTATGTTGTTGAAAATTATTGTAATGAAATACAGTACAGAAAAATGTATACTTTAAGGACACGACACTTATGGTATAAAAAGTGGATAAAACCAGCAAATGGCACACCCTGGGGGAAGTTCAGCCCAGAGAAAAAGGCTTATGCAAGTGCCTATGCATCATGTAATCCCCATATTAAGGCCTTAAGAGATATAGAGGGCTCTTCTGTACTGGGATGACTTCCACCCATTAATGGCCATTCTACAGTTCTTGCAAAATCAGAAATTAGGGTCTGATTCAACTCCTACTGAAGTCAATGTAAAGCATCCCATTGATTTTAATGGGCATTGAACTGAACCCTTAGTCAATATAATTAATCAGTATAACAAGACACTTTATAGTAAATACTCACTGCTGTTTTGAGAATAAGTTTTAAACAAAAAATATCACAAAACTTTTGGGAAGAGGAAATCAAAGGAAGCTTGAATTTCTGTCCCATTATAAATCATGGCTATACTCTTAGTTTACACCATTATTTAGGAGAAGAACATATAGCAACCGGCACCACATTGCTCTTTTACTACCCCCAGCAGGGCCGGATTATGGATTAACCTTCTGTGGGCCCAGTGCCAAACATATTTGTGTGCCACAATATAGTCATTATGGGCCCTTCCAAGTGTGGGCCCACCATTGTAAACCCAGTACTGACCCCCAGTATGAAAAAATAAAATAAACCTTCACAACATTCATTTTTTACCTTTTCATTTATAATTGTGAAATACAGATGACGTATACAGGGCCAGACTCTTCCCTCAGATTCATCTATGAGACATATATAAACAAATGGGTTGACATGATACAATAAGAGAAGATCAGGCTAGGGCAAAGTATAGAGCGTATTAGCCCAGGCATGCATGTGTATCAAAGAACTAAACAGAAATTGTAAGTCCTCCCTCCCTCTTAGTCATTTATAGTTTGTACTCCAAATATTGGACTAATTCTGATCAACCTCCAAAAATCAAGGAGGAGGAAAAATAATAGTTCCAGAGAAATCTTTATTCTGGCACTCACTGACTTTGGCTACAAACATTTGACAGTGACCAGCTGAATTTACTGAATTTGGAAGGTTAGGCTTAGGCAGGACATTTCAAACAATCCAATTAAGCAATACTTTCTACCCCAGGGAAGTCCCCCTTCCAAACATTTTCATCATTCCACATGGGCTTTCCATCACAGAAAGTTTTGGTGGTTCTCACTGATTTTTCTTCATTTTTCTCTTTTTGAAGATTTTTGTGATGTTTAAGGAAGCTGCTGTACTCCTTCTCCCAGATGTTTCCACTTCTGAGAAGCATCCACCTGCAAAGGGTCTTGTCCCCAAGGAAAACTCATTCCAGCCTCATTTACTGTACAAACAGAAGTATGTTTGGACTATCTAGATTGTTCTCCAGACTCTGACACTCCTATGACTTAGTTGTGAGCTGGAAAAGCTATAACAATGAGTATGCCAAGCACAAGAGTGTAATTTACTTACTAAAACTTTTATAGAAATCAAGTTAGTTAGTTAGATAGGTTAGTTGCACAACCTATCTACATATCCTGATGAGTGCTTTCTACACAGAACATAGTAGTAGTAAAGAGCCAAATAAAATATTGGATGATGATAGCAGAAGGTGTGGGGAATTGGTTGGCTCATGGATATGGAGCCTTTCATTCCTAGGTCACAATTTTAATCCAGCAGAGTTTGGTCATGACCCAAAATTGTCACATTTGATAGTTCTTCAGTGGACCCACAAAATATATTATGACAATTAGCACTAACTGGCTACATTGTTGGCAGTCCCAGAAGATGTTTATGATTAAATTGGCCATTGAGACTGAACTAATCTCTCACCCACAAAAGAGGTTCCTCCAGGTCAGGGTTCAGACATCAGTAGGGCAGCATGGAGAATGCTTGCACAGCCACTACCTGTATTTTTAACTGTGCTGGGGATAAACAGAGGACTCCAATGCCGGGAATTGGCATCTTTCACATGCACTACATTCATATCTAAAGAAGAAGAAAAGAAATTAGAGCATTTCCTGATTTATTAACATAGGCCTTTCAGCTTCCCTGTAGAATTATTTTCATTGCAACCAGGGTTAACTATTTCCAACTGTCTTGTTATAGTTAGACAATATCCATGTGCACAATGAACTGTGATCTGCATTGTTGCAGAAGGAGTCACTGCTGGAGAAAATGGAATGAAGCAATGTTCAATTGCAGTATGGAATGCCCCAGTGAGTCAAGTATGGGCCCCAGTGCTTTAAAGCTGGGAGCTGTAGTCTTAGTGGGCACATGACTAGAAGTAAGCATGTGACCTACAGGAAACCAGATATAAGGCATCCTGCCACTCAGGCAGGAGCAGCAGACTGGAGTTTTTAACTACTGAAGAAGGTGTTTGTTTGTAAACATAGTGAGATAACTAACATACATTACCTGTAGTACTGTAAAATCCTAGTGGAAGCCAGCCCTCTACCCGCTACCCGCAGTTGACCTCGCTGTGATGTTTCACTCCAGATTCTTTATGAAAATATGCTTATAATATGGATCTGACATAACAGATATATTTTATGCAAGATGGCTCATGTGAGATATCATTGGAAAGATTATGATTTATTGAATGTGATTATCCAGTTTGTATGCCTGTATCATTTCTGTATCTGCAGTTAGGAACATTAACTATGTACCTGTATTTCAAATGTGTTACTTTGGGTACCCCCAACCAGCCCTTCAGGTACAACAATGGAAAAGCCAGACAGGGCTAATGGCCCATTAGCAAAGATAATTGGCTGTAAAAGAGCTTAGTCTTCCTGTGGAGACTCGAGACAGCCTATGAGCAATGGCTGCGACAGCCATGCAGAGACATGGGTCCAAGTCACCTGGTACTGGACACCCCTCCTCCCCTTTTGGAATTCCAGGGTTTTTCCACTGGAAAACAAAGGGTTCCTGACTTATGTAAATCTTATTTAAGGGTGGGGAGGAAGACAAACGGGACTGTCCTCTTGTGCCTACCCAAGAAAGAACGCTGAAAGTACCTGAAGGGACAAAGAAACCAACCTGAGGGGAAAGGCAGGGGTGAGTCCAGACTGAGACAGGGGTCCAGTCTGTAAGAAAAATAACTGGAACTCAGAGCTACAGAAATTCTGCATCCTGCCTAAATTCAAGATTTAGGGTGAGAAATTACTATTTGTAACCAATTTCTTTAGTGAAACAAGCTTAGTTTGTGTGTTTGGTTTTATTTGCTTAGTAATCTGCTTTGTTTTGTCTGTTATCTCTTATATTCACTTAAAATCCACCTTTTGTAGTTAATAAAGTTATTTATTGTTTATAATATAACCCAGGTTGTGCAATTCATAACTGGGGTGGAGGTGGGGGGAAGGGGATGTGCATACCTTCCTCCACATTGAGGGAGGAGGCAGATTTCATAATATATCTTTGGGTCTGCACTCCAAGGGAGGTAGACAGCTGAGTGCTGAGGCAAGTCCCTTAAGCTGAGCCTTCCCAGAACTGATCTCAGTGTCTGTTTCATTCTGCAGTTGGGTGTCCCTACCTCTGTGCATGCTGGAGGAGGCTTAATAGCTTGGCTCAGCACGACAGGTAAAAAGGGTACCCAGGCTGGCATAACAGGCAAGCTCTGTGGTATCGCAGCACCTCAGGAGGCATCCTAAGGGGGGCAACCCATCACACTCAACTAGTTACATCATGGTAAAAACTATAGAGCAATGTCTCCACTAGCCTCAGGGTCAGAGCTCCATCCAACAGGAACTAGGGAGACAGGTGAAAGGGAGAGACCATGGATTGAATAAGTCCTAGGGTAGAGCTCTCCATAGATGGGACTACACTGAAGGAAGGCTGCAGAGGATGCTGCAGCAGGGGATGAGATGATATTTGAGCCAAGTAGAGGACTAACAGAATACACAGCCTAGGGCGAACTGGGAGACCCTGCTTCATAAAGAGAAAAAAGAATTAAGGCAGAAGGAGCAGGAGTGACAGGCAAATTTGTGAAGTCCCTTCTGCCCAAGGGGAGCAACTGCTTATACTTGTGTGTCTAATAAGCCAGACCTCAAGTGGGGGATGTTGCTTGAAGTGTATGTGTGTGTTATTCATTGGGGAGCCAAGAAGTGGAAACTGAGTCAACAGGCACATGACCCAAGAAGTTTGGGGTAAAATAAGCTTAGTACCACTGGATTTTCTGCAAATATATATCTTCATCTTCTGCAGCTAGAGTCTACCTCCCAGAAGGAGAGTGCTGCAGGCAACACCAAATCATTGTGTATAATAGTCATCTATCATTAGAAACACAGTAAGGAATTTGTGGCCAGCTAGGGTTTCATGGCTGCCAGAATGCTGCACACCCTGGCCACAGAGAAGTTTACAGCAAGGAAAAGAAATGAGCTCTTCCTGCTCCAAAAACAAAAGCTCTTTATCTTCTCTATTTGTTAACAGTGCAGGGTACATGATTCAGTGGTGAGCAAATCTGTGTCTGCAAATCCCACAAAAATGAAACTTGCTTAATTCTGATGAGCAGTCCACTGTCATTAAACGAATTAAGTCTCTTTTTTAAAAAGGTATGCAAAAGATTTTGGAGCTTCTTTATGATGGCCCGAAAGGTTTAAAAGCCTGGTCAAGTCTGTTCTTCCTTGATTTCGCTGGAGAACCTCCTGGATGTCTGAATTTCTGGGTAGCGCAAGATCTTGTATTTTAGTTAAAGGGGTCAGTGGTGCAGAATCTTTAAAGAAATCCTCTCTAAAACTGTCCATTAGTCACTGCAGTTTAACAAACAAGCAAACAAACAAATTTTAAACAGCAAAGAGTCCTGTGACACCTTATAGACTAACAGACGTATTGGAGCATGAGCTTTCATGGGTGCATGCATCCAACGAAGTGGGTATTCACCCACAAAAGCTCATGCTCCAATATGTCTGTTAGTCTATAAGGTGCCACAGGACTCTTTGCTGTTTTTACAGATCCAGACTAACACGGCTACCCCTCTGAAATTTTTAACAGGCTGACTAAAAATACTTTCCCCTCTCAAGTGCTTAGCTTTCACTCTCTTGATGAGTGCAGTGTTGTAATTTCCCTACATCTCCGGGCATCACAGAGTTTTTCAATTTGGAGGCATGGGAGCAGGGCAGAGAGAGAGAAAGGTTGGTTACAATAATGTTAGTTTCTCTACTCTGATGAGGCTTTACCCCCATCCCTTGCAAGGCAAGAGAAAGACACCAACTAGTCATGCTCTGCACCTCTGGGGTGAGTCTCCTAGCCAGAGAAGGCAGAGCTAAACCTTATAAGTAGATTGAGGTCAGTTATTTGTGGGAGGGAAGATTGGGCTGTCTGGCACAGAGAAGCCCTGGGATAGGATTTAACAGGATACAACAGAAGAAGAATGCTACAGGAGCAAGATAGGCTCCTGTGGGAGAAGCCCTGAGGGAGAGCCAGTAAGGGTACTACAGTGAGGCCTGAGAGGGAGTGGAAGGAGGGTTTGTACTTCCATTTGGGATTTTTTTGTGCACCCCAGAAGGGGTTTAGACTTTTATGTGATTTGTGTGGAGGCCAAGCCACAGAACACCCAGAGGGACAGCCAGAAGAACATGCAGGCTAAGAAGCCATTGCAGACCAAGGAACTGGCCACCTGGGAAGTGAAAGAGGTAAAGTTCCCTGCAGTGCTGTGTTCAGGTGTGAGAGGGTTCCCTAAAGCTTTGAGTGATTGTTTGTCTTCCCTTGGCCCTAAGGTTGCTGGAAGGAACATTGCCAGGGAGAGGACACATTCCCCTTGGTTCTGCCCTTGGTTCACTGCCTCCCCAACTATGCAGCCACTTCTTAGGGGTTTCCACAGGATCCAGGGAAGAGGAAAATGAAGAGGGGCTGTATCATGGAGCCAGCCCTCTTTCTCTTGCTCTTATCTGCTGCTTTTTTTCTCTCCTCTATTTGTGGAGTCAAGAGAGCATTTGGCCTGTGATCTTATCGGGATGTTACCTTTTTACCTGGAGTACCAATGTACACGATAGAATGAGGATTCCTAGAATAGGTACTGTGATTGTACCCTACCTAGCAAGAGATGCAATATAGCCAAACCACTGGCATTGTTTAGACTTCTCCTAGTAACTTGTTTGAGTGTCTCAGTTCAAGGAAAACCTGCAGGAGTAAGGAAAGCATTTTGCAAAGTTTGTCTTGACTTTCCATTAACTTCAGATGAAGAGACATGGGGTTTGTAAACTCAATGTTTAGTTAAAAACCCTTACTACTGGTATCATTAGGAATAAGGAGGAAAACGATATCTGCCCTCTGTGGACTTTATTTTCTTAACGCCTCTGAACTTTGGTTATAAGAACTGAAGTGTAATTTAAAATATTTCCCCCTCATTCCTTATGCCAAGAAGTTAAGAAATATTTTTAGAAAGAACATTTGCATACAGAGTGAACTATTTGACTGCTCCTGTTTTTAAGACATTCTATCTGCCTTTGAAACTGTATAGCTAGTGGCATTAATATTTCTGACTTCTGGGGAAAAAAGATTCATAGACTGTTCTTCATTAATTCTGTCCTCAAACTGATTGTACAAAGAATCTATTGGTCAAGTATGTATTTATTTGATCACGCACACACAGACCTAAGCCAACACATACATTTCCAGGGTCCTGCTATGGAGATAATGGCGCTACAGTATTGCCTCAATAGTTACTGGCATGGATTGAAAAGTAAACAGCAAAACAGGAAAAGGAAGGTTAAAACTAGATTAAACAAATTGCAGCCTTCAAGACTGTGCAGTCATCTGGGAACTTGACCTTAGTGAAAAAGAGGTGAGAGGGAGACCTAAAACAAATAAAATACAGGCCTCTCTTGTATTTTTAAAAATCTGCCAACAGCTGTGTGGTGAAATTCCTTTAACACATTAGCAAGTTGTATAAAAGCTATAGGCTGTGTAGAATTACCTCTTCATTCACTAAAGAAAACAGAACACAAGCAAGATATCAGGATGTCCTTGGTCACTGGGACTCATACTAGATCTGTTTTCTCCCACAAGAGATGGGATGAGGATGTGAAGTAAACAGCAAATGAACTGATTTATCTCAGTTTCAGTGCAAAAATAAGGTTTCTCAGGATGCCTGCGTGCTACCACTAGGGATTTATGATACTCCTGTAGCACACCCGCACAGACTACAAATATCTGTGAAAAGGGGTGTGAGGATCAAGGTGATAAAAATATAAAGAGTGGGACTTTACCGATGTCACATGACTTCTGCCGTCTGGAGCCAAAATTGTGAGGAAAAATTCATGAGATGTTGGCACTCTCAAATTTAAATCCTAATCCTGATTTGCAGGCTGGGTCCAGGCACCAGCGAAGGAAGCAGGTTCCTGGGGCGGCCAATGGAAATGGGCAGCAGTGTGTCCGTTGTCAGGGCGACAGGTCCAGAGCGGCGGTGGCAGCACTTCAGCAGCAGCTCAATCGGCCCGCTCCATATCGTCGGCAATTCGGCTGCGAGTCCTTCCCTCACTGTCTTGCTCCTCGGCGGCACTTCAGCGGCAGCTCGATCGAGGTTTGTTTTTCCCCCCGCTGCTTGGGGTGGCAAAAAAGCTGGAGCCGGCACTGCTGATTTGGTTTTAAACGTGAATCCTAGGCTAAATCTGATGTAGATCATATCTTTGATAACCACTAGCAAAGACAATGAGTGTGGAATCTGGCACTACTTCTGTTTCCTTCCATTAACTATGACTGACTAGCCAGGAACCCTTTCTATTTTTCCCCAACCAAATGCAAAGTGAGATATTTTCTGGTTAGTTGATTTGACCAAAAACGGATTCTAAAATCTCTCAAACCACTGATTCAGGTGCTACAGTTTGGAAATAGAGGGAAATGAATTGCATGTCTTGCAGACAAAATTCTGTTTGTACTGCCTGCTCCTTCAGTTAATGAGTACTTCCCCCATCTGCCTGCTTCCATTCCAGGCCGCAAGGACCTCTATCTTTAAACTGGCCTCTCCTTGATCTTCAGGAGGGTGAGGGTCATACAGTATTTTTGAAGTCTGCCACTGCCCCATCAATCCAAATGGCTTTTTGTGGGGCAGGGAGACAGGTATTCCCTGCCTCTCATTGGGCAGAATGAGCGGGTAGATGCACCATTCCTGCTGTGAGTTCACGAATATAAATGTTCCTGGAAGCAGCTCTGGTGCTAGCCTCTGAACACACCAGTTGGTGAATATCACACACACCCTACAGTGCCTTATGACCACCTAGAACTAAAGAGTGTCCCAGTATGCTACCAGCTGTGGGCTGATGGAGGTGCCATCCTTTCAGATGGATTGTATAACTGAGGACATGAATTCTAATGGCCCTGAAAGACCTCATAGATTTTTATGGCCAGATAGGACCACCATGATCATCCATTCTGACCTCCTGCACATCACAGGCCAAAAACCCTCACCCACAGTTCTCACAGAACTTTTCCAAGAGGGGTAAATATGGATGCCCTAGCTAAACTCAAACACAGATAACTGCAATCTCCCCTACTTAAGTTTCCCTTGCTGTTTTAAGTAGATAGTACTTTCCATTTCCTACCCTTAACCATCACAGTGCTGCTGGCACTAGTTAGCATGTCCCACTAGTGCCTGCATTTCAACTTACAGTGTTAACACTGCAGTACAAATTAGTTGAGTCTGTTTTTTCAAGATGACTAGTGGTGTAAATGTAAGATATTACAGTAGCACACATATAAAATGTTTTAAAATATTCAATTTAAGACATTCCCTTTTTTTTCTTTTAATGCTACTTGTATAATTCTCCTCCACCATTCTTAAAAAGCAATAATGGAAGAATTCAGTCTTATTCTTCCTGTGTAGGAAGATCTTTCTCCTATAAAAAGGGGTTCCAAAATAGTTGTCTAGCTGAGCAGTTTCACCACTTTATCGTATAGCTACGTAGAGAGGTTGCTAATAGAGAGGAAACTGGAGTTTTAAAAATTCTAGTGGAGTGCTTTTGTTGCTGTGAAAATGGAACGGGTCCTCTAACATATGGCAACAGAACCTTGTTATACTTAACCTAGATTTCCTTACAAAGGATCACAGTGGAGGTCAGTACTGGGGCAGTTTGTGCTCTGGCTAGCTATCTGATTTGTACCTGACCTGTGAACAAACAGGGGATTTCAAGTTCCAGTACAGTCGGTATCTGATCCTTCACCTGCACAAATATTTGTTCTGAAAAGCGGGAAAAGCATTTTGAAAAAATACACACACATTATAAATGGACATGTTGTAACTTCCAGCTATATGATCCAAGGAGACCAAAGGTCACTCTATTTAGAGTACATCTTCAAATGCCCTCTCTAAACTTGAAGCAATGCCAATACAATGGGACTTGTTCTTCAGGTTGTACTAGCCAGTGGGGTTCTGGCAGCATATTGGCACATTGGTTGATAGATGCAGGGCAATGGCTCCCTGGCTGTTATCTGTACCTGGAATATATACAAAAATATAAGGACAATAATGAGGAACATAAAACGTGCATCTGGAAGGGACCTCCTCAGTCATTGGGTTGCCTGTGATAGCAAAGGACCAGACACAAACTATCCATGAGCTCTTATCCCCCAGCAGCTGTGCAGGGGAACTGGCACATGTCTATTTTAATATTTATGGAATAGGATAGGTTTGCAGCAGGACTCCAAACTTTGCCCACTTCAGATGCCAAAATGAGGCATCATTCATAGTAGATAGTGCAGATCTGTGATCCATCCTCTATTTGGTAACAGTGACATAGTCAACTATGTTCATATTTAAATTATTATTCTCTGCATTATTTCCCCTTAGAGATGACTGGGCCAGCTCATATCTCTCATAATATGTCCTTTCTGCAGCTGCAGGCAGACATCAGTGTGGGCCTCTCAGTATACTCTCAATTAATGTTTTCAACATTTTCTTTATAACCATTTAAAAATAAAAAAGCAAAGTCATTGTCCTGGCCCAATTCAAGCCCTGCTGCTGGACCATTCTAACCCGTTCTAGGGTTGTTTCAATAAATACAGATTTGAGGGAAGAAAAGAGGCAGCCACTGAGACAAAGGAGGTCCTGAGGCGCTAGACATAAGCAGCAATTGCTTAGGGTCCTAGCAGCTCAAGCGACATCCCCATTTGCTTTTTATTATAAGAACTTGCCTGTTTTAATATTGGGGCGGGGGGCTTAGAGCCCTCAGTGGGCTAGCACTGGCTCTGGTGCCAGTTTGACATGGAGAGATGCCAGACTGCTAACTCAGTCTAGGGCTCTGTTGTGAAGTATGCATGGGACAGGCTTTTCCCTGTCTAGATGTAGTCCTAGGAGTCCTGGGCCTTCCCAGAAGAGCATGGTGGGAAAGGGAACATTATATAAATGGCCTGCTTTTGGTCAGAACAGGAGAGACTGGGGCTGGAGTGGACACTAGTTCTCCCAGAATATAGGAGAGACTCTTTGGTGTTGAGTGCTAGCTCTTTAGAGAAAGTCTGGGACCCAAGCAGGAATTTCTGGAAGGAAAAAGCGATGAGGAGGGACTGTTTTTGGTTTTGAAATCTTTTACAAGATCTTCACTTTTTGTTTGGGCTTTGCTAGCAGAATGATAGGAAGAGATCTAGCTTCTCCAGAGAAAGAAACTCTAAAGCAGTAGTTTGCAAACTTTAACAACCTGCGAACCTTTGATTAAGCCTGTTATAAGACAAGACTCCTATCAGGGGTGCCAGTAGAAAAAAGGTATGAGGGGGCGAGACCCCCACAAACCCTGGAGCCTGGGAGGGCACTGCCAGAAAAGTGGGGGGGGGGCCTGCAGGGGCTACTGGGGAAAAAGGGGGAGGGACCCATAGTGGGGGCGCCGAACCAGGGGCGGCATGTGTCCCTTGTCGGCCCCCCCATACTGGCACCTCTGGCTCCTATGTTTCATCAAGGAGTATCAGATGAGAAACAGTATGAAGGTATTTAAGAAGCCAACTCAAAGAGTTTCTCCTACACAAGCATTCAGGTCCTGAGCAGTCCAGGCAAACAATGAACTTTATAACAAAGCTTAAACTTGTTCTTCATAATAATTTAAAAACAACACTAGCAGCCTATTTAATTTTAAAAACAGCAAAAAATATCCACCTCCCTTTCTATTTCATATAAGGAGTCTTGAAGTTTAAATCTCCTCAGTGTGATAGATATGCTTGCTTTGATCTGCTTAGCTCTTGGAAATCCCCAAAGCTCCGGGCTGCTGGCCCCGTGCTGCCCGGGGTCCCTATGGACAGCTCTGTCCGCCATTAAGGAATTTTTTCCCAAGAACCCCCTGTAACATTTCGTGAACCCCCAGGGGTCCATGAACCCTAGTTTGGGAACCACTGCTCTAAAGAGAAGCCATACTGACCGGAGTTCTAAAGAGCTCCATAGGTGTAGCTTTTAACTGATGCTCGGCTTGCTACACATGCAGTGATGGCATAAAAAAGTAAGGTTTCCCATTACTCATATTTTCTCATACTGGTGTTTCTTATTTCAGATGCAATATTTATGGCTTTTATTAAGAAAAATCCTAATAATTATATTAAATTGGGGGAGGAGAGGGAAATGGTGTTTGTGATGGGTTCCCCCCAGAGTGCCACCTGGAACTGGGGTGCCACTGAGCTTCCTGACCCACCAGCCGGGGCTCCCTTTTACACTGCACTGCTGTGACAAGCTACAAAGCCTTCCAGCCTACACTTTTACCAACATACATACAGCCACTGCATGGGGAAGCTACTCCCAGCTCCTTAGGCATGTACCCTCTCTGGAGTATAAACTCAAAATTATATAGTCTTGTGCTGCACAGGGAACTGTACAGCATAATCTCATAAAATTCACCCCTTCCCTCAATGTGGAGAGGAATATGCAACAGCGTTTTGCCCCTGAGTTATAATTCCCACACACTGGTTTAGATAAAGCAAAAATAAGTTTATTAACTATAAAAGATTTTAAGTGATTACCTAGCAAATAAACAAAAAATGCAAACTAAACTTAATACAGTTTTTATATGAATAGCAGATTCTCACCCTAGGAGATGATACAAGCAGGCTGGAGATTCTTAAGGGGCCAGCTGCACTTGCTTTACAACTAGGAACCCCCAGGTGTTTCGTTCACAGGTTAAAAATCTCTTTAGCCGGGGTCCAGCACTTCCCCCAGTTTAGTCTTGATATATAGAGATACATAGTCAATATTCCTAACTTCAGATACCACATATTTAGCAAATCATAACCTTTCAATGACATCTCACTTATCTTGCATAAAATGCATTATAATGTCATAATATCACTGTGAAGAATATGGGATGCAGTGTCACAGTTGTAAATTATATATTTTTTAAATCAGTCTTCTTTTAAAATAATACTATGGCTTTTAATACTAACACTAAAGCTTACACTTAAAAATAAATAAAAAGGTAAAATCCCTTGTGCTCTTACTTTTAAGAGATTCACTGCGGCTCCTGTACTGCAACTGGATTGTGTGGACATACCCCGAGTCTAGGTGGATTCAGATGCAAGGTTGCCATCTCTAATTGCTTCACGGACCGCAAGTAGAGATGAGTGGTACTCAAGAGTTGAAATCCTAATCCCACAGAAGTCAGTGGGAGTCTTGCCATTGACTTAACTAGGACCAGGATTTCACTCACGATAATGGAAGCCTGGTACTTATTTATAAACTTGTTTTCCTCCGGTAATAAATAGAGTAAAAGGAAGATAAAGCAGTACCAAAAACTGACTGTGCTACAAGGAATGTTTCTGCTATCTTGCACAAAGTGGTAAGTACGAAAACTCTCTCAAACACTGCATAATCCTCTCAAAATGCTGACCAGATATCATGAAAGAAATCAACCTCGTCTTTATTATGGAAAGTAATCCTCTCCAGATTGGAGAATTCTCTTAAACCAGTGCTACAGTGGTTTATATGCATTGTTGTGAAGGATTTTAAGACTTACCTATTCTTAAGGATGAAATTTGATTATGAATAAGATTTGTTTTGAATATGAACTTTGACACATGTAGTATAGGATCTGATTGTTATTTACCATGTTCAATTCTTTTACAAATAGTTACATATAAAACAAAATCATAACATGCTTTCTAGAGACTAAACTTAACTACTGAGTTAACCTCCAATCAAACAAGTTTACCTCACCCAAAATTCTCTCCAGTGTTTTCAACCAAGCCCGGCTGAGACTTAAGTGTGACCTAATTATGTTCTTTCAATGGACAAAAAAGAGGCTCTCACCATGAGGTCCCCCCCATCACACATACATAGTGCTATTGCAGCAATAGTTTGCCATTGTGTTGCTCTAATTTAGATGTATCTTTCTCATTGCACTTCGATGTTGCCAAGGCACTCAAACATTTTTATTCCTCTTTTTAGGGGGCGTGGGGAAATCCTCACAAAACCTTTCCCCGGTTCCTCCCAAAATTATGTAACTTGAAACTAATCTTAATTTTTGTTTCAGTTTTGTCTTCTGATTTGCCAACTCCAAATGTCCCTATTCTGTTGAAGTTAATGGGTGTGGTCTAGTGGACTGACTACAGGCCTGAGAGTTAGGAGATTTTTACTTTGTTCCCTTTCTCTTCCACTGACTGACCTTGGGGAAATCACTGAGCAAAAGTGTGAGACTGGCAGGGACTTTGGGTTTTCTTTGCTTTCCTCTGCAGCATGTGGGTCATTTGCAAGGATTATCTGGGTATATTTCTCTTAATTATTTCTTTGCCATTGCAGAGGCCTCGGGAACTTGTGCACCTCAGTCCTTCTTATTATGTATTACAGGCAGAAACTAGTTTAGTCTCCTGTGGGCTGTAATACTGAGGTCTAATTTTGGTTGTTGGGTTAGTGTGCAGGTGTTGGTGGCCTGTGATATACAGGAGTCAGACTACATAATCTGGTGGTCCCTTCTGGCCTTAAATTCTATGACTTTTTTGATTCTATGGAACTCAAAATCAAAGCTCCCAGAATGAGTGGAGAGTTTAGAGAATTTGGCCTGAACATCTGTATCAGGTTCCCCCCTCCCATTGGTACAATGGGGATTAATAATGCTTTCCCATTCATGTAAAATGGTTTGAGATCTACCTATGAAAAGCACTAAGTGCCAGTATTATTGTTAACTTCTGCTCACTTCAGTAGGTGAAGGATCAGGCACCTCATTAGGAGGAAGCCAGGCCCTGGAAGCAGGGTGGTTTCTCTGTTGTTGCTCTATTCTCAGTAATCTGCACTTGCCTTTCCTTCCCCCAAAAATAAAATAAAAGTTATGGCTTCAAAGACAGCCACCACTGTGTAAATCAAGGAACTTCTGCCTTGCTGAGTCTGGAAGATAAACCCTCACAGCTCCAACAGAGGTGTGAACTTCCTCCATTAATCTTAATGAAGTGTTAACTTCAATGCTGAGCTGCAGCCTTTTATACTGTAACAGAACCCTAGGAAACAAATGCCCAACATCAGCCACACCCTCATGGGCTCGTTCACCTGCACATCTACCAATGTGATATATGCCATCATGTGCCAGCAATGCCCCTCTGCCATGTACATTGGCCAAACCGGACAGTCTCTACGCAAAAGAATAAATGGATACAAATCTGACATCAGGCATTATAACATTCAAAAACCAGTAGGAGAACACGTCAACCTCCCTGGTCACTCAATAACAGCCTTAAAAGTGGCAATTCTTCAAAAACAGACTCCAATGTGAAACTGCAGAACTGGAATTAATTTGCAAACTAGATGCCAACAAATAAGGCCTGAATAAAGACTGGTAATGGATAGGTCATTACAAAAACTAATTTTACCATACTAATTTCCCCCTACTTTTACTCACACTTTCTTGTCAACTGTTTGAAATGGCCACCCTCATTACCACTACAAAAGTGATTCCCCCCCCCCCCCCCGCCAACTTGGTATTCTACTGTTAATTGAATTGTCTCATTAGACTGCCCCCCCACCACTTGGTAAGGCAACTCCCATCTTTTCATCTACATTGTGTGTGTGTGTGTGTGTGTGTGTGTATAAATATACACAGCGGCGGCTCCACGTATCAGTGCTCCAAGAGCGTGCCTGGGGCTGCAAGCCGCAGGGAGTGCCCTGCCGGTCCCTGTGAGGGCGGCAGTCAGGCTGCCTTTGGCGGCTTGCCTGTGAGAAGTTCGCCGGTCCCGCAGATCCTGCAGCAATTCGGTGGTGGGTGCGCCGAAGCCGCGGGACCGGATGCAGAGACACACACGGTATTTTTATACATCAGAGAAACCCATATCAGAGCATATACATTAATGACTTAGTGGGGAGATGCTGTGGAGACAAGATGAAAGGAGCAGACATTTTGTTCAATGATCTCAGAATGCAAAGCTTCTAAGATCTACAAGCCTAAATCTTTTTCTCTTCTCTATCATTCACTCTTATTTCTTCTTAGCTGGCTCTCTTCCTCAAATGTAAAGAAACCTGTGTTGATGCAAAATTAAAGCTGCATGGTTAAAATCAGAAGGCACCAACGTAAGGGTGTTGGTAGAAGAAAGTGGACCTGATAGGGCCATCCTTACTCAGGCAAATCTAGCAGGATCTGGCTGAAAGGATGAAAGTCGATCCCAGACCTTGAGGTATGGACTCCATATGTGGAGAGACTCACAGACTACAATAGGACTTTGCATAGGTTTGTGTGTTTGTGCTCATAGGGATCACTACAGAGTCAGGGCCTAAGATGTACCTTGTTGTAATTATCCTTATTATCTACTCCCAAAACACCACATATACAAATGGCGGAGGGTAAGTTCCTATATAGCCCCAACTTAGCCTCTACTCCTGGGTCCTATTGGAATCCTATATGGGACATTAGAAAAGTCAGGAAAATATTAAAAGCAGCAAAGAATCCTGTGGCACCTTATAGACTAAGACGTTTTGCAGCATGAGCTTTCGTGGGTGAATACCCACTTCTTCGGATGCAAGTGGATGTATTCACCCACGAAAGCTCATGCTGCAAAACGTCTGTTAGTCTATAAGGTGCCACAGGATTCTTTGCTGCTTTTACAGAACCAGACTAACACGGCTACCCCTCTGATACAGGAAAATATTAAACTGTTTTCAATATGTCGACCCATAGAAATCAGCTGGAAGGACCCATTAGGCTGTCTGGTATGGCTACAGTATATGTAATGCACTAAGGAACTTCCACAGTGCAGCCCACATCTTAATAGATTGTGAAATGGAGGGGAAGCGTCCACAAGACAGTTGTGTGAGCCACCTCCCCTCCCACTTGCAAGCACATGACATCCCCATGACAACCACAACACTAATTTCCATGGAAAAGTATTAGATAAGTCTTAAGCAGTCTTCCAATGCAAGTTAGCAGCTGAAAATAAGGAGGCGAGCTCCATGTGACCAGTCATCTCTCTGTGGACCACCAGTGAGCAACAAACCACAGTTTTGGAACCACTGTAACTCGGGTTGGCAACATTCTATTGAAAAAAATAAGGGACTGTTTTATTAGCACCCCCCACCCAACCTCCTCCCAATATTAATAATAAGCAGTGCTCACATTCCCAGTGGTACTTTTTGCTGATTTTTTGCAGCACTCAGCAACTCCCAACCTTGTTGTACAGAGATGAAAAAATGAGGGACATTCCTTGTAAGATGGGATTGTTGGCAAAACCAGCTGTAATATACAATACTGTAAATAATAATCAGTCATTCCAATGAAAACTTCCCTTTTACACAATGCTCAAAAAATGAGATTCACATGACTCCATTCAAAAGAGTCTATTCTGGTACTTTTTTTGGTTAGTATCAGCATTTTAATCTAATGCCTGTTCCTTCCAGATAGGCTGCTTTTGTGCAGGACTTATAAGAGACATGCATGTGTATGATACAATATGAGTCTCAGTGGGACAGGGCACGCTCCCTTACTGCTCTCCTAGTAGACTATCTGGGGGATTAACTCACCACATGGTCTGATGCCCCTTCCTGCAGTCACTCAGTCCAGCATCGCACTCACTAGCACCACGGCCTCTCTCACACTCCTGGAGCAGTAGCTCTTCACAGCTTTCTCAGCCCTCCAACCAAGTCACACTGAAGTCCCCCCCTTTTTCTCAGGTATTATCAAAGTCTCCTTCCAAACAGACCTCAAATAGGCCACCCCTAGCATGCCGCTCCTGAAGTGGCTTGTAGGGGAACATGGGCCCACCCTCCACACCAGGTACCGATCCAGGGATCCTTTACCCAACAGTTCAGGTCTTTATTTTCCCAGCCCTTACTGCTCTTTCCCTGGACTGCTTCCTATACTGTCTATTACAGGCTCATCTCTTATAACAAGGGGCAGGGAATGTGACTGCAAGATATTCCCTCCTTCTCCATTGCCAGCATCCTGGCTGTATAGAAGCCCTGCTTGTTTCTGCCCAGGTGAGCTTCATACCCAGTTGAGCCTGACTGCATCCTCCAGGTGCAGCCTATGGCTAATCGACCTCTCTTGTCTGTATTAACCCCTCCAGAGCTAGTGTGGGGTGAACACCCTGTCATACCCACTTCCACTAGTAATGATAAAGGGATGTCACTTACTAAGCCAATGTAGAATTGATGTAAAATAAGTAAGTTCTACAGACCATGAGCTACTAATGCTCTGCTCTTAGTAACAAGTGTAACACACATGTTGTCACCTAGGGTGGCAAGAGACTTTTATTCTATTCTCATTGTGTTCTCCCCAGGGAAGAGTTGGGTGGGTAAAGTTAAGATCACACAAGTGGTTGCAGGGATCTTGGATTGTAATGCTTTAAACCAGGGATCATGCCTACCTCTAGGTTTCTCCATAACTTAGCACAATGGGCCATGATCTTGATAACCAGTATCCTACCATGACAAGTGCTATAAAGAAAGCAGAGTTTGACCCATCTAATTGAACAGCTCATCTACTACTAAAGCAGGGGCAGCTCTAGGTATTTTGCCGCCCCAAGCACGGCAGGCAGGTTGCCTTCGGCGGCTTGCCTGCGGGAGGTCCCCAGTCCTGCGGATTTGGCAGCACGCCTGTGGAAGGTCTGCCGACGCTGCGGGACCAGCGGACCCTCTGCAGGCATGCTGCCGAAGGCAACCTGCCTGCCACCCTCGCGGCGACTGGCAGAGCGCCCCCCGTGGCTTGCCGCCCCAGGCACGCGCTTGGCGTGCTGGTTCCTGGAGCCGCCCCTGCACTAAAGGAGTGTTTTCATTTGAGAGTCGGAACAAAAAGCAGAGGTAGGTACATCAAGTGGCAGAAGACCATGGTGAGGCAGGATAATAATAGTAATTGGAGATATATCTATCTCCTAGAACTGGAAGGGACATTGAAAGGTCATTGAGTCCAGCCCCCTGCCTTCACTAGCAGTACCAAGTACTGATTTTTGCCCCAGATCCCTAAGTGGCCCCCTCAAGGATTGAACTCACAACCCTGGGTTTAGCAGGCCAATGCTCAAACTACTGAGCTATCCCTCCCCCAAAGATGCCACAGCAGAAGTTGCAGGGAGGGATAGCTCAGTGGTTTGCAAATGTGCCTGCTAAACCCAGGGTTGTGAGTTTAATCCTTGAGGGGACCATTTAGGGATCTGGAGCAAAAATCTGTCTGGGGATTGGTCCTGCTTTGAGCAGGGGGTTGGACTAGATGACCTCCTGATGTCCCTTCTAACCCTGATATTCTATGAAGACATCCCTGCACCATCTTCTCTTCTTCTTCACCTGAGGTGGCAAGGCCAGCAGCTAGTTAGGGATGGAAAACTAGTTTGGATAAAATAATAAGTGACCTGAATTCTTACCCACAACTTGAACTGAATCCAAAGCAAAGGTTTAATGCCTATCTTTAAACATTCAGCCCTGTTATTTCAGTATATTTTGCACAGCTCTGCACTTTCAGTTCCAGCCTGCCATTGTATTTTTATAGGGAAAGCTCTGTAGCCAGATAAAACGCATGAGAGTCTGGTAATATATGAACATGGATGTGGAACAGTACTCACTGAATAGCAGCCTCATTCTAGCTCTTCCCATCACCCTTCTTGATTATTTCAGCCTCTTCTCCAACTTGCCTGGTACCCTAAAAGCATGTAAATGCAGCTAAGATTCTTCTCCTCACTAGTTTTCCGGCAACAACATATTCTTCCACTCGCTCACTGTGTCAAATTTAAATATCTTGTCTTCACCTTCAAGGCCCTGTGTATCTCAGCCTGGACACATCTATATTAGATTTTACCGTGTGCCTAGTCTTATCCCTCCTCCTTTTTTTCTGCCAGTAAGCCAGCTTGTATACCTTAGGGAGATCCGATCCCACTTCCATCTCCATGTTTCCCCACACGTGGAATGAACTCACGATCCCATTCCATCAAATCAAAGATCTCCTAAAGACTCCACAAGGGCTACAAACCCATAAATACTAGCCTATGCTGAATGCTCTCCCTACCCCAACATTGCACTAAAAGAACAGAAATTGCAGCTGTCTCTCTTCTCTGGTTTGCCCAAGGCATTTTGTCTCATCTGTGTACGTCATTGTGTATGTGGGATCTTCAGAGAAGATCTCTAATTGCTGTGTCCTGAGTAGTGCTTAGCACAATTATAAGCAATAGATTTTTCTTTAACTTGCTTCTCCCCTCAATTATTTGCTCGTTTTTCTTTTTAATAAACTGAATGCCATGACAAATACACAGAAGTTCTTGATGGTGGGTTTGATCCTATAGTCACTAGAGAGGGGCTGTAAGATTATAAAATATTTCTGATTAAAGGAGGACAATTTTTCCAGTCATGGACATAGCAATATAGCACAAATGACTGTTTCAAAGAAATTAGTCACGAGAACAACTACTTGACTTATTGAAATGGTACCCATTTAAACCTGAAATAAAAAATAACTTCAATCCTTACAAGGCCATTGAAATATCCAATCTAAAAAGCTATTTAAAGTGGGGTAAATATTAGTACTGATCATTTAGTGCAGAATAAAAACAGGCCGTGACTCAGACATAAAGTGCCCAATCCTGCAAGGTGATGCTGAGCTGACCTCCACAGCAGTTGAAGATGTTCAGCTCTTAGTGGGATTGAGTCTGCTATATTTGAAATCATGGTGAATTTACCCCTAAGATGAACTATATGTGCTAATAATTTCTGCATTTAATTAGCTTTTTAAAATGTTAAAAGCAGTGTAATAAGGATCAGAAAAAAAGCTGTGGCTTTACAATAGATTAAGGCGGAGTTGCAGTGTTTACATGTATTTGCACTAAAATGCAGTCTGTAACATATATCCAGAAAATAAGCACAGTGCACATAGGTTTCATGTTCAGCTGCAAGAATAAATCTGTTGGTGTGTACAAAAGGCAATCTGTAGCTGACCTGCCTGGTGTTTTTTGACAACAGCCTCCCATCCGTTTGAATTCTCTGGAATCACACCCTAGATAGCAGTCAGGATAAACTTTCTTCAGTAATATCGTTTAAAGTGACTATGTAAAAATGATATTTTTGGCCCCAATTCAGCAAAGCTATTAGATGACTGCTCAGTTGCACACTTAACGTTACGCATGTGCTTTGCTGAACTGCAGCCTTTGTTCTCTCCATCTGCTGCCTGAGTGTTTCTAAATGAAAAAGGTTTCTCCTACTGTCCAAACATTAATAAATTTGCTTTTCATCCAAGGATCTCAAAATGCTTTACAAATACTAATAAATTAAGCCTCAAACATCTCCATGTTAAGTATTGTGATCTCACACAACAATTCAAGTTCAGGAATGACTCAGAGTCTGGTGCTCTCCAAATTGAAAGCCCATTTTTAATGTTAATACTGCAGGGACAATATGCAGCAGTCAGTCTGCACAGCAATATGACCCAAGGAGAGCACATCACCTCCATGCCCTGTTCTCTTCACTAACATCCCATGAATAGCAGGTCATATGCAAAGTCTCATTTCTCACCTTCAAAGTCCTCCATGAATATAGCCCATATTTCCTATATATACTCTTAACCTATCACAACCTCTGCATTCCACCAGAACAATGGAGCAGTCAATTCAATGAAATTTATGTCTATAGAGGACTTATCTTGGCAAGTAGCCCTTGAATCTGGTACTCACTCCCTTAAGAGATCAGGTTAAGCATGAAACTTGACACACTCCAAAGCACAATGCAAACCCAATGGATTCTGCCCTGCATATCCTCATTATTGTACAAACTGCCACTTATGTATCAAATTCAGCTGTAAGCAACAGAACAGAGATTCCAAGCCCTCTCTCCCTCAAAAAATCATAGGTTCTGTTTGCACTTTTGCCAGTCAAAAGAGTAATCTCTCAGCTTGTAAAGTTGAAAAGGCTTGATGTGAAATTATTGAGAGTAAATGCAGAACTCCATCATGATATTCCAGCTGTTATCTTTCTGATGTTAAATAACCCAGGTAAACATCTGCTAGGGGACTTGGTATAAGTCACTTCCTAATGATGGCCATGGTTTTAAAGATGTGATGGACCTGAACCAAAACTCCATACCCAAACTCCCCAGGAAAGGTCAGAGTTAGTTCTAAACCTTTCACTTTGGGCTAGGGTGACCAGATGTCCTGATTTTATAGGGACAGTCCTGATTTTGGGTCTTTTTCTTATATAGGCTCCTATTACTCCCCACCCCTGTCCCGCTTTTTCACATTTGCTGTCTGGTCGTCCTACTTTGGGCTCATCCCAACCTGGGGCTCTTAGTTCCAGGCAGCAGAGCTGTCATACATTTGAGTGGGTTTGTACCAGGATGATGACGACGTAATTAGCACAGCTGGCACATGACATGAAAGCAGCAACCACACACACTATCAGGAAGTTTATCCACAGAAAATCTTTGTAGCTCACTTACTGTTCCTGTCAAGCCAGGCAATATGCCAGTAAATGTCACCCAGCGGAAATACATCACTGCATTAGTAGCTCTAGAAAACAGAAACAGCCAAAGTGGGGATGAGAAAAAGACTGCCAAATACTTTTTAAAGCAGTCAGGGACTGTACCACGTGGAAGAGAAATTATGCAAGAATAATAAAACCGCATCTGCCAAAGAAAACCAAGACTCATTGAGGAAGTAGCCTGTGCCAGTACAGACCCCAAAGGAAAAAGCCCTACTGCTCTAGGAGAAGGCAACATAGTTAGATTCAATATTTGCCTTACTGTATATGCCACCCCCAACCCTGGACAACTAGATCATTCCATGTCAGGCCCACCCAAGCCTGGTGCTAATCAGCCCCAAAATACTCACTGTGTAATGATCTCTGGTTACATACAGACTGTATACAAATACCAACATTGTTAACTGTACCATGTACACGTGGCATGGGAAAATAAGGGTCATATTCCAAAAATGCTTCACTCTCCTCTTTGGCTTGAGCTAAAAGGAGGAACTCTATTTGTTGTCATTAGTAATATGATTTAGTGTATCCTTATTATAGATTAGTAATTAGAGGAGGCAAATCACAAGCCCTTGACGATCTGATGCCATTCACTGGGGTACATTAGTACATCTATGTAGTATATTAAAATGGGAGGATTAAGATCAGGAATCCAAGCCAAAGGGTGCATTTACCCTGGATTATATAATGTAACAAGAGTCACATGGAATTATGGCTGTCCTACTTCAGATAGGAAAGTCTTTCTCCAGGGATCCATCTCTGGGGAAAGTCTCCTGAGTGTAAGTCCCTGTTGAGCCAGTGGACTGGACATAGTATGGTAGAAAATAATAGAAAACAGCCCAAAAGATAATGAAGGCATCACACAGCAAACCTAAGGGGTCAAATGCAAGTGTTATGCTAGTGGACTAACTCCAATGGAGCTGCCCTACCTTCCATCTGGTCTGAAAACTGTTACAAACCTACAGAGTGAAGCAAGCTCTGTCAGAAATACTCTGCCTGTATTCCTCTTATCTCTCCTTTTGGTTTCAAACGGCATGAACTAGGTGCCTTGTAGTTTGTGCTAGCAGGGTCTGCACAGGGCAGTTGCAGCACAATGCTTTAGTGCATGCTGCAAATCACATCCCCTTAATCTGCACTACAATGTGCTCTGTAGGTTATCTGCCATTTGAATTAGTCCTGTCAAATATACTCTTTCAAATGTCGTGCTTTTAAAACAAAGTATGAGATTGAAAACCTGAGACTCAGGTCCTCTGTTTAATTGCAGCCCAAATACAGACCAAGCAACTATAGAACAACTTTTCCCACCACTGTGACTCTCCCACGACCTAGAGGGACTGCCAAAATGGCTGAAAGTGTACTTCAATCTCTATGGCCCATTCAGTCCCAGACCTCTCTGCTGATACCGCTAGCTAGGTTTCCAGTGATCACATGTCTACAAGGAAATGAAATCAGAACAGTAACTGAAACAATTTTATAAAAACCATCTATGGGATAGTAGTGACTGAAAGTCATTATTGAACTGGGTTGGATTTGAACCAGGGACCTAGAAGTGCAAGGCTTTGTATCCCATTACTAAGTCCCCACTTCCCCGGTTTTAAAATCAATATGGGCTATGGTACCATATGCTTCTCCAGGTGTAATGAAGGAGGACTTGGCTAAGTAGAGCATTCATGAAGTTTTAACAGGTTAATACTGACCAGTTTATTTAATATACTTAGCTCAGTTTCTGTTGGCTGATGTTGACGTTGGCACTGTTAAGCTGATGAAAACATTGTGCAGATGTCTTTTGGTGATCCAGTACCTCCCTAGCACTTGTAACTATCAAATAATAAACTCTCTACAGTTCCTCTGGTTGGGTGATTCACTAGAGATCTCTTCTCTATTTCCTCTTTAATGTGGCTCAGCTTCTTAACTAACTTCAGGCCTTTTCTCTTTGCTGTTCTAGTTGTTGGGGGGACCTAACCAAAATGTGTAACTTCCCAGCGATTACTTGCTGATAGATGCTAGAAGAAATGCATATTCTGCTTGCAGACATTAGTGCAAATCAAGACTGGGGCTCCTTTATGCTAGGAATTGAATAATGATTCAAGCCTTAGCCTTTTTAGATTGGGCCAGGGACCAGAACTGATGAAGGCAGAGGGAGCAGGATACATCACAGAAATAAAGTTGTCAGGATGATAACTGATAGGCAACTCATTAGTGCCTTTATTTATTTATTAAAACTGTTATTTATAGTTAACCCTAATGTTTTGATTTTTTTTCCTATTTAACCCTGCCTATATATATTTAACTCTGCCTTATTTTATATTTATATGTTTATAAATTTAAACCCCTGCCTTTTGTTAACTTCCATCTCTAGTTATCAGATCTAACCACAACCTTTCCTATTTTCGAGTTTATTAGTTATATCTAACCCTAGCCTTTGAATCTATTTTTAACCTTCAACCCTTGCTCAAATTATGTTAAGCCTTGCCTATGTCTTTGAATGATGTGAAGCAGATGAATGGCAGGTTGGTGATGGAAAGCTAAGTGGTGCTAAAGATGTGTGCAGTTCTGGTGGCACAGGATGCAGGTGGGTATGTCAGACGAGCAGATTGTCAGAAAGCACACAGTGTGTGAAGGGGCAGCCTCTGGGAGAGAGCTGGGGGGCTTTGGAGCTCCATTACCCAAAAGCTGTTGGAGACAGCCATTGGTGGTGGCACCATGTGATGGGAGCACTTCTAGGTGTCAGTTATCTCGGTGGCTACCCCTAGAGGTGGGAATGACAGCAAGTAGGTCCTACTTGCAACTCCTTGCTTCTCTCATGGCTGGGGAAGAACCTGTGGGTTTCTAGAGGAATTAGGGGCTTTGGCATCCCATTCCCAAAAGGGTTGTGAAGGCAGGCATGGGTGTGGGGGTGTGAGCATTGCTAGACACACTTATAGGAGGTCTGCTGAGAGCTGGCTGGTCACATGGGGCTGGTTCCCCTCATTTCTAGCTGCTAAATCACATGACAAACACTTTCCCAATATTACCTTTTCATGCAAGCCCTTGCTATAGTTGCCACCGGGATGTTATATGATCATGACTGGGACTGGAAAGATCCTCAAGATGGAGGTGTGATACACCCTATAAAAGTGTAAGAACCCTTGTCCTTGTGTATTTCACCCCAGCTTCAGGGATGGTTACTGCCAGGATCAAAGCAAATGAAGCTTGTGGGAGGAGGGAGAGAATCCTAGGGCTGGAGAGGGAATATGGGGGAGTGACTATCATGATGCACCTACTCCTGAAAGCTAGGGAAGGGAGGATGAATATATAGCTCCTCATATATATATAGCTCCACTTTGAAGCTGCAGCCTTTTTACTTCCTTGTGGTGTTTTTACCATGTTGGACTGAAATTCCAAACGGGATTGATACAGGACTGACAATGGAGGATCATTAAATCTGGATGGTCCTCTATTAAAAACAAACCTCCTAGACAATAGATGGCTCCCACACAGGAGAACTGGTTTGTCAGGGGAGAGGCAGCAAAGTCACCTGGTAGGGGTCTGGGATCACCTGACAGAGGGACTGGAAGTTTATAAATGGGCAGAAGCTGCTTGACTTGTGGTTTTTGGCCATTTCCTCCAGCTCAAGCAGAGGGAAACGGGAGGGAACTCTGCCCATCAGAACTTAAACGACCATGTGATAAAGTAAAAGAGCAGTGGTGTTAGAATCCCGTGCAAAGTGTCTGTGAACGTTATGCATTACACCTACCACATGGCCCTTCAAGAGTTTAACTGTGGTCCTAGAACACCCACATAGCTGGAATTGTAGGAGAGGGTATGTTTAAGTTACAGGGGATGTTTGAGGTGTCAGCACTTGTCCCAGGAACTGGGCGGTGGGCCTTGTGGCTGTAGCTCTCAGGAGGGGTGCCAGATAGGGGATGTGCACCCTGAAGGTGTGTCTAGAGCGAGGCCCCAAAATAGCAGCAGGACCTGGACTTTGTTCAGATGCCGGAAGCTTAAAAACACTTAGTGGTTCTGCAGCTGGATCCCCTCACAGCAGTCTGGCGAGTGGTGAAGAAGGGGAGCTTCACTAGACCTGTGACAGCTTAGTCCCTGAGTGGCCTAATTGAAATCATTAGGTGTACTCACAGAGTAAGGTACTCATTCAGTGCGATTAAAGATAACAGAATCTGTCCCTTATTTCAGTGGTTTTAAAGTTTGTATTTAATACAGTACAACGGTAGCATGGTATCGGCTTTGCTAACACAGGAAACCCACACTAACTAGTTCTCTTAGCTCCTTTTTGCCCATCAGAAGAAAGGTAAAAGTTGCTTTAAGTAGAAAATACTACAGTGTAATATGGCCGGCTGCTTAGCCATAGCAGAATGGACAAGATCAGGGCCGCCCAGAGGGTGGGGCAAGTGGGGCAATTTGCCCCAGGCCCCGGGCCCCACAGGGCCCCCCCGAGAGTTTTTTGGGGGCCCCAGAGCAGGGTCCTTCACTTGCTCCAGGCGCCCTGGAAAACTCTCGCGGGGCCCAAGCCCCCGGAGCTTCTTCCACTCCAGGTCTTCGGCGGCAAGGGGTCCTTCCGCTCTGGGGCGGAAGGACCCCCCCGCCGGCGAATTACCGCCGAAGTGGGACCTGCTGCTGAAGTGCCTTTGGCGGTAATTCGGCAGCGGGGGGCCCCGGCCGCGGGTCTTCGGCAGTGGGTCCCGGAGCAGAAGGACCCCCCGCTGCCGAATTACCACCGAAGTGGGGGCCCCCCGCCGCCGAAGACCCCAGGCTCCCTGTATCCTCTGGGCAGTCCTGGACAAGATGCTACAATAAGATCATGTTGGACTCCCATGTTTATTGTTAACAGGGGCAGCATTATCATAAAATAGGTTCCCTTCACTGTTTTTTTTAAAGAGAAACAATTGTCAGGACTAACACATTAAAACATAACAGTCACATCTATGGAAAATAACATAACTTCATACAGCACTTAAAGCTTAATGATACTTGCATGTTCTGCCTTTGGTAACAGTTATGCATGTTATTTCCTTGAAAACTGTAAGGCCCTTGTTAAGAAGGAGACATGCAGCAGAATAAACATTTGTATAATGTCTGTGTGACTCACTCAGACACAAAACTGTTCTTGCAATTAAAGTCCATGAAAACATCTTAAAACTCCCTTTATCTTAAGTGTCTTAAGATATCCAGTGTACTCTCAGTATATGACACATGGCTGCTAATCACAGAGTCAAAGCAGCTTTCTGAACTTAACTTACATGCTATCAATAGAAAGCCTTCTAAATGCAATACAGCATTCCATCGACTCCATCTCTTACCTAAAAGTGGATTTACATTTTCAGCCCCTAGTTTATTTCAATATATTTGATCTGGTACCATTTCTTCATTTACAGACCAATCAGGGAAGCTCTGTCCCTAATAATGCCTTCTGATTGCATGTGGATGGTTGGTGCCTAGAGTGGACATTTACCAGCAGCTGGTAGCTTGAAGATACAGGATCTATTATTTGCTGTCACATTTCCTGGAGATCTGTAAATGTAAAAGCCTTCTAAGTGCCCCTCAAACAAAACAAGTTAGTAAGTCAGCAAATGTGGCCCAGCACTTACTAATGATGTGTATGTTAAGATACTGCATTTCATTTCTTTACCCAAAGGCTGGGTGAGAAAGGAGAGCTTGCTGAGGCACCAAGATGCGTCAATCAATCTTTTTTTTTTTTATGTACTGTGTTTTACTAGGCTGCATCAGATGTACTTTGCATTCAACTTTAGCAGATAAAGTGGATAAAAAGGGTGTTTCCCCTTCACTAATGAAATAGAAGACAACCCATTTATGGGACCAGAAATTAGTTGTTCACACCCCAAAAGTATGGTGTTTTTCTGGATTTATACCAGTGTACCCAAGATTTGAATTTGGCCCAATAAGAGGTAGGAATGAAAAAAATTAGATAAGGATTTCAAGATTTGGGCCACAGTGAAGTAGCTCTGTGAGAGCAGAATAAGGAATGGGAAGAGAGTTGATTAGATGACTGTTATTATTAATTAGCTTACTATTAAAAAATCCCTTAATTATACAGGGGTTTGGAGCAGGATCATTCTCTCCCCCTTCACTGCATAGTTCTTCCCTATTTTATCTGCTGTTTTCTCCTCATTGTTATCCCAGTGTACCTCTGCCCACAATAATCACCCCCAGGCAATGACTCCTTTAGCTTCCGCCTCTCTAGAGCAGTCTACTACAAATTCTCCAGGAAGCTGCCAATTTTGTCACTGTCCTGTAATCTATTCCCTTGAAAACTATAAGGGGCCTTGTAAAGTCGAGAGAGAGAGTAAGACAAACATTTATATTGTGTCTGTGTGACTCCCACAGAGATAAAACTGTTCTTTCAACTCAAATAGTTTGACAGATTCACCAACTCCCTTTATGTTCCAGTCTTCTAAAATAACCAGTGTATTTAGCAAAAAGGATTTGTATGACTCCACACCCCATCTGGAGTATGTAATAATTTCTCACTGAAAGATAAAGGAGATGACCCAGCTCTGGACAAGGAAGATATAAAGAGAAGGAAGGGCAGCACCCAATATAAAAATGGGATTTTCATTTAGTTCAGATTTTGGCACCTGAGCTGAGATTTTCAAAGGACCCTAAGTGAGTTAGGTACCCAAATCCCAACGAAAGGTCTAAAATCCATACTTAGGCATCTAAAGATTTTGAGAGGTGCCAAGTAACCACATGAAGTTTACAAGAGCTGTGGAAGCTCATCAACTCTGCAAATCAGTCCATGTGTAATTAGGAGCCTAATTTTAAGCATCTAAATTTGAAAAATGTTGGCCGAAGGGTCAATTTTTGTAATATATGCATATAGGGTGTGTGTATATATATATATATATATATATGAGAGAGAGAGAGAGAGAGAGAGGGTTGATATGTCACATGGGCTTAATTTTCAAAAATGACTACAGGTTGAACCTCTCTAGTCTGGCACTCTCTGGTCCAGCAACATCCGTGGTCCGGCATGATTTTATTTTATATTTTTTATGCTTTATCTACTTATTTCCTTGTGCCAATAGAGTAAAAGCATTGCTCTGTTTATTCGCCTCGGCGAGATAAAAATAAAAAGAGACCCACTCGCTGCAATATTGACCTCCCGCGGTTCAGCAAATTCTCTGGTTCGGCACCCAGTTAGGTTCCGGACTATAGAGGTTCCACCTGTAGTTATTTTGGATGCCCAAAGTGAGACACTTAAAAGGAGCCTGGTTTTCAGTGAGTACTGAGCACCGACTAAAAATCAGGCCCCTTTAAGGTGTCTCAAGTTGGGCAGCCAAAGTTGAAATGTCTCAAATAACACTAGTCGCTTCTGAAAACTTCGATCTTGATGCACTGGATCTGAATTCCATCCTGGGAGGCGTAGGTGGTTTCCAGTGTTGTGATATTAGATATTTAGTTACCCATCAGAATCATAGGAACCATTGTTCTTGTGAATTGTACTCAGGTTCGTTAATCCAAATGTAAACAATTCTGGCTGGAATATGAGAAATCTCTAATATTAATTCTTAAGTGGCTTTCCTTCCAAAAGCTCCAAATTGTTGGAGCACTCCTTAAGCAGAGAGGGGATCCTCCACATTTCCAATACTTATCTGCAGCTTTAATACAGTTGGACATACAGGTGGAAAATTCTACAAGGAACTTTGGGTTCTGTGATACAGTGGAGTGAATTGGCTGGTTCAACTAAAAAATTAGTGCCTTCAGATTTCATTCTGGAGATCAGTATATCCACTGTGACCCTGGGAATCCCTAAATGCCAACTAGCAGAGGTCACACCACACCATAACTCTCATCAGGCCTGACATACTCATTGCCCTAACTCACTGTTGTCAGAATCTGTGTTTACAAGGTGTTGCATAAGGCGTCACATACAAACTGGCTAATAATTTTATTGCATGATACATGTACAGGTGATGTATAAAGAATTGTAGGAGTGTGCTGGAAATATGTTCCTAAAAATGTGTTTGGCAGGCAATACCTAAGCCCAGCTTGCCCTAGACAAAGGAATGTTGTTTCGCCAGCTTGACTATGTCTCCACCGTAAATTAAGCAAGGTGAGACCAAAGACAATGAAAAGTATATTTACATGTAAGGTAAACAAAGCCATCAGGTGAGCAAGAGGGGGAATATGACCACTGAACAATCATGATGGGGGATGGAGAATGCACACCCAGATAACCTTCTGGCCTCTTGAAACAGGGTCAATGAACTTTGGGAATATATAAGCAGAGGTAAAAGCCATTGTGTCATCCATAAGTGGAGTGGACCCTGGGGAGACCTGAGACCGGTAGGTCTATTGGTGTCACCCTGAAAGGAGTAACCAGGCTGGTGGAAGCTTTAGGCAGGCTACTGGTGTCAGGGCTCTGAGCCAAAGCTGCACAGCACAGAAGAACCCAGTGCCCTTTAACTAACAGACTCCCTAACTTACATAATAACTGGTGAACAAGCAGCTGTTCTTATGAAGTTTGCTGTATTCTTTCCATAACAAGGTGAACTGGCCCTTTAAAAGTACTGAGGCTCAGCTGCACCTGTGCCACACTTAAGTCACCTCCTCAGGCAGAGGGAATGAGTGCTGAAGTCATGTGATGTGGCACATCTGAATAAGATCAGTCCTGGGGGATAAGAACCGGTTGTGGCCAGAGGGAGAGCAGATCTGGGAAGGTGAGACTTCAGGGACCAAAGATGAGACCTGGTGCTCATCAACCGTGGGAGGGCAGGGAGTATAGGAAGAGGCCTTGGGAAGAAATAGGGCTGGTTGAGGCTATGGAAGCTAGATAACTTGGCTGTTTAGGGTTCCTAGAGCTGGGATCCCCTAGTAGAGTGTGGATTTGGGATCCCCTATACTGTCATCCTCTAAGGGCAGGGTTCAGTGACCCCTGCTATTAAGAGGGGGATGGGGAGACTGTGCATGTTGCTGCCTAGTGAGGTGATATGGTGATCCCTGTGAGCAGGGGGTGGACAAAAGGACTGACTAAAGCCCAAGAGAGCTAGGGCTGAGCCCAGGAGAAGGGCAGCCTTGGATAAGTGTGTTGTAAAAGAGAAGAGCACCTTTGTCAGGCAGAGCTGTGCCCAGCAAGACCGGGGTGAAAGACTTGCAGTGATTATGTTTTGACTTGGTTTATACCCCTTGTAAGTGGGTACAGACTCACCCAGTGGCGCCTCCTGCTGGTAGTCTCCAGGAATTAGCATCCAGTCTCTGGAGCGCCCTCTGTCAGCCAGTGATCCGCTGCCACTGCTAGGCCCCATGTCCCTCCCAGGACCCCAGTGCCCCTTTAACTGGGTGCTGCCCCCTGGCAGTACCCCCACAGTTCTGGGTCTCCCCCTCCCAGAGGAACCCCCACCCACTATCCTCACTTCACCTCAGTCTTGGCTACTGCTCAGTCTCCATCTAGCCCCTGTTCAGTGTGGCAGACTCATCTCAGGCAACGGGGTTTGGACCTGCTGCCTCTGGCTACCCGTGGGCTGCCCCTGCAACCCAGTACCTAATAGGCCTTACCAGGCCTGCAGCCTGGGGCTTTCCTAGGCCAGAGCTCCCAGTGCCTCTGGCCCTTCCCCAGCCCTCCTCCAATCTAGGTTCCTTACTTAGCACCTTGCAGCCAGGCCCTTCTCCCTCTACAGGAAGAAAGAGACTGACTGGGCTCCTGGCTCACTGCCTCTTATTGGGGCCAGCTGGGCCTGACTGGGGCATGGCCCAGCTGTGGCTGCTTCCCCAATCAGCTTAGTAGCTGCTTTCCCTGCCACAGCCCTCTCCCAGGGCTGTTTTAAGCCCTTCAGGGCAGGAGCGGGGTAAGTACCTCGCTACACCCCTGGAGGGGTGAACCTTTTGTAACTTGTCTGGAGGGCCAAGTCACCTCAGTGACCCAAAGTGCAGAATGCTGGTAGTTCTCCCGAGAGAAGGAAAACTAGTGTGTGCTAGGAAGGTCTACACAGGCCAGTTAGTGCACAATATGCTAGTACATACTAAAATGTACACCCCGCTGGTATGCACTAAAGCATCCTGTCGACAAGTCCTTGGGTTGCTGTTTTCAGCCTGACATGAGAACAGCTAACAGCCATTGCACAACTCCCTTGCTGAGTATGAGGCATAAAACTACTTTCAGTGCAGAATATAAGTGGCAGTTTAAAAATAACTGTATTGGATTAAATTGCAAGCAAGCAGATTAGACATGCCTTCTTCCTGAAAAAGCCACTAATTTCTTTCTTTCCTTTAAGGACTGGGTGGCAAAGTCCTTACTCACATTGGTGAGGAATTGCTCAATTGAACTGTCCCATTGATGCCAATAGAACTATCCTTGGGTGAGTACTCCACATCCAAGTGAGTACAGGGTACAAAACTTGGCCCTTATTTTATGTTTTGTGCTCAGCCCAGGTTATGAGAATTAGGAAGAAAAAGGGTGGGGGGAGCTAGATTCTGATTCACATGCCATCTGTTTCCTGGTCTGAGATTAGTAGCTCATCAGACACTGCCCTTCAGAAACCTCTCAATACTTTTTTTGTAGTAATTGCCCCATTATCATCACTGACAAGAGTGAAAAATCTGCCACATCTGAGCTGAGCTAACTGGTTTCCTACTTACCAAGAGGTAGTTAGCTTTACTGGAGCCTTAATGTAATTTATGCTTACAAAACAAAATATAAGTTATCAAAAGATTTAGATAAGAACTCCTTTAACTTCATGATATAGGCAGAAAAATATCAGCCACACAGACTAACACCCCTGTGACTAGATCCTAATCAGCTGCTAAAATTACTTATTGAACTAAAATATTGCATCTCTTTGAACTCAAACAGGTAATCAAATTTTGGGGTGCTGGGGATATTGCAGTTGGAAATAGGAATTTATGGAGTCTGTTATTTTCTTTGGTGCCACCTTGTTTATTTACAAGAAATGTACAAAGTCCTGCTTCTCTGAATGCAGGAGGAACCAAAAAGCAAAAGAATCAGTTTTCTTAGCTTATAGCCCCAAGTCTGATTAGACAGCAGCCCCAAAAGTGCTCTCTCTAGCTTTTTCCAGGCTCACAGGCTCCAGTTTAGCTTTTTTGCTTCTATGCATCTGTTTTTCCTCTGTTCTTATCTGTCCCCAGTTTCTGTGTCTTCTCTCCCACCCCTGCTCCCACCTGGGCAACACACCCAGTGAAAGCCCAACCCACATGGTGCTAGTTTCTGGGCAGTTTCTATTAGGCCTTGTTTTAGGTGTGGCCCCTTAACTGTTTCTTACAAGTATCTTAAGTGAACGGTGTATTCACTCATCAGCTTGACCGAGGTTTAACTCAGTTTACAACAATCTATTAAGCAGGAATTCTAACTGATAAAATCAGAGATGGAACATGTTGATTGCTGTCTGATAGCCAAAACTTACAGCATTGCAATAGGCCCCCTAAGACTAAGGCCTGGTCTATGCTACAGAGTTAGGTCAACATCAGGCAGCTTATTTAAATGTCTATACTAAAATGTTCCTCTTGCCCATGTAACTCACCTGCTATACTGAGCTAATAACTCCACCTCTGTGAGAGGCATAGCTATTAGTTCGATGTAGTTAGGTCAACACAGTGTCCATGTGGACACTGTGTTGCTTACATTGGCTGCCCCAGGGCTGACAGCAGGAGCCATTACATTGGACACAAAGAGGCAATTTAATTACTGCAGTGCTGGAGATCGACCTAACTTAAGTCAACTTAATTTTGTAGTGGAGACATGCCCTAACCCTGGGATTCTACCATTCTTGGGAATCTCTTTATTGTCAGTTACTTATGTTACACCAGTCATAACATTTATTTTGATCTATGTATGTGGCTTAGGGCTGTGAAAATATTTGCATGCCAAATAACATGGCTAGGTTGACTTAACCCCTGGTGTAGACACAGCTAGGTTTATGAAGAATTCTTCCATTGACCTAGCTACTCCTCTCAGAGAGGTGGATTAACTATATTGATGGAAAGACCCTTCCATTGCTGTAGGAAGCATGTATGCTGCCGCGGCATAGTTGCTGCTGTGTCACTGTACCACTTGTAGTGTGGACAACTTTATAAGCATTGTGGTATAAAAAAACCCAAAGCTTTCCTAACTGCAGCTTGGCTAGCAGAGTTTCAACCTAGAGCAAGGTTAGTGTTTTAATACAAGAGTCAAAAAAAGTATTGGTTCTGCTATTTTAATGACAAAGCAGCAAAGAACAAACAAACTTAAAAAAAAGTTTGTGCATGAAATTAGGTCTCGCAAACAGGGGCGGCTCTAGCAATTGTGCCGCCCCAAGCAGGGCGGCACGCTGCGGGGGGCGCTCTGGCGGTCGCCAGTCCCGCGGCTCTGGTGGACCTCCTGCAGACGTGCCTGCGGAGGGTCCGCTGGTCCCGCGGCTCCGGTGGAGCATCCGCAGGCATGCCTGCGGGAGCTCCACCCAAGCCACGGGATCAGCGGACCCTCCGCAGGCATGCCTGCGGGAAGTCCACTGGAGCCGCCTGCCGCCCTCCCGGCGGCAAGCCGCCCCAAGCGCACGCTTGGCGCGCTGGGGTCTAGAGCCGGCCCTGCTCGTAAAATGGTGCAGATTAACAGAGCTTGGCAATGAAGTCTCCATTTATACACAGAGGAGGTTTACCATTGCCACAGATTGTGCAAAGCTTCTCCATACCTGTCAATATAACTCAACACAGACTGAGGGACAGCAGTCCATTAGGGTTTGTCTCTACTGCAAACTTTCTGTTTGTCTTTTTACATCCAAGATAGCTAATTTGACTATTTCAGTATAAACCCTAATGGAGACCCAGATAGTTTTTAACCACGATGTAGCTAGTAGGTATCAACACCAGGTGGTGGTATAGGTTGGACCTTGATTAGCTACATCACAGGAAAAAGTACAGTGCCTGGTCTCCACTAGGGCTTAGCTAATGCAAGTTAGGAATAGCTATCTCAATAGAAAAGCACTTTTTTTTTTCAGTGAAGATAGCGTGAGGCTGACAAACTCACTACATAGGATGCTGAACAGACGTTGGTGAGTAAAGATTTTCGATCCCCCATCGCCCAACTTCAACCTGAACAAGGGGACTATGGGTAAAGTTCCTTTGCCCTTTATTGCCCCTTGAACAATCTAAACTCCATAACTTTAACAAAAGTTTTCAAGTGATTTACTCATGTAACTCACCACTACCATAACTTTTCAAAACTACCTTTGGCAAGTAATTTGTCCTCACTGAGGTTCAGTTATTTGCCACATAAAAAACGCCCTACAGGAAACACAGCTCCATGATCATACACAGAGCAGAATATTGCAGAATATTTTTATTGAGAGTGTTTGACAGTTTTCTGAACAGGTAAAATGCATGGTATTCCATTTATTATGAATCTTATTGAGTATAACAAAGGGAAAGATCGTTCTGTCTATCATATTCAAGAGGGACAAGGAACCTTGAGGCTCATATGTAGTGTACAGCACATCTGTGTAATCTCCATAAAGTCTGTAGCTTTTCATGGTGATGGCCATATTTCAATTAGCCATTTCAGCAATAAATGTCTCCTTTACGCTTCATCTTTTTGCCTATGCATACTACTGTAAAACAAACAAACACCAAAATAAGTCCATCCCTGCCTTCTCCACCAGAATATCTGAGTGCAGGCACAGCCAGCCATCCCCTGTTCAGCCTGGACTCTTGTTCTAGAAAGGGGGAAATTAATCAAAGCTTAGGGAGTACAGCTGGGTGAATAAGGGACTTTTCTGTTTGCGGGTGAGTCTGAAAAATAAAATAAAAAGTACCCCCAAATCACTTTTGTTTGAACCAAACACAATTGGTTTTTTTTGTTTTTTTTTGTGAAAATCAAAACATTGAAAAAAGATTTCATTTTAGAACAAACAAAATGTTTAGTTTTGATTGTCTTGATTTCTGGACATTTTTAAATGTATTTGATTCCTCTTTAAATAAAACTCAAGGAAACTTTGGGGAAAAAAAGGCATTATGAAATGAAACCAAAACATTTCATGTTGAAAATGTCAAAACAAAATGTTTTGACTGCTTTTAGATTTTTATTTTTTTTTAAAGAAAACAATTTGGTAAAATTAACATGAAATTGCAAAACATTTCCATGATGCTGAATCTGCATTTTTTGCCAAAAAAAGTTTTGGTAAAAAAATGTTACCCAGTTCTAGTAGGAAGTGCATCTTGATTCTATTTAAATGTTCCCTTTGGCAGGACCATCCCTGGGGGGCGCGGGGCCCAGGGCAGAACTGACAGATTCAGCTCTTCCACAACTGACCGAGCTGGCCAATTGCACTGGCCAAAGTGCTGGGCCTGGAGCGGTCACCCCGATTCACTCTATCCAAGGGATGGCTCTGCCCTTTGGTCACATCTACACTACCGAGTCAACCATGTTAGCCAGTTACACCATTGTAGTCCATCAACAAAACTCAGCTCATGTTTTAACTGCGTCTCTGGAAATTACTATGCTAGCATTAGTTGCAATGTAGATGGGACTTGTGTGTTTAACAGAAATATGGTTTATTGTTTAGGGATCTTGCTTGTCTATTTTGGTCTTCTATGGATAAGTCAAACTCTGTTCATGCCATTCTGGGCACACCTGATCTATGTAGGAACAGCTAGCCATGCAGCCATAAAGAGGTGAGAGAGGAGAGGGTGCATGTTATTACTGAGCTTGTGGCACCTGGGGGAGAACAAATCTCTGGGCTGGGAGGAACATAACCTAGCTGCCAGCATTGCAGAGGTAGGGAGTGAAAGTGGTGGAGGCAAGGGGTAAAAGACAATGGGGCAGCAGGAACTGGCAGAGCAGGGGAGAGGTGGATCCTTCTTTCCTAATGTGCAATATTCATGCTTTCAAAAAGGCTAACGGTGGCATCCAATAGATCCTGGAAATCTCTTCCCCCAGCATTCACAATCAAACCCTTTTTGTAATGTTTTGATAAAATAACTACTTGTGTCGGGGGCCTGTCATCCCTCAATTCCTCCTCCTACACCAAGTGAACCAGATTGGCTGTTATCCCCATTGCTATATTGGCATCCTGGTGCTCCTCAGAGAGATCTTGAGAGCCTAACAAGGTCTTGGGCATCTCTCGGTTCAGCTACTCAGGTCCCAGGTTGCCCAATCCATAAATCGGGTGTTATCCTTCCTTTCCCCTCGCCACAGAATTGCATCGAACCTTCCAGCTATCTAAAATCACATTAGGCTGCATGAAAGAGCAATCCCTGAGGGCTGAGTCGAGGTCTTCACAGAATGGACAAGTTCTGCTCTACAGTGGACTTACTGTTAGTATTCCAGACGCATTGTATTGGATGTTCAATCCCTTGATCTTATTCACAATGCTGCTTGCTGCTCAAAATTAAGTCCATCCCAAGTAGGTACTTGGACACCCAGCCATACACCAAAAAGGTCCTCTTGATCCTGATATCCAGTGCCCACAGGATAGTCTCAGGTCAGCTGGCAGCATATTCATAGGCGGAATTTTGAGTCTTTACCCCTTTGTACTCTTTATAGCAGGCAACAATGGAATGGCAACATAGAAGGGATTCTGTGACACGACTGAGCTCTTGACCTTGAGAAACCCATCCCTGCTGGATAAAGCAGAGCTGCAGCTAGTGTAAAATCTTTCTTAATCAATACTAAATATCTTCATCTTTCCATTCATCCCCCAGTTGTGATAGTGAAGAGGCTGATATAGGCTGGCCTGTATTCACACTGTCACCAGACTTCCTATTTACCAGTGAAACTTTCCTGTGCTTCAGGTTGCTGTCTGTGATTAATTCATCCTTCATAATTGTGCCCTAGAGAGGGGGGAAATTCTAATGCATCTTAAACAACGTCTCCTCATTTTCTAGGTGTTCCTGTTGTCTGCTCAGATGATACTGAGGTGTTGTTTTGGATTGTTTGTCACTGAGTTATGTAAATCCCTGGGGATTGAACCATGACTTAAAACGTCTTCCCTTTTTAGCAGTCTTTCCTTGGAGGCCACTTGCTCCTCTGATTATTTAATTTTTGTGTTCTTATGACAAGCGCTAGACAGAAAGGCTACCAGCTTGAACGGAGACCCCAAACAAGTAACAACCAACAGAGTATAAGGACTTTCAGTCATTAGTGGGGCTGGATTTGGCCTGGTGACTGAAAAAATCTTCAATCCTGCACCAACTGCCTGAGTCATCCACATTCCAGCGTATTCAATTATTTGGGAAAAGACTTGATAGCTAGTTTGTGTGGAGTGCACATAACTGGCTATAATCTTTGGTGTCCTGGGAGTGGGAATGAGGTAGGGATTTCCCTTTGGACCTATCTCTGAAATTTATATTCTACTTGTTTTGGGGTGGAAATAGATACTTACCTGGACCAAAGCGCTGGATCTGAACACCCTTAATTTTCCATTTTGAGGTGCATGGGGGTGGGAAGAATGGACTCAATCTAAATCTGGAATTCAGCTTTTTGTGACTGGCCCTTATCCCTATAAGAGAGAGAACACAAAAACCAGTTCTAAAAACCTCTGAGCTTAATGGGGAGAGTTTGAAATCTGAATTTTGTACCCTCAGACCACAAATGGTAGAAAAATATATCAGCAGAAGTGTTCTACGGTCCTTTGTTAATAATATGTCAATTAGAGCCTAAATGACAGGGCAGAATTAATGACGGCATTTTTGATGAGCTAAAATTATGTCTTTCCCAGGACACTCCTGCAGGCTTGTTAAAATTGGAAAGACCTGTCCCATTTTGGATTCAAATGAAAGTATAATTTTAGAAGTAACCTCATAGCGACATTGTTGTAATGATCTGAGCGGAGTGTATTCACTCAGACCATTTCACTTACATTTTACTGCTGGTATTTTTACAAGCTGCTTATTTAACTATCTATGGGAATCTATCAACACTCAAAGATATTTCTGCGTCTCTGCTTTTATCCAGCTAGGCGAAACTTGAGTATTCATTTGGTGCCTTCTTGGTAGGTATGGGCTAATAAAATCTGTATATTAATTTCTTCTAGTCAGTTTTTCCAAGTCCCTCTTGCCAAGGCCCTCCTCTAGTACAGCTATTTGATAGATTTAGAATGCCTATCTTAAGAGTTTTCTGCAGCTGCGCATCGCCATAGTATCTGGGCACAATTATACTCCAGCATTTATTTCTGAACATACATTGGCATTGCAATACTTCCTGAATCAAAACTCAGTAATTGTGATGGAAAGGGACTGCCATACAATAATAACATGAAATTTTAGAATATTCCCAGCGAAACAAGGTGCCTTCCTTGGGAAGTAAACATTCAGTTCTGCTGTGGGGCACTCCATACAATACAAGTAAACTCAGCACTGTTTTCAAATACAAACCACTTCTTGAGCTATAAACTCTCCTGTAAGGTTCACCCCATCTCCAAAATGAAAGGAACCATTTTCAAAGGCAGAGCACATCCAAATTGCAGGTAGAAGAAACAGAATGCCAATGTCTCATACACTTTATGGTCAGAAGGGACCATTGTTACCATTGACATGACCTCCTGCATGTTGCAGGCTACAGAACTTCATCCAATCCTGAAATAGACCCCAACCTCTGGCTGAGTTACTGAAGTCCTCAAATCATCGTTCACCTCTGTCCCTGGAAAAATCATGGAGCAGATCCTCAAGGAATCCATTTTGAAGCATTTGGAGGAGAGGAAGGTGATCAGGAACAGTCAACAGGGATTCACCAAGGGCAAGTCATACCTGACCAACCTGATTGCCTTTCATGATGAGATAACTGGCTCTGTGGATATGGGGAAAGCGGTGGACGTGATATACCTTGACTTTAGCAAAGCTTTTGATACAGTCTCCCACAGTATTTTTGTCAGCAAGTTAAAGTATGGATTGGATGAATGGACTATAAGGTGGATAGAAAGCTGGCTAGATTGTTGGGCTCAACTGGTAGTAATCAATGGCTCCATGTCTAGTTGGCAGCCAGTATCAAGCAGATATCAAGCCCCAAGGGTCGGTCCTGGGTCGGTTTTGTTCAACATCTTCATTAATGATCTGTATGACGGGATGGATTGCACCCTCAGCAAGTTCGTGGATGACACTAAGATGGGGGGAGAGATAGATACTGTGGACCCTATCACTGCCCTCCAGCGTGACCTAGACAAATTGGAGGATTGGGCCAAAAGAAATCTGATGAGGTTCAACAAGGACAAGTGCAGAGTCCTGCACTTAGGACGGAAGAATCCCATGCACTGCTACAGACTAGGGACCAAGTGGCTAAGCAGCCATTCTGCAGAAAAGAACCTGGGGATTACAGTGGATGAGAAGCTGGATATGAGTCAGCAGACCAAGGAAGCGATTATTCCCCTCTATTTGGCACTGGTGAGGCCACATCTGGAATATTGCATCCAGTTTTGGCCCCTCCTTCCCCCACTACAGAAAGGATGTGGAAAAATTGGAGAGAGTCTCCAGCGAAGGGCAATGAAAATGATTAGGAGTCTAGGGCACACGAATTATGAGGAGAGGCTGAGGAAACTGGTCTTATTTAATATGCAGAAAAGAAGAGTGAGGGGGGGATTTTGTAGCAGCCTTCAACTACCTGAAGGGGGGGTTCCAAAGAGGATGGAGCTTGGCTGTTCTCAGTGATGGCAGATGACAGAACAAGGAGTAATGGTCTCAAGTTGCAGTGTGAGAGGTCTAGGTTGGATATTAGGAAAAATTATTTCACTAGGAGTGTGGTGAAGCACTGGTATGAGCTACCTAGAGAGGTGGTGGAATCCCCATCCTTAGAGGTTTTTAAGGCCTGGCCTGACAAAGCCCTGGCTAGGATGATTTAGTTGGATTTGGTCCTGCTTTGAGCCGGGGGTTGGACTAGATAACCTCCTGAGGGCTCTTCCATCCCTAATCTTCTATGATTCTATGATAAAGATGCCACCAGCAGAAGGTTGATTTTCTTTTTTTGGTGGCTTGGGTTCTGTTGTTTCTGCATCGGAGTGTTGCTCTTTGAAGACTTCTGAAAGCTTGCTTCACACCTTGTCCCTTTCAGATTTTGGATGGCACTTCAGATTCTTAAAGCTTGGGTTGAGTGCTGTAGCTATTTTTAGAAATCTCACATTGGTACCTTCTTTATGTTTTGTCAAATCTGCTGTGAGAGTGTTCTTAAAACGAACATGTGCTGGGTCATCATCTGAGACTGCAATAACATGAAATATATGGCAGAATGCAGGTAAAATAGAACAGGAGACATACAATTCTTCCCTAAGGAGTTCAGTCACAAATTTAATTAATGCATTTTTTTAAATGAGCAGCATCAGCATGGAAGCATGCCCTCTGGAATCGTGGCCAAAGTATGAAGGGTCATATGAATGTTTAGCATATCTGGCACATAAATACCTTGCACCTCCGGTTACAAAAGTGCAATGTGAACATCTGTTCTCACTTTCAGGTGACACTGTAAATAGGAAGCAGGCAGCAGTATCTCCCATAAATGTAAACAAACTTGTTTGTCTTAATGATTGGCTGAACAAGAAGTAGGACTGAATGGACTTGTAGGCTCTAAAGTTTTACATTGTTTTGTTTGAGTGCAGTTATGTAACAAAAAAAATCTACATTTGTAAGTTGCACTTTCACGATAAAGAGATTGCACTTCAGTACTTGTATGAGGTAAATTGAAAAATGTTGTTTCTTTTGTTGATCATTTTTACAGTGCAAATATTTGTAAGAAAAATATAAAGTGAGCATCGTTCACTTTATATTCTGTTGTAGTAAAAATCAATATATTTTAAAATGTAGAAAAACATCCAACAATATTTAATACATTTCATTTGGTATTCTATTGTTTAACAATGCAATTCATATATATTTTTTTAGTTTATCGCATGAATTAACTGTGATTAATCAACAGTCCTAATAATAAGCAAAAACTTTCCATTCAAACCCTGCAACCAATGGCCACAGCTCCACCAGGGGAGGCTTAACCTGCCCTGGCCTATTATACCTGCTGCCCATCAGTGCCAGCTACAGAAATTGTCTTTTTGTTATATCAGATGGCATTTTTTGTCCAGTTGTAAATGCAGACAAACACTGGCTCGTTTCATGTGGTTTGACTTTAAACTAAATTGCCTTGCAGGCAAAAGATGAGAGGAGGTAAGGTGACTTACTACTGACTAGAATTGTAGTAAAGTCTCATGTTAAAACAAAGCAGGAAGTAGTTTGTCAATAATAAATCATTAGCAGGTGTCCTGAGGAGGGAAAGGTTGAGAGGGGACTTTAATGATGTTGTTTTCTTCAGTGTTATTAGTACCTGCCTGGTAGGATTAGTGTCCAGCATTTGCGAATGTAGGTCAAACATAAATGATTGCACTTGAATGGTAACTTGAGAAGAGGTTGCTGTGAAACCAGAAATTTCAGCGGGGAGATCAGTAAAGTGGAAATGTCTAGGCAAGAAGATCAAGAGGATGATGGATGTTTTTAAAAATGTTTGGGGAATGTGAACTTAAATAACCTCTCTTTGCACAAAGAAGCGTAATTATATTTGTATGTACAAGAAAATATGCCCCTTACTTAATTGGTAGTTTGTAGACTCCACGTTTTCAAATCTTCCGTAAAATTTGTAGGCCCTGTATACTTTGGAAACCACAGCTTCCTTCACATTTTTTCAGTATAAAGATGACTTGGCTACATTTATTTATGGGATGTATTATCAGAATTAAAGCCCTCCATCTGTGAGAGAGGAATTGGTGGGCTTAGTTCAGGTTCTCATTTATAACTCCTCACATTACAATCATAACCCCCCATTGCAATTGATTCTCATTGAAACCCTTGTTGCCACTCTCAGCAGAGAGGCAAATAAATGACCTTGGGAACAGAATAAGCCCCTTGTGCCTAGAGGACAGGCTTGAGGTACATAGGCTATGCCTGCGCTAGACTTCTTTCAAAACATTTCCCATTCTTGCTATTATTGGTGCAGCTCTATCGATGGTAGCAATGATGGTGCTGGGGTAGACAAGCTGCCAGGGTTTAACTATCGTAGTCCGAATAGGTCTAGATGGCATGGTTTACACTAGTGCTTTCACCATTGCTACCCCTGAGGGAGCAGAACTGGTGACAGCAATCAGGGCCGGCTCCAGCCTTTTTGCCGCCCCAAGCGGCGAAGCGAAAAAAAAGAGGAAGGAAAAAAAAAAGCGCCAATCAGTGGCACTTCGGCGACAGCTCAAAGGCGCCGCTTCATTCTCTGTGGCAATTTGGTGGCGGGTCCTTTGCTCCCAGGGACTGAGGGACCCGCTGCCGAATTGCCGCCAAAGACCCGGACGTGCCACTCCTTTCCATTGGCCGCCCCAAGCACCTGTTTCCTTCGCTGATGCCTGGAGCCGGCCCTGACAGCAACGGTGCATTGATTTCAGAGGGAGTTTTGTCTGAGTGAAGACAGCAGTATCAGGCCTCCATTAAGCAAACTGCTCTCTGCAGATGGATACCTGGACCTACATGGAGCCAGGGTTTGCAGGATAGAGGCCTGTGGTTGTCTTTATTGGTTTTACTTTTTTGGAATGCCTCATAAATAGTTGCTAAAACTGGATGAAAAACTCTCAAAATATCTTCAAATTTTAGCAGGTGAATCCGATTATTTCAAGAATGCAGTTAGCAAAATACACACTGAAAATAACATTAGTGCTTTCACAAAAAGGAGATGCAAGTCATAAAAGGTACTTAAAATAATTAAAGAAGAAAAGGAAATAAAACTTTGCAACTATAGATTTGTAAATGAAGGTGTTTTGCTGGGCATGAGAATAATTTTGCAAAGTGGACTGTGGTTCTCAGTGTTATCAAAGTACAATTTTACTCTCAGTGGATACTAACATGAATGGGAGAGGTGAGTGGGTATGGGCAGGCAGCAGACACGGTCTGTCACTTCAAAACACTGGAAGCTTTGATCTTCATCCTTAACCGTCTATGATCTTTAAAAGGGCTGACCCGCATATTTAACTTAAACTGTACGTCTAACATGTGGTTGACAGCTGGAGGAGGAGGGGAAATAGCCCAGTGATGAAAAATACAAGTTTATTGCATAGTTGTAATTCAGATCCACTCAAGTCCTAATGAGTCCTTATTTTTCATGCAAGAACACCAAGCCACATTCAGTCCTTGTGTAAAGATGCATTAGGTTCAGTGGGATACAGATTATGTCTGCTTAAAGTTAAGCACATGTTTAAGTACCTTGCCGAATCAGGGCTTTTATTTTCTCTCTAGATCAAAACTGTTTTAGGTAGGTCTCTTGCCCCTGCCTTTCCACACTCCCCCCATCCCCCATTCCCTCCCTTTGGCTGGCATACAAAATATTACCGATCTCAATAAATCAGCTGTTGCCTGTAGCCAAATCTCTTGCAATAGATCGGTATATGCTCAGTTTGCAGAAGAGAAATACCCCAACTGCCTTTTTCTTGAGGATTGCTGAGAAGGCTTTTGATGGGATGCAGGGGCGGCTCTAGGGATTTTGCTGCCCCAAGCACAGCAGGCAGGCTGCCTTCGGACAGCGGACCCTCCACAGGCAAGCCGCCGAAGGCAGCCTGCCTGCCGCCCTCGCGGCGACCGGCAGAGCACCCCCTGTGGCTTGCCGCCCCAAGCACACGCTTGGCGTGCGGGGGCCTGGAGCCGCCCCTGATGGGATGAAACGGGGGGTGGGGAGCAGGATGGAAGCTTTTACATCTAAATGGTGTGCAAGAATTAATCCACTCAGCTCCCATCCAGAGAAACTGGAAGCACATGGCAAATCACTGTTCACTCAGGTGTTTTGGGTTAGCGCCTAGCATTCTAGGTGCCTTGACAACTGATGGAATATAGTTTTTATAGCTGAAGCCAAAAGGCTGTTACTACCAATGATTTGATTTCAGAATTGCTTCTTCCCTTGGCAGGGGCTCTGAAGAGGATACTTGATATTCATTATTTGCGCTGTAATGCAGAGCGCTCCCTGAAGTGAATATCTCCATAAGCGGGTGCTAATGTGGCATTGTGTTTGGAGGTTTCACTTAGGGTGACCATACATCCCATTTTGGCTGGGACAATCCCTTTTTTGAGCCCTGTCTGGGTCATCTTGACTTTTTTGGCAAAAGTGGGGTGTGGAGGAAAGTGAAGGGGTGGGAGGGAGGCGAGCAGCGATGCCAGCCCTGTGCAGGGGGAGGGGCAGGGCTTGAGTGAGCAGCAACGTCAGCCCCAGCCTTGCGTGGGGGAAAGACTGGGCTCGGGTGACCAATGACACTAGACCCACCCAAGGAGGTGGGGGCAGGGCTCAGGCAGGCATCTCAGGCCAGCCCTGCACAGGGAGGGGGGCTCGGGTGAGCAGCTCAGGTGTTGGAACTGCGGGCAGTGGGTGCTGCCGCACCCCCTGGCTTGAAGGGGTTTCCATTATATACAACATTTACAGTTTGGTTCAATGGCTCGCAGCACCCCTGGGCTTGGGACAGCCCCACACCGAGTGTGTGGGGGGGAAGGGCTTGGGCTAACTCCATGTGATGTTCCATCTTCCCTTTGGGAAATATGGTTACCCTAGTTTCAATGAATGCTTAACAATACATGTGGTACTGTGAGGCAACCATCCCATTAATGGCTTTCTCTGTGTGTACTGGAGGCCACTGCACAGCAGGATGCAATATACACTAACATAAGGCTTTGTTGTCCCTAATTGGTCACCTATGCCCAGGATTAAAGCAGCTTCTGGGCACATGGGACCTGACCAGGGGCGGCTCTAGGAATCTGGCCGCCCCAAGCACGGCGGCACGCCGCAGGGGGCACGCTGCCGGTCGCCGGTCCCGCGGCTCTGGGGGACCTCTTGCAGACGTGCCTGCGGAGGGTCCACTGGTCCCGCAGCTCCGGTGGAGCATCCGCAGGCATGCCTGCGGGAGGTCGACCTGAGCCGCGGGACCAGCGGACCCTCCGCAGTCATGCCTGCGGGAGGTCCGCTGGTCCCGCGGCTCCGGTGGAGCTCCTGCAGGCATGACTGCGGAAGGTCCGCCGGAGCTGCCTGCCGCCCTCCCGGCAAAATGCCGCCCCAAGCGCGCGCTTGGCACGCTGGGGTCTGGAGCCGGCCCTGGACCTGATCCACAGACCAGTTACAAATACTCCTATTGTATTGACATCATTGGCCTTTGGATCAGCACCATGGATCCCACTGTGCTTTAGCTGGATTGGAGCACAGAACATTATGAGCCAATCTAGAATTTATACCTACTGTGATCTGTGTGTAGGTTATGCTGGCTGCTGGGATTTATGTATCCTGAGCTGGCTAATCCTGGTAACAGCTGGGATTTATCCGATAAGGAGCTGAGTACCGTAGCCCCATCCAGCAAAACACGTAAGTGCTGAAAGTTAAGCGTGTGAACAGTCTCATTAACATTAATGGGACTACTCATGGGCTTAACTTTAAGCAGATTCTTAAGTGTTTCTCTGGAATTGTGGAACTTTATCAAAATCATTTATTAACTAGTCATCGTTTCCCCCTTTATTGAAAACCAGTTTTCAGTAGGAAAACACAGATTGAAAAGTATTTAAAAATTCTTTTGATTAAAAAATTAGACAAATGGGTCCAGCTGAATGCTGAGAAATGGAAACCACTTCAGAATATTGTTTCCCCCGTTTTCCCATTATTCAGCCTGCTCTAAAATGCATTGAGGCTCCCCAAAATACCCTGACATCCCAGCTTTGCACCTAGGTGGATAGGGTGCAGTCACACTGATATGTTCCTTCATCTTCTACAGAATGCCTATGTGGTAGCACTGCAGTCTCAGAAGTGTCTGGCTGCCTTCTCTCCCATGTTACAGACAAATTCCATTGCTGTGGCTTGTGAAAGTGTTTGAGTGGAAGCCATAAGAGACCTTTTCTCTTTGAACTGACCAACTTTATACTGTCAGCATTGATTAGCGGAAGTGAGGGCTCCTGTGGTTTATGCTGAAGCGAAAGTAGACTAAAGCAGGATAAAGCTCATGCAAGGGTAAATAATTGCTACTTACTAGACAATATTACTCCAGATGTAGCTGTCAGTTATTGTACAAACATTTGATAATCTTGGTTAATACTTAAAACTTTCAAATCTAGAACTGTACAACTAATGATTTACCCGATTAAAAACAACATTTTGAAGGAGAACAAGTTAACCGTGTACCCCTACATTAATCAAAACATGCTTTACCAATGACTAATATTATGACAATAGCATTCCAATAAGTGTACAGAAATGTTTCAAGATTAGCAAAGATTCTGGTTTACCATATATGCTTTTGTCCCTAAAAGGCAGATAAATAAAATGAAATTTACTATTTCAAACACTTTTAGCAATTTATCAAATGAAATATAAAATATCACTGAAAGAGTTGTGACTACGTTTCTGTATGTCAGATTAACAGATCCATGCAATCACACTCCATCACCCAATGCACAGCACAAAGACAAGGCATCTGATACTTTCTACACATACCCATTGTAGTACAGGTAAATCCAAAATTGATTAACAATATTACCACAGAGCCTTCTGCACAAAATCCCTTTGTATTCCCACAGCACAATGGCAGGCTGTTGGATTCTCCCCTGATTTTATAACACCGCAGCAGTCTTGCCAACTCTTTTGATTTTACACCCAGGCTCGTGATATTTTACTTAAAGCCTCAGCTCCTTGAGTCAGGTTATTACATGAGACTCAACATCTATTGAAAAAATAAAATATCTAGCCCTCATGTTTGGTAATTAAAGCATGAAAATGTGACCCAAGTGTAACCTAAAAGGCTCCAAAACCAGAAGGCACATTTTAAAACAAAACAAAACTTTGTGACAGGGCCACTCATCTCACGTGAGTGCACCTGTTGGCCAGGTGTGTCTGCACTTGCACGCCCTCTGCATTGTGCTGCTTGCAGTGACCCTTGCTGGCAGTTAAACTTAAGCCTTCCAGCTGAGTCACACACAGTCCATGTTCACAAACAAAACAAACCCCTTCCGGGGTGCAAGTCCAACAGGAGCCTCTCACAGTACCCTCAGTTGGTCTCTTCCTGCTACCCTCCCTGGGCTCAGTCCTTTATCAGTCCAACAGAGCCTCTCACAGTATCCTGGCTTAAACTGTCTCTCAAATTGTCCCTGCTGTGGTATGGAGCAGTTCCCCAAGGGCTTCCTCCCTGGGAGCTTTTCATCTGTTGCCCCAGCTCTCCAGCTGGGCACTCTTTATAGTTCAACCCCCTTCCAGAGTGGTATCAGAAGTCCCACAAATGTTGACCCTGTCTCTGGGACTTCAGCCCTGTAGCTATGGGCTACTTCCCTTTTCAGGGCTTAAGCCACTTCCCTAGTTGCTGGGGGGAGGGGAGGTGACCCAGGCCCATCCACTACTCTGGGCCCAGACCCAGAGAACCTATAAGTAGCAACCACCTGCTGCATCCCATTAGTACTTTCTGCATTTCCCTGGACCACTTTCCTGTGGCCCCAGTGCCTTCACCCTTATCTCTGGGCTGAAGTTTTTCTTGCTTACCTTCCTTACTCCAGCCAGCAAGTGCAGCTCCAGGAGCTCTTTTTATATGTGGCTGCTGGGCTCTGATTGGCTGCTCCCTGCAGCCTCTCTCTGATCGGCTGCTTCCACCTCAGCCTCTCTAGGCATCCTGGAGGACTCACTATGGCATTATCCAGGGTACAGTCTGGATTGCTGAACAGCTGTGTCCCCTCTATTCTCCAGCCTGGGGGGCCTGCTTTGCTATGACAGCAACCACTTCTGGTCTGCTCACACAGCCTCCAGCATGTAAATCACTCCCAGCTATATGGTATGAGTGCTATGGTCAACCATGCTTGAATTACACTGCAGGGCAAAACCAGCATGCTCCCAGTTCTGGACTTTCACTCAGAAATGTGCATCTTGTACTGCCCCGTCCTCTCCTGGACAATAAAAGCTCATTTAAGTCCATCATTATATTAATAAAAAATAATATGCACAAATCCTGTTACCTCAAATGGAGTTTTCCAAACTCTTGAGTCCAAGCACACTGTTTAGATAAAACAATAAAACAAGTTTATTAACTGCAGAAAGATAGATTTTAAGTGACTACAAGTATTGAGGCATAAAAGTCATAATTTTTGGTTACAAGTAAATAAAAAGTAAAACACTAACGTAACAAGCTAAGTGAATTCAAAGCAAACATCTCTCTCAACACATATTCTAGCAGTCCTATGGGCTGGATCTTTCCGTAACAATCCCTCCCCCAGTCCAACGCTGTTTCCTTTGTTCTTCTACTGTTATCAATGTTGAGAGTAGAGGTGGAGGAAGGGAGAACTTGGGAGGTGTGTCCCCCATTCTGATATTTTTTCCTCTTCTTTGAGAATCATCTTCAGTTGGGGTTCAGGAGACAGAAGGTTTGTGGGGATAGGAACCTCCAGCTGTTTCTTTGCCAAGATGTAAATTGCTCGCTCACACCTTTCTTCCTGCCAAAGAATGGCCAGGTGATGGTCCATTTGATTTCATTTGTTGATATAACCATTGAAGCATAGTAATTTATAACTAAATAGAACCTTTACACTACATTCGGTACAGATTTTTGCTACCTAGGAGAGTGTCCTGTAACTACATACATTTATACAAGTAATTATATAGCTTAATATTTTCAGATTCTTATTAATTGTACATTTTTAGCATGTTAGAAAACAGTGAATGATATATTGCTTATTTACTAGATAATTAACTTTTTGCTTATGATTTGTCTCAAGCTGCATTAGGATGGTTACTGGAATTTAATTAAACACACACAAACAGCATATAACATTTATTTTTTATTAAACAAAACAAGCCCTCAATAAAGTACATGACTTATTGTGCTATATTTATTATGTTTGACCTCAAAAGTTAAATGTTTTTCCCCTGGTTCTTTCTTTATATAGAAAAGCAGCCTTTAACTCAAAGCTTTAGATTGAGGCTCATGGATTCAGCTTATTTATTTTTTATTTAAATGTTTTAAGAGATTATAATAAATTTAGGCCTTAACATATTTTGTATTAAATTCAGTTTTCATTTTAAACAGATTTATTTTTAAAGAGAAAAACTTATTATAATTTAAATGACAAAATAAAAACATCCAATTTAAATAAAAAAAACCTTGATTTAAAAAAAAATGTCCACCCTGTTTTAATGTGATATGCAGTTGCTTTGGGACTCCAATTTCTTCCATCATCCTCTCCCATCACCAGTGCCTCCACTGATGAAAACCAGCCCCTTCATGCGGTTCCCAGAGTTGTCACACTGTATATCAGCTCCCTATTTAAAGTAAGGGTTTTTTTATAGCCACCAAGCTTTACCCCATCAGTTTGGCTAACTAAGAGGTAGCATGGGTAATGGGTCACATGTAACTGCACTTGCTGCATATTCCTAGGACCAGCTCTCCAAACTTCATTGACTTCAAGCAGGGTTGCCACATAAGTAAGACAAAATTTGGCCCATTGACTTCAGTTGGACTGCATAGGTATAAACTGAGGAGAGAATTTTTCCCAAGGAGTATAGTGAGAACTGAATGAGTCTTTCATGTTTTGTGGGACTCTGTATTGTCACTGCCTTTAGGTGGCTGTGAATTTTATTCCTTCCTGAAATTTCATTTTGGTCTGAATTCAGCAAAGCTTTTCAATTTTTGACCAAGATGGAATTCCACCAGCTCTGCGGGGGTGAGGGCAGTAGCTCTGCGCAGTAGCGGCAATGCTGGCATTTCCCCATTTGGGAAGAGGAAATTTTTAAAAAATGCTCATATTTTGGATATGAATATTTGTAAAATGAAAACTGATTAACTCTGTTTTTAGAAGGCTCGCCCCTCAGGTGGGGGATGGAGTGAGGGCCTGAGCCTCTAGTTAATATGGAACTGCACTCAGGAATAAAAGTCTGCAGGATCAGGCCTTAGATGAATTCATTAAAAGCCTGATTTATACTGCTAGCCAGTTGTTTCCTGACTAGCAGGTGCCAAAATCTAATCATATGGTTGTTCTCTCACATGCAAATGAGAATTCATAGACGAGAACTGAAAAGTTTGGCAAAAAAAGAGTGTAAAATATACAGCTACCTGGAGGCAGCTGCATCTGATTCTGTGGATGTTGTAGATGGCTATTTAATTGTACGTTGTTCAATGCAAAAGGAGTACAAGTTACATGAATAACCACAGGTTCATTTTAAAAAAATACCAAAGAGTTTTAAAGAATGTTTTTCCCTTTTTTTCCCCCCTCCTGGCAGGTTGCAAAAATACCCTCCAATAATGAAATGAAAACAAGCTGAATGGTTACATTTCATGGAGGAGGGAAGATATAGTTGCAGCCAGCTGGAGCATGTCTGGGCCAGTGTCTCAGTTCTTTTCTTTCTGCTAGTTTAGTGCTGCTCCAAGAATGCAGACACTGCTGGCTGTCACCGTTTCAGATTTGATTTCCACACTCACATCTATACTTATTAAATGAAACCCCATTGGCAGGCTGGCACATTTCCACACTGCTCTTTTATGTTTTACTTTTGAATTGCTCCTATGTACCTGGATGCCACACTCACGTTCTAGAAATGATCTAGTGCAGTACGGAATAAGGGAGAATATGAAGGGAGAATATTGTACTCTCTTAATCAAGCTTGTTGTATTAGCTTTGCATCAAACCTTCCACATTTATTTTGCAGTCTCATCCACAGCTCAGGCTCTCATAAATCTTTGTTGAGGGTGGACTCAGCAATGCTGCAGGGAAGGATGGGTTTTAGGAGAGTTTGGTGGATCAATTAGGTGTTCAATTGGAGGCTGGTCTACAGGCAAGGTACTGACTGTACTGCTTGCAGGAAAAAACTCTTAGATAATCAGGGTTTGATTGTGCAAAGTGCTGAGCAACCAAGCCCTGGCCCAGCAAAGCACCTAAATCTGAGTAATCCTATTGTCTTCAGTGGGACCATTCATGTGCTTAACTCAAAGCATCAAAGCATGTGCTTACCTGAGTGCTGGATCAGGGCCAGAATGTTCAGTATCTAACACAGGGATCGGCAACCTTTGGCACGTGGCTCGCCAGGGTAAGCACCCTGGCAGGCCGGGCTGGTTTGTTTACCTTCAGCGTCCGCAGGTTCGGCTGATCGCAGCTCCCACTGGCCACGGTTTGCAGTCCCAGGCCAATGGGGGCTGCAGGAAGCGGCACGGGCCAAGGGATGTTCTAGTCACCACTTCCCGCTGCCCCCATTGGCCTGAAACGGCGAACCGTGGCTGCGATCAGCCGAACCTGTGGATGCAGCAGGTAAACAAACCGGCCCGGCCCACCAGGGTGCTTACCCTGGCAAGCCATGTGCCAAAGTTTGCCGATCCCTGATCTAACAGGATGGAGCTCTCAGTGAAGAATGGGAAGTGGTTAACAGTGGTCAACAGACTAGGAAGTGGTCAACAGAATGCAGGAACATCTGTCTGGGGAAATATATATTGGAGAAGAAGTAGTAACCATAAAAATAACAAAAGGTCAGTTCATGTCCTCTGAAAAATACCATGGAAGGCAGGGAAATTATGAACAATATCAATAAAGCTCATGGGAAATACGAATACAACAGATGTCCAGTGCTGTGGATTGCAAGCTCTTTGGTCTTTCAAACCTCACTTTAAACTAGGCTCATGGCTTGCAACCTTTTCATTAGGCTTGTAGCCCTTTAATGGTCATTGATGTGACATGATTCATTATTCAATAAGTGCCAACAGTACCAAATAAGAAGGTGAGGTCCCTGTTGTGACAGGTTCCTCCCAGCCTGGGCTCCCTTTCACACTGTACTGCCGTGACAGGCTGTAAAGCCCTCCAGCCTACACTTTCACCAGCATTCACACAGGTAGGGACACACCCAGCTGCAGTTACATGTAGGCTCTCTAACCACCAGCTTCCCAGCCAAGGACCCCAGAGCAGTACCATCCTGTCCTAGTCTAATCTGGCCAATATATGGGTTTAATACTCGGTCCGCCTCTCCCTCAATGTGAAGAGGACAATGCACACTTGTGATAACCAATCAGAGATTTTCCCCAAGCAGTCCAGTCAAAGCTCACTGGTTTAGATCGAAACAAAAAAAGTTTATTAACTACCAAAGATCGATTTTAAGTGATCATAAGTGATAGCAAACGGATCAAAGTAAATTACCTAGCAAATAAATAAAAAACACAAACTACGCTCACTCTACTAGATAGATTGGATATGAATAGCAGATTCTCACCCTAACTGATGGTACTTGTAGATTCTTAAGGGGCAAGCTACACTTGTTTTACAGCTTGGAATCCCCAGGTCTTTCATACACAGGCTAGAAATCCCTTTACTTTGGGTCCAGCACTTCCCCCAGTTCAGTCTTTGTTCCTCAGGTGTTTCCTGGAGTCTTCTTGTGTGAGGAGTTAAGAACCCCAAATGATGTCACTCCCTGCCTTATATAGCTTTAGCCTATGGTGGGAACCTTTTGTTTCAAAGCTTGGTTCCCAGGCCAGTTTGTGGAAAAATACTGACATCCTAAAATGGAGTCCAGAATCATGTGGTCACATGTCCTTGTAGAGTCATAGCAGCCATTACTTACAGGCTGCTGTAGCGTTCTGAGGAAGGCTTACCACTGGGATAAGCTTCTCCTAAGGCCTGTTGTTTTTCCTAATGCCCTTTACCCTGAACAGGCCTTTCCCCACCCCTATTTAGATTGAAAGCATCTTGTCGTGCTGGAGTCATACTGGAGGTGGTGTAAGCAGTGACCATTTTTGATTACCCTGGATTTTCAAATGTCCAAAACGGACCCAATCCTGCACCCACTGAAATCAACAGGAATTTTGCCATTATTTCATTGGATGCGGGATTGGCTCCAAGTGACAGTTACAGGAAAAAACAACAACCGAGGAGGCTTGAAACAACGTGGGCTTCTTTTCATTACCATAAAGTTTGCTATATTTTCTAATGTCAATCATGTATCTGAACCAATTGTGAGATAATTCCAGATTTGAGTGGAACAGAGGTAAATCTGGGTTTGAAATAAGTGGTGTGCCTCATGGGGGAGACAGTTGACAAGTGTGGGTAGGATTTTGGTATGTCTCCTGTGATAAATGAAGGGGGATGGGTAGGCCCTGTTTATGAACACCCAGCTAGCTGTAAAATCCCTCTTGGTGTCTGTTCTCTGCTCGTTTTACCTGGAAACGGTTAACAAGCCCACAGGTAAAAGAAAAGAAGTGGGCACCTGATCAAAAGAGCCAATGAGAAGGTTAGAACTTTTAAATTTGGGAAAGAAACTTCCCCTTTGTCTGTTGTTCTCCGGAGAAGGAGACCTGGAGCAGGAATGCTGTGTAAGGCTTAAAGCGGGTATGAAAATTAATCTTCCATACCTAGAAGAAATTATTTGGATAGGGAATTTTTAGTTAGACACAATCAGGTTTATTTTTTATTTTGGCTTGTGGATCTCCTCTGTGCTAACCCCAGATGCTTTTGTTTGCTTGTAACCTTTACGCTGAACCCCCAAGAAAGCTATTTTGGGTGCTTGATTTTTGGAATTGCTCTTTTAAAATCTCGCAGAAGTTCCAGATGTATTTTCTTTCTTTTTGTTTTTAATAAAATTTAAGTTTTTTAAGAACAGGATTGGATTTTTGATGTCCTAAGAGGTTTGTGCATATGCTGTTTGATTAGCTGGCAGCAACAGTTAATTTTCTGTTTTTTTCTCAGCTCTTCCCTGGGGTGGGGGGAGGTGAAAGGGCTTGAGGGTACCCCACAGGGAGGATTCCCAAGTGCTCCTTCCTGGGTCCAAGGGTTGTTGGGTTTTTTTGCACTTGGGTGGTGGCAGCGTTTACCAAGCCAAGGTCAGAGAAAAGCTGTAATCTTGGGAGTTTAATACAAGCCTGGAGTGACAAGTATTAATTTTTAGAATCCTTGCGGGCCCCCATTTTCTGCACTCGGAGTGACAGAGTGGGGATTGAGCCTTGACAGCTCCTAACTGTCAAGAAGTTTGGCCTTGACTCCTAGTGCTGCCTGTACGTTAGCCTTGAGTCTTCCCATGCTTTTTCAGAGACAGTGCCTGATAAATCTGCGCACAGAATAGGGATCACACACCTTTCATGATGATTATTTTTGACACCTTGCCTTGCTGTTCAGGTAACACATCTATGCCTGCATAGCTTTTAACCATACCCCACACGGTAGCCAGTCAGAATTTCACAGTCATAAAGGAGAAGCGAATTCAAGAGCTTCTGCTCCAAGGGTTTGACTCCCATTGAAGTCAAAGAAAAAGCTCCACTTGAATTCAAGAGGTGTTGGATCAGATCCTAATATCACAAGTCCTTGTTGCATATGCTAAAGGAATATCCTGTTTAGCTGAAATAGTATTAGGGCGCAAAGGATACACGGGGCCACATATTTATCTCATTTGAATGGGTGTAAATCTGGAATAGTTCTGTTTTCTTCAGTTGAGTTATTGAAGTGTAAATCTGGTGTGAATAAGTTCAGGATCTGGCCTACCCTTGAGCAGGTCTGGCATTCCACTAAGTAAAGGGAAGTCGGTAGTCACAGCTACTGTGTTACCGGCAGTAATCCACCTTCCCCATAATGATTAATACTCACATTTAGATGTCCAAATTGGAGCAGTCTTGCAGTGAGCTTGATCACAATAGCCAAAGAAGCACAAAACATGACAAAACTTGAGCAAAGGTCTAGTATTTGTAGAACCAGATGGTACCACTCGTAGTGCAGTGGGTCCTTGCAAAGAGACATAAATTCCTCATAGGGAAAAGGGAACAAAACTGCATAACCGAGATAGTTAGTCCCTGCAATCCCAGCAAATGAATAGTAGCAGTATGGACCAAGCAGGATGGAGACAATTGCAACAGCAAATTGAATTGGGGAGCCCATGATGCTCAATATGCCAAAGGTGAAGCTAGCTTCCCACTGAAATTGAGACAGAAACATACTATTACTTTTCTGACTAATGAGAGGAAAAAAATCTATTAAAAACCTTTAACTAAAGAGGGTGGGAGATTTCCTATTACTTCACTTCTTTTATATTCTAAACCCTAATGTGACCAGAATAAGAAACATATTGGAGGGAAAAATAAGCACAATAAATATCATATATGCCCCTTGCTATAAAAAATTATGTGGATTCTCTACAGGGAAGATGAATGCAGTGAAACCAAATTTTGCTAAAAACACTAGAATAAATTAGAGCAGATGTATTTTATTTCTGCACTTGTCATGTATCACAGAAAGAAGTAAATTGCAGTGGGCGGCCTTAACTTCCAAACTTGAACACTAACAAAAAATCCCCATTTTTAAAGACAGGAAGTAACTCTGGAACCGGTAGAATCACCAAGCTGGTAGAACATTTAAAGCTTGTTCGCTTTAAGCCCTGTATAGTATATTTGATCCACAGCTTTAGTAGCAAAATATGCTTTTTCCTCTTGAATATATCATCGGGATTAACTCTGCAGTTCCCTTGACTTCTCTGCTGTATTTGACACCATATTGAATAATGACATAAGCTTACAAGTGATCTTTGTGTTTGTCCTCTGTCCGCCAAAAGGATAAGTACACCAGCAATAACAGCCTGTGGATGGGGGAAACAGACAGTTACACTCGTAATACTTCATAATGCTGGTAGTGAATTAAATTCTGAAATGCTTTGCAATTGTTTAAATTGTTATCACAACTTGATGGGCCAATTTCTGCATTCATTAATATGCATTAGACCTGCATCACTCCCAGTAGGGTGGCACAGGTGTAACTGAGGGTAGCAATTAGACTGAGGTTGACTGTATGTGGTGGTGATGATTTGGGAACTCTGTCTGTACAACTGATGGATTCTGGTTGATATTATGAAGTTGTTACTGTGAAAATTACTGTATCATTGAATACCTCTATGTATATGTGGAATCCACCATGGGCTGACGGATTTTAGCACATACCCATAAGATTGTGGACAATAGAGAGTTGTTAACCTTAATGACTGTACTCTGACTGCACAAAAGGTATGCTAACAAGGTTGACTGAAGCTAGGAGAACCAGTATAATCCAATTCATCAATAGGAAGTTGATGAGGAAGACGTGTAGTTACTATGCTGAATTCCCAACAGCTATAAGATAAGGAGGCACGACTCCTTTTATGCTAAATATATCAGAAATGAATTTGTCTCACTGTGTTCAACTTTTTGCCATCCGATGAATCTTGGATCTGCCTGTATCTTTGCTGCTAATAATATATTGTTGGTGAATGGAACCACCAAAGGAAAATGTGTCTGAAACAAAAATCTGAAGGCCAGAAGATCAGAAAACAGCATAATTTCGGCTCTCATTGCTCACACAGAGGCAAACGTATCACCAAGTTTGAAAACCCAGAACCTTGAGCAATATGGTCTTGTGGTTTGTTTCCCATTTCTGGCATGATAAATGTTTTAAGACCTAGATTTTCATTTTCCATGGCACTTTGTATTTTAAATTTTTGATTTAGGGAATTTGAAAATACTTCTCCTGAGGCCGAGCCTGAAATTATAATCTTGGCATAACCATCACGTAAAGTTCTCATGGATAAAAGCAGAAACATCTGGAGTGGTTGTTGGCTAAATTAATCAGAAGAAAAGCCACAAGCAGGGGATCCTACAGGGTTCTAGCCAGAATAAATTAGGCTACAAAATAAGGGTACTATTAAGAGTAATTGTAATATTGAAGCTGCACTATAAGATGAGGGCCAAACCCTTTCACAATCCTCTTTGCCAGCTGAGAGGGGCTCAATTTACAATTAATGCACATGCGGCTGGTGGAACAAAGGAAAAATTGAAGATGGATAAAAGCAGGGGAGGGATCATACATCATGCTGGTTTAACTCCAGGCAGATAATTTAAACTAGTAGATGATCAGTTTCCAGTTCATTTTAAATACTCTGGCAAGAAATGTTACTTTCTGTCCCAAAGCTTAAAATGCCATAACATTGCAGTTTTGTAAGCACTGCCATTTGTTTTTGTCTTAATTCTTAATCTGATCCAATGTAGCCAATGGGATTCTTTCCATTGACTCAGGGTCTGTTTTTAAAGGCATTGCTCAGCACTGTGCAGCCAAACTCCCTAAACAGGCTGCCGCCTAGCAGAATTTTCAGAGCTAAAGTAGTTGGCACTTAGCCGCCTATCTCCCCATTCACTGCCTGGGGTCATGTACGTACCTAAATATGGAGGCTGCAGAATCCTGGGATCCGAGTACTGCCCTGTCTAACAGGACTTTCAACACAAGCAAGGCAACCTTTAAGTGATAGGAGACCAGTCAGCTTCTGTGCATCAGTGTCTGCCTGAAACTCTTATACCATGTTCACCTGTTGCAGCTCCTACATCTACAAGGCCATTTCCATTATCTAGTTCAGTGCTGGAGAAGGAAAAAGAGTCATATTCCTCTCCCTCTGGAATCCCCCCTCAGCACTGTCAGTGCCCGAGGCCACTGAACACGATGCACTCCGCCTCCTGACTCCAGACAGTCAATGGATAAAGAGAATGGTGAGCCAGATTTCCTACCGTGCTGTGTAATCTGTTTGTGCTCATTCTGCGTTCTTCCCATATACATGTGCACTCAGCACCAAATGCATGAGCCTGCTTTGACCCATAAGAACATAAAAACATAAGAAAGGCCGTACCGGGTCAGACCAAAGGTCCATCTAGCCCAGTATCTGTCTACCGACAGTGGCCAATGCCAGGTGCCCCTGAGGGAGTGAACCTAACAGGCAATGATCAAGTGATCTCTCTCCTGCCATCCATCTCCATCCTCTGACGAACAGAGGCTAGGGACACCATTCTTACCCATCCTGGCTAATAGCCATTTATGGACTTAGCCACCATGAATTTATCCAGTCCCCTTTTAAACATTGTTATAGTCTTAGCCTTCACAACCTCCTCAGATAAGGAGTTCCACAAGTTGAAGAAGAACTTCCTTTTATTTGTTTTAAACCTGCTGCCTATTGTCTGGACCCGTCATCCAGACAATTCTCCATGGGTTGTCCATCAGTGAAACATCCTTTTACCACCATCAGCTCAAATTCCCTTCCCCATCCCCTGCTCCCCACGCACCCAGTCTGGCCTGATCTTCCCCTACCAAATGCCCGTAACCCACCAAAATGGTACATTTCCATGGACTTTCCCCAGCCCCCATGTACCTCTTTTGTCAGACCCTCCCACAGCACCCAATCTCTTTCACGTTACCAGCCCTTTCCTATCATTCAGGCACCTCTGTGTGTCTATTCCATCCCCTTTACGCAATCATCTTTGTGCATCAAACTGCCTCCCAGCAGTCCCCGTCTCTCACCTTCACCCCCTGCAAGCAGCCTTTCCTAATCCATTTAACCCATGAGGGATAGCTTAGTGGTTTGAGCATTAGCCTGCTAAACCCAAGGTTGTGAGTTCAATCCTTGAGGGGCCACTTAGGGATCTGGGGCAAAAATTGGTCCTGCTAGTGAAGGCAGGGGGCTGGACTCAATGACCTTTTGAGGTCTGTTCCAGGAGATTGGTATATCTCCAATTATTACCTTTTTGCCTATTACAGTTCTGTTTCCACTCGGTCATGACTTGGCCATAAGTGCAAGGCTAACTTAGAGATGGGTGACCCCAGTCTCAGCACATCCTACCAAACTGGCCCCTCACCACGGTGGAGTGCCTGGGATGTCCTGTAACAGCTGCCACCAGGCTTGGAACCGCTGGCTGGAAAATCTAAAAATGCCTGGTGGTTTGCACAGAAACACCCACTAATGCGCCATTCCCCAGTCATTGTGGGGCTCAAGATGGGGCTCTTAAGCCTTGCAGGCTCTCTCTACAGCACAGCTGGGAGAATGGAAGTCCTGGATTGGGCTTCTCATGTCTGTGGCTCAGAGGCTGCCCCACCACATGGGCTTCTCTGGGCCAGGGGCCCTAGGGCATCCAACCCCCTGGGCCAGCTGATTGCCTGACCCCCGCAGCCTGGTGAGTGAAGTGCCCCAAGAGTCAGGCAGACTGGGGAGCCAGCTGGCCCAGGAGTTTGGAAGCCCTAGGGCTGCCCAGAAGCCGCAGACTTTGGACGTCCTGGCAGCAGCTTGCGAAGCTGACGATTCTTGTCAGTTTCACGGCGGCTCTTTTAGCAACTGCCTGGGCCCATGGGGTGTATTTCATTTCCTGTGCTGGTGTTTCCAACCCAAACCTTTGCTGGAATTGCTGGTTGACAGGAAATAATAAATAAATAGGTTTCAGTCACACTTGGAACAAAACCAAATTTCAGAAAGTTGAAAATTCCTGCAAGCCAGAAATTCCGAGTTTCAGCCAGCTCTACTTAGCACCCACGGTCTGTCTTTGTACTTTAGGAGGAATGGTGCCGGATCAGTGGGCAGGGCCAAACATAAGCAATGTGAAGAATTCTTTCTATTACCATGATATGGTATCTTGGCCATCGCAGTGCAAACAAATCTGCTCATTCATGTAACAACTTATTTGTTCACTAAATTAGCAATGGCATTACCAGCTTCAGGACCTGGAGCCAGAGTCTTCCATCCAGTTTTAAGCTGACCTCCCTCTTGAAGGCCATGAAAAGTTCTGCTTAAAAACTGATGAAACAGCATAGTTTTTCCTTAGTTCAAGGGGCTGTGGAATCAGAAATGAGGCAAAGCTGGAAGTTTAAATTTAGTGGCTTGGATACAATGGGATCTATAGCTGTACCACCCTTATTTTCATTTTGCTAAATCAAACCCACTCCATGTTTGTCCACATCTCTTTGTGGAATGTATCAAGTGAAGGAAGACTTTAGCAGTAGAGGAAGTGGACACAACATCATCCCTAAACAAACGGTGATCTTAGAAACACCCTAATCCTATCAACAGCAATGTTTTAAGTAAAGCGATACCCAAAACAGCAATTAAACACTGGTGGAAGGGATAGGATGAGGATCACAGAACATAATTCAATCAGTTCTGGCATATTATTTTAATGTAATTTATTATTTGGATCCTAACATCTGCAGGACATCAGTAACTCTCAAAAACGTCAGCAATTCAAGGTGCTAAAAGTAAAAGATTTTTAATTGAGCATCTATTGATGCTTCTTTTCTAATAAATGAAGGTAGAAACTGGTGGATGGTTTCACGAGCCAGGGAACTGAAGGGAAACTCCAAGCCTCCATCCTTTTAAAGCCCTTTCCTCAGGACTGGATTATTATCCAAACAATCACAAAACCAAAAGCCGATAAACTGAAAAACACTAGGCAATAATTCCCCAGAGGCTCCCCATGGTGGCAGCACCAGCTAGTAGGAAGGACACCCTTTAATTCTCCTTTTGACCCAGCTTCCAGGGCCGGCTCCAGACCCCAGTGCGCCAAGCGCGCGCTTGGGGCGGCGTCCCGCGGGAGGGCGGCAGGCGGCTCCAGTGGATCTCCCGCAGACGTGCCTGCGGAGGGTCCGCTGGTCCCGCGGCTCCGGTGGACCTCCCGCAGACATGCCTGTGGAGGGTCTGCTGGTCCCGCAGCTCCGGTGGAGCATCCGCAGGCACGTCTACAGGAGGTCCACCGAAGCCGCGGGACCGGCGACCGCCAGAGCGCCCCCCGCGGCGTGCCGCCCTGCTTGGGGTGGCGCAAATCCTAGAGCCGCCCCTGCCAGCTTCCTCTTCCTTTTACACTCCACCCAAGCAGCAATGGGGCCAGCCTGGAACTTGTAACCCTTTACAGGCTGCAGTCTTGAACTTTGTTACAAAATTCTGTCCTATAACATATACCCTCCTGCAATGAATTTGAGTCTTAAACTATTATAGAGTTTTCATGGGGCTGCATAATTTTTAACTCAAAAACTTGCTGCACTTGTATTCATCTTCATGCATAATTTGAAACCTAAAACATAAACAGGCTTCTGCTGAAACTAAAGGACATGAACCTAAGAGCAGCTGATCAGTGTGAGAGAGGAGCCAAATTTCTGCAATCACTTGCACGAGTATATCTCCAGTCATGTTACTTCACATTGACACTGGTGAAATCCAGATTTGACCCAGAGTTGTAGAGTTTCATTTTTGCTAGCAAAGAAAAATTGTGAGAGGCAAATATCCTGAAACAATCAATATGTTAATATTTACTGCAAAGTTAAATCTTATCAAGGAGCTGCAGGGAGCTCCTGTGTTTAATTTAATGTTGAATACTCCAAGTACTTCTTTTTAAAGAGTTTATATTAATAGGAAACAAATTCAGACATGGTTGACTTTTCTTAGAATTTCAGTAACTTCTCTAATATCTTTTCCCTGCTAACATTTTTGTTGTGGCCTACCAAAGTTCCATTCCAGATGGGACAGGCGATTCGAACGCTCCAGCCAGCAAACCAAGGCTTATAAGAAAAAACAGGAAAGAAAGCAAAAATTCCAGAGAAAATGCTTATAATCCCAAAGGTAATAAGTGTCCCTCCGGTACCCTCATACAGGCTCTTTGTTTTCATTGTGAGTCTCTCTCTCTCTCGCCCTCTGCTTGATTCACATCAAGGATTAGTAACTAAAGCCTAGTCAAAGACATTTCGTTATAAACAGAAGTTTCTTAGAGACTGTAGTCATGACGCATGCAGATTGTGTACCTACCATGACAAAACATTATTCTAGTTAACTTAAATTAATCCTACATAGCCACAAGTATAATCAAAAAGACTCCGAATGTGCCCAATAACATAAAATGGCTTTCTTTAAAAGAATAAATCCCTGTCCACTTTCAGCTGCAGAAAAACCCATCGAGTGATTCTGAATTACTTCTTCATCTGTCTTCCCATGAGGAGCAACCACTTCCTAGTCTGTGGAGAGCCAGAAATTTGCTGACGGCACTATAGTCATTGTTTCCAATGACTAGTCTATTAGAGCCAAGACTGAACCCAATATCCTTTGTGCCCTAGAGGTCAGCATATGCAGAATACAGATGCATATGTCTCTGCATGTGACCATGCTCACGCCTAGCAATAGTTATTTATAAAATAAAATTTGTGTCAGGAGATTGTCACTGGGAGTTTTGCTTGTTTCTGTTTTAAAATCAAGTGCACTATGCAATTCATGTTATTAACTTTCGATCATCCCTCCAAAAACGGATAATTTCAGCTCCAAGCATGGGACAGAAGAGGGGCCTGGGAAGATTCTGGGGCCTGTTCCTGCTGCCACTGAACTCAGGGGCAAAATGGACATTGACTGCGGTCGGAGCAGGACTAGTGATTACCACAAAAACAACACTGTTTACTGAACAGGTTCCCCCGTTGCTCCTGTACCTGCAACTGCAAATATTTTGATTGAAAGAGCTTAAGTCATTATATTGGATGCACATTATCACACGTAACTTCTGAGTCACAACTGCACAATACTGAGAACAGCAGAACTTATTTCAAACATGCTGCCCCTGGAGAGTTGCCATGGTTATCTGATGCTTCAGTTAGGATGGCATCTGAGATGGCAATGCTATTACATAGAGTTGGAAGGGAACTATTTTCCAGCCCTCCTGAGTGAGTGGACACATCTCTACACATCTGTGTAATGTTAGTTTATTTGTGACCAGAACTGACAGCAAGTTCAGGGTCACTACTGTGTCCAATGGGCCCAGCAGAGGTCACAAGGGCTGCAAAATATCCAGATGTGGCTCCCTGATTCTCAGGCTGGCATTATGTTGGCCCTGGCTGCTCTAATATCCACCAGCTGGTAACAAACAGAGATCCAGCTCTCTTCCTGCCACTTATGTCCCCTAGGACTAGGAAGAGGAGGGGGTGCTATGCTAGTTTTATGCCAGCTGAGGACTTCCTCAGGTTGGGAGAATTCTGAGCTAGCAAGATGTGACAAGATTCTAGTTGTCATGGCTGAAGTTGTGCAAACAGGCTAGAGAATCTAGCCCTGGAAAGTCAAGGTGGCATGGGACGCAATCTTTAATGCAATGGGTTGTAGACATTTAACCCCTGAAACCAGATGACCTTAGAAGTAAACAATGAGGTGGCAAAATTTGCAGATGATACAACTACTCAAGATAGTTAAGATCCAGGCAGACTGCAAAGAGCTACAAAAGGATCTCTCAAAACTGGGTGACTGAGCAACAAAATGGCAGATGAAATTCAATGTTGATAAATGCAAAGTAATGCACATTGGAAAACATAATCCAAACTACACATATAAAATGATGGGGTCTAAATTAGCTGTTACCACTCAAGAAAGAGATCTTGGAGTTATTGTGAATAGTTCTCTGAAAACATCCACTCAGTGTGCAGGGGCAGTCAAAAAAATGAACAGAATGTTGGGAATCATTAAGAAAGGCCTAGATAATAAGACAGAAAATATCATATTGCCACTTTACAAATCCATGGTACGCTCACATCTTGAATACTGCGTGCAGATGTGGTCATCCCATCTCAAAAAAGATATATTGGAATTGGAAAAGGTTCAGAAAAGGGCAACAACAATTATTAGGAGTATGGAGCATCTACCATATGAGGAGAGATTAATAAGATTGGGACTTTTCAGCTTGGAAAATAGATGACTAAGGGGAGATATGATAGAAGTCTATAAAATCATGACTGGTGTAAAGAAAGTAAATAAGGAAGTGTTATTTACTCCTTCTCATAACACAAGAACTAGGATTCACCAAATGAAATTAATAGGCAGCAGATTTAAAACAAATAAAAGGAAGTATTTTTTCACACAACGCATAGTCAACCTGTGGAACTCCTTGCCAGAGAATGTTGTGAAGGCCAAGACTATAACAGGGTTCAAAAAAGAACGAGATAAATTGGTGGAGGATAGGTCCATCAATGGCTATTAGGCAGGATGGGCAGGAATGGTGTCCCTAGCCTCTGTTTGCCAGAAGCTGGGAATGGGCGACAGGGGATGGATCATTTGATTACCTGTTCTGTTCATTCCCTCTGGGGCACCTGGCATTGGCCACTGCCAGAAGACAGGATACTGGGCTAGATGGACCTATGGTCTGATCCAGTATGGCCATTCTTATGTTCAGGATTAATAGGAGCTGCAATAACTCAGTCAAGCGAGACATGAAGGTAGAACGTCAACTTTAACTTTGAATGTGTGTCTTTGATGGATTTCACAATGTTAATTTCACTGAATAAGTCTGGGGTTCTTTTGGCACTTAATTGATCTATGGGTTGTCACCATAAGATTTTAAAAGTATATTTATTCTTACAACATTGACTTTCTTTAAGAAATATTATCCAAACTCCAATTTAATTTAATTAAAATTAGCGGTCTTGTAATTTTGTTAAATATGCACAGTCTGTCTTCTCGTAGATTACCTTTAATCTCTGTTCTATTAGCAAGTCAATAAAGTGACACATGGAAAATTATACTCTATTAGGAATGTAAGTTGCAAGATGACTTCATGGTCTTGAATGACAACATAAGCATGCCAGATGCTCATGGTGCGTGACCCCTTTAAAGATTTAGAAAGATCATACACTACTTTAAAATGTAATTTCCTGCATGTAGAGTGAAGAAAGAGAGCCTAACAGCTTAATGTTACTTAGTGCTTCCCATCTAGTGTGAATGTCTTAATAACAAATCACAGCTCTGATCTCCTTTTTGGCTGCATGTTTCCAATATGCTCTGTAATGCCTTTCTCATGACCGGAATGGTTAACATTCCATATTTTCTTGCTGTTATGTGGTAATCAGGGTTGTATTTCATACCCTGATGAAGAGGGACCTTTGCACAGTAGCATACAAAAAATTTAGTCCTTGGTCTGAGTCATGCTTTGACTTTTACTGAGTCTTTTATCTGGAGGTTAAAGCAACCTGGCATGTCAGTAAAAGAGCAGATAACAGCACAGTGTGAAAACCAAGCAGTATAACGCCTGCAATGTCCTTTCTGCAGCTTCTATTCTGCAGTTATGCGGGAGTCAGCACCTTTAGGAGCTCTGCTATCAGCGGCAGGGAGCTGGGGGCAACATGGAGTCCTCTGCCTCCACTTATCACTTTCATGCAGGTCCCTGGGGGTGGTGAATTTCAATAGCTAGGCCCCCTGCGCACACTGTGGCTTCTCCTTATAGACCTGAACCTCCCAGATTTTCCTGGCCCTTTTGGGAGATTCCGTGGGGAATAAACAATGATCCAGGCCTTTGTCTTTAATGAAAGTGTGCCCACAATAAAATACATATAACAGCATTTTGTACACTCAGTTCTACTCCCTACTCAGATGCCTACATATTTATGCATGTAACATGGTACAAATTTGTTCCCTCTCATAGTGTGTGAGGGAATGGAGCTAGATTAGGAAGGGAACCATTCATGGATTTGTTTTGAGAAACCCAGAGGATGTTATTGTACTGGAGTCGTACTAGTAATTATGGAGCAGAATCTATGCAATAGTGGCCATAACCTAATGGAGCAGTGGTTTCTCTTTTTAATTTAGTACTTCTTCTGGGTACCAAAATGACAGCACTGGTGATATGAAGGCTTGTCTACATGAGAAAGTTGAACCAGTTTAACTTAAATTCATTTAAAAAACAATTTAGTTCAATGGGTGCAAAATCCTGCACAGACACACATTAAGACACAAAATCCTACACAGACACATTTGTGTGGCTTATGACAGTTTAACTTGTGACTTAAGCTAAATCACTATAAAGTACTTTTACTTTTAAAACTGAGATCTGTGTCTTTGTAGGGTTTGAATAAACTTATTTAAAACCACTCTTTTAGCAAAAACAGGTGCACGTTTGTGTACAGAGCAGGCCTAAGTCATCTGTTTATTCACAGAATAGTACAGGAGAAACAGTAACATAGCAAGCTTCTCCCATATGCCCCATCAACATGTCTCTGCCCTGCTTTCAAGAGGCTACTTCTATGGTGGCCTTCCTATCCTTCACTTTTCTAGCTGAGATTGTCACCAAGGGCATAACTTGTGTTAATTTCTATGGTGTTTTCCGTAGTGTGGTTAGCTGTCCATTTGCAATCAGCCTCTTAATTGTAATGCAAGTTGTAATAAGGTTTGGTCACTATAGAGCTTGGTTGGGTTTGAACATTTAGGTCTGTACACCTGGCAATGTAAATGGAGCAGCAATAGCTGTCAGAATGAGCTAGATAGACTGGGAATATGTGCAGGTAAGTGCAATTCTGTAAAGATTCATAGGCTAACGAAGGCACTGAGCTTGAAAAGATGGTACACTACGAAACTCTAGTAGGAGGAGGTTCTAAGGCCCCGACACAGCAATTTTACACTGGTCTGACTGATTTTCAGTGGTGTAACTGAGAGAAGAACCAGGCCCCAGTGTGTATGGCTAATCAGACTTTTCATATGGTGTTTTGATAACATTCAGCTATATCCATGATCAACACTAGGTGCTGCTAGGCTGCTACTCATATGAAATATACATTAGCAAAGGTTTTAAACAGTATTTTCAGCAGCTTCCATACTCCTGTCTCATGTTGTTATCTACATTTTGACTGTTAGTAATCATGCTACTTTAATGCACATTAGCTTAATAAATATTTAGTTTTAGTTTTTTAAAGTGTTGATTTGCATCCCTGTGCATTGCCACTACCTTGAATACATATGCAGGAAACAAGCTTAAGCAGCATACACCCCAATGAGTAATAAAATTAGGCTACTCTAAATGTTTCAAATTGTCTTCATTCAAATATTTACTTAAACTCTGCTTCTAGATGTTTTGCAACCCAAGGGGAATGACATTATTAATGGGATGATTCTTGGAACGGACCGACTGTGCTATCAGGCCATAGAAGTTTGTTTATAGGGGAAAAAATACGAAGAAAAAAATTGGTTCGCTCTGTTGAGTTTTGGGCTTTCTACTCCTACGTGTTTGAGTGGGAGAAAGGACAAATCTCTAGGACATTGACTTTCCCATGGCAACAGAAAACGGAAATGACTTTAACCCCATCTAGTGACAGATGACTCATTGTTCAGCCTACTGCTGTTTTCTAAACATTAGAACAGTACAGTGGGACGAAAAGTCAGGCTTTGCAATATCATATTCTTAGCACTTGGGCTTGTGGGAGAGGATAACTTGCTGGCTTCTGTTTTCAAAGGTCCACAAAATTTCACTATGGAGACTCTTGACTATTCTTTTACGTTACAGAGAAACCAAACACATGTGAGTGCTTTCTTTTTCTTAGCCACTAGAGGGCGAGTACTAGGACATTCCACATAGGCTCTCACCTCACTATGAGATGACTGAGATGATGCTGACGACTGGATTTCAAACACATGGTTCAGGCCCTCTTCGCCCCCATCCTTTCCAGGCTTTCTTTCTCTCACCAGTGATAAAGTTCTACTTGCTACTTTTCATTTTGGAATCTTCAAAAAAGCTCAGAACTAACCTCTTTTCAGTTTCCCTCCCACTCGCTATACACATAAGGCTCGAGTCTCTTCTGCCTTACCTCAGGCTTCAGTGACAGATGGCGTATTTCTACTGAACACAGATTTCAGACTCCACTGACTGAAGTCTTCCCTCTCACAGGCTCCTTCCTAAGTGGCCGCCACACCAAACTGCTAGGTGACATGGTGGAGACTTATTGGTTCAACATCTCTATGGTCCAGATTCCCTATTATGTCCAGTATCTGCTCGACACAGCAGAGGGTGGGAAGGTTTGAAAGGAGCTAGCTGAAATTCCCTGGTTTTGGGGCTGGAGAGCGCTCCAAACTAAGTACGCAGGCTGGTAACTACTTCAAGGGACCATTGGCCAGCCAAGGACACAGCATGTCCTACACTTGACATGCTCCCTATGCTGGGGGCTGCAGAGAAATAGCATAAGAGTCATGTAGAGATATCCAGCAGCTTTCTGGCCCTTTTCCACTGCCAGAGTGATGCAAAGGGCCCAAACTGAAGAAGAGATTCTAATTCTGAACATCGTTGTTATTGAAACAATTGATAGTACCCAGCAGCATTTAGCAAATAGTAAAATAGCATCGCTACTTCAGCACTACGTCTCTTGAACAGAGAGGTTAGCATTGGAGATATGCTGAAACAGCAGGTTAGTCAATATGATCTAGTTCAGTCAAACTGAGGGATTTGTGAAGAACATCCCAATTTAGAGAATTGTGTGGACCTGACAAAGCTAGGTGATCGGACGACGTGTCAAGAGATGAAATTCAGTATAGGCAAGGGTCAAGCAATGCATGTTGGAAGGGACAACTTGAACTACTTGTGCAAGGTTTGAAAAAACAACAAGCCTAGGGCATTATTCTTCACTCAGGTTTAAGCTGGTATAACTCTTCTGAGTTCAGTGCAATTCATACAAGCAGTAAAACCATTGCAAGTCAGGTTCCTAAATTTATTTGTGGACAGCACAATTAACAAAAAATAACTCAACGGCCAGGGTTGGTCAGGAAAGCAAACAAAATGTTTGGTTGTAATATGAAAGATAGAGAGGCTAATACTAGAAATATTTGTCAACATAAACTGATGGCATACCCTGACTTTTAATATTGTGTTCAGTCTTGGCCAGTGCTTTTACTAAACTTAAGCTATCTATTTGTCAGTTCTGCATTAGTTCCCTATCTAGTATCCCCTATACCGGGAACTGGATATAGCAATATCAATGGCTAAGGTTTTAACAGAAGCAACAACATAAACTCACATTTAGCGCTACCTACAATTGTTCCTTTGCCTTGTCTCACATTCTCATAGTTGCTGTTTCTTCTCATTATCCTCAAGGCACATTCCAAAGACGTGTAGCCTCCTTGCAGACTGAGCGCCACCTCTCTGGCTAGGTCTTTATGATCTTCTGGCTGGATGTTCAGTCTATGTCTGTCATTGTCAATCCTATTGTACCATTGAGGCTATCTGTGATTACGTGATCACCCATCGTATAGTGCAATCCTTGGCCTACATGCTTCATAATTCATTGATCTTCCATCATAATGATATGTCTGTACCAAGAAAGCTGCCAGCGCTAAACCAGTGCTGATGAAGGTGGTTACTGGGTTCATTGCTGATCTTGTCTTGCCACTTAATATGGAGCAGCTGATGAAGGCGACAAGATTAAAAAATGGCAATATGACGCTCATCAGCCTTCCTCAGCATTCATCAGTACAACTGATCTCGCAGACTTTATCTGCTGCTGCCTTTCCCTGTTCTTTCCTGAACAAAGCGGGTGTCACCTTCCCCTGCTGACAGAGCTGGATAATGGGTGTGGAAATCATGCCTGGTCTAAACAGGCTGCCTGAGTCAACCACTTGGATACTGTCTCTTTCTTATACACACATGCTGCAAGTCAAGAATAAATTCAGGAGTCTGCTGGTTGAAGCTAGAGAGGACCTAAGGTTACAATCAACATTGCTTAACAGAGCCAGCTACCAATATTATCATGTAGACTTATTATGTTAACTTGATATGTCCACAGAAGTCAAAGGGCCTTCAGATTAAGCTCTCTAATCTTTTATGAGCATATTGGTCAGCATCCTAGTTTAGAAGCAAAGAAATTATTTTATAAAATATTATTCTTTTTAGAGCACATTAAATGACCAGAATGTCTTTATAATACTAATACCTAGCTCTTGTGTAGAACTTTTCATCAGTAGATCTCAAAGCACTTTACAAAGGAGTATCATTATAGAAATTGGGAGTAAGAACAGTTAATTGTGCATTGGCACTGGACTCCCCATACACCTCTTTAAGTGAAAGGAGATGTATTATCTGGAGGGATTTCTTCATGTTGCGTGATAGTGACAATAGCTAGTTAACAACATAGAAGCAGAGAAATAAGAGCTAAGTGATTTTTGTGTGTGCTGTGAGGTTATGAGGCTACCTACTGGTACAGGCTTTTACTACTAACATGCTGGGATAATAAATGATCAACTATAATCAATCATCCTTTATTGCTGAGCCTAGAGACCTGCAAGGAAAGGTTGAGAGCTTCCTAACAAGGCCCTAGCCTGTTGTCCTTTGATCCCTAATTCCTTTAGGATCCCTCGGCAAGGGGACTTGATTAACTCAAGGAGAACAGGGGTTTAAGGGACCAGAGGAGCTAGTGGACAGAAGCAGGAAATGGGGGAGTTTTGTGAGGGAGGTTAGAGAGGCACAGTGTAACAGCTACATACTCCTAACAAACAATCACTAAGTATATGTCAATGGACACCCCACCACCCTCAAAAAACAAACAAAACCAACCAAACCACAATAACAACAAAACTTCTGCAAGAATAAAAATAATGCAGGCAGAAGTCCAGCAGCAGAGTGGGGGTTACCCAGTTTATTGCACTGAATGCAGCACATATGATTACCTCCCTTGTGGGCAGGTGGTGTATGCATGCATTCAGTGCAAGCAACTCCTGGCCCTTTGAGACTGAGTCTGGGCTCTTGAGGCCAGAGTGGCTGAACTGGAGGAGCTAAGGCAGACAGAGTGGTACATAGAAAAGACTTTCCAGGACACAATAGAGTAGTCCTAACCCCAGTCTGACAGCCTCTGTGCTGTGGAGGAGGGAGAAGATCAAGAGGAAGCAGAGGGAACCAGTCCCATAGTTGGGTCCCTCCCTCCAGATGATGTCCTGGTACCCTCTCACACTGAGGATACCAGTCATGACCCATGGGTCTTGAATGTGGATGGACAGCATTCGCGGGAACAGCCACACTCCAACTCTCCACCTGGCAGCCTGCTGGCAACTGTTTATCTAGGACCCATGAAGCCCCAGTTTGAGGCTCCACCCCTGTAGTCCTTAAACCAGCAGCAGGAGCGGGAAGCACAAGACCCACAGTCCAGAATAGGGAGGAGCCCAGTTGTTTGGACTACTTCCTGTTCCTGCTGCTGTTACTGCTCCCCCGGCTTGATTTTGTGGTATTATGGGGAAGCAAAATGAATTCTTTGCATTTGTTTTCAAGAAGAGGATGTGAGGGAGATTCCCACACTTGAACCATTCTTTTCAGGTGACATATCCGAGGAACTGTCCCAAACTGAGGGGTCGATACAGGAGGCTTTGGAACAAATTAATATATTAAACAGTAATAAGTCACCATGACCAGATGGTATTCAGCCCGACGTTCTGAAGCAACTCAACTATGAAATTGCAGAACTACTAACTGTGGTGTGTAAACTATCTTTAAATCAGCTTCTGTACCAGATGACTGGCAGATAGCTAATATGATGCCATTTTTTATTAAAAAAAAAAAAAAGGCTCCAGAATTAATCCTGTCAATTACTGGCTGATAAGCCTAATTTCAGTACCAGGCAAATTGGTCGAAACTGTAGTAGATAGACAAAATTATCAGACAGATAGATGAACACAGCTTTTGTAAAGGGAAATAATGCCTCACCAATCTATTAGAATTCTTTGAGGGAATGAACAAGCAGGTGGACCAGGTTGATCCAGTGGATATGCTGTACTTGGCCTTTTAGAAAGCTTTGACAGGGTCTCTTAAGCAAAGTAAGGAGTCATTGGATAAGAGGGAAGTTTCTCTCATGGATCAGTAACTGGTTAAAAGATAGGAAACAAAGGCTAGGAATAAATGGTCAATTTTCAGAATGGAAAGAGGTAAGTGGTGGGGTCCCCCAAGGATCTCTACTGGGACCAGCGCTATTCATCATATTCATAAATGATCTGGAAAAAGGGTTAACAGTGAGGTGACACAGTTTGCAGATGATACAAAAGTATTCAAGATAGTTAAGTCCAAAGCTGACTCAAAGAGTTACAAAGGGATCTCACAAAACTGGGTGACTAGGAAACACACCGGCAGGTGCAATTCGATGCTCATAAATGCAAAATATTGCACATTGGAAAATGTAACCCTAACTATACATACAAAGTGATGGGGTCTAAATTAGCTGTTACCACTCAAGAAAGAGATCTTGGCATCATCAGGGATAGTCCTCTGAAGACATCTGCTCAATGTGCAGCGGCAATCAAAAAAACTAACAGAATGTGAGGAACCATCAAGAAAGGGATAGATAATAAGACAGAAAATATCATCATGCCACTATATAAATCCATAGTACCCCTACAACCTGAATACTGCATAGTTCTGGTCACTCCATCTCAATATATATATATATATTAGAATTGGAAAAGGTACAGAGAAGGGGAACAAAAATGATTAGAGATATAGAACAGCTTCCGTATGAGGAGGGATTAAAAAACTGGGACTTTTCAGCTTGAAAAAGAGATGACGAAGAGAGGGATATGATAGTGGGCTATAAAATGATGAATAGTGTGGAGAAAGTGAATAAGAAAGTGTTAGTTACCCCATCACATAACACAAGAACCAGGGGTCATCCAATGAAATTAAGAGGCAGCAGGTTGAGAACTAACATAAGGAAGTACTTCTTCAAACAATGCATGGTCAACCTGTGAAACTCATTGACAGGGGATGTTGTGAAGGCCAAAAATATAAGTGAGTTAAAAAAAGAATTAGATAAGTTCCTGGAGGATAAGCCAAGATGGTCAGGGATGCAACCCCATGCTCTGGCTGTCCCTAAACCTCTGACTGCTAGAAGCTGGGACTGTACTACAGGGGATGGATCACTAGATAATTGCCGTGTTCTGTTCATTACCTCTGAAGCATCTGTCACTGGCCACAGTTGGAAGACAGGATATTGGACTAGTTGAACCATTCGTCTGACCCTGTGTGGCCATTTTTATGTTCTAGCTACTGTTTAGTTCATAAATGGCTTTGCCCATATTATTTCCAATTATTTAGTGTTCACCCCAATACTAAAGTTAGATAGTGTACATCTACTAACTGTGTACCCCAAATTAGTGAAATAGAAGGGTCCAGTCTTGCAAATTGCACTGTGTTTGTGGACTCTAATGCTCAAGCCAATCTACCCACACAAAGTACCTTGTGTGACCAGGGGCGGCTTTAGGTATTTTGCCACCCCAAGGACAGCAGGCAGGCTGCCTTTGGTCCCGCGGATTCGGCGGCAGCCTGCGGGAGGTCCTCCGAAGCCGCGGGACCAGCGAACCCTCCGCAGGCAAGCGGCCGAAGGCAACCTGCCTGCTGCCCTTGCGGGGATCAGCAGAGCGCCCCCAGTGGCTTGCCGCCCCAGGCACGCGCTTGGCGTGCTGGTGCCTGGAGCCGCCCCTGGTGTGACAACCATGCCTTGGTCAACACCAATGATTGAATCAAGGGACTTTCAGAGTTGAAAGCATGAGTCTCTATAGCTTAAGCTAAAGAGACAGCCTCTATATCAGGGGTCTGTTACAGGCTCTTCTCATCTTTGGGCTGGGCACGCACACACACACACACACCTACCTCTCAGTGTTTTAAGCATTGGTCTGCTAAACCCAGGGTTGTGAGTTCAATCCTTGAGGGGGCCATTTAGGGATAGGGGACAAATATCTGTGGGATGATTTAATAGGGGATTGGTTCCCCCTTTAAGCAGGGGGTTAGACTAGATCAGAGATCGGCACACAAGCCAGTTTTTGATGGCATGCAGGGCAGACTGAGCCGCTCAGCCCACCGCCGCTCTCGGGTTCCTGCTGCTGGCCCCTTGCCAGCCAGGGTCCCACCGCCAGTCCCACTCAGCACCTGGCCTGGGGGAAGGAACCCCAGGCTGGCAGCTGGAAGGAGCCGGCAGCTGAAACCCCAGAGCGGCGGCAGGCTGAGCTACTCAGCCCGCTGCCACTCTGGGGTTCCCACTGCTGGCCCCTTGCCAGCCAGGGTCCTGCCACAGCCCCACTCACCTTGCTTCCAGTTGGAGTTCCAGTGCAGGCCTCCTGCCAGCCAGGGTCCAGGCCTCCAGCCCTGCTCAGCCCTACCAGCTGCCAGCTCCACTCACCACAGCTGCCATCTGGGGTTCCAGCTGGTTAACAACTGATCACTCAGAAGCCTGTGTGCAGTTTAAAGTATCCAAATACGTGCCACTAGACATTGGAAAACTCAGCAAGGAAAAGCAAGGGCAAGGATCACACTGAACTAATAAGATCTGCATTTTAATTTAATTGTAAATAAAGCTTCTGAAACATTTTGAAAACCTTGTTCACTTTACATATAACAGTAGTTTGGTTATATATTATAGACTTCTAGTGAGACCTTCTAAAAAACATTAAAATGTATTACAGGCACACGAAGCCTTAAATTAGAGTGTATACATGAAGACTCAGCACATCACTGCTGAAAGGTTGTCGACCCCTGGACTAGATGATCTCCTGGGGTCCCTTCCACCCCTGATATTCTATGATTAAGGACTGTGTTCAAGTGGGGCAAGAGGCAATTACTGTCCTACGGACAGATGATTAGCAGCTTTAGTTTAGAGCTTTCAGGGAACAAGGATCCACTTACACACGGTCATAACAGCATTTCCTCAGAAGAACAACACAAAACATTTCCACAAAAACAATAGTATTGAAAGCTTTGAGTAACCACTGTCTCCAGTCTTTCCTCCAATTTATCAAGCTAAATCTGTATGTTGCTTCAGTTGCTTCATATTCTCTTCTTTCTTAGAAGCACTTCCCCATAATTTCTCAAGATAATGAAGCATGTGATATCTGTTGAAACTTCTTACAAAAACCACATGCTATCAGTTTATTCTCAGGCAGCAATTTGTGATAATCAGTTCTTGTTTCAGGGGTAGCCTTTGTTTCTCTTTCACAAGTCATTGTGTAATTTGTAGTGATTGGGTATGGTGAAAAGCCAGCCTTCTCACTATGAGAATTCAGTATTCAGAGGGACTGTTTTTCCCACTTTAAGTTAGTTTAATACTCTAACCAAACCACAAGTCCCAATAAACAATAGTCCAAATGAAAACAATCTGCCCCTCCCCCCGTTTCACTCTTCATGGAACACAGTATCCTCTGTTGGGGGTATAATAACAATATCTCCATCTTCTAAGAGCTCCAGCCTTGTGTCCTAGATAACAAAGTGAGCAATAGGTCCATCTCCAAACTGTCTCTGCCTTTCTTTCCCCAAGGACACTTTCTTCGGCTTTGCCATAATCTCTCAGCTTCCCCCTCAGGACTTAGCTAGGTCTTGTTCCTGACCAAAAACCACTCCCTCTTCTCACAATACTTTAGTAACTGGGTTATTTCACAGACCCTCCTCCCCAAGGTTCTTTCCCTTTGACAGGAAAGACCCAGAGCTCCTTTCCTAGTGTCCTCACCAGAAAGACCTTCTATAGATGTCCTTTCTTCCCTGGCTTCTTCAAGTCCTTCTATCACAGCCTGTTCCTTTCCAGGCTCTCTTTGCAAAGATGCCTACCAACAGCTCACTCCAGGTCTCATTCTTAATAGAGAGACTCCCCTAGAAACTCTGGGCTCCATCCCAGTTTCTGCTACACTAATGAAAGGGAGATGGTTGTATACAGCCTCCTCTCCTAGCATACCTCCCTGTGAAGCCTACCCGTCTCATATGTTCTGAGAACTACAACTCCCAGAATGCCTGTCTTCTGGGCTGAAACCAGAAACAGAGCAGAGCTGGTCCTGGAGCCTCCCTTAAAGGGTCAGCGCACTCTATTACAATAATGAGTAGTACTAGGGGAGATTATTTAATCTGTCAGAGTACTACAGCATAGGATTAGGCTGGTTTATTTATATCCTGTATCAAAGGCTAAAGGGAAGGTCTGTAGAAAAAAGAGCAGGCTCTAAAACTCTGCTTTCTGAGAGTGTGTGAATTGCACATTAGAGATTGTCAGAGTTATTTCATTTGCTGTTTTAGAGCCACATACAAAGGCAAACTGAACAGGACTTCCTTAGCTCCAGGTTACTGTTTGGCGTCAGTAAGAACAAAGATAAAGATTACAGCATTTAAAGTTAATTGAACTGGATATTTTAGGAGCTGCCTGTTTCTCTAATCATGAAAATATAAACAATTCTATTTTCAGGAAGTCATGGATTTTGACATCATCTTCTTTAGAAGTAGACCTGCTAAACCTGTTTAACTGGAAAGAACTGTCTTCAGTTGCTGAGCTTTTAGTACTGGCTGCTGTATTGCTAGAAACTGAAACATCTCAGAAAATGAGGGAAAAGAAAAGGAAATGAACATCCTTGCAAGCTCTGTCTTCATGTTTAACATTGTGCTGCTTAAATATCCTCCTTGGTCACTTGATGTGAACAATCATAATAGACAGTAATCCTTTGCGAAGGATGCTGCCGTCATTAAGGACCTCAGTATCACTGTGGGAAAACTCGTTTTCACTATTGACAAAATATTCACAAGTGGTCACTGATTTTGGCAATCCCAGTTTTTGAGTTGAGACATCTTGGACCTGATTTTCTGACTGGCCGAGCACTCAGAACTCCAGCTGAAGTCAGGAGAAGCCCTCTGAAAATCAGATTAGTGGAATAACTCATTCACATTTTAAAAGATCTGAATCTGGCTGTTGCAATGCTAGAAAGTATGGTACCGGTCACAAGTGACCCAAAGGAATTCCATAATTAACAGTGTCATATCTTCAATGCTATAAAACTGCAATGGGAATTCAATTTAAACGTGAGTAATCAGTGTGGTATTTCAAGAAAATAAAACACCGTTCTATTCCCCATTTGAAGTTATTCAGAACAACACTACCACTGTATTAAGCTATAAAGCCTACATTAGGCCTTTTTCAGATAAAAAGAGTAAATATTAATTTAAACAATGAACTGACAACCTCCCTTGATCTTTTATTTTTTCACAAGTCTCTTGTTGCATTTTTTGATGGATTTGACTCTGCTCTTTCCTTTCTTTAGGGGAGGGTCTTCTCTTGACACAGATAAGCCCATTTCATTTTCAAAGTTGTCTTGTAAAAGGCTGGCTCATGGTTTTGGATCCTTCCTGTTAGCTGGGTAGAATGTGAGAGGAAGAAGACAGCCCTCCAACAAAATAAAACAAAATCCTCCATTACACTGGAATCTCTCCTCTATTACACTGGATTTATGCAGTTGTAATTCCATTGATTTTAATGGAGTAACATTGATATAAAACCAATGTGATGGCAACAACCTGTCCCATCATCTTATGCCTGCAGAGATGCAGTTATTATCCTAAACTCAGACTAGAAACATATAGAGATCCAAATTCTGTCCATTGATTTTCATGGGGTTGGACAAGGTCTAAGACAGGATGGAATTTGGTCCAAAGTGTTTATCTACAAAGTGTGGAAGGGCAGTAAAATGTTGCTGACCACAGCTACTTGTTAATGAAGACAAATCTCCATGGCTTACTATTTAAATGGGACATCAATAGGACAAAGCACTGCAGATGCTGCAGTAGAAGAGTGGCCATGAAGCAGCTAGATGGATAAGCCACCCAGGCAAAAGCTGACATGCATGACGTTGAGTGGAATTGGAATATGGCAAATAAGAATTACTTACTGGAAAGATAAGAAAAACTCTCCTCAAAATTATAATCACTTAGACCTCATAGAAGTGTATTAAATCTACCTGCAGCCATCTAGATTAAAGCTGTGAAAGACATCAGCCTCATCTCCATACCTATGACACCTCCTTGTCTTTCATGGGAACAGAAAAGCAAAGTTAAATTACTGTGAGGAATAATTAGATAATTTTCATGGCTAATTGCTGCTGGCAATGCAGACCTATTGTGGATAGAAGTTGTGCAAAACAAGTTTAGTTGCTGATAGACAATATTTCATGATCCTGTGCTCTGATACTCTTGGCTACATATATTTTTGTGGGCATCCCCTGCAGTGATGGATATTTATGCACTGTGTAATTAGCAAGTCAGCTGTAACTAAAACATGTGTGTGCTGCGGCTGCCCACCTGGCAATTGCTCATGCAATGCTAATCCAATAGGATTGGTGGCTGCTCCGGATCCACGTGGAACATTACTACAGTTGGGAGCAATGCAAGTTGCACAGCAGGTTACAGCACAGACATTTTAAAGGAAGCAGGTAGCCCCAGAGTAGCACTCATTGACTTCAGTGGGCTTTGAATTGGGTCCTGTGGTAGGGGAGTGATGTGGTGAGTTACCTGAGGCAGGTGGGATGGAGGGCAAGCCAGTTAGCCAAGTACCAATAGGCAAAGCTGGAAATTCCTTTGTTGTTATATATCCCAGCTGTTGAATTCCGAGTTCTTCTATATGACAGAGAGCCTGTTTCAAGAGCAATAGTCACTAGGAGAGATTTTCAAAGAGACTTAAGGGAGTTAGGTGTCCAACAAACGCAGCACTGCTATTTAGTTCTCTTCTACACTTTATTTTTCATAGAGCCTACAGTTCCCACATAGACCAATAGGGCCATCATTGATACTGCATATACACCATGTATTTGCCATGTGGAATTTACACAGGTTGTTCAGATGCAAAAGTTATAATTTGTATGTAAACTCTGCGTCCCCTCTCTAGACACGTAGATGCACATTTTGCGTAATTCATACACTATGCATTTTACACACACACACACACACTTCCGTTTATTGTCTATATAAACACAAGCCCCACATCCGTCTTTCTGCGGCTGTATCCTGACACGGGAACACTCCCAATTATTGTTCGTAACCAGCTGTCCCATGGAGGCCATTTATTGTTTTATAGACACACAGGCAAGTGATTGTGTCTCGCCTGCTCCGCTGCGTGTGGGACCCTGTTCTCTGCATGCACAGAGAGCTGTGCCGAACAGCCGGGCGAGAGAGAAATCCCCACCTCCAGGCACCCTTCTCATGCGACCGCGCCTTGAGAAACTAAAAGCCAAAGGCATCTGTGTTCTTAGAGCTCTCCTACTCTTCTTTCAAGGGCCCTCCCGCATAGCTCTGCACCAGGGCACAGCTGGAACCTTGTGGCCCCGCCCCAGCCAGGCTAGCCTCCCTCCCTGGTGTATGGAGACGGGCAGCGCTCAGTACAAGCCCGCTCCGTGCACAGAGAACTCTGGAGACACCTGCCCACACACGCAGACCTGCGCTGGGCACAGGTAACCCCCAATTATTTGGCAGAGCACGCTACATAAAGGAGTAAATGAGCTAAACTACTTGGGATCGGGGGGGGTGGGGATTTTGCCTGGCATAAAGTTTCTTCTGCTTTTGGGTTTTGGCTTAGCAGCCTCTCCTGGGAGGTTAGTCCAGCCTCTTTTGAGAGCTCCCTAGTTTGTTTATTTTTTGTTTAGAAAACTTTAGCTCTGTCTTCCCAATGCTGCTTTCTGCCTGAGGCATTTGATCCTGGCTTGTCAGCCGTGCACCCTTGTATGTGATGGCAAATTGCTCATGGATGGATACTATGTAAAAGAAATAACCTGCCTTACTTAGAATGAATGTATGGCACCTCTGCAGTCATGCCTCATTGCTACTTTCATAAAGCTCTTTGTGCTATTCCCACTCTGTACTAGACTGTGGTTTGGTTATAGTCTAATTTGATCAGCATGATTTAAAGAACCAGGAAGTATTCTGTTCCTAATGTAGGAGCTTTGCATATATAATACAACTATATAGTGCTTCCCTCCCCAAATTTCATTGCTTCCTGCCTGCCAAATGCCATAAACTAGGTAATTATGGCACTGCTCCCCTTTGATTGTGCCTTATATGTATCATTCTCCAAAACTATATTCAACAAATATTTGGCTTGCAACACTAAATGGTAAGAGGAAAGGATGTGAATTAGAAAACTATTATGCAAAATAGATTGCTGCTATTGCAATTTTAGAATGCAAAATTGCGGTATGTGCTGTAACGTCTTTGAACATTTGGGTACACTAATGGGACAGAGTTGCCCCCGATTTAGCTTTTTTCTTTAGCAATAGTTTGCTGGCTTCATGTTTAAACAGGAAATTTTACTTGTCTTTTAACAGACCACATGGCAGCTGACTATCCTTAGTTTAAAACTACTTGTGTATGATCTGCAAACAGTGCTTTGTGCCTGGAGATCTTGTCCAAACTTTTTTTTTTTTTTGCACTAAAGACAATCTAATTTTTCTTGTGATACAGAAAGCATTCAGTTGAGTATTTGACCTCATAGTCCTTTGAACCCCACTGGTTCACTTGCTAAAGCAGTGGAGCAATTTCACCAGGGTCCCTTCTTGTTGAATCCAGGTAAACAGTGTTAGCACTGCAGGCATTTTAGTGAACATTTTCTTGATCATTTGGTATTTTGCTGGTAGTAGCAAGTAGCTGGAATTGTAAAGTCTGGAGAAGTTAAATTTCTTTGATCCCTAATGAGTGAAGTTCATGCTGGCCAGGAAGGCTGGCAGTGTAGGGAGACTTTGTCTCAAACACCCCACCCTATTAGCAGGTGCTGATTCTGCTGTGAAAGTATAAAGTGGGTTTGGCCGACTCACTGGTGTACCTGGTTTATTATCCCATTTGTAGGTAAGGGAGGTGGAATCAGCCCTCAAGCAGAGAAAGTGAGTTTGGGAAAGAAAGGACCCTAACATCAGCTAAGCCTGAATTCATTGGTAATGGTGAAAGGTGTCCAATGTCTTGCAGGATTAGGACCTTAAAGAATGAAATTCCAAATTCTGCCCTTAGATACACACTTGTAACTCCCACTGAGCCAAATCATGTTCTCAGTTATACCTGTGCAACCCCAGCCAGTGAGTTCCATGAGACTTGTGTACATGTATCCTTGTACAAGAGCAGAAATGTGCCTCGCACAGGTTACGATTCAACCCCCTATGGAGGAGAGTAACTATGACTTTACCCCTGTAGTCAAATATCTGTGTTTGTATGCTTCTCTAACCCCTATAATTTATAAATAAAGAAAAGTATTATTCTTTTCATTTCTAGTTTGTGTGTTTAGATGCACGAGTGTTGTGAGATTTGCTGCATAAGCTTTGAGTTTCCAGTTAGAAAGAAGTGATCTATTAACTATTACTAGGAATTTCAAGTAATGGATCTAATAATAAAACTGACATAAGTTGCTTTACAATGGTACTACAGGAATTTAGGAAACAGGAAGCTCCTTTATTAGATATTGTTCTCACATGCAGTGTCCTTGTGAGTCTGATTTCATTGCATATCTGTTTACATTTGTAACTTAACTTGAACACATTGTGGCAAGGCACCTTCTCAGTTTCCCCAGCCTTCTCTGCTTTTAGCCCTGGTGAGACAGGCTTGGGTAATCTGGTCCCCCTTGGGACCCAGGGGAAGTCTGTTCCCTTCCTCCACCAGTCCTTTTTACAGTATATTTCTCCCTTGTGGGAGAGAATAGTGCCTCTCCTCCTGGCGAGGCTCGCTGTCTTGCTGCTCCTCACCTCCTGGCAGCAGGGCGGGCGGGCTGGCTGGCTCCTTCCTCCCCCTCCCGGAAGGGTTTAAAAAGGTCTCAGGCAGCCCTTGGTTGGAACCAGCTGATCCTAATTAACTTCAGGTAGCTCCCTCTCAGCTGATTCTAATTGATATCTTGGCAACCCCTTCTCAGCTGAACCTGATTCACCCGTAGTTACCCCCCAGTTGATAGGGAGGAGGGCCTTTTAACCCTCGGTTTCTACCCCTCCCTTGTAGCTGTCTGTCCTGAGTTTATCACAACATCTTGTGAATCAGCTACTTCCTGATATGCAATCTATATAGATTCTCTTTATCAGTAAAGAGTGGTATGCTTTCAGGGAGGACTTTAAAAAAAAAGACCTTGTCAGGTAACACTGGTCTACAATTTTTGAGAAGTTGTCTGCTTCAGAGATAAAATGTGCTATTTATTATGTATTTTGATGTGCTGAATTCAAATATGACAATTAAAACAACTGATTGGCTACTGTTTCTAAGTTATGTAAGTTTTTACATTTTATGTCTATGATTAAAACTCTACTATCTACACAATATACATAAATTGTAAACCTAGGTCTTTTCATGTGTTTATGGTTGTTTTACATGATAATATTTCACCTGTCCTGTTTATGTAACACTTTAAAAATCAGCAAAAGGGTTATATAAATAAAATTTATTATGAAACAAAAGGCAAAAATCTATTATGTACATAGTTTAGTCCTATTCAGTGTCTACTCGGCGCTTCTTGGCTTGTCTCTTGTATTCATTAAATGGAGCATCTCTTGTCACTGTCCAGCAATAGTTTGCAAGCATTGATGGGCTCCATTTGCCCTGATAGCATTTCTCCATTGTTGCAATGTCCTGGTGAAATCGCTCGCCGTGCTCGTCGCTCACTGCTCCGCAGTTTGGTGGAAAAAAATCTAGATGAGAGTGCAAAAAATGTATCTTTAGTGACATGTTGCAATCAAGGCTTTTTATGCCTTGAGGAGGTTTTCCACCAACAACCTGTAGTTGTCTGCCTTGTTGTTTCCGAGAAAATTTATTGCCACTAACTGGAAGGCTTTCCGTGCCGTCTTTTCCTTGCCACGCAGTGCATGGTCAAATGCATCATCTCGAAGAAGTTCACGAATCTGAGGACCAACAAAGACACCTTCCTTTATCTTAGCTTCACTTAACCTTGGAAATTTTCCACGGAGGTACTTGAAAGCTGCTTGTGTTTTGTCAATGGCCTTGACAAAGTTCTTCATCAGACCCAGCTTGATGTGTAAGGGTGGTAACAAAATCTTCCTTGATTCAACAAGTGGTGGATGCTGAACACGTTTCCTCCCAGGATCCAATGACTGTCGGAGTGGCCAATCTTTCTTGATATAGTGGGAATCTCTTGCATGACTATCCCATTCTCAGAGAAAACAGCGTACTTTGTGTATCCAGTCTGCAGACCAAGCAAGAGAGCAACAACCTTCAAATCGCCACAAAGCTGCCACTGATGTTGGTCATAGTTTATGCACCTCAAAAGTTGTTTCATGTTGTCATAGGTTTCCTTCATATGGACTGCATGACCAACTGGAATTGATGGCAAAACATTGCCATTATGCAGTAAAACAGCTTTAAGACTCGTCTTCGATGAATCAATGAACAGTCTCCACTCATCTGGATCGTGAATGATGTTGAGGGCTGCCATCACACCATCGATGTTGTTGCAGGCTACAAGATTACCTTCCATGAAGAAGAATGGGACAAGATCCTTTTGACGGTCACGGAACATGGAAACCCTAACATCACCAGCCAGGAGATTCCACTGCTGTAGTCTGGAGCCCAACAGCTCTGCCTTACTCTTGGGTGGTTCCAAATCCCTGACAAGGTCATTCAGTTCACCTTGTGTTATGAGGTGTGGTTCAGAGGAGGAGGATGGGAGAAAATGTGGGTCCTGTGACATTGATGGTTCAGGACCAGAAGTTTCATCCTCTTCCTCTTCCTCGTCTGACTCAAGTGAGAATGATTCTGGTGCATCAGGAACCGGCAGTCCTTCTCCCTGGGGTACTGGGCGCATAGCTGATGGAATGTTTGGATAATGCACAGTCCACTTTTTCTTCTTTGACACACCTTTCCCAACTGGAGGCACCATGCAGAAGTAACAATTGCTGGTATGATCTGTTGGCTCTCTCCAAATCATTGGCACTGCAAAAGGCATAGATTTCCTTTTCCTGTTCAACCACTGGCGAAGATTTGTTGCACAAGTGTTGCAGCATATGTGTGGGGCCCACCTCTTGTCCTGATCTCCAATTTTGCAGCCAAAATAAAGGTGATAGGCTTTCTTAACCATAGTGATTATACTGCGCTTTTGTGATGCAAAAGTCACTTCACCACAAACATAGCAGAAGTTATCTGCACTGTTCACACAAGTACGAGGCATCTCTGCTCACTTTGGCTAAACAGAAATGTGTCCCTTTGCAAAATCAAACACTGACAAATAAGAGAGCACGACACTATTTGATTTCTAGAGCTGATATAGGGCAATTTGTTCAGCAGAGTGATGTAAGCTTCGTTACGATTGCATCATCCATGACTTCTAGGAATAACATGATGCAATTGATATCATGTATGATGCAATATCAGCTTCAGATTGCATCATTCATTGTTTTGCCTAAAAAGCAAGTACTGTCCAAACCCAGTCATAGATTTATTCATAGATCCAGTCAAAGATGTATTTTAATCATTTCTGGTTTAAATTGAGATCCCTTCCCTTTATAACTCACTTATCCTCCGCTATTCCCAAGTCAAGGGTCGTATATACTGACCCAATAGCATAACTTGAAAACTAGAGCCAATCAACAATTTTAAGCATCATTTTCATTCTCAGTGACCCAGAGTTAGTAAAGTTTGACTACATTTATTTCAGAAGCATTTTGGCTGTAGAGCAGTGTAATAGGACCATGGAGCATTATGGAAGCAAACAAAGAGGTTTGCTATTTGGCTGTATGGATACAGTGAAGTTGAGATTTTAGATTTATTTGTTCATGTTCCCTTGATTCATTCTTAAGAGCCTTAAATCTCATCGCAGTGCAAGTGTGCCCCCTCAATGGGAATTGCACTCATAGGCATTGAGATTGATTGGGTAGTCATAAGGCCCGTAAAATTCCTGTTGCCTTCACTGGAAGTTTTGCTTGCATAGGGACTTCAGGGTTGAGTCTGTTGAGACGTATGTATACTAGCTGAACTGGTCTTTAATTAAGGGAGTCTGTACAACAGCATATAACTAGAGTGAACCTCCTATGCCCCCTCTTTGGCTAAAATCCACTCCCCTTTCTGGAAAACACTCCTTTTTGAACTGCTAAAATAATAGCAGGAGAGCTTAGAAGAATCTGGCAGATCACAAGTTAATCCTCATGTAAGTTACTTTGTCTAGACAACCTCATGCAGTTCTGAATAGAACTCAGCCCTGAATCTGACTCATAATATGAGCCAGGAAATGTTTGGATAGGAAAAGGGGGGGGGTAGCAACAGGTGTCTTTGGAAGCAGTTCTTTAGGCAAAGTTAATGCAAATTCAGAGTAAACTCTACTAGTTTGCATAAATATGTGCTTGAAAAGAAGCCAATAATGACTCCTTGATCGTAAGCAATTGCCTGTTCTCCTCTTCATATGAAGTTCAGAACACTTCACTGCTCTCATCTGGAAATTCCAGCCCCTAGAATCAAGACCTGTAAATGTGGAGTAGGACCTGATCAAACATGCTGTATTTATGTTGTTCACATGTGCCTGCTGCACTGGACAGCCGGCAAATCTTAAATAAATGGCCTATCTTCAGTTTATCTCGGATAATTGAATGTCTGCCATAATCCTGATCTGTGGGATGACAAAAAGAAATCTGATCAGAAGCTATTTCATTATTATGTAAATCTCACCATATCAAACAAAGAATCCATCTCTGGGTATGCATCAAGGCTGCTATATGTTTCAATTATAGTTTTAATTGCTTAATTTAGGATCTAATTCTGCTTTGTCTAACCCAGGGATCGGCAACCTTTCAGAAGTGGTGTGCCGAATCTTCATTTATTCACTCTAATTTAAGGTTTCGCGTGCCAGTAATACATTTTAATGTTTTTAGAAGGTCTCTTTCTCTAAGTCTATAATATATAACTAAACTATTGTTGTATGTAAAGTAAATAAGGCTTTTAAAATGTTTAAGAAGCTTAATTTAAAATTAAATTAAAATGTAGAGCCCCCCCGGACCGGTGGCCAGGACATGGGCAGTGTGAGTGCCACTGAAAATCAGCTTGTGTGCTACCTTCAGCACCCGTGCCATAGGTTGCCTACCCCTGGTCTAACCTTTCACACAACTATATGGCTTTAGATAGAGTTACAAGTGGTAAATCAGAAGGTAAGTTGGATCTTCTCTTGTGCTTTTATTTATGGATACGGTCATGATGGGCATTTTTAATATTGTGTGTAATAAGAACTAATAGTTGTAGCTATTGATTTATGTTACCATTTCTTGATCTATCTTTGAAATAATTTGCTGTAAGACTGATAGGATACCAGTTGCCAACTGATAAGGTGCAAAAGCAGCTGAAATGCAGATTTTTTTCCGTGTGTTTTTGCCTTCAGTTTTCCCCATAAAAGAGGACTGGGTGGATCAGCTAGGTAAATGGGTGTTACCAAACATATACACTATCTTCTGCCCAGTGCAGTATTTACTTATGTGCCTTGGATAAATACTTGTGCTTCATTATTTCCTTTAGAAAGAAATTCTAGAGAAGGCAGTACATTCTGTTGTGTCTTCTGGGCATCTTGGTCTGCCACCCAAAGCTGAAATTTTATATATATTTTTAATTCTCCAATTTTTCCCAGATTTATGGACAGAATTAAGGCTAATGGGGTATAAAGATATAAAACACACCCAATGTGGTGTTTTAGGGTCTGTGAAACTGACATGCTGGTAAAGTCAAACTATAAATGATGGTATGCAGTTTTGTTGCTTTGTAAATATTTAATCACTGTGCCCTTCCTCTTCTGTGTGTTCTTGTCCTTTCACACAGCCTGATCTTGCACCTTTGAAGTCAACGGGCCTCTTATTCACTCACTATGAAAAATGGGTGCACCCAACCTAGGTGTCAGGGAGCAAAGAATTCTTTTACATTGGCTTTACACTGGTGTGAATGAGGACACAAGCAGTGACGATTTAGGCCCAATGTCAGTTTTGCCTTTGACTTTAATAGTAGCAGGACTGGGTCTATAATCCCTGTAGGCTTTTGTGTGTGTTGGTGTGTGCACATGCCAAGGTGTAAAATTATTGTTTGAGACTCTGCTTGCAGACAGATTTTTAAACCTTCTTGAAGGAACATAATTTTTTTTTGAAAGCTCCTTATGATGGGGAGGAGATTCTACTTCCGCATGGTGTGGTTTTTTTTTTTAATTATTATTTATCTCCTTGACCTGGAGGCTGTTTGTTTCAGAACCAGTGCTGTGTAGGTGTTCACTCCATGTACCTGCTCCTTCTCATGGAGGCTTTCTGATAAAAGGAAAACCCAGAATTATATGATTCTATGAAAATTGCTGTATTTGCCTAACTGGATGTTGGGTGACCAGATGTCCCAATTTTACAGACACGGTCCTGATGTTCAGGGCTTTGTCTTATATAGGTGCCTATTACCTCCTGTCCCGATTTTTCACACTTGCTATCTGGTCACTCTAGCTGGATGGCATTTCCTCTCTCTCCTCTTCACAACGTGGGAGGTTTTTTAGAAAGGTCTTCAGGAGTTGGCTGGGACTCAGTGCTATTTCCTCAGCTCACTCTGGGTCTCTTCAGTGCTTACATTTATTTATTTTCAGAAACAGTGCTGCTTTGTCAGCCTGGCTTGTGTTTCTCTTTGAGCAGACGTGCTTTTGGGGGGCTCATTTAATCCCCTTTTTCTGCTGCAGTCACTCCTGTGTATGATTCCTGAAAAGAAGTTGATGCTAAAAAGTGCTGTTGTGGTGCAATTCACCTTTCTTCCTCTCTTCCTAGCGGTTTGTTCTGCTCACATGGCAAGAGAGGGTTTAGGGTTGCCAGGCATCTAGTTTTTGACTGGAACGCCAGGTCGAAAAGGGACCCTGGCGGCTCTGGTCAGCACCACTGACCAGGCTGTTAAAAGTCCAGTCCGCAGAGCAGTGGGGCTAAGGCAGGCTCCCTGCCTGCCCTTGCTCCATGCAGCTCCCAGGGGTAGGCAGGGGACTCCATGCGTGGCCCCTGCCCTGAGCGCCAGCTGCGCAGCTCCCATTGCCCAGGAACCATGGCCAATGGGAGCAGCAGGGGCCACCTGGCCGTGCCTTCACCTCAGGGCCAGACATGGCAGGGCAGGCAGGAAGCCTGCACCCTGAACTGCCTGCCCCAGGTCAGAACCCCTTCCCTCACCCTAACTGCCTCCCAGAGCCCGCACTCCGCACCCCTGCCCCAGGTCAGAACTCCCTCCTGCACCCTAACTCCCTCCTGGAGCCCACATCCTGAACCCCCTCCTGCACCCCAGTTCCCTGCCCCAGCCCTGAGCCCACAACCCCAGCTAGAGCCTGCACCCCAACCCTCTGCCCCAGCCCTGAGCCTGCTTCTGAACTCCAAACCCCTCATCCCCAGTCCCACCCCAGAGCCCACACCCCCCTGCCAGAGCCCTCACTCCCTCCAGCGCCCCAACCTACTTCCCCAGGCCTGAGCCCCCTCCCGCACCCTGACCCCCTCATTTCTGGCCCCACTCTGGAGCCTGCACCCCCAGCTGGAGTCTTCACGCCCTCCCGCACCCCAGTGAAAGTGAATGGGGGTGGGGGAAAGCGAGCAACAGAAGGAGGGGGGCTGGAGTGAGTGGGGGTGGGGCCTCAGAGAAGGGGCGGGACAAGGGTGTTCGGTTTTGTGCAATTAGAAAGTTGGCAACCCTAGGAGGGTTGCATGTGTATAAGTGACGGGCGTAGCATTACTCTGCTAAACCCAGGGGGCATAGTGCAGATCCCCGGACTAATGTGACCATGGCCTTCCTGTGAGGTCTTTACACTACAGGGAAACTGTTTTAGCCAGAACGGTTTTTAAAGATGGTTCCCCCCAAAAGTGCTAATATGGTTTCTCTGATCTGTTTTGGTAGGGACCTAACCTACAGAGGTTGGCCCCAAAGAACCTAAAACTGGAGGACAGGGATACCATGGTGCCAACTTTATGGGAAAAATCCTGTTTTAAAACTATTCTGGCTACTATGATTCCCTGTAGATGAAGCTGGGTCTCACTCTTGACTTGCCCAATATGGTGAATTGGTTTCTCAACACAGCCCCCATCCCTAAAAGCCACAGGAAGAGTCCCTACCTTCACTACCGATGAGACCCAGTTTAAGCAGAGCTATTGCAAAACTGGTTTGTAACAGGGTTGCGGTGCTGCTGGCCAGACTTCTTCAAATCTGGGTGTGAAGACTGTGTTCCAGATTGGGCTGGATTGGGCTTTGTTTACCCTGGCCTGTTGCACTACTATTACCAATGTGGGACCACCTGTGGTGTTATGATAACTAGCCTCCTGGCAGGGGTGCTGTAGGACAGTGGTTTTCAAACTTTTTTTCCTGGGGACTCAGTTGAAGAAAATTGTTGATGCCCGTGACCCAACGGAGCTGGGGATGGGGGGGTTGGGGTGCAGGGGTAAGGGCTGCGGGGTGGAGCTGGGAATGAGGGGTTCAGGCTGTGGGAGGGGGCTGTGGGCTGGGGCAGGGTTTGTGGTGAGGGAGGGGGTCAGGGCTCAGGGCTGGGGGTGCAGGCTCTGGGGTGGGGCTAGGGATGAGGGGTTTGGGGTGCAAGAAGGGGTTCCAGGTTTGGGGAGGACTCAGGGCTGGGGCAGGAGATTGGGGCACGTGGTTGGGACGTGGACTTACCTCTGGCGGCTCCCAGTCACCGGCGCAGCAGGCAGGCTTCCCGCCTGTCCTGGCACTGCGGACCACGCTGCGCCCCAGAAGCGGCCAGCAGCAGGTTTAGCTCCTAGGCAGAGGCGCGCAAATGGCTCCGTGCGACTCTCGCCTGCAGGCACCGACCAGTGGGAGTGTGGAGCCGGTGCTCAGGGCCGGGGCAGCATACGGAGCCCCGTGTCCCCCCTGCCTAGAAGCCGAACCCGCTGCTGGCCGCTTCTGAGGCACAACGCGGTGTCAGAAAAGGTAGGCACTATCTTGTCTTAGCTGGGCAGCACCGCTGACAGGACTTTTACTGTCCCGGTTGGCGGTGCTGACCAGAGCAAAGCGACCCAGTGCCTTACATGCCGCGACCCAGTAGTGGGTCATGACCCATGGTTTGAAAAACACTGCTGTAGGGTGATAATAGGCAGCCCATTCATCCAGTTTTAAGCCAGTTTTTAGTCCTCCTTTTCTGTGATTATGTGCCCTGTGAGGTACTGAAACAAAACTGACATGGTTTTGTCTGATATGGACGGGGGATGCCATTTTGAAGATCATACCCCTCCATTTCCACTGGTGTGACCTCGCACATACCATGCGTGTGAGGTCACGCCACTGGAGTAGGGAGACATGCGTTCTAGCCCTGCTTGTGGGGGTGTGGTAACGCTTTTTCTGGAAGTATGAGAATGTCCAGGATTCTGGGCATGTGGCAGTGGCCCTTCTAGATGATTATACATAGACAATTAGAAAACTCTAATTTTAGGAAGTGCTTGGTGAGTGAGACCAGTATATGTGGATTAACGAACAAAGCCTGAAGGTTGCACTGGCTTGGCTGTCTCTCTTTCTGTGCTCAAACACAGATCCTAGTGTCAGGAATGAGTCGGCTTCTGCAGGTATGTGAAATCAGAAACTAAGAATGTTGCTAATACCCTCTGTGGTTTCCTTTCCCCAAAATACAGAGACAATAACAGTCATGGGAACATACCAGGTTCCTTTACCTAGGCACATAGATTTGAAAAGGGACATGTTTAGGAACTGGACCTTCTTTAGATCACAAGGAAAACTGTGAAATTGTAACAAGGCTGAATAAAAGGAAAACAAAATAAGAGCAGCCGCACTGTTGGCGAGAATGGGCAAAGGCTCTGCCACATGCTTCAACAGTATCTGGATTATGTCAGCAGCAGACTGACTTCAAAGTCTCCAAAAGTACTTCCTACCCACACAAAAATCCTATACCAATGGTAAGTCTTCAACAAGTGTAATCGAGAATCTGGAGAAAGAATACATCAGTGTATTGCCAATTTGAGCAACACGGTTAACTCATGCAATCTTAATAGGTGAACTATTTTGGTATAGATCAGTAATAGGGCTGAATGATGCAGGAGTTTGAATGAGAATGTTCAGAAAACCCATACTAACTCTACCAAGAGTTACATGTGCAAAGCTTGTGTACAAGCTCACATCCAAATGCAGAGCATAAGTGGAGCAGGTGCAGGCAGCACCAAGGCTCACAGGGAAAGCATGGAAAAAAAGGAAAAATGCACCAAAATTTGTGCAAAAGCAATGCACAACTACAAAGGAGAGGAGATAAAATGTAAAAGGAGACCTGTGGGTATTATGGAGGAAAAACATGCTAATGGAAAATGTCCCAAATATGGGATCATGTGCAATAAATGTGGCAAGGGAAATCATTATGCCAAAGCTTGCAGACAAGAAAAACAAAGAAACAAAATGTGCGGTATTGAGGAAGCAAACAACTGAAAATAAACAAAGAAACCTAAAGCCCTACTAAAACAAGACACTCCACTCCACATGCTTCTCCCCTGGGGAAAAGATGAGAGAACAAACAACAAAGAACAGATGTGTAATCATGTTGATTACACCACTACTGGAAGGCGCTCTGATACTACAAGTGATGAGTGTGGTATTAGAATAGAATAAATGAGAACAGAAATTCTTTCGAGAATACATCGGAGCCATTCTGGAATAGAAGACCATAGCTGGAAAGGCAGAGATGCCATAATACTAGCCAAACATGACCAAGGATATCACAGAACTGGTGAGCAGTTGTGATACCTATTGGAAATGAAGGCCAACCAGCAAAAAGAGAAATGAAATTACACAGTATTCCTCACAGACCTTGGAGCAAAGTAGGAGCGAATCCTTTCACTGCAAACCACACAAACTTGTACTTCTGGGAAGTGGATGAGCTGTCAGACACAGCAGTGACCATCATAGACAAAGCAGTGAAGCATTTTAGCAGGCTTGGTATCCTAAGCTGTGTAGTTTCACATAACAGTTGCCAGTTCATTTGCAGTGAGTTTGTGCACGTTACTCCGGAATGAAAATTCAGTCATATCTCATCACCATACCAGAGCCAGTCACGAGGCAAAGCCAAATTGGCAGTTCAAATTGCTGTGGCTCTATTAAAGTAAGCTGCAAAAAGCAGAGAAAATACAGAGCATTCTTGGAGAAAGTCTCCTGCAGAAGGTATGAATAGCAAGCAGCCTGGTACAATGGTTTATGTCAAGAAGCACACTTAAGGTGGTGCCTCAGCATTATTACAATTGGCAGTGGCGGAAGGAGTAACAGACAAAAAAGGAGACATGCAAAGGCAAAGCCTACTACAATTGATTAGCTATAACCAGGAGACCCTGTCAAGATCAAACTGTTTTCTCAGGACAAATCATGCACCCGGAAGCAAACTACATCTGTTGAACAGACAAATCCTCGTTCATATTACGTAGCAGGGGAAGGGTTTATATGACACCAAAACCAGAAGTACATTAATCAACTGTGAACATAAGACAAAACCAGGAAGTGGAGAATGGTGAAATATGCACTCCACTGAGACTTGCTCAGCAGGACATGGAAGAAAACACAGGCTGACAAGCCACTGATAGATATTGGAACAGACTCTCAAAACACACTCCCACCAGAAGAGCCAAGTTCAAGAGAATCTCCTGTTATCATAAGAGAAACTCTCACTCCTTCCAGCATCCAACCACCTGCAATGTAGACACATAACGTATAATACTAAGGCAGGAAAGAACCACCATCTGAAACCCTGAGGAAAATACCTTAGTTGCAAAAAAGTTAAGAGTTAGATAAGTTAAACAAATCAATTTTGTTATATATATGATGATATGGACTTTAAGGGAGTTTAATAGAATGTTAATTTAAGCAGGTTATGGTGTTCACGTTTAATTTTGCTATCTGAATTGAGTGTGACAAAAGGGATGTTATAATAAATAGCTTCCTGATTGGGAGCACTGTAAGTAGTGTGCAGCAAGTTATTTTACATAAATGCTCTCTCTCATCGAGCACGTTGGTGTGGATTAAGGAACAAAGCTTGAATGTCTTTGCTCTCTCTCTTTTTAGGTACACCAAACGTGGTAGTTACAATGGGAGTTCTATTGTGAAGAGACCAGGTGTCTTAATTGTCTTCTACACCTGTTCTGATTCTTAAGTAAGGGCGTCCACAGATAAAGTAAAAAAAATCCAGCCTGGGTTCTATTAAATAGTTTTTGTGGGCCCGGAGGGGAGATAATTTGCATCCTCATTCCCATCCCATCCCAATCTTCCCTTCAGCCTGGCCTGTCTCCAACTCTTGCCTAAAATGAACCACCCAGAGAGGCTTCTATAGGGGATGGTATTGTGAAGACAGCAGAGCTGCCCTTCCACAGAGAATCCCCCCTCTGTGCAGTCCCACTGGTTTGGTGCAGAGGTTGGGCAAATCACAAATGGGAAAAAGTCAGGTTGCGTCTTTTCCATTCTGTGGGCCCAATCCTGTAAACACATCTTGCCGGGCATAGTGCTTACTACCATGAGCAGTGGCACTGTAGTTGATTGTAACAATTACGATTAGAAAGCACTGCACCTGGAAGTGTTTGCAGGATTGGGCGCATTGTCAGTAATTCGGTAGACTGAGATTTTCAGAACTGGATTTGGATGCCTGATTCCCTCTAAAATGAATATTTCCATTAAAATTGAGGGGAAATTTATGTCCAGATTCCTATGGCAGCTTTACATTCTCTGCCACAGAATTTTTTTTCACTTCTAAGATTCTTAAGATTTATTTTTAAGTCCTCAGCTCTAGTAACCCCCAATATGGACAAAATCTTTGAGAAATTTTAAAAACGTAGCAGTGGAGCTTGTATTTTAAAAACACACTGCTATAAATATTTATATTTTTCATGGAAACCTGCAGGATTTGAGAGAGAGAATCACTACAGAGCAGAGTGGGTATGCGTGGGGTTGTTTGCATAGACCCTCCACGGCCTGCTCACTCTTGGCATTGACCCTTGTGTGCCTTTGCCATCCTTGGAGAGAGGCAGCCTTTGACAAATGAGAGTCCAGTGAAAGGAGGGGAGAATATTTTAAAATGATCTTAGTGTGATTTGGGGCTAACTTAAAGGTGGGATGGGGAGGAGGAAGTCTGTATAGGAATCTGTAAAGGCACAATATATAAGTTTGGTGGGGCTTCATTCTCAAGACATTTCAAGGAAATCCTGCAATAATTTTAGTTTCCAGCCAAATCACCTTGGGCCAGAATCTTGAGCCCTTACTCATGCTGGTGAGCCATTATTCATGTGAGCAGTCCCAAAGGTTGAATATAACACTCCCAGACCCTAGCTGCCAGCAGGTAGGATTGAACCTGGGACCTCTTAGTGCACTCACCTCTACTGCATGAGCTAAGGGCCATAGGCCTTGTAACTAAGGCTGTAGAACAAACTCATTAATCTCTCTCTCTCTCTCTGTGGTCTTGGTGTCACTAGATGGGACAGAGCACCATACCCAGGAGGCGTGTGGGTTACATAAGTTCTTGTGATGGTGAGGAAGGGCTCTGTGATCTGGCCCTTTTGTTAACTTTTGGGTAGCTCTATAGGTTGGAGGCAGGATGATAGGATGATACAGTGGTTAGTCTGAGACTTGGGAGATGTGGGTTCAGTTCCCTACTCTACCACAGACTTGCTGGGTAACCTTGGGCAAGTTACTTAATGTCTCCATGCCTCAGTTCCCTATCTGTACATTGGGGATTATAGCACTTTCCTACCTCCCAGGAATGCTGTGCGGCTGAATATATGAAAAAATGTGAAGGGCTCAGATACTATGGCAATGGGGAGATGTGTAAGGATCCGAGATAGACCTGCTGACTCCACTCAAACTCATTGCTGCTGTTACTTGATTATCCTACTGACACCCTTCCAATCAGCTTAATAATGTGCTTTTTGATTAAGCACCTTATGTCTAAGAGGAGGGAGCTAAAATAGGCTCCTGTCAGCTTGCCTTCTACAAACTGCAGAGCTTGTACTTCCTTAGAGTTGCCTAAATTGCAGCAGAACAGCTCCTGTTGCTCGTTGAGCTATGCTTTATCTTTGGACATTTGCTGTGCCCCTCCCCAGATCTGAAGGCTAGTTTGGTAACGTGGCCCCGGCGTTTTCCAAAGGGATTAGTTTTATCCGGTTCATTTGATTGGTTACCTCTGTTGCTACAGCATAGAATGTGACTCAGGAAACAACCAGATGGTGGCATCCAGGTTTTTATGTAACGATGCAAATACAAGCTGATTGCCAAGGAAAATCTTTTCTCTTCCCCACCCAAAGGCAAATTAGGCATGGGAAAATAATCATGAGGAAATTATCTGGAGTAAACCTTCAGCAGCAATGCAATTTCTTTGCCTTGTGCTTATCTCCTGGATAGTTCATTGTGGTTCTCCGATGCAGCCTGCAGTGGAACAGAGAGCAGTATTAGAGACACACCACCTTAGGGGGCGATCAGGAAAGAACTGTGCCTCAGGTCTGCTTGCGCACCTGTTGCCAGCATGAAAAGCCACCGAAAGTCTTTGGCTTTAATATGTGCTCTTACAGGGAGGACATTTAAAATTCTTTTCAATGCCAATTCACCATGTGGTGTTGGATATATTTAAAATATAATTAGGAAAGGAGCATAACCAAGTGGAGCTCCTGCCTTGCTTTGAACATGTACACAGTATACATCTTTATTATAGCTAGTTGCAACATTTTTTTTTTCTGGAAAAAAGTCAACTTTTTGTCAAATCAAAAATGGTCATATTTTGCCAAAACCATAAATGTTTCAATTATGAAATGCTGCTGTAGGGTCTTATGGGAGTTGTAGTTCAAGTGCCTTATGCTCCCATTCTCTTCTATGTGTAGCACTCTCTGGTTGGAGTGTATCAGTCTCTCCGAATGGTGAGGGGAAAATTTGGTGCATCATGGGAAATATAGTCTGGCTGGGAGTCCCATTGACAGAGGAGAGTCAGGACATGAGAAAACCAAACTTCATTTCCTATGCGGCACTTTGGCAGGATAATGCCCAAGTGAAATATTTTGATCTTTGGGTGCTTGCTTTTTCTGTGAAGAAATGAAATATTCTGTGGAAGGCAGACACTTTTCATGAAAAATGTAATTTAGTCAAAAACTCAATTTTCCAAAAACAGTTTTGATGGAAATATTTTGATCACCCCTAATCTTCATACAGTGAAATGTTGCCCTCTACCACAAGTTAGAGCAGCATCCGGGGTGCTCTAACATGGGCTAGGGAAGAAAATCAGGCAGCCATAACCGGTTGCTGGTTCTTAGCTTCTTCTTTTCCCTGTCCCCTTTCCTGAGCTGCCCTGGTGGCTGCATGGAACATAAGAACAGCCGTACTGGGTCAGACCAAAGGTCCATCCAGCCCAGTATCCTGTCTACCGACAGTGGCCAATGCCAAGTGCCCCAGAGAGAGTGAACCTAACAGGTAATGATCAAGTGATCTCTCTCCTGCCATCCATCTCCACCCTCTGACAAACAGAGGCTAGGGACATCATTCCTTACCCATCCTGGCTAATAGCCATTAATGGACTTAACCTCCATGAATTTATCCAGTTCTCTTTTAAACCCTGTTATAGTCCTAGCCTTCACAACCTCCTCAGGCAAGGAGTTCCACAAGTTGACTTCTCTCTGCCTCCTGGCTGGATCCCAGTGCACCTCCGGCTCCAGGCAGTCTCTGCTTCCCACACATGGGGGGCCCCACCTGTCTCCCCAGAGCTGAGCCACCTGGGACTGATGCAGAAGCCTGGCCAGTCTCAGCCAGTTGCGGGGCGGGGGAGGGGGGACGGACAGTGTGGGGGGCTTGGCTGGGCCCCTCTAGGCAAGTGGGTCCTGAGGGAGTCCGGAAAGGGCAGGCCCTAGCTTGACTGATTGCACCACTCCCGAGGGGCCGGAGCGATTCCCTGCCCCAGGACCAGCCCTGGCTGCGCTGCCGGCTCAGCCTGGCAGACACAGTCACATTCCAGCAGGGCTGGTGAGTGGGGCCGGGAGGCAGGGTGTAGGGGAGGGGGTCTCTGGAGGGCCTGGGGGGTGCTGGCCTGTGAGGGGGTGGGGAAGATTTGTGTTTTGGGGCACTAGGGAGTGGGGGTTCTGTGCAGGGCGCTATGCATTTGTGGCAGGGTCTGGGGAAGCGCTGGGCAGAGCGGGTCCAGGGGGGCTCTGGCCATAGGGAATGGGGGGGGTGTTCTGGTGTTGGGCAGGGGGGCTGTGTGGCATGACAGGGGCCCACCCTTGAGGAGAAGGGCCATGCTGGCAGCACAGAGCTGAGAGGCCATTGTGCGTCTGGCAACTGCCGGTTTGTAAATAGTGCCTTCGCGCTGGGCGGAGTGGGGCCACCCCTGCTATACCCCATTGTCCCTGTCTGGCCCCTCGCTCCAGGGACCGACACCCCCCCCGCGTCATGCTCCATTGCCCCCATGGGGAGCCCACAAATAGGTTTGGCACCGGGCCCACAAAAGGTTAATCTGCCCTGCTCCCCTGTGGTCCCTGTTCCCCGAGGGCTCTGCCAGCCACGGAGCCGGGTCCCCTGCCCAGGCAGCTCTTACTGGCCGCGTGAGCAAAGGGGACTGGGAGCTGAGGAGCAGCTTCAACCCCTCGCAGCAGCAGCAGATGAGGGAATGCAGAGGCTGCCTGCTCCATGGCACCAGCCAGAACAGCAGCTGTCCTGCACTGTCCGGCTCTGGCTTCCCGCCTCTGACCTGGCAGGGGGCGAGGAAAGAAGGAGGGGGGTGTGTGTGTGTGTGTGTGTGTGTGTGTGACTGACTGCCTGCTCTTGCACTGTAGTTTTCTTGCCCTGATCCTCAGGGGTGCCAAGGATAAGGGCTTCAACCCCACAGGGGGCACCAGGAATCGGGGCTTCAACCCCCTGGCTTCAGCCCAGTGGGAAGTGCTGGGGCTGGAGCTCAGGGTTTTAGCCACGGGACCCCTGACAGAGTTCACAGACCCCCTGTTGAGAACCGCTGTTCCAGGGGCTTAACCAACTCATCTAGATATTTGCCTAGTTTTACAACAGGAAACATAAAAAAGCACTAGCGAAGTCAGTACAAACTGCTCTATACACTATACACTGAAATGCAAGTACAATATTTATAGTCCAGTTGATTTATTTCATAATTATATGGTAAAAATGAGATAGTCAGCAATTTTTCAGTGTGCTGTGACACTTTTGTATTTTTATGTTTGATTTTGTAGGCAAGTAGGTTTTAAGTGAGCTGAAACTTGGAGTACACAAGCAGGGCCGGCTTTATGACCCGCGGGGCCCGACTGGAATACTCGGTGGCGGTCCGGGGCTTCGATGGCACTTCGGCAGTGGGGGGTCTGCTCCGGGTCTTCCATGGCACCGGAGGACTCCCCCCGCTGCCGAAATGCCACTGAAGACCCCCGGAGCGTGGCAGTGGGCACGGGGCCCTCTTCAGCGTGGGGCCCGATTCCGGAGAATCGGGGGAATTGGCCTAAAGCCAGCCTTGTACACAAGACTCCAGAAAGGGTTACAGTAGTCTGGAAAGGTTGAGAGTCACTGCCCTGGAAGGCCACAGTTCAGAGCCTTGAAGGCCAGCCATTGGGCAACACTGGTTTATAGCCTTGCTCTTTTTTCCCCTGCAAAGAGAGAGGGAGGAAGCCTCTTTATAGACAAATTGGAAAGCATTCAGAAAGGAACTACAAAAGGATGAGCGGTCTAGCAAACCTGCTTTATAGTGAGACACTGAAGAATCTCTTTCTGTTTTGTTTATGGAAGAGGATGTTAAGGGGTGACTTGATCACAGTCTGGAAGGAGCTACGCAGGGAAGAGATTTCTGATGATAGCAGAAGAAGGAATAAGGAGATCCAGAGATTGTCTACACTGGCACTTTATAATGCTGCAACTTGCTCGCTCAGGGGTGTGAAAAACACCCCCCTGAGCGCTGCAAGTTTCAGTGCTGTAAAATGCCAGTGTAGACAGCGCACCCGCGCTGCTCGTAGCTATTCCCCTCCTGGAGGTGGATTTTTTTAGTCTGCTGGGAGAGCTCTCTCCCAGCGCTATGCCGTGACTACACATGCCACGTTAAAGTGCTGCCGCGGCAGCGCTTTAACATTGCCAGTGACAATGACCCCGACATAACCACTCAGTGACAAACCTGAAGGTGGCAATTTTGCAACAAAAAACCTTCAAAAACAGACTCCAAAGAGAGACTGCTGAATTCGAATTAATATGCAAATTAGATACAATTAACTCAGGCTTAAACAGAGACTGGGAATGGTTGGGTCATTACACTAATTGAATCTATTTCCCTATGTTAAGTTCTCCTCACACCTTCTATGGGTCATCTTAATTATCACTTCAAAAGTTTTTTTTTCTCCTGCTGATGATAGCTCATCTCAGTTGATTACACTCTGCCTGTTGGTATGCATATTTCCATCTTTTCATGTTCTCTGTATGTATAAATATCTCCTGTCTGTGTGTTCCATTCTATGCATCCGAAGAAGTGAGCTGTAGCTCACGAAAGCTCATGCTGAAATAAATTTGTTAGTCTCTAAGGTGCCACAAGTAGTCCTGTTCTTATTGCCAGTGAAGACGTGCCCCTAGTGGTTGGAAGCTGAAGCTAGATAAATTCAGACTAGAAATGAGGCTCAATTTGTAACAGTGAAGACAGTTAACCACTGGAACAACATACCAAGGGATGTGAATTGATCGCTTTCCAGTCAAAATTAGCGTATCTTTTAGAATGATACCTATAGCTAACAGTTATGGGGCTGATGCAAAATCACTAGTTGAGGGTCTATGGTTTGTGTTGTGCAGGAGGTCAGACTAGATAATCATAAATTACGGAGCCTTCTGGCCTTAAAATCTTGAAATCTGTGAGAATCATGGCCAGCATTTCTTGTTTTGTTGCCACCAGGTGGTGCTGCTGATTCCTTCTTCACCTGGTGCTAAGCAGACTTCCTGTAAGGTGACTAGTACGTGAACGAAACAGTGTGTTCTTTTTTGCTTCTTTATGATGTATGGACTTTATTTTTCCTCCACATATTTTTTACATGATCGATTCAAGTCTTACCAACTCTTATGGGGACAGGGGCAGTAGTAAAATAATGACGTCACAGATAGAGAGAATGAAAATGGAACAATTAAGAGTCGAAGTCACTTTGAGTCAGGTTGTTCAAACCCTTTTTGTTTAACTCTTATTTAACTCAAGTGCCTAGCAGACACTTGAGAGTAATGATGTCTGTTAAAGTATCAGCTCCCTCAGCTTTTCAGTCACTGGGGGAGAGCTCACAAATCTTCTTCTTCTCCTCCTTCTCCTCCTCCTTCTTCTCCTTCTTCTTCTTCTTCTTCATAATTAATAAAAAGAGTGAAACACCTCTCCTCCCCCACAAGAGGTCCCCAGCACAATGAGGGAAGATCAGACATGATGTTCCTGATATGCCAAAGGTGAAACTCAAGCAGAGGGGGAAAAAAAAACAAAAACAAAGCTAACATTTCAGGCCTTCTTCAAACATGATAAAGAAACAGAAAAGGGTGCAAACAATTTAAAAAAAAATCTTTGCATGCCACCTCTAAGGCCTTGTCTACACACACAAGTTACTGTAGCTATAGTTAAAGTGATACAACTCCCCTAGTGTGGACACAGTTAGTTATATTGATATAAAGGTGTCTTATACTCGTATCACTTGTTGTTCCCATATGGGAATATGCCATACTGGTGTAAGGCACCTTCATAACAGTATAGCTGCTTCAGCATTAGGGGTTTCAGCCATATAACTGTATTGGGAACCCCCAACCGTTTGCCCTCCAATTGACATAGTTATATCATGGCCCATGATGTCAGCCTCCAATATCCTCTTGTTACATTTTCCAATAAGCATCTTTGTGCTTTCTCCCATGAACCCTCCCTCCCTACCTGGCCCTCTCCCCTCCCACCCCATGGTCAGGAGGTGTTCCCCATCAACATCCACAAAGCTACAGCATTATCATCCTTCAGATGATGGCTGCTTTTGTGCAGAGATGACTGACTAATATTGTCTCATTGTTTTCTTGTATGCCCACGTCTGTATATATCTATCTGTTGTGTAACACTTAGATTGTAAGCCCTCAGGGCAGGGACCGTCTTTTTATTCTGTTTGTACAGTACCTAGCGCTGTTGGATCCTGGTAGATGACTAGGGCTCCTAAGCGCTATGGTAAAACAAATAACAAATAATAATACCGGTACAAAAATGTGTCTAGACCAAGCATGGGTCAGATTCATCCCAACTGTGACTCCATTGAAGTCAATGAGGAATCTGGCAATTTTTTTGTCTTCTCCATATCTACGCTATTTTCCCAGTAATGACTGTGTGGAAAACTCTCTCTCCCAGTTCTCTTCTTCCCGGAGGTTTGATTACAGAATTATAAGAACCTAAGATTAGATGTTCTTGACAGCTCCCAGACCTGAGTTTATGAGCAGGTCCCTGAGCTGCAGATAATAGCAGTAACACTTAGCATTTGTATAGAGCCATCCATCTAAAATTCTCAAAAGTACTTTAATTGATTAAGCTTCACAACACCCATTTGAGGTCGTTATTACTGACAGGGAGGCTAAATGACTTGCTCAATCAGTCAGTGTTGAGATGGGGAATTAGGACCCACTTCTGCTGACTCCCAGTCCGTATTATTAATTTATATTATAACATCACCCAGAAGCCCCATTTAGATTGGAACTTCATGGTGATAGGCCTTATCTAAACTCATAGTAAAAGACAATGCCTACCCCAAAGAGTTTTGTATACTGGGCTCTGAGCCAGACAACACTGCCTCCTGCCAAAGGGAGCAGAGATGTATTGCTGCTTGTGTTGTAAGGAAATCATTTGAGGCACCTTTGGAAAATCTGTTCTGTGATCAAGATCTGTGCCTCTCTTTCCCATATGCACGGGCTTTCACCTGAGGGGAGGCATTAGTCAATGGAAAATTTAAAAGAGAAGAAAAAGAATTAATCAGCGAAAATAAAAAGTTATACTAATATCCATCCTTTGCACTTACAGAATACCGCATCTTCGATGCAAGTGTGACCCTCATGCAATGCATCCACACCAGGAACTCAGAGTGCTGTATGTTAAATAAACTTCACGCTGCCCTGTGCTGTAGGTAAGTGTTGACGTATATGGAAGGTTACACAGAGGTTCAGGGACTTGCCAGAGATCACAGATTACATCAGGGAGACAAGGTGGGTGACGTAATATCTTTTATTGGACCAACATCTATTGGTGAGAGAGACAAGCTTTTGAGCCACACAAAGCTCTTCCTCAGGTCTGGGAAAGGTCCTCCGAGCGTCACAGCTAAATGCAAGGTGGGACAGATTATTTAGTGTACAGTTAGCACGTATTATAAGGGACCATTCAAGGCGGAGTGTTCCTTTAACACCTCTGCAGTCATAAGACCGAAAAAGGAGGGTAGTGGGTTACAGGTTGTTGTAATAAGCCATAGATCCAGTGTCTCTGTTCAGCCCATGATTTTTAGTGTCTAGCAGAGTGATTCATGTCAGTTCCCAGACTCATCTTTTCAAATTGTTGTGTAGGTTTCCCCTGAGGATGAGGACTGACAGGTCAGAGATAGAGTGATCATGTGCACCACAGGTGTTTTGTTTTTATTTTTTATTTGCCCTTGTGAGCTCATTCAAGAGCATAGTGATTGTCTGGGTTTCACCCACATAACTGTTGTTGGGGCATTTAGTGCACTGAATGCATTTAGCTGTGATGCTTGGAGTACTTTTCCCAGGCAGGGTTGCCAGTTCTCCAGGATTGTCCTGGAGTTTCCAGGAATTAAAGAATAATCTCTAATTAAAGATTATGTCATGTGCCGAAACCTCCAGGAATATGTTCAAACAAAATTGGCAACCCTATTCCCAGACCTGAAGAAGAGCTCTCTAAGGCTCAAAAGTTTCTCTCTCTCACCAAGAGGAGCTGGTCCAATAAAAGACATTACCTCATCCACCTTGTCTCTCTAACATCTTGGGACTGACACAGCTACAATTACACTGCATACAAATTAAATCAGGGCCAGGGATGGAAATAGAAAACAAAAGTGCTGGCCCATGTTTTAGCCACTAGACGCACTGTCTTCCTTCAAAATCACGAACTGAAAAAGGACCGATGCCAAGTATCCATTTGAAGAATTACATCCGAGAAAGGGAATGTGGTGGGAACTTCAACAAGGCATTAATGGGCACGCGCACAGTCTTCTTGGAGAAGGGAATAGGAGTGTAAAATATGCTCTGTTCTGCTGCTTGATAGAGCTCTCAGCAGTGCCAGCCTATTGATCTAAAATGTTTGTTTCCCTTTGCTGCTGGTTCCTCAGTAATCATTCTTTCTGCCAAAATAAACTAGATTTAATAGGAGAAAAGACAAACATGCATTAGCTGAGCTAAAGCTCATGAGCTTGGAAGGATTTGCCAGAACTCGGTTAACAGCTCCAATAGAAGTAAGGAAATTGAAATTAACTCTTGGGTAAAATTAAGACGCAAGTCACTTTGAGTGCTGGATGGTCCATTAAATTGGTGCTGGGACAGAGAGGTTTCCAGAGTGTCCCCTCCTGCACAAGAGCAGGCAGAGGGAAATAAAGTAATGGGGAAATGCCACAGCTTGCCACTTGTTCTCCTGTCCCCATCCCAGTCCATGGTCCTGGCAAGCATGTGGTGTGAGCAAAGGCAGAACTCAAATAGACAGCTGGGGCCAGGAATCCAGGCCCACAGATCACAGGGACTATCCTGCCACCCCTTTCCACCCACAGCAGCATGCAGTGTTGTTGGCTCATTGCCCAGTGCTGCGCTCTGTGACACTGCAGCTTTCCCTGCAGTCTGGTTTATGTGCAGCGTAGCATGACTTCCCCTGCCCAGCACTGGCCCTATCTGCTTCTTGCAGAGGAGGCAAGGTGGTGTCTCAGATGGGGTCAGCATTCTGCACAACTACTTTTCTTTTCCATAGGGTGCCACCATGATTTCCATCACAGAATTGTGCCCCTCCTTGCTGTAGATTGGTAGGAGCCTCTGGACTCCTGAACCACATCTGCACTGGTCCAGGAATCAAGCTTGCTGAACCACTTTAAATCACAGCTTTCAGTGTTTACAGGCTAACTCAGTTTAAAACCAGTGGAGCTCACTGGTGTGAACTGAGACAAGCAATGTTTAAAACCAGTTGGGAAGCACAGTCTGGGTTTTCAAACTTGGTTTTAAATGCCAGGTGGACTTACCCACACTGGCTAAACAAACCATGTTTAAACCAAGTTAGACTAAATGCACATGAACCAGTTCAGCTAACATGATTTGAGACCTGTTGTAAATGGCGTTTTTATTGGTAATTTGGATTTTGTTCAGGGGCTGGACTCTAATCTCACCTACATCACTGAAGTAGGTGAAGTTACTCTGGATTTACCTCAGTAGAACAAAGTTCAGAGTCTGTTCCCAAGTTGTTGTTATGTGATGCACATTTGAGGGTCATAATTTAGTTTCTAGCAGACAAGTATTTCCTTCTCAAAAACCACAACCCCTTACAGCAAAGAGACAGGCATGAAGATTGAATTACAGTAGCCATCTCTCTTAGGCTGCATTTACATGGGTAAGGTTCAGACCCATGAGTCTCCTGTAGGGCAGATGCAGTGAAGCTGTAGTACTAGTAGACAGGTTTTAGGCCTGTTCTCATTTGTACAGTACCTAGCACAGTAGGGTCCTGGTCCATGACTAGAGTTCTGCGGTAATACAAATAATAAATAATAATAACTGACTGTCAGTTCAGAGCCTTACTAAATACTAAAATACTGTCTGTCTGTCTCTCTCAAAGAAATCTGCTACTCTGCATGTTAAAAAGGGCCTTGGGAATGTGCACTTGAAATTATCTGACTAGCTCAACATTTGGAGACTAGTGCTACTCAGCTCTGACCCAGATCTGACCCTAGTTATTAGCTTGGATATACTGTATTTCACTCAGTGTCATATGTATTTCACTCAGTGTGAACTTGCATGGCTTTCTCTCCCTTCCCTCAATCAAATATACTTATTTCTTGGCTGCAGTAGCTGGAAAACTGACTTTCCCTTGTGGTTTATATGAGGAGAGGACAGAGGAGAAAATTGTACCCTTCTATCTGGGCCAAATTCTCCTCTGAGTTACACCACTTAAGTCTGAAGTAAAATAACTTGAGTCTATGCAGTTACACAGGTATCAATGTGGAATAACTAAGAGCAGATTTTGTCCCTAAACGTTCGCCATTTGTTGCATGTTTGGCTGTAATAACAAGGACATAAAATAAAAATGTAACAGAAATCATTCGCTCGCTCTGCCTGTGGCTTTTTTCCCCTCCCTCTCTCTGTTTCCCAATATTCTATTTAACATATGGGGAGTGGTTTTCACTTTATTTTCAGTGCTCATAGGCTAAAGTACCTTGTGGGTTGGGCATGCCTCAATTTGCCTTTAGGGAGTCAGCCTGAATACTTGAACTGAAGCACTTAGGAAGACGCAGCTTTTCCTGTCTGTGCAGATTTCTGTGTGGTTATTTTTCTTATAGTAGCATTGTGCTGGATATTCACTTAATAGGAAAGGAGGGTTTTCATTTTAAAAGCATCATGAGGCACCTACTTTCACAGGGGCACAAGGTTAGTAAAGAAAGATTTGAAGTTATTCACGGATTGCCAAACGTCATTTTCTTTCATTGTATTTATTGCTAAGCTGACGTGGAACAGCTGATAGAGTAATGGTGTCAGATCATTGCTTTATGTCTGCGGGGGCTGGGACTGGGTAGCAATTTTAGAATTTTTCAGAAAGAAAAGGAAAAATACTTAAATGTGTGATGGCACTTTTCAAATTAATACATTGATTGGATATTGCCTTTTTTTAGTTGTGTAGAAGCTGGGAAGCCAAGTTCAAAGGTATTGCCCTTGTCTGTAAAATTTACAATACACTTCTAGACTGACTTTTCTTTGTAACCTTCCACACTTTAAATGTGGTATGACTGACTTTTTGTCTGTGCTGCTGAGTGCCCTGCTCTCACTGACGTCAAAATGGAAGCTGTGGGTGTTTTTCATTCCCTGAAAATTATTAGTGTCTTAATAGTTTCAAACAGTGCAATATTTTGTTGTGAACTTGAGCATCTCCTAGAGATGTCCTGTATGTTGAATGAGGTGTGTGCTGCACTTTGGCCAGCATAGTTTCAGAGACAGTGAAACTGTCATTTTAGCATTATCTCTTTGGACAGCTGCCAGCTCAGAATATTGGGTAAAAGTGGGCATTTCTTTGACACATTTGAACAACCACTGCTGCTCAACGAAGGACCTGGAGGAAGAACAGTTTGACTAGTCAGAAGTTGAGGTTTCTTTGCCTGTTTGTCTTACTGTTCCTTTGCTTGATGTGAGTTTAAGATGCTCTGTCTCCAGAATTGGAGCCTGATCTTGGACGGTGCTAAGCATTAAACACTAAGCATAAATGCTGCCCAAATTCAGACCTAGTGCAACTCCGTTGACTTCAGGGGAGTTGTTGCATCTTTTTTCCCCTCAGGGCTGAATTTGGCTGATCATACATAACAAGAATATATGTATTGTGTTAGTATCTACAGATCCCGCTTTTAATTGCACCAGTGCAACATTATTTAAGTCATTTAGGTTACATGGAAGTATCTGTGTATAGAGTTTGACCCCTTCTGTTTTATTATAATCTTATAAAATGAATAGTCCTCAGTAAATAAAACTAAATAAGGAGTACAAATGATAATGGGACCTGTTGATAAAAATCAAATAAAAATGTCAGTGAGTGACCAATGTGGAAAGCACCTATTCCTAAAGATCTTGATACTCAGTAAATCATACGGGTCGGATTTTTCAGGAGCAAATAGGGGTGTTAGGCATCCCGCTCTCACTGAGAGTCAACTCTAGGATGTATAATAGATTTCAAAATCCATCTCATTGGACCTGATCCAAAACCTGTTCAGATATTTGATTTAGTCAAGGTACGTATTTTAAAAGTCCCCATTTCAGGATCCTGGGAAATTATTTATGTGGATGTGTCCCTTCTAATGTTGCTGGAAAAGACTGTAATGTAAATAAATTGAGATTTATTGTCCTTAAACTGTTCTTTAATTTCCCAGAAACGTGCCCTTCTTCCATTAAAGATACACCTGTAAGTGTACTGTAGCTAATGGAGTTAGGTCTGCACCTAGCGTGCTCACAGCTGATGACAGAGCAATTTTTTGCAGTCACAGTTTTGTTCTTTTAAGACTGCTGTGGATGCTCATTTATGTAAAATACTTTTCTTGTGAAATGATCCACTCTGTCATGAAGCAGAATAGATCATATGACACAAACATAAAATTTGACTAGCTCTGTAACAGTAACAAAGTGTGAGACATTGTTAACCTAGAGAATTTTATGAAGTTTTCTTTTTTCTGTGGGTGTGTCTACTTTAAGGAAAATAATCATGATTCACAATGGGATTGCCCTCCTCAACCAGAGATTTTTTTTACAAGTGACTTCACAAAAAAACTAAGAAAATAGGTGCAGTTTTGCATATTTTATCCATCTTTTACAAATTGTTGACACATTTTTTCACACAATCGTTAACTCTGCAGTCTGGTAGAAATGATCAAAGGGTAGAAATAAATGGTAAACTTTCAGAATGGAGAGGGGTAACTAGTGGTGTCCCCCAAGGGTCAGTCCTAGGACCAATCCTATTCAACTTACTCATAAATGATCTGGAGAAAGGGGTAAAAGATGAGGTGGCAATGTTTGCAGATGATCCTAAACCACTCAAGAGAGTTAAGACCAAAGCAGACTGTGAAGAATTTCAAAAAGATCTCACAAAACTAAGTGATTGAGAACAAAATGGCAAATGAAATTTAATGTGGATAAATGTAAAGTAATGCACATTGGGAAAAATAACCCCAACTATACATACAATATGATGGGGGCTAATTTAGCAACAACTAATCAGGAAAAAGATCTTCGAGTCATAATTCTCTGAAGACGTCCACGCAGTGTGCAGTGGCAGTCAAAAAAGCAAACAGGATGTTAGGAATCATTAAAAAGGGGATAGAGAATAAGACAAAGAATATCTTATTGCCCTTATATAAATCCATGGTACGCCCACATCTTGAATACTGTGTACAGATCTGGTCTCCTCATCTCAAAAAAGATATACTGGTATTAGAAAAGGTTCAGAGAAGGGCAACTAAAATGATTAAGGGTTTGGAGAGGGTCCCATACGAGGAAAGATTAAAGAGGCTAGGACTCTTCAGCTTGGAAAAGAGGAGACTGAGGGGGGATATGATAGAGGTGTATAAAATCATGAGTGATGTGGAGAAAATGAATAAGGAAAAGTTGTTTACTTGTTCCCATAATATAAGAACTAGGGGCCACCAAATGAAATTAATGGGCAGCAGGTTTAAAACAAACACAAGGAAGTTCTTCTTCACACAGCGCGCAGTCAGCTTGTGGAAATCCTTGCCTGAGGAGGTTCTGAAGGCTAGGACTATAACAGGGTTTAAAAAAGAACTGGATAAATTCATAGAGGATAGGTCCATAAATAGCTATTAGCCAGGATAGGTAAGGAATGGTGTCCCTAGCCTCTGTTTGTCAGAGGGTGGAGATGGATGGCAGGAGAGAGATCACTTGATCATTACCTGTTAGGTTCACTCTCTCTGGGGCACTTGGCATTGGCCACTGTCGGTAGACAGGATACTGGGCTGGATGGTCTGACCCAGTACGGCCGTTCTTATGTTAAATTATCTCTTTAGTCTCGTCAGCATGTCTTCCTTCCTTTTGCAAAAGGAAACCAATGTCCCACCTCCAAAGAGCCTGATGCTGCCAGTATCATCTCTGCATGTCTGTAGAAATGGATTCTCCTGTCAGGACAGGATTTCTCCTCATGTCCCTGCTTGCAGCCAATCCATTTGGATCAATTAGCAAACCTGCTGGGAATTCAGAAGCACAAGATATGCATTTTGCTGGTTTTGCCATAGATTTTCATCGACCCTAAACTTCAGCTTTTATTTTAAAATCAAAGCCGTTTATACTTATTCAAATGTCTAAGAAAGTCTTCTCTGCATAAATTGGATGAGGGACTGGAAGACATCCCTTTCCAAAAATAAGCCCATGTGAGCCCAAAAACATTGCAATAGTTTAACTTTTTCTATCCTTGTCTCTGGCCTGTTATGCTGTCTTCATTGCAAAATGGTATGTTTTTACATCAAGATAGCTACGTCATTGTAAAACACACCTTTTTTTTTTTAAAGTGAAGACCCACCCTTAACAAGGTGTGTTTCTAATTCTGTTTAGATAACTCACATTAAAACAGCAGTGAAGACATGACAACTTACCTTTTAACTCAGGTTAGCAGCTTGAGTTAAAGCCTTTAGGGCAGGGGTCAGCAACCTTTCAGAAGGGCTGTGCCGAGTCTTCATTATTCAGTCTAATTTAAGGTTTCGTGTGCCAGTAATACATTTTAACATTTTTAGAAGGGCTCTTTCTATAAGTCTATAACAGGGGTAGGCAACCTATGGCACGTGTGCCAAAGGCGGTACGCAAGCTGATTTTCAGTGGCACTCACACTGCCTGGGTCCTGGCCACCAGTCTGGGGGGCTCTGCATTTTAATTTAATTTTAAATGAAGCTTTTTAAACATTTAAAAAACCTTATTTACTTTACATACAACAATAGTTTAGTTATATATGCTAGACTTATAGAAAGAGACCTTCTAGAAATGTTAAAATGTATTACTGGCACGCGAAACCTTAAATCAGAGTGAATAAATGAAGACTCGGCACACCACTTCTGAAAGGTTGCCGACCTCTGGTCTGTAATATATAACTAAACTATTGTATGTAAAGTAAATAAGGTTTTTAAAATGTTTAAGACACATCATGGGGAGGGATAGCTCAGTGGTTTGAGCATTGGCCTGCTAAACCCAAGATTATGAATTCAGTTCTTGAGGGGGGCCATTTAGGGAACTAGGGGTAAAAAAAAAAATCTGTCTGGGGATTTGTCCTGTTTTGAGCAGGGGGTTGGACACTAGATGATCTCCTGAGGTCCCTTCCAACCCTGAGATTCTATGATTTAAAATTAAATTAAAATGCAGAGCCCCCTAGACTGGTGGCCAGGACCCAAGCAGTGTGAGTGCTACTGAAAATCAGCTCACATGCCTACCCCCGCTTTAGGGGAACATGGTATTGAATTTGTACTGTTAATCTGAGTTAAAGCCAAATGGCCATGTCTTCAATGCTATTTTATCCTGAGTTAACTAACACAGATTTGCTCACCAAGTTAAGAGCACACTTGTTATTTGCCTGAGAGTCGGGCTGAGTGTAAATGTGGTGGTCCTAAAACTGAATGGCAGGTATGTGATATTGCTAAACAAAATGGTCTGATTTCCTCCCTGGGTGTGTGTTTCCTGGACTGTGTAATGTTAGTGGTCTCACTTTCCTATTTTGCTGCTCTTTTTTTACTGACCATTTTTTTACATTTTCCTCTCTTTATTACCTTGCCCTCGCAAGACCTGTTCTGTGGAAACTCACCCTGAGGGGTTGAACATGACTCACTCCTGAGCCATCAAGATGCTCTTGCATGTTGGCTAGAGCTGCACAGAGGAAGTCACATTTTGGTTTAGGTTTTTACAAAACCTTTGTTGGTTGGGTTTTTATTTTTACAGAACCTAAGGGGAGTTCAGGGCTGGTTCAGTTTTCTCTGGAGGGCAGAGCATAGAGAGAAGGACGCGTCAGATAAATGTTTCTGGTTTGTCCATCATAAATTCACCGTAAGTCATGAGAGAATGACCCAAAGCCTCACCTGGAGACCAATTCTTCTGTTTACTTATTTGATGCTGTGTAAGCAAAATGAGCTTGATTTTGTTTAGTACAAGAGAAATAGATGGCCTAACGTTGACAACTGCATGATATTTCCAGGAAACTTGTTTGTTCTCTTTTCTGTTATCGTGGACTTTGGTTTCGTTAATAAGAACAGGTGTCACCACCAGGTGTACAGTCACAATACAGTAACTCCTCACTTAATGTTGTAGTTATGTTCCTGAAAAATGCAACTTTAAGTGAAACGATATTAAGCGAATCCAATTTCCCCATAAGAATTAATGTAAATGAGGGGGCTAGGTTCCAGAGGAAAAAAGTTTTCACCAGACAAAAGACACTCACTCACACACTCTCTCTCTCTCTCTCTCTCTCTCTCTGACATATATACACACACACACACAAAGTATAAGTTTTAAATAAACAATTTAATACTGGTACACAGTGATGATGATTGTGAAGCTTGGTTGAAGGGGAGGAGTCAGAGAGTGGGATATTTCCCAGGGAATGCCTTACTGCTAAATGATGAACTAGCAATTGGCTGAGCCCTCAAGGGTTAACTCTCACACTCTTCAAGGCAGCAGGAATGGAGGGAGGGGAGACAGCATCGCAGACGGAGATTGAGACACACACCGTGTGTGTGTGTGTGTGTGAGAGAGAGAGATGCACATTTCCCCTTTAAGTAGCTGACCCTACTCTTAAGTACACTGCCTTGTTAATTAGATCAACTTGCTGAAACCGCAGCTGCTGCCAGCAAGCTCCCTGCATCCTGAGCCCTGTCAAGTGCAATGTGAGCCCCCCCTTGCTCTATGGAAGATGGGGTAAGCGGGGTGCAGAAGCAGGGAGGAGGAGGACACCCTGACAGCCCCCCTCTTCCTCCCCTCCTCCCCACACAGCAAGCAGGAGTCTCGGGGAGCCGCTCCAAGGCAGAGGGCAGGAGCAGCACAGGGCAGTGGGGAGAGGGACAGCTGAACTGCAGGCAATTGATAGCCTGCTGGGCATCTGCTGCACAGGGAACTTAGGGGGGCTGCTGGTCCACCCTGGTTCTAAGCCCCCACTAGCTAGCTGCAACGGGCTGCTCTTCCTGCAAGCAGTGGACAAAGCAGGCGGCTGCCAAGCCAAGTTAGAAGGAAGCATTGCACAACTTTAAACGAGCATGTTCCCTAATTGATCAGCAACGTAACAACAAAACAACATTACCTGGGACGACTTTAAGTGCGGAGTTCCTGTACTCACACACCACCAACCCCTTTCCATTTACTTGTAAATGGGATGGGGAAGTGGCTTTGCAGAACTGTGAGGTTGTCTGAGAGAGTTAGTCCCAATCAGCTGCGGTCCCCACTGGCATTTCCCTCAATTTCTCCTTTGCCCTCTAAAACAGAGCCTAGCTCTGGATAGCCCTGGCTTCCTGCTGAGCTCCTGGGATCCATGTGAAGCTGCTAGAATTGTGGGTAGGCCCCTCCGTCCCAGCGGGACAATTGGCTGAAAACCCAGCGAGAGACCTTGTGGAGATTTTTCTTCCTTTTCCCCCTCCTGAGTGTTTCTTTGCAGGAAGGGGCAGTCAGGTTCACTGAGTTTTACAGTTTTTACTTGCTTGGGCAAACTGCTGTTGACATCATCGAGAGTTTACCAAGAAAGGGTTGAGTGGACAGTGAGTAAAGACAGCAGGTTTTGGCCTGTGGTTACTTTTTATTAAGTGCCAACACTAGGCTAGGCAAGGCAGGAAAAAAGACTCACGCTGCCCTGGAAAGGTTTACAGTTGAAGAGGGTTCTGAGTGTATCCTCTGCTTCTGCTCCTCATCCGCCTCGAACATTCTCTGGGCTTCCTTCCTCTCTCTGCTCAGGTGAGCTGCTGTGCTGCATTGAGTGGGGAAGCAGCAGCAGCAGGAGAACCAGTGAGTGAGAGGAGGAGGGCAAGCACATTTCTCTCCTTCCTCCCACAGCCCCGTACCTTCTGTGCTGAAGGCGGTGTAGCAACACTGCCCGTTAGTAATATATAAACATATGCGTTTGCACAGGAACAGATGCCTATCTGTGATCTTAGTATTGCCAAGTACTGCCTTAGTAGTTCAAAAATTATGAGTTAACCCCCCCGTCAAAAAATAATTATGAGATTGAGATTTAAAAAAATAATAAAAAATATGGAGTTCTTCTTATTTGCCTTCTGGGGTAGGACCCTTTAGGGTTCACACTTTCAAGCTTTCTCTGCAGCCATTAGGGCCTAGAACCTTTTTGGTTTTTTTTTTTTTTTAATGAAAGCTGAGATTCTCACCTAATCACATGATTCCAGGAGCTGGGGATTTAATACCACCAAATATCATAAGACTTGCTATGAAATCATGAGAGCTGGGAACACTGGATCTGTACATTGTTCAATGGTACTATCCCAGGGGTTCCCTGTAGTGTCGGGATCATGTCTAAGTCAAACCTGGCTCAGACATATCACTCATCTCAAGAACATGCTGCCCACAGATGCTTTCTAGATCATTAAAGTCAATAAGTAATATAAATGGAAGATTAGATAATCAAAGCCCAAACCTGTTTTTCGTTTGTCAGACAACTCGCCCACTCTAGTATTTTTCAGAGGCGCTCTAATCTCTGAGAAAACCATCTGTCTAAACAGGAGTGGAAAGTGACTTCTGTGAGTTTGTCCTTGTGCATGTGTGTTTATGTTTGGTGGATGCATGAGAACAGAAAGCCTCTAAACAATCTGTGAATATTTCTACTTCTCCCGAAGGGAGGAGAAAGATGGAGACGCAGGCAGAAAGATGAATCATTTATGCCTAGAAGAACAAAAAACTTGTTATATACAAAATAACTCCATCATCCACATGGGCAAAAGCAGGGAAGGACCCCGCCACCCTAGACATTGTGTTTGAACCAAAAATTTGCTTATCTTGAGGTTAAGGACAGGGCAAAGTGATAAAGTAACATAGGAGTAATGCATTATTACTTCTATTACAGTAGTGCCCAAAGGTCCCATTGGGCTAGGCACTGTCATGACAGTGCCTAAGGCTATTTCTTCACTGTCAGAAAGGTGTAGGTTTTTATATTAAGATAGCTAACTTGAGGTAGCTCTCTCTCTCTCAGGGCAGGTCTACACTTAAAACTTTGCATTGATGCAGCTGTACCTATGCGACTGTGTTGCTGTAGCGCTTAAGTGAAGACGCTCCTATGCTGACTGGAGAGAGCTCTCCTGTTAGCATAGTTAATCCACCTCCCAAGAGCCGGTGGCTGTGTCGCTGCCGACATAGCGCTGTCTACACAGGGGGTCAGATTGGTATAACTACGTTGCCCAGGGGAGTGGATTTTTCATATGCCGGTGTGATGCAGTTATACCAACAAAGAACTGTAGTGTAGATCAGACCTCAGTGTCTAAACAGACTTTACAGTGAAAACATGACTCGAGTGTTAGTATAAATGTGGTGGTCAGTGTGGCATTGCTAAACTAGAAGTTTGATTTCCTCTGGGTGTGTGTTTCCTGTACTATCTATTATCTCAGCTAGCTAGCACTTCTGTACGGGCAATAGTTCACACGTTTTTTGTTTTTGTTTGTTTTATTCCTTTTGGTTTACTGACTGTTTTCTGCAACATTTTCCCCTCTTTATTACCTTGAGTGGCTATCTTGCTTTATCACTTTGAGTTGCTGTCTTTCTGTTCTCCTTCGTCTACCAAACATAAACACATGTGCACAAGGACAATCCTAGTGAGACAAGGCTCAAGTAGCTTTTAACCCCTTGCAAGTGTGTGGGGTATAGTATTGACCTAGACTAGCTACGTTAAGGCAGGGCCGCCCAGAGGATTCAGGGGGCCTGGGGCAAAGCAATTTCGGGGGCCCCTTCCATAAAAAAAAAAGTTGCAATACCATAGAATACTATAGTCTTGTGGGGGCCCCTGTGGGGCCTGGGGCAAATTGCCCCCTCCTCCCCCCTCCCCCGGGCGGCCCTGGGTTGAGGTAAAAAAGTCTCCACCTGTGTTTGTCTCCACTAGGATTTTACAGCAGTAGCTAACTTGCATTAGTTATCTTGCTGTAAAAATGCACTTTTTGGGTGAAGATATAGCCATGGAGTAAGAGACAGCCCTGAAGAGCCTACAGTCTAAATAAACAAGACACACAAAGGTGTACCAGAGATATAACATACAAGCAGAATTAACAATGTGAGGGTAATAATCCTATTAATAATTTGCAGAAGGAGGGAACAGGCATCTTTCCATTTCATATGCTGAACAAGCTGAGTTGTGGTTGTTGCTGCGGGAGAAGATTTTTCCTGTCCCTAGAGAGTTTCAAGATTACAACATTTTTTTCCCCATCCTGAAATGAGACAAAAACATAAAAATCTTGAAAACTTTCTTGAACCTATTATTACGGGTTCGGTCACAGAGACCCCCTTGGGACTATCAGCTGATGTGCTGAAACTACCTCTGAGTCTGTTTTCTTTGCCAGCTTGGGACTTCAGACCCCTGTCGTGTTGAGCCAGATTTGCTAGCCTGTGGCAACACAGACCCAGGGTCTGAACCACGCCCCCAAAGCTGCAGACTTAACTGAAAACAGCTCAGCAAGTACTCCTGTCTCCAGCACCCAGACACTCAGCTCCCAATGGGATCCAAACCCCAAATAAATCTGTTTTACTCTGTATAAAGCTTATACAGGGTAAACTCATAAATTGTCCGCCATCTATAACACTGGTAGAGAGTATGCACAGCTGTTTGCTCCTCCAGGTATTAAGCACTTACTCTGGGTTAATTAATAAACAAAAGTGATTTTATTAAGTATAAAAAGTAGGATTTAAGTGGTTCCAAGTATTAACAGACAGAACAAAGTATGTTACCAAGCAAAATAAAACGAAACATGCAAGTCTAAGCCTAATACATTAAGAAACTGAATACAGGTAAATAGAGATGTTCCAATAAGCTTCTTTCACAGACTAGACTTCTTCCTAGTCTGGGCCCAATCCTTTCCCCGGTACAGTCCTTGTTAGTTCCAGCTCAGGTAACTAAGGGATTTCTCATGATTGGCAGCCACCTTTTTTCTGTTCCACCCCTTTTATATCTTTGGCACAAGGTGGGAATCCTTCGTCTCTCTCTGGGTTTCCACCCTTCTTTCTCAATGGAAAAGCTTCACATTTAAGATGGATTCCAGTATCATGTGACATGTTCACATGTCCTGTGAGCCCCACTCCATTTTTCCAGGGTTGGCCCACACATATACCGTGGAGGCTTGCAGGTAAACAGAGCCATCTACAGTCAATTGGCCTAGTCAGTGGGAGGCCATCATGATTCTAAACCACCATTAATGGTCCACACTTTGCATAATTACAGTAGGACCTCAGAGTTATACTTTATATTCCTAATATCAGAGGGGTAGCCGTGTTAGTCTGGATCTGTAAAAGCAGCAAAGGATCCTGTGGCACCGTATAGACTAACTGACGTTTTGCAGCATGAGCTTTCGTGGGTGAATACCCACTTCTTCGGATGCAAGTAGTGGAAATTTCCAGGGGCAGGTTTATATATGCAAGCAATAAGCAAGCTAGAGATAACGAGGTTAGTTCAATCAGGGAGAATGAGGCCCTGTTCTAGCAGTTGAGATTGTAGATCCCTGATGATGCGCTGGAGGGGTTTTAGCTGGGGACTGTATGTGATGGCCAGTGGAGTCCTGTTGGTTTCTTTCTTGGGTTTGTCTTGCAACCAACAGGACTCCACTGGCCATCACATACAGTCCCCAGCTAAAACCCCTCCAGCGCATCATCAGGGATCTACAACCCATCCTGGACAATGATCCCACACTTTCACAGGCCTTGGGTGGCAGGCCAGTCCTCGCCCACAGACAACCTGCCAACCTGAAGCATATTCTCACCAGTAACTGCACACCGCACCATATAACTCTAGCTCAGGAACCAATCCATGCAACAAACCTCGATGCCAACTCTGCCCACATATCTACACCAGCGACACCATCACAGGACCTAACCAGATCAGCCACACCATCACCGGTTCATTCACCTGCACGTCCACCAATGTAATATATGCCATTATATGCCAGCAATGCCCCTCTGCTATGTACATCGGCCAAACTGGACAGTCTCTAAGGAAAAGGATAAATGGACACAAATCAGATATTAGGAATGGCAATATACAAAAACCTGTAGGAGAACACTTCAACCTCCCTGGCTACACAATAGCAGATCTTAAGGTGGCCATCCTGCAGCAAAAAAACTTCAGGACCAGACTTCAAAGAGAAACTGCTGAGCTCCAGTTCATCTGCAAATTTGACACCATCAGCTCAGGATTAAACAAAGACTGTGAATGGCTTGCCAACTACAGAACCAGTTTCTCCTCCCTTGGTTTTCACTCAACTGCTAGAACAGGGCCTCATTCTCCCTGATTGAACTAACCTCGTTATCTCTAGCTTGCTTCTTGCTTGCATATATAAACCTGCCCCTGGAAATTTCCACTACTTGCATCCGAAGAAGTGGGTATTCACCCACGAAAGCTCATGCTGCAAAACGTCAGTTAGTCTATAAGGTGCCACAGGATCCTTTGCTGCTTTTATATTCCTAGTTTCAGATACAAGAATGATACATTCATACAAATAGGATGAACACACTCAGTAGATTATAAGCTTTGTAATGATACCTTACAAGAGACCTTTTGCATGAAGCATATTCCAGTTACATTATATTCACACTTACTAGCATATTTCCATAAACATATGGAGTGCAACATCACAGCTATAACTCAAAAAAAAAATCTGCACAGGATCAATCAAAAAGTTTTTGTTTCAATGTCAATCTTTTTTTTAAATGGTTTAACTTTTTTCACATCAGCGTCAGCAGAAGGGGAATCAAGCCATTGTTTTCCTGACTTACAACTGTGCCGCTGTAGTGCTCAGAGTGTAGATGCTTCCTATATTGATGGAAGTGGTTTTTCCCACTGATGTACATAATCCATCTCCCTGACCAGCGGTAACCAAGTTGATGAAAGGATTCTTATGCCGGGGATTAGGTCTGGTTAACTACAATGCTTAGGGGTGTGATTTTTTTCACACCCCTGAGCAACATAGCTAAGTCAGTCTATGTTTTAAGGGCAGTCCAGGGCTGAGTGGCTCCATATCAAAACATAATGGGCCTATTTCTTGTTGCTCTGAACCTGATGTTGTTATTTACACCAGTGCAAAGTGGGTATATAATGTTTTACACCTGCTTCACCCTCTCTTCACTGTGGTGGAAATGATTACACAGGGTGCAGGAAATGGAGGATCAGGCTTGTTTGTACCTAATGTTTCTGGATACACAAATAAAGGAAGTGACTTGGAGACTGAAGGAGAAGACAGATCTTTATCACAAACCAGCAATGCAGTGCAAGGAAACAAATGGCACTATTGCTCAACTTCCTTGTCCAAACCTGTGCCGGTGGATGATTCACCTTCTACTTGCTTTTCCTGGCCTCTGTTTCATGCAGTAATGTACGTTGAACCAGTCTCACGCTTTCATGCTACAAACCCCATTGGTGAAGTACCTTTATATTTCTCAATCCTTTTACCTAGGAACATTACTAATGTGTAAAGGATCAGACACCTTAGACTTGCTCTCCAGATACTTCTCCAAGGTCTTTGAAATGATACCATTTTTGAGTGTTACTCTGAGTCAAACAAACGTATTTGTTTCTCAGCCTTTTTTTCTTCCTTTGTGAAATCAAGTCGACTTCTTAGTGCTCTCAGTTGCTGCACCTCATCTCAAATTACACTGTAAACACTTTGGGGCAGTGATTGGCTGCTACCTATTACTTAGTACGAGTCGGGCCCATTTCTGATTGAGGCCTCTGGACCCAATATGGTAATAATAATAACGCACACTTCTGACAGGGTATAAATAACTTGTGACAGCCTAGTCATTTCCATGACAACACATTGTGATGTCAAGTGATCTCACTGTACAAATGAAACGGGGATATTTGGGTTGAGAGAGACTGAGCTTTATTATTGTTCTGGTACACAAGAAAATAAATAGCTCGTAGAATCATTTTATTTTGTCTAAATGTGCTCTTTTTATTCAACGTTGAAGTCTTTCAGGAAAATATAGTTACATGGTTCCTTTGGCATGTTTCCATAAAGAATGCAAAACATGCATTGTTTGGTATTTTCTTGAATGCTCAATCAGAGACACTTAACATGTCAGCACTCAGATCTGCCTAGTGAATTGCAACTGTTACCTGTCTGTCATGCTTAAAGGGCCATGGAAATAATCTAAACGAGAGAATGCTATCCTGGAGCAGTATGTAACACTCATACTTGTCATGCAGAAATTTGTCTCTGGTCTTTATTAGTTTTCTGAGTGCTTGATCATGCAGTCTTGGCATGGTAAAGATTGCTGGAGTAGGCTTTAAAAGGCTATAAAGTCTGAAAATATGAAATCCTATGAAACACATGCTTTTGAAAAGAATATTTAATTTATTATATATCAAAAATCAGTGCTCTAAGGATCAGATTCTAAGTCCATTAAAGTAAATGGAAAGATTCCCACTGACTTCCATGAGCTTTGGTATCGGACCCTTACAGTATAACAGATGGTCCATGGCCACTTTGAAATGTTTCCTGAGAAAGAAATTCCTGAGATTGGGCCTGATCCTGCTGAGTTTTTAATGAGATTGTGGCAATTTGGCCATATTCTTCAGCGGGAAAAGGAGCAAACAAGACGCACTGTCTGAGCCCTAATATATTTTGTTTCCCCCTGCCCCCAAGTATTTCTTGTGTATTTGCCAAAATTGTCCATTGAAAGCCGGCTGAGCAGTAAGACTCCAAATGGGCACAACAACTGACAAGAAGTAATATTTAATCTGTTGTTATATTATTGGAAGTGTGTAGGTAACCACGTGGCAGCAGGGCTGATGGGTTATACATTTAAGTACATTGGCAATATTTATGATGCTCTGGTTTCCTTGACGATATAATAATCTCTGTTTTGTTTTAAGGAATCCTAAAAAGATTTCTGCCGGCAATGGCAATCAGTGTCTTGCATGCTACTTTGCATAAATCTGCTGGTGTTTAGTTTTATTTAATTAAGAAACAGACACCTATTCTGCCAGTTCTTTCTTTATATTGAACATGATTACCGTTAATTAGGCTGGTTTCTGATCTCAGTTGAACAGGTGCAAATCTGAAGCTAATGCGGTCATTCTGGATTTACACCAATGTAACTGAAATTGGAATCTAACCATTTAAGTTTTATAATGGTCTGTTCATCTTTAATTCAGAAAATGCATCCTAGTTCCTTTCTCTCTCTTAATACCCCTTTTCCCCTTCCCTCTCTTTTTGATATTAACTCCTTCAGTGCCATGGCTCCAGTTAATAAGTCCATAAGTGCCTGTTCTTGTCAACAGTTGGTAATTTCTAATGTAAACCTATGGAGGCCTCAAAATGCCTGTACAATGAATATATTTCTGAGGGCCCCAGAAGGCTATGCAAAAGCCTACAGAACAGCTGTTTTGCTACATGAACCCAGTTTGCAATTCCTTTTATGCACGTCTTCTAGTATTTCCCGAAACAGATCACATTCCCCAATTCTGCCACCCTCGCTGACACAAGCAGCCCCTAATCTTATGAGCAGTCTCCTTAAAGGCAGTGGGAGTACTCCCATGAGCAGGGACTACTTATGTAAGGGTTGGAGGCTCACATCTCAAATTCCATTTTAGGGACAGCTTGGGAGGAAAAACACCAGTTTAGCATCCGGATTCCCAGTTGAAAGGAGCACATATCTAGCCTGGTGGCGCAGGAGCTGCTGCGTGTAGGACCCGAGTTGGTGAATAAGTTTTTGGGCATTTGGTTGGCTACAAGAGGGCACCTATAACTTTAATTTGCTAGAGAAAGGGCAAAATGCAGTGATTCACAGGGCTTTACACTACCATTGATCCATGTCAGGAACTGCCAGTGAAATCAGTGGGCGTTCCAGGCAGAGAGGGGGAAAGTCCTTGGCCCATAATTATATTCGGCATGAGCTGCAGGTTTGTCCGGTTATCATTATTAGACATGGCCGAGGGTGAGCATGTGACGTGAGAATGCAAAATAGCATCTGTGCGTGTTTGTATCCACTGTTGTTTCGTATTATTTACTTAGATTGTAGGCTTCTGGGGGCAAAGACTATTTTTTCGTTGTGTGTGTATATAGTGCTGAGCAGAGTGGAGTCCAAATTGGGTCCTCTAGGAATTATTGCTATACAAATAAATAATAAAATGAATGACAATTGAAAGTTATGGCCTCACATTAAGATATGATTTACTACTAGTAAGTTGCAAATTTTATGTAAACAGTAGAGCTGAAAAGAGCCTTTCAGAGAGGAAGTTTGAAAGACTCTGGAGTATCAGTCATAAGTAGGATGATGGTGGATGTAGCAGTTTAAGTGAGTTGACCAGAGAGCTAGTTTTTTCCAGAACTGAAGTAGATTTCATACAACATACTGGACTCAGCTGTATTCTCTGTTTTGTTACAAAGGGCTTTAGAACGAACGATGTGTCTGCAATAATAAGAAGGAAGTCAAGAAAATTGAGTACATTTATCATAATCGTAACTCACTATCTTTGGTGTATTTCTGAGAGCATAAGTTCATCAAGGTCATGTGAAGCAGAAGCACAATGAATATAGCATTTACTTATGCCAGGGTGTAGCAGTCTGGGAAAATGTAATTTACAAGAGTTGGGGTTCCTATTTCTTCATATAGGAAGGTTAACAAAATCAACAGGGTGAAGGAGGAAAAAGAATATCACCAGGTCAGGTCAAGGTGACAGCCAGCAGAATAACTGGAGCTCAGTTGCTCAAACAGAGGATCATGTGGCAAAGGCGCCTCCTTACTCTTCTGCGTGGGTTATTTTCATTGTTGATTTGTGTGCAGGGAGCGAGTACCTGCCCAAGTGTGTGTAGGGGTGTGTGGAATAAGCATGCAAGGGTGGGAAGTGGGCAGTTGAGTTGTCTTGATAGACTATCCTGAGTTTGATATCTAGTGCCAAATTCAGCTCTGGTGTAAGCAGGTACAGCCTAGTCAAAGGCAGCGGACCAGGGCTGAATTTGGCTCTTCTGAGTTATGGGAACTATTGTAGTATGTCCAATTATGCCTTAAATCCACTTAAATGCAGTTGGATTCAAATGCTAGATTGGATTCCAGTGCTGTCACTCACCACATAGCACTTGAAATTTAATGCAGAAAATACAACTTGGCAGGTGGCAATCTGTCTGTCTCCCCATCCCAGAACAGTGCTGAATGACATATGAAACTTGAGCTGGTGGCGAAGCATTCTCCTTTGTACATGTGAGCATTAAGATCATTAAAATCACACCATGGTTTTATAAGGTACTTGTTGTTATTTATGATAGAGAAAGAAAATCTTAATATTCCAAATGCAACTAAACTAGAGGGTTGCACACTCTGTTGCTTCTGTAGGCCAAGTGAATAGCATAGATCAGGGCTCCTCCACCTCTCATTCCCCTCTGTTTCAGGGACTACCTGCAACTCTCCTCACCGCCTCCCCTGCCAGAGGCTCTGAATATCCCCCTTGCCCTCCTCCCCCGCCTTGGCAGGCCTTAGTGCGCATTCCCAATCCCCTATACCAGGTTCTCCCAGTCCCCTCTGCCAGAGGTTCTGTGTGCTGCCCCATTCCCTGCACATGGCAGAAACTCTGTGTGCCCTCCCAGTTTCCCCCTCTGCCACCTGCCAGGGGCTCTGTGTGTCCCCCATGTCCTCACCCCCCATTCTTCCTCCTTCACACCAGGGGTTCAGTGTGCCCCCATTTCAACTTCCCCCATGCCAGGGGTGCTGTGTGTACTCCCCCATTCCCTCTTTCCTGCCGCTATTCTTATTTCTTTTCTTCCTAATTTAGGATCTCAAATATTGAGAGAATGAGCAGAGCTGAGAAGGGGTGTGGCATTATGCAGGAAGGTGCTAATGGCTGCCTTCAGCTGGTTTTTTGAACTGTCCACAGTTACTGAGGTGGCTCAATTGAAGCTGCTGGGTCAGCTACCCAGATGGCAGGAGCTCCATGTGTCCCCTATTTACCCCTTCTGGTTTTCCAATTTTCACTAAAATCAATAGGGTTCCACCTGTTGATGCCTAGAACGTTCCCTGAAATATTAGAATTGATCAGGCACAGCATTCAGATGTTATTTCATTATAGACAGACAGACAAACAGAAAAAAATGCCATGAAGTTGAGCATAGGTCCTTGCTTACCTCGGCCAGTTAAATAGACATAGCTGTTTGGAAGGTGCATGGACTAAAGATCAAAAGTAATTTTGTAAATTATGTATTTAGTTCTTTCCTATTTATCTAGAATTAAATTCTCACCTCAGAAGCAGCTTTCCAAAATTCTGGACAAATTACTTATCTGAGGGACCATCAGCAGCCATTATTAACTGGCGATATGCTGGTATTCTGCTAAAACAGCTAGCCTCAGATCTGCATGAGTCTCTTGGAGGATCTCTGAAGAGGAAATATGCAGCTTTTAATAAGGCAGCTCTGGAGCCAGTTTAGCAAATTAATTACTGTTGACTTTGGAAATAATAGCTTATTTTTATGAACTTAATTAGATGTGTAGCCAATAGAGAGCTGTCTGGGTGAATGATTTGACAGAGATCCAAATGCAAAATCTGTTGCTCAGTGCATCTGTAGAGCTTATGGAACTCACTAAAGGTTTTAGGTCCATGAACCAATTACTCTCTTCATATGTATCTGCTTTCATATAAACCAATTCTTAAAGCGAAAGGACCAGGTTCTCGCCGGCATAAATTGGCATAGTTCCACTGAAGCTACCATGATTGATGCCAGTTGGGAATCTGGCCCATTATTTGCAAATTATAGGCTTAAGAAAACAATAATTTAAAATGTGTCCAGACATTTAGTGCTGTATTCTGATCTCACTTGAACCAGTGTAAATCTGGAGTAACAGTTGACGCCTGTGAAGTAACATTGTGTAAAATTGTTGCAAGATCAGAATCAGATGTTCTTCTATAAACATTCATGTTTTGCAAAGCATTAAAACAAAACTCAACTATCGGAAAGGGAACAGCATAACTTTGAGACAGGTCTCAGGTGTGGGGAAATGTGCTGAGTGCAATGGAGAACTGGCATATTTCTCACTTCTTTTCAATAATCACTGATGAGACAATGCATGTAATATGATCAATCTTTAATACAGAGAGGAGACTAAATAAATGAAATGAACTAATGGGGCAAAACATGCATGAGGAAAGAAATCACAAGTGTAGAAGGGAGTCAAGTTTGTAACAGACACTTAATTGTGTCCATAAACAGTTCTTAGGTGAGTCATTTATTGCCACCAGGAGTGGCATCAATGATTAAGAATTGTGCAGGTGCAAGATGAAAGAATCTGTTTCAGCTAGATATTGACCCAGAGCATCAGAACCCCTCTTCAAGCTTTAACCACATTCTCTGGACTGGAGCTCAACATGGTTTGTCCTTATCTAAACTTGCAGATAAATGGTGCTCAGCGCTCATTCAACTCACCTGTTGCTAATACTCACTATCAGTAACAAGATAATTTTTCTAGTGTAGAGGTGGTTTAGTCAACTGCTGTGCTGAGACCACTTCCTATTTTGTTGACCATCATTGCATTCCCCCATCTATCTGCCTTCATCCATCTGTTGTGTCTTGTCTTATACTTAGATTGTAAACTATTTGGAACAGAGGACTATCTTTGTTCTGTGTTTGTGCAGCACCTAGCACCATTGTGTTATGTCCATGACTCAGTGCTACCAGTACAGATAATGAATAATAATATATGCAGTAACTTAAATGGAGTTACTTGTGATTTACAACAGAATCTGGCCTATAAACTCCCTACCAACTCTGATTCTAATTCATTTGATTAAGTCCTATAGGATATCTGGTGCCAATATTTAAGCATTCTCTTTATGCAAACTAGCTGACTCATGGCTTGCCAATCAGTGTCTCTGACAAAAAGAACTATAGAAATCAATAATACAAACCCAATATAGCCGAAAGGCGGCAGCTACGCGTCATCAGGAACAAGATATTGAGTTCCTGCTCCTGAAGATTTTCTCATGAGCTTTACTTCTCAATAATAATTTTGTAATATGTTTATTTTGAATAGAGGTGGGTTTTAGTCATGAAATTTAGATCCAGGATCCAATCTGAATCCAAAATTAGATGGCTGTTTGATCTTGATATTCTAGTTTTGGATCAAGTCTAGTTTTTATTGGACTGAGAGGAATGCATTGCAACATAAATGACTTCCTGTTTTGGGGACTGTTCTGTGGTAGTAAAAAAATCCCAGCTTTGTTGTAGCATCTCTGTGGAGTCTGGCCTGGCTCCTGCTGGTTTTGTACCTAATGGGACCGGTTTTAAAAAGAGTCTCCATGCACAGCTCTGCCTGCATGCTGGCCTGTCAAAATAGGTGTTGAGTACATTTAGTGAGACTGGATGGGGCTTTCTAAAGATCTCAATGTTGGCTTATCTCTGCCCTCACTGAAATTGATGGGATTTTTATCACTGAAGTCAGTGGGGGCAGAGTTAGGGTAATCCGCGGGTGGGCCGTAAGACAGTTTGTTTATATTGACCGTCTGCAGGAATGGGTGCCCATGGCTCCCACTGGCCACAGGTCGCCGTTCCTGGCCAATGGGAGCTGTGGAAAGTGGCAGCAGCCCAGATCCAGAGTTTCAAGACAGGGAAGATGAAGAATTAGGAAGAAGGTAGACAGGGGCAGGTTTCATCACAAGCAGAGCAAATGATTATTGAGGGCAATGTACTTTGGGGGCCTTTTGAGCTCCTGGCTTAACTCAGCAACAACTCATGAGCAGCAGGGTGGAAGAAAGGGAATGCATAGTTCAGTTATTTTCTTTTCCCCCGCTGCTCTTGTTCTTGTTCGAGACTCTGAGGGTATGGCTACACTGGTGAGTTGCAGCGCTGGAAAGCCTCCACCAGCGCTGCAATTAGTAAGTGGCCACACCTGCAGGGCACTTCCAGCGCTGCAACTCCCTGGCTGCAGCGCTGGCCGTACACCTCACTCAGCATGGGGAATAAGGATTCTAGCGCTGGTGCTGCAGCGCTGGTCATCAAGTGTGGCCACACACCAGCGCTGTGATTGGCCTCCAGGGTATAAGGATGTATCCCAGAATGCTTTTATAAATTACTCTCTTTGTTTTGTTATGCAGCCTCTCTTTGTTTTGTTATGAACGAGCTCCGCGCGGAGCTCCGTTGCCGCTGCTGCTTATCTAAAAAACAAACAGAGCTCCTCTTTGCTGTGATCATCTGTACCTGGCTGTAAACAATCAAATAAGAGGCAGGCAGGGAGCGAATGAAACAGCGGGGAGTCGTGTTGGCTGCAGGCTGTTTGCAATTAAGAGTTAAGACTAAGGGGTTGGAAACATGTTCTGATTTTTCAAGGCAGGAAGCTAAACACACAGTGTTGGCTCCAAAAATCCCCTCTCTCTCTCCCCCCGCTCCCTGTCACACTAGACCCCACTCCACCCCCCTCTTTTGAAAAGCACGTTGCGGCCACTTGAACGCTGGGATAGCTGCCCATAATGCATCACTCCCAACAGCGCTGCTAATGCTGCAAATGTGGCCACACACCGGCGCTGGTAGCTGTGAGTGTGGCCACACACCAGCGCTGGCCCTGCACAGCTGGATGACCAGCGCTGCAAACTACTAGCGCTGCAAACCGTAAGTGTAGCCATGAATGTCACAACTCCTGTCTGCTCAACACTGTACACAGGAATTGAATGAGTAGACTTTAACACGGTGTCCTGTCAAAGTACTATGTGCTGCGACACAAAACCAAGAATGGGAACTGGGGATTTTTCTAAGAAACCTCACTGAAAGGTCACTAGGGTGAGAGAAAAGTCATGAGAACTGAAATGAGGCTAATCAACAGTGATTGTGGGAATGCTTGTCTCAGTGAGGATGAGAGTGCATGCACAGTATCATATGCTCGGAAGCATTAACAGGAAATTGCTGTTTCTGCTGGAAGCCAGCTCTGCTAACTTAAATTTTTCCTAAATTAAGGTTATCGCATCGTCTTTGATAAGTGTTTAAAATAGCTTATGTCAGCATCATAACCTCGTTACAAAGTGGTGAGGACATGGATTAGCTAAAATAATATACATAATGGAAGAAACTGGGGATGAGTGAATCTCATGTAGTCTGCATTATTGCAACCCCGTGTGTTCAAAAATCATGAGCCAGGCCCTCCAAAATGAGGGTAGAATGAAAATCATGAGATTTAAAAAAAAAAAAATCTGAGCTCTTTTTATTTGCCTTCTGATTTTTGAACCTTCAGGGGTCACATTTCCCCTACATCCACAAAGACTAGAAACTTTTTATGTTAATGAAAGCTGAGATTCTCATGTGATGATCTGACCCCAGGAGCTTGGGTTTAAAAAACCCCACCAATTCTCATGAGTCTCATGATAAAACTGCAAGATTGGCAACCCTTAGTTTAAGATTTTGCAAACCTATCGCACTCTTTTCAGGGTTAATAAAGACAATTTTTGTTCAATCCTTTCTTCCTGTAATTAAACCCTGCCCTCAAGAGTCAGTCAGGATTTCAGATCTGTGTTTTGCTAGATCAGGAGTCAGCAACCTTTCAGAAGTGGTATGCCGAGTCTTCATTTATTCACTCTAATTTAAGGTTTCTTGTGCCAGTAATACATTTTAATGTTTCTAGAAGGTCTCTTTCTATAAGTCTATAATATATAACTAAACTATTGTTGTATGTAAAGTAAATAAGGTTTCTAAAATGTTTAAGAAGCTTCATTTAAAATTAAATTAAAACGCAGAGCCCCCCGGACCGGTGGCCAGGATCCGGGCAGTGTGTGTGCCACGGAAAATCAGCACGCGTGCCATAGGTTGCCTACCCCTGTGCTAGATGAAGGGAAGCTCACGTTCTATGATAGACAGGCAACGTGACGCAGGTGGAGCAAGCTATGTATTAGGGAGAGAAAAACTGTGCTATAAACTAGGCTGGCACAATGGGATGCCACATATACAGTGTTTGCTTTTGTCCCTAGAATTTTTCTCTCCCCCTTTTCTAATTCTGTATTCACAGTCTCTCTCTCCTCTTGTTTTTCACTCTACCCTCATTTTGGCTCCACTGCCCACCTTGTTCTTTCAATGGATTTTTTTTCTCCCTGATTTTAGCCTCTGGGCCGTACATGAGCCCAATAACATTCAAGGTGGTGGTCAGCTTTCACGCTCACAATATTCAGGTGTTTGAAACAAGGCCAAACCAATCCACTGTTCCCTAGCGAAACTTTTAGTGAGCTAAACTGGACCTGTTGGACTCAGCTCATTGTAAAGGGCAGTATGGAGGCATGCTGCCCCTTCAGTGAGACTGGGTGCTTCTCAGAGCTCCCTGGTTGTGCCGTTTGGGTGTCTGTGGCAGGGAGGGGTAATTTGCTATTCCCTCTGCCTGGCCAGCCACAGCTAGTTCTCATGGTTGACATGTAGTGGGGAAGAGGCAAGCCATGGCTTTTCTTGCTCTTCACTCCTCCCTGTTGCCTTTCCAGCAAGTTGCTCCTCAGGGCAGCAACTCAGTAGCAGCCCCTGTGCTCAGGAGCTGCCATTCTGGTCAGCCCTTAAGTAGGTCACATTGGGGGTGAGGTGGGAGGGGGAGACAGGGAATAGGTAGTAATTGAGCTGGTAATTTATGGCTCTTGGGCTAGATTTTTGCCACAGGGACACGGCCTATACTAAGGAATGCACATTGCTGCCCCATCCCAGGGAGAGAATTGTGGCTCACGGAGCCATACTTCCGTCTCTGCACCTGCTTTGCTCCAGGGGATTGTCTCTCCGTACCAGCAGCAAATTATCACCCCCATTGCTGCCTGTGCCAGCTGCACTCTGCTGACTTGTGCTATCTGGCTGCTACTGTGAAAGCAGATGTAGCCGAAATAGAATTGCCACTGTCAAACAGGCCTGCTGCAGCCATAACTGGACTCAATACATTTGTTAATAGTTTACCCATTAACTTATTATGTCAATTCATCTGACAAGCAGAACTCTTGTGCCTGGCACAATAAAGAACGAAGGGAAGGTGAAGACGTTATGATCGATGCCAAACCCACCCCGTACATATTCATCCTTGACATAATCTCTAAGGTGCTTGTTTGCCATTTCTTCTCATCAAGTCTTTATCGCCACAGCAGGTGATAAAGATGGAAAATCATTATTTGTGCCTATATTAACTTTTGCCACGCAAACCCTGCTCTTGTGCAAGCCCAGTTGCCATCATGATTCATTGGGCTGAACTTCGAAGGATAAAACACATCTTTTCAGACTGAAGAAAATTCTATTTCCTTTCCAGATATAAATGCAGGTAGAATAAATACGTAATGTTATGCTGCTAGTGGCCATCCCTTAATGGCATGCATATGCTAGAAGCGGCAATGTCCTAGTAAAATAATTGCACAGCATAATGGTGGTGGGGCAGGAAATGAAATATACTGTTATCTTGTAGGTTTGATCCGCCAGCCTAGGCAAAGCTCTTACTGACATTAGCGGTGCAGTATCAGGTCCTGTATTCAATATGAAATCACACTTATAAACTTCTCTGTGTTATTCTGGAATGTCAGTAATTGGTCTGGTGAGGTGAGCACACTGGGAGACCCATGTTTTCTAGTGGACTGTATATTCTGATCGGGGAACATTTGGAATTTTACAATTCTATAGAGCCAGTCATCAAACACACACATGGTGAAACTCCACTGGAGTCACCGGGGTGAAATTTAATCGAATACACCATTCCGGCTGCTTTGAAAGGGCTGTCAACTGTGGCTGTTAAGTCCGGCATACCTGTCCTCAGGGCTGAAAGGAAAGCTCCTGTGACTGTGGTTTACATACCATACAAAATGCTTAGGCAGAGGCATGCAAGGAGCCAGGAGACAAAATGTAGATCTCCTGGGCACAAGTGAATTGCCTTTGCATCTGGTCATGACAAGGAAAAGTGTAGCATTGTTCTTCAGGTTAATGCAGCACTCGCATTAAAGGCCAGGCTGTGTAGTGATGTAGAATAGAAGATGAAAATGAGTGGTTTGGTAGTTTTGCATTTTAATCTATACTTTTTATTTCCATTCCTTGGATAAAAGGGGCAAAGAGGGGTGCGTGTATGTGTGTGTGTGTGTGTGTGTTTACAGAAGGGCATCTGACAATTCTATGAGGGTCCTCAATGAGTCTACAACTAGCCGGATGTGTCATCCCTTTTAGCCTTGTCAAGGACTCTGTGCCACTATGACATAAGGGGCTTCACAGATGATTGGAAGGTGTCAGAACCACAAACATGCTTAAAAATCACTCACAAAGAACTGATATGCTAGGCCTGACCCTGATTTTGCGCTTTTATTACACACATGAAACTGAATTGATTCTGGATTTGCACTAATGTAACTGAGTGGAGAATCTGACCCCATGTTTCTTGGCTCTGTCTGAATAGAATATGGGTATTTGCTTTCGGATGCAACCAATTCTTTTATTTTTTAGAATTACATAGCATTACCTTTATTTGAAGACAGTAACAAATATTCTTTAAAAGTGTCTAAACACATGAATTATTGTTTTAAAAGGTGAAGTGAATTATTTGCAAAAGTTACAAATCCCCTTTTCCAAGCAAACAATTCTGTACAAAATTTAACAGCCGAAATGACATGTGACTGTTGTAAATCATTTCTTTGAAGGGGGTCAGATCCTCAGCTGGTATAAATGGGCTTAGCTCCATTGACTGACTTAAAACCGCTCGATTCACGCCTGCTGACAATCTGTCACTGAGCCTTTTCAGTGTAGTTGTCAAGCTGCATGTTTATGATGGAGTCATACAAACATTGATGGGTCTCTTATTATGCTGATATGTAGGAGGGTATTATCTGGGGTTAAACATAACTGTGTTTAAGGACGAGGGATTTGATCCTGCAACTTTTAATCATACTGAACTGCACTCGCACAAGAAGTCCAACTGAAGCCATGAGCTTTTCATGTGGGTAAGCCTTGCTGAACCTTAATGAGGGTTGCAAATTGGACAGTAAGGAAGGAAATAAATCTTAAAAAACCAAACCAAATCCATGAGCAACGAAAAGTGATGTAAGATCTTACTAGATTTGTGTCATGTCTCATTTTCTCCAGATTTTCCACTGACTCAGATTACTAACAGGGGAACAAGGAGGTAGGGAGTACGTTAGTCATAATTGCAGGAAACGTCTTCTAAAATGCTGCTGCTTAGTTGTAGATGACCTGACTCTGATGCTGTTTTTCCTTTGCTCGCCACCTGCTTCTTCCACTAACATAAAGAGTACTGGGTGTAATCTCCCGCAGGCTCATTAACAATGAAGAGATTTACTCAAGTGCTGTGTAACATGTAACAAGCCCTTTAGAAAGGAACAATAGTCCAGTGGCTAGGACACTAGATTGTGACTTGGGTCTCTGCTCCATCATTGACTTCCTGTATGACCTTGGGCAAGTCACTTAAGCCTGGTCTACACTGGGGCGGGGAGGGGAGGAAGGATCGATCTAAGTTACACAACTTCAGCTATGTGAATAACGTAACTGAAGTCGACGTACTTAGATCGACTTACTGTGGTGTCTTCCATGTGGTGAGTCGACTGCTGCTGCTCTCCCATCGACTCTGCCTGCGCCTCTCGCCAAGCTGGAGTACAGGAGTCGACGGGAGAGCGCTCAGGGGTCGATCTATCGTGTCTAGACGCGATAAATCAACCCCCGCTGGATCGATTGCTGCCCGCCGATCTGGTGGGTAGTGAAGACATACCCAGAGTCTCTTTGTGCTTCCGACCCCCATCTGTAAAACAGGGATAACAGCACTGCCTCCCCACCCCAGAGATGTTGAGAAGATAAATACATTAAAGACTGTGAGGTGCACGGACAGGACCGGCCTTAGGGAAAATGGCGCCCTGGGCAAACTTTTATTTTGGTGCACCTCCCCACCCATTGCCCTGGTCCCTGTGGGCTCCCCACTCCCACTTTGCCCCTAGCTCCTGCACTCCCAGCCCTTCCACCCCACTCCTGAGCCCAGGTGGGGAAACTGATCTGGATGCATGGAGCAGCTGCATTGCTGCCCGCTCTCCCTTGGAACGTTGCTCTTCCGCACACCCCTAGGTGTTGGGGGGAGGGAAGGGGGCGAGGAGCCACATCAGGGATCCCTGCATCCAGGTCACTTTCCCCACCCGGGCGGCATAAGGGGCGGGCAGAGAGCAGCAGCTTTTGATGCTCGCTTCCCAGCCCAGCCCAGGTGGGGAAAGTGACCTGTATGCATCGAGCACTCGGTGTTGCTCCTCGCTCCCCCTCCCAATCCCCTATGGGGGCACAGAGGAATGCTGGGGGGGGGGTGAGCTGTATTTGTGTGTCACTACTTCCCCCAACCCCCCAATGTTCCTCCACTGGGAGGAAGCAGGGAGAAATCTGGAATTAATATGTTCTTTTAATCACAAAGGAAAAAGCAGGTAACAACCTCTACTGACTTTGGATGTTTCTTTCTCTGTTCCGCATCGGTTTGAAAATGTAGCTATGTATGAAGCAGTTGTAGCTGGTAATGTCAGTGAACCAGATAGGGCAGCGTGTTGTACTTTGTGGTTTTTATCCCATGCACGATTTATTACACAATTAACTGCACATTAATGCACTGACTGAGCAAGTTCACTGTTTGCTTTCCATTTAAAATCAGAGCAAGAGAGTGCTTCTAAGGGTATGTCTACACTGCATCTGGGAGAGAGCCTCCCAGACTGGGTCAACAGATTCATGCTAGTGGGACTTGCCGTAGCGAGCTAAAGATTGCAGTGTAGTAGGCAGTGCTTTTACATTGCAACCCAGGCTGGAGCCCACCCCACCCCCTACAGGCTTGAGTGCCCAAGCTGCAACATAAAAGCTACACAGCCAGTTTTAGAGCCCTCGCGTGAATCTGTTGACCCGACTGAGAGGCTTGCTCCCAGATTCTGTGTAGACGTATTCCAAGTGACATCCAATCCTGGTGAAGCCCTCATAGCTAAAACATCAGTATTTCAAATGGGAAACACCATAACCTTTAATGGAAATGTCCTGGGCCCCCACTCCTGCTGCCATTGAAATCAAAGGGAAGTTTTCCATTCCAGCCTGAAGCTGCATTCACTTTTCTGCTGAGCCCTCCTTACGCTGTTGAAATTGTCCTCCTCTGTGTCCACAGTGGCCAGGCATATGGTAACGTGCCTGTAGAGGGCATTCCAGAGGCTGTGATAGATTGGAGGAATCCAAGGTTACAGGTCCATTTGAGCTATGCTGCCAAAGAGACAGTGGAGAAGCCAGGGGTCTCCACACACCAGGCCCTTAACCACAGATAGATTCCCCGGCAGCCACCTGAACTTATCATGTATGATGCTGCAGAAACAATAACAATGCTGAACCCTTCCCTTGAACAGCCCCCTGTGTTGTTGGTGAGCGAGCATTTAAGATGTCACTGAGCCGTGAAAGAAGAGTAAATACCTCAACGCTGGAGAAAGTTGCAGCAGACATGAGCAATTTAATAGAGAACCTGGACACCAGGGAGCTCCACTTTGAGGGGGAAGAGGTGGATGCTGACGTGTTGAATGATCCGAAAACAACTGGTGAGTTAGTGTCCATCTGTTTTCACCATATGTCCCACTAGGATTTAGCAATGCAGTGCAGCTGAGGCGAAGATGAAGCTTTCAGTTTGATGGTGTTAGGGAGTGTGGGTGGAGAGAGTGAGAGAGTGGGCCAGGATTTTGAAGCTCTGGTGGGGCCTCGTGAAACTGTGCTTGGTTCTTTCGGGCTGTGAAACCTTTAAAGTGATGGTGCCATCTTGCAAAGTACTTTTGAGACGCCTACAAAAAACATAGTGATGCCCTCAACCTAAACTGGGAGTTGAGGGTGGTCAGCATCATGAAGGATCAAACCTGAATTTGAGGATCCAAAGCACCTTCTAGGAGTTGCTCAGCAGGAATGAGCCACAAGAAGCACATCCAAAGCCTATTGAAATCAGTGGAAAGACTCCTACTGGTTCCTGTAGGCTTTGGATCGGGCCTTAAGTAAGCTTTAAGATTTAACTTGGATTTCCTTTCTTTTGTTGTGTTCTAAGGTATAAACCCTTCATTTCATTTTGGCACAGCAGCTGCACATTACTGCACCTGTCTGTCTGTCATCTATGCATTTCTCGCTATCTAATAAAGGCAGGTTGGCTTTTTTGTTTGTTTTTGTTTTTGTTTTTTAAACAGGATTAATGTTTTTTTTCTAATCTACTCGAGATTTCTGACGCTTGGCTGTTTCAGAACTCTTTAAAATAATACTTACAAACTACCCTGAAACTGTCAAAACACTGCTTTTTGTCTTGCCTACAATTTTCATTAGTACCTAGGTGACCTGTTGCAAATTGCCAAAGTGTATGAATGAGTAAGTCTGCAAACATACACAAATAGCCTCCACCAAAAAACCTTGCTACACAAAACACCCTTTTGTTCACGTATTTGACAAGTGTAATTTAATTTTAATTATTCCTGATAACACCAGTAAATATCCTGTAATATATTTTGTAACATGGATGAAGACTTAGTGATAGAAGACCTCATCGCAGCACTTTGCTATTAAATCTTTGCTGAGGCTGCTCATTTCGTGCATGAATTATGGAATGTGTTGCTTACCTACGTGCAAACTGCTGCAGTTTTACTGTATTTCTCCAGGTAACCATTGACTCTATTTTATGACAAGAAAGTGCTATATCTGGCATTTGAACTCTTCAAGTCAGATGACTTAATGTGAAGACTTCTATGAGCTGAGGTTCAATAGGTTTTAATAAGGCATGATATGCATTGGGGAAAAATAATATATAAAATTTTATATTATCATTATTAACTTGTTACATTATCCCTTAGCTATTACGCTCTTATTCATAGTTAAAATAGTGTTAAGATAATTACTATTTTATGATCATTTGCAGTGGGCATCCCATTCTCTGCAATTTATAACACTCAAGGGTTCAAAGAGCCTCATATACAGACATATCTAACCGGATGTCCGATTAAAGTCCGAGTTCTGGAAGTAGAACGCTTTACCTCAACAAAAAAGGTCAGAACATGAATGTTATTGGAACATTGTTTTAAATCCCAATCCCATTTTTAATGTCATACTCCTATTACCATGTTAACTCATCACTTACAAGTTAACTTTCTGTAAATCAGCTAGTGGGTTTTAGAAAATATGAATACGTCTGTATGGGAATAACTCTATCAAGGGCAATATGAATAATCTTTGCCTGTTCTGTTTTGAGTCTAATAAAAATTGTAACTAAAAGTCGTAAGGACCTTTAAATAAAAAATGGTAAACTCTAGAGGATTTAATGCTAGAAGATTACCCATTGAGTACTGAAACACTGGTGCTATTCTTTCCTGCAGGTACCAAGTCCAAATGTTTATACTGTTGAGTTCACGCATGGGGACTTTACATGGCAAGTGAAAAGGAAATTCAAGAACTTTCAAGAATTCCACAGGGAACTGCTGAGATACAAAGCCTTCATACGAATTCCTATCCCTACAAGGAGGTAACTGTTTTATGCAGTCTTACAACTATGGTTCAAGGCCCAAATTGCATTGGAAAGAAGCGAAAAGCCTGATTCTCTCTTACTTCTGTAGTATACAGGTGTAACTCCATTGACTTCCAAGATTCACTCCTGATTTACCCTGGTATAAATGAGAGGAGAATCCGGCTCAAAATCAACATATTAGTAAGCAGCAGTAATCTGAATGATCCAATGATCTCTTTCTTGCTAAATGTAAAAAGCATGTGGAACATTTTGTGCAGTCAGTTTTTAAGCAGAATTTCCCACTGAAATCATTGGGTCATTGGTCTTAAAAATTTATAGCACAATATAGTCTCTTACCTTTAAGGGCTTATATCTGTGAGTGCTGAGCTCTCTCGGGCCTGGTCTACACTACGCGTTTAAACCGGTTTAAGGAGCGTAAAACCGATTTAACGCCACACCCGTCCACACTAAGAGGCCCTTTATATCGATATAAAGGGCTCTTTAAACCAGTTTCTGAACTCCTCCCTAACGAGAGGAGTAGCGCTAGTATCGGAATTACCATATCGGATTAGGGTTAGTGTGGCCGCAGATCGACGGTATTGGCCTCCGGGCGGTATCCCACAGTGAACCACTGACCGCTCTGGACAGCAATCTGAACTCGGATGCAGTGGCCAGGTAGACAGGAAAAGCCCCGCGAACTTTTGAATATTTCCTGTTTGCCCAGCGTGGAGCTCCGATCAGCACGGGTGGCGATGCAGTCCGAAATCAAAATAAAAAAAGAGCTCCAGCATGGAATATGCGGATGTGATCGCAGTAAGGGCAGGCAAATCCGTTCTATCAGCGCTCCGTTACAGAAGACGAAATTCAAAATAATTTTTAAAAAATCCCCACACAGACGCCATAGCAGGGACTCAGCACGCTGCTGCGTGACAAGCGTAACGGAAAGCCAAAGAATCAAATGGATGCTCATGGAGGGGGGACTGGAGCGGGGACTGGAGGACTCAAGCAATCCCACAGTGCCTGCAGTCTCCGAAAAGCATTTGCATTCTTGGCTGAGCTCCAAATGCTTCTAGGGTCAAACACAGTGTCCGCGGTGGTTCAGGGCATAGCTCGGCAATTTACGCACCCCCCCACCCCCCCCCAGAAGTGAAAGGGAAAACAATCCTCTCTTGACTCTTTTACATGTCACCCTATCTTTACTGAATGCTGCAGATAGACGCAATGCTGCAGCAGTCAACACCAACATCCTCACTTCCCCCCCCCCCCGCCATGGGTGGCTGATGGTACAATATGGCTGATATCCATCGTCATCATCAGCCTATTGGCACATGGGGCAGTGCAAAAGGACTGGTAACCATGCCGACTAGCATTCAGTGAGGTCAATCATGGGCGCCTGTATAAAAAGCTCCTGATTTTTCCTGGTAGATGGTGCAGTATGGCTGGTAACCGTCTTCATCATAGCAACAGGGGGCTGAGCTCCATCAGCCCCTGCCCTTCATGTGTAAAGAAAAGATTCAATTGTCCCTGGACTAGCAGCGGGATGCTGGGCTCCTCTCCTCCACACTGCTTAATGTCCTGTCTGGACTATCATAGCAGCTGGAGGCTGCCTTCCACTCATTTCTCACTAACAAGTCACTGTGTCTTATTCCTGCATTCTTTATTACTTCATCACACAAGTGGGGGGACAATGCTATGGTAGCCCAGGAAGGCTGGGGGAAGAACGGAATCAACAGGTGGGGTTGTTGCAGAAGCACCCCCTGTGAATAGCATACAGCTCATAATTTCTGCTGGATCTGACACAGAGCAGCTGTGCTCTCTGGTTCTATGATACAGTGGTTCTCTAGTACACTTGCCCATATTCTAGGCAGGACTGATTCTATTTTTAGATTACAAAAAGGAGGGATTGACTCAGGGAGTCATTCCCAATTTTGGCTTTTGCGCCCCTGGCTGATCTCAGCCAGGGGCACTTATGACAGCAGCAAATGGTGCAGTGCAAAAGGACTGGTAACCATGATCATCTTATTACCAAGTTATGGTATGGTAGATGGTACAGTATGGCTGGTAACCATCTCTGCTGTCATGCAAAAGCAAAAGCATGCTGCTGTGTAGCGCTGCTGAATCGCCTCTGTGAGCGGCATCTAGTACACATACAGTGACAGTCACAAAAGGCAAAACAGGCTCCATGATTGCCATGCTATGGCATCTGCCAGGGCAATCCAGGGAAAAAAGGCGTGAAATGCTTGTCTGCTGTTGCTTTCCCAGAGGAAGGAGTGACTCACGACATTTACCCAGAACCACCCGCGACAATGATTTTTGCCCCATCAGGCACTGGGATCTCAACCCGGAAATTCCAAGGGGCTGGGGAGGCTGCGGGAACTATGGGATAGCTACGGAATAGCTACCCACAGTGCAACGCTCCAGAAGTCGATGCTAGCCTCGGACCGTGGACGCACACCACCGATTTAATGTGTTTAGTGTGGCCGCGCACACTCGATTTTATACAATCTGTTTTGCTAAACCGGTTTATGTAAAATCAGAATAATCCCGTAGTGTAGACGTACCCTCGGTTTCCCTTCCCAGTGACTCTAATGAGGTGCTCAGCAGTTGGCAGGACTGGGCCCAAGGACTGGGACAGACATAAAGAGAGTTGTGGAAAGAGGCCTGAGTGGTGGAGTGTTACAAAAGGATAGTTTGATATTGGCATGAGAAGACAATAGGAAGCTAGGGGGCAGTCGAGGAAACAAGAGTAAGGATTTTGGTGGGGTAGAGATGTGAAAGGCTAAGGATTAGTGAAACATAATGGTCCAATAACATGGTCCAAGTTCTCTTCTGCTTAAATAGGCAAAACTCATTTGAAGTCAGTGGATCTGTGGCCATTTGCATCAAAGGAGAATTTGGCCCACTATCCTCTGCTTTTTGCATTGTATTTTAGTTTGAATTGATTTGTACACAGTGATTTGTTAGACAATTTTACGCCTCCCCTTATCTTTCCTCACTACCTGTCCCTCATTTTATAATAAAGTTTTAAATAGAACATCAGGACTCTTGTGTCAGAGGAAAAGACGCTCACGTTCTACTGATCAGACAAATAATCTGGGATTTTTTTTTCTTCCAGTCACACAGTTAGAAGACAGACTATCAAAAGGGGAGAAGCGAGGCAGATGCCGAGTCTGCCACGCACGTCTGAGAACATGGTCCGAGAAGAACATTTTTCTAGTAGAAGAGTAAATGTCCTTTCTCCTTCTAAATACTTTGTTCAGAGATGTGGGTATGCTGGTAAAAGAGAGGCTATTGACATGTTGTGCTGTCCAACTTATTCTTGGGATTTTTCTGACTTTCACTATTGAGGACCAGCTTGTTTGCAGAGCTGTGTTCTGACCAAGTTCACATGCCTCTGTTTTGTTAGTAAATTCTTCTCCTTGGTGAACCGAAACTCTGCCAAATTTAGAGCCAAATTGTCCCTGCTCAGAAAGTGGAAGACTGCCTCAGGGAGCACTCTGCCAAGATCTGAGTTATTTCCCCTTTGTTGGGATATTGTGGCACAGTGGAGGGTGTGCTACATGCGTGTGGATTTTTTTTTTCATTTAGTCAGTGGCTTCTTATTGATTCTCTTCATGACTTCCTGTAGCTATATAATTAGATTTTTATAGTAATCCCTACATCCTATCTAAAGTTTTCATTGCTTGCATTGTAGAAACAACTGGAAGACTACTTGACAAAGATCTTAAAAATGCCCATGTACAGGAACTACCATGGAACGGTAAGTAGTGTGTACAATGGCTTAAGCAACAAATAAATGTTCTTTTCACATATAAGTATTTAACTGAGAGAAATAGATGCTGTAGTTTACTTTACTATTAAAAGCATTTTACAGCCATTTTTATTAGGGCAAATATCTTCTCCAGTGTCCAATTGTAAATCTGATTAGAACCAAATAAAATGCTGTACTATCAAGCTATTGGGGTGTCACAGCTACAACACATTGTGACAACCTGCTTGTTAACGGCAGTCTTGTGCAGACAGCTCATTACACAAGTAATATGACTGGCTTCTGATTGGTTCTGGGTAACATTTAAGATGTTTGGTTGGAGTCAGGGGCGGCGCCAGGCCCCAGCACGCCAAGCGCGTGCTTGGGGCAGCAAGCTGCAGGGGGCGCTCTGCCGGCGCTGTGGGGGCGGCAGGCAGGCTGACTGCCTGCCATGCATGGGGCGGCAAAATCCCTAGAGCCGCCCCTGGTTGGAGGTTCAAATGCCTAAATGATGGGGGCAGATGTTACCTTCACTTTGGGAATCTTGGGAACTTAACCTCATAGGGCCAAACTATGTTTTGGCTTATATCCCTTACAACCCCATTGACTTCAGCAAGTTTGTGTTGGTGTTAATAAGAAGAGAATTTGGCACCCTGGCTTCCCCAAGTAATTCACCCCCCTCCCCCCCCACAGGGCCGTGGTAATCTATATGTTCCCTCATTCCTACGAAATCTCATTGAAGTCAGACAGTTCATGTTATATCCAAAATTTGGCCCATATTGTGCAAGAATGTGTCTCCTGAAAGCCATGCTATGTACTTGGAGTTTCACCTCATTGACTGTCCAAATTTCTCACCTGGTAGTTGGAGGAGACTTTAGAGGCCATAACTGTATGTGAATACCATTCCTCTGGCATGGCCATTTATTTCCCCTTCTCCTGACCCCACATAAAGGATTTATTACTTCTCTTCTGTATCATCAGCAAAAAATGGTTTGTTGTAGAACTTACTGAATAAGCAGAGGGAGTTTATCCTTCTGAGCAAGACAAAACAATTGAGTACACTTGGTTTTAAAATGAGACAAACATAGACTCAACTTTACATCTTTAAGAGGGTATATCTGCTCACTATATGTACTGTTGTTTCACTGTTGCCAATGCCAAATGTATCGGTTATACAGGGCAAAAATACCCTCCCATGCTGGCCAATATGCTAATATTACAGTGGGAAATCTGCACCTCAGATGAACTGGCTGCCATTTTAAAAAGCTCTGCTGTTGTGGACAGTGGTGTATGTTGAGAGGGGGAGGTTTAATTCAGAGTATTTGGCATTGGATCCATTTTCCCACTGTCCTGTATTTTGTCAGATTTCTCTGATATTGTCTACTAATCTAACAACACCAGAGACAGGGCGTTAAGGGAAAAAATACTAAACATGCATCATCTGCACCCTGGGCTCTCTACAGGTAAAGCCCATGGACCATGAGCATCTGTGTTTCTCTCTCCAGTCTTCCTCCAGTGCAGCTCCTGTGACGGGTTCAGTCACAGAGATCCCCTTGGGACTGTCACCTGATGTGCTGAAATTACCTCTGAGTCCATTTTCCCTGCCAGCTTGGGACTCTAGAACCCTGCTTTATTGAGCCAGACATGCTAGCCTGCTGCAACACAGACCCAGGGTCTGGGAACCCCCCCACCCCCGCAAGAGCTGCAGACTTTAACTAAAAATAGCTCAGCAGATTACCTGTCTCCAGCACCCAGATCCACAGCTCCCAATGGGAGCCAAACCCCAAATAAATCCATTTTACTCTGTATAAAGCTTATACAAAGTAAATTCACAAATTGTTCACCCTCTGTATCGCTGATACAGAGATGCACAGCTGTTTGCTCCCCCAGGTATTAATCACTTACTCTGGGTTTATTAATAAACAAAAGTAATTTTATTAAGTATAAAAAGTAGGATTTAAGTGATTTCAAGTAATAACAGCCAGAACAAAGTAAGTCACAAAGCAAAATAAAACAAAACAGGTAATATCTCACCCTCAAAGATGTTCCAATAAGCTTCTTTCACAGACTAGACTCCTTCCTAGTCTGGGCCCAATCCTTTCCCCTGGTACAGTCTTTGTTAGATCCAGCAGACATCTCAGGTGGTAAGCAGGGGTTTTCTCATGACTGGCAGCCTCTTTTGTCCTGCTCCACCCCCTTTTATAGCTTTGACACAAGGCGGGAATCTTTTGTCTGTGCTTATCCCCGCCCCCGCCTCATCAATGGAAAAGTACAAGGATTAAGATGGATTCCAACATGGTCAAATGTCACTGTAAGACCCCTAGTCTCCATTCTTCCTGGGTTGGCCCACAGGTACACAGGAAGGCTTGCAGGTAAATAAACCATTTACAACCAATTGTCCTAGTCAATGGGACCCATCAAGATTCTAAACCACCATTAATGGCCCACTCTTTGCATTATTACAATAGGACCTCAGAGCAATACTTCATATTTCTAGCTTCAGATACAAGAATGATACATGCATACAAATAGGAGGAATATATTCAGTAGTTTATAACCTTTGTTATGATACCTTACAAGAGACCTTTTGCATAAAGCATATTCTAGTTACATTATATTCACACTCATAAGCATATTTCCATAAAACGTATGGAGTGCAACGTCACAGCTCCATTTTGTCCCTGTCCAGCAGAGACAGATATTGTTCTGAACGTACATTCTTAGAGTATTGGTTGGCTTTCAACTGATTTGACTTCTGTGAAGCACTCAGTGACAACTTGCCTTGTGATGTTGGCTGCACTGCTCAGTGCAACAGGTGGTGCAGTTAATGGGGAAAGAGAGATGCTGGGAACAAAACATTTATTAATTTATTTAAGATGATCATTCTCAGACCAGAGACAAAGCTGCAGATTTCTGATATTCACCTTAGACTAGTGTCTGTCCTTCTTACAATAGTACGGGTGTGTTGCTGTTCTTGTGTTGAAAAATCTGTCACTTGAAAACGGAGGGATGTGCTGCTTGTTTTGCTGCATGTGCAGATTTTGGCTCCTGAGTGTTAGGCTCTGCAAGTCCTCAGGCTGAGGTCCAGATAGATCTTTGGCTTGTAGATGTCTCCAGCTGAATTCTTTGCAAGTTCAGGCACGGGGCTAACTTGAGTGATTCATAAAGGCCAGATGACCCATGTGATTTATTGTCCCCTGAATCTTGTAAGGATCCTCTTCTTGCTAATCCAGTCACCCTAGAGGCGTTTTAACAACTGATCTGAACAATTCCATTGAATTCATTCCAGATATGCTTTTATCATGTATTTGTGGCTTGTGTGTTTTGTTCATTTGTATATAATTGGCTCAGCTTGGATGACATTGGAAAACCTAACCTGTAGCTCTTTTCCCCCTTGTTGCGGAGCTCAGGGCTATGAAGCGCGGTGAGATGTAAAGGGACTTATGTAATGTGTTGAATATACAATTTGTGTCTAAATGTTTTGCCCGCAAACTAGAAAATAGTATGTACCTAAACACTGTTTAGTGATATAACAAGGGCTGCACTCTTTGACTATGTAACCCTGAATGGGAAAGTTCATAACTGTCTCCTCAAATTTTTCTTAATGGAATATTTGTGTGTCTGCTGTTGTGGCAGGGTATTAGATATGGAGCTGGCAGCTAGTTGAGGATATAATTAATGTTGCCTGTTATGATAATCAGATACATCATGATAATCAGATACAGGTAATTGGGGCAGTTCGGCAAGGATGACTCAAATACCTTGTAAAGCCATTCTAGGGGCTTGATTTGAAGATAAATTGAGTTTAATTGCCTTTGAATCAGGACATATATGAGCTTGATAGTAAAAAGATTCCAAAATAACCCTAGTTTAAACCAATAAGTGTCCATGCAGCCTTTTGCACTGGCTTTACAAAATCAGTTTAAAATTACACTTCAAATTAATCCAGTGCAACAAGATAAACCTTGAATGAGTTTCACAGCTATACAATTAAAGAACACTTCACACACCCAACTATGGTTGCTATTTAAGGCTCTTATCCTGCAATTAGATCTGCTCGGGCAGACCCCTGCAGCCATGCAGAGCCCCACACTGCCAGATTTGATTACAGGACTGGGGTTTTGAACATGGAATTGTAGCAAACAAGAATAATATTAGAGGGGTAGCCGTGTTAGTCTGGTTCTGTAAAAGCAGCAAAGAATCCTGTGGCACCTTATAGACTAACAGACGTTTTGCAGCATGAGCTTTCGTGGGTGAATACCCACTTCTTCGGATGCAAGTGGTGAAGAACCACTTGCATCCGAAGAAGTGGGTATTCACCCACGAAAGCTCATGCTGCAAAACGTCTGTTAGTCTATAAGGTGCCACAAGAATAATATTTACATGTGTATTTAGCATAAAGCAATTTTTCTGTGTATGATAAAATTGGAACACTGTCCTAGAACAATGTTATTCTGAGCACTGGTGATGTAGTGTATTATTATGTTGCCAGAGCTACTAGTGAACTATTTGTTTTTATCATTTTTTTAAAAAAGCTAGAGCTGCAATGAAAAACAGACTTTGGAACTGCTGAATCCTACTTAAAAAGGCCATGTCATCTGAACAATCTTTCTTAAAATCTTGCATAAATATATCATAGGTGCGTGGTTCAGCAGGGGGGGAAAAGATGGTTAAAATGTCTTGTGTATCCACGTTGCACCTGTTGTTTAATTTTTCATAGCTCATTTGCTCTTCAGCTAATCTGCTATGTCTGTTTTTTCCCCCTACCTCTTGTAGGGGGAAAACTATCATTGAAACGTCAGCCCCCATCTCATAGTTAAAATATTTTGCTACAGATCACTGTGAAACCTGAGTGGGATGTCTGGTCACCACAACAACAGCTGGGTAGTGCAAGAATTCAAATGTAAAGGAGATGAAAGGGTACTGCTATCCTGCTATCCTCTATTTCAGTTTTCTTGGTGAATTATGAGATCCTCAGATTAAAGGCACTGTACCAGTAAAAGTATTTAACAAAATAATAATATTGATAATGATATCACATAATCATATTTTTCCATCTCATTAAATAACTTTTCCTGTAATCTACAGGATTTTTCCATATTGAAGCCCCAATCCTGCAAACACTTACCTGCTTAATTTTGCATATTTAAATAATCTGATCGAAGTCCAGTGTGACCACTCACCTGCATAAAAAGAAACACATGAGTTATGATTGGGGCCAAAAGGCCAAGCTTTGCCTTCTGATGCTCTCACAAGACATAGGATTTCATGAGACGTTGTGCACATACAGAACTATCAAGGGCTGTGTTTGTCCTGAAGGATCTCGTATGGCATTCGTATTTGGCTACCATCAGGAGCAGACCAGTCAGAGAGGAATGTGGTTCTGTGTTTGTGTTACTATGGATACCATTTTAAGGACTGGTTGGGTGGAGGGGACTGGCAGCTATAATGTAGAACAATATTTGCCTTTGATCTGGCAGTTCCAGGCAATAAAGTTAAGCAAATAAACTGTTACGTTTCCATCTGAGTGGTAATTTCTCATCATACCTGTTTTTCTTTTCCTTCTTTGAGCACAGTTAGTCTCTCACTTTCTCATTACTAAATGTTCCCCAAATAACAACCTACTTACTTTTCAGAGCAAATGGCCAAGATTTTCATAAGTGATTTTATGTGCTTTGGTATTTGGGTGCCCAATCCGAGAGGCCTTAAGGGGCCTAAGCTTTCGTGGGCTACAGCCCACTTCATCGGAGCTGTAGCCCACAAAAGCTGATGCTACAATAAATTTGTTAGTCTTTAAGGTGCCACAAGGACTCCTGTTCTTTTTGCGGATACAGACTAACACGGCTGCTACTCTGAAACTTAAGGGGCCTGATTATCAGTGGTTGGATCCTCTGCACCTTTCAGGAAGCTGAAAATTTGTCCCCAGAGCTGAGACTGCCTGAGGCCCAACTTAAGCACCATGTAAAGGGTTTTAAATGGTACATAGGCCTTGCACAGGCTGTGCCGAATTTCACCCACAGAAAAGAATGAACTATTCACAGATGGCAGAACCTGTTTCTTCTTCCTTACCCAGGACAGATAGTGAGAATTTGTGAATTCGAAACCTTGTGAACAAAACCATGAAATAATTAGTTCTCTTTGCTTCATAAAAATGACAAAATCATAGGAAAGCAGGAAATCAAGTATACAGATACTGACTCCTACTAAGAGCTAGTTTGTGTCCTTGGGCCACATAACCATGCATGAGAATAGGAGCCCTTTGACTCATCTCTGTGGCTGTGCTATCCCTGATCATAGTCATAGAATTTAAAGCCAGATAATCTAATCTCACCTCCTGCACAGTGGTGAGCTGGAGCCGGTTCCCACCGGTTCCCAAGAACCGGTTGCTAAAATTAGACCTCCGTGGAGAACCGGTTGTTAAAGGGCCAGGAGGTGGGCAAAGAACTCCAGTCCGCCGACTGGACCATCCTGTTGCTCCCAGGATTCCCAGCTGGGGAGCCTGAGGCTCCCCTGGCCCCTCCCCCACTTCCCCCAGCTGCAGCGTGGCCAGCCGCCGGCATCAGCTGGGCAGCTCAGCTGAGCTCGGGAAGAGTCCTGCTGCCGCTTTTTGAGCAGCCCGGCGTGTGTGTGTGTGTGTGTGACTGCTGCAAGCTCCAGGGCTGGCCGGAGGGGAGGGGGCAAGTGGGGCAATTGGCCCCACGAGGATGTTTCCTCCAGGCCCTCCCCCGCTTCCCCCACCCCGCAGAACCTCAGCATGGCCAGCAGCTGGGCAGCTCAGCTGAGCTCCTGAGTGGTCCTGCTGCTTTGAGCTGCAGGCAAGGGAACGGGGGGGGGAATGCGAGCTCCAGGGCTGCGGGGGCGGGGGGGCGAGGCAAGTGGGGCAATTTGCCCCAGGCCCTGCAGGGGCCCCCGGCCCCATGAGTATGTCTCCCTCAACCCCGGCCCCTCCCCTGCTCCCCCCCCCTTAAATCAGAACTTTTTATAGGGAACCGGTTGTTAAGATTTTGGCAGCTCATCACTGCTCCTGCATATCTTGGTTTGGAAGGATTAGATTTGTATTGGTGTATGTTGGTACACATCAATTTCAAACAAAAATGCAAACCAATGAAAAAATATTTCCACCAATAATCGTAATATACAAATAGATAAAATAAGAATAGTGCTGCTTGATAACTTATCAGAGTCAAAATCCAGTGATTTAGTCTTTTGAATTAGGCTTGTTAAAATGGATTAGCAAATGAATAGTAAAAGCAAGTACGATTTGTTGATTGAAGGATATTTACTTTGAATATTTGGATGTGTTGATTATTTGTGTTAATAGTTTATAAAACTTTAACTTTTTGAATTTCAACATCTGCTGTCACTAAATAATTGTCTGATGCCCTCCATTTCACATAACTGTGAACATTTACATCAGTAAAAATCTAAAAACGTGATTAAAATAAACATTGATATTATCTGTCAAAATTATAAAAATCAGATTCTGCCAAGGCTGTGTACGTCACAGGCCACCAACACCCACACTAAACCCCAAAACTGGAATTAGACTGAAATATTACAGCCCACAGGAAACTAGACTATTACGTGACACAGGCAGAGAATAGGAGGGACTGAGGTGCACCAGTGCTTGAGCCCCTCCAATGGCAGGAAATTGATTAAGTGAAACATACCCAGGTAATCCTGGCATGTGACCCATACCCACTTGATGCAGGGGAAGCTGAAAACCCCCAAGGTCACTGCCAATCGGCCCAGGTGGAAAATTCCTTTCTGACCCCACATATGGTGATTAGTTAGACCCTGAGCATGTGAGCAAGAACCAGCCAGCCAAGCCCCCGAGGAAGCGAAATAGAATGCTCAGTGCTACTCAGAGCACAGGTCTGCCCTGTCCAGTGTCCCTTCTCCAGCTGCAGCCATCTCTGATGCTTCAGAAGAAGGAGACAAAAGGCAACAACAATCCTAAAATACATGGCAGGGGGAGAAGGTGGAGAAATCCCTCCCTGACCTCTACGGGTGGCTGGCTAAAGCTCTGAAGCCTGAGCTTTTAGGACCATAAGATATCAACTGTACATGAGCCCCAGGGCTGGCAAGCTCTGCCCCCACCATCATAAGAAACCCTGATATACAATCCTACTCATCAATTTGGCGCTCTCTTAAAACGAACTAAATTGTTTGCTCCCACAGCTCTTATTGGAACGCGGTTCCAAAACCTCACTGCTCGGTTGGTTAAAAACCGTATTCTAATTTCTAGCCTGAATTTGTTCATGCCCAGTTCGTATCCATTTGTTCTTTTGCCAACATTGTTCTTTAGCTTAAATAACTCTTCACCCTCCCTGGCCTTTACACCCCTCCCCGCCATGTATGTTTTATATAGAGCAATTGTATCCCCACTCAGCCTTCTTTCTGCTAAACTAACTAAGCCAAGCTCTTCCACTCTCCTCTCATAAGATAGGCCCTTCATTCCCCAGATCATCCTAGTAGCTCTTCTCTGCACCTGTTCCAGTTTGAATTCATCTTTCTTGAACATGGGTGATGAGAATTGTACAGAGTATTCCAAATATTCTTATCAGTGTCTAGTACAATGGCATTAATACTACATTATCTCTACTGAAAATTCTTCACCTAATGCATCCTAGGATTGTATTTGCATTTCTTTGCAGCTGTATCACCTGGGTGGTTTGTGGTCATATTGTGATTCTCTACACACCCAAGTCTCTCTCTTCTTCTGTCTCTTCCAGCTGATAAGCCCCCAGTCTGAAGCAGAAATCCTTATGATTAGACCCTAAGTGCATGACCTTGCACTTTGTACTATTGAATTTCATCCCATTTCTGTTACTCTGGTCTTCAAGGTCATCCAGATCTCCCTGTATAATATTCTGATCCTCCTCTGTGTTGACGATGCCTCTCAACTGTGTATCATCAGCAAATTTCATTACCACTCTCCTACTTTTTGTGCCTAGGTCATTAATAAAAATATTGAATAAGATTGATCCCAAGATCGATCCTTGAGAACCTCTACTAGTAACCTCCTTCCAGTTCGATAATCCACTTTTCAACATAACCCGTTGCCTTCTCCCCTTTAGCCAGTTCCTTATCCACCTTACAATTCTTGTACCAATCCCAGTTTTTCCCCGTTTCACTAATAATTTCCCATGTGGTACCCCATCAAATGCTTTACTGACATCCAAGTATATTAGGTCTGCTACACATCCCTTCTAAAAAAAAAAATTTTTAAAAAGGTTTTCTGCCATTGCAGATGTGGTAATTTCCATTTCCATACACCGATTTCCATCAGCCCTCCGACCTTCATGCCATGTTCCATATTATCATCTGTATTAAAAACCGAGGCAAAGTATGCATTTCATTTTTGGGCCATACCTAGGTTAACTTTAATCTCCTTCCCATCCACTTTACATAGTGGGTTTAACCTCATCATTCCTTATTCCCTTTCTATTTATATAAGTAATAAACCTATTTTTTCTTTTTTTTTAAATTCAGCTTGACTTTTAGCAATTCTCTCTACATTTTCTAACCTCCAAGGTGTAGCTTTCTTTACTGATCAGTCCCCTTTTCCATTCTCTGTAGGCTCTCTGCTTATTCCTAATAGCCTTTTTGAGGTGGTCATTTATCCAGCTGAATCTGGGGTCTTTCCCTATGAGTGTTTTTTCCCCCCTTGCTTGGGTGCAAATTTCAGATAGTTTTCGTATAGTTGATTTGAAGAAATTCCAAGCCTCCTCCACATTTAAGTCCTTGAACTCTTCATTCCAGTTGACCTCTTTAACTCATTCCCTTAATTCCCAAAGTTTGCCTTTTTGAAATAATAATAATTAAAAAATCATAGTTGATGACCTGGTTTTGATTATCCTTCCATTTAATTTAAACTGAATCAACTTGTGATCACCTGATCCAAGGTTATTTCCTACAACTAGCTCTGCTATGATGTCACTGCTTACCAAAACCAAGTCTAAAATTGCGTATCACTTGTTGGTTCAGTGACCAGATGGCAGCTACAGGCCTGAGAGGACAGCAGAGCTGCCTGGCTGGGAGGGGAAGTTATGCTGTGCCCTACAAAAAGCTGTAGCAAAATACTCTCCCCGCCTCTGCACCAGGGCAGGAATGGAACTGTGTCTCTGAGTTGCAGTTTTTTGCTGGGACTCTTCCTGAAATGACACGGTTATACCCTGGCCTACAGGCTCATTCTAGCCCTAAGGGCCCAGATCTGTCTTTCTGTCATGTTGTGTCAGACTTCCTACAATTTGTGAGTAGTCCCACTGAGATCAATGCAACTACTTCATAGTTATTATTCCACATGAGAAATGGTGGCAGAATTGGAGCCTAGGATTGTTATGATCTGTGTCATGTCAAACCATTCACTGCTATTGATTTAATTTGTGGTTTGGAAATCACCGTTTTCTGCCTTATGGCATAGAGCAAAGCTAAAGTGTGGCTCTGAAGCTTGGGATGAGCTTTTCAGGCCAGGGGGACCGTGAAACCCTTATGTAGTGTTGGCCCCATGGGGATTTTCACCGTGATAAGGTTGTGCTCCTTTGCCAGTTCTGCATCTCCACTCCCTCTGGATCTAAGAGGTGAGCACAGCTATTGCAAAAGGGGCGTGATGTTATCACTGGTATTTTTCTGAATACATTCTGACCTTGGATGCATGTGGCTCCCGTTTATTTCTCATTGAGGTCAATTGCAGCTGTGTATGTGGATCTGAGATTTGAATTTAGCCCATTCAGCTCTGGATGGCAGCATATTTCATTAGAAAGTTAAGTTCTTCTTTCTGCCTCTTTGCTGCCAGATCAATTGAGAAAACCACCTCCTGCTTCCTCCCCCTGAGTGTTTGTGCACTTTGGCTAATTAACCCGATACAGACAAAGGAGAGTGGCTGAAATCTGTTTACCCCTGTATCACGTGGGTCAGATTCTGCTCTCACTTTCAACCCAGTGGTGAGAGACACTCTCTAACTGGATCTGAGACGATTAAGCAGCAGCAGCATATATGGCAGGAATGGCTTACTCTGCCAAGAAAGCCTGGTTGGTTGGAAGAGGGCTAGTTCTAGATTTTAATGCAGATATGGAGCTCATTGTCGTTAGTTTGCTAATGGCAAGAGGACTACACTTCGGCTTATCTGTATATTCTCCTGTGATCTCTCTGGATAACTTCAAGGTTTTTTGAATTGGGGTCAGTTGATGAACCCAAACATTTTACATGAGATTACAACTCTGATACTTAACAGACTTCTAGTTTATGTTAGCAGTTTTTGTCTGTCCATTTAGTCACTGGCCTTTTGGTGGAGCCAACTGGCATGAGGCAGACACACATCTAGTGGAAACTGAACTGAGTCTACGAACTCTCTTCACATAGGTCACCAGACACTTATCAAGCAATGGTAAATTTTGTCATTACTGATGTGAACTGAATTTGAATCAGTGACCTACAGGTGATGGTTCCAATGGGTTTTTACCAAGCCTCTAAATAACCACATATAATGTCCCATAAAATCTGATTTTGGTTGTTTTGGTCATGTTCATTAAAGGCCTGATCCAAAACACATACATTTCTGTTGACTTCAGTGGGTTTGGGATTGAGCCCTAAAAAAGATGTTCCCACCTTTTCCTGCTGATGAATTATTTTCGCTGTCAGTGTTGTTTTTCCAAGCAAACTGATTTTGGGAGTCCAAAATATAAACAATGGGGAACTTTTTATTTTCCAGATGGAATTCATTGGTGTAAGTCAGCTGTCATTTATCCATGATCTAGGACCAAAGGGCATGTAAGTTGAATTTTATTTCTTTGTGTGAGTCACATTTCATCAAGAGCGTCATTTTATAAAGAGAGACTGTCCAAATTGGTAGCTTTCCTGCCAAGCTAGCAATTAATTTGGGAACATCTTATCTTCTATTATTATTCACAAGAGGCCATTACAACTGTGGAAATAATAATGAATGTAAAAGGCAGAACACATCTCATTGCCAGACTCACAGGGCCAAATTCATCCTGTCATTGACTGGAGTTGCGTCAAATAACAATATGGCCCAATGCAAACAACTAGAGCAATGTTCAGTCCCTGTCATAACATGCTTACAGCACTGGTTAGTTTTTTCATGTCACCATCATACAAGAAATAGAGTGCACTGAAATCAAGAAAGGTCCATTTTTTTTCTTGAAACTTCCCAACGTTTCCAAAGTTTCCTTGAGCCGGAGGTTGACACTTAATTCCTTTCTTTTGAACACTATTAAATAGAAACTATGTTGTTTCGATTACCACCAAAAGTGTCTGTTGCTTTTGTAAACGGCCTCGCAGGCAGTAGTGAAACTTTCTTCAGGTTATTTGGATGGAACATGGGTGTTTGAAATGCAGTGATTCCAGGCATCCAGTGTTATAAACAGGGAAGGATTTGACAGTGGGCAAGAAGGATGGAAGCTTTTCTGTGTTAGGCCCTCTCACAGATTTAAGAGCTCTTCACCACATTGACATTCTCAGACTAAGGGCACATCTTCACTGGCAACGAGAAAACTTTAAGGTGGCTTGGGTAGTCGCGGCACAGTGCTGGGAGAGAACCACCACCACATGGGGTGTAGCTACCAGCGCTGAGCGCTGGTGCACTCACTGTCTATACTGGCACGTTACAGCGCTCAAACTTGCAGCGCTCAGGGCAGTGTTTTTTTCACACCCCTGAGGGAGAAAGTTGTAGCGCTGTAAAGTGCCACCGTAGACAAGCCCTTAAGCTTGTAGTGTTTCAGTCTGCGCTGCAGCCCTTAGCTCGAACTCATTCCTGTTGTGCACAGAAGTGATTCTCGCTTTCCCTGCCACGTGGGAGGGTAGGTTGGATGTATCTTCTATTCACCTTCTCCTCCATGCCCTTCATTCTGCCCCCTCACCCTCCCTGGTGCTGCTCATTCCCTGTTTGCACCCTAGATGCCTCTTTGCCCTCAGTTCATTTGTAAGCGGAGACTTTACCCTTAGTCCTTCTTACTGCTGGCAGGGTATTTATTACAATACCACTGCTGTGACTGTGGGTTCAGTTCATTTGCTGGATGTACGATAGAGTTAGGTTCAAGTCACCCACTGCTTGGGAGGCGGATGAAATGTCTGAGGCGCAAGGAGAATAAGAGAGACGACCTGGCAATAGAAAATGAGAGAGAGGTGAGCCACTTCTGCTCCATTCTGCCCATGCCACCCCCATGAGGTGAAAGGGGTCAGACAGGTGTCACAGTGCTGTGTTTGACCTCGCCTACGTACCTCCAGGTCAGATTCCTCCAGTCCATATAGCTTCATCTAGGGATAAATTAATAAGCTGTGTATGCATGTATCAAATTTGCCATTTATTTGTCATCTTTACATTTGTTTCAGAGAAGGTATGATCATGAAACGATCAGGAGGCCACAGAATACCCGGTCTGAACTGCTGTGGGCAAGGAAGGGTCTGCTATCGATGGTCCAAAAGGTACTGTAGAAGGGGGGGTTGTCTCTTTGGTGGCTTTTTACCTACTAGAAAGACAAGTTGTGTGACCTCATGTCTTTTCTTGCAGAGGTTCTCAACCTTTTCCTTTTTGAGGCCCCCACAACATGCTATAAAAACTCCATGGCCCACCTGTACCACAATAATTGATTTTCTGCATATTAGGGGATAGCAAGCAGGGCAGTTGCCTGGGGCCCCATGCTACAAGGGCTCCCACGAAGCTACATTGCTCAGGCTTTGGCTTCAGCCCTGGATGGTGGGGCTCAGGGCCCTGGGCTTCAGCCCCATGCGCAGGGCCGTCCTTAAGCATATGCAGCATACGTGGCTGCGTAGGGCACATGAAAATTTGGGGCACCCCTGGGGCTTAGTGTCCACCCTCCCTCCTGTTCCTATCCCTGTTCTGATCCTTCCTGCAGGCTCCCACCACTAGCTGCTGCAGCCTGTTGAGTCTTCCTCTGGAGAGGATCTAGTAACTTAAAGGTGAAAAAACCTTCCAGACCTATTAGCACAACACTGAACCTGTTAAAGAGCCATTCAAGTAGTAATGAAGCCATTTAGCAGGCATTTGCCAACCCCCAGCTATATACTGTCAGTTTCGGAATGTACTGACAAAAACAGTTGCGCATGACTGTAATATTTACTCAGAACATGTTAGTCTACAGGATCTTAGTTTAAAATTTGCTTTAAAAATATTTCATGAGTGTGTTGCTGAAGATGATAAAATCACATCTCTAAAAAATCCTTGCATAGATTTTTAGATGCACAATCTGAGTATTCATCTTTAGCCTTAAATGCTTGATCTTTAGACATATCGTTTTAAAATAAATCCTTCAAAGGACCACCTTATCTAAAATACACATTTTAATTATTATAGTACAAAAAACTTGCTTCAAAGCCTTCCTGTCCTTTCTGTCCATCCCTTTCTCCCTTCACCCCCTGTTGAAGAGAGCCCTTAAAGGGACAACACCCCTTTCCTTTCTTTACTTCTGACTATTTGATGAACTAGTTTTAAGAGAACCCTCCAGCAAAATCAGTACTTTAGTAAGATATAAAATCCTTTGTTATGCCCAAAATATTTGGAAACATATTTTTTAAAGTTGGTGAAATTTCATAAACATATCTACTGTTATGGTGATCACATAAAGTAAATTAGTGTTCTCTTTTTCTAAAAGCAATGAACATTGTTATGAACACACCAAACCTCTGTGACTGATTAATTTTAATCAATTTCTTTGTTTCAGTGAGTTAAATATGTAGTAATCTAGAATGATTGCTTTATGAAGGCTTAAGAGTACATTTAAAATATAAAAGCAGCTTAGAAATACCGATTAAGAAAATGTAAAACAGAGAAGAGCTGCATCATGTATTCCATAATATTCAATGTTGTATTCAGCAGGACAGCTGACTTGCCCTTACTACAAAGTTTTTGCAAATAAATCTCTGACAAACTTCAGGGTATATCACAAAACCCGTGACTGACATTTTTTATTCCCAAGTTTAGTGCTTTTAATTAGATACCTTGTTCTGCATGTCCAGTCTTCATCTTCTGGCATGCAGTGGAAAACATGCTCCATTTTCTTTAGAAAGAAATTGCAGAAGAGTGTTTTTTCCAAATGTCATTTGCTTCATTTGGGTTCAGGGATTTGGCTGGAAGGGGGTGATCAGGGAGGGGCAGGGAAGAGAGGAGGGAGACAGTAGGGAGAGGGCAGGGCCTGGGCAGAGCAGGGGTGGGGCCTGGGCAGAGTAGGGGTGGAGTATAGGCAGGGCCCCAGGTGGGCTAGAGAGCTAGCCATCCCAAGCGGCAGCTTCATCCACTGCCCATGAGAGCTGGTAAGAGCGGGTTGGCTCCCGCACACCCAGCACACGCTGCAGTCTCCTTAGGCAGCGGCAGTATTCATAGAGCCGAATGCGCCAGCAGTGCGCATTCTGCGCGAGGGAGAGGGTATGGGGGTCTCTGCGGGGAACTGTGACTCTCTGCCAGGCCAGGCGGCTTGGTATCCTTTGATGCCTCGTCGTTTCCCCACCACCACCGCACACACACACCCAGGCTGCAGTTGGGCAGAGGGGCACCAGTTTAATAATACTGTGTAGGGCCCCATAAATCCTAAGGACGGCCCTGCCCATGGGGGTGGGAGGGCTTTGGCTTTCTATCCTGGGCCCCAGTGAATCTAATGCTAGCCTGCTTGGCAGCCCCGGTGAAACCTGCTCACGGCTCCCCAGGGGGACCTGGACGCCCGGTTGAGAACCAGGGTTCTATTGGACCAATTTCTGTTGATGAAAGAGACAAGCTTTCACGCTCCCCGGAGCTTTTCTTCAGGTCTGGGAGAGGTAATGAGAGTGTCACAGCTAAATACAAAGTAGAACAGATTGTTAAGCATAAGGAGTTAACAAGTTGCAAGAAACCATTCAGAATGAGGTGGGCCATTAACACTTCTGCAGTTACAGGACAAAGGAGAGTTACAAAGAGGGTTTCAGATTGTTGCAATGAGACATAGAATTCGTCTCTATTGAGTCCATGCTTTTTGGTGTCTAGCAGAGTTATGAATTTGAAGCTCTAACTTATTAGTTGTTCTAGACCATGTACTGAATGTAAATAGAACAGGAGTACTTGTGGCACCTTAAAGACTAACAAATTTATTTTAGCATGAGCTTTCGTGAGCTGCAGCTCACTTCTTCGGATGCAGCTCACGAAAGCTCATGCTAAAATAAATTTGTTAGTCTTTAAGGTGCCACAAGTACTCCTGTTCTTTTTGCGGATACAGACTAACACGGCTGCTACTCTGAATGTAAATAGTCTCACTCACATTTCCTACACATAAGGTTGTAAAACTGTCATTCTTTCTATAACTTGAGATTTCAACAAAACTACGGAAACCTCTGTGTATTGTGACAAAGTTCCTCCTCTACCTTGGTGGGTCCTGCGCTTACTGGCGGATTTGCTCGCCTCAGAGATTTTCCCCTCTGGTTGAACCCACAGTCTGGGTCAACCCCTCCTGTGTCTGATCAGGAGTTGGGAGGTTTGGGGGGAACCCGGGCCCGCCCTCTACTCCAGGTTCCAGCCCAGGGCCCTGTGGATTGCAGCTGTCTATAGTGCCTCCTGTAACAGCTGCATGACAGCTACAACTCCCTGGGCTAGCAAAGAGTCCTGTGGCACCTTATAGACTAACAGACGTTTTGGAGCATGAGCTTTCGTGGGTGAATACCCACTTCGTCGGATGCATGTAGTGGAAATTTCCAGGGGCAGGTATATATATGCAAGGAAGAAGCAGGCTAGAGATAACGAGGTTAGTTCAATCAGGGAGGATGAGGCCCTCTTCTAGCAGCTGAGGTGTGAAAACTAAGGTGCCACAGGACTCTTTGCTGCTTTTACAGATCCAGACTAACAGGGCTACCCCTCTGATACTTAACTCCCTGGGCTACTTCCCAATGGCCTCCTCCAAACACCTTCTTTATCCTCACCACAGGACCTTCCTCCTGGTGTCTGATAATGCCTGTAATCCTCAGTCCTCCAGCAGCACCCCCTCTCGCTGTCAGCTCCTTGCGCCTCTTGCTCCCAGCTCCTCACACGCGCACCATAAACTGAAGTGAGCTCTTTTTTAAACCCAGGTGCCCTGATTAGCCGGCCTTAATTGATTTTAGCAACTTCTTGATTGGCTGCAGGTGTTCTAATCAGCCTGTCTGCCTTAATTGTTTCCAGAAAGTTCCCGATTGTTCTGGAACCTTCCCTGTTACCTTACCCAGGGAAAGGGGACCTACTTAACCTGGGGCTAATATATCTTCCTTCTCTCACTCTCCTGTAGCCAGCTGGCCTGACCCTGTCACAGTATTCATAGATTTTTTTTTTCAAGGTCAGAAGGGGGCCATTAGCTCAACTAGTCTGACCTCCTGCCTAGCACAGGATGGCTTTGGTTTTTCTCTAATGTTTAATTCACAACAGAAATTACATGCCAGCTCCCCATGTGAAACGAGATTGTGTAGCACTCATCCAGCAGAAATGGCAGTCCTGTCAGCCCCTGCTCTCTCCCGTGATGAACTGTCGAGGTGATGTGTTGTTACTGCACGTGGAAGTTTCGGTTCAGTTTACCATACCTTTCTGATTAAAAAACCCGAACCAAATTAATTGGAACATTGTCCAGGCTGCACTCACCAGTGGATTAAATCAGACCTGAACCACAACAGTAAAGAATCCTCTCTGATGCAATTAACCCCAAGGAGAAAGATGTCACCTCCTTTGTGTTTCCCCCACACGTTTTGAAAGGAGTCCTACAGAGGCCTGAGCTGTGTTGTGTTGAAGAGAATTACTGGATGGCAGGTTTTTGATCCAGTTTAATTGATTTAAGAAATCAAGACAAAGGGCCAGATTGTGCCCGTCTGCTTTGTGGATACATAAGGCAGAGTGGGGGGAGGAGGCACAAGAAGCCACCTCACACTTGCCCCGCTTCACACAGTAACCTGGCCTAATTGTAGTCCCTGTGCTCGCGCAGGTGCTGGAGCTGACTGCTTCTCCCTGCCTATACCCACAACCCACTCCAAAGGGGGCAGAGAGGGGTGCCCCCCCCAATCCAGCAGGGCACAGAGAAAGATGCCTACAGTGCCAGCCTAACAGATAAGTCAGGGGGCAGTCTCTATTGCCTGCCATGCACTGGAGAGATCCCTCCTATGGGATGGTTGACTGGAGGGCTGTTCTGCACTTTCCCCGGCTCAGGGCTGTTCCTGTCAGGCAGAACTCTGCCCACCGTAAGTAATGGCTCTGGTCGCTGGCTGCCATCAGCAAAGGCAACAAGTGTATTAATTATTTACGGACAGTTGCAGCGGGGGAGGTCTAGTTGGATATTAGGAAACAGTATTTCACTGGGAGGTTGGTGAAGCACTGGAATGGGTTACCTAGGGAGGTGGTGAAATCTCCATTCTTAGAGGTTTTTAAGGCCCGGTTTAACAAAGCCCTGGCTGGGATGATTTAGTTGGTGCTGGTTCTACTTTGACAGGGGGTTGGACTAGATGACCTCCTGAGGTCCCTTCCACCCTTAATCTTCTATGATTCTGTGAGCACATTCTTCAGTCATTGGTCCTCTCCTGTCACATGTGTTAAAAGCCCCCTTCCCCCTGGCATAATGATAGTCCCTGTACTCCCTCAAGTGCTGTGGCTCACTGCTCACTGCTCCTGCCTGACCTCCCTGCTCCAGAAGTACAAACCACTGCAAAGGAGCACAGAGACCTCCAGCACATCAAATAGAGGAGGAGAAGCAAGTTTTACAACTGAGCAGTGGAACAAGGAGTGGGGCAAGAGTTTGTTTTATGCATTGGTACCCCAGATATATTATGAGTAGCTGAAAAGACCCACAGTTCACTAAACAAAATGGTATGAAACTGAATTTAAAATACTCTTCCATCAGCCTAATCTGTTCTTAAAGATATATATATATATTCTTAACATACATGAACTTTCCATACAAATATTAATAAATCTTACAGATTTCCCTCTTGTTATGCTTATCTGAGTATTTACTTTGTTCAGATTCCAAAAGCGATGCCCACACATTAGAAAATCTACTCAACCTGATATAAGGCTGCCTGTCATTTTTCTTGTTGAAAGAATTTCTCAGACTTTATATCACTGTCCTACTAATGTTGAGGCATCTACCCTTTTCCAAAATTGAGTTACGGCACAGATGGTTGCTAGAAGTAACTGTAATATCAGTGAGTCTTTTCCTGATTCAATAACCTCCTTTGGACTGTAACCTAATAGAACCACTGCAAGTTTAGTGAGTAGGCTAACATTAGCTATCTCGAAAATTCTGTTTACTATTTTCCCACAAAATACAATTATTTTAAGGCATTCCCACCATAAATATAAGAAGGTCCCTCTTGCTCCATATCCTCTTCAACAGTTATGACTCCCTTTTTTAATATTTCCTTAGCTTAAATAGAGTGAAGTGACATTGACAAAGTATTTGGTAATAATTTTCATGAAAGGTTACACAGATAGATGAGGTTTTGGTCTTCTTCCAAATATGTTGCTCATTCCTCCAAAGTTCTATCTGGTTTTTAGTATTCTTTGCCATTTTTCCATAAATGCAGTCTTGATCCATCAGGGACAATGCATATACCATGCAGAGATCAGCCTCTTTGAAGCCATGCATCATGTTTACTTCTGTAATGAGTCTATTTTCTACTCCGTGGTACAGAAATAGTTTAAGTACACTCTTTGGGGTGGGAATTATCTCTATTAATTATATGCATATGTACTTCCTAGCATGAGGAAGCCCTGATCAAGACCTCTAGTAACCATAGAGACTACCATAACATATGTATATAAATAAACTAACAATAATATTACAAAGAGAGTATATTTGTAGATCTGGACCATCCTGAAGAAATTAGATTTTTATATAGTTTTCCGTATTTATCAAAACACCCAAGCCTAGGGTGTATTTTGTTAGAAGAGAATAATTAATGAATTAATTAATTTGTGGTTGAGCTCTGAAATATGTCTGTGAAAATGGCATTGTGCGGTTCTATGTTTTTTTTAATAATTTCCAGATCAAATCTGCACAGTTAAGTTGTTTGTTTTATTTCCCTAACTGCCAGCTTTACAAATTCAACCAGGATCTGAAAATCAAGCTGATTTCTTTCCTCCTTGTTCATCATCACCTGTAATAAAGGTTCTGTGCTGTAATTGTACAGGGCCACCTATACAACTCCATTGTCCTCAATGGGCTTGCACTTATTGGAACTTAGTACACAGTTCTTTGATGATGTGATGCACAGGAAGGTATAGAATCCAGTTCACCTCCTCTTGTCCACGTTGGCTCTGCGATGAATACTTATTTCTGTCAAAGCAGCAAAGAGTCCTGTGGCGCCTTATAGACTAACAGACGTATTGGAGCATGAGCTTTCGTGGGTGAATACCCATGTCGTGGGATGCATGTGATTTCTGTCATTAGACTACACTGATATACACATGTGGAGCAGACTTGCTAAGTAAGAAGGTTCTGGTTTTATAATCATCTTTCAGAGTCATTGCTGTTTGGATTCATAAAAACTAAACTCAAAATGTGAATTACTCAATTTGGGTTTTCTTTTTTTGGCAAACATTTCATGGCCGATCCATGGTCCCCATTCTTAAATCAGTCTCTCCAGTGCCTCTCCTTAAGTACTAAAATTGTCCTGAGTCAGATTTTCCATGCTTGATACTCCTTGCCACTGGTGGATGCACTAAGTTGTTTAAGCAGCAAAGAATCCTGTGTCACCTTATAGACTAACAGACATTTTGCAGCATGAGCTTTCGTGGGTGAATACACGTTTTGTGGGTGAATACACGTTTCGTGGGTGAATACACGTTTTGCAGCTCATGCTGCAAAACGTCTGTTAGTCTATAAGGTGCCACAGGATTCTTTGCTGCTTTTACAGATCCAGACTAACACGGCTACCCCTCTGATACTAATTTGTTTAGTTCCAAGTAGTTAAAAGTGCTGCGTTAAAGTTTTGTGATTCCCAGCTCTTTCCTCTGTCACTGACAAACACCAGACTGTCCTTAATCACATCACAAAGCCCCTATTCAGTTCACTATGAAAACATGATGCAAAGATCTTTTTCTGAATGTAGTGCGACCCTGTTACAATGAAATCATTGTTTTTACCGAACGGCTTCACTACAAGTGGCAGTGCTCTATAACCCTAGTTACTCTTTTTGCATGTTATGGTGCATTGGGATGTTTATTCATTCTACTTCACTGTTCGCGTCGTTTGAGGTATGCAAAAGCATTATACGTTGGGTCTGTTGTAATGTCATGTGGCTGAGGAATCCCGGGAGTTCAGCTGTAATTTCCAACTTGGTTGTGAGGCCAGTGCCTCATTACAAGCACATTGAGCACACTCTGGCTTGTAAGAAAGACAGTGCTCCTTCTTGTAAAGGCTGCTTTACAAGTCAGCAGAGCCGCCTGTGTTTCTGGTCTGTTTTCATTATCAAAATGTATGCGAGACCCATGGAGTCTGTGAGCGAGGGAGCAGGGGTCCCCTGATTTTATGGGGGGCCCCAAATTTGATGTGAGAGTGGGGAGTCTGTTGTTATCTACAATGTTGATTACTATGGCTAGTCTTAGGGAAGGGGGACGTGAAAAGAAAAGCACAGAGTCCCCAATAACAACCTCTTTAGAGCCCCCATATTCCTAAAGCTGGCCCTGACTGTGCCCTGTTACTATGTGATGAGCCAGGGCCGGCTCTAGGATTTTTGCCGCCCCAGCAAAAAAAAATGTTGGCCTCCCCGCCTTTTTTTCGTGCCCTTGCCCCGGCCCCACCCCACTCCACCCCTTCCAAACCCCTTCCCCAAATCCCCAGCCCCACCTCCTCCCCCGGGTGTGCCGCATTCCCCCCTCCCATTGCTTCCTGGGGGCCCCCGTGACCTCCCACCCTAGCTCACCTCCGCTCCGCCTGCTCCTCCGGGTGCGCCGCCGCTCCGCTTCTCCGCCCTCCCTCTCAGGCGCGTTCAGGGGAGCAGGCGGAGCGGAGGTGAACTAGGATGGTGGGGCACAGGAAGTAATGGAGGGTAGAGGAACCGCTTCCTGCTCCAGCTCACCTCCGCTCCATCACCGCCATCTCCCCGAGCGCCCCGCCGCTCGGCTTCTCCTCCCTCCCAGACTTGCTGTGTGAAACAGCTCACGCGCAGCAAGCCTGGGAGGGAGGGAGGGGGGAGAAGTGGAGCGGTGGTGGCGCGCTCAGGGGAGCAGGCAGAGGCAGAGCAGAGGTGAGCTGGGGCAGTGGGTGCACTTTTTCCCCATGCCTATGATGGCTGGCGCCAGAATGCCGCCCCTAGAAATGTGCCGCCCCAGGCACCTGCTTGTTTTGCTGGTGCCTGGAGCCGGCCCTGTGAAGAGCGTCGTGCTCAGAAAACTAACCTGGGAGCACTGCACAATTTGAACATGGAACAATGGAACTGAATTGGGCCCAGCAACATAACACTTCAGGATGCCATGAAAGATACAGTCATTAATATGTCTTTGCAATTGGTTTAAAAATACTTTCTCTTTCCTTGTACATTAATTTGTATGAACAAAGATCTGGACTAAGGCCATGTGAGTGATTCACTTGTGTGGGAGGGAGGGAGGATGTTAGGCACATCATTCATATATATGTATACAGAGAGGGCAAATATATTGGACACTGACAGGGAAATATTTTTTCCAGAGTGCTCAAGGGCTGTGGTGCTCCCACACAACCTGCTAGTCATTTCTCATCTTGTTTTTTTTACTGTGATGCCTGTTACTTGGCAATGAAACCTTTCCAAAATGTCCTCTTTGTACACTTTCCATTAGCTTTAATAGGATTCAGTGCCTTTATAAATAACACATGAGAAACTCAAACGAGAGTGCGTTGCTCCCACAGTGCCCACAGGTATTGCAGGCTACCAGAATAATATTTCTGGCTGAAGAGAATCTTTGCTCCACCTCATCCATTACACAGCCACTTGGCTGGAAACCCCTGATGGCCAACAGGTATATTCCTATGAATGTTCCCAGACACTAAAGCCTAAATTTCCAAGGACTTGTATAGGATGTGGTCATACAGAACCTGGTTCCCACTGTAATGGTAAATTTGAATTTGGTTCTGCACATCACTATACAGGTGCATAAAATGGACTTGTATCTATCACAGATACTTATATAGTCCCCAGTTCTGTAGTGTCTAAGTACCTCACAATTTTTAATGTATTTATCCCAGTGCTGTTATCCCTATTTCACAGATGGGAAAGCTGAGGCACAGACCGGCTAAGTGACTTGGCCAAGGTCACACAGGGACTCTGTGGCAAAGAAGAAAATGGAACTCAGGTTGCCCAAGTCCCCATGTAGCACCCTAACCACTGCACCATCCTTCCTCTCACTTAACTGCTGATTTGAGCATCCAGATGTAGGATTTTGTATACCATCCATTGCTGTAATCACCTCTCCAGAGGCTGATTCTCCTTTCCCTTTCATCAGCTTTACACTGGTGTAACTCCACTAACTTCAGTGGAGTCACTCCTGTTTTACTCCACTCTGAGAGCACAATCAGACACCAGCTCTGTAAACCATATTACAAAGAAACTGCCCCTAATAGGTCACAAACCGTTCCTTGCCTGCTTCGGATCCTGATGATGAATGGCTTGGAGTTCTCTCATGGGGACTACTGTTCACTTTATATTAGTGGATGGCTCTCGTTTTTTAAGTGAATTTGAGATAAATGTTATCTCCCCTTTTAGGTGGTTAGTAGTGAAAGACTCTTTCCTAATGTATATGAAGATGGACAGCGGAGCCATTTCCTTTGTCCTGTTGGTAGATAAAGAATTCAGCATTAAGATTGGCAAGAAAGAGACTGAAACAGAATATGGGTTACGGATTGACAATCTCTCCAGGTGAGAAATGTATATTTTATTTAGACCACTTTTCCCCCCCAGTTTTTCACTTAAAAATTGGCTTCCTTTAATTCAGAGGAGGCCATTCCCTTATATGCAGGATGTGTTATCAACTTGCACCTTCTACAGTGAGTCAACACGGTTCAATGAGCGTCTCCCTTCAGGGTTCCAACCCCATCTAACAGGGAGGAATGCCAGAAGAATCCAGCCACCCTATTTTTGTGAGAGAAGAATCCAGATCAATGAGACAGTTCCTCAGAGGGTGTAAATGGTCATTTAAAATTTTTTAGCATCCATGATGTCATATGCTGTTCCCAGTTACACTGATGCTATCCCATTTAAATCAATGGGGTTGCACCAGTGTAAGCAACATTTGGTCCATGGTGTGCAAAATGTGCAGGTAATATCTATCTATTGTTTTTATAGGTTGTCAGTAACTGTGGTCTCTAGGTACTGATATATATATATATATATATATATTTTATATATATATATATAAATATATATATATATATATATATATTTTATATATATATATATATATATATTATATATATATATATATATATATTTTTATATATATATATATATATATATATAGATATATATATATATTTTTTATATATATATATTGTTTATATTTTATATATATATATATATATATTTTATATATATATATATATATATATTTTATATATATATATATAAATATAATGCTGATATATATATATATATATTTTAAAACCTCAGCTCAGTAGCTAGCTGTTGGTCACTTTTGATTAAAAAAATGTGATTGATATTCAGTTCCCATATCAACATGTTCGATAGAACTAGGCTAAATAAAAGTGTGCTGCTTACTCGTTGTTTTCCGTTCTTTGGTTATTTTCCAGGTCATTGATTTTGAAGTGTAACAGCTACAGACATGCCCGATGGTGGGGACAGGGAATAGAAGAGTTCATTCAGAAAAATGGCAAAAACTTTCTAACACATCACAGATTCGGGTCGTATGCAGCTATACAGGAGAATACTTTGGCAAAGTGGTAAGATGGTCCCTGCAGTAGTAGGAATATGCTCTATCTCCCTTTGAAATCAATGGTAAAGCTGTCATTCTCTTCAGTGGGAGCAAGGTCATGGCCCTACTGATTTATCATTCACATTTAAAGAACATGGGTGTTTGAATTTGCTGACTAGACACTATAAATCACTGTGGGAATATCAAAGATGCATCTTCCTTGTCTGATCTGCAGAAAAATTTTAGGATTAGTAGCATAACCATTTCACCCTGTTATGACTTTGCTTTGCAGTGATCAGAGCTGTTAGATTTTTTATTTTTGTTGAGATTGGCCACATTAGTGGTTCATTAATTTCAGAATAAAAGTGGTATCTTGATGAACGTGTAACTCATAGTAAAGCTAATAAACAGTATGCTTATGAATGGAGAACAGAACACTCTCCTTACTTTAGAAGCTGCTACTTTCACTTCTTAGCTTGACTACTGGTTTTGGGTAACATTTTCAAAAGCACCTAAGTGACTTAGGTGCTTTTGAAAATTTCATCCTGCACCACTTTCAACTCCCTTCTCTACGGCCTCTCCATAAAGTAGCTGCTCCGATTCTGGCATGGTCACATCTTCCCCCATCTCAAATGAGAGAAGTAAACACAACATCCAGTAGAAAGTGTTTGCAGGGTCCAACCCTGATGCTGTATTCTCATGTTGCCCCTCCTGAAAGCTGGGCCCCATTGTGACAGTGGTATCAGTCCACTGCTGAATGGTATCATGTATCTGAGGCCTTACAGGTGGGCTTCCCAGTGGGCTGAAATCAGTGACATGGAGTTGGTTATATTCTAAATGTAACTTGGTTTATTGATGCACATGCACCAGTTCTGAATTGAGGTGGTCAAACAGCATGCAGAGCAACCCCTCCTTGCATGTCTCAGTCCAGTTCCACTCTCTGGTTCCCAGATAACTCTGTCTCAAAGACTCCAATCATAGCCCAAGGCAGAGAGCAACCTCTCCTGCTACTCACACATCTCCATCTATCCCCTGAAGCTCCCTCTACATCAAAACCTTGCATAATCCAAAATTAACATCACTGCTACATATCTTTCCAAGAGTCAAAACTTGCTCACCCAATAAGAAAAAAAGAATGTGGAAGACTACATACAACAGGGCCACTTGATCATGCCTGTTGCCATAACAATATTTGATTGTACTGGTTTAATTAAGATAGTAACAATGATGTGAAATTCTCCTTGCATGTTTTCTTAGTGCATGAAATTGAACGTGTTTACTTTTGAGAAAGGAATTTAAACGATATTTTCATTTGCTCATTTAAAGTACTGACACTTTTCCCCCAACTACGAATTCTCCATGCAATTAAAAGAAAAATCCCAGTATTGTGTTTGGCTTTTTTTCAGGTATGTAAATGCAAAAGGGTATTTTGAAGATGTAGCAAATGCCATGGAGGCAGCGAAAGAAGAAATTTTCATCACAGATTGGTGGTTCGTATTCCTGCGTTTGGATTTTGTCCAGCAGTCTCTGTGAGAACGTTCATTACAATGCTGCACTATTCAAAGGCCTTACATTATGGAAACTAGCAGTGATGCCAGATGGTTTGGCAGCACATCCAAACCTCTCACAGTGAGGGTTTTCATTCAAAGGCCTTTTCAGGAGACTTGGCAGCAATAGTGAAAGCTTAAAATCATCAGTTTGGGTGTCTCCTTCCGAGGGATAATCTTGAAGGGCTGCATGGTACAGTGAGGCACCACCTGCATTGAGAGTGTTACGGGGCTGCACGGCCTCACTGGGAACTCCCTGGAAATGTCTCAGGGAAGCAGAAGAGCTCTCAACACAAGGGGGAATGTACAAATTTAGGCAATGCAGGACATGCCCCTGCCACCGCCGTGCATGGCAGGTCAGGAAGAGGAGAAATCAGCATCTTCAAAGACCCATTCTGTAGTCTATCGTAGTGGCCCATTCAGGCTGATTGCCGACTGTCTGGTGGGCATTCCCCAAATACACACACAGCTGTAATTGTTACATAGTCAATATTCCTAACCCCAGATACAGAACTGACACATGCATACAAATTGGAGAATCACTTTCAGCAAATCATAACCTTTCCAATGATGCCTCCCATGACCCATCTTGCGTAAAACATATCTTAGTTATGCCATAGTCATATTACAGCCATATTTGTATGAAGACTATGGGGTGCAGCGTCACAGCTGGATGTTGCTGCGGCTCTCTAGTTCTCTGGGTGCAGTCCGTGTATGTGTCAGGCACTGTGGCTAATGCAGGCCATTGCTAGCCACGGAGGGCAAAATCCTAAAGTTTGCTAATGAAAGTTGTGTGAATGATGATGCAGCTTAGAAAAGAGAGACTTTGCAGAGCACACCCTAGAAGAGGTGTTTAACTTCCACTGGGTATGGCTGTGACGCAGGTAGCAAGAGGCAGGGTGGGCAGTCCACTCAGCTGTAGCAGTGTGGCAGTGTACCTCAGTAATGGCATCCCCACACATGTTAAAGAAGAGGCTGCAAGGAAGCAGTCAGGAAGGGTTCAACTGAAATCCTCTGTTGGGATTTGGTGGTGATAGTGCTGCTGCCAGATGGGCCATGTTTGCCCCCCCTTGGTGCGTGCTGTGCATATGCAATTCCAATACTGGCCGTTTATACTTTTCTTGCCAGCTTCTGCTGTACCATCCTGATGATGTCATCTGTCACGAGCTTCAGCACACACCACCACCGCCTCCTCTTATACCATGTTCCCTAGCTGCGCATGCTTGGCTGCTCTGTATTGTGCACTACCCTCAGCTGCTTCCTTGTCAGGGCTGGCTTTATCTTGTACTTGCAGCTGGTACACCTTCTACCTGAGAAAGGATGGTCTTGTGATCAACACCCAGGACTAAAAGTTAGACTGTCTGGATAGCTTTCCTGTCTGACCTTGGACAAGTCACTTAACATTTCTGTGCCTCTGTTTCTTCATCTATAAAGTGGGCCTATAATTATTTCCCTACCTCTTAGGGGTGTTTTGAGGCTTGAGCCAGGCATATTTGTAAAGCACTTTTTGGTTCTCAACGGTCCTATAGGAATGCAAAGCATTATATTAACCCTCACTGACATGAATCTGAATCCTAAAATGCTTATAAATAAACTATATGCTGCTGAAGCTTCAGCACACACTGTGTCAGACAATTGGAAAATTACATTTCAGTCCCTGTGTCTCCTGCCTTATACAAGGCAAGAGTCAATTGTTATCATAACTTGGGATTGTGAAACTTACTGGATGTTACAAAAGCTTAGGAAGAGAAATGTTGCTGTCAGAAGCATGTTTTCAGCAATATGCTTTAGTCAAAGTTACTGGGCTCAATACAGGAGTAACTGGATGAAATTCTGTGGTCTTGTTATAGAGAAGGGCAGATTGTATGATATAATGGTCCCTTCTGGCCTTACAATCTGCATATCAGTGAATGCTATCCTGATGTGAAAGAATGGCACCCTATCTTCTGGGGTAGGCAGCAAGGAAAAAACTGTACAAGTCTGAAATCTAGGTGTCAGGAGAGTTGAAGTCCTGAGTGTTTTCTTTTAACCCCCAAGTTATCTACCAGGAGTATATTTTTTTCTGCATGAGATCTTACTCTTTTCTATATGGAGTCTACCTTATGCATCATCGTTCACTTTGGTCCCACTGGGTGCTGAATGCAATAACCTGATCCCTGTCAATGATCGGTCATTGGCCTCTGTGCTACACATGGGACACATCAGCTGTTACATACGGCACCATTGTTAAAAAGCAAACAATAACAGTTCTGTGAAAAAATCGTGGGCGAGGAGACTTCACACCTAATGAATAAACTCTTTTAGTTTCTCTGCCATTGTTGAAGTCAGTTAGTTCAGTTGTTCTCAACCACGGGTCCGGGGGCCGTGAGCAGGTTTCAGGGGGTCTGCCAAGCAGGGCCAGCATTAGACTCGCGGGGGCTCAAGGCAGAAAGCTGAAGCTCCACCGCACGGGGCTGAAGCCCAAGGCCTTGAGCCCCACCAGCCTGGGCTGAAGCCAAAGCATGGGCAGTTTAACTTCACAGGGGCCCCTGTGGCATGGGGGCCCCAGGCAATTGCTCTGCTTGCTACCCCCTAACACAGGCCCTGGTTTTTATATGCAGAAAACCAGTTGTGCCACAGGTGGGCCCTGGAGTTTTAATAGCATGTTGGGGGTGGGAGGCCTCATAAAGAAAAGGGTTGAGAATCCCTGTGTTAGTTGACCTTACACATAGTTTTCACAGCACAGAATGTTTCTTTCTTTTTTTTTCTTTTTTTTTTTTAGGTTGAGCCCAGAAATCTTTATGAAGCGACCCGTGGTAGAAGGAAATCGCTGGAGACTAGACTGCATTCTCAAGCGGAAAGCAGTAAGTGTGCTGTGCCTACAGGCTACCTTAGGCCCTGATTGCTGTGAACCCCATGATAAGGCTCCAGGTAGGCGCGGGGCAGCTTCATGCAGCTCCTTGCAGGACTGAGGGTCTCAAAGTGCAGCTTCGCTCCTTTTTGTTCCTACATGACCTGCCCTTCCCTCTTTCTGTGTGCGGGTAGAAGTCGCACCCAGGTAGACTTGTGCATCATTTCAGGGGGACAGGGCCAACGAGAGCAGCGACAGATCAAAGATGCAAGAGGAGGAGGGAGTGGGAAGCTCAGTGCTGAGCGCCGGCTCCAGCGTTTTTGCCACCCCAAGCGGCCAAAAAAAATAAATAAAAGCCGCAATTGGCAGCATTTCGGCGGCAGCTCTACCGCCACCGCTTCATTCTTCGGCGGCAGGTCCTTCCCTCCAAGAGGGACTGAGGGACTTGCCGCCGAAGAGCCAGATGTGTCGCCCCTTTCCGTTGGCCGCCCCAAGCACCTGCTTCCTTCGCTGGTGCCTGGAGCCAATCCTGGGGTCAGGGCTGGTAGCCAACCAGCTGAGCGACATTCAGCGCTGCACCCCGCTGGCTCAGCTTTCAGATGGAGAGTTGTGGGGATGCCAGGGCACAGCACCAGCGCGACTTCCTAAATACCCCCAACAACTTTTCTTCCATAGGGGAGAAGCTGTTTCTCTCTCCCCCAGTGGCTGCTCCAGGTTCCTGGGGCATTGATACAGCTGCTCCTGCTCTGCCCCCGAGCTCTTCTCCCTCTTTGGTGTGGGTAATTAAGAGACATTGGGCCAGGCTTCTCACTGCAGTTATTGGAGTAACACCAGGGCTACACTTGGCCCATGGGAGTGACCAGTCTGCCGGGGATGGTGATGCAGAGACAGTGCCCTTCATTCATGCTATTTCCATAGATGATGATAGATGCATCTCTTTCCAAAACTGGCTCTTATTAAATTGCTGATGGTGCCACCCACCTTCTAAGGAGATAAAGATCTCCTTAGCGAGTCATTCAGTAGAGTGTATAACGTATGTCTAAATTAGAGGGGGCTTGTTATCAGTTTGTAATGGTGAATTATGCTAAATGGGTCCATTTCTGTGAACATCTAGAGGTTTTAGCTTAACCGGTTTAATGACTGAAAGTCACGCACTACAACAGTGAGCTACTGTGTGCAGGGTAGGATATTTCTTATTTTAGTAAGGAAACGCCTGTCTGCAATAGACTTGCTCTTAGCATTTCCCGACACTGTTAGCACCAGTGCAGCTCCACCCAGGCCCTGCTCAGAGCGGGTTTAGTGAGAGTTGTTAAATTGCCTGCAGCTGTCTGAAGCCCTGCATACACTAGCACTCTCGCTGTTGCTACTGCTGGTTTTGACTGCACCAATGAGAGCAACCGTGAGGAATTCTAGTGAAGTGGAGACTTCTGTAGACAAGGCCCCAGCCAAAAAAAGGCGGGAAGGTGATAAACTTTCCCCCTCTAAATACGACTTGTGTTAATGTGACTGGAGAAACACTGGGAGCTTCTTTTTTGGTAGTTTGCCCTCATTTTCTATCCCTGTCCTACTACATTGCTCCTTTGCCCCGATCCCTGTATTATCACATCCTTTGTTTGGTCAAAAAGGGGAGTAAGGCCAGTTGTGTCAGGCCAGCCCTTCCTCTCCTGCTTAGCCCTGCTCAGACTGTGGCACTAGCCGTAAGCAGGGGAGCAGGAGCCCCTGGCCTGCTCCTCCCCATTGCGGGTAAGCCGAGAGGGGCAGGGAGTGGTAGGATGTTATACCCAAGTACATTAGAGGGAATTGAGGGGTTTTTAAAAGTATAAACGATGTAAGATGTGAACACGTACAAACTGGGTCAGGTTCCTCTGAACTGGACATTATGTAGAACTTGCAGACAATATAGTTATAAAGATGACTCCTGAACTCTGATTCACATTTTAACGGAGGCAGAATAAGCAAATGGCTGCATAGCAGGCCTCTATGCTCTGATAGCTTTGCTATATTTAAGGCCTGTCCTTCTATTATAATCTCTTTCTCTCTCTCCCCTTGTCCTTGTTTGAAGCATTTCAAACTGCTGATGACTTGATGCCCTTCCTTGTCTCCAGTGCAGCCTTTTTGTACGACTGATGCTTTGAGATGCTGAAAGGCTGTGCTTCCTAACGTGTGTTAGCACTTAGGCCTTGGCTACACTTGCCAGTTACAGTGCAATAAAGCCTCCCCGAGCGCTGTACCTCACTCCCCGTCCACACTGGCAAGGCGCATACAGTGCTGTGTCTCCGCGGCTACAACGCTGCTGGTACTCCACCTCCCCTAGAGGAATAACAGCTGTTGCGTATTGGCTGAGACGCTGCTGCTCCAGTGTAAATGGAGAGTAACGTTATTACGCACTGATTGACCTCAGGAAACTCCCCATAATCCTTTTAACTGAAGGATTAATCCTTCTCTTGTTTTGTTGTGAATTCCGGAGGAGGAAGTGCCCTTTCAAAGCTCTGTTTCGGGGGCTGCGTATCAAAAAGCCAAACACAGCTACTGTTTGCTTTGAATGAGTGAGAGGCGGCGTGGGGGGAGGGGGGTTGGTGTCCGTTTCGGGGAGTGGCTGCTTATCTGGTCTATGAGAAAAAAAGAAACAGCTGCTGCTTTCAGTGAGCGGGGGGGGCGAACTTACAAGAGAGCGTGCTGACTCAGCACTCCAAAAACCCACTCTCCCTCCCACTACGCTCCCTGTCACACTCCACCCCACCCCATTTGAAAAGTACGTTGCAGCCACTTGAATGCTGGGATAGCTGCCCATGATGCACCACTCCCAATGCAGCTGCAAATGTGGCCACGACAGTGCGCTGGCAGCTGGCAGTGTGGACAGACTGCAGCGCTTTCCCTACTCAGCTGTATGAAGGCAGGTTTAACTCACAGCGCTGTACAATTGCACGTGTAGCCATACCCTTAGGGACAAGGAACAGCACCACCAGACCTATTGAACCTGATTTAATTTCTCCAGTATCTCAGAAATCTCACTAGCTACTGAGATTGGAAAATAGAGCGATGTGTTTGTTGTCAGTTCCAAAATGTTCCTCCTGCAATAACAGGTCTGTGTACTCAGCCTGAAGCATTTTTTCATGTCTCTGAATGAGCAATGGAGCCACAGAGAAAAGGTGCCGCGTGTGATTTTCTATAATGCTGGGCTGCATTTTCAGCAGGCTTGCCCTGGTCCAGCTAATGAAAATACTGGTGTTGAGTTGCTGCTTTGGAAGATATTACCAGTGACTCAGTAGGAAGGCATGGCCAACTGAAGACCATACAGTCATGTGTGAAAGGGGCAGAAGCCTTGGTGGGAACCTTAAAATAATGTTATATACTCCCATTCCACACTAGTTCTTTTTGTAGCCGAAAGGAAAAAGACAAACATTTTTCTTCTTTAATTTTCTTTAAAGAACTTTATTAATATTAAAATGATCTTCTTATCACTTAAATCAGCCCCCAGCCCGGAACCCTGTCCTGTACCCAAGCTCCCTCCCAGAGCTTACATCCCTCACTTCTGCACCCCAACCCCCTGCCCCAGGCTCAGCAAATGCACACCCCACAGTTGAGAATGTTACACTGATTTGTGACAATCCCTGAAGGGTTTTGGATCTATAAACCACAAATGACACTAATAAAAAGTAAAACTCATGAAATGTCTAGTGGATTCTATGAAACTAGATGCAGGGTGATCATATGACCCCTGCACCCAAACTCCCTCCCAGAGCTTGCACCCCTCACTCCTGCAGCCCAACCCCCTGCTCCAGGTTCAGCCTGGAGCCCCCTCCCATACTCTGAACCCCTCAGCCCCAGCCCAGAGCCTGCACCCCCTCCTGCACTCCAACCCCCTGCTCCAGCCTGGTGAAAGTAAGTAAGGGTGGGGAAGAGCGAGTGATGGAGGTTATTTACCCCCTTCACATAACACAAGAATGAGGGATCACCCAATGAAATTAATAGCAGGTTTAAAGGAAACAAAAGGAAGTACTTCTTCACACAACGCACAGTCAATCTGTGGAACTCGTTGCCAGGGGACGTTGTGAAGGCCAGGACTCTAACTTGATTAAAAAAAGAATTAGATAAGTTCATGGAGGATCGGTTCATCAGTGGCTATTAGCCAAGATTGTAAGGGACACATCCCTGTGGGTGTCACTTAGCCTCTGACCGTCAGATGCTGGGTCTGGATGACAGGGGATGGATCACTGGACAACTGCCCTGTTCTGTTTATTCCCTTTGAAGCATCTGACACTGGCCACTGTTGGAAGACAGGATACTGGGATAGATGGACCATTCGTTTGCCCCAGTGTGTCCATTCTTATGTTTTTGTTTTATGGCAGTTGGAGCATATACTGGTCATGTCCACTGAAAGAATCTAGCTTTATTTTCCTTACCAACATAGGTGTTCCTGTTGCTATAAATGGCATGAAAGTATTTGCGTAGTGTGTAGAAGAAATAATTGACACACTTGGGCCTGTAAGTGGCTGGTAACTATGCAGGAGCAAAGCTATCTTCTGATGTCCACAAAGCACTTCCCTGGACTTCATTGGCCATTGGATTGGTAGGTAGAATATGGCCCATAACATAGAGAGGGTCTAAACTCTTAATATAAGCTTTAGAGAAATGCAGGTTAGTGGCTTTTTGAAAGATCCTTAGTTTGTGTAAATTGACATAGTTCTACTGAAGTCAATGGACCTACACTGCTTTGCAGTAGCTCAGGATCTGGCCCCATATGTGTGGCCAAACTGTGCTAAGAGAAGTATGCAAGCCAATGGAATATAGACATGTAGAGGAAGATACTACTCAGTGTGAGTCAGGGTGGCAGAACGGAGCCTCCAAAAGGCACATTAGAAGTGTGTAAAGTAAAGGAACCTGTTGTAAGATTGGTGCTGACTCAAAGTGAAATATTTTTTGTGTAGCACATGTTCTGAAACACATCTGCACAATAATGCCCTTCTGAAGGCTCTGAGGAGTCCTACACAGTTTGAAGGGACACTGGCAACCTGAAGTCCAGTCCCTTGGAAATGCATTAAAAGTCAGTGTCTGTGGTCTCAAGGTGCTATTTCTTGTGTTGCATTCTCTTCAGAGCAGGGACTATATTCGTATCTATTTGTATAATGGCACCTCCAGGCCCTCCGCTGCTTCACATGGTGAAGTCCAGATTGAACAGCTAACTCTTCAGGGAAGCGCTGAAATGAAGTGCAGAGAGGAGAGGGAAGCTGAAGTCTTCCACTGTATTAGGGATCAAGCTGAGGGTTCTGTCTCAATATCTTCAGTCAAACAATTCCTACAAATAAAATATCCTAAAAAACCTAAAATGTTTTAACTCACTTGATCTTACAAATTCAGGCAAGGCGAGCTGGCTTTCTTGGCATTGTAGTTCAGAGGTCTGAGTTAGGCATAGGTGAGATCAGCCTGTGTCAGAAAAATCCTACACTACATCATTACAGAAAATCCCTCAGAACTTCTCACAAGGGAAGAGTCCAATCCCCTAAGGTGCTCGGTGTCTCCTGTGAGCTGCTGAGCACTGTCAACTCCCATTCTTGTTAATGGGAGCTGAGTTTGCTCAGCACATTTCAGGATCAATCTGGGAGCCTCTGACCAGGAACTGACCTGTTGGATGTATGATCTCAACCTGAGCTTTTCCCACAAGAACAACATGTGCACTCCCCTTAACCTACCATCCCACTGAATCTAGAAGTCTGGGGTTTTCTTGCTTTTGTTGTTGTTATACCCATTTAAATATGTGCTTGCCATGTATTTACTTTCTTTTCTAATAGCAACAAGGAGTGAGAATTTTTGTAATGCTCTACAAAGAAGTGGAGCTTGCTCTAGGAATCAACAGTGAATACAGCAAGCGGACCCTAATGCGTCTACATCCGAACATCAAGGTATTCATATACCATGTAACCTTTATGAAATACATGCATGTTCATTGCCCTGTGTGTCTAATATCAGCTCCCCAAATTTGGGCGAGAGATGAGGAAACTCATGACAATAAATGGGAAATGCAGTTTGCAGTCACCATTACAAGGGAGAATATTTTTCGAAGACATATCCATATCTGGTTCTACTCTATAATGGGCACTAGTACTTGACTGTGGCAGCTCAAGTACCTGAATAATTGTATATAAATATATTTCACTTAGCCTTGACAAGGTTCCATTAATCAACAAAACATTCACCTAGTTCAAAAGAGTTTTGTTTTATATGACAAGTTAATGAAGTTAGAGCAAGTGGAAAAAACTTCCTTTCTGCTCTCACACACAGACTGAGCTAGCTAAGAGTCTGGCCCTAAAAAAATCTACCAAAATATGTGCACTAATATCCACATTCCTCAACATCCCTGTATGCCAAAATATATTGGGCCTGGTTCTGATCGCCAGTGGTTTTAAAACCTGGCATGACTCCACTCAAGTCAATGTTTGCAGTAATGCTTTGACATAAATAAATGTTGAAATTATCTATCACACTCTTTCATTTTCAGAAATAAAGAAAATGAGCCTGGTTCTCCTCTCATTTACTATGGTTTGAAATAGCCATTAACAAACCAACTATCAAATGAAATGGCCAGCTTTTTCACTGAAATATTTAGAGCAGTAAAAGCCCTACTGTGGACACAGCCATATCAGCATAAAGGTGACTCATTCTAGTATAGTTATGCCCCTTCCTATAAGGGAATAGCTGTACCAGTATAAAGCACCTTTATACCATTGTAAATGTGTCCACACTAGGCGAGTTGTACCACTTTAACTATACTGGTGTAGTTAAAACGGTACAACTGTATAATGTAGACAAAGTCCTAAAAAAAAAGCATTTTATGTTTGGCATTGGTAGGTATTATTGGTCAAATTAAAGCCCCGTGGCCTTATGGGCAAAGATATTAAATAATATCTTGGTTAGAATTGTTTCAGGTCTTCTACATCAGTGCTTCTCAAAGTCGGTCCGCCGCTTGTTCAGGGAAAGCCCGTGGCAGTCTGGGCTGGTTGGTTTACCTGCCGCATCTGCAGGTTCGGCCAATCGTGACTCCCACTGGCCGCGGTTCGCCATCCCAGGCCAATGGGGGCTGCGGGAAGCAGCGTGGGCCGAGGGCTGTGCTGGCCGCCCTTCCCGCAGCCCTCATTGGCCTGGAGCAGTGACCTACAGCCAGTGGGAGCCACGATTGGTCGAACCTGCGGAAGTGTCAGGTAAACAAACTGGCCCAGACTGCCAGGGGCTTTCCCTGAACAAGTGGCGGCCCGACTTTGAGAAGCACTGTTCTACACAACAGCTGAGTTCAGTTATTTTTCTTTATTTAGGTGATGAGGCATCCAGATCACGTGTCATCCTCAGTGTACCTGTGGGCCCATCATGAGAAGCTCGTTGTCATTGACCAGTCTGTAGCATTCGTTGGTGGCATTGACTTGGCCTACGGCAGGTGGGATGATGATGAACACAGGCTGACCGACGTTGGCAGTGTGAAACGAATTGCAGGAACAAAATCCACATCTACAGTGAATCTCATAGTAAGAGTGAATTCTGTACATGTGGCTGTTAACATTTAATGCCATGTACACTAGGCAATAGTCATGCAAAATGGAAATAAGCAAGTCTTTCTTTCTGCATTTTTAGGGCATATGTCTGTAGCCTTAGCATGTGCAGAATTCCTGTGGACTTCAATGTGGCTTATAAAATGGGATCCTTATTAGGACCAAATCCTTCAGCTGCCAGAAAGGCCATGCCAGTTAAGACCATAGGCGCCAACTTTCTCCGGCGCTGGTGGGTGCCCGTGGCCCCTGCCCCTGACCCCACCCTGACTCCACCTTTTCCCCACCCCTGGCCACACCCCCATTCCAACCCCTTCCCCAAAGTCCAGCCCTAACTCCGCCCCCTCCGTGCCCCTATTGGATCCCTTCCCCAAATCCCAGACCCGCCTCTACCCACAGCGCGCCACGTTTCCCTTCCTCTCCTCTCCCTCCCTGCCCCGCGAATCAGCTGTTTCGCGGTGCAAGTGCTGGAAGGGAGAAGAAGCAGGATGCAGTGGTGCGCTCACGGAGGAGGCGGAGGTGAACTGGAGCAGGGGGGGCGGGGCGGGGAGCTGCCAGCGGGTGCTGAGCACCCACCAATTTTTTTCCATGGGTGCTCCAGCCCCGGAGCACCCACAGAGTCGGCGCCTATGGTTAAGACCTGTGTGGCTCTGCTGCAGGGGCAGGGACAGGAATGGAGAGGAATAGTTGTAGGTGTAGCGAGTGCAGTAGCTGAGCATTGAATGATCCTTTGGGGATTTTCAGAACAGTTCAGCTCCTATTTAGGCATCAAACTAAATAGCCAGTTATTCGCAGGAACTCAAGTTGGGTGCTAAACTCTTTGGAAAATCTAGCCGTAGGTATCACAGTGGGAGCACCTGAGTGCTGAGTACCTCTGGATATCTGGCCCTTATTTAGGTGCCTAAGGGCTTGTCTACACTGCGAAGTTGTCGACAAAACTTTTGTCTTTCACGGGTACTTAAAAGAACCACCCCACTCCCCATCCCTGCACGAAAGACAAAAGTTTTGCCGATGCAAGTGGCAGTGTGAACGCGGCTTTGCTGGCAAGAGCACTCTCCTGCCGACAAAGCTAATGCTGCTCGCGGGGCTAGAAGTATTTTGTTGGCAAAGGTGCCAACAAAGTACCGAAAAAGAGCGTTTATACATGCTGACTTTTAGCGACAAGGCTGTGTCGACATAGAAGCTGCGTGATGTAGACAAGAACTGAGCTTGTGTAGACAAGACAGAACTGAGATCTTTTTGAAAACCTGGCCCTGTGTGACTGAATTAAATAGAGAATTTTTATTTATTTTTTTATGAAAAGGAGCCTGTATAAAGACCTCTGGAAAATATGCAATAAGCCAGAATAGTTTTCCAGGCAGTATATGGCAGAATGCACTTTTTTTTCTTGCTTGTTTTCTGCTAAGTAAACCCTCAACAGTCACTACACCAAGTTCATCTCCATAAGACACATTTGCAGTTCCCACTGAAATCGACGGGAGCCGTGTCTGCATGTCGTAGGGCAGAACTTGGCCCTGTGAATATTTCAATACCTGTGATATGAATGATCACCTGTAATTTAAATGGATAATCTTCCATTCATCACCCTCAGCAGTATCCTTTGTGTCTTAAGCCTACAGCCGAGTCCACTGAAGCTTTAGCCCTGAAAACTCAGCCCCTGGGGAACCTGCCACAGCACAGAAATAGTGATGACATACTAGATTCTTCAAGAATGAAAGGAATAGGAAAACCCAAAAAGTTTTCCAGGTTCAGCATTTATAAGCATCTCCAGAAGCACGGCCTACACCATGCTGATAGTGTGAGCAGTATAGACAGTGAGTCAGGTAAGTAATACTTCTCTACTTTACCTACAGAGCCTATAATTAGGGACGAGAGTTAATGGTTTCCTAAAGTGCTAGAAGGGTATTTTGTTTAGTGAAGCCTTGAGTTTGCCTCTAAATGCATCTCTGTTTGGTTAACAAACAGCTGGCACAAAACAAGGGTGGCATTCAGTTTGGTTGGGGACAGCCCCAAACCACAAATGAAGAAACCATGCTATAATATGGTGTAGCGTATGTGGTGTGTTATGTGCTGTGATGTATGTATAGATATGTACATTGATTTTGTGCTAGGAACGTTTTACATTTGTGGCAGAGATACTGGCATTTTTGCATCATATTCATTATAGCAAATGAAGCAGGATTTCCGAAGATATTATGGGCCTGATTATGCTCTCACTTGCACTGGTTTTACTAAGTTTTAACTCATTTCACTCAGTGGAGTTATTCCTGATTTACACTAGTGCTAGAGAGAGGAAAATCAGATCAAAATTTGAATATGTGAATGCAACATTTACTTCTATGCATGACTGAAGTTACAGGATGCCACTATAGGCGCACCCAAAAGCCAGAATTCATACCAGCAAGCCTTCCACTTTTGAAACAGAGGAAGAGCTGTTTTGGGGAGGGGTCTTGTGTTAGGGGGCATTTCAGACTTTACAAAGATGACTCATGTCTCTGGTAGGAATGATATGCAGGAGAATGCTTTGCCTATGGTCAGAGCCAGTTCAGAATATGAGCATACATTAGTGATGGTTTTGCAACATGAATATTTGCCGATCTGTGCTCAAAACTGTAATGGGTCTTGTATTTGGCCCACGGTCGTTGTACCATTATTAATGTTCTGTTCAGACTGTCTACAGCTGATTGGACTGAAGTCCTGCAAGTTATTTTAAACATTATTGGGTAACTGATATGGTAAAAGCTCTAATGCACTTTCCCTATAAATGGAGCATCTCAACTCTCTGCAGGTTATTGTAACCCTAATAGAAGCCAGCAGAATTTAATCCAGAGTTTAAAACCCCACCTGAAAATGTTCCATCATCCCACTGAGTCCAAACAAGGGCTCACTGAGTGTGAGGACGGTAAGTGAAGGGCCACCCAGGTGGAGTTACCTGCAGGCTTTACTGTTGGTGTGTTTGCTGTTCAGTCATGGTGAGAGTTAGGTGGGGCTTATGGATTGACATTCTATTCCTTCGGTATATGTATTGCCTTCCATCTATGTCATATTCCCCTCTAAAGAGGCCCTCGCAGAATCACTTTCTTTACAGGCTGATTTTTAAAAGACACTAGGAAGCTGCATCAATGAGAAGATAAATATGTAACAAAAGCGGGTGCACTTGGGAAGTTTCACTCTGGTTCTACAGCTCCGCCCATTCCAGCTGTATTCCTCATGCAAAGTAATGGGAATATTGCTGAAATTAGTAACACCTTTAAATCCAGAATGGATTTTTTTAAAGTCAGCCCAGGGCATGAAGACAGCCTTGAAAAGATCATGAATATGACAGTGTAAATGTTGCCAGACCTACATTTAGACCAGGAGTCTCAAACACGCGGCCCGTAAAGTTATTTGCTGCGGCCCACCAAGCTCCCCGCGCCCCCATTGAGTTATTTCCTGCGTCCACCAAGCTCCCCTCACCCCCAGCGCGCCATGTCCCCGGTCTTCTGCCTACCTCCAGGTGCTTCCCACCGCCAAACAGCTGTTTGGCGGCACTTAGCACTTTCCAGGATGGAGCAGGGAGGAGCGGGGAGCCGTGCGCTCAGGGGTGGGGATTTGGGGAAGAGGTTGAAATAGGGGCAGAGAGGGGGCAGAGTTGGGGTGGGGACTTTGGGGAAGGGGTTGGAATGAGAGTGGGGACGGGATGGGAAGAGGCGGGGCAGGGGCAGGGCCTCATGGAAGGGGTGGAGTGGGGGCAGGGCTGGGGGCAGCGGCGGGGTGGGGGGTGTCAGTGATGCGGCCCTCAGGCCAATCTGCTAGTCCTCATGTGGCCTTCATGGTCATTTGAGTTTGAGATCCCTGATTTAGCCGAAGATTTGGCCACTCTCATTCTCCAAGTCAGAGTTTTCTGTGGGTGGGTAAGACAGGTAGGTGAGTGCACATCATCAGTATATCAGCATCACCTGTTATTTTGATCCATGGAATGACAATAGATTGTGCTGCTGAAAAGACCCTTTCTCTTACAGGTAGGCCATCCACATTTGATGTACTTTGCTTTGATTTCAGTTATAGAGCAAAGGAGGGTTGTTTCTTCATCAAACGAGCTTGTGTAGAGGAAAGCTGACCTGATTGTTTATGTAGCAGTTACAGCCAGCATGATCTCGAAGAAGAGTGCTAGACTCTGCACTCCTCACCTCAGTCTGACAGAGCCCAGCTTTGTTGGCCTGCAGTGCTAGACTTTTCTGAGAGAGTGACAGTGTGGAACTGAATCTGAGTTTTCATAGGCTTGCAGGCATCTGAAGAAGTGAGGGTTTTTTACCCACGAAAGCTTATGCCCAAATAAATCTGTTAGTCTTTATGGTGCCACCGCACTCCTTGTTGTTTTCATAGGCTGGGGAGTGTTTTAAAGCTGACATTGGAAAGCACTGATACAAACGATTTAAAGGGACCTCTGTAGCATTAAGGAAACTTCCCATTAATAGCAGAAAAATGTTGTTTTTATATTTTCATTTATTGGAATGTTATAGATTAAACAAAGGTTCCAAATGACAAAATATTTACTAGAGAGACAAGGTGGGTGAGGTAATATCTTTTATTGGAGCTCCTTCTGTTGGTGAAAGACACAAGTTCTCAAAAACTTGTCTCTTTCACCATCAGAGCCAATAAAAGATATTATCTCACCCACCTTGTCTCTCTAATATCCTGGGACCAACATGGCTAGCTACAACGCTACTACAAACCAAGTATTTAATAGTGACTCCGTACTTTAAATCTGTAAGGATTTATACATACAAATCCAAGGGCGGAATTCGGACCAAAATACCTTTCTAGTGAGCAGTGTATGCTCGGAATATTGGTTGAGTAGAAATTATCATTTGTTTAATAACCATAGTTCACTGGCATTTTTGTCATTTTAGTTTCTACATTGTGGAAAATTTACTGTCGACATGACCTTAAAACTCTATTGATACTCACCAAAAAATGAAAGTCACTTTTCATAACACTGGATACTGAGCCAACCTTTTCCTTTTATGGACTCTTTCAATAATAGTCTTCTAAGATGTAAATGGTCAGCTTTATATAAAATATAGACCTTGTGTATGAAAAGGACACGTGTTTCATATGTATATGGACTGCCATATATGACAGTGGCCACTTATATGTTCATTCATTATGAGTCAATGTATGATCACATACGGTCAGTACATAAAACATATTCTACTGTAGCATTCACATGTATGTTACATATGTTTGTATTCATGTACAGTCAGTGATTTCCATGCCCCACCTGTACTCTCACTAACTCATGCAGAACTGTGCTGTTTGGATGTAGCTTTGCTAAGACTGTAACCAGAGTGTCAATGTTGCATACCTGTTGCATGGCATTTTGGGCATGGGTTGGCTTTTTGTGATGTTCCAACGGTGCTGGCAAAACGTGCTTTGTGTATATTGCCGTAGGTGGTTATCATATTGTCACTCGTGTGGATTGTTGAATATTTCTAAAATATTGTTGTGATTAAAAAGTTTTTGTGAGTGCTTGATTGCCTGGCTGGCACAGTACACTAGATGCAGTAGTTCAGGTTCCTGAACATCTTTGGGATTGTCACGCCTTGAACTAGCACTAAAACCTCAAAGGAGGCGATAGTGCAGGATTCTGTCAGCAACTGGGGCAGTGCAGAACAGGTCAGTTGTCATGAGAGAATACATGTCATGGGGGGATGCAGAGGAGACTAGATAACTGTAGTGTTTTTCACTCCATCTGGGCTGTGAGTGTGACTGATCCAAATACTTAGTTACTGTCTGAGAAGCTGAGTATCCCCATGTGTAAACCTTGGTCAGATCATATAAAAATAAAATATATAGGATAAAAATATATAGGGGACATCAAGCCTCTTGCTTCAGAACAGAAGCTCATCACTTAAGTGGGGTTACAAAAAAACTTTCCTTGTTATGGCATAATTGTCCAGTCAGGGTTGTTACACCATTCTCTGAGCTATCCGATAGAGGCTACTGTCAGAGACAGGATATCACACTAGTTAGAACATAGATCTGATCCAGTGTGAGCTTTCCTGTTTTTTTAGACGGGAGGTGGAAGGGATCATGCTACTCCTCGTTTATATGCTCATGGCATTCACAAAAAGAGGTGTAAATTTCAAGAAAGGAGTTGGGGGAATGGGAGTAATTTTTGCATGTAAGTCATTGCAAGGATGTTAGGCCCTAACTTTTCACCATGAAACTGCATCCATGTGCTGAACATGTAACACAATCTCAGAAGCTGAAGTTGTTATTTAAAGAGGCACTGGAAAAAGGGAAGAGACCCATCTTTGTGCTAGCTAAAATTACAGTGGAGAGACCCTTTTGTGGAGTCAAAATCATGAATCCTATAAAATTTATGTTTCAATTAGAGTTGATATGTACTTTACTACTCCTGTATATTTAGTTTGTACTACTCTCTACTGCACACAGATATAAAGTCCCACCTCCCACTGAAGTCAGTGGTATATGAGAGCAGAATTACAATTGTTAATGCTTTCAATGTAGGTATCCTTCCTTGCAGGTTATTGTGGGATGACAAATAGCTGAAGGGTAAAATTTCAATCTAGTACAGAAAGGATTCAGATCTAGCTTCCATTACCAACGACAAGACATGTTAATATAATCTCCCTTGATTGCGTACCAGATGTGTTATACTGGAGAAGGGAAACACAGAGACTTAACTGGAAAATTATCTTAGCTGACTAAAATTGCAAGTTATGCTGATAGTTTTCTATTCAAGTGCGATTCTCATCTGTGCTGTGTTGAAAGCAGTCTTAAAAACAACCTTAGAGCATATGTTATTGACACTTTATAAACCTGACAGATAAAGGATCAATCCGCAGCTTGAAGACAGGTGTTGGAGAACTTTTTGGGGAGACCAGATTCTGGCATGGAAAGGACTATTGCAATTTCGTCTTTAAAGACTGGGTTCAACTTGACAAACCCTTTGCTGGTAAGTGCCATTGCAATCTGGAACCAACTTTTTTCCCTGCAAGACAGTTTGTCTCATTCCCTAGCTCCTCTACTGCCTTAGAAGGCTTCTCTGCAGGGCTGGCTCAAGGCACCATCTTAGCAAGCAGGTGCTTGGGGCGGCCACTCCGGAGAGGGGTGGCAGGTCCAGGTATTCGGCGGCAATTCGGCGGAGGGTCCCTTACCCCCGCTCAGAGCGAAGGACCTCCCGCTGAATTGCCGCAGATCGCAATTTTTTTTTTGGGGGGGGGGGGCTGCTTGGGGCGTCAAAACCCCTGGAGCCGGCCCTGCTTCTCTGCCTTTTTACTCTCCTGAATTGGCGCTAACGAGACCCACCTGGTCTGGCTGCTGGGAAGAGGCAGCAGAATCCCAAAGTAAGGTAATAAAAAACAGATTTCCTATGACAATAATGGATAAGTGAGCTTGTGGCTTACCAGCCCCCACAAAGCTGACCTGTCCTCAATTTTAACTCCTAATTTGTTAGTTTTTATTTCTGGAAAGATTCCGTTTGTAGGAAGAGATGCTGTGATATTCTTAATTAATGTCTGATACTGATCTGAGATGAACTATAGCAATTTTTCCCTGTCCATATAGATTTCATTGACAGATACACCACACCCAGAATGCCATGGCATGATATTTCATCCGTTGTGCATGGCAAAGCTGCACGGGATGTTGCTCGACACTTTATTCAGCGCTGGAACTTCACAAAGGTAGGTGTGCAATGAGATAGGTCCTGCAAGCCCTCAAATCTGAATGCTTCGCCTCACATAGGGCTATATGCAGGAATAATTTGCATGTCAGCTAGTCAAGGTTTGCCAGATTGGGCCAGTAAAGTATATATTCACTTGCCCTAATGTCCCAACAAGTAACCCCGAAAAACTGTGACTCTGACAGCAAGTAATGAAGATAGGTGTCTCATTCTCCTGTTACACCACTGTGAATTTAGTAGGTGGAAAATGAATGAGGTCTGGGATGTTGTTAGCCAAGGGGCGAGTGCCATTGTGCTGCTATTCTAGCAGTTCCTGCTGGCTGGTTGGGAGGGACACAAGAGCCAATAATGTGCCCTCTTGCGAAGCAGCAGAAGGCACAAGGAGCAGTTCAGTCGGTGATCCCACAGCCAAGGGGAGCAAGGAAGATCAGGGCCGTCAGGCCAAATCCACAGCTGGGTGATCCAGCCACCTGGGCAAACTAGCAATAACCAGGATTTTCAGGGCCAAGAAACCAGGGGAACCTGCCAGTGGAGGCCATGTTGGAGTCCTGGACCGACAAGGGTCCAATCACCAGAGAAGCCCTGGCCTCCTGGGGATCCAGTCACTAGGACTCAACTAGCAAGCACATGGGATCCTAGCCAGTCCTCTCCAGTGGGGAGGACCTATCAGATAAGGACCCTCCATGATGATAAGGGAGTCTTGGGCAGGCTGGAAGGCAACCCACACTGGGAACCAGGCCAGTAGGCCCTGTCGCCAAGGAAGATGGTGACTAATGGAGCAACAGAGTCCCTCTGTTCTTCCTCATTTGCTCCCCACTCTTCTTTCTCTCGCTCGCCTCTGGATATTTTCAGAACCATTCGGAACAGGAATTTATGAGTTTATGAATATGAAAAACTTTATGTTCTCTCCCCCCCAATTTTCTGTATTAAGAGAGGAGCATAAAAACAGTAAAAATCTTCAGCATAAAAATCTGAAGAAAATGTGTTTTAAAATACAGTATCCTCCATTTTTTTTTCTTTTGAAGATCATGAAGCCCAAATACAGATCCCTGTCCTACCCATTCCTGTTGCCAAAATCTCAGCGAACCGCCGGTGAGATGAAGTATCGAGTGCCCGAGTCTGTATGTGCCAATGTACAGGTGGGTGTAAACAGTGATGAGCTGCCAAAATCTTAACAACCGGTTCCCTATAAAAAGTTCTGATTTAAGGGCGGGGGAAGCGGGGGAGGGGCCGGGGTGGAGGGAGACATACTCATGGGGCCGGGGGCCCCTGCAGGGCCTAGGGCAAATTGCCCCACTTGCCTCGCCCCGCCCCCGCAGCCGTGGAGCTCGCATTCCGCCCCCCCCTTCCCTTGCCTGCAGCTCAAAGCAGCAGGACCACTCAGGAGCTCAGCTGAGCTGCCCAGCTGCTGGCCATGCTGAGGTTCTGCGGGGTGGGGGAAGCGGGGGAGGGCCTGGAGGAAACATGCAGGGCCCGGGCCAATTGTCCCACTTGCCCCCTCCCCTCCGGCCAGCCCTGGGGCTTGCAACACACACTCACACTCCTTCCTTCCTTCCTTCCTTCCTTCGCTGCTCAAAAAGCGGCAGCAGGACTCTTCCCGAGCTCAGCTGAGCTGCCCAGCTGATGCCGGCGGCTGGCCACGCTGCAGCTGGGGGGAAGCGGGGGAGGGGCCAAGGGAGCCTCAGCCTCCCCAGCTGGGAATCCTGGGAGCAACAGGATGGTCCGGCTGGCGGACTGGAGTTCTTTGCCCACCTCCTGGCCCTTTAACAACCGGTTCTCCACGGAGGTCTAATTTTAGCAACCGGTTCTTGGGAACCGGCGGGAACCGGCTCCAGCTCACCACTGGGTGTAAATGGCATTTAATGGAATCCTCAAATGAAGAACTTCCTAGCACTTGGGCTCATTTTTAGCTCTTTGTAATAGGAGGCCTTGGTAGTCTTCCAGCTGAAACTTACAAGATTTTAAAGGATTTAAAGTGTAAATTACTTTTTATTTTAAAATGCAACTTAGCTGGCCAGATACTCAGCTGGTATAAGTCAGCATAGCTTCATTGATTTCAGCAGATAGAGACTGATTTACAGCAGTGGAGGTTTGGGTTCAGTGTGTGTAAGATGAATTATACAAATGACATTTTAAACTCCATTAGTTGTGCTGAATGCATATGTTAAATGTGATTATTAAACAGCAGAACTAGACATGTTAGGAATGCAGGGTGGAAATGGAAGTGCTTAGGAAGTGTGCCTAGGAAGTGACAGGAGGGAGAGAGAGAGAGAGAGAGTGTGTGTGTGAGAGAGAGAGAGCGAGAGAGCGCTTTTGTCAAATACTGGTGGTCAAAGCTGAGCAGGAAAAAAGTGCCTAGAATTCCCAAAATAAGTTCTTCAGCCCAGACTCCACCTGGCAGCAGCTTGAGAAAACGTTGGAAAGTCTCTGCCACACCACCTGCAAGTATGCTGCTCCTTCTGATGGACAGATCCATCGTGAACAGGTGTAAGTGTTCTTTAGACATTAGGTACCTGCTGCAGGGAGAGTTGTGGGGTAGATGTAAATGTTGAGAGACCCTGCAGCACTTGCAGCAAGTGCTGTATGAAGCTGTGTGTGTGTGTGTGTGTATATGCGCGCATGCACATGGATATGGTGCTCTGTATGCACCAGAACTAGGATGCTCAGTGTGGATGGTCTGCACTGTTACAGTTTGCACTATGTCCGTCACACCAGTGCAATTTTCTAGCCTAGACCCATCCTGAGAATCTCTAGTGTGTTTCTTGAGCCTGCCTCCTGATGTTGAGTTATGCTGATTCAATCAGAAAACATAATGAATACTCAGGTGACTTATGTGACCAGTCAGAACTCACCAACAGAGCTTGAATACAGAATGTTAAGTATCAAACCCAGTGAACCATTAACCATCAATCAACAGAAAAAACACTAAGCAAAAAACAAAGGAATTGGTTGAGAAATCCAGTAATGAATACATTTCCAGAAAATTTTGATCTGCTTATAGACATCTTGTAAATTATTCATTGCAAATTACACAAGCTCATCTCTAATGGCAGACTGCAGCCTTTTGAGAGCTGTCAGCCTTGCTCATCCATGAGCTGCATAAAGCTGTAGACATGTAAAAACATGTTTTGCTGCAAACATGGCTTCTCCCTTGAATGTTCTTGGAGTGCAATATCCCTTCTACCTGCACATAGCAAGTAGTATTTATACTGCTGTGTGGTAGAAGCTGGCAGTGAGCCAGAGAGCTTCTTAGGGTACATCTATACTACCCGCCGGATCGACGGGTAGTAATCAATCTATCGGGGATCGACTTATCGCATCTCGTCGGGATGCAATAAATCGATCCATGAATCGACGCCTGTACTCCACCTCGGCAGGAGGAGTAAGCAGTGTCGATGGGGGAGCCGCGGCAGTTGACTCGCCACTGTGAGGACGGCCAGGTAAATCGAACTAACATACTTCGACTTCAGCTACACGAATAGATCGATTCCCCCCCCACAGTGTAGACCAGCCCTTAGTCTGTATTTGCAAGATGACCCACTCTAGCATATTGGTACATGCACATACTGCAATTCTGGCAGCTGCTTCTTCTGTAATTTGCTTGTTTTCCTGATTTTGATTTGTTTGTCTAATGGAACTGCACACAATAGGAAGCTGGGTTACTAGGAAACCATACAGGGAGCCTCAAGTGCAGGGAGCTCTGGCTGGCAGTGGAAATGCAGTTTACTGAGCAGTGTTATAAAAGATGTTATGTGTGTTGAAGTTATAGCTGAAGGTTAATAACTGGCTCAACATCTATTACTGATGATGGTGGAAATTCTGGCTTTTGCAGGCAGAGATCAGATGGAAAGGGCTGCAGGTAATGAGCGCCACATAGCAGTCAGATAAGCCCCCTTTGAGTAAGAGTGTCAGAATCTGGCCCCTAATCTCGCTCTCCCCTCCCCCCCCCCCCGGCCGCCGCCGCCACCATACATGCACACACCCAGGGTCTCAGCTCGGTTACTTAGCTTCCTTGTGTAAATACCCAAAGCATCACATCTGGTATTTCCAACTATGCTAGTGAGGCAGCTGGGTCCATCATGGAACCTGCCTTTCTCTTTCTTATCAGCTCCCCACAGCAAGACGCTCCAATGATGTAAAGTTGATCTTTGTCTGGCTACACAGTGTTACTGTGAGCAGGACGCAGGCGTCTCATTTACCTTTCAGTTTGACTGCAGTGATGGTTCGAGACACGAACAGAGTCCCTCTAGTCTTTCACAGGCACTCTTACCCAGAAGGGCAGGAGGGATATGTTTTTATATAAATCCTTCCTCTAGTAGAGATGGGTCAAACCCAGAAACATTTATTATCATTGTTTATAGAGCACTAGTGGTAGGGTAGAGTCCTTTTACAGGCAAATGGGAGACAAATTCCCTGCTCCAAGAAGAGTAAAATCTAATGGATAGTTTTAATGGGACTTGCTGAGTGCTAGACACTGTTGAAAATCTGACCACTTCTTTTATCTGCGTGAATGGGAGCTGAACTCTCTGTTTGAAAATCTGGCTCCAGTTGTGAGTGCTGACTGAGCCCTTTTGAAATTCTGGACTTGATTAGATGAAGGATGGGTGGGGAGTGGGACATTGCCAGAGAAAGCCCACTGACTGAGCCATGATGCTGATGTTTTATCTGTATTATCATAGCGGCCTCTAATTGTTAGTTTCACAGGTTTTGGTCTGCTCCCTCCATCTGTTTTGTTGTCACTTCTTTGAGGGGAGGACTGGGGTTCATAGGCCTTCTGGAAGAAGTGTTGTAAGGAGCTGTTGGCAGGAAGACAGGGTGAAAGCACGGCAGAACAGGTCTGGGTGGGGTTTGGATTGCATCATGGGGCAGTCGAGTCAGTCCTGAGGGAATGCACTGGAAAAGATGTGAAGAAAGGAATTAGAAAGGAAGGAGGGAGTTAGATAGCTTGTGGGTTGAGTCAAGCATTCTCTCAAAGTTTGGGGTTTGATTATCATAGCACCTTGGCTCATGCAAAAATCAAAACTTGTTTGACAGGGAGTCACCAAACTGAAATCACTCTCAGTTTTTCCAACTCTAATTTCCACTTATTATCTAAGCAAGACACAATAAGTCTGTGACATGGTGAGACAACATCACACCCTGATCATACACACAGTGAATCATCATGCACCCTGAGTGGCTCTTAGAAATTTGCTCCAGAGTACATATTGTTTGCAGTTATGGAATAACTCCCAGCAAATACTGGTGGTGGTGTTGTTGCTTGGATTAAAGAGGTTAAAGGGATGACAGCACTTGCATAAAAATTGCATGAGTGATGGGAGGCTGCAGAGCTGAGGGGGAGGGAGAGGAGAGAACACCAGTGCTGGTTTCTGTGTAATATGCCTAAGTAGTATGCAGACCTTTTCTCTGAAACTGAAGGATTTTGCATTTCAGTTTATTAATTTTGAATGTATTGACAAGAGAGGACAATTTGACAAGAGTGGTAAATTACATATTAGTAATAAGTAAATATTAATTGACAAGAAAGTTCAGAGCACGTATAATTAATCTGTGGCAACCTAAACTTCAGTTATTACCCTGGAGTATACAGTGACCACTCAGACCTTTATGAAATAAATGGAGTTGCAACTGAAATCTTCCTGTTTCAAAGGCACAGACACCTGCTAAAAGAGAATCACATTTTACTGTTAACAGTATAGTTCCCATGATGCAGAGTTGAGCAGTTCTGGTTCCATCCAGTAGAGGGTGGTAGCACACGTGTTCAGATGCAGACATAAGCCAATTCATTACAATATACAAATATTACCAAGATGATGATTCATACAAGAGAGAGGATGTTCCAGTGGTCAGAGCAGTAACCCAGGATTTGGGAGACTTGGATTCAAGCCCTTGGTCGACCACAAACTTCCTGTGCGATGTTCAGTGAGTCACTTAGGGCCATATTTTTAAAGGTATTCAGGTGCCTTTGAAACTCTGGCTCTGTGCCTCAGTCCCTCATCTGCAAAATGGGAATAAAAGTAATTCTTTACCTCACAGGATGTTGTGAGGATAAATACATTAAAGATAGCGAGAAGCTCAGCTACGATGGTAATGGAGGCCATAAAAGTACCATAGATAGATGACTGGATGTGTGTCTACCCTGAAATATATCTTTTTAAAACCTGTCATCAATGTGTAATGTGCCCCTGCTGGACTCATGTTGACTGATTTTAGTGAGAAGCAGAACCCTCAAATTTGGTTTAGTTAATAATGTCTATCTTTGACTGAAGGACTTTGCCACAGGGCGGAATGGCAGAGAAGGAATTCCTTTAGAGTTTGGAGCAACAATGCTGTGACCTGTCAAGCTGGTGTGATAATTCGGTGAGGGAGGGGATAAAAGAGAATTTAAAAGGAGAGGGAGCGTCTGGACTGGCTAGTTGTGAAGCTGTGGGATTGAAAGTGATCAATCTCTTTCTGATCTGGCGGTTCTCTTGTTGGATGATTTTTCCAGCCAACCATTAGTTTGTCTCTGAGTGGTAAAGCCATTTTTCAAATTGAGAGAGGCTTATGACATCCAGTATAAAATGAGAGAGAAAAAAAAAACCACATTGATTTATTCCTTGTCTCCCGCAGAACAGCAGCTACTGCTGCTAATGGAGGGTTTTTTAAGCTGTTGAAATCACTGCATTGGTACCAACACTGAACAGCTTATTTGGAAAGCAGAAATGACTCTGCTGGGGACACTGGGAAAGTTAGCCATCTATTCTAAAGCACCCTTTAAATATTGGTGGCTCAGGTACCATGAAAGCACCAGTAGAGGGGAATTGTATATTTTACAAATGTTTTTGTAAAAGAGTTTAATTTTGGATCGAATTCCTCAGGCAAGGCTGGCTTTTGGCACCCACGAAGCCCACTGCCATATGCTCCCTGCTGCTAATTGCTGCAGATTGCGTCGGTAGCTTCCGGCCAGTGGGCTGCATGCACTGTGCCACTACACCTTTGCAACAGAGGGGTGAGAAAGCCTAGTGGAGGAGCTGCAGCTCAGCTACACCAGCAAACCCAGGATAGGGAGCTGAGCTCTGAGTTTCACTGCTGCAGGGCATGGCGCTCGAGACCCAGGAGTGTGTGACCAGCATGAGAGAACAGAGAAGAGTAGAGAACATTGATGCTCATTGGAATCCCATCATCTGGAGCATTGGCGCAGCATCAGACGCTATCTAGGCAGCCAGAATTTCCCCCCATACTCACAAAAAGATCATTCCTAGCAGCAGCAGGAGGTGGCTGCTACCTCCTGGCCCAGACCTCATCAGATACTCCCAAGAGGCTGGGCAGTGTAAGTTTGCTCTAAAATATAAGGGCCTGATCCTCATGTACAAAAGGACCTCTGGTAGTGTAAAGGGGCATTAAAATGGGTGGAAGTAGAATTTAATAGTGGCATCTTTTTAAAATTAGTTATTCTTGTTGCCACCCTGGCTATGTTATTCTTTATATGCCCACTATTCATGATAGGTAAGCAGACTAATTTCCTTTAAGATTCCTTCCCTCTGTTCTACTAGTAGAATATTATTGCAGTGTCCTGTCTTATTACTTCACAGTCCTTCAGGACAATGTGTACTTCAATGAGATGCTCTCTGCAATTCTCCTTTTTTTTCCCCCCCCCCAAAGAAACTCTTTGACAAACAAAAGAAAACAAAAAAATCAGCCATAGTGTCTCTAGTTGTTGCTTAAATATCAAAGCTCTTCAGGTCCCATATTGTGATGGTTACTGTCTGCTGTAACTTTGGCTTTTTGAATAATGTCCTTTTCCAGAGTAAGAATACTATGTATAGAACTATGCATATCCAATGAGTTATTATTAAATACATCTACTAAAAGTTTGCCAAGTTCTTTCACACTTTCCTTAAAAAGGACAGTGAGTAGGAGTTTATAGTAACAGAGGCAGGAAACTATGAGAGAGCACAAGCCAGAGTTTCAGCAAAGGACAAAATTAAACATGGGTGAGAGTGTGAGCAAAGGGTATTTCCGGTATTAGTTTGGTTGCCTTTTGACAAAAGCTTTCGTGCTACATCGGGGAGGTAATAATATACTCGGAGGATCTTGAAATGTCTGTTACTTCAGAAATGCCTGTTCTGATTGACAGTCAGAAAAAGTTTTTCATGTGAATTTGACCTACTGCAAATTAAAAAAAAAAAATCACAAATCTGACAGATTTGACCAGCTTTGGAAGAATTTTTCACAAAAATGTAAATGCCCGTATTTGTTTAGGGCAGAGACTGCCATTCCTGTTTAAAATTTGGTGCCATTGGCCCTTGTATTATAATGCACCATCAGTTTTTGGGCAAAACTCACTGATTTCAGTAGATACTTCAGCTGTAAAATGGATGGCATGTGTCTCTGTGCATAAGGAATAAATGCCTAATCTAGCACCATAAAGGTCAATGGAGATTTTGTTATTGACTTCAACAAGCTCAGGATCAAGCCTTGAGAAAATATATTAAAGGCAATTCAGCATTGCAAGAACTACAGTAAGAAAGAGACTTTTGGAACCAGATTTGCCACTCTGTCTCTCCAGTTTTACACCAGTATAATTCCATTGACTTTACTGAAATTACTCTGGCATAAAATTGGGGTAACAAAATGGTGAATCAAGGCCTTTATATTTTCATCAGACTGTTTTAATTTTTTAACAGTATTTCTAAGCTTCATTTAAGTGTTGTGTGTATTACATAAGTCAGTGAAATCATGAAAAATAAACCAACCAGTTCAAAACAATTAGTAAGGGGTGCCAGTGCCATCTTATATCAGGGCAGAACTAAAACAGCTAATCTTTCTCTTTACAGGTCCTCCGTTCTGCTGCAGATTGGTCAGCTGGTATCAAGTACCATGAAGAATCCATCCACAATGCTTATGTTAGCGTGATAAAAAACAGTAAACACTACATCTATATCGAAGTAAGTACCAAGGATGCAAGGCAATGACCATTTGGTTCAATGAGCACATCCTGTGACCCTCCACAGGATATCCTGTGAGCACATCCTGAGCACATCCTGTGACCCTCAGCAGGCTAGTTCTTTATTTTATTCTCCTTTTGTACATTTTGAAACGTTAATATTAATATAGAGCCTGATCTACAACCCCCTGATGTCGATAGGATTATGTCCATTGACTTGAATAGGCTTTGGATCAAGTCAGTAATTAATGTACCAGTGCAGAACTCTAAAATACAAGGCCACTCCATTACTATTTCTGTTTCCAGAACCTCTAGCAACGTTTGTCTCCCGTGCAATGTTCTTCGAGCTGCCTTCTTGGTCTGCTGCATTCCCAGCCCTACATATCAAAGTGTTCGGTCTCCCATCGATGCGTAGTGGACTCACTTAATAGTATTTTAGAACTTGCATAATTCTCCTCTATATGAATGGACTTATAAATGCAGGAAGAAATGGCTGAATGGAGACACTTATTCTGTATCTGTTTCCATCTATTGTTTGGATGTTTTTTACTTGGTAGTGTTTAAAGAGGGAGATTAATCAAGAATAATTATTCCCCCGAGCGCACACACAGACACCATTTAATTAAAATAATACGTTGCCATTCAGGAAAACATTGTACAGGATGTAGCTTTGTTTGCTTCTTGACTCAGAATAGTCCCACGACCCTGAAAGCATGTAGATTTATGACTTTGTAGACAGCATGGGTGAAATACTGATCCCAGTAAAGTCAATAGCAAAACACCCATTGACTTCAGTGGGACAGGATTTCACCTCATGTGTCAAAGTAAGTGTTTCACAATGGCAATAATGCTGAATAATTATCTGGAGATAATTACATGCTTGGGAAGCAGTCTCTAACTTGCGTATGCTTTGTGCTTTGCCATAGCCACAAAATCAGATTTATTTTTTTTAACAATTCTGAGGATTGCTCATTTGAGGCTGTTATCTATGCTGATGTTGAAAACAGTCACTTAATTGTTTTCTTATCCTAACAAAAATCATACATTCTGATTTTGAGATTTTTGTAGTGATTAAACCCTGTGATCTTATTGTGTCATTGCTGTTCTGTGTTCAGCAAAAATGTTTGTTTTAAACTGTAGCAAAATGGCGCCCCAGCCCAATGACTGTTTATTTATCTATCCATGCCCCATTATTGTAGTATCTGAATCCATGACGTTCTTTAATGTATTAACCCTCTCAACCTCTCTGTGAGGCAGGACAGTGCTATTATCCCCATTTCACAGATGGGGAGCTGAGGCACAGAAAGACTAACTGATTTGTATAAGGTCATTGAGGAAGTCAGTGGTGGACCAGGGAAGTGAATCTGCATTCTGGGCCTAACCACTGAACCATCCTTGGCAAAAAGACAGTGAGATGATTCTGAATTTCTTTGTGTTCACTTTTCCCTTAGAACCAATTTTTTATTAGCTGTGCTGATGACAAAGTCGTTTCTAACAAGATTGGAGATGCCATTGCTCGGAGGATTCTTAAAGCACACAGGTATTTTTTTGTTTTCAAAAGAACTGTCAGGATCTTGTTAGTAGGGGTACATCCAGGCTACCCACCGGATCGGCGGGTAGCGATCGATCTATCGGGGATCGATATATCACGTTTCATCTAGACGCGATATATCGATCCCCGAACGCCCTCCCATCGACTCCAGAACTCCACAAGGGTGAGCGGCGGAAGCGGAGTCGACGGGGGAACTGCGGCCGTCGATCCCGCGCCGTGAGGACGGGAGGTAAGTCGAAAAAAATACGTCGACTTCAGCTATGCTATTCCCATAGCTGAAGTTGCGTATCTTACATTGACACACACACACACACACACAGTGTAGACCAGGCCTAGGATGATATTAAAAATATTGTAAGTGGAATCCAGACTGCATTTGTAAGACACGGTTTAAAATAATATGTTAAGGGACACAGTCCTTACTCAGAGGCAACATTTATCTGGGCCAAATTCTGCTGTTACACCAATGTAAATCTGCAATAACTCCACTGAAGTTGATGGCATTATTCTGGACTTGCACTGGTGTCACTGAGTGTAGAATTTGGCCTTATAAGATATGTTACTTCAGTCAAAAAGCAAGTTGTTGGTACTGCATTTGGTAAGTCTTACCTAACATTACGGGTCCATTGCCAGCATTAGTTTCATGATTCTAACTGTTCTTCAACTTTACACACAAGTAAGTTTAATCATATAAACTGGATACGTGGTTTATTGAAGATCTCTATGCAGGGGATTGCTTTTAAATGGGGAGAGTGAAAGCCGCTATACTCTGAGGAATTTGACCGTGATTCAAGTTTAGACTATTACTGCACTGCCAGCCCCTTCTCTGATAAGTGCTGGAGGATATTTACAATGCCCACATCACTGCAAGAGAACCGTAGTATTTTAAATTGTACAGTAGCTACAGCAGGTTGCATGGATGGATCAGAGTCAGATATCTTAGTGCTGTCACTTAAGAACTGGCCCAGTGATAACGTGGCTAACTGGAGCGTTTAGCAGCAAAGGAATTAGTTTAGCCTTTTCTGTGATCCTGGACAGCTTTGCTTAGGTTTGTTTTTCTGGTGTCGATCTTTCAGGATATGTCTACACTGCAAGAAAAGATCCATAGCTGACCTGGGTTAGCTGACTCAGGCTCGTAGGACTCAGGCTGTGGGGCTATAAAACTGCAGTGTAGACGTTCAGGCTAGGGCTGGAGCCCAGCTGTGAGACCCCATGAGGTAGGAGGGTCTCAGAACCCAGGCACCAAGCCAAGCCCAAACATCTACATTGCTATTTTTAGCCCCACAGCCCAAGCCCCACTAGCCTGAGTCAGTTGACTGGGTTTGAGGCTTGGTGCCATGGGTTTTTTATGCAGTTTAGACATACCCTAAGACATTTGTCATACCCTATGGTGTTGGACTGAGTTTATTGCAAACCTTCCTCATTTTCCTTCCCCCTTTCAGCTAACACTTGTGCTTTTCACTGTGCATGTGGATGAGTTTGATTTACTTGCAATGTCTGGTCTCTAAATATTCCTCTCGTTCATAAGCATGTGTGAGCTGATTTTCAGAGGTGTTAAGGTCCTCAGAAACCCATTGGAGTCATCTTGATTTCAGACTCTTCAGTGCTTTAACATGAAATACAGACAAGTGAAGGAAGTGACACTCCTAAAAGAGAGGGGGAGGGTCTGATTTTCTTCTTCTTTACGCTGGTGTAAATCAGGAGTCATTAAGATGATAGTAAACCAATGTGAGGTCAGAATCTGGTTCGGAGTGATCAGAGACACCCTGGAAGAAAGACAGACAGTGGAGAAATTGGTTTGCTTCAACATGAACACCACTGTCTACAGCCAGAAGGTGGGACAACTTGGGGATAGATACAGGAACCTGGTCATTGAGCAATGTATAGTGAAGGTAACTGTACCATGCTATGGAGAAAAGCCTATAGGCTGATTCTCTTCTCATGCCAGTGTAAATCAGGAGTAACTTCAGTGAAGTCTATGGAATTATACTTGGGTAAAATAAATGAGAGAAGAATCTGGTTCTGCATCTACAATTGGATATACATCAAAGCCAGAAATATTTTGTTGACCAAATTTACCCACTTTTGCAATGTGTCTCACAGTGGCATTCGTATTCAAAAGTGCTAGTATTTGTATGGCAACCCAGTGTTTGTGGCTCCCTGGCACTTGGCCATTGTGGTGCAGCATAGTCCCAATCTATCAGCGTAGTCTTGTTAAGATGGAGAGCCGTTCCAAACATATTGTAGATTTCTTATCTATCCATAATGTCATATTTATCTTGCCAAGACCGGATGCAATAGGCTGTTTTAACACATACTGTTGGACTGGGTTTCCTCTTTGTAGCTTAAACAGCTGCATTAGAGCCAGCAGAAAATCTACTGTTTAGGCTACATCTACCTTATGAGCACAGGGTGTGATTCCCAGTTCATGTATATGTAGTTGCACATCTGAGAGTTAGCACAAGTATAAATAGTAATGTAGCCGTGGCAGGACAAAGCTTCCTGAACAACCTGGGTATGTACCTCGTGACTTAACGGAGTAGAAGATCAAGTCCATGCTGAATCACCCAGATTGCATTTGTCATAAAGTGCATGGCATTGGCTATGATGAAGGGAGAAGTGCTGTTACACTTTAACTTCCATAGAGAAGGGGGAAAACGCCAGCTGGCACACAGATATTTAATCCTAAATGGAAGATCTTGGTGGAGTGTTCTCAGTAAAGTATCATATTTCTCTATTCTGTAGACAAAAACATTTTCAACGTTCATAATGTTCCTCTTCTCCTTGTCTCCTCTGTTTCATTGGCATATTTTAGTAGGTTTTATTATGTGTTTAGATAAGCAAACTGGGTTTTGTGTAAGAACTAGCTGATTATAGGTAATTTTTTCTCCCAATACAATATATTTTCATCAATATCAATAATTATATCCTTAATTTCCAAATCTTTGCAATTTACATCTCTTCTATAATGTGCACATGAGACATTTTAACCATTTCTAAAGTTTGCTTTAAAAATAACATTTAATTAAAATTTTATCTATAAACATTTGACAGCTTAAGCTAGGATAAATAGATTCCTTCAGTACTGTATTCCCTTTGTACTTCCTTCTACTTACTAAAGGATACACTGTATTATTCAAATACTGAGATTACAAATGACACATTAAACCATGAAGTGCTTAAGCATATGCTTAGCTTTAAGCACGAGTAATCCTATTGATAGTCCAAAGCAACTGGCAATAATTTCAGGGCCACCATGGTAGCTGTTTCATTAACCGTAGAAATTCCTCCACTGATACATGTACTAGTAATCACATGAGAACCGGTTTTGATCTCCTGGCCATTATTCTGGTCTCTCATCTGAAGGTGCAAGCTAATTAAGGATTTACCAGGAAAAATGGTCTTAGCAAAAATGTAAACTGGTCCACCTAGATATTGTTTTTTAAAATGGCTTTATCCATACTGAAATACATTGCCACCTAGTGATGAGTAAATTAAATAAGACTCTTTTCACATATAGAATACAGTAACAAAACAATTTGGGCTTTGATAATTTAGGCAATCAGAAATTCCACACCATTATTTTCATGGTGGTAAAAACAGCATCTAAAGCCAGGGAGCATTTGAATTTTAATTAGTGAAATTGCCGTTGTTTGGCACCCTACTGTTATTTTGGATTACTCAGGCTGAAAGGCATCTCTAGAATTAAGCCACAGCGGAAATTGGCTGGCCCTCAAGATAAGCATCTAACTATCAACAAAGAAAAAGCAAAAATGGGTGGATTTAGCAAATCAGAGGTAATCCAGGATCAGATCACAATTAAGGATACTTGAAAACTGAACCCTTGTGATGTATGAGGCCAAATGTTTGCCCTTTCTAAATATTCTGGAAAGGCCCATTCATCAAAAGCTGGCAGTGCACTGAGTTTTCTATCTATCTCCTCTCCCAGTGTGATCTGCAGCTTGGAAACAGGACAAGGTTGGGAGAGGAGGAAAACTGTAGATTTAATTTTGTTTTCATGTTTGTATTGACTTTACAATAATAAATTATGCTGCTAGCCATGTTCAATAAGATGCTGTCTGTTTAAACTGAGGTTCTCAAATGCACTTATTTTCATAAAGCTAGACACAACAATCAAGAAAATTACCTCACCCTTGCATCTCTGTGATGCATACCATACCTCTTACACTTAAATAAACATGTTCCAACCTTTCTTTTTATTCTACACCTGTTTTTGTTGTTTTCAGTTCTTGGTAAATTACACCTTCTGTGCATGTGCATTTAAATAAATGCTGTAGCACTGACCACAACTGTGGAAAATCTGAACCAAAAATACATTTGACTCACACTCCCTTAAAATTGAAGTAGAAGCCTACTACAGAAACCATAGGAGTAAGTCAATGGAATGAGAGCCAGTGAATAAGGACAGGTTGCAGGACTGGTGAAAAGAAGTTGAAATTGCAGGAAAATGTCGCAAAGGATTATTGGATTATTTATTTTAGGGACAACAAACGATACCGAGTGTATGTGGTGATCCCACTGTTGCCTGGATTTGAAGGAGATATTTCAACTGGAGGTGGGAATGCACTGCAAGCCATAATGCACTTCAACTACAGGTACTGTGCACAGGCCAAAAAAGGACATGGTACTCTGAGATCTTTATAGTGATCTCCATGGTTTTGTTGATGTGGTGGTGGTAGTGATGATTTGTACGGTGGTAGTGACCACAGGCTCCAGTCAGAATCAAGGCCATATTGTGCTAGGCACTGTACATACATACATACATACATACAGCACGTGGGAAAGAAAAAGAAAATGAACTGTTTATCTGTGATACAGTTTTTACATTACACGCCAACAGTATTTTATATTATTGTTGTTGTTTGCAATAGTGACCTTGGACTTAGAGACTAGCTAATAAAATCCTTGCTGAGCTCATTGTCTAGCCCGCTTTCTGGATGCACCATAAGGCTCCAAAATAAGTTTGTTTTCTACAAGCACATAGAGCTGGACTTAATTTACTCATACTTGAAATTTCCACCCTTCTTTTAAGAATTTACTACAAGTTACTACATTTACTACAATTTAGTACATATCACTACGTTTTTTCTAGTTTATCCGTGTGATTTTGATATTTTTTTAGAAGCCTGACAGTATTTTAGTATCAATATTCCCCGTGGTTTCAACAGAGCTGAAATTAACATGGCTTTATTTGTTCAACAACAAATATTAGCACCACAACTCTATCTTTCTTTGAGCTCCACCATCATTAAAGATGACAATCCAGCCCAGAGAAGAGTGCTTTATTTGACTGCCCTGCTGCCCAGCCAGCAGAGGGAGCTCAGAGCTTTATGGTTTTGTCAGCCGTATGGCTTTTGTCGAGGGCCCTAGTTAGGTTTCATCAGCAGAGCTTGAATTTCTTGCAGGTATCTCACACAGATTCTGAGATCAGCCTGAGAGGAATAACTGACTACATTTTCAAACACGGGCACCTATATTATACCCTGGAAATACGTGCATAAATACTGATATTTAATGTTCACACAGAGCACAGGAGGCCCCATCTGAAAGACCCACACCCAATACATTTCACGGTGCTAAATATATCACTTTGCAAGGATTGCAAGGTTCAGGCAGGCCTCAAAGTTTTGTAATCTCGTGCTCCACAGAGCCTGGCGGTAGAGTGGGGTCGGGGAAGAGAGAGATTTTCAAAGGCACAAATGGCAGTTAGGCCTTAAATCCTAATGAAAGCCATTGCAGATTAGGCACATAGCTACCAATTATGCCTTTTAAAATCTCCCCCATAGTCTTTTTCAAAGCTGATGCTCAGACTGCTCAGCGATCCCTTCTGGTCCTTGGGACCCCAGGCTCCTCTCTCCTTGTTCAGAGCAGAGAAGCAATCCCAGCACAAGGGTGATGGCTGGGGGAGGCTCTGAAAGGGGAAGGAAGTGACACTGCTCTGACTGCTTTCTGGGGGAGGGACAGCTGAAGACAGCATGGGTTTATAAGGGAGCCATTCTACCATAGGGGTGGTGAGACCAAGGGACCAACATTGAGAGTCCAGTGACCAGCAGAATCATACTTAGGTTATGTCTACACAGAGATTTTTCAGCCCTGTGAGCCCAATTTAGCTGGCCCAGGCCAGATGTGGATTTTTAACTCCATGTAGACTACAATATCTTCCCCAGCATAAGGTGACCGACCAGTGGTGTATACGAACTTCTATGCCTTCTGGGTTCTACACCCATGTTGACATTTGTTTAGGAAAAATGTATTCTGAGAATGTCACAGCTCTTCTCTTTATATGGTACTTAAAATGTGTCTTGTGTTTGAGATTAGCACATTAGGATTATCGCTAACTTCACATACTTAATTGTACGTCGTTGCTTCAGATCGCTTGTATTTGTAACTGCCCCCTTAATTCTTTCCAGGACCATGTGCAGAGGAGATAATTCTATCCTGGGACAGTTGAAAGCAGAGAGTAAGTGCTTTGTTTCCCTCTCTGTGTAATGTTCATCATTAGGTCTTGAGGACACTAAACTTTGATTGATTAGCTATAAAGCATAAATGAGCTCATCCAGTCGTCAGTTATATAAACTTCAATAACACAAAATACTGCAATTATGTCAAATATCAAACATCTTCAAAATAAGGAAAACACACAAGCCAAAAACATCCGTGTATCTGACGAAATATAATCAAGCAGTAAGATCCAATCGGTGGCATCCTCGTGGACAAGACTCCCAAAGTTTATTTCTGTTTAGCTTGACGTTGTGGTCAAGTTGATTTCTAAGATTGGGTTATGCAGCACAAAGATTGAGTGAGGGCAATAGAAGTGTGTATTTTATAGATTGTTGGGTGGGGAATTCTTATGTATGATTCTTCACCACTTTGAGATTTTGTTTATTGGGTCATATAACCTTGGGTTGTTTTAGAGATGGTTTTTTGTTACACTGTTGCTTGGCACCCAATGACCACACAGAGATAAAACTATTTAATTATAACACTGTTATCATAATTGCTTTCCCGGGGTCAGCCTGCATCCTTAAATTTGCTTGGATGGAAATCAGAGCACCACGAAAAACATGTTTCATAAATACACATGGCATATAATACATCCTTGATTCATGTATCTTTGTCTAAATCTGAACTGTAGGCCATTTAAAATAGAAAATGGGTGTGCAGACCAAAAAATGGTTACAAGCTCTTCCCCACAGCTCAGTCAGAGAAAGCAACCAACCAGCCAAATGATGCTCAGTTGTTAGCATCAATTGGAGGTGCTAGTATACAACACAGGGCAGAGTTTGGTCCAAAATGGGGGAATCCCTGGGTAGCCAGTCAAGCTGGCGCTATGGATCAGAATGGCACAGAGAGGCATAGCAGAGTAACAGCTATTTTAAAGAGACTTATTTACATTATGTTATTGTCAAGGAGATGTTGAAAGTTAACTGTTTTGCTTTTCCTTGCCTTTATATTACTAATGACCACCTCTCACTCTCCCACCTCATTGTCCCTTTTAATCCTCAGTTGGAGATCAGTGGATAAACTACATATCGTTCTGTGGGCTTCGAACCTACGCTGAGCTGGACGGAAATCTTGTCACTGAACTCATCTATGTTCACAGCAAATTGCTTATAGCTGATGACAACACTGTCATCATTGGTGAGTAAAACAGTTGCAGGGGAAATTTGTACCATTTGACTACCCTGACTGAAAAATCCTGTTAGATTTCTCTGCCCCATACAAAGTGCACATGGCTATCACTACTTGCTGTGCTCTCTTCCATTTTACCTGCTAACCCATTCCCTGTGTGGTATATTGAATTTAAATGTAAAGTAATTACGAGTTAATGGGGGAAGCGAGATGGAGGAAGGCTTCTAAAGTGTATTGATTAATTGATAAAGAAATGTGGCTTTGAAATTCCCCCTGGTGGTTAAACTTGTCCCACCGCAGGGAATTCTGTCCATTTGTTTTCATCAAATTCAGCTTTAGCCACTAAATTGCGAGAGTTGTCATCTGTTCCTTAAAGAACAGAATGTGCTGTGAAATTTGGAAGGCTTGGGGAACATGTGACCATTAGGAAAATATGTTATAACAAGTCATAGATGCTGTTCATCTGTCTCTCTGTTGTATATTTATTATAAGGCCATAAAATAACAACGTAAGGCCAAATTCAGCTCTGATTTATACCACAGAATACAAGAGAAGAATTTGACCCAGAGTTACTCCTGTTTCTTTAAGAAAGCCCTTTTCAGCCTGTTATAGCAGTATGAAGGCTTTGCCCATGAGCATCATAATAGGTCTTGTAAGAAGCAGAACAATACTGTCCTCCTCCTCAGAGACAATCCTGATAGCATACAGCCTTAGATAGGTTGAAGTTTGGATCCGGGGGTGGGGGGTTGCTATGTAGTTGTCCTTTTGATACTCTTCTCATGTCTCTAGTATGAAGAACAGCCACAATAGTTTTACTATTGATGATCATACACACAGGACTAATTCTGTGGTGCATCCACCTAAATGCAGGCAGGCATGGTGATGTGCTATCTGTATGTTTTGCTGTCATCCAAGGGTATGTCTACCCTGCCAAAAAAAAAAAAAAGACCCATGGCAGCAAATCTCAATCTCAAAGCCCACGTCAACTGATTTATGTTTGAGGGGGTTCTCACTCTGGGGCTAAATATAGCAACGTAAATGTTCAGGCTGGGACTGGAGCCAGGGCTCTGACACCAACCCCCTGGCTGGGTTTCCGAGCTTGGGCTCCAAGAATGTATACACTGCTATTTTTAGCCTTGTAGTGTGAGCCCAAGTCAGTTGACCCGGGCTCTGAAACTCGCTGCTGCAGGTCTTTTTGCAGTGTAGACATACCCCAAAGAGACTTGGGCTCAATGTACCAGCTGTGGAGCTAAATACATCCTCCAGTGCTGCCCCATGCACCTGACATATTCCTACCGAAGTGCCAACATTCTAGTGGGAAAAGCAAGGCCTTGATTCTGCAGCTGCAGTAGGAGAGTAGTGACACAGATGTTTACAAGCCAGTGAGGCACAAATTTGTCCTACCTTAAATTTCCTGCTGATTAATTGATTTAAACATCAATTAATTTGGTAATTCCTTCCCGTCCCCCAAAAGAAAAGAATTCCATGTGACTGAAGCCCTGAGTGATTGAAGCACATGGGAATAAATTCTTAGTTCAGCTGCATCGTGGAGGAGTGTGAGTATTTTAAGGGGGTTGACTTTATTTTTCCCCTTCTCACTAGCAACTCCTGATAAAGCAGTAGTCAGTATATTCAGTCACTGGGATTACTAAAGCATCTGGGTTTCTTTATGTAGGAACCCGCTTGTTGCAGAGTTTTTGCTTTGCCTGGAGTGTTTTGTGGGTATATGTTAATTTGCTAAATCCCAGCTATTGTAGTCTCTTGCTGCTCCTTCCCCTAGAACAAACTCTTGCCTGCTTTTCTGTGCCATGGTTTTTTTCCTGATCTCTGTGCAGAACAGGTTAAGCTCCTTTGGAGTTAAGTTTTTCTGCAAGCATTGGGCAACTAAGCAAAGTGCCTAAGTGCATTGTCCGTTTTATATGTGCAGCGTGATTATGCACTCACTTTTGGATGCCCAGTCAGTGGGAGATGCAGGAATGGGCGCACAAAGTCAGAGGCTTGCTTAGGGATAGTTGCCAGTTTCTCCCTGACTGTAACAGGATCCTGATGCAAACACCCGTTGGAAATAGCTAAGGCATTAGAATGATTCTTGGCTGCATGGGCAGTTAGCTGATCTGTGTTGAATGAGCTGGTTCTCTGAGCCCAGTTCTTAGCATGTGTGTGTCCCCACCATAAAGACCACAATCAGAATCTGAACTAATTGGCACCTGCAAAGAGTGACTAAACACTGGATGGCCATAGAGAACCTGCCAGTCTTGGAGATGATCTCTGGAGAACAGAATGAAGCACAGTAGCCGAGTACCGGGGAGAAGTTTCTACTACCCATCTCCATTCTTGTTATATGGCCAAATAAGCTTATTCTCTGTCACTCTGGCACCTTTAAACTGCCATAACTGCACTCAAAACATTTTTAAAGAGAGGGGAAAAGTTATAATGATATATTAGGACATGTGCATATATTCTGAAAGAATTGTCTGATATTTTGGCTCTTTACATTTTGTACAATATGTTTTAATGCTACCTCAACAGCACAGCAAAGAATAGAAAAAGAACAAATGTCCCCGTTGGTTAGAATGGCCTCTACGCCCCCGGAGGGTACATTTTCATTGTATTGGCAATACTTGGGAACTGGCACACATACATAGCTCTCCATACATAGAAAGGAAAATTTGGCCCCTGGGAGTTTTGGAAGCCTTACTAGTTGCTAGAAACTGGAGTCCTCCACCTCCCTCAGTGCAGTATGACTCAGAAATTATTTCCTTCTTTCTTAACCCCACTCCCCCCAAAAATACCCTGAAGGTGTTTTCTTTTTCTGTTTATTTTAGAAGAAACACTAATGCTGCGTAAGTGGGCTCTGCTGTGCAACTTACTTTAACACTGATTCTGCCTGGGCTTAGGGCACAAATCCAAGTAAAAAAATTTCCTTTCTTATGAAATAAATGCAGCAAAGAAAATCCATAGAATGACTTCAAACAAAGAAGCCAGCTTGTGTCATTAAACATATTAAATAAAGACCACATTAAACTCTGACCCTTCCCATGGCATGCCATGGTATCGCTCTGCAAAAATAGCTGGAGGCTACTGAGAAATTAAGCTTTGAAACCTTTTGTGTTGGATTCAAAATTGTTTATCCTTCTTTCATGCCCTGGAGTTTATGGAGAATGTGGAGATTTTTTCCCCCACATACTGATCTTGGCTCTTTTGTGGCTCTTTAAATCAGAAGTAGCTCTGATGGAGGGTCTGCTCTAACAAATCTTCATCTCGAGACTCTCCATCCTTAGCAACCTAAATTGTTTTGCTAACGATAATGTTCACATGGCATTTACATTGATCTTCTCCAGTTCCAACAAGTGGCAAAGGTAATTTAGCCTGCTCTCTACCACCTACTGACAAAGGGGGAGATTTTTAACCTATGAACTCCCGTAGTGTTTTATCACTTCCATTGGAAGAGACTGAGGACAACTGAGTTCAGGTCAGCTAAGTCCAGGCAGCTGAACTTGTCGTATGCACAGGCAAGGAACCACACAGTGGGATGGTAGAGGGTGGTCGACACTAAAGTGCTGGTGGTAGGATATACACAGAAGAGTGTGAGGTTTGAGGTGAGCTACTCATTGAAACTCTCCTTTACACACAAGAGTGGTGTGTCTTTCTACCTAGTCTCAGGGCATACTGTGAATGCTGGGGCCCTGCAAAGGAGAAGCTGGCAAGACCCAGTTCTTAAAGTTATTTGGTGCCTAACTCCCATAGCTTTGAGGATCTGGGGCCGCGTCCCGCTGGTGGTAAACAGGCCTATCACCTTTGTGGTGGTCGCATTCCTTGGGGAATCAGTATGTATTGTTTATGGTGTTACAGTTTTTGTTTCCCTTGAAAGGCTCTGCTAACATCAATGACCGCAGCATGCTGGGAAAACGCGACAGTGAAATGGCTATCATTGTGGAAGACACCGAAACCGTCCCTTCAGTGATGGATGGAAAGGACTACAAAGCTGGACGATTTGCTCAGTCACTCCGCCTCCGGTGTTTTAGGTATGAGTTCTAGAAACTAATTACGGTGCATGGAAATCTCATGCTAAATTCTTGGGTGCCAGGAAGATCTTACCCACTGAGGTTTTTTCCCAGCAGGTTGTGGTAATTAGTATTTTGTATTTGTGCAGGAAAATGCAGTCCTGCTGCCTTGCAGGCCGGGCCAGCTCCAGACCCTAGTGCGCCAAGCGTGTGCTTGGGGCGGCATGCCGCAGGGGGCGCTCTGCCTGTCGCCGGGAGGGCGGCAGGCGGCTCCGGTGGACCTCCCGCAGGCGTGCCTGCGGAGGGTCCGCTGGTCCCGCTGCTCCGGTGGACCTCCCGCAGGCGTGCCTGCGGAGGGTCCACTGGTCCCGCTGCTCCGGTGGACCTCCCGCAGGCATGCCTGCGGAGGGTCCGCTGGTCCCGCTGCTCCGGTGGACCTCCCGCAGGCATGCCTGCGGAGGGTCCGCTGGTCCAGCGACTCCGGTGGACCTCCCGCAGGCATGCCTGCGGAGGGTCCGCTGGTCCAGCGACTCCGGTGGACCTCCCGCAGGCGTGCCTGCGGAGGGTCCACTGGTCCCGTGGCTCTGGTGGACCTCCCGCAGGCATGCCTGCGGATGCTCCACCAAGCCGCGGGACCAGCAGACCCTCCGCAGGCACGTCTGCAGGAGATCCACCGGAGCTGCGGGACCGGTGACTGCCAGAGCGCCCCCCGCGGCATGCCGCCGTGCTTGGGGCGGCGAAATTCCTAGAGCCGCCCCTGCTTGCAGGGATTGCATTCCTCATTGATTTTGAAAAGGGAGCATCTGTGCAGTTGTCCATAAAGGATATGCACAGGATTAAAGATATGAGTGGGTTTAACTCCTGTAAAATCAATGAACCTTCACCCACTTACACATGGACTGAGTTTAGCCCACAGAGTTTTGTGGTTGCCTAGATTTCCCATGCAGTGTCCCATTCCTTCCTCCCCCCTCCCTCCCCATGATTATTTGGATTACAAATCTTGGGAGTCTGTTTTTGTTAAATTTTTCCTTGACCCCTTCAGTAGGGGGAACGTGCACAGAAGACAATGGAACTTTGCTAAGGAACAAATACTGCCACTGCACTGTATCAGTTTTAGGTGGTGGTGTCTTTTTTTTTTGTACTAGGAATTTGTTCAGTCAGAGAAGCCATCTGGCCAGCAGCACAGCTATTTTCTCATTAAAACACTTTTTCCCCCCATTTTCCATCTGGATGGTTTTTAAACCTAAAGGAGGAGAAGATAAGGCAGCGCTAAGGCTGACAGACTATTCTGTGTAGGAAATAACGGCAGACAAGGAAGTCTCAGTGCACGCAGCACCATCTATTAAGTATCAAAGACATTATCTAAGGGAACCCTTTTCTTTCTTCTTCAGGATTGAGTTGTTGGGTTGTTGTTTTTTTTTCACATCGAAGGAGGAGTGTGCCTAGTGGTTAGAGCAGGGGACCGCGAACACACAGCTCCGCTACTGACAGCCTGATTTTGCAAGATGCTGAACCTCTCTTGGGAGATGTACATTCTCGGCTCCCATTGGTGGGACTGACTGGTATTCTGAACTGATGATTTCAGTCCCCTTCCATTATTACCTTCTGGAAAACCTGCTGTTGATTTTGCAGAAGGTTTCTCACTCTCTGATAAACAATATCTCCATCTTTTTAGTATATGTTTGTGCAATGCTGAGCACAATGGGGCTGCAATGCAAAGAATAATAATAAAAAAAATAACAACATGGGTCCTTTATGAGTTTTCGGTTTTGGATGGTTTGCTAGAGTCACTTAACTCAATAACTGCACGACTGGTTTTGTTACCTGCTGGCTTTGTCTTCCTCCAGAAGAAAGAAGCTGATTACAAGGATCACATTCCATTCCTGTTCATGAAAATTCTCTGGAGGGTTCTGTGTTACCTTCCAGTGACATCAGTTCTTTCCCCCCCATTTTCAGGGTTGTTCTTGGTTGTTCAGCAGACCTCAGTGATGATCTTCAGGATCCAGTCTCTGACAGATTCTTCAAGGAGGTGTGGGTTGCAACAGCTGCCCGCAATGCCACTATTTTTGATAAGGTGAAGTACCTGGCCGTTTTCTCTCTTTGCTTCCAACAGGCTCACTGTTGATGGATGTAAAGGAGAGAAGCAACATTTTGGTTTTGTGGGAGAGGGACTGTGGGGCAGGAGGATTCAATCTCTAGATCTCATCAAGATGTTTTAAATACTGAAATTATACAAGCTATGAGCAGCAAAAGGCCACATCAGATGAAGGGTTTTCTTTTTGCCAATGGCATAACTTTTTGGACCCTTAAAGACTGTTGGCAGACAAGCAAGGTAGCAACTCTGATTGTCCTCACATTTATACACTGATTTTACAGAGTATTGTAGTTCCAATTTCTGGAGCTCTTGATTTACATAAGCATGTGTCCTGTAGGAAAGAATCATCTATTTGCCCGTATGCAAAGCAAGGCTCACTGATAAAGCAAACTGGCTATTGCTAATTTTGGATAATCTCCTGTAGGGATCAGGAAAAGTCTCCGGAATCCTAATTTACAAACTCCAATCTTTTGCGATTGCTGTCCAGATTTTCTCATAAAGGCGTGTGTACAAATTGTTAAGCTCCCCAGGCTCCATTAGCCAATTCACTTAAAAATATATGAAGGTGTTTACAGTAGCGTCAGTTTCCACCGTGGAATGCATGTCGGGATATTTTCCTGTATGCTTATGTGCCACCTCCTCTTTCCATTTCAAATCAGGTGTTCCGATGCCTTCCCAGTGATGAGGTGACAAATTTAGCCCAGCTGCGTGACTTCATCGCCAAGTCAAAATTGGTAACCCAAGATGCTGCAAAAGCAGCAGAAGAATTAAAGAAGATTCACGGATTTCTAGTGCAATTCCCCTTTCGTTTCCTGCATGAAGAAAACTTGCTGCCTTCTGTTGGAACAAAAGAATCCATGGTACCCATGGAAGTTTGGACTTAGGGTGATTTAGACTGCATCAGAATTTAAAGTCTGGTTCCTTGGAGACAGTTTGCATACCTGATGATTTCAGGAAGCTTTGTATTGCCAAGGTAGCCACCGAAAAGGTCTCCATCAATCTAATGTGCCTTTCTTAAGGATTTTTGTGGAACAGCTTCAGACAAAATGACACTGTTATGGGGCGGGAAAGAAAATTTGGCACTTATGATCATTGACAAGTTCTATTAATTGAAAAGGACAATACTTCTTTACAAACATATTCTAAGCACCTTAAAGATGCAGGCCACTCCTATGAAGGGAGACAAATCATAATGTATATTACTACTGCCAGCCTGATCATACATGTACAGTGATTGTGATACCCAGGAGTTGTAGGCCGTTTGTGCTTTCTAAATCTTTGTATGCTCGCAGTTTATTACCTAGCTGGATTTACCCTCTTCCTCATCTCTGTTTTGTATCCCCTCAAGTATTCCCTCACTGCTTCCATCTCCGTAATGGTTGGGAAATGTGGCCTGAGGCCAACTCAGGTGTTCCTGTGATCATTGCCTATCGAGCTTAGATGTTACATTGCATATATGGCAAAGGACTAACACTCTTATGTCAGAATCAGTGGTGCTGTCTCTTCTCCTGGCCCCAGGGGAAACATTGGTTTTTTCACTACAGCTACAGCAATCAACATTCCTCATGCTCAGCATGGCACCCTGTAGATCTCCATGGGGGCAATCCCTAATGGAGATTGAGGTGATGGGAATCTCTTGAATTCTGTTTTTTCAGGGTTTGCAGAACTTGTTTGAGCTCAGCAACCCATTTTCTTACTATCTAAACTATAATTTTTTCCCCAAGGGAGAATCAGCTTTTTAACCCTACATTTTTCTAGCTAAAGGAAAGCCTGCTGCTATGTATTAGGGAGACAAGGATCTCAAAAGCTAGGTTGGCAAAGCTGGGTCCTCTGTTTGGATCACCGTGCTGTGGGTGTACACTGCATTAAATACTTAGAGCTTTCCCCTGCTTTCTTTTCCACGGTTTCACCTATCAGGAACAAGAACTACAGTTGAGTAAGAGTTGAAATTTTGAGCTGACGATGTTCAAGGTTGATCAAAGTCATTCATACTGAGTTTGATCACCCTCCAGAGGCTAGTGGGGAGATAGCACTGAACTTGTCTCTGGAACCAGCTCCAGTAATGGGAAGACATGGTTTTGAACAGTCTCTGCAATGCAGAAATGTGACTCCATGTCATCCCAAGGACTGATAAACTCAGTCAGCATGGTCAGTCTTTTTGCTTTCCATTTACTAATACGAGTGGCACAATTAATAAGAAACTCATAACACTGGGTTCCTATCTGGATAGAGTGAGAAGCTGAGACTCCCAACTCTGAATGCAGAATGTTAACTGATTCAGTGGGAGTGCCATTCACCAAGCAAGGGCCAAATGTGGCCCATAATCTGTGGTCCAGTAAAAGCCCTCACTATTCCTTATGCATAAGGCTTACGAACTTTCGTTGCTATTTTTCTCTTTGCTAAAAAATTCCAATGATTATAAGCATCCGACGAAGTGGGTATTCACCCACGAAAGCTCATGCTCCAAAACGTCTGTTAGTCTATAAGGTGCCACAGGATTCTTTGCTGCTTTTAATGATTATAAGTACATTTTTCCTTAAAAAAAAAAAAAAAGATGTTTGACAGGCTTCCAACATGCATTCATTAGTTTATAAAAAAAATCATGACCCCCCTTTTGAAAGATATGTGCCAACTGTGTTTTGGGCATATCTTACATTTAAGCTGATTGCTCTATATATTTTAAGAAATGTAATTAGGCATAGAGTCATTTTCCAACACTACATCACATTAATAAGTAACAAACACTAACATTCCTCAAGGGCAGCCCAAGTCCTAGCTAGTTGCTATGTTTCGTGTTACTTCGTGCTCATATTTTATAGATGCAATTAATTAGTGATATGGACAGGACTCACAACCATTCCTTATATTCAGTGAACCGGTGGTCTATTTAATCTGTCAATAGTGCATGCACAGCTTTTATGAAGTAAACTGCAATGTGTTTATGGGGTACTGTGATTTCGTGTAGTGCACTGCTGATAACTAGGTTCCCTCAAGATTTGTTGGGCATTGTTATTTAAAATCATATTTGTTGTTTAAAATGAGACACAAGGTTGACCTGCCAGCTCCTGTGCTAGAGAAATATGCTATTAGGTAAACACTGCAAAGCCAGGAAACTAAAACATCAAAATACTTTTGCTTTTAACACTAGCCTAATGCTTTTAATTTCACGCTAAAAACTGTTAGCCATTTTTAGTTTGAACAAAACTGCCAATATGAAATGATTATAGCCTGCCATATATTACCAATAAACCACACAAATACAGAGTCATAGTTGAAAGAGGCCCAAACCAGAACAGCATATTCATTCACACCAGATCTACAACCAAACCTAAAGAAGCATATAATGCTCCTATCATCTTCTGTCTGTCTAGATGCTCATATGGCTCCTATCACCCGAGCATCTCATGATCATTACTGAATCCTTACAGCACCTCTTTGAAGTGGTATTGAAACTTTGTGGCTTCATAGGTAACGTGACCCAGCTTGTACCCCAGATTGTCTTTCCAAAACTGCAATGCAACTGACATGCAAAACCCAAACCATGAGGCATTTGCCCGTCTCAGATGATGTTAGGGGTCTGATGTCAACCCATACAGCCCAAGAATTTTGAATTAGTATTGAAACACCATTCTTAATCCATCCCCTTTGTACTATACATTGGCTTTGCAGCATATAAAATACCTCATTACTTGAAGATCTTGCCACTGCCTGAAAACAGAGGGTGGATTCACCCTTGTGCATAGAGTTAGCACAAGACCTATGAAGCCTTTTAAATAAGACTTAGATAGAATTAAAGTAATGTATGTGCACAGGAGTGAATTCCGCTCCGTGTGAAAGGATAGGTTAAGACATTCTTCATTTTGAATTTCCCTGATTTTGTTGGTTGCCAGACTCTTGACGTTAACTGAACACCTTTATTTTATTTTCCTTTATGGATGGAGGGAAAAGAAAGAAATATGAAGAAGAAGAAGAAGAAGAAAGCCAAGACAAAACGGTGTCATTCCCCATACTCTGGGGAATTGATGCATCTTGAAATTCAATATTTTTCAATGGAGTCATTCAAATGTTGCCAAGATTCTGGAATCCTCTTACCCTCTTAGGCCCCGACTCTGCAAGCTGCTCAGTATGGATGGACACCTACGTCCATTAATAGTTCTATTGACTTCAGTGAAGCTTCACACTACGAGGCCAGGGTTCATACATGCAGAACAACTTGCAGAGTCAAGGTACATTACAGTACACAGGTCTACGAGTAGTCACAAGAGGAAGCATTCTGCTCCGTAGCCTTTACAGTGCAATATGTGCCCTCACATCATTCTTCATACATATTCACAGCCTACACAGAAGTTGGTGTCTTTTGTGAATTTCTGTTAATTAGACTTTTCTTTCACATGCTATGAGGCTACAGCAGGGGTGATGTTTAACACCTGGTCTCTGCACATAAACAGTCATCACACTCTAGTCCTTAATACGCTGGCGGTTTTACTTTTACTTTGAATACCCAAAGCAAATCATGGCGTAATCATTTGCAAATGTACGGTATTGTAAGCAGTGATGCTGTTTTTAGTGATAGTAGTTCCTGAAATGTGTGAATTGTTTTTGTGGCTTTTATTTTTAAAAAATTGTTTTAAAAAAAAAAGAGGAAAAATCTCCTCCAGACTCAGATTTTATGTTTCATGATTCAACTTGGATGGAAGATTTATGGTGGTTATTCCTAAGCAGGTGCCAGTACGAGAATTCAACGTCACTTCTTACCAAGCATGTATATATTTTAAAATAACGGGATATTTTAATATATGTTTTGTTGTATAGATGCAGGATTGGATTTACTTTTTAGCATAGAAAATGATGCATGGTAAAAAAAAAATGAAAAATTAGATTTCGTAATCTAAGCACTTGATTATTAAAATAATTTGTACCAAAAAAGGCACCCATTGCTAAGCAGGAGATCCCGGGCCTTTGGCTCAGCTTCTGGGCTTGTACTCCCCAAACCAGCTGATGCTGAGCGTGCTCAAAGGCAGCACACTTAAGGTATGTCTACACTGCAGCTGGGAGCAAAGCTCCTAACCCGGCAGACAGACTCCCGCTAGTGGGCTCAAGCTAAGCTGTGGACGTTGCAGCTCAGGATGAAGATTGGGTTCTCAAGTCCCCCTAGGCTTGATAGCCCATGCCACAAAGTTCATGCTGCTATTTTTGGCATGCTAGCTCGAGCCCTGCTAGCATGAGTCTGTCTACCCAGGTTTGGAGTCTAGTTCCTAGCTGCAACGTCAACATACACCTAAGGTCTGATCCTGTCTTCAGTGAAAGAGGCTTGCCGTTGGTTGACATGACAACAGGATCACTCCCAATGGAAGGAAGTGCCTTTTGTCATTCAGCGTCCCCTCTGGCCTTTGAGCAAGCAGCACAGACAGCCTTGGAAGGGAGTCCAGCAACATTTTAGCTTAGGCCAGATCTACACTAAAAACTTGCCCATACAATAATGTCGATTAGGGGTGTGATTTTTTTAAAATGACATTTTTATACCAGCAAAAGCCCTAGTGTAGATGCTGGTAAACCAGCAAAAGCATATTTTTGCCGGTAGAAGCTGTGCCTACACTAGGAGGGTTTGTCAGTATAGCTATACTGGCATAACTATGCCGGGAAACTTTTTCTAGTGTAGACTAAACCTCAGAAGCATGGTGGCCAGGGCAGCAAGATGAAATGTAAGAGCAATTAGAAATGGGAGGGATTCTTAAGCTATAACAGGAATTTGGGTAAACTCCTGGGACCTATCCCAGAAGCATTGCTGGGGAATGACCCCAGCGAAGGTGATGAGAATTCTGGTGGGGACTGGCACCAGAGAAAGATCAATATACCTTTATATTTCCTTTGTCATATTAGGATCCAGGCATATTTTTAAAATTAACTTCAAGTTTTAGGACCTAATCTTACAGCCCTTCTTCTGTCCCATTGCCTTCAGCAGGAGTTTTGCTTAAGCGAAACCTGCACGATTTGCCCTCTCTGATTTTTTAATGTATCCTTTTACTCAAATTATGTGATTATCTGCCTTAAAAGGAGACAGCTACATTTTTATAACTCTTTGTACGGTTATTACACAGTATGTGCATTTTATTTAAAAATCAAGCAGAGGCAGTTTTGGGACAAATGAAAAAAAGTCGGTATGACCCTTTACAGTGTAAAGTTTACACGACTGCTTTTGTTTTATTTTTGTTTTTTTTCCCACAATTTAGAGCCAGCTCCTGTGTTGGTGTAAATTAGCATAGCTCCATTGACCTTAGTGAAGTTCCACCATTTCAAAACCAGCAGAGAATTTGGCCCAGCGTGCCTCCTGACCTCTGAGATGAAGAAAGCAAGAGCCTGCACAGCAGTGCCGGTGCAACCATTTAGGCGACCTAGGTGGTTGCCTAGGGCACTGGGATTTGGGGGGGCGCCATTTTCTTCAGCAGCAACCACGGCGGCTGGATCTTTGTCCACCCCGGTTGCCTCCAGCATTTATGCAGAGGGAGCTGGGGCAGAGGAGTGTGGAAAGGGCCGCCTGCAAGTAAGGGGGGGGGTGGCACGCAGGGGAATTCCCTGCCCCAGCTCACCCCTGCCCCGTCTCCTCCCCGAGCACGCCGTGGCTGATTCACTTCTCCCGCCTCCCAGGCTTACGGCACCTAAGCTGATTGGCGCTGCAAGCCTGATAGGCGGGAGAAGTGAAGCAGCGATGGCGTGCTCGGGGTGCTTGTGCTCGTGCTCATGCGTGGAGCCAGGGGTGAGCTGGGGTGGGGAGCTGCCGTGGGGGGGGTGCTTCAGGGCGGAGGGGGGGAGCTACCACGGAGGGGGTTGTGCCTCAGGGCGGAGGGGGGGAGCTGCGGTGGGGAGAGTGTCTCAGGGCAGGGGTGCAGGGAGGGGTGCAAGGTGGAAGTTTCGCCTAAGGCGCGAAACATCCTTGCACCGGCCCTGCTGCACAGTGCCATCTTAGGTGTGTAATAGGACGAGGCGGGCATCTGCCATACTAGCCACCCATGCCGAGACCCACCAAAATCCAGACCCTTGCAGATTCAGGGCATTAGTTGGGAGTGTAACTCCATTGCAGTGAATGAATGTATTCAATGTAAAACCAGTATAAATTAGATAGAATTAGTCCCGCAGACTGTAAATCTAAAACTGAATGTAATGGTGGTGCTTTTTTTTTTGTTGCCTTCTTTTCTTTTTTCTTTTCAAGCACTTGTGATCAGTTCATTTTTAACCTACCAGTGCAGTTTCATAAAATAACATAGATATTATTGTGAGTCATTTGTATTTATCTGGCTGTAGCCTGACATGCAGGAAATGAGATCGTTTTTAAATTCACAGGTCAAGAAATGTACAAGGTTCCGCTAACTAAACTAACTGATAAAACAAGAGCTTCCAAAATATTTGTGCTTCAGACGTACAAGGGCTGACGTGATTCCGAATCGCTGTACTTCTCCGCTTTAGATTGATAAAATTGTGAACACAGTGACTGCTCCTTCTGTGAAGGGTTTTGAATTGACAGTTTTGTGTCCCTGTTTCTGCTAATGGCTGCTTCCTTCCCTATCGATTACTGTATTTGGTAAATAGATATGTATTAAGTGACTAAAATATAACTAAATATAACGTATCAGAAACATTTGGCTGATGACTTTTCATTTTAAATTGCTTTTGGAATGATGATCATTTTGCAAGCCGTTGACCTATTTGCAAGCTCTTGTACCGAATGCAAAAAACTTCCTCAGCAATCAGTGGATCTCCATGGCAGTGTAAAGACAAAGCAGACTCAGGGTGAAAAAATTATTACAAATGCAGCCCAAGATAAAGTTTCCACTGGGACAAGGGGATTGCTAAGTTGTCTATAGTCAATGAAAACCAATATATTTTAAAGGAACATTGCTATAAGAACCCTGAGGTCTAGAACCACGGTCTCTGGGGTTCCTGGCAGGCACTACATCCTTGTTGCAACCAGGAACCCAGTCAGGGCTGTCACCAAGAAGGACTCTAGGAAGTCCCACCCTAAGAGGCATGAATGGCAGCCCTCTGCAATTCCCTGATTGGGTGGCACTCCCTATATAAACCAGGAAGCCATTTCTGGGAGTTGTTTGAGCAAAGCAGATCTTTGGTGCGGGCTTCTGCCCTAGAACCTTCCTCACCGATCCTTGCTGTGACTCACCTTGATCCTGGCTCTTGACTTAGGCTCAGCTCCTGACCCTGACTTTGGCTTAGGACCATTACTAGGGTGACCAGATGTCCTGTTTTTAAAGGGACAGTCCCATTTTTTTTATACTTTTTCTTATATAGGCGCCTATTACCCCCCACCCCTGTCCCGTTTTTTCACAATTGCTATCTGGTCACCCTAACCATTACTGACCACCCAAGTGAAGAACCCAGGCCCAGCCTCACCCTGATTCTCGTTCCATGCTCTCAGTTTGGTAATGGACTCTGACTTTGCAGTTTGATCTGCTCTGGCCCCGAATTGATCTCTGATCTTGGGTCTGATATTGAGCAGCTCACTTTGTGTCCACAAACTGCCCATTACCCGGCCCTGACAACTGCACTCAAATCAGGCCCCAAATTTAGATGTTATGAATACGAGCTTTGTCGTGCAGTAGAAATGTTTCTATCACTGTTTAAGTCAGTTTTTCTCAACTGGTGGGTCCCATCCTGTAGGAGGTCACAAAAGGCACCGGTTGTGAGGCATTGAAACTTTTATTACCATCTAAAGCACAGAAAATCTTGCTCCCCTCATATCCTCCCTCATCAAGGTCAAGTATTCTTTGTCAACCTCTCAAAATACACACCAGTGAATTATATGAGCTGAGCGTTGTTATCATGGATACATTTTTTTACTCTCACTTTTATAATACAATAAATGTAAGGGGATTGTGAAAAAATTGACTTTGAATAAGGGGTGGCCAACCTGAAAAGGTTCAGAAACATTGGTTTAAGGTAGCTAATGGAAATATTTTTTAAAACTGCCCTATGGTGGTTGCACCCCAAACATTATAGCCCTGAGAAACTGAAAAAGCTTACTATGGGAGAGTCAGGATAGCCTAGTGAATAGGGCATTGGATTGTGACGTTGAAGACCTAGATTATAGTCCCAGCTATTCTACTTGCCTTCTGCTTAACCTTGGCCAGGTCACGTCACCTCTTTGTGCCTTGGTTTCCCCATCTGTAAAATGGGGATAATAGTAGTAATCTCCTTTGTAAAGCACATTGAGTGCTACTGATGAAAAGCACTTCATAAGAGCTAGGTATTATTATTATACACAAAAGTGAAGCTGACTTCACTGAGGTTGCTTTGTCCAAGCTGAGAGAAACAGCAAAAGTAAAACACCACAGATGGGAAAATTTGACTTCTATTTTAATAATCCAAAGGTACATCTGCAAGAAAATATGTCTGTTTCTAAAATGGTTCTTAACTTGTCTGTCCATTTTAAAGTTGACTAAAGGAAGCTCTGAGCGGAGAGAGAAAGGAGCAGGCTATTGCTGACCTCCATGAACAAAGCAGCCATGGCATATTCAAACCCTTTTGCAAAAAACAGAAGCATGCTTATCCTCTGTTTCTTATGCTTTACCCGCCCTTCCAGTGCCCCAAGGCTATCTCTGACTTCAAACCTTTCCAACACAATCTGTTCCCTGGATAAACACAATAAACCACGCTAAGGCAGCAAGGCGTTTCAATGAGGGGAGATGCGGCTGGGACTAAAGTAAGCAGCTCTTGGTTGACACCTTAAGCCTTTTCTGCCCTGACTTCTAAATCTCACAGCTAATTATATGCTTCCTGCATCAAACTTCTATGATCTTGGAAGTGAAGATAACAGAGAAGAACAACAGTAACACTGTCCGCCACTTCTCGGTCATGGAAGTACTGGCTGGAGATGTTGCAATGATTATTATTATAATGTACCGCAGACACGCTTAAAAAGTCAGCGTTTGTCTGCAGCGACCAGAGTTATTTCCTATTCTAAGTGCAGGCGAAATCTGTGCTAGCTCAATGTGCAGCCATGTTGGTGTAGAACTAGTGTACAAGAAGAAACTGCCCTGAATCGAGAGTTATGGGCCTGACTGTCATTTACAGCAAGGCCTCTTTATACCAATGCAAAGCAGTCTTAGTGTAAAGGAGACTCAAGCCCATGGTTACTGTTCTCACATAACAACTGTGCATGTTGAGCATTATTTCATCTATGCCTGATGGTAGCCTGTCTGGGTTTTTTTTTAAGCTGTAGTTTCTGGTTCATAATCCACAGTTTGCATACCATGCAAGGAGGAAGAGGAGAAAACTTCACGAGTGAAATCCTAGCCCCGCTGGAATCAATGGCAAAATTCCCATTGACTTCAACATGGCCGGGATTTTACCCACTATACATAATTCAAATGAACAATTTACACAGCTGGGTATTCCTGTAGCTCTCAATCCTTGCTGACGGAAAAGGCAGCATACGTATATTTTGAACGATAGCTGCCATCGCTGTTATGTTTAATGGATTGGTTCTTCTCCAGGATGATCCTCGCCAGACATCTTTACACCGAGGGAAACTGACCGTGAGCCAGATAATCTCCCAGTTTCTGCTTCCTCCAACAGGTAAATCATTCTAAAGGTAATCTGGCTCAAAACAGTGTGAGCGGGAGAGGCAGCAACAGAAGATTGATTCATTCTTTCTCCCCAAGGCTGTTAGAGTGTCTGCCTTCAAGGGCCATGTTGTGAGATCAGTTCTTTGGGCCTCTGCTATTAGAACATTGATCTATTGAAGTCTCAATAATACACTAACTTTTAAAATGGTATGTTTTTTGTATGCATGGAGTTACTATGGCATTCTAGGTGTCTGGGTAGAGGAAGAAGGAAAAACAATGAGGCTTTGTGGAGACAGCGCTAAAGACTCAAAGAAAATAAGAGGTTTCTTTTATTCCCCAAAAAATCAATCTGTTTTAGTTTCTCTGCAATTTGAGCCATCACTTCGGATTTTCAAGTATGTCTCTGAAGCTCGGATGCAACTTGAATGAAGGCTTTAAGAGCTTGAATCGCAACAGCACGGTGAGTAAAATGCTCAGTTTTTATTGAAAAAATCAAAAGTGACAGATACCAAATTAGTTCCACTGCTTTGATTGATTACTTGGAATATTTAGCTCAGAATGATTATATCAAGAAGGCCTGTTAAAGTTGAAGCTGGCACATAAATTAATTTTGGAAAAATTCTTCCTTTTTTTAAAGAAAAACTCTTCTGCGGTGGTAAAGTGTTTTATAACCAGAAACAGAGATGAATAATCTTCTCAACAGTCAAGCTGGTGTGAATAATTAACCATATGGTAGTGTGAATTAGTATTTGAAGACAAAGGGAAAGAATAACACAAAGGTAATGTTATTGTGGCTTCACAGATCTCTGTTATCTTGAGATCAGCACTGCCCAGGAGGTAATGGAAGAGTTGTTAGCTTGCGGTTCAACCATTGTGTAGTTTGCTCCTAATGGCGTTTCTATACTGTATGTCCCTACTGGGAAACCCTGCAAGTTTTGTGCATGTTGATGAGTCTTGAATCATAAGGATGCTCTTATTGGTGAGGAGGCACTGTGGTTTACAGTGCAGTACAGACAGGAACTGGGAATGGGTGATGGTCCACTTGGGCTGGGAAGGTTGATGGCAGTTGGGAAATTCTAAGGAGCGCTACTATGCTGTGGTCACGGCTATGACAAGGGTGTGTGCACAAGGGAAGCAGAAGGCAGGAAACAGAAACTGCACTAGCCCAGATAATGGAAACGATAATAACAGGAGGGGTTTGTGCAAGTTGTCGTCGGAACAATGCACGGCTGGTATTACAACAATCCTCAGTGCAGACTAGCTGAAAGCAAAGGTTTTCATCAGCACCATCAATGCAGATGGCCTTGGATTGCCTCGGTCTGCTTATTTTTGCATTAAGATTGGTATTGGTATTCACATGTCGAAGTGCCTCCAGAAAACTGGTTTCTACCCCTTTTCACACAGTGCAATTCCCATCATCTCCGGTGCATACATCTGAGAGCAGAACAGGAGCCTAACTGTGCAAAACAGTGGGCTAGCACTCTGTGTTACTGCATATTATAATGACCCCTTTCAAAGCCATTCCCATGGACTGAGTATGTGTGTGAGCCGTTAGCCCATTTTGGAAATTCTTCGGGTAATTACCATATGCTACTAATCCACCCCTGCCTTTCATACGTCCCCTTCAGCTTTTTGTTTTTCCAACAGGCAAGGATTTAAGTGGGGAATGTGAAAGTGAGAATTTCTTCATGTGTGTTCAAACCAGACCCCATGGATGGAAATCCTCTGCCCTTTCTTTGGGTATGGCTACACTTACGGTTTGCAGCGCTGGTAGTTTGCAGCGCTGGTCATCCAGCTGTGTAGGAGCAGCGCTGGTGTGTGGCCACACTCACAGCTACCAGCGCTGGTGTGTGGCCACATTTGCAGTATTAGCAGCGCTGTTGGGAGTGCTGCATTATGGGCAGCTATCCCAGCATTCAAGTGCACCAACGTGCTTTTCAAAAGAGGGGGGTGGAGGGTGGTGTACTGTGACAGGGAGCGGGGAAGATAGAGTGGATTTTTGGAGCCAACACTGTTGTGTGTTAGCTTCCTGGATTGGAAAAATCACAAAATGTTCATGAGCCCTTAGTCTTAACTCTTAATTGCATACAGCCTGCCTCCAACACGGACTCCCCGCTGTTTCACTCCCTGTGGTGTTTGCTGTGATCAGTGTTTGTTTTAGATTAGCAGTTCAACGGAGCTCCGATTGGTTCTGTTTCATTCACTGTCCCTGCCTCTCATTTGATTGTTTACAGCCAGGTACAGATGATCACAGCAAACAGGAGCTCTGTTCGGAGCTCCGATCGGTTCTGTTTCATTCACTCTCCCTGCCTCTCATTTGATTGTTTACAGCCAGGTACAGATGATCACAGCAAACAGGAGCTCTGTTCGGAGCTCCGATCGGAGCTCGTTCACAACAAAACAAAGAGAGGCTGCATAACAAAACAAAGAGAGTAATTTATAAAAGCATTCTGGGATACACCTTATACCCTGGAGGCCAATCACAGCGCTGGTGTGTGGCCACACTTGATGACCAGCGCTGCAGCACCAGCGCTGGAATCCTTATTCCCCATGCCGAGTGAGGTATACGGCCAGCGCTGCAGCCAGGGAGTTGCAGCGCTGGAAGTGCCCTGCAGGTGTGGCCACTTACTAATTGCAGCGCTGGTAGAGGCTTTCCAGCGCTGCAAATCGCCAGTGTAGCCATACCCTTTGACAGCAAGCTGCACGCTATGCAAAGAGCAGTCCCAGACTTCTGTAGACTTGCAAGCTTGAGCACAGTAGCTGTGTATCAGAGGTAGACCCATAAGAATGTGCCTTTCGGTGCGGGAGCATTATTTTCCCTGGCATTTTTTAATAGTCTTGAAAGATGGATTCAGGACTCAGAATTGGATTCAGATTTCCAACATTCCAGGAGTTTAGGGTTTGTTTGGGCAAATCTCTCCTAGAAAAAAATAGATTATTGACTATATCAAATGTAAACCATGATGACTTAAGAAACACAAGCTATTTACATACAATTGATTTTAGAGGTAGTGGGAGGGGTGGAGTTCCCCTGAACAGCCAATCACGTACTCTCCTTATATACTCTCCATACCTTTGAAACTGACACTTCAGGTGTTTAATCTGGGATCTCCAGAGGTAAAAGCATGAGTCACAGAAACTTGAGCTAGAATCTGTAGCAGACTCACATCCTCTGTGGATCAGATAAAGACGGGGATGCATAAAACATACTGACCAGTAGGTTTCATACTCTGCCTGGACAGAGGAAGCTTGTCCTGAGCATGTTGAAACCTGGATGACCCCCCATTTATGTCATGGCCACCATCTTGGCTGACCCAAGAGACTGACCTAATGCCTCTGGAGCAGAGAACAGGCTTAGGCTAAACTGCCAGGCTTAGTAGCTGGAACAGATTCTTGTCCTCTGTGGATTGGGTACAGAAAGAGACGTGTAACAAGGGTTACGCTAAGGCTTTGTCTTCACTGCAGAGTTAATGGGAGTTATCGTCTATGCTTGAATTAACTCCTCTTGAATTAGCTTCGCTCCAGAGAGTGCCGCCACACTGTGAAAAAACTCCAGGTTATACCACCACCACACTGGAGGCAAGGGTTTTTGTGTGCGGCTGGGCATTGAGTTAGGGGCTACATTATGCACTGAAGACGAGTCTTTACACAGCTTGGGACATGCTAAAGAGGCCTGGAACTCCTCAAGGCAATGAATGAGTTGAGGATTCAGGATATTGGGTCATCTGAAATTATTGCCTTCAGGTATTTATCCACTTCTTCTTCTACTTTCTACTTCAGAATTCTTTCCACCTTTTCCCCTCTGCAGCTCACTGTGCTGTCCATCCCAGCATCAGTCCTGTGAACATCTTACAGATTGCATTGCTGATAGAGAGGAAGGCTTGTCCAGTGGCTAAGGCACTAGCCTAGGACTGACCTGGGTTCAGCTGTGTGCTCTGCCACATATTTCCTGTGTGATCTTGGGCAAGTCATTTAGTCTGTCCCTCAGTTTCCCAACTTTGTTTTTCAAAGTGGGGCTAATAGCATGTCTCTACTTCACAGGGGTTCTGTGAGGATAAATACAGTAAAGATTGCGAGGTACTCAGATACCATGGTGATAGGGGCCATATATCTAATATAGATAGGTACATTTTAGACTACTAAGGGTGTGTCTACGTGTCTGCAGGGGGGTTAATCTGAAGTTTTTTGATGCATGTCAGCTAACTCGCAGTGTAGCGTGCACATGGAACGCACGGTCTGTAGAAGAGTGAGGCTGAGGTTTACATAGCTTCCCTGAGAAGCAAAGGCTCAGAATAAAGGTGCTCCATAACTAAAGGCTTAATCAATCTCAAGTGTAATTACAGCACATAGATTTATTTAGTGTTTGGTTCATCTCTGAAAACAAGAGCTACGCATCTGTTGCCCTCTAGATGGTGGTAGATACTAAACATGACCAGCGTGGGGAAAACCTGTCATTGTGTCCATTTTCATTCTGAGGTTACAAGTTCCAACAAAGCGTGTGTATTATATTTACATACCACTGAGGCTAGTTTATGTGCTAGACAGAGCCTTTCCCACAGCCCTGTGTGAATTTGTTCAGTGTCAGTAGGAACATGTAGCCCTGCAGTACAAATGAGGGAGCAGTGAAGTAGTCCAAATATACAGTACTGCCTCTTACTATGGGGTTCTTGTCTTGCAGTTTTACTCTGAATATCCCACATCAGAATACAAATATCACGCATGAAGCAAAATAATGCTCCAAGAGCCTACACCATTGTACCTTTGAACCATATCAAATATAAAGTATTTAAGCAACCCAGTTAGTGTTGATGCCAAATATTAAATTAGATCGAACTACAAATACAGCTACAACGGGGACCCAATGTATTATATGTGACTGACCCATGCCATTCCTGGCTGGTAAAAGACAATCAAGAGCACCATGGTCCTCTACCATTGGAGACCACCATTCCCGCCTTTGGAAAGAGCAGTCTACGCCATCTCTCACAACATGCAGTAGTCCTGTCTGTGCTACAAAAACAGCTAGATGCACCAATCTAACAAATTGCCACCCAGTGGGCCCTGGGCTATCTCAAGGAGAGCCTCTCCCTCCATGGTAAGGACAAACCAGGACATCTGGGAGAGAACAATGGACCTGTCCTCAACAAGGATGAGACAAGAGCAGAGAACAGAGCTATCTCGGTTGCTGGCCAATGGCTGTGGAACTCCTTTCCAAAGGAGATAAGAGTCACAGTCACTCTTACTGCCTTCTCTACAAAATGGAATAGCCACAGTAACACTTGCATCTGAAAAAAGGCAGCTAAGCTAATGGATGATGCAAAGTGACAAAGAAAATTTATGGGCACTAGGAGAAGGAGACGGAAACCTTGTGTAGATTGCTGCTGACTGTAATTTCTGTAGTGCACCCAGATATCACAGTGATGATCGCAGTAAAAGATGACCCGCTCGTGCTTTGGAAATTGACATGGGTGATATCTGGAGGTAGGTGATATGGAACCGCTTTGCAGCACCCAAGCATACTCCTGTGTGTTTACACCGAGCACACTTACCTGTATCAGCAATCTGAGGAGCTTGTGAAGTTCCCATTTAAACATTCTGTATATCCAACAGTGTATGATGAAATGCAGTGCATTTCTTGCTTGCTTTGTCTTAAATACATTCACTGCCTAAAAATGATAATCTTCCAAAAGACTGTATCAACTCTCCAATGATTCACTGCAATATATATCTCCACTTTGCTTCCTTGCAGACCGTATCTGTATGACATCAATTGTCCTGAATAAAAATGCTTACAAACCTATTTCCTGCTACGGCATCATCCCATTATACACAATTACACACTCTAGGAATTTCTCCTGAGATCCAGATGGGTACAGACGAGAGCAGCTATGGAACCCGTGTGTGAGGAGAATAATGAATCATTCATTCAAACCTACACACTAACTTTCAACTCTTGTTGCGTTGAACTGCATAAGCTGCTTATTGCCCTAAAGAGCCTGAATCATCCAAATCATTCTGAATTTGGTTTGTGCTGTTTTTCTGCATTTCCTGTGCTTCTCAGTTTTATTATGATGACTATTATTACCCCTTCAAAAAGATTTATTCCAAATATCTCATCAGGAAAATTCTCTTTGGGCTGAGACATGTTGTTTTGAAAGGAAGCTTGCAGTAGGATCAAAATGGTGGCTATAAGAAAAACAGATTAAAACTAAGTTCATTCACATTATTATTGTTGTTATTACTGTACCCCACTAAGACCCCATTGTGCTAGGTGCTATACACACACAAACCAAAGAGAAGGTCACTGCCTCTAAAGAATTTACAGTCTAAGTAGAAGAGAAGAGACAGACAGGCGGATGGGAGCCCAAGGAAACAGTGAGACAGTATTAGTCAGCATGGTAGGCAGTGGTCTTCTATGCAGCTTTTGATTCTCTAAATAAGGAAAGCATCGTCCTATATCACTAGTACATGGGGGTTGGGACTAGGGGTGCTGCCACGCCCGTTGGCTTGACGTGGTTTCCATCATATACAGGGTTTACAGTTTAGTTCAATGGCTCTCAGCACTATATTCCCACTCTACCAATTGTTTCAGAACCTCTGCACTAGCAGCTCTTCTTGGGGCTTGTCTACACACAAAGGTTGTAGCAGAGCACTTTCACTGTAGTACCCAGGATAGCTAAAGCAGTGTAGTTAAAGTGGTACAACTCCGCCCAGCGTGGACACACTTTTACCAGTATGAAGATGCTTATACCATTATAGCTCCTTATTCCTGTAAATGTAGCTGCTGATTTAACTGTTGCAATAAAAAAGAGTTATATCAGCACCTTGCTTTTAGAAGGTCATTAAATCAGCACCTGATGATTTACTGAGTTATTTCACTGTTTTGGAATTAATTAATATGCCAAATATGAGTGGCCAGTACTTGACTACCAACCATTACAGTAATAATAACGGATTGGTGGATTTTTCAAAAATGCTCACCATCGACCCAACAGTGCTTCCACTGAAGTCAATGGGAGTTTTACCATTGGCTAGGAGTTAGGGTAATGCTGAAAGCTTTTGAAGATACCAGCTCTATATGTTTATCAAACCCCTTTCACCCCAAAAGATCCCTAAGCACTATACAAAATTATATGCAAGAATCACCATGCAGGTGCAGCCACCTCTGGGGTGGAATCCAACATGCTTGACAACGTACATCAATAATACATATGAGGCATAGGATTTTTTAAGACAATAGGCATTTTACCACTTTCTTCAATGAGAATCCTAATTTAGGAGAAGAAGTAAATGCCATGTCCATCTGAAAATGCAGGGGCAATTTAGGGAGGCAGTTCAGGGCTAGCTCCACAAAGGGACTTAGAGCCCAGCGGAAGTTAGGAGCCTAAATACATTTGAGGATCTGGGCCTAACTAATTACCTAGATTTGAATTTGGCCAGTAGCTGAACATCCACTGCACCATGGTATCTTTAAAGCCCCATGAGTACATGTGGTCAGGGAGATCTCATGTCAATGTCACCTCTGAATGACAGCACCTTGTGGTGCTCCTCTTGGTACTGCTCTCCCCTGAACGGACTCCTTTCTGCGTTGTAAAGCGTTACAGTCAATCTGGAGAGCCATGGTAGCAAGGGCAAAAATCCCTTTTCCCCAAGAGAAAGGGTTGCTCAGGGTACCAGCAGCACATAAGTTGCTTTGCAGCACTTGCCGCCTTCTGGTATCACTTAGTGAAACAGTTTTTAATCAGTGTCAATGTTCTCTCCCATGGCATCATTCTTCCTGGCCTTGTAAATCAGTCTGATGCACAGGACAATAGCAAACGTTTTCTGGAAAACAGATGAATTATAGCCACCGCTTCATCATTATCTGCCAGTTCAAAAAGATTTGAGCATACTTCTTGGATAAGAATTTCCTTTTATGGCCCCAGGCTACAGATCGTGTACTAAATTATACTGGGTGTGTCTAAATTTTGGTGTAAACTAACCTGCCACCAGTGTTTCCAATACTTTCCCTCCAGCGAGGCTACTCCGGAGCTGTAGCTGAAGGAAGCTCCGTTGATCCTTTTCCAAAAATGGAAGCGTTAGTGTCTGACCAATTCTCTAGTGTTCCTGCAATATTGGCTACCTCAAACGGTCAAATATCATGAGTCAAGCTGCCAAAAACCATGAGACTGGCTTCAAGTCATGAGATTTAAAGGCTAACAATGAAAATGTTGGGGATTTTCTTTTTTACCTTCTGCCTTTTAAACCTCTAGGGACCACATTTCAAGCCCCTGCTTTCCTCCTCCCCCCACAGCTATGAGGGCTAGAACCTTTAAAAAAAAAATGAGAACAGAGATTCTCACATAATCACCTGACTCCAGGAACTGAGGCTTTAAGATCACTACATAGTGTAAGGCTAGTGATAAAACTGTGAGAGCTGGCAACCCTGCCTTCCCATAATAAAGACCCAAAAGGCCAAATCTTCAAAGGTATTTAGTCGCCTAACTTCTATTTAGGTGCTTAAATACCTTTGAGCATCTAGGCCAAACTCAGTGCTTAGAAGAACTGTTCTTGTGAGTGGGTCAGCGTAAAGCTTTAAGTGAGATGTACATGGTGCTTAGGCCTTGTGCTAATTCTCCAATTGCATTACTTTCACACCCGATATTTAATAGGTGCCAAGTGTTTTTTTAAACAAAATCCAAGTGGTTGTTTTCCAGTTCTTCACCACACACGAACATATGTTTCTGACCCACACGTGCTTATTGTTTATGATGAAATGGCGGTTAGTTTGAGTCTTTTTGCTGTGGTAAGACTGAAAGGCGAGCTAATCTTCTGTACCAGAGAGAATGGGCTCATCTGGTGCCAACATTGTTTAACCAAGTAGTGCTGATGAAGGACCTGGAAGAACTAGAGAAACCAAAAACAAACAATGAAACTAAATAAGTCATTTTTGGCTACTGGGTATTTGTCCATTATAGACCCACAATTTTGCATGCCTGAAAAAAAAATCATTATTCTGAAAGGGTGCGACCATGTTTGAAGATTTGTACTTTGGGCAGGGGCAAATCTGCCCCACCAGTTGTGTTGTAGTTTTTCAGGATTTGTAATGGGTAATTTTAGTTGGGCATTAGCTCAGCTCTTAAACAGAAAATCATAGTAGTTAAAGATAAAAAAGATCTTGCATAAAATTTTCAAAAGCACCTAAGGGCCAGATTTTTAAAGGCATTTGGGTGCCTAACTCAGATGGTACTAAGTGACTCAGGTGCCTGAGTCCCAGTTTCAAAGCAATCAATGAAACCAGTGGGAATTAGGCTCCTGAATACATTTGAGAATCTGGGCCCTAGGAGCTTAATTGCCATTGACTGTCAATCAGATGGTTATAGTCCTCATCCCACCTGATTTGAATCACTCTATCTCCCATCTTCTCAACATCTGCCTTTAAAAAGTTACTGCATGTCCATTCTCCACCCATTTAACTTTAATTTCTGTTCTAATCCGAAGCCTAATAAGATTATGATTGCCACTTTGCAGTGTGGGCTGTACCTGCATTGACAGTCTCAGTCATGACCCCTGCATTACATAATGTCGAACCTTGTCTGGGATTAAGCTGAGGGCGTCTGCCCCCTTTGTCAGTCAATGCACATGGCTGAGATTTCTTTTTTAATTTTACATCCTGTACCAGGTGTTTTATAAAGATACCTTCGACCTTATTCTCTTCACTTCTCAGGCTCTCATTTATCCTGGATAAGGGAAATTGCATGTTACCAGCAGACTGGGCCTTTTCCCTTATTTCCTTTTTCTCCTCATTCGCTTCAGATCACAGATGTTGTTTTAAGTCATCTGATCTGCAACAGATTGCAGGGAAATGAGTCATCCCGGGAAGTATCCTCAGTTTCCCCTTGCAATGGTGCTGCACCATTACCCAGATTTTCTTGAATTCCCTTCTCCAGGGTGAAAAGTTTCTTCATTCTTTCTCTTCCTCTATTCTCCTGTCTATTACTACAAGATCATCCTTCCCCTTGTTTACATTCTTCAAAGAGATTTTTGGCGCAGCCAGGGTAGGAATCAATGTTCTATATTTATTAATATTTGTATTAGTGTCCTGAGGTCCCTTCTCAGAGCCTCCCTGTTCTAGGCACTGCACGGACACACACAAAGGCGCAATCTCTAGCCTTAGAGCTTCAATCGAAATCGACAAGGCAGACAAAGGGTGCGAGGGGAAATAGAAGCACAGAAAGACCATGTGATTTGCCCATGGTCACACAGAACTGGGATTAGAACTCAGCTCTCCTGACGCTCAGGCCAGCGTTCTATCTACCAAACCACATTGCTTCCCCTTTAGGTATCTAACATATCGCTACTGAACCTTTTTGCTGAACCCCTCCTTCTAGCAGGCCCTGTTGGGGCAATGAATGTAAAGGATTCAGACACAATGGGTCTCCACAACAGCGGTTCCAGCCCACTGTCCATGAGCTGAGTGATTTCTTTGTCAGGCACTACACCAGGGGTCAGCAACCTTTCAGAAGTGCTGTGCCGAGTCTTCATTTATTCACTCTGATTTAAGGTTTCGCATGCCGGTGATACATTTTAACGTGTTTAGAAGGGCTCTTTCTATAAGTCTATAAAATATAACTAAACTATTGTTGTATGTAAAGTAAATAAGGTTTTTTAAATGTTTAAGAAAATTCATTTAAAATTAAATTAAAATGCAGAGCCCCCTGGACTGGTGGCCAGGATCCAGGCAGTGTGAGTGCCACTGAAAATCAGCTCGCGTGCCGCCTTCGGCACGCGTTCCACAGGTTGCCTACCCCTGCACTACAGGCTTGAAGTACTTAGAACTGCTGCTTTGTATAAAGTCCCCTCTAAGCCAGGGAACCACTAGACGCTGCTACTCAGAGCCCAGTGTTCCAGATTGTTCAATGAGCAGAAGCAGATGAGGAGATTTTTCTCAGTCTTTACATTGGGTTTCTGGGGCAAATCATGTGGCAAGCTGGAGCCAAGACAGGTGCTCAGAGCTGCATGTTGTGAGCAGCAACTATAGAAGCCATAGGCAGAACATGACAAACTACTGTATTGATTGATCCTCCTTACTTATACACGGTGCTGGCTATCCTTAAGTGCCAGTAGGTGGCACTCTTTCTGTTAACTCCACACATACAGCTAGCTCTCTTTTTTACATAAAACTCTCCTCCCAAGATGCACTAATGGTGATAATTAACTAGCTGTTAGATTTGTTTGTTTTAAATTGCAGTCTATTTTCTATAGACCTGTTATTGTCAATAGTTGTTGGGGGTTGGACTAGATGACCTCCTGAGGTCCCTTCCAACCCTGAGATTATATGATTCTATAATCCAGTGTAGTCTGTAAGTGCCTTTCAAAGCTAGGGAAGAGTCCAAATGAAGAAAACCAAGTTCAGCAAGGTGTGGGAAAAACCATATTGGAAGCAGGTAACTGGGCGCTCATCCTAGCCAGACAAGTCTGAACTGCAGAGGAAAAGGGATTGGTCCAGATTGTCATTCACAGATGAGTCTCAGAAAAAAAAAATAGTTTGCTGTGTCAATGTATGGTCCGAGGAGAGGAAGCGAGATTCCCATGTGTCCATCCCACTAAAGCCCATTCCCATTTGCCCAGCACAGTAACTCACACCGATTTTACTGTGCTTCATAACGATGTATACGTGAATTTAATTCTTGTGAAAGTCGCCAGACTCACAGCCGTAAAAGAAACAGATCCGGGCCAGGTAGGAATAGAGCAAACTTCCCCTCACTGCCCTGACAACGTGCCTTACCTCTGAGATGGAGAGATTTGGTTTTCGTGTCCAGTCATTCCTTGGTGGTTTATCTGAGACAGCCAACAGGGTGTCAGTTAGTGCTGGTTTGTAACCGATTTTTGTGAAGCAGGGCTAGGAGGTGGACTGAGACCATCAACTCATTCACATAGACCACTCAGTGGTGATCAGGAGGAATCACAGTCACTGTCAAAACAGGTTTAATCTAACCCAATATCCTAAGGATGAAAGACTCCATGTGGCTTTGCCAAGCCCCCAAACCATTTTGGTAATTCACTTACCCAGGCAGTTTTACAAAAGGGCCAATATGTAATGTTACAGTGGACAGCCAATAGTGCATTGCTAAACCAATGGACAGCACGCACGCTCTGAATGGTACTGAGCAAATTAAACTATAAAGTGGAAGGTTCACTAATGCATGTTGTACTTGCTCTGGCTTTCCAAAAACACTTTCCTAAAACGGTGTAACATGAGAGAGCTCCCATTGCCTGATGTCTCATCTAGTTCTTCACAGTGCTGGATTCCCTGTCACTATTTTAACTGTATTTTAGACAGTTAAGGTGACTAAGAAAGTCACTCTCGCCATGGTCTTTGCTTTGGTTTTTTTCTATGCATTGCCCCACACTTCCAAAAGGCCTGATCCTGGAGTCATTGTACATGCAAAATGTCCAGTGACTTCTGGGAAAGGACCAACCTGCCAAACCCAAGAGATCAAAAATCATGGGTCAGGACCAAAAAATCATAGGATTGGCTTAAAAAAAAAAGTCATGATATTAAAAAAACAAGTTGGATTCTTTTTTATACGCTACCTGCCTTTTGCGAGTTTGTGGTATGTTCAAGTTATGCTTTCAAGCTTTTCTCTGCCCCCACAGGGGCTAGAAACTAGGAAAGAATGAAAGCTGAGATTTGCTCCTAATTGATTGACTCCAGGCACTATGGTTTCAAGAAGATTGGGAAATGTCATAAGAGTCATGGTAATGGCAACACTAACTGAGTAACATGTATGTAAGGGCAGCTGGAATGGGCTCAAAAAATCTTTATCTGGGCAGCTATGTCTGTTTAATTCCCCACTCTGCATTTCCAATTGTCCTCTAACAGGATCTTTCTATGGTGGGGAAGTCACTGAGCAAGAGTGGGAGGGCTGAGGTTTGGGCTTTTAAAAAGTCCAGCTTGTTGGGTTTAGTCTTTTGCTTTTCACATCAATGGTCCTTGCATTTAACTGGGCTTGTGCATTTGTATTCAACACATTCCCCCAAAGTGGAGGCAAAATACTTCTTGTGTCTATATTTCAATAATTAAAAATAAATTCGTAAGTGGAGAAACAAGGATGGGCTTAGCGCCAGGTTTCCCTTCATTGTCACGTAGTTTTCTTACACGCATCTGTGTCTCTGGTTACACTACATGCCTGGCAGTCACTCAAGCCCCACAGCATATGCAATTATCAGAGGGGGTAGCCGTTAGTCTGGATCTGTAAAAGCAGCAAAGAATCCTGTGGCACCTTATAGACTAACAGACGTTTTGCAGCATGAGCTTTCGTGGGTGAATACTTGCATCCGAAGAAGTGGGTATTCACCCACGAAAGCTCATGCTGCAAAATGTCTGTTAGTCTATAAGGTGCCACAGGATTCTTTGCAGCATATGCAATGACAGCACCTATACCAGCTGCAAACGGATGAGTCTAGTTATGTAAACCTTTTTTCCCCCCAAGAAAGATATTACACCCTGCCCACACATCAGGACTGCTTGCCATTAAAAACCAAATTCACCATGCCCTGACTTTTTCTTAATTAACTTCAAGACAAAGTACAATTTGCCAAAACATAGAGCCAGCTGTTTGGCTGAACTACGGTCAGTGCTGAACCAGGGCTGGGGGCAAGAGTGGCTTGAAGTCTGCAGCACACGTTCAGCTATCTGGGGAAGAGCGAGAGAATAAAGTTATTTGGTATATTTTAGAATCCAGAATAATCAACATTAAGATAATATCAAAATACCAACTCTTTCAGCTCAGAGGGACTTCAAAACAGTGCAGCTGCTCAGACCTGCAGTCAGGGTTGTGAAGTAGGAGATATTCACTAGCACAGAGTCTGGGAGGACTTTCATGTTTTGAAGGCTCTGGAACCATCTTGCTGTACTGGGTTGAATAGCAATAGCTGACTAATTATAGAGGTTGTGGGTTTTATCCTTGAGATCACAGCATGAAGGCATGAGTTAATATTCCCAAGCAGGGCCATAGTTAGCTAAGGGGTGAAATCACATGACATTCCCTGCAATCAGTGCACAAATAAGGTTTTGCATAGGGTTTTTTTGTTTGTTTGTTTTGTTTTTTAACAATTCTAGTCAGTGGGGTCTAAAGTCTTATAACAGATTCAATACACACATATCCTCCACCTTCAGATTTGGTCTTTGATGGTTTATTTTTTGGAGAAGAAGCACAACAGAGCAGAGGTTAATTAACTAAGCCAAGTCCTATAAAGCATCATGGAAATGTGTTACATAAATAAATAATACATTAGGCCTCAGATACTATATATGGACTAATAGGGGATTATCAAAGACACAGATGTCAGCATGCACACGCTAACTGAGGCGAGCATAGCTTTGCAAATGCAGTTCTATTTTATTTAAAAATTGCAGCTTCTTACTTGAACCTATTCAGCCCTAGCCAGGGTAAATAATAGATCACTTCACTTCCAGGGGCATTAGCATCCCCTGTCCCTGAAAACCGTCATTTAACTCACACAGGCCAGATACAGGGCTTAATCATAAGCTACATGGGCCACAAAAAGCAGTGGGGCTTATTTTGATACACTTTATACCATTGTTTTTGGAGTGCTTGGAGGATGTGATCCAATCTGGTCAAATTACAAATGTTTGAGTCATCATGTGTAACCCCCCTCCTCAAGAATGAAATCTTAACAAAAGAAATATTGTCCCCTAACTAAATGCAAAATACGTAGGGGAAGAACATGCCCTTGGAGGTATGGTTAGCACAGCACGTTGAATTGTACCCGCATCCTGTCTCTTTATTTGCAGTGTCCTTAGATATTGAAATGCGTAGTGTTGTTCTCTGTATAAGAATCCATGGAGTTGTTTCAAAGAGCCCAT